>NC_141694.1:420044556-421336334 GCF_964263255.1 Lissotriton vulgaris | reverse complement strand
TGATTTTCCGAACATTGTTTATAGAATCAAGACTTTGTCAATAACGAAGGAGCTACAAAACTGAAAGAACAGATATTTGTGTTTAATGAAACTTTCGATGACTTACCTTTGAATCCCTGAGCATAATCCGGGACTCTTCTGTTGCCAAGATCACAAATCTGAGCATAAAAAGAAAACACAAGATGAGAGCTTTATTGAGAGCTTATTAAGACTCAGTGAACATTGTGAATACTATTCCTATGTTTTTGGAAG
Organism: Lissotriton vulgaris; assembly: GCF_964263255.1. Taxonomy (NCBI): domain Eukaryota; kingdom Metazoa; phylum Chordata; class Amphibia; order Caudata; family Salamandridae; genus Lissotriton; species Lissotriton vulgaris. The sequence goes on along the minus strand of NC_141694.1, from coordinate 421,336,082 downwards.
TTATTATTCGGTAGGTTAGTGCAAAGGTCATACTATATAGTGTACTGGAATAACAGTGCAGGTCAGTGATTGTTGTCATTTTATTTGCACAGATTTAAAGATAAGGATAATAACATTTTGTCATAAAAACTCCTTGTGGTGAATAAGAATCACGTTTTATACAAAGGTATCTTCTTGACTAATGTTATAAACATATAGAGAAAAAGACAAGACATGGTTTTTATAGGAGAAGTGTGATAACATATTCGCTTATGTTTTAGATGTACTTGTCAACTCCCAGATGTAAGACTTGCTGAAGGCTTTTAAGCTAGAAAGGAGTGACGGCTAATCAACGTGAGCCGTAACCAGTGGAGTGTTTCCTTTTTGGTTATTATTTTGTCCCATTTTCCCCCTTCACCTTGGAATCTATTCTTGCTGAACTGAGTTGTACATCCAGTTGGGCTTGTGTAGGTTTTTAGGGGCGGAAGAGAATTAGCGTTTCATCTCTCAAGTTGAACAACCTGGATTTCAGGTGAGTGAAGGTTAACATGTGTGCCCTGCCCTACCTTTGGGTGCTGCAGTACCTGCTGGGGCACTGTGTGCCACTGACACATCAGGGGTCAGAGGAGTATTGTCTGCTGTACTATGTGGCAGTGGCACATCAGGTGCTGGAGTGGATACGCCTTCCACACTGTGAGGCACTGATATACCAGGGGGTGGAGATGTGGACTGTGTGGGGGCAGCAGCATTCATCGGTGCCACGCTTTGTGGCAGCCATGCCATGATGAGGATCTCCAGGGTATGGTATATCCCAGCTACATCTCGCTGATTTGCAGCGGTGGCTGCCATCCTTTTCACCTCCATCCGCACCATGTCCTCCATGAGCATCCACATGTGTGCCAGCTCACGCTGGAATCGCTGGAGCCAGTCTGAGCGGACACACCATGTCTGCAGCAAAGTCAGTCAGGGCTCCTTGGAGAGCATGAAGCGGGCAGTGGGTGTCCATTAGGCACTGGAGATGGTCCCTAATGGGACCTAGACACCCATGGATCGTGTCCATTTTGGCAGCCAAGTGGCCGAACCCCACCCACTCAGCCGTCTCCATCTGGCCCTCCAGCACAGGGCATTGGAAGGCCATGGTTTGTTCCTGGAGGTTTTGAGGGAGTACTGGGGCTGTGGGTGCCTCCTGCTGGGTGCTTTGGGTAGTGGGTGTGGTCTCCTCGATGTAGCTAGGTTGCCCTGATCCTGGAGGTGAGTTGCAGATGATGTCCATGATGTTTTGGGGACTTTAGGTGTCAATGCTGGGGTTGTCCTTCTCATCATCAGTGAAGAGTGGCTGAGACTGCTCTGCAGGGGGTGTTGACGGTACCCCTGCAATGTGAAGGGGAGATGGTGTATTATAATGTGTCCACATGTATGTAGCCGCATGGTACATGTTGACATGCAGACAGCATGACATTGTACCTTATGAGAGAGTGTGGATCAGGGCCATGACCGAGAGTTATTGTGGGTGTGCACTGCTTGATTGTGCATATGTTCCATTGTTGCCCACTCCACCCGTCCCCCGTAGTGCCAAGTGGTCACTCACCTTGTTGTGGTTGTGTTGTGTCCTGTCGAGCAGTGTCCGATCCCCCGACTCTGGCCACAGTCTTCATACTGATGACTGTCAACACCAGCTCCTTCATGTCATTCAGCACGAGCTGTGGCGCTGGGCCCCGACCTCCAGTCTGCATTGTTGCCTTCTGGTTGGCTGTGAGTTTCTCCTTGGTCTTTCACTTGATGTCAATCCATCGCCTCTTGGCCTCATCCATTGACCTCCAGAGCTCTCCGCCGGCATTCACCTTGTCCACAATGTTCTGCCATATCGCATTTTTTGTTCCCAATGACAAGTTGGAGGTGATGAACAGTTGTTGATGGTGTTCCATCACCTCCGTGACTAGGATCCTGTGTTCCTGTGGACTGAAATTTGTCTTCCTCTTCTTCTTGTCCTTGCCCTTCTCTGTCCCCGAGGTCCCATGCGGGTCATCCGGGGTGCTTGTGGGGTTGCGCTCGTCCTCCGTGCCTGCTCCGGCTGCCTCCATGGTACTTGAGAGTTGGCAGTTTGTGTATGGGTGTTTTTTCTACCTTTATAGTGATTTTTCCTGCCTGCCATGTGTGTATTGCAAGCCTGGCGCTGCTTATTCCTGATTTCCTCATTGCACTTTGGCCCATTGCATGTTTTTTCACGTTGAGGTATGTGTTTTTATCGCCGGCCAGGTCGTTGTATCGAGGGCATTGGCCGCGGTTTCAGCAGACTATTGCATGCTACCTCCTTGCTGTGAATTCCACATTAGCGCGGGGTTATTTTCCCGTGATAGGCTGCGATGTGTAAAGGAGCTTTAGCATTTTCTGGTGATGTTTAGCACACGTTCTTGTGAATATACCCCCTTAGAGAGGAAATAAATTGGCATGTGCATATGAGACCCAATCAGCTCAAGGATTTCATAAAACATTATCATGAAATAATGTGCCCTATCCAGGATCCCTAATTTCCACAATCTCTCCGGTGATTGTTGTCTTAGGCCCAGTGGGCATCTCTTCTACGATAAGTCACATCCCATATACACCCCTACTGAAGCAGTGGACACACGGAGGCATGAATGGCTGCATTTCATCCTGCAGCTCTACTGTGGTTAATCCAAGATATTTCAATAGCCGATTCATTAGTTACAGGTCCAGCCCCTGCAAACATGCTGGATTTGCTGCCTCGATTGTCCTAACACCTTGCCGGTCGAAGCTTTCATCTTGGAAACTGCAGAAGTGGGCATATGAAAATTATATTTGATTATGTTTCCATGCAGAGACTGCACCCACTGCAGCATGTAGATAAAGAAAGGGTTTCAAGGCATCAAGTGATTTAGGAAGTAACATTTAAAACCTAAATCCAATATATCTGGCTCAAAAAATTGTTTCATATTAATCAGAAGATATGGTTGAAGGGGACTGCAAGGAATTTGAAGTTAATTGTAGTTGTGATCGGGACAATTTGCTGACAGCCTTATTTTTTTTGTGTCTAAGAGTGCAAACTAGCCGCCAGCTTTACTTGATCTTTGAAATGATTACATTCTGTTTTATCGTCTTAGATTACGCTCAGCTGAAGCGCACTTAAAATTTCATTCATGTCTAAAATTTTATTTCTCTTGTGGATTTTCAAATAGGCTTGCTGCTCTTTCCAGATCATTTTTTTTCAAGATTCCAGATTGGCGTTCTTCAATCGAAAGGAGTACATGATGAATTGTGGATCAGCTAAAGTTGATATATTGACCATACCGAATTCCAACCTGTGCTGCCAACCAGTAGCGTCTTTGGCAGGCCAAAGACTGGCCTGATGGCACCTGATTAGATTTTTCCAGGTAATCATAGAGTGTTGAGCCCCAAGTTTCAAAGCCATAAAGTATTACGGGTGCTAATTTTGCCCTAAATACATCTAGTTCCCTACTATCGCTTGAACTTTTCAAACTGTTCCGTAGTTGGTTTTGTAAATAATTTGCCCGGGTAACCATTGCTTTCAATTAATTTTTAAACATTAAATAGAATGTATTCATACTCCTAGATATAAGTGTGAGTCTGTAGTGGATATCTGTTGTTCCCCTATCTGCCATACACACTTAGGGGCATAATTACATGGGCATTGTGCCACAGGAACATCACTTTCAACAACGTTATGGTGGTTCAATGCCCTGCTCCATATTTACAAAGTGGCATTAAGCCACTTTTTATGCATTAAATCTGCTTTGGAAATATGGTACCCTTTCACACAGGTATCTGTGTGAAAGGGCGTGCAAAATGTGTTGCTTTGGGCCTTCCACGGCAATACCCTTTGCTTTTTGACGCTGCCCCAGATTTATAAGGATGTGTAAATCTGAGGCAGTGACACAAAATAACCCCATGCAAGAGCAGGCGTTAGAATGGCGTGTTTGCTTTTTCTCTCTGAGTTGGATTCTGCAGCACGCATATAAAGAGCAAAATGCCATTCTTGATTGTTAAGGCATCTCTACCTGTACATAAACAATCATTAAATAATTATTGTTAGCTCCTTATATGTGCTTTACATTCTGCTGCACATACTAAAGTAACAAATCACCATTATTGATTGTTTATGTGCAGGAAGGGACACCTTTCTGCACATAAACAATCATTCCCTGCAACTCAGACACCTTTGAGTTGGCGCTAGGCAGCTAATTTTAGAGCCAACACTGGGGCAAACATAGGGACGCACCTTGTTGTTATAAATATGATGCATCCCTGCATTTTGGAAATGTCGGAGCGCGGCGCTGCCAAATTTGGCGCAGCTCAGCACTTTGGAAATGTCCTTGTACATATGCCCCTCGGTCTTATAATTGCATATTTTATTATCTTGGCTTTGACCAGATTAAACTTCAACGTTTTAATTTTGTTGTAGTGTTGTAGGTCCGTTAATGCACTTTGCAGGCTTATTGTCGTCTGATCCAGCAGTGTCATGTCATCTGTAAATTTTAGAATGGGAATGGGTTGTGCTCTCAGTTTTGGGGGAAAGATTTTTAGGTTAACCAATGATGGCAGCAGGTGAGCAATGTATAAATTAAAAACACCAGTGCCAAGACTGAGCCCTGTTTTAGTCCCTAGATAGTTGGAATTGTTTTGGAAATCATTTATCAATTACCTAATTTTACTCTGAGCCATGTATCAGTATTTAATAGCCTAAGGGCAGTGGAACGTTGTTCTGTTTTATTCTAAGACTTTAGCTTTCCTTGCAGCGTGACACAATTTACTTTGTCAAAGATTACACTGTAGTCTAAGAAGCATACATACAGTGCTGATTTGTGGGCAAGTGGCTTGTTGGCTAAAGAATATTAAAATTGTTTATAGAAATATCATTGTTCCTTGAATTAGAGATTGTATCCAATAGCAAGGTACAAACATAACCAACTCTGTCTAATTTCCTTATGTGCTCATTTTCCTTTCAATACAACTCTGGCTTTGTCACAACTCCAAATGTGCCCAGAATCCGGATTATGATATGTCATGATATGGACATCAGTGTTTCCATCCATAATTTGCGCCATGTAAGCACTGATATAATTTGTACTGTAAACATTCTTAGTTTGCCTACTTTGAAATAGAAAAAAGCTGAAATATATTTCAGAAATCATGTATTCATTTGAAAAGAATCCACAACTTGTATGGTTGAGTTTTGATTTTCATACATATATGTAACATTTCCCCCTAAAACAAAATTGGAAAAACAATTCAAAAGTTCACATTTTTTGCAAAATGAAACATATAGTGCAATTTCACCTGTAGAAATATAATTTTGCACACCGCTTTACTGACCAGGCATCTTTATTTGCAATATGTCAATAAACAGAGCAGTGGTTTTCTAAAATGCTGAACAGCAAGAAAGCAAGCAGGATCTCATATTGATTGTTTCATAGTAACATCGGAAGTCAACATCAACTAACCCAAGCCTCAAATTCTCATATTTGACTTTTTATGTCTGGAATTACATATTATCTCAAACAAGAGGAGTGCAGAAAGAAGCAAGAGTGGTGCAAAAAGAAGCAAGAGAAGTGCAGAAAGAAGCAACAGAGATGCAGAAAGGGGAAAGTGGAGTGAAGAAAGAGGCAAGAGGGATACAGAAAGAAGCAGCAGAGGTACAGAAAGACTGATATAGGGTGGGGGAAAAAGCAAAAGAAATGCAGTAAGAAGCAACTGAGATGCAGAAAGAGGGAAGAGGGGTGGAAAAATAAGTAAGAGGGGTGCAGAAAGAAGCAAGAGTTGCAGAAAGAAACAAAAGATGTCCAGAAAGAAGAAGCAGAGGTGCAGAAAGAAGCAAGCAAAGTGCAGAAAGAAGCAAGAGGGGTGCACAAAGAGGAAAGAAGGGGCAGAAAGAGGCACAAGGGATAAAGAAATAAGGAAGAGAGTTGCAGAAAGTAGCAAGAGAAGTGCAGAAAGAAGCAACAGAGGTGCAGTAAGGTGGATGAGGGATGAAGAAAGAAGCAAGAGAAGTGCAGAAAGAAGCAACATACTGTGCAGAAGGAGGAAAGAGAAATGCAGAAAGAGGCAAGGGAGTTGCAGAAATGGGCAAAAGAAGTGCAGAAAGAAACAAGAGCAGTGCAGAAAGAACTAACCGAGGTGCAGAAGGATGTAAGAGGGAAAGAAAGACCCAAGAGGGGTACAGAAATTTGCAAGAGAGGTACAAAAACAGTGTAGAAAGAAACAACAGAGGTGCAGGAGGAGGCAAGAGGGAGTACAGAAAGAGGCAAACAAAGTACAGAAATAAGCAATAGAGGTGCACAAAGAGGCTAGAGGAGTGCAGAAAGAAGCAAGAGAGGTATAGAAAGAGGTAAGAGGGGTGCACAAAGAATGAAGAAGGTTGCAGGAAGAGGCATGAGGGATGCAGAAAGAAGCAAGAGCAGACCAATAAGAAGCAACATAGGTACAGAAAGATGGATGAGGAGTAGAGAAAGAGGCAAGAGAATTGCAGAAAGAAGCAAAAGAGATGGGAAGAGGGGTGGAGAAAGAGACAAGAGGGGTGCAGAAAGAAGCAAGAGTGGTGCACAAAAGAAGCAAGAGAAGTGCAGAAAGAAGCAACAGAGATGCAGAAAGGGGAAAGTGGAGTGAAGAAAGAGGCAAGAGGGATACAGAAAGAATCAGCAGAGGTACAGAAAGACAGATATGGGGTAGAGAAAAAAGCAAGAGAAATGCAGTAAGAAGCAACTGAGATGCAGGAATAGAGAAGAGGGGTGGAGAAAGAAGAGGGGTGTAGAAAGAAGCAAGAGTTGCAGAAAGAAACAAAAGATGTCCAGAAAGAAGAAACAGAGGTGCAGAAAGGGGCAAGCAAAGTGCAGAAAGATGCAAGAGGCGTGCACAAAAAGGAAAGAAGGGTACAGAAAGAGGCACAAGGGATATATAAATAAGCAAGAGAAGTGCAGAAGGAAGCAACAGAGGTGCAGTAAGGTGGATGCGGTATGGAGCAAGAAGCAAGCGAAGTACAGAAAGAAGCAACAGACTGTGCAGAAGGAGGCAAGAAAATGCAGAAAGAGGCAAGAGAGTTGCAGAAACAGGCAAAAGAGGTGCAGAAAGAAACCAGAGCAGTGCTGAAAGAACCAACAGAGGTACAGAAGGAGGTAGGAAGGACAGAAAGATGCAAACGAAGTACAGAAACAAGCAAAAGAGGTAGAGAAAGAGGCAAGAGGGGTGCAGAAAGAAGCAATAGAGGTACAGAAAGAGGCAAGAGGGGTGCACAAAGAGTGAAGGTTGCAGGAAGAGGCACGAGGAGTGCAGAAATAAGCAATAGAGGTACAGAAAGAAGCAAGAGCAGACCAGTAAGAAGCAACAGAGGTACAGAAAGATGAATGAGGAGTAGTGAAAGAGGCAAGACAAGTGCAGAAAGAAGCAACAGATATGAGAAAAGGGGGAAGAGGGGTGGAGAAAGAGACACGAGGGGTGCAGAAAGAAGCAAGAAGGGTGCAGAAAGAAACAACATAAATGCAGAAAATGGGAAGTGGAGTGGAGAAAGATGCAAGAGGGACACAGAAAGAATCAGCAGAGGTGCAGAAAGACAGATCAGGGTTAGAGAAAGAAGTAAGAGAAATGCAGAAAGAAGCAACTGAGATAAAAAAAAGGGGAAGAGGGGTGGAGGCAAGCAAAGTGCAGACAGAAGCAAGAGGAGTGCACAAAGAGATAAGAAAAGTACAGAAAGAAGCAAGAGAAGTATAGAAAGAAGCAACAGAGGTGCAGTAATGTGGATGACGGGTGGAAAAAGAAGCAGGAGAAGTACAGAAAGAAGCAACAGAGATGAAAAATGGGGAAGAGGGGTGGAGAAAGAGGCAAGAGGGGTACATAAAGAAGCAAGAGAGGTGCAGAAAGAAGCAACAGAAGTGTGGAAAGTAGCAACAGATATGCAGAAAGGGGGACATGGGGTGGAGAAAGGGGCAAAAGGGATACAGAAAGAAGCAACAGAGGTACAGAAAGAATGATGAGGGGTGGAGAAAGAGGCAAGAGAAGTGCAGAAAGAAGCTACAGTGATGACAAAAAGGGGGAAGGGTGGAGAAAGAGGCAAGAGAGTACAGAAAGAAGCAAGAGAAGTACAGAAAGAAGCAATAGAGATGCAGAAAGGTGGGAGTGGGTTAGAGAAAGAGGGATACAGAAAGAAGCGAGAGAGTTGCAGAAAGAAACAAACGAAGTGCAGAGAGAAGCAACAGAGGTGCAGAAAGAGGTGAGATGGGTGCAGAAAGAGGCTAGAGAAGTGCAGAAAGAACTAATAGAGATGAATAAAGAGGGAAAAGGGGTGGGGAATGAGGCATGAGGGATGCAGAAAGAAGCAAGAGAGTTGCAGAAAGAAGCAAAAGATCTCCAGAAAGAAGGAACAGATGTGCATAAAGAAGCAAGCGAAGTGCAGAAAGACAGCCAGCCTCGGACTCCTGACCAGCCGACCAGGGCAGACCAACCGACCAGGGCAGAATGGCATCCAAGCTTCTCGATGCTGACGAGCTCCCTCTAGCGATCACCGCAGAAAGAGGCAAGAGGTGTGCACAAAGAGGGAAGAAGGGTGCAGAAAGAGGCATGAGGGGTCAGAAAGAAGCACTAGAGGTACAAATGAGGGCAGAATTAGGCAACAGAGAAGAAAAAATGGGGAAGAAGGGTTGAGAAAGAAGCAAGAGGGGTGCAGAAAGAAGTTACAGAGGAGCAGAAAACTGCAACAGGAGTGAAAAAGGGAGAAAATGTGAATTCCCATAGAAGCCCAGGTTAACTCCACAACCTGGGCATCTATGGGAATTCACAAGGGCATATTATCAAGCTCATTATAGCTGCTTTAGCGGCAGTTTCCTGCCGATAAAAGCGGTGATAATGTATCGCCCTTTCTTGATAATATGGCCCCAAGTGCCCTGAAAAATCTCAACGGAAATCGCAGCGACCACCTTGAAGGCAGAGGAAAGGACTCAAAACACAGAGCACAGTGACTGGTCCCCCTTCTCAACAGGTGGTATTAGAGGGAAGACAAGAGGTCCTCCTGTCTGCATCTGCTCTGCAGACCCCCTGCCTGACTATTAGCTCCAGTCCCTCTGGGGGAAGTGTATTCTGACTCAGACTCGGGGGTAGCGTAGCATTGTTTTCATCAGTGTTTACACAGCCAAGTAATGACCCCCTGGGATGAAAATTATGTATTTGTGGTTGGAAGGGGCTCCTCACGATTCGGGTATTATGTGCACGCCTCAAGAGAAGAGCTAATTTGTTTCTATGTGTTAAGCCCCGGCTGGTGCACAACATTCTACGACTGAGATTTGCACCAAGACCCAGTATGGTAAGGTAATTGGAAATGTCCCAGGGCCCGGCCTGTCTTGGGCTAATCCACATGGTAGAACCAAGTTGTAGGAGAGTAGGGTCTGCTATCCTATGGTCACCCCAAATTTTTGCTTTTTGCTTCACTGGTTTATGACTTAATGTGGCTGTGGGCCTGCTATTCAGACCCATAGCCTGCTGTTCTCTCTCTAAATTAATGCTAATGCACTCTAGGTGCATTACGAATTGGAACTGGTTCACCTTATAGGCTCCTGTAACAGTGTACTCCAGGTACCCAGGGCATAAGTGTATCCAAGGCCTACCAGGGGCTGCAGCATGTATTGTGCCACCACTGCATTGGCCTCCATATTTGACACAACTGGCTGATCACTCAGCTGGGGTAAGTTGGTGTAATCACCTCTTACTTAGATATAGTATCCCTATATCTAACCCTAATTGGACACATGGTAACCTATATGCCACTCCTATGGAAGGCCTCAGCAATCCTGGAGGCAGAGTGCTTGGTTTCATGTGAGATGGTGCTCTAGCATGAGCTGAGCCTGTCTGCAGCTGTCAGGAACAACTCCCTTAGCTGTTCCGGGACATTGCCATACCATATACTCTTAAGTGTATTATAATCCTCGTGGTTATATGCTAACTTTGGTTTGGCTTTATCAAAACATGTCGATTAAGGTGTCATACGATTTGGAATACTATCCCCTCGACAGTCCTGTTGACGGGGATAGCATTCCACCCTTCTAGAGGGACACGACATGTACATAACCTGAACCCTGGTTAAAGTTAAACTCGAGCCTCAGCATCTCAAAATGGATGCTGCCACCACAGACACAAGTCTGATCTCCTGCTGCTGGGAGTCCTTCCAGCAAGGGAGGCTTGGACAAAGGGTGTCCTGCCTTGGGAGGTGCGAGCACCACCTGTTAGACGGGAACCCTGAGGGTCGGCCGAGCAAGGGGGAGAGGCCTCCTGGCGAGGGTCCTCTCCTTAGATCATACGGACAAGCAACCACCCCCCCACAGATGGACGTCACACAAAGATAGGTTCTCAACACTTTTATAAGTATTCTTAGGCAGGTAATCGTAACGGTACAGAAGGAACAGGATACGAGGATCCCTTCAATTCTAGTCTCTGTGGGAAGGGGGTAGCGGGACAGTCTCGGTACCGGTCAGGTACAGGGGTATCGGACGGACAGCTCTCAATCCTCGAGCTGGAGGGTTCTCTGGTATGAGCCGCGGCAGCGACAGCAGGTCTTCAAGGATAGTTCACGAAGATGAGCCGCGTCAGCGCCAGCAGGCCTTCAAGGATGGTTCACGAAGATGAGCCGTGGCAGCGCCAGCAGGCCTTCAAGGATAGTTCACGAAGATGAGCCGCGGCAGTGCCAGCAGGCCTTTAAGGATGGTTCACGAAGATGAGCCGCGGCAGCGCCAGCAGGCCTTCAAGGATGGTTCACGAAGATGAGCCGCGGCAGCGCCAGCAGGCCTCCAAGGATGAGTTTGTCTCGGTGTCTCTCGACTCCAGGATACAACTGCCTTCCTGCTCTGGAGCTGCCCCAGTTATAGGTCTGGCGCCCTTTGATGTCCGGACCCTCGCACTTGGAGGTCGGGGGGTCCGGGATGAGCGAGTCCAGACACCCAGCAGGGGGGTGGAGCCAGGGCCCAGGGAGGCCGGGAGCGATCGAAACCAGGCGGATGGTGGACCATCGAAACTCCTCCTCCCATTGACTCGCCAAGTGGTCTCTTTACCCCCTGGGTGGATGGTGGTGCCTCGATGTTGGGGCTTGGCTGGGCCTGAGGCTGAGGTCGACCCGAGGCCACGAGGCCTGGTCGCGGAGGGTCCAAGATGGCGGCTGGGCCGGAGACGGTGGTCCGGGAAAAGGGTCCGGGCCAGCCGAGAAGGTTGTGGATCTCGGTTTGAGTCCCGTCGGGGAAGAGCTGGGGCGGCCCGGAGGGGCGGAAGGTGCGGCTCTTGTCCGGGGAACAGGGGTAGCAGTAGTCCGGGACCCGCCATGCGGGAGGGGTCGGACCACGCCATGAGGCCGGGTCCAACATGCGTCCCCCCAGCTGAAGGCAGGGAGAGTCACCCATCTTCTTGGGTATTCGCCTCACCGAGGCAGAAGAAGCGGGACAGGCCGTCTGCGTTGGCGTGGTCGTTGCCTGGGTGATGCTCCACAGTGAAGTCCATCCCCTGCAGGGAGATGGACCAACGCAACAGCTTCGGATTCTCTCCCCGCATCTGCATCAGCCATTGCAGGGGTCGGTGGTCCGTTTGCACCCGGAAGTGGGTACCGAAGAGATAGGGTCGGAGCTTCTTGAGGGCCCACACCACGGCGAAGGCCTCTCGCTCTATGGTGCTCCAGCGCTGTTCTCGGGACAGCAGACTTCGGATGATGAAGGCTACTGGCTGATCAACTCCCTCTGCATTGATCTGGGAGAGAACGGCTCCAACGCCGTGATCGGAGGCATTGGTCTGTACTATGAATTCCCGACTGTAGTCGGGGGCTTGGAGCACGGGTGCGGTACACATGACTGTCTTGAGGGTCTCAAAGGCGGCCTGACACTCAGGGGTCCAGTGTACCTTCGGTGGGTGCTTCTTTGACGTGAGTTCTGTGAGGGGCCCCACAATACTGCCATAGTCCTTCACGAAGCGCCGGTAGTATCCGGTGAGCCCCAGGAAGGCTCGGACCTCTGTCTGAGTGACTGGGGGTTCCCAGGCCCGGATGGCGGAGATCTTGGGTTGGAGGGGGGCCACCTGGCCACTTTCCACCTGGTGCCCCAGGTAGGTCACGGACCCTTGGCGATTTGGCACTTGCTGGCCTTGATTGTTAGTCCGGCCCGCCAGAGGGCGGCCAAAACCTCCTGGAGGTGTTGGAGGTGTTCGGCCCAGTGGAGACTGTATACGGCGATATCATCTAGATAGGCGGCGCTGAACTCCTCGAGCCGCGCCAGTACCTTGTTCACGAGTCTCTGGAAAGTGGCGGGGGCGTTTTTCATCCCGAAGGGCATCACCGTGAAGTGGTAGTGGCCATCCGGGGTGGAGAAGGCGGATCGCTCCTGGGCGCCCGGGGTGAGGCCGATCTGCCAGTAGCCCGCAGTCAGGTCAAAGGTGCTCAGGTAGCGGGCGGCCCATAGGCGGTCGATCAGCTCATCAGCCCGAGGGATGGGGTGAGCGTCTGTTCGGTGACGGCGTTCAAGCCCTGGTAGTCCACACAAAATCTGAGTTCGGGGGCGACGCCAGGGGCGGCGGCCTTGGGGACCAGCACGACCGGGCTGGCCCAGGGGCTGTCGGAGGGCTCGATCACTCCCACAGCCAGCATCTTGGACACTTCTGACTGGATGCAGGCGCGTACCCGGTCGGGAACTCGGTAGGCCCTGTGCCAGATAGGGGGGCTATCCCCAGTGTCGACATCGTGGAGGCACCAGGGAGCGACCCTGGGGCTGAGGGAGAATAGATCGGCAAATTGCTGTAACAAGTCTTGGCAGCTTTGGCGTTGTGCTGGGGTCAGGGCGGAAGAGAGGCTGACTCCTTCCACGGAGCCGTCCTTTTCGAGGGTCTTCAGGAGGTCGGGGAGGGGCTCGGAGTCCTCTTCAGCCCCACTGTCGGTAGCCATCAGGAGGCTAAGTTCTGAGCGCACAAAGTGAGGCTTAAGTCGGTTGGCATGGAGGACCCGGAGGGGGTTCCTGGGGGACTCCAGGTCCACCAGGTAGGTGACGGGGCCCTTGCGTTCCACCACCTTTAAGGGTCCTGTCCATTTGTCCTGGAGGGTGCAAGGTTTGACCGGGGACATGACCCAGACCTGTTGTCCCGGCTCGAACTCAATGGACGAGGCGTTTTGATCGTACCAACGTTTCATGTCCTCTTGGCTGGCATTGAGGTTGGCTTTGGCAAGTTCCCTGAACCGTCGAGTCTGGTTCCGGAGGGTCAAGAGGTACCTGTACACATCAGGAGGAGCATTCTGAGGGGTCACCTCCCATCCCTCTTTGACCAGACAGGGCAGCAACACACCCCATTGGCGTCGTAGGGGCTCTTCCAGGCCCATGATCATTCCCTTGAGGGTGCGATTGAAGCGTTCCACTAGTCCCTTCCCTTGCGGGTGGTAGGGGGTCGTAAATTTGTAGGTGACCCCGCACTGTTGCCATGGGGACTTCATGTATCAGGAGATGAAGTTTGTGCCCCAATCACTGACGACTTCTCGGGGGAAGCCCACCCGCGAGAAGATCCCCATCAGGGCTCGGCCCACCACAGGTGCTGTCACGGTCCGGTGAGGTATGGCTTCGGGATAGCGGGTGGCATGGTCGACCAGGACAAGTATGAACCGGTGACCTTGCGATGTCCGGGGCTCCAGGGGCCCCACAATGTCAATCCCCACCCGTTCAAAGGGAGTGTTGACGATTGGAAAGGGTTGCAGGGGTCCTTTAGTTTCCGGCCACTCTTCCTGCTAGCCTGGCAGGTGGGGCAGGCTCGGCACTGGTTGATCACATCGTTCCTCATTTTGGGCAAGTAGAAATGGGTCACCAGGCGGCTGTAAGTTTTGTCCTGCCCCAGGTGCCCAGCGAGAGGTACATCATGAGCCAGGTTCAGGAGGAAGTCTCTGAATCGGAGGGGGACTACCAGCACCCGGCTGGCCCCTAGCTCGGCAATCTTCTGTTCGCTGTAGAGAAGCTCATTGTCCCAATAGACCCAGTGGGCCCCCGAGGCATCCCTGCGCTCTGGGCTGCGGCTTGCTGTCGGATCCCCTCGAGGGAGGGGCACGTTTTCTGTTCTTGTCGGAACTGTTCTTGAGTGGGGCCACCTTCCTGGCGCCACAGGGCCAGCTCCGGGAGGTCGCGGAGTGGCTCAGATGCTTCGTCGTTGGGCCCCGGTGGACCGGCCTCGGGGGTGGTGTCTTCAGTGACTACGGGCGGTGGAGGTTCGGGCCACTCGGGTTCTTCAGTGGAGGGGATGGCGCTGGCGGCCATGGATCGGGTCGTCGCACAGACCCATTCAGGAAGGCCAAGCATCCTCAGGTGCTCCCTTTGTTCAACGGCCACCCAGGGGGAGCTCTCGAGGTTGTTCCCCAAGAGGCAGTCTACAGGGGCATCGTCTCGTACGGTCACTTTCAGCATGGCCGACACTCCTCCCCACTCGAAGGGGACGCGGGCCATCTGGCACAGGCTCTCAGAGTTGTCCGCCGACCGTACGGGGCATAGTACGTTGGGCAAGATTTGATCTGGGGTCACCAGATGGCAACGGACGGCTGTCACACTGGCTCCCGTGTCACGGAGGGCTTCCGCCCGTTGTCCATTAATGGTGACCCACTGGCTGTACTTCTGCGTGTTGGCCGGGATGGGGGCCCGTGGGACCATGTTTCTTTCGCCTAGACACACCAGGGACATGGCTGCGGGTTCCCACTCGGTCTGGTATTGTTCACAATCTTCGGCTTCTTCTTCGCCCTGTTCCTCCCCTAGGGCGACGGCGGTGATCTGGCGGTTTAGCGGACCCGTGGCATGGGAGGGTTGATTTCTTGGACAGTTGGGGTCATTGGCGTAATGACCGGGTCGCTGGCATTTGTGGCAGGTAACGTTGGAGCGGAATCCCGGCCGTGTAGGAGGGCTTCCTCTTCCGGCCGGGGACAGGGAAGTGCTGATTGGGGGCACCGTGGCGGTGTCCCTGCCCCGACCCTGGCCTCCTCCTCCTCCTCGCGGACGGTGGGACCCCTGGGAGGCTCGGCCTTGGTCGCCCGCCCAGTTCCGGGGGACCCGGGTGCTCTCCCATCGATCCGCTTCAATGGCGAGTTTACGCGGTTCGGTCAGTTTGCTATCGAGGAGATGCTGCCTTAGTTCAATGAAACAGTTATTGGAGAGGTGTTCCCACACAAAGAGATTGACAAGTTGTTCGTAGGTGGTGACCTGGCTGCCTTTAATCCACCCCTCTAAGGCTCTGCTAAAAAAGTTCACATATTCCACCCAGGTGGTACCGGGGATCCTTTTGCAGTCTCGGAATCGCTGCCGGTACATCTCGGGGGTGAGCCCATAACGAGTGAGAAGGGCGGCTTTCATATGCTCGTAGGAGGTCATCTCAGCTTCGGGGAGCTGTAGCAGGGCATCTCTTCCTACGTTGACGAATCTCCCCCACAACCCGGCCCCCCAGTCTTTTTGCGGGACCCAGTCAGAGGTCATGGCCACCTCGTAAGCCTTAAACCATTGCTGGATGTCGTCGTTCCGGTAGTACTCTCGAACGACATCTTTGGGAATGTGGACCTTGGTGTCCGTAGGGGGAGAGGAGCTCTGGTTTTCAGATTTCTAGTTCTTTTAAACCGCGCTCGTGTTCATACGCGAGCTTCTTCTCCTCCAGCTCCCTCTGGCTTTTTTTCTTTTCCCGTTCTTCCTGCAATCGTAAGTGTTCAAGGGCTATCTTTTTTTCCGCTAGTTTCAGTTCCCCATCTAAGTGGAGTCTAGCCAGTTCCAACTCGTAGAGCCGGCTCCTTTCTCGTTCTCGGGCCTCCTCGGGAGAGAGGCCCGCGCTTCTCTCCTCCTCGGGGGTTGCAATGGTTTCAGTGGTCGCGATGTTTTCGTTTTGGGGTGGTGATGCTCTCGTCTCCACCCAAGTCTGCAAAGCGTGCTTGAGATCGTCTTTGGTACTTAGTCCCGTGGTAGCGATACCCAAGTCTATGCAGAATTGCTTCAATTCCTTGTGACTGTATTCTTCCAGCCGTTCCATCTGGAATTTTGCAGTTGTTCCTGTTTCTTTTGTCGACATGGTCGCTGTGTGTTTTTCGTTTGTAGTGGGGCGAGTTACTCTCCGTACGATTTGCGTCGGCTCGAATCGCGCCGCTGGCCACCAATGTTAGACGGGAACCCTGAGGGTTGGCTGAGCAAGGGGGAGAGGCCTCCTGGCGAGGGTCCTCTCCTTAGATCGTACGGACGAGCAACTACCCCCCCACAGATGGACGTCACACAAAGATAGGTTCTCAACACTTTTATAAGTATTCTTAGGCAGGTTATCGTAACTTTACAGAAGGAACAGGATACGAGGATCCCTTCAATTCTAGTCTCTGTGGGAAGGGGGTAGCGGGACAGTCTCGGTACCGGTCTGGTACAGGGGTATCGGACGGACAGCTCTCAATCCTCGAGCTGGAGGGTTCTCTGGTATGAGCCGCGGCAGCGCCAGCATACCTTCAAGGATAGTTCACGAAGATGAGCCACGGCAGCGCCAGCAGGCCTTCAAGGATGGTTCACGAAGATGAGCCGCGGCAGTGCCAGCAGGCCTTCAAGGATAGTCCACGAAGATGAGCCGCGGCAGCGCCAGCAGGCCTTCAAGGATAGTTCACGAAGATGAGCCACGGCAGCGCCAGCAGGCCTTCAAGGATGGTTCACGAAGATGAGCCACGGCAGCGCCAGCAGGCCTTCAAGGATGGTTCACGAAGATGAGCCGCGGCAGCGCCAGCAGGCCTCCAAGGATGAGTTTGTCTCGGTGTCTCTCAACTCCAGGATACAACTGCCTTCCTGCTCTGGAGCTGCCCCAGTTATAGGTCTGGTGCCCTTTGATGTCCGGACCCTCGCACTTGGAGGTCGGGGGGTCCGGGATGAGCGAGTCCAGACACCCAGCAGGGGGGTGGAGCCAGCGCCCAGGGAGGCCGGGGCGATCGAAACCAGGCGGATGGTGGACCATCGAAACTCCTCCTCCCATTGACTCACCAAGTGGTCTCTTTACCCCCTGGGTGGATGGTGGTGCCTCGATGTCGGGGCTTGGCTGGGCCTGAGGCTGAGGTCGACCCTAGGCCAATAGGTCTGGTCGTGGATGGTCCAAGATGGCGGCTGGGCCGGAGACGGTGGACCGGGAAAAGGGTTCGGGCCAGCCGAGAAGGTTGTGGATCTGGGTTTGAGTCCCGTCGGGGAAGAGCTGGGGGCGGCCCGGAGGGGCAGAAGGTGCAGCTCTTGTCCGGGGAACAGGGGTAGCGGTAGTCTGGGACCCGCCATGCGGAAGGGGTCGGACTACGCCATGAGGCCGGGTCCAACACCACCCCAGACAGGATTTTGTGTATTGGGTAGAACAGGGCTGACTAGATTGAGACATGCCTGGGGCACACAAGGTGTCCCCTTGCATAAGCCAGTCCAAACCGGTGCTGGGGCTTTCCAGCCCCAGTCCTGGCGCGGAGCTGGACAAAGGAAATGGGGTGTAACCACTCTCCTTCCTGGTCCCACCCAGAGGAGGGACCTAGCAGGGGATCCACCCCTCAGATTGGGAATAAGAGTGGGAGCAGTGCCATAGCACCTCAGATCATCCTGAAATCAACTTGAAACAAAAAAGAAGACTGGACTTCGACATTCTTCTGCACAGAAGACTGAAGAGCATCTCCCTTGTGGCCTAGGAGTGGCCACCCTGTGAACACAGGCACCATCCAGCAACTCAACGTCTGCTTTGCCGCTGCCTCCTGCCTGAGCCCAAGCCCAGAGCCCGACGAGACCCAGACTCCCAGACATCTCAGAGCCCAATCCACAGTCCCTGAAAAAAAGATACCCGTAGAGGCACCAAGATACGTGGGACTGGCCGTCTCGAAAGACCGCAGAGAAGCTGACTGCGCAGCACCCGAGGCACCCTTGATGCTGTGCTTTGGGGTTTGGGAAGCCCCACCACTGAGCAGCATTTGCACCAAAGATCAGCCCCCCAGCATCTCCATGATCTGCGTGGGGCCCTTTTGCACTTTGCCACTTGATGCGCCATCCCGGCCACTTGCCACGTGGCTAGCGGCCATCTTGGCGACGAAACCTACAATCAACACTGCTGGTCTGGTTGTACCAGACTTGCCCTCGCTCCCCTGAAAAGGAGCACCTGCTCTGACCTTGCTGGTCCGAGTGATAAGCTTTCTTCACTTCCTGCGTGGCTTGCATTAAACAAAGGCCTGTTTGCTCCAATCAAGTTGCCGACACCGCCATCAGCTAGAGCCTTCGTGGTACAGCTTGTGATCGACTCCTGGACGTCCTCCACCTCTTCGTGTCCATGTGGCTGCAGAGACAAGCTACACCTCATTGCCTGTTTGCACCCAACTTCACCTGGTTCCATCCTGGTTACACGGTAGTCACTGACTGGTGACTTTGAACATTGTCCCCTCTGCTTTCAGGTCTTCACCACTTCAGATCCACCCTTGGATCCACCAGAACTCTCCTGGACGACCCGCCTGCAGCGTCTTCATCTTCATGCACCATCGACCTGTGTGACGAAACCCGACACTACTTCGCACCTGTGCACCCGCTTCCTGTGGGTGAGTTAACTCAGCAACGCTGGTGTTCCTACACTGGTACACACCTCTAGTGTCTAGGTCTAAAGGTTTGTCCTTCTAGGTCACTCGGAAGGTTCCTTAAACAGTAACTTTATAACTTTTACGCACCATTGACATTGCATTGGTGCATGCGTGTGCTTTAAGCGCTGCACCCGAGTCCCGCGGGCCTTTCCCGACTTCTTCACTGTTAGTCGCGAACAGCTCCAGCGATTCCCCAGGCCCTAGGCCTACTTCCTTTCCAATAGGTGGTTCTTATACCACTCTTTTAGTATATGGTTTAGGTGGCCCCTAGGGCTTATCCATATTGTGGAACTTTTGTATATTTAAACTGTGTTTTGTTTTAACGCATTTGCTTCTGTGCTCATAAAGAGTATAGGGGATTTGTATAAATAAATATATATATATTTTCAATATATATATCTTTGTGGTGTCCTTTCATTTGGTATTCAAGGGGACTGTGTATGGTAAAACAGCTTGCTTCACATGCCTTTACAGAGTTTAGCCTAAGACTGCTTTGTCCACGCTACCTCTAGGATAGCTGGTCTATAAGGTTGACTTATAACCAATCATCATAAGGGTTGCTTGACATGGTACAAGGTGATCACTAGAACTAGTGAGCATCATATACCAGGCCAACTTCTCACATTGGTGAGCAGCGGTTGGGATTTGAGCTTGCTGTTGTTTTACCATTACAATCTTTGAGAGTACCATTTGAAAGATCATACAGGTACCTGCTAGGTACATATAAAACAAGACTAGTATACTTAAGTTCTACTGAACTTAGTTATTGTAGAGGATAGAGAGTAGCACACCCTGACTACAACTACTAGATAGGTTTAGTAGGTAAACACCAGTGTAGGTAGATTGCAACATATCTACCCACACTAGAGCAATGTCTGGAGCAGAGGGGTCCACTGGACTTACTCCTGTTGAGAGTGACCCTCCAAGGGCACCATCCAAATTTGCTATACTTAACTTTAAGGAATTGAGGCAGCTTTGTGCCTCAAGAGGTCTCAAGACAGGTCCAACCCCTACTACAGACCACCTTAGAGAGCTTTTAGACCAGTCTGAAGCTCTAAAGACCTCTAAACCAGACCCCACAGGGAATGGTGAAGGAGGCTCTCCCACTGAAGATGATAATACTGACACCCCTTTCCCTGTAGTCCAGATAGATGAGGATGAACAAGTCACTGGAGATACTCAGCCTGATGAGGAGGAGGAAGAAGAGGAGACAGAAGGGGAGAGCAGTGATTCTGATGATGGTAGACTTAGTCAGGTGACATCCAACAGGCTTAGCCAGGCTAACTTAAGTATACTTGGGACAGAGCTAAGGGTGACCTTACCCAGACCCCCAAGTGGACTTAACCAGGAGCAAAGGAGGAGAAGGAATCACTCATGTGAATCCAACACCTCCCGAGCTTCTAGAGGTTCTCATGGTCACTCCAGAAGGGAGATGACTAGCCCTCAGAGAAGGGAACGTGAGGCCAACATGAGAGAGGCTGAGCTTAGGATCCAGAAGAGGGAACTAGAGGTTGCCCTGGCCCAAGAGAAACTTGCTAGAGCAAGACAGCCTAGAGAGAGTGGGTTAGTACCCACTGGTGGCAGCATTATCCCTAAGGATAAAGACAGGTCCTATCATAGTAGAAACCTGAGTAAGATTGTGCCCCCCTACAAAGCTGGGGATGATATCCACAAATGGATGACTGCACATGAGAGAGACTGCAGAGTACAGCAGATCCCTCAGGAGCAGTGGGCAGCAATCTTGTGGCTCTCCTGTGAAGGTAGAGGCCGAGACACACTCCTCACAGTTAGTGATGGGGATTCTAAAAACTACCTGGTCCTGAAGAGTGCTCTGATTGATGGGTTAGGCTTAACCACTGAACAGTACAGGTTAATGTTCAGAGAGACCAAGAAGACACAGACTCAGGACTGGTCTGAATTTGTTGAAAGTGCTACTAAGGCTCTAGAGGGATGGTTGCTGGAAAGTAAGGTTACAGACTATACAGGATTGTATAATTTAATTATGAGAGAACAAATCTTAAATAATTGTCAGAACCAGCAGTTGCATCAACACCTGATTGACTCAGATCTGACCTCACCCCAAGAATTGGGAAGGAAGGCAGACAAATGGGTTAGAACCAGGGTTAAGCAAAAGAACCAGACCCGGAGCCAAGGTGGTGACCAGAAGAAAACATACCAGAAGGGTGGGGAACAGAAAGCTAAAGACCAGAAGTCTTCAACAGGGCCCCAAACTAATACTGAGGGTGGGTCCCAAACTTCCAAGAAGAAGAAGAAAGAAGGTCAAAGCATACCCTGGTGTAGTACCTGTAAAAACACCTCTCACTGGACAAGTGAGTGTAAAAAGGGTGGAGCCCCCAACACTGCAGCCCCTAAGGCACCTGCACCCACCAGTACAGCTGGCAGTGTTGGTCCGCAAACTAAGGGGGTAGTGGGTATCACCTTGGGAACTGAGGGAGATTCTGGCCTAGTCAGCACCCCTACACAGGCTGTTCTAATTTGTGATGGGGACATAGATTTGACCCCTATTATAAGTCCCAGTAATCTGGGAAAGTACAGACAGACACCTTTGATTAATGAAAAAGTGGCTCAAGCATACAGGGACACATGTGCCAGTGTCACTATGGTGACACCTAGCTTTGTGGACCCTGTACAATACATACCAGGTGACAATTGCCTGGTGATCAACGCCAGCAATGTCACTACTACACATAGTGTGGCAATTGTTAAATTCTCCTGGGGGGGGGGGGTAATTGGCCTTAAAAGAGTTGTGGTTAGTGCTGATCTCCCAGTTGAATGTTTGTTGGGCAATGACCTGGAGAGCTCTGTATGGTCAGAAGTTGAGTACAGGACTCATGCAGAGATGTTAGGGATCTCATCACATGTCCTTGCTGTGACCAGGTCACAGGCCAAAAAGTACCTCTCTGAACCTCAGGTCTTGGATCCTGGAAAAATGGACCAAGCACCTTCCAAGAAGAAGAACAGGAGGGTAAAGGCTGTGCCTTCCCAACTGCCTACAAGTGAGGGTCAGCCTTCACAGGAAGATGATCTTGAGACCCCTGAAGGAAACGTCCCTGAAGAACTTGAACCTGATCAGGTTGAGTTTCTGGGGACAGGGGAACCTTCTAGGGCAGACTTGGGGCAGGCTCAGTTAACCTGTCCTTCTCTTGAACCCCTCAGACAGCAGGCTGCTGCTGAGGCTGCTGGGAATGCTCAAGGTACCCATAAGGTATATTGGGATTATAGGCTCCTTTATTCAGAGGGTAGAGACCTGAAGCCTGGTACAACCAGGAGGTTGGTTATACCTCTACAATTTAGGGGCTTCCTTCTTACCTTGGCCCATGATATTCCTTTAGCAGGACACCTAGGCCAGAATAAGACTTGGGACAGGCTTGTCCCTCACTTACACTGGCCTCACATGTCTGAAGACACCAAGGAGTTTTGTCGCTCCTGTGTAACCTGCCAAGTCAGTGGTAAAGCAGGTGGCACAACAAAGGCTCCCCTGATACCACTACCTGTGGTGGGGGTTCCCTTTGAAAGAGTGGGGATTGATATCGTAGGTCCAATGGATCTCCTTACAGCATCTGGGCACAGATTCATACTGGTGGTGGTGGACCATGCCACCAGGTACCCAGAGGCAATTCCGCTTAGGACCACAACAGCTCCTGTTGTGGCCAGGGCCTTACTTGGAATTTTCTCCAGAGTGGGGTTTCCTAAGTAGGTAGTATCTGATAGAGGTGCCAACTTCATGTCAGGATACTTGACAGCTATGTGGAAGGAATGTGGTGTCAACTACAAGTTCACCACTCCTTATCATCCACAGTGTAATGGGCTTGTTGAAAGATTTAATAAGACCCTAAAGGGTATGATCAAAGGATTACCAGAAAATCTCAGGTGGAGATGGGACATCCTTCTACCCTGCCTTCTGTTTGCTTACAGAGAGGTCCCACAAAAGGGGGTTGGCTTCAGCCCCTTTGAATTGTTGTTTGGGCACCCTGTAAGAGGACCCCTATGTCTGGTGAAGGAAGGATAGGAGTTGCCTCTCAAAAAGCCTAAACAAGACATAGTGGACTATGTACTTCGTCTCCGCTCCAGGATGGCGGAGTATATGGAGAAGGCATCCAAAAACCTTGAGGCTAGCCAAGAATTACAGAAAGCTTGGCATGACCAAAAGGCTGTCTTGACTGAGTATCAGCCTGGACAAAAGGTATGGGTGTTGGAGCCAGTGGCCCCAGCAGCACTCCAAGACAAGTGGTCTGGACCCCATACAATTGTTGAGAAAAAGGGAGAGGTTACCTACTTGGTGGAACTAGGAACTCCCAGGAGCCTCCACAGGGTGCTCCATGTCAACAGACTGAAGGCATATGTTGACAGGGCAGACATGGGCTTGCTCATGGCTACAGATGAGGGGCAGGAGGAAGAGAGTGACCCTCTCCCAGACCTGTTACCTCAGTGGACAGTAAACTGTCAAAAGGCATTTGATGACCTGAAGAAGGCCATGTGCTCTGCACCTATCCTGAAGAGTCCTGACTACTCAAGAGAGTTCATTGTCCAAACAGATGCTTCTGAGTTGGGAGTGGGAGCTGTGCTTTCACAACTTAATGTAGATGGTTAAGACCAGCCTATTGCTTTTATTAGCAGAACCCTGAAGATGGCTCAGTTGATGGTGTGGCCTTAGATGGCAGCCTCACTGAACATCAGCAACATGACTGTAGACAAGTTTTGCAGTCATACAGACATATGTTCTCATTGACACCCAGTCAGACTAACTGGTGTACCCTTGTGGTGGACACTGGTGACAGTCTTCCTGTGAAAAGCAAGATTTACAGGCAACCTGACCATGTCAGGGACTGTATAAAGACCGAGGTGCAAAAGATGCTGGAATTAGGTGTTATTGAGCCTTCAGAGAGCCCCTGGGCTAGCCCAGTGGTTCTAGTCCCCAATCCTTACACCAAAGATGGCAAGAGAGAGATGAGGTTCTATGTGGATTACAGAGGACTCAATGCTGTCACTAAGACAGATGCACACCCTATTCCAAGGGCAGATGAGCTCATTGACAAGTTGGCTTCTGCCAAATATTTGAGCACATATGATTTGACAGCTGGCTTTTGGCAAATCAGGTTATCTGAGGACTCCAAAGCCAAGACAGCATTTTCTACCCCAGGAGGACATTACCAATTTGTGGTGATGCCCTTTGGTTTGAAAAATGCACCTGCCACCTTCCAAAGGTTGGTGAATCAAGTCCTTACTGGGTTGGTTGACTTTTGCGCAGCATATCTGGATGATACTGCTGTCTTCAGCTCCACCTGGGAGGATCACCTGGTCCATCTGAAGGAAGTGCTAGAGGCTCTGCAAAAGGCAGGCCTCACTATCAAGGCCACAAAGTGCCAGATAGGGCAGAGTAAGGTTGTGTACTTGGGCCACCTTGTAGGTGGAGGCCAAGTTCAACCACTGGAGAGTAAGATCCAGACCATTAAGGACTGGTCCCCTCCAACTACCCAGACTCAGGTCCGAGCTTTCTTGGGCCTGACTGGGTACTACAGGAAGTTTGTTAAGAACTATGGGTCCATTGTGACTCCTCTTAATGATCTGACATCCAAGAAGATGCCCAAAAAGGTTCAGTGGACAGTAAACTGTCAAAAGGCATTTGATGACCTGAAGAAGGCCATGTGCTCTGCACCTATCCTGAAGAGTCCTGACTACTCAAGAGAGTTCATTGTCCAAACAGATGCTTCTGAGTTGGGAGTGGGAGCTGTGCTTTCACAACTTAATGTAGATGGTCAAGACCAGCCCATTGCTTTTATTAGCAGAAGGCTGACCCCCAGGGAGAAACGTTGGTCAGCTATTGAGAGGGAGGCCTTTGCTGTGGTGGGGGCCCTGAAGAAGTTGAGACCATACTTGTTTGGCACTCACTTCAAGATTCAGACCGACCATAAGCCCCTCTTATGGCTTAATCAGATGAAGGGTGAAAACCCCAAACTACTCAGGTGGTCCATTTCCTTACAGGGGATGGACTTTACAGTGGAGCATCGTCCAGGGACCGACCATGGCAACGCAGATGGTCTCTCCAGGTACTTCCACTTAGAACATGAAGACACAACTAGTCAAGGTTAGTTTGGGGGGAGGGGTTGTGTAAAGAGTAGGGTCTGCTATCCTATGGTCACCCCAAATTTTTGCTTTTTGCTTCACTGGTTTATGACTTAATGTGGCTGAGGAGCCTGCTAATCAGACACACAGCCTGCTGTTCTCTCTCTAAATTAATGCCAATGCACTCTAGGTGCATTACGAATTGGAACTGGTTCACCTTATGGGCCCCTGTAACAGTGTACTCCAGGTACCCAGGGCATAGGTGTATCCAAGGCCTACCAGGGGCTGCAGCATGTATTGTGCCACCCCTGCATTGGCCTCCATATTTGACACAACTGGCTGATCACTCAGCTGGGGTAAGTTGGTGTAATCACCTCTTACTTAGATATAGTATCCCTATATCTAACCCTAACTGGACACATGGTAACCTTTAAGCTACTCCTATGGAAGGCCTCAGCAATCCTGGAGGCAGAGTGCTTGGTTTCATGTGAGATGGTGCTCTAGCATGAGCTGAGCCTGTCTGCAGCTGTCGGGAACAACTCCCTTAGTTGTTCCGGGATATTGCCATACCATATACTCTTAAGTGCATTATAATCCTCGCGGTTATATGCTAACTTTGGTTTGGCTTTATCAAAACATGTCGAGTAAGGTGTCATATGATTTGGAATACTATCCCCTCGACAGTCCTGTCAACGGGGATAGCATTCCACCCTTCTAGAGGGACACGACATGTACATAACCTGAACCCCGGTTAAAGTTAAACTCGAGCCTCAGCATCACAAAATGGATGCTGCCACCACAGACACAATGCTGACCTCCTGCTGCTGGGAGTCCTTCCAGCAAGGGAGGCTTGGACAAAGGGTTTCCTGCCTTGGGAGGTGGGAGCACCACCCCAGACAGGATTTTGTGTATTGGGTAGGACAGGGTTGAATAGATTGAGACATGCCTGGGGCACACAAGGTGTCCCCGTGCATAAGCCAGTCCAAACCGGTGCTGGGGCTTTTTCCAGCCCCAGTCCTGGTGCGGAGCTGGACAAAGGAAAGGGGGTGTAACCACTCCCCTTCCTAGTCCCACCCAGAGGTGGGACCTAGCAGGTGATCCACCCCTCAGATTGGGAATAAGAGTGGGAGCAGTGCCATAGCACCTCAGATCATCCTGAAATCAACTTGAAACAAAAAAGAAGACTGGACTTCGACATTCTGCTGCACAGAAGACTGAAGAGCATCTCCCTTGTGGCCTAGGAGTGGCCACCCTGTGAACACAGGCACCATCCAGCAACTAAATGTCTGCTTTGCCACCGCCTCCAGCCAGAGCCTGAGCCCAGAGCCCAACGAGACTCAGACTCCCAGACATCTCTGAGCCCGATCTACAGTCCCTGAAAAGAAGAGACCCGAGAAGAGGCACCGAGAGGCGTGGGACCAGGCATCTCGAAAGACCCCCGAGAAGCTGACTGCGCAGCACCCGAGGTACCCTCGACGCTGTGCTTTGGGGTTTGAGAATCCCCACCACCGAGCAGCATTTGCATCGAAGATCAGCCCCCCCAGCATGTCCACGATCTGCATGGGGCCCTTTTGCACTTTGCCACTCAACGTGCCATCCCGGCCACTTGCCACGTGGCTAGCGGCCACCTTGGCAATGAAACCTACAATCAACACTGTGGCTCCAGACTTGCCCTCACTCCCCTGAAAAGGAGCACCCGCTCTGACCTTGCTGGTCCGAGTGATAAGCTTTCTTCACTTCCTGGGTGGCTTGCATTAGCCAAGGCCTGTTTGCTCCAATCAAGTTGCCGACACAGCCATCTGCTAGAGCCTTTGTGGGACAGCTCTTGATCGACTCTTGGATGTCCTCGACCTCTTCGTGTCCACGTGGCTGTGGAGACAAGCTACATCTCATCACCTGTTTGCACCCAACATCGCCTGGTTCCATCCTGGTTCCACGGTAGTCACTGGCTAGTGACTTTGAACATTGTCCCCTCTGCTTTCAGGTCTTCACCACTTCAGATTCATCCTTGGATCCACCGGAACTCTCCTCGATGACCCGCCTGCAGCATCTTCATCTTCAGGCACCATCGACCTGCGTGACGAAACCCGACAATATTTCGCAACTGTGCACCTGCTTCCTGTGGGTGAGGTATCTCAGCAACGCCAGTGTTCCTACACTGGTACACACCTCTAGTGTCTAGGTCTAAAGTTTTGTCCTTCTAGGTCACTTGGAAGGTTCCTTAAACAGTAACTTTATAACTTTTATGCACCATTGACATTGCATTGGTGCATGCATGTGCTTTAAGCGCTGCACCCGAGTCCCGCAGGCCTTTCCCGACTTCTTCACTGTTAGTCCCGAACAGCTCCAGCGATTCCCAAGGCCCCAGGCCTACTTCTTTTCCAATAGGTTGTTCTTATACCACTAATTTAGTATATGGTTTAGGTGGCCCCTAGGGCTCATTCATATTGTGCAACTTTTGTATATTTAAACTGTGTTTTGTTTTAACGCAATTGCTACTGTGCTCATAACGAGTATAGGGGATTTGTAGTAAATAAATATATATATATTTTCAGTATATATCTGTGTGGTGTCCTTTCATTTGGTATTCAAGGGGATTGTGTATGGTAAAACAGCTTGCTTCACATGCCTTTACAGAGTTTAGCCCAAGACTGCTTTGTCTACGCTACCTCTAGGATAGCTGGTCTATAAGGTTGACTTATAACCAATCATCATAAGGGTTGCTTGGCATGGTACAAGGTGATCACTAGAACTAGTGAGCATCATATACCAGGCCAACTTTCCACACAAGTCACGAGAAAAAACATAAAAAACAAGAGAAGGGGGCAGGGTAGAAACACCCTTACCCCCTAAGTCTGCTCAGGGTGACAGCCAGGGCCCAAATAAAGATTTGTTTTAAACATTTTCAGCAGGATTCACGTAAGGTACGCAAATCTGGGCGAATTCCTTTTTTTTAAATGAAGCACGGGCTCCCGAAGGTTCTACATGTTACGTGCATGCTTCCTGCGTCTTGCTGTGGAGCCCTCCGGTCTGAGTTTGCTTCTGAATATTCAAATTTGATTCAATGACAAGAATCAGCCTGGTTTCTTCCTCTCCCATGCTTCTCTCCAATCTACATTGAAGTCCTTCTTCAGATGCCTTTGAAGAGAATCTGTCATGGTAGGATGCTTTTTCATGTTTTCCTTCTTCTGCGCTATCGTATAAGCTGCAGTCTGACATCATGTGGGGCCTATGAGCTTAAGTTACCGTCTGCCTAGCTCTGCCTGGCCCTGCTCATCTGTTCCCTGGCTGCGCCTGGGGCTTACACGCACACAACGCTAGATTCCACTTTGGGCCTATGCGCACAAAGTACTGTGTGCCTGCGGTTCAAACTGCTGTAGCAAAAGAAAGAGCCCTTGCACAAGGTAAACAAATAATAATCGTTACACCAGTACCTGCTTTAGAAGCAGTAACAAAAGCAAGCATTCCAAATGCTAAAGCATTACATCCCAGATGGATACAATGGGTTAATTCCCTTGCTGCAACAGACGTAGTATACGAATTTGATCCTAATTTAAAAACACAAGAATTTCTCCAATATGAATATGAATGTCCTCTGCCAGGTGAAATCCAGCCTCTAGAACATTCCGGTTGTATAATATATACAGACGGATCAGCAAAACCCGGGGGTAAACAAGCATATAGTGCTGCATGCGCGATCGTTAAAGGTCGATGGCATGAAGGGAAATTTAGACCAACGTTCACTAAAACTCAATCTCTAGGAGATTGTACAGCTCAGCGAGCTGAACTACTAGCATTTAAGATGGCGCTTGAAAATACCGATCGCAAATCCCCCACACTAATAGTGTGCGATTCATATTACTGCGTTCAGTCTTATAATGAATACTTGCAGAACTGGGTTCAAAATGGCTTTAAAGATGCAAAAGGTGGCACAATAAAGCATAAAATGCTTTGGGAACAAATAGTTCTTTTACAGAAAGAACTACAAAAGACTCACGTGATACACACACTGAGTCATCAACGTGATGGCGTTCATGTTGCAGGGAATTCATTGGCTGATGAAGCCACGAAGGCAGCTGTGCAAACGGCTTCCGTAGCTGCAATCACCCGGTCAAAAACAAAAATAGACAGCGACATACTACAAGCTGTCAGTGCGTCAGTAAAAGATGACAGAAAAACACTCCGGTAAGGCTTTCCAGTAAAGTACTCATACATAACTGATGCGAACAATGTTTCATTTGCTCAAATCCCTGGAGTGAGGAATAGAGCAATTCCAAACATGGAACACAGATTAGGACTAATTTCAGCGGCACACGAAGGGTTAGCATCTGTACATGCTGTTATTTCCTCCACAACATCATTATTAAAACAGAGATATTGGTGGCCGGGTATTAGGAAGCAAACCAAGAACTATGTTCTAGAATGCGAAATATGCCAAAGAATGAAAGTATCAACAGTAAAACGGCCAGCACAGACGACCCTTCTAATCTCAGATAAACCATTAGCATGTGTTTACCTGGACCACTGTGGTCCCTTACAAAGGGATGGCAACTATAAATATATCATGGTCGCAGTGGATTCCTGTACAAGATTCATCTGGATGTGGCCCCAGCGCTCGGCTGACGCCAGAACTGTTATAAAATATTTGCGAGTCTTTATCGGCACATACGCAATTGGCATCCTACATTCTGATCAGGGTCCTGCGTTCAGCTCTCGAGCTTACAAAGAGGCCATGAACAGTATGGGCATCGCATTGCGATACTCTTCTCCCTTCCATCCTGAGGGAAATGCGGTTGTGGAAAGAAAAAACCGGGACATAAAGCAATCTATAACGGCGAGGGTATTAGGTTTGGGTGATGGGTGGGTCAAACATTTAACAAGTGTCCAATGTAGTCTTAACAATCTGCCAAGAAACTCTCTAAAAGGTCTCACTCCATACAAACTATTTTTCGGAACTAGAATGCATATTCAGGACCTTGATAGTCACATTTCAGTGGTAGAAGATAAAACCTTTGATATCAAAGATCATTTGGCTGTTTTACAGGATTTAAATAAAACAAGAAAAAACCTGAGTAACATAAAGTTGAAACAACAGTCGACAGCCACTGAAGAAAACCACCTGTCCCAGCAAGACCTGTCTGGATTCCAAAGATTGGGGATCTGGTCAGAGAAAAGATCGCGGTAAAGAAGGATTTTGGGCCTTCTTACAGAAAAGCAGTACCTGTCTTAGCTATCAACGGAACAAGATCAGTTGTACTACCGCCTCTTGCTGGTAAAAAGGAGAACCGAGTTGTATCAATCGACCTGGTAAAACCACAAGCATGTGGCCTATAATCAATAGTAGGCCAAGTGGACTCCCAAGAAATAACAGAATACCCAAATTTGCAACAATCCAAGAGGTTCAAACTGAAAGACTAATCACATTTGATAAACCTGCAGTGCACAGAGAAGGACTATGCAATAATGCCATGGAACTCGTGCCTCTTGAAACACATATTGAAACAGTTCATCATGAAACACCAGTCTACAATGATGTGACATCAGAATGTACAAATGAAAAGCAATTGGAGAAAACAATTCCAACAATTGACAGAACTGCCTCTGGCTACTTCATCAACTTTGATAACTTTTCTGAAGATCAAAGCGACCCATAAGTGACGCCAGAAACAAAGACTTTTAAAGAAAAGGTAACAGAACTCTTTCATCAAATCAAAAATGCATATCTGGATGCACCATTAATTGAGCATTGGATTGTATCAGGTGT
The DNA here is from genome assembly GCF_964263255.1 of Lissotriton vulgaris. NCBI lineage: Eukaryota > Metazoa > Chordata > Amphibia > Caudata > Salamandridae > Lissotriton > Lissotriton vulgaris. The sequence goes on along the minus strand of NC_141694.1, from coordinate 421,305,657 downwards.
ACTTATACTCCTGTCTGGTTTTAGTTTTAATTTTAGGAAAATGTACTACAGTTCAATGGACACAGCAAGTCAGAACATCAACTTAGTTCTGAAACCACACAAATCATCTCACGTCAAGAAAAGAGGACTATCATCAGTAAATGTCACAGCCATTCCAATACCCAGCGGGGTAGTGTGGGACAAGACTTACTATGAAATATATGGCCCGGTGGAAATCTTGAAATAGCCTCACCAGTTCAAGGTTTCATTAAGTGACTTTGTAAAACCAAGTACATTCGCTGATGATTGGGATTTTGAAAGTATAAACAATATGATGTCAGATTTAGTGCTGTCAGCAAAACTTACAGAACATGATTATTTACAAGGTTCATCTAGTTATGAACAAATGTACTGTTTCTCACATTATGGAGACCATTACTTACATAAATCTGCTCAACCTAGAAATGTCTTTAAATATATTCAATGGGAACATTGTGCTACACCACCTAAAAGCAGTTCAAAAACGTTTTATGAGAAATTCCAATACTTCTCAGGGTTTAACACAAGTAATGCTGAAACATTTTATTATAAACTGTTGGATAAAACAGGGACGAAAACAATGCTGACAAATACTTAATTGATATATTCAGAAACCTTTTATGAAAAAATGATCACATTTGGTTTTGATTTCTGGAAAAACAACATTGAAACAAAAACCATCTGGGGTACAAAAGATTGGCAGGTACAAGGCCTAGAAGCATTATTTCGAGCCTGCATGATCCCAGAACAAATAATGTTCTTAAATGACACAATTCACCAAACAACCTGTCTTGGCCTAGCTAAGATAAAAGACCCTAACAAACCGTCTGTTCCAAAGCCAATACCTGATAATGCAACCACAGATATTGAAATAGACGTATCTAAAATTTTACATCTAAACAGAACACATCCTGATTGGAACAAATGGTTAATCTGGACTACTGACACGAATAACTGTCAAGATAGATTCCTGAACAAAACACAGGGGTTAACAATGACCAGACCAGACCCTATATACTCCCAGAGACAACATCCAGGGATAGTAACAACATACAGTGTAGGGAAACTCTGCCTCGAATGGCTAGAAACATCCACACTGGCAGCAATTAAGCAACACTTAACTTTACTTAAAGATGGTGCTGACTTGCGTGATTTCATTATGGGACCACGCAAACAGCATCAAAAATGTTTCATAGCGGTCAGCATATATGCGGCATACAACAAGGCTTGGAAAGAAACTCAAATTGAAACAGCTGAAAAAATACGAGAAATTGATCGTATTAATTTGGAAAAATCACTTTCTGTTGTGGACAATGGGTTAATGACTCTGTCCTCCAGAATATATTCACTGGACAGTATTGTATCATCTGCCATCGATATAATAGATAAAGACTTGCTAATGTTACAACATGGCCAGTCCCAATTACGTTCTATTGTACAGCTAGGCTGGACGCTGCAAAATCTTCGTTCAGGCTATGTGCCATGGCGTTTAATCAACACAACGTCATTGTTTTCCATCTTTAACCTTACTGATAAACAAATCAGCTTGGCACAGAAAGGAGCAGACTATACAATCCTGAGCATCGAAAAACTTGAGAGATTACCATTGACAATGTCAGAAAGACCTGTCATTGAATGGATAATACACGGGATTATCACAATTCCGATAACAATTTTCTGATTTAAAAATTGCCTTGAGTATATACCGACTGGCCAGTATGAACGATTGGGTAAAGGGTACATTAAGTCATCATGGAAATTACCATATACACACACATGCTACAGTGACTACAACAAAAATGTATTTCTTAGTGGTGAAAACTGCAAACATTCACTAAGCGGTATACTTTTGTGCCAGGGTATTAATTTACATGGGGCCTGTGAAGGGACTTCAAACAACCTTTCATGCCACCAGCACGTCACACCTGCAACGCAGATAGAGCCTTTCTTTAAGCAACTTTCTAACGGGAGTTACATTCTAATAACGGATCACAGCTGTTGTGGCTTGATGTCAGGGAAAGCATATCTCGTAAGCGTAACTTCCATGGTCACTTGCTGTATGCAAGCATTGTTTCCAAACGGCCCTGGAGATTCCGAGACGCCGATTTGGCCTCCTTTGAATGTCTCTTCTATACGAATTGATACTTTAAGCAGAATGAAGTCTGTGCTTTTACAGACAACAGTGACCATCACGTCATCAAAAGAGACGTATGATCTCCAAGTTGCAAGGACAGCATCGGAGATACATGACCTTTTATCAACAAATTGCCCCGTGCATTTCCCAGAAATGCTTAGCCAAATTCTAAATATGTCGGATGCCGTAGGTATGTCAAACGTATTTAAGACGATTTTTTCGGGACTGTTAACACCATTCAAAGCAATTCTGGGCATTATTCCCAATTTTGTCCATTCAGTCTTTGGCGGCATACCCCTAACTTTGGGACTTGTAGCAGGCATTTTATTTTTGACCCTCCTGCTCCGATATGGCAAGCCAAAACACAGACATGACTCCGGCAAGGATGGAAGAAACGATCCTAGCAGTATGGTACCGGGACCGCATAACTAGCGTCCTTGGATTGGCCCGGCTGAGAGATCTGAACATGACCTGGTTTCTTTCATTCAACCTATATGGCAGACCTGCATCTTACCTGTGCTTCGATGTATGCTATGCGTGTTAGACACCTGTCTTGCACTACCATCAGCAGTACCAATGGATATCGATACTTTGCTAAGTCCTGTAACGGCTCACGCATCGTGTTATCCCCAACGGCTACTAATCCTGATGACGGCATTCGTTGAGACTCCTGCGCTACGAATGGGTGGTGGCAGTGAAGCGGTAAATGAAAGCAACATCACCCAGGTATGGCCTTCTGTGAGCATTGCTGATCCAAACATCGATGATAGCAATCATTCTCACAACTGCCAGGTTACTGCACTATCGAACCTGGTCGAACTGTCACCTGAATATGTAGACCTATTCTTTAAGAGCCTGTCTGATATGATGTTCTCCCCTGAACAGCAACAATGATTTTTTGGAAAAGAAACATTCCGGCGCACAGCGTTCCCATGAACTCTGAATTTGGCCTTCAGTTTTGATCAACAAAAACTACTGAAAAGCGTTTGGAACTCTATTCCCCCATTCACCATGAAATATTTTTTTTTTAAATCAGACGATTTTTCAAAATATTTACCTTTTTCTGGCACAAATACTTTTGCTTAAAGTAGAACTATTCATACAGAACAGAACTTCTATTTTTAGTAAATCTAGAGACAATATATTACCACTAGCACATTTTTACAGCAATTGTATTTATATGTGATGAAATAGTCTCGCCCTTCTTTTCTTTACTTAGAGACTTTTCATGTGTAATTTTCTGCAAAATCGTTCAAACTGATTACATATGCAATAATTATAGAATGATTACTACGCTTAAAAATGTACAGTACCTATATTTTTCATGTATTTCAAATACGCCATTTCAAATGCGTTATGTATTTTGGGGTGGGTAGGAATACACGCGCATCTTATTGCTTTAGTTTTTAGTAATTTGATGGACATAAATTCGTGGAGTGGGTGTTATGTTTTATCTAGGACCCAGATCAATATTGTGACCTCATGCCCCTATACGGTTATGATCAATTGATATCCCTATAATGGCATAAACGATCAGAGCCATATTTCATAACTCGTCTCTGCAGCTCATTACAGTACATGACACAGCAGAAGCCACTTCCTTAGATTCCTAGATAACACACCGAGTTCTTTCAACAGATAAAACACCCAGCAACCTGGGAAAGCCCCGCTTGCTATGTTTTGATTAGTAATAGAACTCTAATGAACACTGTAAGAACGACCAGTTCTTAGTGACATCTTTATTGACGTCTTATGTCCAAAAACTTACGTCAAACTCGGCACCTTTCAGGTATAAATAATACCAACGTTGCCTTAAGCAAACACAGCGATGGTGGTGGTGAACACAGGAGCAGAACAGCTGTCCCTTGCAGAGCCCAGCAGATGCGAGAAGCCCACGGACGCTGCCCCTCCTCCTCCTTGACGCGCTGAGAAAGACGCTGTCTTTTCTCTTGCCGAGAAAATCCAGCTCCGGCGTTTCCAGCCTACCCTTGCGGGTGACTGGAATATTGAGTCCTGAGAGGGGATACCAGACCTCCAACATTCTATTCCAGAGGTACGGTGCTGACTAAACCCTTAGAGAGAATTCTTGAAGCAAACCCTTGGCAAAACCAACTTAGCTTAAACTGCTACTTACTTACTCCCTCCCAAGTATTAGGCTTAGGTCAGGTACACTGGGGTAGACGTAGTTAGAAGCACCAGTTGAGGACGTTAGCCAAATGTATATATGAATGTATATATTTTATTCATTTTAACTATCATATGGCTAAGAAACCATATCAATGCTTTTACAGTATTATTTCGCAATACTCCTTTTACTGTACGCACTTTTTATAATAACAAGTCTTGCAATTGTGGCAATTCATTTCTCTTGCATGAGAAGAAAGACTGTTCAATAAATACTACCTTTTATTGAAAACGCCCGTCTCTCTATTCTCTGCATCCAGGTGAAAGTAATTCATGCACAACTGACTGAGTGAAATAGCTGTCTATTGTTTCACACGACTCAAGAGATTGACTCTTATTCTGAGGAGCAAAGTTGTCATGTTAATGCGGTTGTTGGAAAACTGAATCCCTTCTTGTCTGAGCCAGGGAAGCTGATCACTTCCTATTCAGTCAAGAAAGTTTCCAGTGACCTCTGAGCTAGCTGGTACAAACCCAATTAAGTCTAACATAGTCAGTAGAGACCTGGAAGACCGCACTTCTACGTCTACACTGCTGTTTATGTTATTCCAATGCGCAGGGCCTATAGGGAAAATAGGAACTACACTACAGTACCATGGCGTTTAATCAACACAACGTCATTGTTTTCTACCTTTAACGTTACTGATAAACAAATCAGTTTGGCACAAAAAGGAGCAGACTATACTATTCTGAGCATTGAAAAACTCAAGAGATTACCATTGACAATGTCAGAGAGACCAGTCATTGAATGGATAATACATGAAACGATTACAATTCCGATAACAACGTTCCAGTTCAAATACTGTCAAGAGTATATACCAGCAGGCCAGTATGAAAGGTTGGGTAAAGAATACATCAAATCAACCTGGGATTTACCTTATACACACAAATGTTATAGTGAAGGAAACAAGGAGGTATTTCTTAGTGGTAAAAATTGTAAAAAATCACTAAACGGTACACTTCTGTGTCAAGGAAATAATTTGCATGGAGCCTGCGAAGGGTCTTCAAACAACCTTTCATGTCACCTGCATGGCACGCCTGCAAAACAGATAGAGCCATTTTTTAGACCAGTTTCTAACGGTAGTTACATTTTAATAAGTGACCACAGCTGTTGTGGCATGCTGCCAGGAAAAGCCTATCTCACAGCTGTAACTTCCAGGGCTATTTGCTGTATGCAAGTATAGTATCCACACAGCAATCCAGATATGGGGGCTGCGTTATGGACTCGGTTGAACATCTCTTCTATTCGAATTGACACTTTAAGCAGAATGAAGTCTATTCTTTTACAAACAACTGTGCCTTTAACGTCATCAAAAGAGACATATGATCTGCAAGTTGCAAGGACAGCAGCAGAGATACATACCCTTTTATCAACAAATTGCCCCGTACATTTCGTAGAAGTGCTGAGCCAAATCTTAAACATGTCTGATACCAGTGGCATCGCACATGTATTTTAGACAATTTTTTCGGGACTGTTAGCACCCTTTGAAACAGTTCTGGCATCTTCCTGAATTTTGTCAATTCTGTCTTTGGCGGCCTACCGTTAATCTTGGGACTCGTGGCAGGAATTTTATTTTTGCTCCTTCTGCACCGATATGGCAAGCCAATCCACAGGCAAGACTCTAGCAACGATGGAAGAAACGATCCTAGCATTACGATACCGAGACCGTATCACTAAGGTCCTCGGATTGGCCCGGCTAAGAGATCTAAGTACAACCTGGTTTCTTTCATTCAGACCGATCTGGCAAGATTGCATCATACCTGTGCTTCGATGTCTGCTATGCGGAGAAGAATGCGTGTTGGACGTCTGTCTTACACTAAAATCAGCAGTACCAATGGAAATCGATACTTTGCTAAGTCCGGTAACGACTCATGCATCGTGTTGTCCCGATTCTGATGACGGCATTCGTTGAGACTTCACCACTACGAGTAGGTCGCGGTGAGGTACGAGAGGAAAGCAGCACCAAACAGGTACAGCCTTCTGAGAGCATTGCTGATCCAACCATCGATGATAGCACTCACACAGGACTGCGCAGTAGCAATATTTTCAAACTTAGCTGAACTTTCACCTGATGTGATAGACCATTTTTTTGCAGGTCTGTCTGAAATAATGTTCTCTCCAGTCAACGAGAATAACTCTTAATAAAAACAATGAACTCTGAATTCGGCCTTCAGTTTTGATAAACAAAGCCACAGAAAATATTTGGAACCTTTTCCCCTGAAAGCGAAACTATTTTTGCCCATTTTTCAAAATATTATTTACCTTTTTTTTGGCACATGATACTCTGCTTAAAGTAGAACTATTCTTAGAGAACAGAGCTTCTATTTTAGGATACTAGAGACAATATTTTACCTCAGCCTCTAGCACATATACAGCAATTTGTATAGATATGTGATGAAATGGTCTCGACCTTCTTTTCTGTATTTGGAGCCATTTCATGTGTAATTTTCGCAATTCATTCAGCTGAAATATATATGCATTTATCTGAATGATGACACTGCTTGAAAAGCGTACAGTACCAACACTAATTTTCTTGTATTTACCTTATACCATTTCAAATGCGAAATATGTATTTTGGGGTGGGTCGGAAAACACACATGCATCATTGAATGTTTACTATTGCTTAGTTTTTTAGTAATGATGGACATCAATCCGTGGAGTGGGTGTCTTGTTCATATCTAGGACCCTAATTCTATATTCCCGATTTATGCCCTTATGAGGTTATAATCAATAATATCCTGATACAGGCATAAGAATCAGATTCTTATTCAGTAATAGCCCATGCAATCCAAAGCACAGCACGACTACTTCCATCGACTCCTAGAAAGCACAACGCGTTCTTTAAACAAACCAGGCCTCCAGCAGCCCGGGAAACCCCCCTGCTTTTGTTTTGATTTGAACAAGAACTCCCGAAGTCCAGAAAAAACTGTTAGTTCTTAGTGACGTCTTATGTCCAACCTTACGTCAAACCCGGCACCTTCCAGGAATAAAATACCAACAGTTTCCTTAAGCAAACACATGGGGGTTTGGAGCAGAGCGGCCATCTACTTGCCCGAGAACCCAGCTGATGCGAGTGCCCACGGAAGCCGCCCCTCCTGTTTGACGCACTGAGAGAGATGCTGTCTTTTTCTCCAGCCGAGAAAATCCAGCTCCGGTGTTTCCAGCCCACCCTTGCGGGTTACTGGAATATCGAGTCCTGGGGAAAGAGATACCAGACATCCCACATTCTATGACCAAGGTACGGAGCTGACTAAACCCTTAAGAGAATTCTTGATGCGGATTCTTTGCAAAATAATCTTAACTAACTTAACTTAAACTGCTACTTACTCATCCCTTCGCATGTATTAGGCTTAGGTCAGATACAACGGGGTAGGCTTAGTTAGAAGCACCAATTGAGTACGTTAGTCAATGTATTTATGTATGTATATATTTTATCCATTTTAAAATATCATATGGCTAAGAAACCACATCAATGCTTTTACAGTATTATTTCATAATACTACTTTTACTGTACGCACTTTACTTTACCTTAAGTATTGCAATTGTGGCAATTCATTTCTCTTGCATGAAAAATAAGACTGCTCAATAAATAAGACCTTTTTATTGAAAACGCCCGTCTCTCTATTTCTCTGCACTCTGGTGAAACTAAGTATGCACTGCTGACTGAGTGAAATAGCCGTCTATTGTTTTCACACGACTCTAGAGATCTCTTATTCTGAGGGAGCAAAGTTGTCATGTTAATGCGGTTGTCGGAAACTGAATCCCTTCTTGTCTGAGCCAGGGGAGGTTGTCTCTCCCTATTCATTCAAGAAAGTTTCCAGTGACCTCTGAGCTAGCTGGGGCAAACCAAAATTAAGTTTAACATAGTCAGTAGAGACCTAGTTGACCTATGTCCTACGTCTACACTGCTGTTTATGTTATCCGCAGAGCCTATTGGAAAAATAGGAACTACACTACAACCTGTTTTGGTGCAACGTTGAATGAAAGATTGAGAGACCAACTTATGCTTCGATGTTTTATTAACAAGGCGAAGGATAGTTTATTGCAAAAAGACAATCCTTCTTTACAAGAGGTAATCACCATCTTAAAGTTACATGAGCATTCTAAGGCTTATGTTGACACTATTTGTAAAGACTGCACCAAAGATGGCGCTGTAGATGAAACTGAGAGAGATGCTGTCCGAGAAATAAGTGCTAGATCTCTAATAACAACTTGTTTTAGGGTAAATGTTTCAGGTGTGGTAAACCTTTTCATATGGCCTATTTTAAAGACTGTCCTGGGTGGATAGTCTCCAGCTCTAATTGTGGTAAGAAAAGTCATTTTCTCACGTTGTTGCAGCTCTAAAAAGGAACAGGAGAAAGTCAGGGAGATAGACATTTAAGATCAGGAATCTGAGGTTGTTGAGATTTGCCAAGTTATTAGTTCAACCAATGAGGGTCCCTTTGTGGAAGTATGTATAAATGTTCAATCAGTAAGACTGCTTTTTGATTCTGATGCCAAGATCACACTTATTCCCAAGGGTTTTAATGCTCAATTTCGTCTGAATAAAGTAAAATTGGTGAAACTGGATATTAAACCCAGAGGTTATGGAGGGGAAATCATTGATCTCTTGGGGTATTTTTGGGGCACCATTGAATTTAAAGGGAGGATTCTTCCTGGAAAAATGTATGCCTCCATGAAAGGTGACTCCTTAATTAGTTGGCTTCACCAGGGTGATGTTTATGTGTGTTTAGATCCCAATCTAACAACCTCTGTGTGCTTGAAAGATTTACCTGTTGTTAAGACACTAAATGAAGGTTCTGACATCTGGGTTGTGAGATTTCCAGAAGTCTTTAAAAAAGAGTTGGGTTGTCTCAAGAACTATGTTCACCATACAAAAATAAAGCCAGACGCCTGACACAAGGTAGCAAAGGTCAGAGGTGTCATCTATTAGTAAAAGTCTGTATGAAAAATGAATTAGATAAAGAATGGCATCATTTGAGGATGTGGAGGCAACTGAGTGGATCTCTCCAGTGGTTATGGCTCACAAGGCCAATGGAGAGGCAAGACTTTTAATTGATCATAGGGAGTTTAATAAGGAGGTTATTGTTGACCATTATCCTCGCCCTAATATTACGGAAATGTTATTCTCTTTGGGTGGAGCTAAGCATTTTTCAACATTGGACCATTCTTCTGTGTACCATCAGGTCAAACTCCATCAGTCTTTCCATGACTATCATACGTCCCTTTTGTTACTTTCAAGCTTCTCAGGAAGCCCTTTGGTCTAATTTCAGTAGCCTCTGTTTTTCAGAGGGTATAAGAGAGTGTTCTGGGGAGTTCCTGGGATGAAGGTCTAGCAGGATAATATTATAGTTCATGGTATCAATCTGGATGAGCATAATAAAAGGTTAGCTTTAGTGTTGGAAAGATTTCTTGCTACTGGCCTCACACTTAAGTTTGAAAAGTGCAAGTTCAACGTTGGGGAAATTGAGTTTCTTGGTCATTTGATTTCCTGCGCTGGTATTTAACCCAAACCCTCCTTGGTTAAAGCCATTTCCAATTTAGACTACCCCGTGGATAAAGAAGAGTTGGTGACATTTCTTGGAATGACAGAATTCTACAATAAGTTTGTTCCCCAATTTGCACAAAAAACACATCTTTGCATAGCCTTTTGAAGAAGGGGTCTGTTTTTTAGTGGAATCATGCTTGCAGTGAAGTGTTTGATCACATCAAGCTTTGTTTGAATGATGGGCCCTCTTTGTTGAGCTTTGATCCACCTTTAGTTTCTTACCTCATGACAGATGCAAGCTCAAAAGATTGGGTGCTGTTTTTTTACAGAAAGTCTGTGGGTCTGGAAAAAACATTGGGGCATATTATCAAGCCTGTGCGCTAAAATTATCGCCGCTTTATCGGCCGAAAACGGCCGATAAAGCGGCGATAATGGGCTTGATAATATGCTCTGTGGAATTCCAATCGAAGCCCATGTTAGATGTCTTCACATCTAACATGTGCATCAATTGGAATTCCATAGAGCATATTATCAAGCCCATTATCGCCGCTTTATCGGCCGTTTTCGGCCGATAAAGCGGCGATAATTTTAGCGCACAGGCTTGATAATATGCCCCATTCTTTTTATTTCTAGGTCTTTGAGAGGAGATGAGTGTAATTACTCTGTTGTGGAGAAGGAAGTCCTTGCTGTTTATTGGGCCATTTGTTAACTTAGAAAAATGTTGTGGGATAAATCCTTGAGGTAATTTATGACCACAAAACTCTTAAGAGTGTTTTTTTAAAAAGGTGTTGATTTTGTTTCCTACAGAATTAGGCCATGGGGGGTTGCACTGCAGAAATTCCAATGTGGTGGGACTTACTTACCTGGTTAAAAAAGTATTTAGGCAGATTGTTGCTCCAGGCTTTGTGGTCATGATGACAATTCTGATTTGTCGGAGGAGTGTGAGGTATTTTCCGAAGTAGAATTTGAGGAGGAGGTAAATGTGTGTGTCTTTACAGATCATTTTATCTCGGAGGAGGTCTGGCATGATGATGTCTTGAAGGTGGTTATGTTGAAGGTAAGTGATGGTTGGGGTGAGAAGAAAAACTGTGCTGAGGATCTGTAGTGTAGTTCCTAGTTTCCCACTCAGTTTTCCAACAACCGTGCAACATGACAACTTTGCTCCTCAGATCAAGAGTCGATCTCTAGGGTCGTGTGAAACAATAGACATAGATTTCACTCAGTCAGTCTAGTGCAGTTTACTTTCACAATATGTAGAGAATAGAGAGACGGGCGTGTATCAATAAAGGGTAACATTTATTGAACAGTCTTTCTTCTCGTACAAGAGAAATGTATTGCCACAATTGCAATAACTGTTATTATAAAAAGTACGTACAGTAAGATAAGAATTGCGAAATAGAACTGTAAAAGCATTGATATGGTTTCTTAGCCATACAATGGTTTAAAAGTAATAAAACATATATACAGTCATATATACATTAGGCTAACATACTCAACTGGTGCTTCTAACTAAGCCTACCCCAGTGTGCCTGACCTAGGCCTAACACGTGAGAAGGGGGAGTAAGTAAGTAGCTTAAGTTAAGTTGGTTTTGCCAAGGTTTGTTTCAAGAATTCTCTTCTAAGGGTTTAGTCAACACCATACCTCTGAATAGAATGATGGAGGATTGGTATCTCCTTCAGGGGTCTCTCTCGATATCCCAGTCACCTGCGAGGGTAAACCGGAAGCGCCGGGACTGGATTTCTCTGCACGAGAAATGCAGCGGCTTCTCTCAGCGCGTCGAGGAAGGAGGGGTGACAGCGTCCGCGGGCAGCTGGGCTGGATGTCTTCGCAGAGGACGGCTGCACGGCTCCTCAAGCGTACTGAACCACAGTTCGCGCTGTAGCGGCGATAATGGTAATCAGTAGCTTCACCACCACAGGATAGCAGGCTGCAGCGACAGAGTGCTAGTTTTTACCAACACTGGTCATGCAGGCAGCTGGCATCAGCAACATGTTCGCTCATTGCTTAAGGCAACGTTGGTAATATTTATACCTGACAGGTGCCGGGTTTGACGCAAGTTTGCTGGACATAAGACGTCAATTAAAGATGTCACTAGGAAGTGATAGTTATCAGTTGCTCATTAGAGTTCCATTACTAATCAAAACATAGCAAGCGGGGATTTCCAGGTTTGCTAAGTTTTTATCTTGTTGAAGAACTCGGAGTGTTATCTAGGAATATCAGATAGTGACTGCTGCTCTGTCATTGCACTAATTGGTCGCAAAGGAAGTAGCAGAGAGTCATGCTGGAATGTGGCTCTGTGGCTCTGCTCGTGTGAGGCCAGAGATGACTTTTCAGAAAATCGCACTTGAACGGTTATGCCAATATAGGGAATAAAGGGCTTTATAGCCGGATAGGGGCATAAGGTCACAGTATCGATCAGGAACCTAGATAAGCACATGACAGATCTCAAAGGATTTTGGAATGTTAAGGACCTGGATCAATGATGTTTTATTGCGTGGTAGTAAGTTTGTGGATACTGATAGCTTGATGGATACACTTGTGGCCAATGCCCATGTAAGTCATATGGGAGTAGCCAAAACTGAGGAAGAATTAGGGAGGCCTACTGGTGCCCAGCCATGGATGTCTACAAAGAGAGGGTTGTTTGTGAATGTTCCCAATGTGGGGGAGTGATAAAGTGTTGAAGTGTAGAACTCAGCCCATAATTATCATGGAGCAATCCTGTGTTCCATGGGTCGATGTTGCCATCGATATCTAAGGGCCTGTTAAGTTCATATCTCAAGATTGCTATGTTGTGATTTGTGTGGATTTGTATTCCAGATGGCCCGAGGTGAAGATTGTTAGTTCCGTTGAATCTCATGTTGTCATGACATTTTTGGAAGAACTTTTTGAACATGAAGTTTTTCTCTTGTCTTTGTTATCGGATAATGGAGTTCAGTTTACTTCTCATGCTTTTGAGAAATTTTTGGAATAGAGAAACATGAGGCATAAAAAAGCTGCATCATATCATCCCGAATGCAATGGTTTTGTGAAGAGATTTGTCAAAGTTCTGAAAGAAGCCATGCAGTTAACCATGACATATTGTTGGCTGCTGTCAAAAGAAACATTTGTGAGTACAGATTCACACACCATTCGTTGACTGGTGTGGCTCCCTTTAGATCATTTAAAGGGCGAGAGGCTAACACATACATGATTCCTTCATGGGTTTCCTCTAGCAGGAAAATTGTTAACAGAAATGCTGAACATACTGGTGCGTGGAACGAAAGAGAATTGAGGTGAATGGACTAAAGAAAGTTTGCTGTGGGAAAGGCTGCTATAAAAAACTCTCCTAGGGGTTGGTGATTGGGTCAGAGTGCAGTTACCAAGGAAGGGTGTTGGTATTTCCAAGTTTGGTAAACCTTTGCAAATTAATAAGCTGTTTAACAATGCTGGTTCTAGGATGCTTGATTCCGGTTCAGGGAAGACATGGCTTGGCAGTTAGGACTGGACTGTTCCCATGAAGCACAGGGTCAAGGCTGATTTGCATATGGCCATGTCTGAACTGGGGTGGCTTGGTGAGCAAGAAAACAATGGATTTAGGCCCAGATCTCAGTACTGGGGTAAATGTATGACATTGTTCTGCATTCTGTCCATCAACTGTTGTTTTTGCATTTGTCATCCCGAGTGGGACCGGTACGCTCAGACGTGAGTCCCGTGCTCTTCACGCCACTGGAGTCAAACTATCCTGGTTGATGATGGCTGATAGCCAGAAACCGGTTCTAGGATGCTTGATTCCGGTCCGGGGAAGACATGGCTTGGCAGTTCGGACTGGACTGTTCCTTTGAGGCACAGGGTCAAGGCTGATTTGCATATGTCCATGTCTGAACTGGGGTGGCTTGGTGAGCAAAAAACTGTTGTTTTTGCATTTGTCCTGCATCTCAAGCAGTGAGGAGGAGTTCTGTACACATGAGGTCCTTTCCTTGACGTTTGCAAGATTGTGTTTGCTAATGTGTTTTTCTTTTCATTCCAACATGTTCTCCTTGTTTCAATGTTATAAGGGGGTATTCTGTGGTATTCTGCATTTCTCTGTATTTGATTCCTTCAATCTGTGTTCTTTATCTTGACTTATGTAACCTGCCTTTGTTAGGGTTGCAAGGCTGTGATTTAATTTGGAGCGCTTTCCTTAGAGAGTGTTATCTTTCTATATAGTGACAATTACTTGGAGCTTTTGATGGCTGAGTTCTCTTGTATATGGATGGATTAAACTTGCTCCTACATCCTAACTATTTTGTGTCTCCTGTCTGCTTATTGAGACTGGGGAGCATCACTTCACCCCAAGTGACCAATAATGTATTAATGAGATTCCAGCAGCATTACAGTCCTCCACATGAGGGAACTCTGGTGTTCCTGGCAAGCTTTCTTCTGCTAGAATTGCTACGCTCTTATAAAAATTCATTTTTAAGTTAAATGACTTCGGAGTGGAGTAGACATCTTTTTACGGGTAGTCAATTATTTTAAATTTGCCTGGGGATATCCTGCCAATAGGTCCCATCTCAGTGACTGCCCACCTAAACATTAAAAAGGGAACTCTTTTCTAATTTTTATGTGGACTCTTGTGCGGCTACCATGAAGTAAATAGTCACAAGGCTCCTGCAGTCGGGCCTTCTTGGGACTGGATCTGCATTCTCATTCTTCTGTTTGTCCAGCTTGTACTTGACAGAGTGAAGATTTTCACCTAACACTCTCTTTAATTTAGGCAAAACATTCTCATTGTGTACTTTTTGCTTTTTGAGATAACTTGCATGGCCTACAACAATTAATCAACATTGATAAATAATATTACTTTAAAATATGCAAAAAAACAATCTGAAGTCTGTATAGGGAATAGATGATGAATAGTTTGTGACTTCGAACCGGGAACATTGCATGACTGTTTCTGAATGGGCAAAAGTATGCTTCTGCGAACCACGTTTTTTTTCTTTATCAAAATAATTTTTTTCTTGACAGGTGACAGCAAAGGATGAGTACACTTATCAGTTTCAAAGAAAATGTGCATTCCAACTCCAGACAAATTTGACCGCTTGTTGACATGCCTCTGTGTAAAAATTACAAATGTAAGTCAACCAAGTGCAATACCTTCCAGAATACTGCACAACATTATAGCTATCAAAGGTATTATTTAGTGTTACATGTTCTCCACTGTAACAGCATTGGCAAACCTATTTGATTTGGCAATTTAGTGGTGAAGTAGAGAAGCCAGCGAAGCTCATGATAGAAGCCTGGGTAGGGTGGAAGAGAGTCAGGAAAGGATCAATGGAAGAGAAGTGCACCAGGAATGGAAGCAGGGTCCAGAGAGCACTCCCGGTGGGAAGCAAGAGAGAGGAACCAGGAATAGAGCCAAGGACCATCACTAAAAATGCAAGGATTGGCCAGAAGCCTCACTGCAAAACCAAGGATTCAGGAGTGGAATTTGTGAGCCCTAAGCACTACACCAAGCTGCTGCCAGTTGCCCCGCACCAAATAAGCAGTTGTTGCACAGTCAGAAGATGTGTTCAAGAGCTTAAGGCCAATTTTGAGCCCGAGATAAGAGCATTTCACAAACATAATGGAAGTCTCTGATGTAGAGTTCACTCAAAACGGTTGTTCTTGAGGTGGAATACAGGTTGAACCTGATACCTGCGCCCAAAGACTTGTGTGATTGTAGATTAATGCATGGCCATCTTTGGTCGGGCACTCTGGGCTGTTTAAATGAAATGGAAAAAAACAGCCTTGTAACTGTCTTCATTGTACTCAAGTGCTTAAAAACTGTTGGATATGGCCCTTTCTGCAGGGTCACACCCAAACCTTTTGCCTTTCTCCTCCCCTTTTTTCTGACCTCGTTTTTGTTGGCTACAGGATTCTGGGCACTTTACCACTGCTAACCAGTGCTAAAGTGTATATGCTCTGTACTTTAAAACAAAACATTAATGTATCCTTAATTGGAATATTTATTTTACTTATAAGTCACTCGTAAACTGCACTATATGTGCTCAGGGTCTGTAAATTAAATTCTACTAGTAGGCCTTCAGCACAGATTGTGCTACCCATTTCAATAGCCCTTTAAACATGGCTCAGGTCTGTCACTGCAGAGCCTGTGGGTGCAAACCTCCTATTTTAGCATATATAAGTCACCGCTAAGGTAGGCCCTAGGCAGCCCTATGGGCAGGGTGCCTTGTATTTAAGAGGTAGGGCTTGTACTTTTGAGTTTTACCTTCCTGGTAGTGAAAAACTGCTAAATTCATTTTTCACTATTTCTAGACCTATCTCTCCCATAGGTTAACATTGGTATTGCCTTAAAAAATCTTTTAAGTGTAATTTGCAATTGGTAAGAGATTAGTGACTTGGATTTTCAGTCTCTGGGCTCACAATTTAATAGCACAACTTATGGTGAAGTTGGATTTCAAATTGTAAGTCTGAAAATGCCTGGAAGAGATGCTGTGCTGCAGGAGGAACTACCACTTTGCAAACTGCTGCCTGCTGGCTGCTCTGCTGTAGGAGGGACTGCCACCTCATTTTCTACTTTGCTTTCTTGAACTGCTGCCTGCTGCTTCTTTCCTGGGAGTGAGAAGGGCTGGACCTGCTCTCTACATCCCTAAACCCTAGTTTCTCCAAGGGATTACTGGCTTGGCCCCTGTTCTTGAAATCTCAGGGCCAATAAACACTTCCTTCAACTCTGCTTCAGCTGCTGGACTCAGTCATCTGTGAATCCTCCCTTGCCAGAGGTGCCCCTCCAGCCTTGGGCCTCAGAAGTGGGCTCTGCAGCTGATGTGCTTGAAAATTGATGCATCATCGACTCTGCGCTGATCCGAAGTTACACAGTGCCCGTAGACACTGTGGCAGTGGACTCTGGAGCTGCTGTGCTTGAAAATTTATGCATCATCGACTCTGCCCTGATCCGAAGTTACACAGTGCCCTTAGACACCGTGGCAATGCCAATCCTATCTCCTGACTGCGAGGCTCCACGACAACACAGTACCAATTCAAAAATAATGCTGCGAGTCTCAATTTCAACGCATTGACCAGACTGCTCGAATTGGAACCAAAGCATCGAATCTTCAACATCCATGCTCGCTCCATCCAAGGTACATTTTCAGCAGGCCCTGCATGGGTCTTAAGACCGGCCAACCCTCCATCGCGGTCAGCCTGGAACTTTGGATTTATCCTAGTCTAGGGTGACCTCAAGTAACCTTTTAGCACTATTGACTTCTAATCACCCACTGTTTTAGGATGTAATCTTTAAAAATTCATATTTCAAACTCTACTGATTGGATTTTTTGTCATTTTGGTCTTGTTTTACCCAGATAAATAGTCTCCATATTTCTAAACTGGTGTGGAGTCTTTCGTGGTGTTTTCACTGTGTTAATGTAATTGAAGTGTTGCCCAAATACTTTGCACATTGCCTCTTAAGTTAATCTTGACTGCTCTGTGAAAAGCTACAAGAGTGTGAGCACAGATTAATTTAGGTTGGGTATCTGACTTACCCTGACTAGGATTGTGGTTCCCTACTTGGCCAGGGTGCCAACCTCTGCCAACTAGAGATCCAATTTCTAACACAATCGAATAAAAGATTCTTCTGTCAGTGCAGAACAATTAAAACAAGCATTAAGAAAACTGGAACGTCTGGGTTACAATTGCAGCTGCTTCTTTGTTACTTGTTTCTCTGAGATGTGGTTTTGTTGATGGATGAATGTGAGAATGCTTCAACATTTAGATTAAAAGATAGAAATAAGAGTACTCAGATGGTTGACTTGAGGAGTTGGTCATTGGGTTCAAGGACAAAAAGATGAATGATTTGAAGGCATGGTTTGGTGGCTAGGTAAAAGGTTGGGCACCTAAAAGCGTGAAGGATGCAAGGGCAGTGTGAGAGGGGCGCAAGACCAGAGTATGTGGTTAGGGTAGGCTTATGAGACTGTGTAAATGAGGACATAAATGTGTCTAACACGGCTATCGAGAATAGCTGGGTTCCTATTTACACTTAATTATAGCAGAGACCTCCTCTTTCCTGATGGAGTTCAGTGAAGGGTGCGCATAAGCATGCAGAGTGTGCTCAGACCATTACTATGGGGATTGCTAGTAAACCTCTAATCAGTCCACGTTTAAAAAAAGCCCATTTGTAGGATGCATAGCTGGGTCTGCATCTCAGCCCTGCACCCCTTGCAGGCACTGTGCAGAAAAGTATTCACCGGACCACAATCATAACCTCCTTGGTGCCATTCAGGTCTTTTCAATGCTAGTTTACATTGGGATGTGTTCAGAACACTGTCCCACATACCTCTTTGCCGCTTAACACCTCAAATTTGGAAAGAGGGCCATGATTGTTTGATTTGTTTGTTTCATTTTAAACTACTGTGGCTAGCACTCTCGAGTAAATGTTGATATTTGAATGTGTTTTAGGTTGACTTTGCAGTATCATATGTAACCTGAAAGCTTTAAAAACATTTGACTCTTTCATAAATTTGCTTACAATGAAGAATGACAACAAGGCTTCGAATGCATGTGTTTCCAGAGTAAAATGAAATATTTCCAGCAGATAATCCTGTGTAAGAAATAATGTTTTGGTGCAACCTCGATGTTTAAATAGTTGTTTTTCCAGGAAAAAAGAATTTGCTTCCAAAAGGCCAAGCATCATTTTTTAGGTTGAGCCTATAGCAGCAGCGCGAATGTTCTGCTCGCTTTGCGGGGCATGAAGTAATGGAGTATGGAGTGGAAGCTTTGTGGAAGCTCCGGCCCCTCTCCGCCCATGGTTTTAATTGGCTTGTGTCATTGTCTTTCGTAAATGCTTCCATCTGTTTGATTATGAGGCTTGTTGGTCCCTCCTTATTATGGCCCCATGTCGTCATTTGTACCCTCCCATAGCTACTGGCCCCTTTACCTCGAGTGTTGCACAGTACAGTACGTGTTTTTTAGACTGTGATCACTACTTTGCCCGCACTCCCATTGTCTGTGCCCCTCCCGCATTGTCCAGGATACAATGCAATAGGTCTTGCGTAAATGCGAGGCCCCGATCATGCAGATGTTCCTATCTCCCAGCCCACCAACGCCTGTACCCACCCCTGCCTATCTATGAAAGTGACGTAGGAGAGGGTTTGTTAGGATTCAAAAGTTCAGCATGTAAGCATTATACAAAGGAGTTGTGTAAGCATTATGTAACTATGATAAAGGGGTTTTAGTGCTTGTCTTACTGTATCAAATTTGTATAAATACCAGGTTTGAAACCATGCTAGTCAGTTCCCTCTCAGACACATGCAGTGTCTGTATGAGGGAGCCCGCTCATGAGATGTAATAAACTTGTGTTTTGTTCCACTCTAGTGTTGATCCTCATTTTGTGTACCATGATGTGAGCCTCTTCTATTATTGAACCACGAGGTTCTGGAGTCTCGTTCTCACTGCTACTACTTGAAGATGAGGTTTCTGAAAATGTTATATAATTATTAGATGATCTGCTTTGGTATTCTTGCAGATGTCTTCGTGCCTCAGGTCATGAAGAAAAATCCGTTTGTAAGTATGGATAAACTTTATCTATATTGAAATTTCTCTTATCTTTTTCGAATTGGTTGCTTTTCTGGTTTATGGTATGATCTTTGAACTCGCCAATCTCTTTCTCTACTTTTCCAGAAGTGATTTGGCATCCGCAATTTGTTGATTAGTTGAAATAGTTTTTTCCAATTTCGAAATTTCCTCTAGTTGTACTTATGAGAGTCTCTGAGCTGTTTCAACTGTGAGGACCATTAATTTGCAGCTGCACTTTGTTTCTATATAGCTGTAACCTTTTTGTATATGGGGTCCTCTGTGAAAATGACTGGGACATTTTTTATCTGAGGGCCTCCTGGAATCATGCCAGCTCGAAGATGCTGAAGTAAAAAATGGCCATGTAGGTCCGTCCGTATTTGTTTCTTTTTTAAACTAATGAGGTTATCAGTTTTGTTGTGGTTTTGGGCGGTAACACTTAATGTGGCTGAGGCGAACAAGGGGGGGGGCTTCTAGTAGATTTTTGATATGCTTTTCGCTGTAAGCGAAGGTTTCTAAATCTGACATACCCAAGTAGACAAAAGGGACCAACACACAAATTGGGCAGGCGCCACTCAACCACACTTTCACAACTTTGGACAGGGTCCCAACAAACAACCCGAAGCAGGACCTGAAACCTGCACGTTTCTAATTCACACAAATACAATACAAGTTCCCGACTAGGGCAACCACACATGCAACCGCCTGCGAAATCAATGGAAAAACAACACTGGGTGTGGGCTTCACACAGTAAGGCCAAGCCTCTGAAATCCAAATCAACTAAACAAGTGCCAGTACTGTAACTACTAATTCTCAAGAGCCTTTGATTGCAACACACAAAGAATTAAACTAGGTGTGAGTTTTGACAATCTGTCAGTCTGACTCTCTTTTATTTTTCATGCAATTTTTTCAAAGTTTTTTGTTGGTTATGATTCACCAGAATATACAAATTAAAACAGAAAAAACAATACAATAATTCATAAAAATTACATTTTCATAAAATACACAAAATTAGAAAAAGCATTCAAACATAGTTGATCAACATTAACTCTCCGATCTCACACTCTCATACACACCATGCATACAGAGAACACTATTTACAATTGAATGTCACAAAAAAACTGTTAGAAAACACCAAAGAAAGATATTTGTTTCAATTAGCAATTTTTTCATGAAAGATAGTTTTCTTCAAATTATGCTCTTAAGGTGTAGAAAAGAATGGTCTACGCGTTTCAAACCCCTAGCTGGTAGGGGGGTTCTCATCAGGACCTCAAAGCTGTAGAAGAGATAAATGAGATAACTATCACTAAATGATGTGGTGAAAAAGCACTAGAAACCTCTCAAATCTGTCACCTCTTACCTTAGAATGGGAGTGAGCCCTATTTAATAGGATAACATGACGTTGATAACTAAGGAGGAACCATAGACAGAAAACAGCCAATCAATCCACCTGTTTATGCAGCCTCAATGTGAGTAACTCAAAACACAGCACACCCAGTCATACTTACATGGCTTCTGAATGACCCTTGTTGAGATTATTCTGTGGGGAAAGAAGCAAGGAGCTGTATGAGCATCCCGGTATCTAATTTCTTAAAAATCTCAAGTAAAAGCGAGTGGGGAAAGCTTACTATGGATCGTATTGAATTCGTATCGAGATGAGGCTTGGGAGGCACCAGGAGCGGATCAAGACCCTGGGAAAGAATCGAGGCGCTTACTTGAACATTTGCGTTAGGTTGCAAATTGCACTTTACGAATGGGCGTGATGTCCATTGGTCGATGAAGCTTACCTCCAAACTTGTATCATAAGCCCAACACAAGATGTCCGTTCAATGTCACCGGTAGCAGACACTGCGAAACAGCGATTTCAATTTCCTGTATGAACCCTCTTGCACACGTGTGCCTGATCCAGGGCTTCTGGGGGTTGTAGTTTTCCTGAGAGAAACAACAGATTTCATTAAAAAAATCAGTAAAATCCAATTTAATGAACACAGCCAATTTTTGGTATCCATGGACGTAGTGTCTTTGTACACTCAAATATCTCAAGAGGAAGGATTGCATCTTATCTTATCTTATCATAAGGGATTTTTATAAAGCGCTCTGTCACCGTAAGTTTCCTGGCGCTGGGTTGTGCTGAGGGATGTAGAAGAGGGGAGCTAGTCAGACTGTGTAAAGAGATTGGTTTTCAGGAGTTTTCTGAATTCCAGCAGGGAATTGGAAGATTTGAGCGGTAAAGGTAGCTGGTTCCATAGTTTGGGAGCCAGGTGAGCAAATCTGCAGCCACCGTATTTTTTAAGTTTGATTGGAAGAACAGACAAGAGTTGACGATGAGAGGACCGTAGGTTACGTGCCGGACGGTAAGGAGTAACTAGGGATCTGAGAAAAGCGGGGGAAGTAACAGTCACAGCTTTGTTAGTCAGGCAGCCGATCTTAAATGCGGCTCTCTGCTCAACCGGCAACCAGAGGAGTTTGCGGAGCAGTGGTTTTGTGGACTGCCACTTCGGAATTTTGTAGGCCAGACTGGCCGCCTGAGTACCGATGAGGTGTCCGTTCGCTCCAGAGTTGGCAGTATTATTCATGGCTATATACGAAGACACTTTCATCTATAAGAACAATCCATATATCAACAACATCGAATATTGGAGCAGATATATCGATGATGTGTTCTTTATTTGGACCGGACAGGAGGAACAACTAAAAGAATTCCACCAATGGCTTAACAACCGGACCCAGGAGATTCAGTTCAGTCTCAACTATTCCAAATACAGAATGTCCTTTCTGGATGTAGAAGTCTATCCAGCAGACGGAGGGCTGGTTACGACCTTGTATAAGAAAGAACCAGATCGGAACAAGTCACTCCACTTTTCAAGCAACCACCCTAGGAGCTTGAAAGATAATTTACCCTATGGGCAATATCTTCGTATTCGTCGGAATTGTCATTTTAAGGATGAGAATCTGAGCAATGCCACTAAATTAACTAACAATCTCCTAGAACGGGGATACCCAAAAAAACTCCTGAAAAGATCCATGAATCGAGCGTGGTGGACACCACGTGAAAGTTTACTTGAAAGAAAGACAAGAAAAGAAACGGATAGGATTGTTTTCGTTTCAACATACTTCTCAAACTCTAATCTGCTGAAAAACGTGGTAGCCAGCATCTGGCACCTGGTAAAAAATTTGCATACATCATTCAATGCTAAACCACTATTCGCATTCAAAATAAACCGCAGCATTGCCAATCACCTGGTAAGAGCAGCAATGTGACAAAAAAAGCAATGTCAGTAAGAACCTTTGTTGGGTTACCTCCCATTGTAGGATTCAAAAAATGTGGATCCTGCTCATGTTGTTCCACCACAGAAGAAGGTTCCATTTTTCAATACAAAAACATATTTCGGAAACATAATTCCTTCACGAATTGTGGATCAAGAAATGTTGTAAATGGCATTAAGTGCCCATGCAAACATCTATATATCGGCAAGACAAATCAAGAGGTTCGAACAAGAATCACTCAACATAAGTCGAGAATAAAGATGAGTGTACTCACAGCTCCATTAGTCCATCATTGGCTAGTCATGGCACACAAAGAATCCGACATCAGATGGACTGTGATTATGAAGGTTGAGAGAGATCAACGAGGTGGAGATCTAGACAAAAAATTGTCAAAAAGAGAAGCAATGCTTCTTTTAAAATTCAACACAGCAGTGGAAGGCCTTAACGAAATGGCAGAACTATACAAGCTTAATTAATCCCTGATATGGCATGGCTGAGGCTGCTATCTGATAAGTATATACCCCCTTCGTATGTTCTCCCTGAACCATAAATCAAGCCTCACACGAATAATCAGCTTGTGTTTGTTTTTCAATGACCTCTTTCCATCCTTGTAACTAGCACCAACACGTTTGTCTGAATAGATAACACAACCGTGACAACCTTGGAGCGCAAACCACCCTCACAATGCGCCATTGCCACAACTAAACTACGGACCCCAGAAACCTCCGTTTTGGTAGGCACAGCACGCTACTTAGTGTCCCGTCTGTTGCACATTAGCGCGGCTTATAATTAAGTCTTACCAGACTGACTCAACGTAAGTAAATTTTAGACCACGAACTTTAATATTAGCACGCAGCTTTTTCATCTTGAAGTGATTTTCGTTCAAACTACAACCCCCAGAAGCCCTGGATCAGGCACACGTTGCGCAAGAGGGTTCATACAGGAAATCGAAATCGGCGTTCCGCAGTGTCTGCTACCGGTGACACAGAACGGACGTCTTGTGTTGGGCTCATGATACAAGTTTGGAGGTAAGCTTCATCGACCATTGGACCTCATGCCCATTCGTAAAGTGCAATTTGCAACCTAACGCAAACGTTCAAGTAACCTGCTCGATTCTTTCACAGGGTCTTGATCCGCTCCTAGCGCCTCCCAACCTCGCCTCGATGCAAATTCAATACGATCCATAGTAAGCTTTCCCCACTCGCTTTTACTTGAGATTTCTAAGAAATTACATACCGGGATACTCATACAGCTCCTTGCTTCTTTCCCCACAGAATAATCTCAACAAGGGTCATTCAGAAGCCATGTAAGTACTACTGGGTGTGCTGTGTTTTGAGGTTACTCACATTGAGGATGCATAAACAGGTGGGTTGATTGGCTGTTTTCTGTCTATGATTCCTCCTTAGTTGTCAACGTCCGGTTATCCTATTAAATAGGGCTCACTCCCATTCTAAGGTAAGAGGCGACAGATTTGAGGGGCTTCTAGTGCTTTTTCACCACATATTTAGTGATAGTTATCTCATTTATCTCTTCTACAGCTTTGAGGTCCTGATGAGAACCCCCCTACCAGCTAGGGGTTCGAAATGCGTAGACCATTTTTTTGTACACCGTAAGAGCATAATTTTAAGAAAACTATCATTCATGAAAAAATTGCTAATTGAAACAAATATCTTTCTTTGGTGTTTTCTAACAGTTTTTTTGTGACATTCAATTGTAAATAGTGTTCTGTGTATGCATGGTGGGTATGAGAGTGTGAGATTGGAGTGTTAATGTTGATCAACTATGTTTGAATGCTTTATCTAATTTTGTGTATTTTATGAAAATGTCATTTTTATGAACTATTGTATTGTTTTTTCTGTTTGAATTTGTATATTTTGGAGAATCATAACCAACAAAGAACTTTGAAAAAATTGCATGAAAAAAAAGGGGTCAAGACTGACAGATTGTCAAAACTCACACCTAGCTTAATTCTTTGTGTGTTGCAATCAAAGGCTCTTGAGAATTAGTAGTTACAGTACTGGCACTTGTTTGGTTGTTTTGAATGCTTGATATCAATCACCGTTACAGTGGTTGTTAGAAGGACTGTACTTTTTTAACAATTGAAGGGGGAAAGCATGGTCAAAAAGCCTAGGGAGGTATGAGCTTCAAATTTCCCAACAATTATGATGGGAAAACCTGTTAAATCACATTATGGGGCCCATTATGATGGAGGATTTCCTGCTTCCTCCGGGCCGGCGGGAGCCACCGCCAGCCCGGAGGATGTGGAAAATCCTCTGCGGACCCACCAAAGACCCACCGCCACATTAGGATGGCTGGTGGGTCGTGGTTTCAGTCCGCCGCTTTTCCGCCGCGGTTGGCTTACAACCATGGCGGAAAAGCCCTAATATGGTGGCGGTGTCTCTCAGACACCGCCAGACATATTAGGAGGGCTTGCAAAAAATGCTTTTGCGCTGCGGGTCTCTGCCGTGGAAAAGCAGACGGATCTTCACCTCGGGAGCCCGTAGCAGGCCCCCTGGGTGAAGGGGGGGGGGGGGTGGGGGGTGCACATGGGGGGTACCTATGGTACCCCCCTGCATTTGTATGCAGAAATCGGCACGGTGCCTGCCACTTTCTGCATACGAATGCAATGTATGCATTTTTAACATTGCGGCGGGTGCAGCTTGAAGCCGCACCTGCCGCAATGCCTCTGTAAAAACCCTAGAGATCTCACTCAATAAACACCTTACTCCCCACACTCAGATTAGTTCCGTTGTTTCTTCCTGTTTCTTTGCCCTCCGCACCATACGGAAAATCTCCCGGTTCTTCTCTGTCCCTGCCCTTAAATTAACCCTGATGGCGATGGTTCTGTCCCGGCTGGATTACGGGAATATTGTATACAATGGAGCCCCTGCTTATGCTTTTCACCGTCTGCAACTAGTCCAAAACCAGGCCGCCCGCTTGATCTATGGCCTACCCAGATTCCATCACGTCACTCCCCTTCTTCAATCTCTACACTGGCTGCCTGTTAAAGAGCGGGCTCTCTTCAAATTGGGCTGCACTACTTTCCCGGCCTTGGCGGGGACTGCCCCTGACTTCATCTCCTCCGCCATTAGTACTTACTGCCCTAACAGAGAACTTCGCTCCTCCACCAAATTTCTTCTTTCCGTCCCCCGGTTTAAGAAAAAGAAATCTGGGGGACTGAAATTCAGGGCATTTGGAACTCTCTCCCTCTTCACATTAGATCTATCCCCTCTTATTTTGAATTTCGTAGAACACTTAAGACTTTCCTTTTTTCTCACGCCTTCCCATCCGAGTAGTTCTGCCACACCAACCACTGGCTAAGCATCCTCCTAGCGCCATGAAACCGCATGGTATACGTACGCTATATAAATTTTTGTAAATTCAAATTCAAATAATGAATGGTCCTCAAAATAATAGGTATGTTATGTTGTGTGTATGTGTGTGTGTGTGTTTTTGTCAGTGTCGCATGAAAAATACCTGGGTGAAATCCGACAAACACTTATACCCAACTAAAAGCACTTGCACCCAGCCATTCAATACACAATAATTTTTTTTAGGGGGGTGTTGCATCCCAAACACACCCCTAAGCGATGCCCCTGGCCGTGTTTGAATCCCAGCCTAGGCACTAGACACCACATTGCGTGATTCTTGACAAATCATTAAATATCCCTGTGCCTAAATGTGTGTCAAAGCTATTTTTGACATCCCGACATGATGCACCCAATTGTGTAGATCATCTTCCGACCCCTCACATCAAGGACATTGCTCTCTTGCTTTAGATCTGGGTTTGTGGTATGTAAATACCAATACATACAAACAAAGCCACTTCACCCTCAGTGGCACTACTAAGAAAAAGTTTAAAGGGCAGAATCTAAAAAAATATATATGAAGGAAACATCCTACTTTATTAACAGATTCTGCTTAACAGATTCTGCTGTATAAAAACAATAAACTAAAACACTGATTACACCCGTTCTAATATTGATTCATTGCAATCAACTTTATGTCACATGTTAGTGTGACCCCTATGCAACTTCGACTGAAGTAAATAATATTTGTGTAAATCAATGAAAGATTTAGTGAGGGATTCTGCGCACTTCCCCATAAATTGAACACCACCAAAAAATACACCCATGTGGTTTATCTTCCACTTTTCTTGTAATTTTCACTATTTGCAAACCAATTTTCGTCAACTTTAATGGACTAACCCCCCTACCTTCACTATATTGCCAGCTAGGCCGTTGGATAAAGACTAGTTTGCAGGCTTTGTTTTTCATTCGCCCATACTACCAACCTACACAATCCAGGCTCTTACCTATTGACTGATGATTGGCGACAGCCTGATGACCATCTCTGCGTCTGGGTCAGTGCCTTGATCTAAAAGATTCAGGACTTATTGGGCATTAGATGTTCATTCACATCTAAGTCCTTATGGCTATTGTAGGCCACATGTAGTATGCACTATTTTTCAGGGGGTTATCACAAGGCTTCTAGTGCACAGATAATTTAAAGAGTTTCAGAATCATAGTAGAGATGGCAGCGCAGCCCTTGATCACCAAGTGTATGATTTGTCCACAGTATTTCACAAGTCCGTTTTAAGGCTCATTGGTAAGAACACACTTGGCTGGCAGAGGGGGCACCGTATCACTAGAAATGTTATAGTATGTGTCCTGAAATTTTATACAATTATTTTCATTTACCTCCAAAATATTTGTTGAGTTCTTACTGATTTCCAGGTGGGAGAATGAGGTTTGTTTTCTTAGAAGTATATTATGAGGTGTGTATTTACTACTGCAAAAAGAGCAATGGCAGGTTTCTTCGACGCCTGAATGTGATTTTGGTGTCAATATATGTGATAGCTTTTTATGATGCGACTTCCCTGAAAGGTCATGTCATGCAGTAAAAAATGTGAGATCTTTCTTCTCTTCTTTAGAGACACCAGAAAGAAGCAGGCTTGTTTAGTCAGTTACACTGAGAGAAGCACTGCTAAATCAAGTCAAGGTTTCATGCTGCACAGCTGCTATAAGGATGCATTTTCATTATATATAAAGTCATATAGCCTATGGTTATGAACACAAATACAAGGTTAGTCAGATGAAATATATATATTCATTTCATATGTGGTGCATTTTAACAAACCTACTGGTATTGGAAGGTAAATGTGAAGGACCTATGAATCACAACACATTTTTCCACCGACTTTAATCTAGTCATTTAGGCCAGTATGAAAAGGAAGAGGAAAAGAACACCAGAATGCAAAAAATAAATAAAAAGGCCAAGTTGTTAAAAAAGCAAGAACAGTCAGTCAGAAGCTAATAGTGCTCTAGAATGACTTGTGCCCTGCTTGTTGAAGAGAAATTTGAATAAAAATATGTAGTAACATGTATGGATCAGCCTCGTCCGCTGCAGGTAAGAGGGGCGAGGCGGTGGTTCCGGCTAGGGGGGATTGCAACAGAAGACCACAATGAAAAATTAAATAAATAATGAATTTTCCCTTGTGGCTGGTATGGATCCATAAGTAGGGACAGAAAAATAATTGCATACAGCGTGGACTGAAAAGCCATAGCAATAGTGTTTTAATAGCAAACAGATGAGCACTTGGTGCTCCGGTATTGAGACGCTGGCAAAATATGTAGGGGCAGATTTATGACGACTGGCGCATTCCTGCAAATCAGCCGGGATGCACCAGGTAAGATGCGTCAAGCAAGTTTGCCCTTGCGGCACCAGATTTGCGCCACATTTACTATGCGGTCCATCATGATGCAACGATAAACAGATGCGTGATGCATCTCCCATCGGAAGGGTGGTGCATTGCTGGAGTCGTATCGAAAGCGCTACGCAACTCCAGCAATGCTCGTGGCCTGCCCATACATAACATGGTGCGTCACGTCTTTCGCCTGATTCAAGCAGGCGCAAGGTTTTGACGCAGCGGCGTCGGATATGCGACTGAGTGGAATCTTGTAGATTTCACTCAGGCACTTACCGAGGCTTTACTGCGTCAGAACGCCCCCCCTGCGCCGGAACATCCACATGAAACCAGACGCAGGTTTCATGTGGCGCAGTGCTTTACAATGTGACGCATCTCCCTAGATGCATGACGTTGTAAATAGGGCGCAATATGGCACATGGTTTGCGCCGCCGCTGCGTCAAAGAAGTGACGCAATGGCGGTGCAAAAGTGGCAATGAGGGGCTCGTAAAATCTGACCCTGAGGATATGATCAGTAGACTCAGATATCTGAATGCAGAGATTCTGGGAGACGTGGTCAAACCAGTGAGTACATGACATGGAGATGTTAGCAAATTAGAGGAACACAGAAAAAGCAGGAACATCTCTTGAAGAATAGTTGGAAAAAGCATGCGTGTGCTATCAGAGAATTGCCTTTAAATAAGACATAATGATTGCGATACAGGGCGGATGAGTAAGAGAGGATACAGATACATGGTGACCGATATAGGAGCGCTAGGCAAGAGGAGGTTACCATACAACGCAGGAGGCAGTTGGCAGTTCAAAATGCACTCAATAAATAATAATACTATTGCCTGCCAGTGGAATCGTAGCATCCTAACTTCAGGAAACTCCACTCAGGAACACTGGAAATCAGCGTCCTTAATCTCATTGCCCCAGGATCGTGCCCAGGAGACACAGCTTCTTCCCAATTTGTTACAAGATGCAGGCTGCAAGGATAAGTCTTTCAAAAGTATCCATTTTAGGGATTTGTAATTTTATAATACCCACTTCCGCTTTCAGAAATGCTATCACCTCACCAATTGGTTAAATTAATCCCATCAGTTAGAAGTAAAAGTGGTAAGTAAGAGTGCCCGAAGGCGATTATAGAACTATTTAAAATTCGATTTAGAGTTACAGAGGATTAACATGCAATTTCTGGTGTTTAATGTATTAAAATCTGCACTTTATGGTACATGCCACATGACTTTCCCATGTTAAATTTCTGCAGGTTTCATATGCCCAAAATATTACGATGCTTGAGGTATTTAACGCATCCAATAATTATCTAATGTGTTACATACAGCCAAGCTTGCAATTCTGACCCATGCGTAAACAGGGGTTTGCACACCGGTTGGAATTAACCAACCCATCGCAATGAGGTCCTGTGTTTTCAATTCAAATGAATTTTGAGAATGAATAGTTTGACAGAAGCTTTCACTGAGTCAGCTCGCGGCCCTGGAACAGAAAGTGTTGCATTCCGGTTGTTGCAAAGTCATACTCTGCCTTGGGTAACCCCATTTGTTTCTGACTGGGACTGGTGGTAACTGACTCTG
Organism: Lissotriton vulgaris; assembly: GCF_964263255.1. Lineage (NCBI taxonomy): Eukaryota > Metazoa > Chordata > Amphibia > Caudata > Salamandridae > Lissotriton > Lissotriton vulgaris. The sequence continues at coordinate 421,275,764 of NC_141694.1, read as the reverse complement.
ACTGTCCCTAGGCTCTGCTTAACCAGGCTCAGGACCAGTGCTAGGGTCTAAACACAGTGAAACCACATACATGTTGGGGTACACTATATGTTAGGGTTCCCTTATAATTGGCATGACCTACGCTATAAGTCCCTAGTAATAGGACAAGCAGATTAAAACGACCTTTAAGTCCCTGGTATACAATAGGGCATGGCGGATTAGAGGCCAACAGCCATTTTTGCTCTTGCATGTGTGCACTGCTGGGAGCCTAAGGTCATTTTAAAAGCAGCCCTGTGTTGCATGACTGCTTTTAAATTTAAATTTTGCCCACACTCAACTTTGGAGGAAGGGGCACTTTAACTTTGATAAATTACAATATTTTGGCATATTATGTACCCCCAGGGCTTCTCCTAGATGTTGCAGGTTTAGAGGGTCAGGTACTTATAAGAAGGACCCTTATAAATTATGTTTTATATGCCCTGGGGATAATGAAATTGATCATTTCACTTTCCTCATTGTAGTAAATTGCTTTTCAAAATCGACTGTTGTGCTAGGAGCACTGTAGAGTGAATATCGACATTATTTTTGTATATTCAGCACCCCTATGTGTCACAGTGGACGGGGTCATGTAGCTGTATGCAGGTCCTTATAAAATATTTTTTATAGGCCCTGATATTGGAGAAATTGGACATTACATTTTCCCCATTGTAGATCCCCAGCCAAAGTTAACATTGCTATAGTTTATGAACTGATAACTAACGATAGCGATTACCAAAAAATATTATTCAAGTATTTACTAGAATGATATGGATAAATCCAACAATATGCTATTGTTGAATTTATCCAGAAATATACCAAAAATAAGACTTTCTTATCTGCAAGCCAACATTCAACCTTCCTGTGGGCTCCCCTGATTGGTCAGAGTTAAAAGGATTAGCTAGGCTGCTTTGATGAGGTGAATAGGGGCACCCAGGAAGAAAGGGTATCTAGTAGGAGAGGGCTCTGCTACACAGGTATGCCAGAGGAGGGAGAAGGGGTCGTAAATCATGAGCTTCAAAGGAAGAAGGGGATTGGCAAAAAAGGACAAGTCAATCTCATCTCCTCTGAACCTAGCTAGATGGTAGGCTTAAGAAAGGAATTTGCAGATGTCAAGGAGAGGAGAGCTATAGAAATGAGCCATACTGGAGGTTGGTTGAACTAGTTCTTGCCATCTACTGTGATTTTGGCCGTGTTGAATTTTGGAGGAATAGTGATCTCTGGGAGACCATTATGCCAAACTTTGGAGGAAGTGGGTATGCTCGCCTATTGTCCGAATCCGATCAGAAGATGGCAGGGTAAGCCCACAGCTCTGATCCTGCAGTATTGCTTTTTAACAACAACTGAGCACAAACCAATAAACGAGGAGCCGAAAAAGCATTATATGACCTGGGAACATCGGGGCTCTCATTGATCCGTTTGTAGCTGCGTTTGGATAACAAGATTGGCAGGAAACCAGATGTAGAAGTGAGGCTTTCTCTGACCGGGCAGCTTGACCTGCAAGCGTGTTGTGTGCCGTAATACACGCAAGCGAGTTGATTTCATGGCAAAACAGACTCGCAAAACAGAGTTGCAGTGAAAGGTAGATAAATCATTGATATTCTTCTATGAATGAGAGCTGTGTAGTACATTTATAAACTACCGAGCCGTTCTGCCTGACCCTGATGCAGATGTCTGAAATGGCGACTACGGAGGAGATGTAACTTACGAAGTGGATGAATGCGAGCGTACAATGCATGCCAGTCTATGCCAGTGTCATCTAAAGTTTCAATAAAGTCTGCAATACTGTGTACAAAAAACAAGCAGCGCTGCCTCTTGCATAAGAATGATGGAGTAATCACACTGCTGAGGTTAAATCTGGGAAATGTTGTACTCCCGTGGAGAAAACCTTCTCTGAAAGTGAGACGCGGGGCCCTTGCCCGGCAGACCTTAAATGGTGGGGGAGAGCGTTCTATGCCGTATGGGCAGGAAAACATCACCGTTCCCGCTCCAAACATTGCGAGAGGAAATGCTGATAAATCATCCCCAATGTAAAATCTAAAATAACAACTTGTGGTTTGCCGAAGGTTTGATTAGCAGTGTATGTTCGATCGAGGATCTCTGGAGGAGAGAAGTCCTGGTCGGGAATACCACTTGCCTGCAGCATTAGAAGTGGCCTGAGAGAACTGTGTGGCATGCTTGACTTCACCCAGCATCTTCGGCGTGGAACTGGCAAGTTCGCAGATTGCCAGATTGAAGGTGAGGGCTTAAAAATATCAATAATACCCGCAACCGCGCCCGCAGCACACAGCGTTCTGTGGAGAGAGCAGAGAGAGCCGCGAGCATGTCAATAACAAGCCCGGCAATGCTGTAGAGACTGCTACAATAGGAGTGGGTAATGAGAAGGTTGGAAACAGGGTATGCCTAGATGCCTACATGCTGTACGGTTGACGATGTTAAGCTATCTGGAAATCGTGGTTCCAAATTGAGCGAGCAACTGTACTTACTACAGAGACATGGTCTGTAACCATGGATGCCTTACCCTAAAATGGTGGCTCTTCATGACATATTACCTCAAATTCAACAGCGAGATGCCACTCATTCTCCTGACAACTGCCTGTTTTCAAAATCAGGCCACAACTCAAATAGGTGCGGGAAATCTCATCAGACCCTTTTCCAACCCCCCTGGAGGGCAATGTTGAGATCTAGTGTCCTTCCTTCCCTGTTAACCTCTGTCATTCTAGGCACACTGTCATTGTGTAAAAGGAGCCCAGGATGCCCGACCTCAACATGGCCGACAGTGTTGACTTTTTTGTCCCCCCTGATGATCTTTTACTCTTACTTACAAAACCCTGCCAGGACTGTGCCTGACCTAATGAGGACGTCTGGAATTTTGTCAGACCATGGCTCCCCCAGCACTATTCTGACAATCCCTGAGTACACTTGACCCCTACCCGGACATCGGAGCTTGAGCATTTTGTCTGATGCCCGGTGGAGCTTCTTTGTTCAGCTAATTGAGGAGATTGACCTGACCGTCACCTGCCCAGCCGGACACTGGACACAGTTTCTCCCCTTCTCCCTATCTCGCCCTCCCCCCTTTGCATATGTCTGCCGTTCTGCCTTTTCCTTGTCTCCTTTCTTTCCATCTTTCTGACTGATGCCCGTGGGAGCTTACCAGATAGCTATAGGGGAGACTGGCTTTGGATTTCCTCCCTGGCCGTCACCTACCCTTCCTGTCTATGGGCTGACTTTCCCTTTATCTCTTATTCCCTCTTACCACTTGTCCACTCCCTTCTCACCCCCCTCTCCTCTTTTCCCCCTCTACTAGTCTTGCCCGGAGTACACATGATCTCTACCCCGACAGCGGAGTCTGAGCATTTTGTCTGAGGCCCGGTGGAGCTGCTCTGTTCAGCTAATGAGGAGATCAGCCTTGGCTCATCCCCTGACCGTCACCTGCCCATCCGGACCTTGGGCACAGGTTCTCCTCTTCTCCCGTCTCGCCCACCCCCCTCATCTTATTTCTGGCGCTCTGCTTTCTCCTCATCGCCTTTCTTTCCATCTTTTGGTCCAATGCACGTTGGAGCTTCCTAGAGAGCTTTAGAGGAGACTGGCTTTGGATTATCTCCTTGGCCACCACCTACCCACTTGGTCCTTGGGTTGATGTTCCCTTTATCTCTTTTCCATCCTCCCCCTTGTCCTCTCCCTTCTCACTCAACCTCTCCCCTTTCCCTCTCTATTTGTCTCTCCGGACATTGGACACAGTTCTTCCTCGTCTTTCTGCTATGGCTCCTTCCTCCCCTCCTTTCCTATAAACTCCCTCAACTTCGTTATTTGTTTATTTGTTTATTTATTTATTTAAAACATTTGTAGAGCGCGGCTGTCACCTGGCAGGTATCCTGGCGCTGGTAGTTACTCCTGGGTTATTGAGCGGGGGAGGTGATTTATGGGCGAGCGGGCTTAGAGAAGGGGGGTGGGGGAAGAGCCACTGTACCTTATTACGCTATTGTAACTGATCTAATTTGGAACGCCATTTTCCTCTGTTATAGCGTTCTGATACCTACTGGTCTAGCCGGGTTCTATAATCCTTTTGATGTACCTTCTAATACAATGTTCCCCTGGTTATGCGCTATGATACCTCCGGGTCTAGATAGCGCTATATAACCTTCGCAAATCAAATAAACTAAAAACTGATTTTTCCTATACGCTGAGTCCTGAGCAATATGGCCGATGACCAGTGGAACTGCTTGACGGGTAATGAGGAGATTGGCTCTGGACATTGGGCATTGTCCCTCCTCGTCTTCCTGCTACTTCTCCTTCCTCCCCTCCCGTCTACGAATTATTGAAATATTGTTTATGTGTACTGTGCCTCACTATGCTCTTGTATCTGATGTAAATTGTAACACTATGATCCTAAATGTAAAGCGCTCTGATACCCTCTTGGATCAAGTTTGCGCTATATTTATTTATTTATTTATTTATAAAAGTTTGGCACTACATTCTGACTGTTATGTTATGTTACCTATATTTATAATGCGCAGAGATACTCTTGAGTATCCCGGTTTGATGCCTGAGGGGGGAAGAGGGAAGCTAACAGGTAAAGAGGTGAGTCTTTAATTTCCTCTTAAAAACCACAGGATCCTGAATGGATCGCAGGACAAGAGGAAATGCATTCCAGTACACTGCAACCTTCACAGCCAAGGAGCTGCCCCCAAGCCTCTGATACTTACAGTGGGGGACCAGGGTAAGGCGTAGGGTCAAGGATCAGAGAGCTCGTAAAGGAACATAAAAAGAGAACCAACTCTGCAGATATCGAGGAGGATGCGCCAGCGCCAAAGATTTGTATTTAACTCTAACCACCAAGGGGAGCCAATAGAGAGGACGCAGCTGATGGTGAACGCTGCTCCTAGCTGAAAAACCCAGTATCAATTTAGCTGCTGCAGTCTGAACCATCTGAAGTCTTTTCAGCAGGTAGCCTGGAACACCAACAAAAAGGGCATGGGCATAATCCAGCCATGAAAGAATTAGAGCACATGTGACCGTTGCCCTTGCTGCCTGCGGCAAAAGAGGAAAGAAGTTTCTAAAAGTTTTAAGAAGGCTGAAAAAACATCCTGCCAACTTCTTAATATGCGTTGTAAAAGAAAGGCTCTCATCAAACCAGACTCCCAGATTTTTGGCTTCCCGGAGGAGGTAGGCAGTAAAAGATTTGGCGACCACAGCCGCTCTCGAAAGTTGGAAGGAAATTTACCAAATAGCAAGATCTCAGACTTCTGATCATTACACTTAAGTTGTGCATCCTCCAGCCATTTAAAGACAGAGGCTAAGCAGTGCTGGACCAATAAAACAGAGTCAGCATCTTTGTCTCAAGTGAAGAGCAGCTGGGTATCATCTGCATAAGCCATCTCCTTAGCCCCAAGTTCCTCCGCCAGGTAAAGCAGTAGAGTGACATAGATATTGAAAAGAAGAGGGCTAATGGAAGTTCCCTGAGGGACACCAGTTGTCACAGGCTGAGGGGAGGAGGAATATGGAGGGAGTCAAATCTGCTCAGCACGCTCTTGACTGACTGTGCCTGCTGCATTATTAGGAGCTACATCCCTTTGGATTTATCTTGCATCAAGAGAAATAAAGAGTGGGCTCCCTGCAAGCTAAAGGTTAACAGAATTGTCAACAAGCCTCAACTCCACCAAGAGACTTCTGCTGGGAGTGCATTTAGTGAACTTATAAGGGTTTTGGCCAGGTGCATTGTGGGAATTGCGGTCCCAACCTTTTAAGGACAGTCTTGGAATGTCAACACCCTTGGATTATGTTTTGGACTCTTTAGTCCCTCAAGAGGTACTTCAGGGAGAAGTTCCAGAAGTTTGGAGAAGTTTGGAGCAATTTTGTAAAAAATGTGTGGGATTGTTATTAAGTGTTGTTAAATGCCTGTCTCCTAAGTTAAGCCTATCAATCACACAGGGATGACAGGGGGAAAGAAAGGCAATCTAGGGCAGCCCCCCACTCAACAAATCAGAAACAAGAAGCCCTAGTCAGCCTGCAAGGTTAGAGTTACAAAGCCCTGTAACTACTGCGGCCACACCTCTTATTGGCTCACCAAGGACAAAATATTCACTGTAAAGTTACCGGTCCGACCATGCCTTTAAATGTAGACAAAACTAACTGTGTACAGCTATACCCACAAAGAAAAATGTGAGAAAGCAAGGGAAGTGCCTCACGGACATAACACCCGAGGGGGTTCCCGGTTTGTTAATCACCGGTATACCCACTTCTCATCATCGGTTACTTCCCTTGCTAGGAGGATGAAACATGTGCAAGAAAGAAGTGCACAATAGAGAAGAGATAGAAACAGAGGAGGAGTGTACAGATGCACAACCTCGTAGGAAAGAAAAAGTGTATGGAAAAGAATACCAAGTGCCTACACCCAACAACCAACAAATATAAAACAGGTGCAGTTTGGCTGGCTGAATCGATTTATTCTGATGCTGCCAAACTACAATATTAAAAATGGTTAGATTAATACCATTAATTTATTGTAACTGGACCGACATGTTTCGTTGCTTTGTCATTGGCAACTTCATCAGGGTGCGTAGTTGGGTCTCAATTCTCAATCCTCCATATTTTTGTGAGGACCTGTACACAGACAAAAATTAAAAATAGAGCACAGAAGAGGTCACTTGGTGCGTCAATACCGGGAGGTCAATGGTGAAGCACATGCAACCGCCAAATTAGTACAGATTACCGCCAGGCGCTTTATTTACCTTATGCTTGACTGTGGTAGTCGTACCATCAAGCATCAAAGGACGGCGTGTCAAATATCACTTGTCCGTCATGGATACTCCGTGAGGTGAGTAACCTGTGTAGGGAACAGATGTACAAACAATAGGTTCACCTAATGAAATCAGCCCGACTCAAATATGTACACAGTTAGTTTTGTCTACATTTAAAGGCATGGTCGGACCGGTAACTTTACAGTGAATATTTTGTCCTTGGTGAGCCAATAAGAGGTGTGGCCCCAGTAGTTACAGGGCTTTGTAACTCTAACCTTGCAGGCTGATTAGGGCTTCTTGTTCCTAAGTTAAGCCTGCCTGCTTTCATCGAAGCCACCCAGGTCTGAGCAACGTAATACCTTCTTGAGACCTATACTGAGCCCTAGACTGTTTTAGTGGCCTTATTGCCAGTGTTAATGCATATATACCACTAATGTCCCACTATTCAATGCAGGTTATTTTATCCTGTATGCAGGGTTGACACCAAAGATGTAGGCAATAAGGATGGCGGGAAAGTGTTGATGGTAAAGATAATGTCACATGCACTTGTGCAGTTTCATTAGTACCAGAGTTTTCATTGTCACACTGCACTGGCACAATCATCCAATCTGTGCTTTAGTACAACCTTCAAGTCTTTAATTTCTTTTAGTAGCATTTGTATGTTTACCTCTTGTTTCATATTGGTGTCCTGTGAAAGTACTCAATCAGCAGCCCTGTCTCTGCACACTCTGGAAGGATGCACCTATGTTTCTTCTTCCAAATTTCTACATTTTCTATGCAGTTTGGCTTTATCCACTACTTTGTGGGTATGTTTCTCCCCTTGGTATTCTTTATCTACCATCTCATTTAGGGCCTAATTTATGGCATTTCGGTATAGCTGCACTGCCCTACTCCAAAGTGAAAGGGCAGGAATACATTGTATTTAAACTGTGCATTATTATCCTTTCTGCATACGCTGGCACTGTTTATGCAGCCTATCACCAACGTAGGCATACCATTGCAGGCAGGATTGTTTTGTCCAGGAAGGGCCACCTTCCTGCACAAAAAAAATCAAAAGAGGATTATTCCTCTTTCTGTGTGTGCTGCATGGAAAGAGGAAAATAATTATGAGAAATTAAGTAATTTCTCCTCGTTACACCTTACCTCAGGAGGCGTAAGGATTTGGTGCTTCACCAGGTTTAGATCTTTTTTTAAATCTGGGGCGCCATCAAATTTCATGGATGGTGTAGAGGAAAACTCACTGCAATGCCAATGGAATGCCCTACTCATGATATATGAGGCCACTCAAAGCCATGCAGAGTGGCTTTGCATGGCTTCTTAGATCTCTACGAGAGTCCTGCATCATGCATGTACTACTTTACATGGTGTAAAAAGGACGCAGGGCTCTCATAAATAAGCCCCTTAGTGTTTAACACTAAGTGCTCTAAGACATATGTGCTAAAATGTGTGTTTTCTCTAAAGAGCTGCAACTCCTGTGAACACAGCCTCCCAGCAGTACAGAACAACAAAATCTAGTCCAAAGTCAAATTTATCAGGCACATTAAATTTCCAACTTCCAATTTTAACAGACACACTCTGGCATGTCGTTTATTGGTGCTACTAAAGCATACAGAAAAACAGCATAACACATTCCAAAAATAAAAAACAACTAAGCAATTAAATCAACAAAAGGTGGGGGTGGACTGAGAAACGCTAATTCAAGAAATAATTTATGATTTAAAGAATTGACAAGGGACTTGGGAAGTTGTGAACATGTCCTGGAATAAGCTGCTTTTGTCTCAGGTATGTGAAGTAAAGTTTGAAAGACTGTAGAATAAATGAGTAAGATGCAGGTATTTTGCTCCTATGCTCCAATAAAATTATACTACACCAAAAGTCAATATCAACAAATTGCAAAATAAAAAGGATCTGTGCAATGTAGGGAGAAGCTGATGGATGCAGCAGCCTGATAATTTTGGTGTTTGCTTCAAATGTGGAAACTTTACCTACTTTAAACCTCTTATATCTCCCTTACTCCTCACCCTTCATGGCTGTTGCGTTCCAAACTTCAAAGTCCTCTATGCTCCCCAATGCACCTAGTGCACTCATGAGGCATTTGGAGCCTGTTACCTGGGTGCTGTTTTAATTGATTTGTCTCAAACATTGAAGAAACGAACAAGTAGGCATGCTCCTGAACAAAGGTGAGCAATACGAAAAGCCTGTGGGAACAGGCAGGACAGAACTCAAGGCTTAATTTATGCCATCTTTGCTGTGCTTGACACTGGTACTCAGTGTGTAACACTGGTGCTTATTTATGACAACAGAGCACGTGGTGCCACCATAAACCTATGAATATAGTTTAAAATTTAAATATATTTTCAAAAATAATAAAAGCAGTGTGTCCCACGCCATTCTTGCCTCTTGGATGACTCGGAATAGTCCAAATTGTTAGATTTTTAAGAGCGTGATAGTTAGCAGGTCATGATTGTATTATTTGGCAGCACTAGTAGGGACAGTGGGTGCTGTAAGCTGAAATGGCTGCTGAATTAATTTTTGGGCCAGGCACTCATTTCTAAACAAATTAAACAGTTGTCGGACTGCTACAGAAAATAGGCCTGGGCACCAAACTAAAAGTAACCCCTGTTAGAAATTGCAGCTCTATCTAACAGTGGTATGCACACTGTCCAAATAAGGACCACAATCATAGTCAGGGTAAGCTAGATACACCCTAAAAGATAAACTGTGCTCACTCTGTGGTAGCTCAGCACAGAGAAACTCAGCTTATTTAAAGAGGCAATGTGTAAAGTGTTTGTGCAACATACACACACAGTAATACAATGAAAACACCACAGAAATGCTCCACACAGGTTTAGGAAAAATAAAGGACAATTCTATCAGTAAAACAAGACCAAAAGAACAAACATCCAATAAGAAAAACCAGAGTTATGAATTTTTAAAGAATGAATGATAGAGTAGCGGTCAGAAGTCAATAGCCCTGAGGGGTTGCTTAAGATCGGACTGGGCTGGGGTACATCCAAACTTTAGGCCAACCACAATGGAGGCAGGCTGGCTACAGGACTCTCGCAGGTCCCACTGAGAAAGTAACTTGGATGGAGAAGGCACCACCAGTGGAGACTCAATGATAGGAATCAAGGAGGCTCTCTGTTAGATGGAGGCTAAGTGTCTGCACCCACTAGCGCACTCGATTAAGGCTTCAGCATCAAACCCCTTTACAATAAAGCCACTGCGTCACCGAGATGCGTTGTCTGTCATTGTTGAATTGTGCAGTCCTTCAAGCGGATGTTGTTGATCGGCTCCTGCATCATCGTTGAAGAGCAATGCATCTCTTTTGACTGCTACAAAGTCATAACTGCGTCAATTTTGATACTTCTGGACAGTAGAACCCATGTTTTAGGGGACCAGGACATGATTGGCACCACTTGGCAGGGCAGAACTCACAGATGGCAGACTACAGTTGCTGTTACAGAACTGAAGGAAGTCTTTGATGGCCATGAGACTTCAGAACAGGACGCAATCCAGTAAGCCCTAAGACTCAAGTGAAACGCGTCCAGTCCTTGTCCTGCAGGGCATCTGAACAAAACAGGAACCAGTTGCTTATGAGCAGCAGTCAGTCGAAATGGCAATCTTTTTGGCACAGCAGTCTTTACTCCTGGCAAATTTCTAAACAGTTCTAGTAGTGTAGTCTCTTGGTAGGATCAGAGCCCCAGCACGTATACCCAGTTGTGACTTTCAAATGGGTGTGACTACAAAGCAGGCCATTGTAGTGCACAGGTCCCCCTTTCTTCCCATCCCAGGCTCCAGATTATCAGTAAGGGGTAATCATCCATTTAGAATGTGTTCTCCATTTTATGTACTTCTTGGATCCGTTGATAGAAGTTTTTAATCTTATGTATGATGTTTTGTTATCTTATGCACTATTATGGATCAATAAAAAGATTCTGAATAAAGTTATTATGAGTGAGTGTGTTGGAAACAGAATACTGCCCATCCAGGTGTAAGGGTCAGCTCCACCCCTGTTTCACTGCCCAGGAAGAGCTATCAGAAAGCAGATGACTGCAGATGAGTTATATGTCACCCCTGCCCATTCAGCTTTTGTAGCTGTCTAGAGGGAATGCACAAACTGTAGCTGTCACTCACCCCAGACGTATAGTGGAGACAGGCTGCAGGCACACAGAGCAATAAGAGCAGAGAAATGCCCACTTTCTAAAAGTGGCATTTCTACAATAGCAATTTTAAATGTATCCTTTCCATTAAAGAGTCTTTGTCATTATCTTTCTAAAGATATAAAATATGATGAAGCTGCTCCTTTCCGATCCAGAATTACAGCTTAAAAGTGTATTAAGGAATTCCCAATGTTAACCTATGAGAGGAGCAGGCCTAACAAAAGTGAAAAGCAAATTTGGGTGTCCTATAGTGTTTCCGCTTCCGAAAAGAGGACTTATGCAGGGAGTGGGAGGCCTAAGTAGTGAGTTTGCAACGGACATCGCAAAAAACACCTACTGTGGGAGGGAGGAAAGAAGAGATGGCATACACAGCCTGCTTTCAATTCCAGGCAAGGGGGGACACAGGCACGCCAGACTTGTTCCCACTCATCCTCCCAATCAGTAGAAGTAACAGGACTCTTAGAGCTGTGGAGCCTCCGGGACCTGGTTGAGGCCTGTACAATGTGCAGCTCGGATTTTATCGGAGGACCTGGGGTCGGCGTGAGTGAAAGGGACAGTCGGGAAAGAGGAAAGTATCCGCCCCTTCACTGAGGTTTGCTGAGTGCTTACTGTTCCCCCCTGGACCTTTGGTGTTGTAACTTCGAACATGGAGGCCGGGGCACACCCGGGTGCCTGGTGCAGAACATTGAGGGCGGGGCCTCTGAAAGTGAATGACCCGACCAAATATGCGGCCCAGAGACATCTGAGAGACACCTGCATGGGCCCAATGCAGAGCAGTGCTCAAGACCACAGCGAGGAACTATTGATACGCTGCTCTGAGACTCCGGCACTGTGAGAGAAAGCGTGTGAGTCGGCTGTGGGTCCCTAGAGACACTGGAGGGACCTCGAGAGGGACCCCCCACTGAAAAGGCTGTCAGTGGACTGCACTGGGTGTCCAGCATATTAAATGCACACAAACCTGGTGACCAGTTGACATTATTGGTGGCACAAGGGTAGCCCTTGGTGTCTGGGCTGCTGTAATGAAGACGGAGACAACAAGATGATGAGGCCTATGAGTGGAACCTGAAACCTGAAACCTGGTGACGCAGTGAGTACAGCATCTAGAGCATTTGAGTACCAAAAAACTGTGTTCCACACAGCAGCAAATGAGGGAAGGAGTGCTGACTCCCTAAGAGGGCTGCACCCTCACACCCGGACAGAAGCGTAGGGCTGAGGAGTGAACACTAGATGCTACTAACTATCAGGAGAATTGCCGCTACTCTGCCAGTGACAGCTGTGAGAGGACTGGCTTGGCTGACCAAACCACGTGCCCTGAGGGGAACGGCTTGAACTACTCAACCCAGCAGGCTTTGGATGCTGCACTACGCGCTCGTTGGGATGATTAAAATCACACCAGTAATCACTATTGTACCAGTTTCTGATTGATTGTTATTTAAAGGTACTTGTCTAATATATCATGGGGAAGAGGAAGCCCACTACGACCCCTGCTCAGAAAACCACTGATACCTCTCTTGATGGCTTCGTGCAAAAGGAGGTGGGAGCTATCGATAAGGAGATAGAACGTGCGGAATGTAAACTCTCCCTGGCCCCACACTTGAAGTATCATCTGATAATCAGCCTTTGTTCACTACCGATGTTACCCGCATTGATATAGTGGATAGCATAACAGAGGCCAGGCCCCAAGTCCCTATCACCCCCACTGTGACTGCCCTATCAAAGGGTGAATCTATATGGCTACGGGAAAAGCAAAGCCAGCCCCTGTTCAATACTGAAGGACTCTGGCAGGAATGGGGGAAAGAGGAAAAGCGCAGAGAGAGCGGGGTCTGCTCACAAGAAGAACAATCAGTCGCCTACCACAAAGAGACTTAAACAAACCCACATTGTAGGAAAAGTTGTTAAGCCATCTATTGGAGGGAGAGAGAATGGTGGGCAGGATGGGCATGATATTCTATTTGGTAAATTGAGTAATTTAGTGCAGGAAGCTTTGGCGCCTATTTTGGTGGGATTAACCAATATTGAGGATCAGCTAGTAAAGCATTTGTACCAATAGATGTAATCCCATCACATAATACATCATAGAGTGATTTAATGGTAAGGGGTTCATCCGAAGGCCATGGGGGCAATCAGTTGGCAGTTATATCTAAGCACGCGGCCAATGTTATCCCTTCGCATCGCAGTGGCATACAAGAGATTATAAATTTGAGTACACTGATAGAGATAGGAAAGATTACCGTTCCTCCTGAGCCCCCCTCGCCCGGAAGCGGCAAAATCAGGGCCAGGGTGTCTCGTCCCTAAAACCCCCAATTTTCAGGGTTGGGGGTAGGCTCCTCCCCATGGACATAATGCCTCATAGGGACACAACGTTGCATAGTTGCCTACCTAGCACTCCAGAGGTAGTGGGAAAGTAAATCGGCTACACCTACCTCCAGAAAGTTCCCCTTATACCTAATTTTAACGGGGTCCCAAGGTTATCACTAAGTCAAAAAGAAAATTGTCAGAGCCTTATAAATAAAGTGGTTCATTGGTGCTCTAGGAAAGCTCCCCGTCTTTTTAATTGGTATGAGTACATTATTATGGCAAGGCTGGTGAGTGGGGTCAGTGTCACCAGGAAAAGTATTGGAGGGGATTGTGTCGTACTTAAGTTTAGCAATACTAAATGTGTTTATGATGCCCTTAACCAATTGAAAGACTCGCCTGTCAAGCAGATAAAGGCCAAAACCTTGGGTTTCATTTACCCTCCTCAGATGATGTCTCTTGGCCTGTAGCCCACTCAGCCCAGGCGTATCTTTGACGCCCCTATGTGCTCCTCCTTCTTCCATCCAAATAGGTATGAGGTTCTCTCAGACCCAACTGAGGTTGATTGACTAACTAGACAATCAGGAGGGCACACGGACAATGAGTCAAAGGGTCACCCATACGCTGACGCAGGGGGAGCTGGGATTAAAGTGGTACCTGGTAAAGCAAACCCTCTTAAAAATATTAGTATACATTTTGTGGGTCTCTCGGGAAAGGTGAATAGAAATTACCCTAACCTTGTAGGGTGGACGTATATATAACCCGTGAAAATAGGTGCCCAGGGAAGGGGTTATTCCTGACACACGTGATTAGTCCCCTGATTCCTTCAGTTTTACCACCAGATAGGGAACTGGGCCCAGGGGTGGGGTCGTCCCAGACACACCTGGTTAGTCTCCTGGTTCCTTCAGTGTTACCACTAGATACGGATCTAGGCCACTCTATACCCCCAGTTAAGTTAATCTCCTGGAACATTGCAGGTATTCGTTCTAAATTAACAGACAAAGTTTGGATGGAATATATCAGGGGCTTTGATGTCATCTGCTTACAAGAGACGTGGGCCAAACAAAGTATTGAGATGGTTGGTTACCAGGCCTCTGAGGTGCCTGCTACAGCATCATTGTCGGGGAGGGCTAAAGGAGGGTTCTTAACCCTAATCTCAGTTAAATTTGGCTCTCTAAAAGTCTCTTGAGTAGGATCCTCTCAGTGGTTCCAAATGATTATGATCTCTGATATGCTGCAGATGAGAGTCCTTCTTGTAAACTGGTATTATAAAAAACTGTTACACAAGGAATTGTGATGTTATAGAAGCCCTGCAAATGGAAATTTGCAGGGAGAGGCGATGAATACTATCATAATCGAGAATAACCTGGTCAGCCTGAATAATAGTTTCCAGTCCAGTGCACAACTTTTGTTGGTGGGGGTAGGGTAAGTTCGATTGATTTTATGCTTATTTCTATGGAATGCTCCTCTCTGGTGTGCAATTTCCAATTGGCTCCGGAAATAGCAAGTGACCACAACTCACTGATTGTCTTGCTTAAAGTAATAGCAAGAACCTCAGGGGGTGATGGTTGTGCGATTGATTACAATCGTAATAAAGGCATAAGAGTAAACTGGGGGGGAATAAATCCAGCACTCTTTGAGGAAGAAACAGTCCGTTCTAATTTAGACCTGATTATGGCTTGCTTGGAACAGGATTTTTCCACATCCATAATTGTTCAGAACTACGAACGTCTCTGTGCTAATGTAGCTGAAGGATTAACCTGTCCAGCTAGGCCCAAGAAGCACAGTGAGGCATGTTGGTTTAATGTAGAATGCTCTAGAGCCCACAAAATCTTGAAAATTGCTCTACAATCACAATCTCGAAATATAGAATAAATAAAACATGCAAGACGTATAAAACCATTTTTTCCAATACGAATTAGTATTTTAAGCATCGCCATTAGAAAGTAATATAGTTCAATAATTGATATTTCAATATATGTTAAAATATTACCTTAGTCAAAACAATGGGTAATTTTTGTTATAATGCAGCAAGCGTGTTTTATGAAGGAAGTTCCCTAATCTCAATATTTTAGAACAAAGTGAAAATAAGGTGTTAGGTCAGGTACTTGATAAAGAGTTCTTATGAGAGAATCAATGCACAAACATAAAGCCTTTGAGTATTAAACTGGAATGTTCTCAGCTTGAAAATCAGCAGAAAATCAATAAAACTAAGCAACCTCTCATGTAGACCAGTATTAGAAACTCAAAGATGAGTTATGTCTGAATTCTATGTTACAACATTATTTTCTTGTATCTCCTAAATCCTCCACTAGAATTTCAGTAAACTCTTGGGAATAGGCAAATATACAATTTTCTCATATTGGTACAATAGTCTTTAGACATTAGACATTGGAAAGTTACACCGTTTACATTCTGTAGTCCACAAAGGTCTTCTCATGAATCACTCTTCTCTATTACCTCCTCTTCTCCTGGTAAGAACCTGACTATCAGTTTTCTAATGCTGACAAGTACCTGTTCACTAGCTATCAGAAGGCTTCAGGACAATTACAACATCTGCAACAAAGAAAAAGAAAGAATCTCTTTCCAGCATCAATATAAATGAGAAAATGGAACTTTGTATGTTAATGCATTATTTTCAGTTAACATGGCATTGACAGTTAAGCTAGTAAATGGAGACAGATTCTCATTCTCTGGGCAGGTTATGAAAAGTGCTGTGCTATTTCAGGAAGCGAACAGGGGGCATGGCTCTATTGACAAGACCTGGGCTGGTGGACTGTTGGACTGGAGCGGACAGGTGGATTGTTCAGATTAACCAGAAGAAGACACCCCGACAGTTCCCTTATGTCTGTACACACCACACAAGACAATTAGGTCTTGAAATCCTCAACCAATAAGCGTTGCAGTTCACATAGGTATCTGCGGCAAGGGCCACTAGGGCTCTCCGCTGGGTGGGTTTATTAAGATATAATGTGCTAAGAAATGTGGGAAGAGACATGGGTTTGAGGGAGAAGAGGTGGAGAGGTTCTGCCATCATTGAAGTGATGGGTAGATTTCCCAACAATGATATGTACTTTGAGGTGAAATGTAAAAGCATTGTAATAATTGCAACTGAACAGAAATGAATGTGTAACAACTTTAGATCTTTGTGTAAACTGGTCTTCTGACCTAGAATTCTAATGTTTGTATGGATGAAAAAAGTAATAAAATTCTGTTTACAAAAGAAACCTTAAACCTGCACTTATTCATTTTACTTTTAGGACCACTACATTTAGGTATGATAGCCTACAACAAATCTCCAAGTTTAGTATATGCGCTGTATTAATAAAAATCTGTTTTGTTAGCAGATATAATTTGCTCTTGCAGTGTCTCCGCTCTGATGGTTGAGAAATTATCACAATTTCTTCCTCACTAATGAATCTTTAGAGTACACTCTAATTTTCTGCTGAGTCATTTATTTTTTATTTTTCAGGCATTCAATGTGCTTTAACTCCTTTAACTTTGTATTCATTCTTTCTTGCATTTGTATTTCTTCTCCGATTTGTCTCTCTCTCTTTCTAAATTTTTTTTCTTCCTTATTACATAGCATCTAACTCCTTTATATAAAGCACATAAGCATATTAAGCAAATACCAGTAATACCAGTAATGAGTACAGGTCTCAATATGACAGTCCTCCTCCCCCTGTTGCAAGCCAATTGCCAATGACAGAAGCACCTTTCCCTAAACTCCTTAATATGCTTGTGGTTTCTAAAGGTTCTAATTCAGGTTTCAGGTCAGACATGTTCTTCTATCTTTTTACTTTAATCAGAAATGTGGGAACAGCAATGTTGAGCCTTCAATATTTTACAGACTCTGCCTTTCTCGGTCAACAAAATATCTAAAGCTGATCAATATTGGAAAACCAATAATTTAATTGCTGCTAATTCTTTGTTAACAGCTTGCAAAACACCAGATGTACTGGTAGCTAATTAATCTACTAGAGTTGATAACTTATTAATGTTCTCATCATTTATAACTACTCGTGAAGTATTTTTAAATGATGGCAGCTCCTAAATCATGCTCAGCGGAAGACCGTTGTCCCCCCCAAGGTGCTTGAAATGTCCTTTCCTGTTGGGGGGGGGGGGGTGCTTTATGTCTTCTGAGTGCCTCAATGGTGTTGGGAAAGTGCCTTTGAGATTTAAAAAGGCAATGGTTAACCTGCTACTAAAAAAGGCTGGGATGGATCCAAACCAAAAAGAATTGATGAATTATCACCCAGGTTCCCTGCTACCATTTCCAGCTAAAATCTTGGAGCAGTATGTAAATAAAATCCTATACATTTTATAGAAGATCATCAATTGCTCCATCCTCACCAATCAGACTTTCGGGCTATAATAGTAATGAATTGGTGATACTCTCTGTACTAGATGTGCTTAGATTGGTGGCAGATAGGAACAAGTCCTCCATGCTGATTTTGCTGGACCTTATGGCAGCATTTTACACAGTGGACCATCAAGTACTCATACACCAGCTAATGGGATTCAGAATAACTGGGTACGCACTTTTGTGAATTATTCAATCTTGAACAACGGGTCACAGAGGGTGCAGATGGGTGTCCGTGTTTCCAGAGAAAGAGGGCTTTCCTGTGGGGTCCCTAGGGATCTGTGCTGTCACAAACTGATATTTAACATTTACTTATATCCTTTGATTGCAGCCTTAGCACAGTTGGATTGCCAACTGTTTAACTATGCAGATAACACCCAGCTGATCTCATGAATTGAGAGTTCCAAGCAGGCATAGCTGAACGTGCAGAATATTCTAAGGTTCACTGTGAACTGCATGACAGTTAACTCTCTGAAAGTGAATCCAGACAAGAAAGGGGTTCTGGCTATCACCATGAAAAGAAATCCATGGATGGATGTTTTTTTGCCACAGGAGTTAGGCCCTGCTCCAGAGAAAAGTCTCAGTATAATGCTGGATAGCAACCTGTTGATTGCTGGGCAGGTGGCAACAGGGGTTGGGAGCTGCACAAGTCTCCTGAGGCAGCTCCAGAAATTGGTTCCCGTTCTTTCATTTATAACTATGCAAACAGTGGTGTCTGCATTGATCATGTTATGATTGAATTACTGCAATGCTTTGTAAATTAGCCTCCACAATAGCCTGCTGGGTAAGCTTCAAGTGATTATGAATAATGCTGCAAGACTATTATTCAAGCTAACAAGATGGGCACATGCTATGCCACTGCTGCAAAACTGCATTGACTGCCATTCAAAAATAGGGCCAGGTTCAAAGGAGGTCTGTGCATTGTGCACAAGATGTCGTATGGCACAGAATAGCCTATATTGAGGAACGGCTGAGGCACTACGTGACTGGATGCCATCTTCGCTCCTCAGAGTCTATCTTGCTGGGGAAACATCACTTACAACGCATTTATTACAACGCACTACCATTACAACGCAACCATTACAACGCAAACCATTACAACGCATTGCGCTGGGGGGCGCTCTAGGATAGGGAATATATTTAATTTACTATCCAACACCTTCCCTACTATCCACGGGGACTGGAGTTGGAATAGTAATTTAAATAATTCACTATCCAGCGCTTAAAAGCACTATGCGTTGTAATGGTATGCGATGTAAAAACCGCGTTGTAACAGCAGGCGTTGTAATAGCCTGCGTTGTAACGACACCAATCCATCTTGCTGACCTGCCTTTGCTTAAAAAACTGACTTGAGAAGTTGGCATCTTCAGTTCTGATCCCATAGATCTGGAACACTTTACCGGAAAGTTTAAGGGGAGAAACTGCTCTTCTCACCTTTCAAAAGAGACTAAAAAGTTTCTTAAGTTTTTAGTAGAGATTGACTTTCTCATTTTAATAATATCTCTTGCAGCATGTTATCATAACCCTTAGATAAGTGCCAAGATACCTGTGATATTTGTGCACTATACAACTGTTAGTAGCATGAAATAACATAAACGTGGTTTTCTTGCTCCAAAAATGTCTCCCACTAGTTGTGTCCCATCATTTGTATTACGTGGGTGCCTATGGGCTGGTGTCATGGTTAAAGCTTATGGCAATAACATGATACTTTTTAGGAAATAAAGCTAACACGGAAAAACACCCTCTTAATCAGCAGATACCTGAAAATATGAATCTTGTACACACACAAAACAGACTCCAGGAATAACTGCTTCTTCACCTGTTAAAATTTGAACAGGTCCCCCCAACACTTTGGATGTGTTTTTAAAATTACTTATCCCAATGTGTCTCTTTCCAAATAAGTTTCTCCTTATGGAAACAAATACTTTCCCTTTATGCCATCCATCTAATTTTAATTTAGGGTATACCATGTTCTTCTTGTATTCCACTTCTTCTTTCTTCCAAATTTCTTTTGAAATATGTTCGTCATTATTTGCTTTATGAAAATATGAGCTCCTCTCTCTTCTAATGTTCTTCTTTCCCAAAGGTCTCATTAAATAGGTTAGATTCTTCTCGTATGCCTGAACAATGTCTCTAACTGTGGGAGATCGAAAGAAATACTAGGCAATTTTCATGCCTTTTGCTTGTGGGAGGGTTCATTTTGTCCGAAAGGATCATGTCATAATTGAAAAAATATATTTATTGTGTTCCTGTCTATAATATAAACTAAATAATATACTACATGTATTTGCATATGCAAGTGGGATGTGATGGTAGGTCACATTTTCAGAATCTGAAGAAGGTAAGTGTGCACGGACATAGCAATCCTTAGTGTTTAAAGCTTGAGAATATTCTTGAACTAATCTAGAATGAATTGTAGTCCAAAACAATTTTTTGAGAAATCTATAAATCAAGCTTTTACTTTCATCCAATCTATTAAGTGAGCAGACATTGCAGGTGCAGATGTAGATCGAAGTGTTTGTATTTCTGCTGTACAACTCATTTCCAAGTAAAATTATTATAATTGCAAATACAACAACTATTAATGTGACAAAATCACTATTCTACACCTAGCCTTGATAATGACACACATTGGTCTATCGACAGAGCTTTAGTAGAATATGGCAGTAGACAAATTCAATATTCTGCAATGACTTCCACTTGTGCAAACAAGCAACCATTTCATGATTAACTTGCAGTTTGTTAATTCACCCGATATACACATTTCTTTGTGAGACATCCCTATGCCTGTTCCATTTTCACGTGCATGTGTTATTGCTACTTTTCTACTGCAAATTTGTATTCACTTTTGTTATTTGTCTGTTGTCAAGTTCATTATTTCAGTCTTGTTATTTTTCCGTCCTAATCACAGTTTGTTCGTTGTCATATCAGTTACTTCATTTTCTAAATTCTTTAAGTAGTACTTGTTAAGTTCTTGATTGTAATTTTTTTAGTTTATAATCTCATGTAAAATAATGCTGTTTTAGTGTGGCAAATCATGGGTTTTCAAATGTTTCTGATCTCAGTTCATTATGATGTTTACCTTGTGCATTTTGCACATTCTCTGAGCAATAAGTTCGTTCAGGTGCAAACAAAGGAGACAGGCAAAGTTTGAAACATATCCATTTGTTATTAAACATTTGAAAATAATAATAAGAAATGAATATCATAAAGAATATAAATCGGGAAGCAATGTGTGTCCGATACATTCAACTTCTACACTTGATCTCAATTGCCTCCTACAATTTGACCATTGTGTTCTCTAGATGGGTCTTTCTCTTCTCACACTTGTTCCCTCACCTGGATCATTTCATTAGTCTTGTGGTGCTTCAACAGTACCTTTATCCTCAGCTCTCAATTCTTATTCTTCAGTGGGTATTTCCATACCACTTTGTGAGATTTCGGGAACCTGTACCAGTGTGGGATGTTGCTGTACTACACTTTCCTCTGATACTTCTGCACACATGGACAAAGGTGCTTTCAGATTTGGTTCAAAGAGCAGTATTTTTTCATACAGACACCTAAGTCTCTAGGTGTGCAAGGAATGTACCCAATAAGGTATACCAGTGCATTTGACAGCAATGTTGGTAATCAAGATTATCTAGTGGGGTCCTTTCTGCCTCAGCTCCAGGTAGGATTCTTGTAAATGGTTTTTTTTTTACCAAACCCAGTCACCTGGGTTAAGAGCATGATACTGCTTCTGATGTGGACTGGCAGTGGCAACTCCAACTTGGTGAGAAAAAGAATACAAAACATCAGCTTATCCTGTGCAGTAATTGAGTATCATGTCATCTGTGATGATTACAAGTGCATTTGCGGTAACAGCAGACAGTCTCATTGCATGACTCATGAGGGTTTTGTGTGGAGATAATCCATTTCTCCTGTCTGTGGTGCTTTGAAAGCACAAACAAACCAGTTTTAAAGCACCTGGCCATTTCAGAGAAGTATATGTACAGACTATAGCCAAATGAGATTTCAGCATGCCATTCAACTGCTCGACTATCCCGAAAGCTTCTGGTCAATAGCTACAGTGCAATCTCTGTTCCACTTGATAAGCCACACACAGCACTCCAAGGACCTCATTTTTAAAATGAGTTCCTCGGTCTGACAATA
This sequence comes from Lissotriton vulgaris, assembly GCF_964263255.1. Lineage (NCBI taxonomy): Eukaryota > Metazoa > Chordata > Amphibia > Caudata > Salamandridae > Lissotriton > Lissotriton vulgaris. Next base: position 421,254,036 of record NC_141694.1, on the reverse strand, counting down.
GAAAAAACAGATATCTGAATTACTGAATGAGTTCACCTAACAGTACTTTAGCTACAGTGAGGTTGTCATTTCTCTGTGTGGAGTATGCTTCCACCCAATTGGTGAAAATGTACATTACGTGCAGGACATATCTAAGCCCATTACAAACAGGCATTTCAATAAAGTCCATCTGCATCCTATTAAAGTGTTCTCCTGATCATACAATGAAACTAATTGTCACAGGGGTTGTCTCCTCCCTTGTTCATTTGCTGACATGTACCACCTCGATGACATGGCTCTTCCACTAAACTTTTGCATCAAGGATGAAAACTAATTCTACTTAACAATCTATCTATTGCATCTCTTCCAATTGTGTGCAGGACAATGGACATGTTGTCATGAGAAACAATGAGCTATCTGGGAACACTGGTTTTTGATCTGAAACCCAAATGTCATTAGTATTTTTAACACATCATGCTCTGATACACCCTTGCTGCCTTTGAAACCTCATCCTTCAGTGGCACCCTCATCTACAGACCCCGGTACTCCCTCTACCCTTTAGCGACTCCTTCAACTACTTCATTGCTCTCCACACACTTGCCTCCTCAGACTACATCTTCCTCTGCGACCTTGACTTTCCCCTGGACAACCCCAACAACAAAAACACATTGTACCTGCTGGAAAACCTAGCTACATTCAGACTCAGACAATGGGTCACCTCTCCAACCCACTCAGCAAGACACACACTCCCCCAGCGATAACGTCTCCTGCAACCACACCACCAAGCTGCCTTGGACCGACCCCCCCTGCATCCACTTCTCCTTCACAAAACACACCATACACCACAACACCCACAGCTACCCTCGCTGGAGCTGGAACAAGGTCACTGAAGAACAGCTCACCACCTCCCTCGCAAAACCCCACCTCCGACTTCTGCAGAGGCTAATACCTCAGCTCGCAACCTCCACCATGGATCTCTACTGCACTGACAAGCTGGCTCCCCTCAAGAAAGCGTCAGGCAAGCCACACTTCAATAGAGCCATCTGGTTCTCTCCCTCCTTTCATGAGTCCTGCCGCACCCGAATACAGCTTGAAAAGAGATGGAGGAGCAGCAAGTCCCCATAAGACTGCCCAGCCTTCAAAACCGTTATCACCGCACATCATCACCTCATTAAAACAACAAATACATCATCCCTATAAGAAGGGATCAACACCAATGCTCAGATTAGCAAAGAACTTTTCCCATGGTCAAAGAATTTAGCAAACCCAGCACAGGGACAGCAAACATCCCACCCTTCCAAGACCTTTGCAACAACCTCAGCTCCTTCTCCCACCACAAGATTAAGTAGATCTATGACAGCTTCAATGGCCTCGATACCCAAGACCCTCACCTCCTACTCCCAACCACTGCACCCAGCAACACTGGAAATCAACAGACCCTGCTCATCTGTACTCCCCTTACCACTGAAGACACCCTCATGATCATGAAGAGCACATACTCCGGATCACCCTCGGACCCCTGCCCTCTCCACATCTTCAACAGAACAGGCACGTTTATTGCCCCTGAGCTCTGCTGCACCATCAACTGCTCCATCAACTCCGCACTTTCCCGGAATACTGGAAACATGCAAAGATGAACATCCTGCTGAGAAAACCCTCTGCTGACCCGAAAGACCTCAAGAACCTCAGACCCATCTCTCTGCTCCCCTTTTCAGTCAAGATCATCAATTACCAACTTTCTGAGCTTATCGAAGTAAACCACATCCTGGTCCTCTCCCAATCCAGCTTCCAAAACAATCACAGAACCGAAACAACCCTCTTCCCTACCACAGATGACGTTTGTGCCCTCCTCAACCGAGGCAAAACTGCAGCCCACATCCTCCTGGACCTCTTGGCTGCCTTTGACTTTTTCTCCCACCGCAATGTATGAACATGACTCCACGACACCGGCATCTGCGAAAAAGCCCTAGAATAGTTCCACTCCTTCCTCACTCTCTGAACACAGAGAGGCTACCACCGTTCCACTTTGAACTCACAGAGAACAATTGTGGAGGTCCTCAGGGCTCCTCCCTGAGCTCCACTCTATTCAACATCTACATGGACCGCTTGCAACCATCGTCAGTAGCCACAGACTCAATATTGTCTTCTACACCGATGACACCCAGCTGATCCTCTCGCTCACCAACTCACCATTCAGTCACCAAGGACAACTTCTGTGACAGGATGAAGGCTGTCGCCACCTGGATGCCTCAAGCTAAACCAGGAGAAGGCTCATTGGTGGCCCCAACCCCTCTGCATGAGATGACTCCTGGTGCTCCGTAGATCTTGGATCCCCCCACAGACCATGCACAAAATGTCAAAATCATCTTGGAATCCTCATTCAACATAAACCGCCAGATCAATGTCGTCTCACCATCCTGCTTCAGCACGCTAGCCCTGCTCTGAAAGATCTTCAAGTCTATTCCCACTGAGTCCAGAAAGATGGTCACCCATTCACTCCTCAGTAGCAGACTTGACTACGGCAATGCACTCTATGCCGGCATCACCCAGAAACTGCTCAAGAAACTGCCAAGCATCCTGAAAGGCTCATCCTCAATATCCCCCGCCGCAGACACATCACCAGCCACCAATTACAGTACCTACACAACTATTAACCATCACACTGCTAGAAATGTAACAAGTTATCCTGTTTGATACCCCTAAAACGATAAGAATGACATGGGTGGCAGATATCAGTTGTTTTTAATGTATATTGAATAATAAACAATTGTTGTTCTGCTGATCTCCATATTACACAAGCAGCCATGTTTCTGCTGTTATGAGTGCCTGTGTTGATAATTAAGTGCCAGTGTTGAGCTGAAAATAAGCACTGATTGACATACAATGATTACAATGCTAAGAACATGTCTGTGCATGCTATTAGAACTCTAATATGATCAATGTTTTCTATTAGTCAAAGCTAATAGTTTCACAACATATTTTTACGAATCTAGCAGACAACTGTGGGTTGTCCCAATCAAGACATTGAATGAGACCTTGTCTGCAAGTTCAAACTCCCACAAATTAATTGGCTCACTGACCAATTTCTTGCAAGCATGTGAGAAAGTATGCCGTAAACATAATGGCTGAGATTTACTAACATTTTTGCACTGTGGATGAAATAATTTTATTGCACAGCCACAACACAACATGTATTTCAGGATTTACAAAGTCACACAAAGACCGATTTTCATCGATTTGTGGTGCTTTGCATCAGGAATGCATTACATAGGTAGGGCATGGACCTTTCCACCCATCCACCCATGTATTTTTCGGCAACTCCGGATTTACTAAAGACTATAAAGATGGAGTTGACCCAAAATGGTGCAGCTACCCAAGGCTGGTGTATCAAGGACAAACATCTTTAATTCTCCTTGTTACTTTCTCTTTGAATGTGTGCTACATTCTGCAGCTCACATACAAAGTTTACTAAGTCTTTAAAATAGTTTTTGTGCAGGAAAGTATCCTTTCCCTTCACAAAAGCTATTCTGACTACAATTTAGGTGCCTTGTGCCATGGCAAAAGGGAGCCTGTGTCAGCACAGTGCTGCCACACATACTCCAGTGTTATAAGAGAACAGAAGGGTGCCATGTGTTAGTAAATATGGTACAACTCTGCTCTTTCCTTTTCACACAATTTCCCCTGCTGTGCTATATGAAAGTTTAGCAATTGTGGGAAAAGCAGTCCCTCACAATCATACAAACAAGAGTTGTGATTTCAACCTAATGTGGCATAAAGTTGAGGGTAGGTAGCCGACCAATTCTAAAGTGGCCTGACTTCAAAGTACCAATATTAGCTCGATATTAGAGTAAACAGGTAAACTAGCTTGTCCTTGGGTATGGCTGGATTTGCCTATGCATGTATGGGTTTTTAAATGTCCAATGTGTAAATGCTTGCTCAAAGCTGTATTATCTTCTATATAGTATAAACTCTTGAATAATGTATATGCAATTTTTTATTCATAAGACATGGTGGGATTTCATTGTTCTATAACCAGATTGTATTTTGCAAGAAAGATGGCCTGCTATGCTCCGCTCCTTCCCTAAAAGTTTCGGGGTGATTCGTCATGTGGGGGCCGAGAAAAAATGGGGTCCCAAAACGTGTTTTCCCCATGCGATTTTCAATAGGGACCTTTAAGATGGGCTACAGCCCGAACTGCTGAACGGAATTACACAACATTTGGCAAAAAGGTAGAGTTTGGTTCGCTGATGAGGCTTTTTGTTAAATGGTGTAAATCTGTGCAGTAGTTCCTGAGAAAACCAAAAGTAAAATCATAGATATATCCATGGAAGTAGTACTGTCCGAGGATTATACACGTACCTTTACGAGTACGAGCTGCATGCTAATTGACTGTCAACTGTCTGTCAACACTCCAATCCAGGAAGTGTTGGCAGACATCGTGTGTCTCTGTAGAATTGAGGCACAAGAAAACTGAAAAACAAGTGCGCAAAAGATGCAAAGGGGACAGGGTAGAAACACTCTGACCCCCTAGTCCTGCTCAGAGGGTCCCACAAGGACCCCCAAGGTCAAAAAAGAAAAAACTAAAAAAATTGATTAAAAAAAATAAAAAATTGTGGGATGAGTTGTGCATCCAGGGCGTGCACAACAGTGGTCCGCACTGAGCTGGGTGCGCAACTTTAAATGTTTCTGCTAAAAAATAGCCCCTATCAGAACTTTCTAATATTCCTGAAAAAAAAAGCGGGTGCCGAGAAAAAAGGCTGGTCCCAAAACATGTTTTTCCCATGCAATTTTCCATAGGGACCTTTAAGACGGAAAAAAAATCACTTTTTTTTTTAATGAAGGGAGGACGGTAGCCACAAGACTTCCGAATTCTCATAGCAAACAGCTGTGTCCCAGAGGAAGGCACCCCGGGACACTGCTGGAACCGGCTCTGGGCGTGGCGGTCTCCAGGGTTCTCGAGGGCACCAGACAGAGGGCCACGCTGCCCCCCTCACACAATACAGAAATCTCTGGGGAGTGGTTGTTCCCGGGGTTTGAGGGGTGTCATTGAGGTCCACGCACTTTTAATTTTGTAGTTTTTTTTGTAATTAACTTTTATTAAAACAACAATAAATAACTGGAAACTAATTTTAAGATAACAATACAATGAAGAACTAGAAACAAAACTTTAATAAAACAATATAATAAACAAAATGTGATGTGGACTCCAATAGACGTACGGTAGGTAATCTGCAAAACAAAAAAGAAAATTAGTGTTTAAAATTATATTGATGTGACTAAATGAGGTCAAACATTACAAGTCAAGGTAACACTAGTGTCGGACTTGGCCCTTTTGGCAGGTTCACCCAAAACTTTTTGCATTTTCCCAGCCTGTTTCTTTAACCTGGTGTTGGTGATTTTAGGCTTCTGTGCACTTTTTCACTGTTGTCCAGTGTAAAGTGCGTGCACTCTCTGTGTATGTGTGGTGAGAGTGGCCTGCCCTCTCATAGGAATGCATGGGGATATGTGTGTCCATGGTAGTTCCTGATGTGTGGGGAGTGCAGGGTCGAGTTTGGAATGTGCAAACTAGTGAGATGAAATGCTGCACGATGATGTGTGCAGATTTATTGTGTCTAGTGAAGAAGTCCCACTTCTAAAAGTTGGCATATCTGGGCAGTAAATGTGAATTGACTGTCTGGGTTGTGATTGGCTGGTGTGCCTGGCTCCAGGAGTCAGGATGGGTCTGCCCGGTGGTAAATGGGCAATCTGCATGTTGATGGCAGGGAGGAGTTGCACCTGGGTCCTGAATAGGGCTGGGCCTTCCCTCCACAGTGCTGGCTCCACCCCCTGTGGTGTATCTGATGTCCCTGACCCACCCTGTGAATAGGCAGAGGGGCTGAGCAAACCAAAGTGCTCCAGAACCAGTTGCATCTGGTTTGCCCCTTGCCTGCACCTTTGGAAACAAAGGATATATGTGCATGAAAGAGGGGCTGTGACCCCATGAAAATGTCCTTGTGTTCAACTTGAAACAACCATGTGTGTGCTGCTGGTGGGGCCCAGGGGAAGGCTTGACTCCCTGGGCCTGCCCAGCCCCTGGATGCCTGGAGGTCCTTTCTTTGCTGGGGGCTGTGGTGCTCCCCCTTTTGGTTCCTGGACCTTGGCTTCAACTAGCGTCTAGTGCGCGCTGTGTGCTGGTGACTGTGCGATAGTCTTGGAGTGAGTCTGGAGCCTGGGAAATGCTACATTCGATTTCCATCCCGGAGGAGGGCATTGGCTCCACAGAGCTCAGCTGCCATCTTGTGCCTGGGAGGGAATCCCCAGTGAAGGGATTCCCCCGAAGTTACCTTTATTTTAATGCGCGGGTGCCCACCCCACGACTTTTCCCGGAGTCCTATTTGAAATATTGCGGGTGCCCACTCCGCTGTCTATTTCTGTGTAAAGAGGGAGCCTACCCCTCGTTGTGCCCCAGATTGCCGTTGTAGCCCGGAAGCGGCGGCCCCGGAAGTCAGGCGAGTCGGCCTGTGATGGGGACAGGGCCACGGCAGGACCGCAAGCTGTGTGGCATTGGTGCGGGGCTCCCGTGAGTGACAGGAGCCCCGGGATGTGCAACCTTGTCAGAGATGCCCCGGGTCCCATAAGGGGGCCCAGGTGAAGAGGATGGCGGGGCTCCCGTGTGGAGAGAGCCCCGCAGGTGCAGCAGCCTGACTCGTGCGGAGTGTGGGTGTGAGGCACATTGTTGGTGCCTGCCGCCCTGCCGCATCCAAAGGAGAAGTGCAGCCACAGCAGCGAGGCTCTCCAGAGCAAGAGTGAGCCCCGTCCGCTGCACCGTCGAGGCACCCGAGGCAGGAGAGGGGCTCTCGTGAGTGGTTGGGAGCCCCGGCAAAGCCCAGATAGAGGAGTCCTGCCCCACAGCGAGTCCCGGTGAGTGGGGGCTCTTCGGGGATCAGTGTCAGTGAAGGCACCATGGTTGGGTTTCTTGGACGGCCCCGTCTGGCAGCGGGCCGCCCCAACACGAGCATAGAGAGGCAGAGCCCATGCGTGGCTCCAACAGTTGGGGTATAATCATTTTCCAGAGCCTGTGTGGCTCTAAAGTGGCCATAATTGTTTAAAGGACCCAGGGGGGTCCTCAGGGGTTCGTGCTACCCCAGTTGGCGCAAAAGGAGTCGAGGAGCCAGAGTGCTCCAGGGGACATGTGTAGCTTTAGAGCCTAAAGGGCTCCAACTTGGCGCATTTTTGTCTGAAGGGCTATTGAGTAAGCATGGGCGAATTTTGCGAATCTCGCGTTCGCGAATTTTGCGGATTTGCGAATTCGCAATCCGCAAAATCCGCGTATTCCCGCGAATGTGCGGATTTTTTTTTTGTGTTCGCAAGCGTTTCTGCCAGTTCGCGAGGATTTGGTACTAGTTCGCAATTGCGAACTTACTTGTCGGCTCGCAACGGTCGCGACTATGTTGTTTCTACATCTGGTTCATCATCACAGCCTCCTAGCACCCTCTGTTTCACCACTGCCACCCTCTCTTTGACCCATGCCACCCTCTGTTACATCAATGCCACCCTCTGGTTCATCCTCACTGTAGAAGATGGGGGGGAAAAGCAAGCCCACCTGCCCTGGGGTTAGTTTATTAACAACACCTGCCCTGCCCAACTGACAATAATGAATTAGGGGCTAATTAGTGTGTCACTGAATTTGAAGTTCCAGCCTGGCACCTGCTTGTCTGCTCCCTTAGCTGTAAATCAGGACCTTTGTGGCATACAGTTAAGGTCAGAGCAGGGTCACACAATAGTTGCAAGCAGGCAACCGAATTCTGGAGGGCCCCCTCATGAAGCCCTACAGGGAATCGTTACAAATCATGAGGTTGACCTTTTGCACCTGCTCATTGCTTTTGCTTTTGCAAAAATCGTTTTTTGGTTTTTTCGTGCTATTCGCGGGGCGCGGCGTCGTGCGAAACCGACCGCGGAAGCTGCCAATTCGTGCGAATGAGCTTTATATTTTTTTGCGGCTTGTTGTTTCGCGAGTTTTTTTGCAGTATTCGCGAGCCGCTTGCAGCGCAACACGCAAATTTACCCCAAGGTCGAGTACGGGCGTGGCCATTTTGTTTGCGTGACGTATTTCCGTTTCCGCCCGCTATGTATAATCTCGCGCAGTAAGCGCATTGCGAGTACAAGTTCGCACAAGATCGCAAGGAAAATCTCGTGCGAACTTACTTTCGCGCTCGTGAACGGGCGCCGGCCATCTTGTTTTTCATTCATTTCCTGTGTCTGGGCATGGTGTTTAATCCTCTTGCTATCTTTGCCATCCTTTGCTTGTTTTCAGTTTTTTTTGAACGATTTTGCTTCTTATCTATCCCTCTCTTTTCCTAGCTGTATATTTTTGTCTTTTCTGCTATTTTTCTTTACTTTTAAACTACTTTTTTAAACTCTTTTCTTTTCTTCTTCCCTATCCTATTCCTTCTTAATTTTCTACTCCCTACCTTACCTGCCCAGACCATGGTGAAGCCAGGCGCCGTGAAGGTGCCCAGGCACTTGAGGGCAGCAGCGGAAGCGGGGAGGAGGAGTCCTGGACCCAGTGCCAGGACACCATGCGGTCGATTGAGGGGGGAGCAGGTGATGCGACGGGAGATCTTCAGCCCGGAGGAAGTGGGCGCGCTGGTCTACTTCGTCCAGCGCCGCCTGCCCAGGACCATCGCGGGAGGCGGCAGGATCGCGGCCGGCTACAACATCCGGGAGCGCCGGAAGCGGTGGGAGAAGGTGTGCTGGGCCATATCCAGCGCACCTACAGCCAGGTCACCCATCGCTGGACGGACCTCCTGGACCGGGAGCGCGACCTGCTGGACCAGCTCGGCTTGGAGATCCCCGGGCTTGGTGAGTAGTAGTAGCTATTTCATCACTCACTACTATGATGTTTTCTCCTGCTCTGTGTTGTTGTATTGCAAATATTTGTTTTTTACATGGAGCAAGCCAATAATGCCGCTGATGACGATTACATTGTAGTTAAATTATATTTCAAAATCTTCTGTGCATTTCAGGTGCACTGCTCTCCTTCTCAGTGGTGTTGCTACTATGCTTATTTGTTTTCTATTTTGTGGTCTCATTGGCCTGAGTAACTATTATGTATGAGTCTACTTTACAGAACTGCGAAATGCTAGACACTAGGGGGCAGATTACATTTACAAGCCCCTTGCGCCACGTTTACGTTGCCTTGCGTGACAGAAAAGTAATATATACAATTGATGACCCTCTGTAAAGAAAACAACATTGTGTTACAATAGGCATATATATGTTAAATACCTGGTTCCTAACTCTTTATTTATATAAATCTAAATATATTTACATTTTTATACACTTAATACTAAGTTTGCTTAAAAAAAACTTAGTATTAGTCATCAATTGTATATATTACTTTTCTGTCCTGATGATGGTCTTGTGAAAATCTTCAGAAAAGACCGAAACGTCGACCACTTTAGTCCATCTCTGCATTGTTTGATTTTTTGCCATACTTTGATTTTCTTCTGATTATTGAGTTGAAATCATTGTTCTTCATGTTTGAGCAGTCTGGACTTAATGTTTAGATATGTCAAAGGAAGATACAACTATTACCTTGAATATCTAAATAATATCCATGTATGTACCCTATTTTTTGTATATAAATGTATTATTTTGATTTGAATAATAACCTTCAGATAATACAAAAACCTGTTTTTTCTCATTTTATTCATCATTCATTGTATTTATTGTGTTAGTGTGGTAACACTGTTTGTCCTGAATCCACTGGACTTCTTCTCCAAAAATTAATAATCCAAGACAGCCACTGATTAATCTCAGACTTAGGTACCTTAATGATTCAATGCATGTCCTAATGGTGCTGTAAAATAGACAATCAACAAAACCCCTTGCTGGCCATTTCTCTTATAACTAACCTTGCCCGAGCCCGCAAGGGTATATTGGGTTGCTCACCTACATATCCAAAATGGTAATGTAGCAGGCAACTGTTAGTGTTGTCACTGATCTGACTGAAATCACAATGGAGTTTGTCTGTCACTTTGCGTCTTGCCTGCGGACTGCTGCCTGCCAGTCCTAGGTGAACCTTTCAGTACTTTGTTTAGTGAGTTACGTGACTTTCGAAGCCACAGGTCCGCAAATAAATGAAAACTAACCCTAATCAATATAATTCCGTGGAAATCTTTTGTTATTGTTCTTTTGAAATGTTTGATTTGGTTGACATTGACAAGCAACAATCATCCATGTTTTCTGTTCTTTCTTTCATGTTGTACGTCAGCTCCCCCCAGGGGCGAGGGGAGGACACAGGAGCAGCAGGCGGCGGATGCTGTTGAACAGGGCCAGGATCGGGCAGGCGAGGGCTCCTTTGCTGGCCCCAGTAAGTTTTCATTTTAGACTAGTACCTTTTTTTCCTAGCGTTCCTCATTTGATTTTTTCAAAATCGTCTTTGATCTTCTTGTAGACTGTATCTAAATTCTTATCCTGCCTTTACTATGACTCCCTGTGGTATTACTAGATTATTCTTATTAGTCTGTCTGTGTAGCTAACTAAGATTGCACGGTTGACGAAACTCCCATTCTAGTCAGCAATAGCTCTATCAACTTAGTGCAGTCCTCTGGGATTGTCCATAATGTCTTTTGAAGTGTTCTATCTGCTTTGAAAATTCCCAACTATAAAATGTTAATGACCACCAAGAAAGAATAAGATACTACCTTTTGGTTTGGATAGGAGGACAATCCATACCACTACAGTGGTGCGGACAATTCTTCTGCAGAAACAGAACTATGGACAATAAATAGTGCATTGCTTATCAATTATAATAGGCGCTGTTAGAGTTTCCACATACCTCTGTCATAACAGACTTTAAACCCCCAATGTCGTTACTGACTGACTACATAGTGTGGCACAGTCATTTACCTCCCGAATTCATCGATCATTGATCCTCAATGATGATTATTATCCAACGTAGCTGAAGAGTACGGAGTCAGAGTCAAGAAGTGTCAGAGGCACGGACTCATGCTTGCAAAAATTGCAAAACCTTTCGCTCAGTCACTCTAGTCACTCTGGACCAAAAAACACAGAGTCTCTCTAAGTTTAAAAGCTTTATTAAAAGTAAACACATTCATTAAAATGAAGTCATAATAAAAAAACGAAACGTTTAACTGAGAATGTAAAAGTGGTTAGTGCTGACGATTAATTGAAGACATTTCTTGTGGTCGAGCCGAGCTCTCACCTTGTTTCAACTTGATCTTGTAGTTAGAAGTCCATCTTCTGTCTGTGTGGAAAAAAATGGTGCGTGTTCCTTGGCGGTGTGCAGACCTTGCAGACAATCACTGCTCCCCCGGCCCCCACAGAGCAGAGTGGAGATGCAGGGCCACAAAGAGGTGAAATAGAACAAAGCCTCTGCTCTGTGGGGCCGGGCAAGCAGTGATTGTCAGGGTGGAGATGCAGGGGCGCTACAACAAACAAAGCCTCAATAATATGTTAATGGTCTTTTAAAGACCTGTTAAGTACTTTGGTGTGGCTGTCTGTGTGTGCGCGTTGAGGAAGCTGTCTCAGCCCGGGCTGAAGGCTGACACAGACAGACACACACACAGTGAGATGACAGAGGGGGAGGGAGAGGGAGGGCAGGAGGGAGAGAGAGATGGAGAGGGAGGGCAGGAGGGAGAGCATGAGTGAGAGAGATGTATGTAAATGCTGGGTCTGGTGGCTCAGTGGATGAAGGCATCTGCTGCAGGGACCTGTGTGCAACCTCATGGTCACAAGTTTTCGTTTTGCTTTAGCCCCGCCCCCTCTGACTCCGCCCCCACCAGTGCGGCCCTCGGCCACAAACTACACTGTAAATTTAGACCCTGAGAGAAAGTTTGTGAGTACCCATGATCTAGAGAGAGTAGACGGTCAGTGGATGAACTAAGTGTAACTTTGAAGAGCATGTAACACTGCACCCGCATGTCCGTTCCAGTGTAGGAAAGGCAAGGAAAAGAAGTTTTAATTTTGTCCAAATACTACCATCAATAGTAGCAGTAGTTTGTATTACAAGCACAGCATAGATCCGGTTATTACGGTGGCCACTCCCTACCTCTCTTAATAAGTTTAGTAGTACTCAGTCATTCATGTGTGGATGTATCACTGGTCATTTAATAAAAAGCAAAGCACCTAAAGTCATCCCATATATAAGCAAAAACATCCCATGTGAAGTGATAGATAATCAGATTATTTATCTTCTTCAATTTTCCATTTCTAGTACTCATTTGCACTGTAGGGTGAAAGTTAAATTAATTAAGCAGTAGCCCTTGTAACAGAGTATTCTCAGTGCCACCCGTAATAGAAAAGTAAGAGCTTCACCACCTGCATGTACTGGACGGGTACAGTAACGCAACGCAAGTCTAGGTCACTCATCATGGCGTGCGTCTCTTTTTCTCGGGTGCAAGTTTACTGCGCTGGCATTATGCCGGCTTGCAGAAGATAACGTACCAATTTTCCTAAACAAGAGACAAGAAGAAGAATAAGACTGGTGTACTTTCATAGTCGACTCCAATGGAAGTCCATAGTGCTCGTAGAATTTGTTCCTTAAACTCCCACTAATGTTAGAGCAAGGATGAAGAAGTGTGAGGTTAGATAGATACTGGCCTCAATAGTTATGTAATGCGCTTGCAAGTTGCTACTTGTACTGCAACACAAATTTCTGCTGAATGATTGAGTTAAGCTTAAAGAGCATTGGTTACAGACTATGTCTTTCTTTCTTCATATAGATGCTCCTTCCAAACGAACAAGGAGGAAGGAGCTGGCTAGAGCGGCCCGGCAACGGAGGATCGATGCCACTGTGGCCGAATATCGGCGGCTGGTGGCCCTGGAGGACGAAGAAAGTGTGCAGTCGACCACAACAACGTCGTCTGCATCGGCCTCCGTGCCCCCACGGTCTGCCACCCAGCACAGTGGTCCACCCAGACTAAGCCGTGCTGCCAAAGCCAAACGCCACTGCCGAGCAGCAAGGACAACAGCTTCCTCTCACAGCCGTTGCACCTGCAAGGCAGTGAAGGCACGCCTGCGCCGCAGTACCCTGATGGTGTCCCGCCTTCAGCAGGAGCTCCACCACTTTTCAAACGTGTTGGAGGGGCTCCGCGTAGAGCACACCTTGCTCCGCCAGGAGCATGATGCCCTGGCCCACAAAGTAGACAGCATCCACCCATAGTGTCCCTTGCCCCTTTTTTAGAGACTTTTGGAGGGTGGAAATTGGGAGTTGGGTTTTTGGGGACTCTTGAAGGACAATCGTTGGGGTTAGGGAGGGTCTTGCGGGAGATTATTTTGTTAGGGATATAAATATACTTTTTCAAACTTTATCTGAGCATACCTGTTTTTTACTGCTTGCCTGGTGGGTGGGGGTTTAACAGTGACTTTGTTTTCCTGAAAGTTTAGTTCCATTTTCTTCCTTTAAGTGTAAATGCCCAAATGTTTTCAACACTAAGTGCCTCTCACCGAGTAAGTGAAGTGAATTCAAGAGTCCTAGGACTTTAGTAGTACTACCGTCAGTCTCTCATCTCTCCTCCTAATACTCCATTATACCCCCAAACCACCAAACGCTTATCTTACCTGTAATTTGTGTTTGAAAGTAGGGCTAGACCCAGGGCTGGCTCCACGGGAAACAGCGAATAAGGTTGGCAATCTTGGTCGGATAAAATTTCCTCATAGCAGTGGTACTAGTGGTGTGACACAGTGGCAGTTGCATGCCTATGAAAAAAAAGAAAATTAAATCTGGTTTGTCCTCCTGAGCAATTCAACGGTACAATAGAGAATATAGCAGGTGACAGAAGTACACTAGAACAGTGCCACATTGTAGCCTAACAAATGGTAGAGTATAAGTACTAATTCAGTTGAAGTTCATTGACATTAGCCATGGGTCTTTGTCAAGCAGAGTAAGAATATATCCTCGGATTTCTTGACCAGCCTGTTGCTATCACCTTATCCTCCCCAGCAAGTGTGTGGATTTATTGCTGTAATTTAGTCACACATCAATCAAAACCACACAGCCCGGGGGAAGAGGGTTAGGGTTTGAAAAATGGATGGGTACGGGGGTTTTTGGGAAAGGTTTTGGGAGACAAGAAAAAATAGCACAGCATGGACAAACAATTGTGAACATAAACAAATCTTTGGGTACAAACCTATCCATCAATCTTTGAAAGTGCATGCACTACTGCATGCATGTCAGTGAAAAGTAAGTAGTACTTTCGACAACTGTGGAAGAAAGAATGCGACAGTACAGGGCGTGTGTGGAAATATTGATAACTATATTCAACATAAGGTCTCTGTAGCCAGATACCTGAGAGCCTTGCTGGTCAATATAAATCCATTCACAACACTCAATGGGGTTGGTCTGGAAGGTATAGTAGATAGAAAAGGAGAAATTGCTTTTTTTCTAGGTGTCCCCTCACTCACCAGGGTTGCCCCTTGGTGACATGCTTCATCATTGGGGCCATCCCAGTCCTCTACGGGCTGGGGCGTGCTGCGACTTGCGAATTACGTAGGAGCACTTACAAATGACTATGTGTGGTGCAGATGTGATAGTGGAGTGGACTAAGTGATGTGTTAAGGGATCAATTTAGAAGCAGAGAGAGATCCAAGAAATGCAGTCACAGTCAGAGAAAAAGGCAAGGGATACTGTATCTATGTTGTTGTAGTTGTCCTGTTGAAAGTGGTAAGTAAGTTGCCTGCAGAAAAAAAATCCTCTTATTAGCAGCACTCCTCCATTGCAGCCGACGCTTCGTCCATCGATGTTGGTCACCAGAAGACACCCTGTCCACTGCCTGCCTGATGCTGAATTGTGGCTCGCTAATGTGAAGCCTGACTCCATCCTTTTTTCCCCATTGCAGAGACTGAAACCCGGCCTGTAATTATTCAACGAAAAACAGGAAGTGATATAGTATTACAACACCACTGATAAATAAATATAAAGTATGTAGGCTGTGGAGTGCAAAAAGTCACACTTTGATTTTCCTAGTAGACAGTACAATATTTTTGAAAGTGCGTACTCTGTCTGAGTCACCTTTTGAAGGATAAATAAGTAGGGGCAAATTAATGTAGCGGATCTTTCCCCTCAAGCTAGGTGTACTGTAAACTGTGTTTTAGAACAAAATTAGATCTTCCCAGCAGTGGTCCCACCCAGACCCTTACTAAAGCCAGTCGCAAAAATTTAGAAGACCCCCAATCAAATCTCAAAAAACGAGGCCTAGCAGAAAACTGGTGACAAAACTTACTTTGAAAGTAAAAGGGGGTCAGGGGGGGGAAAGGGGGGAGGGGAGCTGTGAGGGTGCTGGGTGGGAATCTGGGTGGTTGGGGTCTGGGGGGGGGGAGAAAACTAAGTAAAATGAGCAAGGTCGAAACCAAAAAGGGAATGATGTCATATAAGCACGGCTTACAACTTACAATAAGTAAATGGGAAAGCTAAACATAGGATGTTGGAATGTGGCAGGTCTTAATGACAGAGGAAAGAGGGCTCAATTTTCTCAATTAATGGTTCACAGTACCTGGGATATTATCTGCATACAAGAAACTCACATTCCTATAGGAGAGATTAACCAACTAAAAATACCAGGCTACAACGTGTTAGTTACAACAAAACAAACCACAAAAACCAGAGGGGTGACAATTCTAGCAAGAACAAGAATAGGCTCCCCAGTACGCAAAAAAGCCGATAAATATGGAAGATGGGCTATTGTTCAGTTAGATATGGGTATTACTATATGCTCTATATATGGCCCTAATCTGGACGATCCTGCACTGTATATCGAATTAGAATCGGAATTAGCGCAATGGCCTAGTACCTTAATTCTTTGCGGAGACTTTAATCTAACATTCAATCAAACTCAAATCAATCAGAGCCAATACATATATTCTGGTCGAAAACCAAGAGTATATCGGGCAGTACTAAGCTTAATTCATAGTCATAATCTTAAAGACTTATGGTCTTTAAAAAATAGTAGAGATCCAGGATACACATACTTCTCCTATCCTCATAAAAAATACGTACGCATAGATTACGTTTTCGCAACTCCCGACATTGCTCAAAATGCTCTTATTTTTAAAGCCCCCAAAACATTATCTGACCATAACTCTATCTGCGCTACATTGGAAGTTCCTAGATTTAAGCGAGTTTATCCACAATGGACATTTGATCGGAAATTATTGGTCAATCAGGAGTACATATCACACATAACACAATGGACCAAAGATTTCTTTGACATAAATCAATATAGCGCATCTCGCACTACTGTATGGGACAGTTTTAAGGCGGCGCTAAGGGGAGAGACTGCCACCTTTGTTGCCAGCCGCAGAAAAGAACGGCAAAACATTTATAACGATCTATTAAATAGACTAACACATCTAGAATACACACACGCCAACCAATTACACCACGGGGAACAGGCTGACGACACCTTAAGAAAGATCTTGATACTTAAAGCCGAGATAAATAATGATCTAATTGAAAAGGCAGCAGAAATTCTCCAAGCCAACCGAAATAAGATATATGAGAAAGGCGAAAATGTAGGGAGACACCTTGCCTTAAAAACTCGGCAAACACTAACTCACAACTCCATACAAAGCATTGACTATGATGGCCATAAGTATACTACCCAGGAAGAAATAGCCAATTGTTTTCAGGAGTATTATCAAAAATTATATCAGAATGAAGACACAAAATCAAATAATGAAATTAAAGAGTTCCTAGATAAATGGCTTAGAGAGACTAATATGGCACAAACTATTGACGAGGAAATTAGAAAAGAACTAGATAAAGAAATCACTAGAATAGAAGTAGAGATGGCAATAGCGGAACTGGCGGCAGGGAAGGCAGCAGGACCCGACAAGATACCTCTTGATTTATACAAAATACTGGGTAAAGTAATAATTCCATTCTTATATGATCTTTACTTAGGTATTCAATGGCATGGAAAACCCCCGGAATCGTGGAAACAAACAAACATAGCCGTTTTTAAAAAGAAAGATAAACCCCCCGAGTTGACAACATCATACAGGCCAATTTCTCTGATCAATTCAGATTCTAAAACATATGCCAAAATTTTTGCTAATCGCCTTAGTAAAATCATTGAACAACTAGTTACTCCATGGCAACATGGGTTTATACCCGGCAAAAGCACCACCGACCATACACGAAGAGTCATATCTCTCTTCGACATAATGAAAATAAAGAACGAACAAATGTCACTGATTTTATTAGATGCCGAAAAGGCTTTTGACCGGGTCTCCTGGCAGTTTCTATGGGAAATTTTAGCCATCAATAACATCGGCCCGGGGTTCATAAGATCAATAAAAGCCCTGTATATAGACCCAAAAGCTAGAATCTTGACAGGGGGTTGCGAATCTGGAAATATTCAAATTCAGAGAGGCACGCGACAGGGATGTCCATGCTCGCCGCTGTTGTTTGCGCTTTATATTAATCCCTTAATTATTAAGTTGTTAACATCGTCAGCTATAACACCAATAAAAACCGGCATTTATAACACCAAAGTTCTTGCCTATGCCGATGATGTTGCGGTTTTAACACCCAACCCTACTGAGGCCCTAGCTGAAATAGAAGCAACTGCTAAAATATTTGGACTCTACTCTGGTTATTCTTTGAATCAAGACAAAACGATGGTAGTTTGCACTGACAATACGCCTTATATAAGTCAATTTAGAGTTAAAAATGCGAAATATTTAGGAATAATAATTTCTTCCAAGACTGAGGAGATCAACACGCTAAATTATGACCCTCTAATCACCAAAATAAAAGGAGATTTACTTAGAGTTAATAACCTACATTTATCTATAATTGGTAGAAGTAACTACATAAAAATGGCAATATTTCCAAAGATATTGTACTTGTTCAGAGCGATTCCTATTTTAATTGATAATACTTCTATGAAAAAGATAAACCTATCAATATCATCTTTTATTTGGAGTTACGGGAAGATAAGAAGAGCTCTACCCAAATTAACTCTACCAATTTCCAGAGGCGGCCTAGCTATACCAAATTTAACTTATTACATGTGGGCAGCCATTCTCCAACAAATGACATTCCTTACAACATCTAAATGTCAAGATCGATACAGTACCCTTTACCATATACCTTCCATTTATGAGCTAACACTAGGAAGCACAGCCAGAGGATTATTACTAAGACAAATTGAACCTTCCTACTTTAAAAAGATCAAATTCAAAATTATTATAGATGCTTTTAAAACTTGGAGCTGCTGTACAAAAACACTTCTAATCTCTAAATACACAAAATACACACCCTTATGGCACAGTTCAGTAATACCCCAATATCTTAACGATAACATAACTAAACGTTGGGAGACTTCAGGCCTCAATACCATCGGCGATTTTCTAAACTCAGACGGAAGAATAACATTCAATGAGTTATATGTTAAATACCAGGTTCACCCCTCCGACTTTTTAAAATTTAATCAAATATATACATCATTAAGACAAAGCATCATAAATATAGAGCTGAAATCGATACCATTCATAGACCTGGTTCAAAAGACGTCAACTAGAATAAGTGATATATACGAAATTTTCATGAATAACCACCCTGATGACGTAGAAAGAATAGAAACTAGTTGGGCCAATAAATTAAATAACCCTAACGTTGACATAGACATGACTTTACAATTATCCTCCAAAATCATATTAGCAAGCAATTTAAAAGCTCAAATCTATAAAACAATATGTGACTTATACTATACACCGTCCAAATTATTTTCCTGGGGCAAGATCGACCATGATAAATGCCCCAGATGTGCACTAGGTCCCGCAAATTTGATACACATGTTTTTTGATTGCCCAAAACTAGAACAAATCAAGGATAGTATCGTAAAATTTTGGATTGAGATCTTTGGCCACGAAATCAAAATCTCATCAACTCTATTCTTACTTGGCTACGATAGCTCTTTAGAACTTAACAACACAGAAATCTATACAACCTATTTAGGTACCGCCATATACAGAATTATATTAGCAACACGGTGGAAGGACCCCGAGGCCCCAGCGTTTCAGGGATGGCTTAGTAGATTAGTAGCAACATACAAACAAGAAATGGCCATTTATAAAACCAGAGGAAAAAAATCCAGGTCACTTGGGAAACAGGTATGGTCCTCTGTTGCCAGATGGTATGATCAACAGAGGGACTAATTAGAAACTACTTATGTAAGCCGAATGCATGTACCATGGCCTAAAGGATTACAGAACTGAAATATGAAATATGATTTTACAACCTTTTTTCAACTATAATTTTAATTATTATCTTTGATTGTTAATAGACCTGCCACAAACTATTATTATCAATTTTTTGATATATTTGTATGTAAATATATTTTTGCTACATTATGTAATTTTCTATGTTTGTGCTTTCTAATATCGTTAATGCAATATATGTTTACCCTTGTAATTTTCGAACATGCTCAATAAAAAATTAAAATAAAAAAAAAAAAAAAAAAAGAAAGTAAAAGTAGGCTGAAGTACCCCCTTACTAATTACCCCTTACCCACCGTGGATTGCATTCAAACCACTTGCAAGCAACCAAGCAAAAGTATCCATAGCCAGCATCGCTCCAAGACTCGAAAACCCAAACACTTGCAATAGAAATACTGCTAACCCTAACGAACTCTAAGTTAAGAATAGTGGCAAAGGCTTTCTTTAACTATGCCAAATCCCCCCTTTCCCACCATGGATTTTCTTCAAATGACTTGCAACCAAAATTACACATTCTCACGAGTGCTCTAAGACCCCAGAACTCAGTTGCAAAAATCTAGAACACCCCGAAACACAAGCAATCCTGCTGCTAGTGCTAACCCTAACAAACCCTAAGTTACAAAAAGTGCCAAAAGGCTTTTCCGCGAGGATTTTGTCCCAACCACTTCTACCCGGTATTAGACCTTCCCATGAATGCCCCAAGACCCGCCAACCCACCCGCCAAGAAGCATAACACCCCCAAACAGGCCAAAAGCAAAATCCCATACTTGCAATATTTCTCGGCCTTCGGTCCAAACGCGCTGCGTAGCTAGGCCATAAGTCGGGGTTGCCACCACGGATTTCCTGAAAAGCAAATGCAATCAAGATTAGAGTGTCCCAGCAGTGCTCCCAGACCACGAAACTCACCCACAAACAGACGGAGCCCCCCCTAAGAGCACCTCAAAGGCAAGCAAGTCAGCAAAAACACTAAAAGATTTGCGCCTCGGATTTGGTCCAAACCACTTTTATCCGGTATTAGAGCTTCCCAACAATGGTCCCAGAGCCGTCAACTCACCTGCAAAGAGGTAGAACAACACCCCCACAAGTGCTGAGTCTTTCTTCATTGGGCGTAAACCAGCCCTCTGGTTTGATGGAAATAGGAGTCTGAAGGAGGAGGATAGAGGAGCATGTTCTTCTGAACTTGTGAACCTGAGGAATGCAGACTGCGGCAACTTCAAATCAATTAGCAAACCAGTGAAGACAGTTCTGCTGATGGGCTTGTTTTTGTGATTATCTGATTAAAGTTTGAAATATATTAACTGTGCACAACAAAGAAAGACAGACACACAGGAATAAAAGTGAATAAGGACGAAAAAGAAAGGTAACGATTCGTTGTCTCATTTTCAGGGCTCGGTATCACGGTCCAGGAATGAGAATAAGGCTTTGTCATCATACTCTGCGAATTCAGGCAGGGTGAGCTCAGTGTCACCTGACAGAGTAGAAATTCCCTCATCTATGTTGCTGCCGGCCACCTCGTCTTCATCCGGCGCGCTTTCTCGTACTCT
This sequence comes from Lissotriton vulgaris, assembly GCF_964263255.1. Taxonomy (NCBI): domain Eukaryota; kingdom Metazoa; phylum Chordata; class Amphibia; order Caudata; family Salamandridae; genus Lissotriton; species Lissotriton vulgaris. The sequence continues at coordinate 421,233,286 of NC_141694.1, read as the reverse complement.
GAAATCTGGTGGTATGAGGTGCTGATTCATCTTGATCATTGTTAACCTCTCCACATTTTTGGGCGAGAGGCGGCTCCGTTTGGGAGTTACAATGCCACCAGCAGCACTGAAAACCAGTTCAGAAGACACGCTTGCGAGTGGGCAAGACAAGTAGTTTAAAGCCAGGTTGGTGAGCTGTGGCCACAATTCTTTTTTCCCATGCCAATACGCCAATGGATCAGAATTAACATAGACCTCTGTTCAGTCATTCAGATAGTCCTTCACCATCGACTCAAGGTCCTCATCCAAGGTTCCTCCACTTTGCTTAGCTCTTGCTGTGCCTCTGACCTTTTGAGAACCAAACCCACGCAGAGCTAGCCAATCCTCTTCAGCCTCCAATGTTTCTGTTGTGTCTGGTGCAGATGATCCGGTTGCCGGTGTCTTTAACAGCTGAGAGGTCACTTGTGCCACGGCCACAGGTGCAGAAGTGGATTGTTTTGACTGGGGATGGCCTGCTGATGTACTGCCATTTCCTTCAATTTTCAGCCGTTCTCTTTCAAACCTCTTGGCTGACAAGGCTAGCCAACGTTTGTACTTTGGAACATGTTCATCATCAAAAGGAAAGAATGCTTGGCCTGCCAGCGCCTTTTTGTAGCGTGGATCCAGAATAGTAGCACAAATGTAATGCTCTTCTGAGTGGATCTTTTTAAGACGTTCATCACCTTGTAGGAGCTCTAATAAATTCTCAGCCAGAAGAAAAGAGTCTTGGTTTTTTACATCTTTTTCAAACACAGAACACACCTCCTTCAGTTGGTCCTCCAGCATGTACAACAATGGGATAGCTTTTCCCAAATTACAGTCCTCCTTGCTGACTGCACGCGTGAAGAACTCAAAAGGACGAAGCATGCGTGTCAGGCTTTGAACTATGTTCCATTGCGCCGCACCCATCCTCAGGTCCTCTGTACCCTCTGTAAGGAAATATTGATTGAGTACCGTATACTGCTCATACAGACGCTCAAGCTTGTAGAAGGTTGAGTTCCAACGTGTTACCACCTCCTGGATGAGTGCTTTCACTGGCATTTTACGGTGATATAGCAGGCTCCTCAGCTGCTTCCGGGCCTTAAAAGAATGGCTGAAATGGTTGCACATTTTTCGGCAGGTGTCCAATACTCTGTACGCTGCACTGCCTTTATTACCCAAGAATTTTTGGACAACCAGGTTTATACAGTGCGCCAAACACGGCACTCTGAAATAGTTACCCTCCCTCATGGCCTTAACTATATTGGCGCCATTGTCCGTGGAAACAAAACCAACCTGGCGTTTTAGTAGGGACAGCCAGTTAAGGACCTTTGTGTTAAAGACATCCAAAATGTTTTCTGCTGTGTGACTTTTCTCCAAACCAAACATGGCTAGTGTTGCATGTTTCCGAGCAGCTTCAAAAACAATGTCCGTGTCAACACCTGTGTTTAGCTTTGCTTTAGCCCCTGAAAAAGAGACCCAGTGTGCAGTGATGCACATGTAATCAGCGCCTGCGCCACTGGTCCACATGTCTGTTGTCATATGTATAGTGTGCTAGAAGTATAGGGTAGAGCACCGCTTTTTCTACCAAAGATTTTTCGATGTTTTCGTGCCTCCGGGGCTCTCTCCCCGTCTGGAGAGATATTAATCACAAACTCCGATAGCAGCTATACCTAGTTGGGTATAGCTGACCCCCCGGGCACCGATGTGTGCTGAATCAGCTCTAGGTTTGCCTGTTGCTCAGGTACCAAATTATTCTTAACGTGTATTTCTAAATAAAACAATTATTCCATTGGTTCTGAATATTTCATTTATTCTTCATGAAATTATTTTCTTTTCCAAAATATTATTTTCCGTTATTTCACATGAAAATCCAATGCATTTCGGCAGTATGATCTGCCTTCATCAGGGAAATAATAAATCTACAAATTAAAAAAACACACATTTTCAATTTTGCGTACTATACAGTATATTGCATCATTATTCAACTTAACTCTTTCAATTTTACTCTAATTTCATTTTAATTTCATCAGCGGACTTTCTATTTCAAATCCATGAGAACCTCTCATTTCTAGGCGCAAGGGGCGTAACTCCGGAAGGGAGCAGAACCTGTCCGTAGAGGAATGGCGCGAGGAACAGAAACGCCGTGGTAAGTCGACTAGCAACCAACTTAGACTGTTTAAAGCGCGTAAAACACGAATGCTACCCTCCTTCATATCCGAGTTAGCAACAGTTAACGTATAACTCTTGTCAACGCGTACGCGTTTAGAAATCATCATTGCCAGCGCGTAACGCGAGGCTTGTAGTTTCATTTGTGACACCCGCTCCATAGACGGCAGTAAACCAAAGATAGAAACCGAGCTCAGTGCATGTAACTGATTTAGGAAGCGGAGTGAGATTTAGTTATACCTAACTCTTAATAATCTCAAAGCCCCAATAGAAATGAGAGGTTCTCATGGATTTGAAATAGAAAGTCCGCTGATGAAATTAAAATGAAATTAGAGTAAAATTGAAAGAGTTAAGTTGAATAATGATGCAATATACTGTATAGTACGCAAAATTGAAAATGTGTGTTTTTTTAATTTGTAGATTTATTATTTCCCTGATGAAGGCAGATCATACTGCCGAAATGCATTGGATTTTCATGTGAAATAACGGAAAATAATATTTTGGAAAAGAAAATAATTTCATGAAGAATAAATGAAATATTCAGAACCAATGGAATAATTGTTTTATTTAGAAATACACGTTAAGAATAATTTGGTACTTGAGCAACAGGCAAACCTAGAGCTGATTCAGCACACATCGGTGCCCGGGGGGTCAGCTATACCCAACTAGGTATAGCTGCTATCGGAATATGTATAGTGTGAACAGCATTCTTCTGCAAAGCTGCCCCAATCACCTTCAGAACATCTTCATGTAGTGCTGGAACCGCAACTCGGGCAAAATAGAACCGGCTAGGAACCTTCCATTTAGGGCAGAGCGCTGCCACTAATTCTAGAAAACCAACCCCTTCTACAAAAGAAAAAGGGAGAAGGTCCAGAGCTAGCATTTTAGCCAGCTTAGTGTTATACAGACGCGTCAGTGGGTGGTTGCGTTCATATTGCGCTTCTGTAAACAACATCTTTTTAATGTTGCCCTGGACCAAAGATTTACGGGATGATGATGATATCTTCGACCCAGTTACGCTCGCTGATGAACTTTTTCGCAATGGTGTATCACTCTCTCCCACACTCTTGGTGTGGCTCACATGGGGTGTGCTGCTGACAGGGGTACTGGGTGTAAGTGAAGGGTTTGACACGTCTTCTTCCTCCTCGTCATCATCAGATGAAACAGCATTACGTGCAATTCGGGCTTCCTTGATCGCCTGTAGGAGCGCAAACCATTTGACAGCGTGCTTTCTTTCAAGATGACCTCTCTGGCCTCCGGTACCATAGTTGGAACCCAACTTACCACGACTAACTCGAACCTTACACATGCTACAAATGGCTACGGTTTCATTTTTGGGGCAAACACTAAAGAAGTCCCAAACTGCAGATTTGAAATGTCTTTGGGGGCCGGAGGAGGCGGCGATACTGGTGGTGGTGGTCCTGCTGCTAATGCCAGATGAAGTGGAGGATGTGGATTGCCGAACTTCAGTACGTTTTGCACTTTCCCCACCACGAATTGAGGTCGAGGTGGATGTAGGTCCCTTCGGGCGAGGAAGAAATATGGAAGCGGTAGGTGTTGGTGTACTAGTTAACTCCAAATCTAATGATTGTTGTGTTTCCATTTCCATTGCCTACTCGTCGACATCATCATCACGCTCAGCAGCTTCTCGGGATAGGGTCAAAATGTCTCTTTGCTGCATGCCCGCTGGGGCTGCAGTGACCTTTGTGATGACTGGCTCGTCGTCATCGTGAGAGGCTTCATCACCAGCAGTATCTGTCACTTTTTGTTGAGCCTCATCACACTCCATAGCTATGAGTTTTTTGACGACCTTCCTTTTACGCTTAGGTACCTTTGTCAGATCATGGTGTGCCTCACTCTCAGACCGCAGTGGTGGTTCCCAAGCTTGATCCGTATCATCAGAAGGAGGTGGGCTTGAAGAAGATGTAGACACCCCCCTTGATCTTTTCCTTGCTAGGGATGTGGAAGACAATGAATGATCATCAGGAGGAGCGGCTTCCAATGATACCTCGGCTTCATTGTCGATTTCCTGATGTGCCCCTACTTCGGGAGGAACAACTATTGTGGGCACTTGTGACCCTCCATGCACCTCTGCTTGCGCATCTCCTTTTGCTGCCTCTCCTTCCACATGTACTTGGGCTTGTACATGCACATGGTGTTGTTGTTGCGGCTGTGGTTGTTCAACACTTGTCAGATGAGTTACAACAACCTGTGTTGATTCAGGGACATTGCTGCTACTTTCTTGCGATGAGCCAACATCACTGGTCGATGGTGATTGGAGAAGTACACTGACTGCCTCTGAAGCACTCAAGGGCTTTGACTTAAGTTGGCGTGGTGGTGGAGGCACTGAACCCAATGGAGCAGGGGTGCTGCTCCCAGCTTGGTCCCCAGCAGATCCTGCTGCTGCTGCAGGCGTACTTTTTTTTTTGCTCCCAAAAAACGTGGCGGTTGGCACACCAGCCTCCTTGGTAACTTGCTTCTTCTGCTCCTTACTAGCAACTTTCTTGCTAGAGGAGCTACGGAGAACTTTTTTTGGGGCCATCTTCATCAGAGCAGGTCAGACAGCAGGCCGGATTGGTGTCACTACAACGCATGCTTTTACATCGCATGCCTTTACAACGCGGTTTTTACCACGCAGTCCATTACAACGCATAATGCTTTTAGGCGCTGGATAGTGAATTATTTAATTTACTGTTCCAACTCCAGTCCCCGTGGATAGCAGGGAAGGTGTTGGATAGTAAATTAAATATATTCCCTATCCTAGAGCGTCCCCCAGCGCAATGCGTTGTAATGGTATGCGTTGTAATGGTTGCGATGTAATGGTAGTGCGTTGTAAAAAATGCGTTGTAAGTGATGTTCCCCCAGCAGGCCGCAGTTGCACGAATTGTAGAGTTGTCTGAGGCCAGACGTGACGTCGCGTGACGTTATGCTGCACACACACACCGCTGCAGGACTTCTTCCTGGCACTGGTGGTTCTCTTGAGTCTGGTGCACCTAAAAACAATGGAAGACAGAGGAACATCAGTTCAGTTATACACCACAAAAAAATCGGAAAAAAAAACAGAAAAATCAGCACAATCCCATTCCATCCATGCCCTCCATGATGTTTAAATTCAAGACAACCTACAGAAAGACTAGGCCCATGCTAGACTCAAATACCCCTGGTGAAAAGGCCACAAGTACAGCCCCAAAAAACGAAAATCACTGAAAAATCAGCACAATCCCAATCCATCCATGCCCTCCATGATGTTTAAATTCAAGACAACCCACAGAAAGACTAGGCCCATGCAAGACTCACTACCCCTGGGCATAAAGGTTGAAAAGTAGGCAAAATGGTTGCAGGACTAACAACAATGCCTGCATTCAAAATGTCCACTTCCCTCCCAGCACATGGCCAGTGCCTGTAGCAGCACTCAAAATGGCCCCCAGCCACATGGCCTGTCCCTCCCCATAACCACCCCCAAAAATCGAAAAACACTGCAAAATCAGCACAATCCCATTCCATCCATGCCCTTCCTTATGTTTAAGTTCAAGACACCCCACAGAAAGACTAGGCCCATGCTAGACTCAAATACCCCTGGTGAAAAGGCCACAAGTACAGCCCCAAAAAACGAAAATCACTGAAAAATCAGCACAATCCCAATCCATCCATGCCCTCCATGATGTTTAAATTCAAGACAACCCACAGAAAGACTAGGCCCATGCTAGACTCAAATACCCCTGGTGAAAAGGCCACAAGTACAGCCCCAAAAAACGAAAATCACTGAAAAATCAGCACAATCCCAATCCATCCATGCCCTCCATGATGTTTACATTCAAGACAACCCACAGAAAGACTAGGCCCATGCAAGACTCACTACCCCTGGGCATAAAGGTTGAAAAGTAGGCAAAATGGTTGCAGGCCTAACAACAATGCCTGCATTCAAAATGGCCACTTGCCTCCCAGCACATGGCCAGTGCCTGTAGCAGCACTCAAAATGGCCCCCAGCCACATGGCCTGTCCCTCCCCATGAACACCCCCAAAAATCGAAAAACACTGCAAAATCAGCACAATCCCATTCCATCCATGCCCTCCATAATGTTTAACTTCAAGACAGCCCACAGAAAGACTAGGCCCATGCTAGACTCAAATACCCCTGGTGAGAAGGCCACAAGTACAGCCCAAAAAAAACGAAAATCACTGAAAAATCAGCACAATCCCAATCCATCCATGCCCTCCATGATGTTTAAATTCAAGACAACCCACAGAAAGACTAGGCCCATGCTAGACTCAAATACCCCTGGTGAAAAGGCCACAAGTACAGCCCCAAAAAACGAAAATCACTGAAAAATCAGCACAATGCCAATCCATCCATGCCCTCCATGATGTTTAAATTCAAGACAACCCACAGAAAGACTAGGCCCATGCTAGACTCAAATACCCCTGGTGAAAAGGCCACAAGTACAGCCCCAAAAAACGAAAATCACTGAAAAATCAGCACAATCCCAATCCATCCATGCCCTCCATGATGTTTAAATTCAAGACAACCCACAGAAAGACTAGGCCCATGCTAGACTCAAATACCCCTGGTGAAAAGGCCACAAGTACAGCCCCAACAAATGAAAATCACTGAAACATCAGCAGAATCCCAATCCATCCATGCCCTCCATGATGTTTAAATTCAAGACAACCCACAGAAAGACTAGGCCCATGCAAGACTCACTACCCCTGGGCATAAAGGTTGAAAAGTAGGCAAAATGGTTGCAGGCCTAACAACAATGCCTGCATTCAAAATGGCCACTTGCCTCCCAGCACATGGCCAGTGCCTGTAGCAGCACTCAAAATGGCCCCCAGCCACATGGCCTGTCCCTCCCCATGAACACCCCCAAAAATCAAAAACACTGCAAAATCAGCACAGTCCCATTCCATCCATGCCCTCCATGATGTTTAAGTTCAAGACACCCCACAGAAAGACTAGGCCCATGCTAGACTCAAATACCCCTGGTGAAAAGGCCACAAGTACAGCCCCAAAAAACGAAAATCACTGAAAAATCAGCACAATCCCAATCCATCCATGCCCTCCATGATGTTTAAATTCAAGACAACCCACAGAAAGACTAGGCCCATGCTAGACTCAAATACCCCTGGTGAAAAGGCCACAAGTACAGCCCCAAAAAACGAAAATCACTGAAAAATCAGCACAATCCCAATCCATCCATGCCCTCCATGATGTTTAAATTCAAGACAACCCACAGAAAGACTAGGCCCATGCAAGACTCACTACCCCTGGGCATAAAGGTTGAAAAGTAGGCAAAATGGTTGCAGGCCTAACAACAAAGCCTGCATTCAAAATGGCCACTTGCCTCCCAGCACATGGCCAGGGCCTGTAGCAGCACTCAAAATGGCCCCCAGCCACATGGCCTGTCCCTCCCCATGAACACCCCCAAAAATCGAAAAACACTGCAAAATCAGCACAATCCCATTCCATCAATGCCCTCCATGATGTTTAAGTTCAAGACACCCCACAGAAAGACTAGGCCCATGCTAGACTCAAATACCCCTGGTGAAAAGGCCACAAGTACAGCCCCAAAAAACGAAAATCACTGAAAAATGAGCACAATCCCAAACCATTCATGCCCTCCATGATGTTTAAGTTCAAGACAACCCACAGAATGACTCAGTCCACCCACCACTGAGTACCCCTGGGCAAAAGGCCCCAAAACAGCCCAAAAATCGAAAATTCCAAAATTTTAGTTGCAGCAACTGTAATGCCCCAAACAAACTTACTTGCAAAATTTCTAATCCAACAGTGATCCAAAGAAAGTCAAAAAGGCCTCAAATCCAAATATCCAGCAGCATCCACAAAAAGTAATCCTTCCAGCTCCAGATCCAAATGAAAAGTGACCAGGAGATGGACAAATCACTGGGAGGAGCCTGCTGGACAGGAACAGGAAGTTGAAGACTGTGGGGCACTTCCTTCCTCCCACCCCCCTCCCCCCTCCCCAAAATGGACTCCTCGCTAAAAAAGTGCAGGCAAATGTCAACCTAAGGAGTTATTAAGATAAAAATCATCATTTCAAGAAGGTTTATGCTGCTTGCTGGTGGATTTCTTGTGCAGAATTGCAAATTTTATAGTTTAGCTTGTGCGAGATTGTTGCTGCTCGCCGCATCTCAAATCTCGCAATTGCGAAGTACCGCGAGACGTGATCTCGCCGTACTCGCGTTGACAAACTCTCGCTGTGCAAGTTGGCAAACCGCGATGACGTAATCGCGCTCGCCAAATTCCCGCGGGATCACACAGCAAGATCCAAAATGGCGCAGCACTCGCAAAATATCGAGAAAAACAACTCGGCAAACGATGATAAACGCTGCGCGCCGCAAAAATTGTATCACCAACGCCGCGCACCGCAAAAAAAATCCGCTGCGTGCGAATTTGCGGATTTTGCGGGAAATTCGCAAATCTCGCGGATTGCGAATTTCCCGAAAATCCGCAAAATCCGCAAGCGTAACGGATTTTCCGCCCATGGTTACTATTGAGAGCCCCTGCCCCATTTAAAGGTTTCACAGATGCCCAGCAAGTAGTGGGCAGCTGCACCATGTAGGTATTTCACTCTTTTAGGGGGGCATGTGCTGTTGAACCCAGAGGTGGCACAGAGGTGTCAGGCCTTCCACAGCTGCACATTACTTAGTGCAAGCTGCAGCCTTTAGGACTCCCCATGATTGTTCCCAGCTGCCCAGCAAGTAGTGGGCAGCTACAATGTTTAGGTTGGTGCAGATGGTGCACCCCTGACTGGTGCTGCCCTAGCAGCGTGCCCTGACATTCTGGACCAAGGGCATTTGAGCCCCTTCTCGGGTGGCCATTTTGCCAGGGGGGCTGGTATATGGATAGGGCACAAGGCCCTAATGTGATTGATGTGCTCTAAATGTGGTGCTATAAGATGTATTGTGTATACTATGTTTTGGGAACCCTGCATATGATACCTCTGAAACTGTGGTTTATGATTATGAGGTTATTTTACATTTCATGTGGTTATGCTAGTGAGATTATACTTCACTCTGTGATTTACGCCCCTAAGATGAGTTATACTTAGGAGGTAGGGTCTAATGTGTTTCGGTGTCAGGTCCCAGCGGTTGGTGGAGAGTTCGGCACCTAAGTTTCGCCTTAAGACTAAAGAAGGTTCCAATCACCCCCTTTCTGTCGGTCTTTGGAGACAACTTGTAGCGCAATCCAGATGTACAGAGACATTTCCTGATTGTGCCACTGACTAGTTGCTTTAACGCTCTAGTCTTCCGTGGCGGCCATTTTGTGCGCTCGAGCCTTTCGCTCTGCGCACTTCAACGGTCTAATTCCTGTGATTAAGACGCATCTGTATAAGCGTGTCTTTTCGAAGTATTTTCAGTCAGTTGTTTTAAGACAAAAACTTCCTCGTCCCTCAGCATTCATTAGCGCTAGTCTATCCAGACTGTGTAGCGCGTTTTCGTTCCTGTTCCTGATTTGTACCCTCAGCAGTTGCGCAGTATCTCGCCTCCGCTCCTGGTAGGACTTCTCCTCGTTCTGTCAAAGTCTACTAGAGTGAGGTAAGAGGTCGGCACTTTTCATGTTCTGAAGCCAATTTGTTCCTACGAACTTTCATAGCGAGTGTTTCTCACACTCCGCCTCATCAGTTGAAGGCAACTCCGTTAGCACCTATAAACTCTTGAGTACCAATGGCAAACTACCTGTGAAAGACTTTGAACTACAGTATAGAAAGACTTTGTAATTCCTGAGAGAAAGACTTATTCCTTGTGCCAGAGATTCTTTGTGGAGAATTCCAGCGGCTTAGACCTTCATCCTTCCTGCACCTTTGATGACAGCAAGTATAGTAGTGTATAGCCTTATATGCATATAGATATACAGTATTATACCAACTGAGAATTAGCAGCAGTGGTTATTCTCCAAGATCAGTTGAACTCAATTCTGGGACTGGATTTTCATACTACTCATCAACTTCCAAGTCTCAGTCCAACATAAAGATCTACTTAGAGAGAGGCTCATGTCCACACTCATTCAGGTACTTGAAAGTAGAGAACTAAAGTGAGAGTTAGGAGTAGGTGCCAGCTCTAGTGGGGAACTGTAGTAATGTTTTGTTTACTTTTACAGGAGACGATCTTCCTGAACGAAGAGTAGGAGATATATGTGTGGCAGTCTCTCTGTTCGTTATCCACTTCCCCTTTCCCTTTCATTCCTGGGCTCAGAGTTCTCTGGGTGCAGGGGTGTAGGGGAGTTGGGAATTTATCATCCATAGCAAGAACCTTCCGGTCATCTGCTTCCACGGAGTCAAAAGGAACTCAGGTACGCTCTCTGACAGATTGAAGTGCCAAGAACATTTCTCTCCGTCTGAGCAGCATGGCAGAAGGTTTAGATGTGAAAGCGTTGGCAACTATTTTAGAGGATTTGCAAAAGCAGCTTAGTGAAACCAGGGAAGAGGTTAGGAAGTCCAATCAGGAGGCTAGTTACCTCAGGCAGCGGGTAGAAGAACTTTCTGTGAGTCCCAGTCCAAATTTCGGAGGGCTTAAGGCTCCTACTTTTGCTCCTACCTCTTCGACATCATCTGCGTTAACTACGCAAGTTGTCCATGCCATGTCCCCTACCATTCCTTTGGCCCCACCCGAAAGATTTCAAGGGGATCCGCATAAGGCTCAAATTTTTTTGACCCAGTGTTCCCTGCACTTCCTCTGCAAGCCCATTTTATTTAAAGAGGATCAGTCCAAAGTGGCGTTTGTGCTGTCCTATCTTAGTGGAGATGCTGCAGCGTGGTCATTGCCTCTGGTCTCCTCTAATGATCCAGTGTTGTATAAATTTGAAGACTTCAAGGCCGAGTTTCTTCGAATCTTTGATCGTCGTACAATTTCTCAGACCACAGATAACGAGCTTTTGGATCTGAAATAAGGAAACAGAGAATTAGTTGCTTATTTGGCACAATATAACAAGCTAATTGTGGAAACGAATTGGCCTACAGAAAAAAGAGCGGCAATTTTCTATAGAGGCCTTCGAGATGAGTTAAAGGATGGGTTGTCCCAAATTCCTAGAAGACCTACTGATGTCTCAGAGTTAATCGACTTGGTCCTCCAAATTGATCAAAGGCAAGCGGAACGTCGGAGTGAGAAACGAAGAGATGTCAAGCCCTTTCCACCACGTTTTGATCAAGTTCGTTCTGAGCCTGTTAAGAATAGTGAAGTTCATTCCAGTGAGGAACCCATGCAGATTGGAGCGGTTCGTGGCCCTTTGTCTCAGGAGGAGAGAGAAAAGCGGCGGTTAGGAAAATTATGCATGTATTGTGGTCAGCCAGGTCACTTTGTCAAAGACTGCCCGAAGAAACCAAAGACCAATTCATGGGTAAAAGACAAGCTCCACCAGTAGACGGAGTTGCACTGGTGGGAGCAGCCCCTGAGACAACTCCCAAGACTCAGAAGACTCAGACTCAGCTACTAGCAAATGAAGGACAGGCGGTGGCTCCACATTTGCTCTTGTCTTGTACAGTATGGTTCGGTAAGGGTCGGAAGGAAAAGGTGTCTATAATGTTGGATTCCGGAGCCACGGGAGATGTTTGTGATCTTCAATTTGCCAAAATGGTGGGAATCCAGTTTGAGAAGAAACTTAAGCCAGAACCAGTGCGAGCAGTGGATGGAACTGAGTTATCGTCAGGCCCAATAGTTTTTGACACTGAGGTTATTACCGTCATTGGTCCAGAGGAACATCGGAGTTTAATTAGTTTTCACCTCATTGATGCCCCACAGTTTCAAATGATTTTGGGGCTTCCCTGGCTCTCGGAGGATAACCCAAGGATAGATTGGGCAAAACGTACAGTTGAAATGACCTCTGAATATTGTACAGAACATTGTTTTCATGCATCGACAGAGGATTCACCGACAACTATGTCTTCTCATCTAGCAAACCAAATGCCCATGGTTTGTGTGGTGGAAGCTCCCGAAATTCCGGAAGTCTATCTTGACCTGAAGGAGGTCTTCAACGAAAAAGAAGCCAAAAAATTACCGCCCCATCGGGAATATGATTGCCGTATCGAATTGGAACCTGGTGCCACGTTACCTTGTAGCTGCATTTATGCACTTTCGGAACCTGAAAACCAGCATCTCAAAGAATATATTGAACAAAATTTGGAGAGTGGTTTCATCCGACCCTCTCAGTCGCCAGTTTCTTCCCCCCTCTTTTTTATTCCTAAGAAGGATGGAACCCTGAGAACCTGCATAGACTATCGTGCGTTAAACTTGGTCACCAAAAAGAACCGATATCCTCTGCCTCTCATTTCGGAACTCCTAGATCAAGTTAAGAGTGCGAGAATCTACACCAAACTTGATTTGAGAGGAGCGTATCATTTGGTGCGAATGGCAGAGGGGGAAGAATGGAAGACGGCCTTTCGCACACGATTGGGTCTGTTCGAGTATCAGGTAATGCCCTTTGGGTTATGCAACGCTCCAGCAGCCTTCCAGCATTTTGTAAATGACCTTTTAAGAGAGTTTTTGGATCGTTTTGCCGTTGTCTATATAGATGACATCCTCATTTTTTCAAACAACATGGAAGACCATGTTCAACACGTTCGTGTCATTTTAGAGCGCCTGCTTAAGAATCAGCTGTATGTGAAATTGGAGAAATGTGTGTTTCATTCGACCAAGGTGGAATTTTTAGGTTTTATACTTTCTCCCGAAGGTGTCAACATGGATCATTCAAAACTGGAAGCCATCAGGTCCTGGCCTGCTCCCCGCTCCATCAAGGAAATACAGAGTTTTTTGGGATTCGCCAATTTTTATCGGCGATTTATTCAGAACTTCTCTGAAAAGGTCAGACCAATTACTCGGCTCCTAAAGAAAGAAGAGCGTTTTGTATGGGGAAAAAAACCTGAAGAGGCTTTTCAACAGTTAAAGGAAGCCTTTGTATCTGCACCAATTTTGCAACACCCCGATTTGAAAGAACCTTTTTTTGTGGAAGCTGACGCTTCCAATTTTGCAATTGGAGGCATTCTATCTCAACGACAGAAAAAGACGGGACAATTACATCCTGTAGCCTATCATTCTAGGAAGCTTACAGCTGCTGAAATAAATTATCCCATTTCTGACAAAGAACTTTTGGCTGTCAAAGAAGCTTTTAAGGTTTGGAGGCATTATCTGCTCGGAGCTCAACATGTCATCACAGTGTTCACAGATCATCGCAATTTGCAGTTCTTAAAGTCAGTCAGAACACTCTCCCCTCGTCAGTTGAGATGGTCCCTTTTCTTCGCAGACTATGACTTTGTTTTGACTTACAAACCTGGATCGGCTAATGGAAAAGCTGACGCCCTTTCTCGGCTGAGTTTGGGAGATGTGATGGACAAGAAGGAAGAAGGCTACATCATTCCTCAGAATAAGATTGTAGCAGCTATCGTAGAGGACGAGCTGGAAAAGCGGGTTCGGGAAGCCTTCCAAGGACAAGAATTCACTGATTGGATTTCCGAAGGTCCAGAAAGAGAACTAAGAGATGGGAAACCATACTTTCAAGGGAAACTGTTTGTTCCAGTTGAAGAATTACAGTCATTAAACATTCAGCAGTTTCATGATCATCCATTGGCTGGTCATAAAGGAGCAGTCAAGACTTTGGAACTGGTGAAGAGGATGTATTTTTGGCCAGGCATGGAAGCACAGGTTAGGCAGCACATCGTCACTTGTGAACAGTGTATAAAAGGGAAGAGTTCTAGACAGCCACCCCAAGGGTTTCTTAGGCCTTTGCCCGTAGCACCCTCTCCTTGGCATACCATTTCCATGGATTTATTGTAGATCTACCCTCTAGTCAGGGCTATTCAGTAATTTGGGTGGTGGTAGACCAGTTCACGAAAATGAGTCACTTTGTTCCCTTAAAGAGTCTTCCGACAGCTTCTCAATTAGCAGACCTGTTGGTTCAACATATTGTACGGCTGCACGGAATCCCTAAGATTGTGATCTCTGATCGAGGATCCCAGTTTGTCTCTCGATTTTGGAGATCTTTCTTGAGAGGTTTGGGGGTGGATTCTCGTCTGTCCACCAGCTTCCATCCTGAGACAGATGGACAGACTGAGAGGGTGAACCAAGATTTGGAGCAGTACCTGCGCTTGTATTAGATGGATCAAGAGGGAGAATGGCCCTCTCTATTGAGTACTGCAGAGTTTGCTTACAATAATTCAGTCCATTCTGCCACGGGTTACTCTCCATTTTTCCTTAATTCAGGTAGACATTCGAATATGTTAGTGGGTAGAGTGGAAGTAGACGTCCCAGCAGCAGAAGAGGTGATCCAAGATTTGCATAAGGCCTTTCAGTCAGCCTCGGAAAATCTTGTTAAGGCAAAACAGAACTATAAGAAGCAAGCAGACAAGAAGCGAAGGGAGAGTCCAGAATTTGAGGCAGGGGATTTGGTGTGGGTTTCCACTCGCTATATGCGGTTGAAGGGGAACAGGAAATTTCAGCCTCGGTATGTGGGTCCCTATCCAGTGGTGGACATGGTCAATCCTGTTAGTGTTAGGTTGGCTCTTTCCAAATCTATGAAAATTCATCCCACTTTCCATGTTTCCCTGATCAAACGTAATCCTCCAAGATTTCAACGTTCACATCCCCCTGCTCCAGTGCAAGTCCAATCTGCAGAGGAGTTTGAGGTTAAGAGAATTTTGGACTCCAAATTGAGAAGAAACACTTTGTTCTATCTGGTAGATTGGAAGGGTTTTGGTCCTGAAGATCGATCATGGGAGCCAAGCGAGAATGTTCACGCCCCGCGGCTGGTAGCTGAGTTTCACAAGACATATCCTCAAAAGCCTAGAGAGGGGGCTTTGGTGGGGGGTACTGTCAGGTCCCAGCGGTTGGTGGAGAGTTCGGCACCTAAGGTTCGCCTTAAGACTAAAGAAGGTTCCAATCACCCCCTTTCTGTCGGTCTTTGGAGACAACTTGTAGCGCAATCCAGATGTACAGAGACATTTCCTGATTGTGCCACTGACTAGTTGCTTTAACGCTCTAGTTTTCCGTGGCGGCCATTTTGTGCACTCGAGCCTTTCGCTCTGCGCACTTCAACGGTCTAATTCCTGTGATTAAGACGCATCTGTATAAGCGCGTCTTTTCGAAGTATTTTCAGTCAGTTGTTTTAAGACAAAAACTTCCTCGTCCCTCAGCATTCATTAGCGCTAGTCTATCCAGACTGTGTAGCGCGTTTTCGTTCCTGTTCCTGATTTGTACCCTCAGCAGTTGCACAGTATCTCGCCTCCGCTCCTGGTAGGACTTCTCCTCGTTCTGTCAAAGTCTACTAGAGTGAGGTAAGAGGTCGGCGCTTTTCATGTTCTGAAGCAAATTTGTTCCTGCGAACTTTCATAGCGAGTGTTTCTCACACTCCGCCTCAGCAGTTGAAGGCAACTCCGTTAGCACCTATAAACTCTTGAGTACCAATGGCAAACTACCTGTGAAAGACTTTGAACTACAGTATAGAAAGACTTTGTAATTCCTGAGAGAAAGACTTATTCCTTGTGCCAGAGATTCTTTGTGGAGAATTCCAGCGGCTTAGACCTTCATCCTTCCTGCACCTTTGATGACAGCAAGTATAGTAGTGTATAGCCTTATATGCATATAGATATACAGTATTATACCAACTGAGAATTAGCAGCAGTGGTTATTCTCCAAGATCAGTTGAACTCAATTCTGGGACTGGATTTTCATACTACTCATCAACTTCCAAGTCTCAGTCCAACATAAAGATCTACTTAGAGAGAGGCTCATGTCCACACTCATTCAGGTACTTGAAAGTAGAGAACTAAAGTGAGAGTTAGGAGTAGGTGCCAGCTCTAGTGGGGAACTGTAGTAATGTTTTGTTTACTTTTACAGGAGACGATCTTCCTGAACGAAGAGTAGGAGATATATGTGTGGCAGTCTCTCTGTTCGTTATCCACTTCCCCTTTCCCTTTCATTCCTGGGCTCAGAGTTCTCTGGGTGCAGGGGTGTAGGGGAGTTGGGAATTTATCATCCATAGCAAGAACCTTCCGGTCATCTGCTTCCACGGAGTCAAAAGGAACTCAGGTACGCTCTCTGACATTAGGCTAGTGAGGAGATTGTATAATGTGTTTATGCAGGTGAGGTTGGCGCAGGATGTAATTCACGCCCGATGTGACTGTGCATAATGTAAAGCTATGTTACAGGTTGAGGTGAAGCACAGTGATTACCATTGGCTACAGGTTGTAGGTTTATGATTTTTTTTACTGGTACAAATGTCTGCTAAGTGTTGATCCTGACAGTGGCCCACGTGGCCCTGTCTTGTGTAAATAATCCCTTGTGAATATTGCCCGTGCCAGTTGGCAGAATGTATATTGTGTGATTACTATCTGATGTGTTTTGAGAATACAAAGGCTATTTTAATATAACCTTGTGTGGAGTTCCTTTTGTAGTGTGCCTGGGATGTTGTTGCTGTGTGCGTGCGCAAATGCTTTACACATTACCTCCGGGATAAGCCTGACTGCTCGTGCCATGCTACCAAGGGGGTAAGCAGGGGTTATCTCTGGCGTGTAACTCCCTTGCCCTGACTAGAGTGGTGGTTTCCGCCTGGCTTGGGCGCAAGCCTTAGCCAAACAGAAATCCCAGTTTCAACAACTAGGATTTTACGTGTGCAGTGTGCCTGGTACATTTCATTTGTGTTATAGGCCTGCATTGAAGCGGTGTCTGTATGGAAGTGCCTACTATGTTAGAGAAGCAAAAGTGGCGCTATGGGATCGTACATAAGTTCTTTTATTTCTAATGCATTTAATTGGAGGCATTGTATATCTAGGCCGCTCTGCTTACCTTGTGTAAACACTATGACCAGCAGAGTTCACAACTTTAACTTAGCTTTGGTTCTACATGTCAGAGTAGACAGCAGCGTCCATAACTTTAAAAGAGGAAGAGAAATGAGGTGAGTGAGAGTGAGAGAGATAAAGAGAGACAACAACTTTAAAACTGTTAGAGAAAGTTATAGATGCAGTAGTTAATATTGGAGAAAATAGTCTAATATTTTAATATTTCCTCAGATTGTTGTAACCTATCTATTCTCACTCATCGGAGGTGATTGTATACCCCCTCTCTCCTTTCACAGATAACTTGTTGTTGTTTCAGAAACAAGTTTCTTTGCTCATCTAGGGGCATATTATCAAGGGGGTTTATCTCCGCTTTTTTGGCTTTAAAAGCCAAGAAAGCAGAGATAAAATGATCTCCCTATTACCAAGCTGTCGCTAACACCAGTTAGCGACAGCTAATAGGAGATAGCGACCATCTTGGGCCCCGCTTTGCATTTCAGTGATATTTATCACTAATGACATGCAAAGTGGGCGTGCCAAGATGTTAGCGACTGGAAACAGTCTCTAACATCGCTATCTCCTATTACTAACGTTTGGAGATATTCGCGCTAAGTGCGAATATCTCCAAAAGCTAACACCTGCCCTGAGCAGTTCTTAGCCATGTTATCCAATGGGAGGTGGATAACATGGCTAAGAGCATTTGCTCGATAATGCATGAATATCGCTGACTTTTCAGCGATATTCATGCATTGCGGCCGTTTTTTATCGCATTTGCGATAAACCTTGATAATAGCAAGGTTTATCTGCGATAAAAATCGCCGATGTGCGGCGATAATTTTTGTCTCTAAACAAGTTAGAGACAAAAATTATCGCTAGTTGTTGGTAATATGCCCCCTAGTGCTATTGGCGTGATTCAAAGACATTAAAACTGTGAGAGAAAGTTATAGATGGAGCAGTTAATACTGGAGAAAATACTCATAGCTCACCTTTTGTCTCTGTTGTGTGTCCAAGCACGTGCTGCTTTAGAGTGCACCCTCCAGTTTAGAGATCATAAAAAGTTAGTAATAGCATAGTCCATACAACTGCACATGTTTTCTTTCTTTCTTTTTTTTGTACACTCAGGATACTGTATTACAACATGTTCCACTGTAAGGAGGTGTCTGTGCTTTGTAGTATATCCCATGCACTCCCACTGCATAGCGGTGATTTCTCAATATTGTGTACCTAGACTGTTGCACCCCATTGACATGCAGAGTCTGGAGGTGATTGTTTTTCTTGAGAAGTCAGAGGCAGATTTACAAGCTCTTTGCACCACTTTTTCCATGTTAAAAGTGACACAAAAGTGGCGCAAGAAGCTTCTAGATCTGTTCCTCAGACTGTTGTAACCTATCTATTTTCACTCCTCGGAGTCAAGCTGCTGCACACTACCCACTCTCTCCTTTCACAGATAACTTGTTGTTGTTTCGGAAACAAGTTTCTTTGCTCACCTATTGCCATTGGCGTGATTCTAAGAGGGTGCACTACGTGTCAAAGCAGGCTTCACGGTGGCCAACAGAGTTCACTACTCACTAACTCAGGTAAGGTTGTACATGGCAGAGTGGACTGCAGTGTCCATAACTTTAAAAGAGAAAGAGAAACGATGTGAGAGAGAGTGAGAAAGAGAAAGAGAGACAAAACGACATTAAAACATGAGAGAGTGAAAGTTATAGATGGAGACGTTAATAGTGGAGAAAATACTCGTAGCTCACCTTTTGCCTCTGTTGTGTGTCCAAACACGTGCTGGTTTATAGTCCACCCTCCAGGTTAGTGATCCGAAAAAAAGTATATAGAGTTAGTAAAAGCATAGTACATACAACTGCACACGTATATTTTTGCTTTATTTATTTGTACACTCAGGTAAATATGTTTTATCAAGTTCCACTGTAAGGAGGTGTCTGTGCACTGTTTTTCTTCCAAAGTAGTATGTCCCATGCACTCCCCCTGTATAACGGTAAGTTCTCAATATTGCGTACCTAGACTGTTGCACCTCATTGATTTGCAGAGTCTGTAGGTGAGTGTTTTTCTTGAGAAGTCAGAGGCAGATTTACAAGCTCCTTGCGCCACTTTTCCTATGTTAAAAGTGACAAAAATGTGGCGCATGAAATTTGTGAATCTGTTCCTCAGACTGTTGTAACCTATCTATCCTCACTGCCCAGAGGTAATTGAATATATCTACGCAGTGAAGTTGCTGCACACCAGGCAGGCAACTAGAGCTGAATTTCGGGGGGCTGAAAAATATTTTAGGGGGCTATTTCTTCCAACCATAGACAGAGTGGCTATAAGGAGGGGTGAACACACAACAAAAGCATCATTTAGAAGTAAATAGTCTTTTAAAGACCTGTTAAGTACTCGGGTCCAGCTGCAATTAGATGCTCACCAGTCCGCGAAGCTGTCTCTGCCCGGGCTAACACACACGACGGTGAGGGCTGAAGCCCCGTGAGCCCAATGGGTGTTGCGCGCCTGCTGAACACTACCCACTCTCTCCTTTCACAAATAACTTGTTGTTTTTTTCGGAAACAAGCTTCTTTGCTCACCTTGTGCTATTGACGTGATTCAAAGAGGGTGCACTACGTGTCGAAGCAGGCTTCTCAGTCGTTATTACAATGGCCACGCATCATCGCAGAATACACGAACGAGGAGCTTTGTAGGTTTTTTGGGGGGGAGGTGACGTCAATTTGTGAAACACAACCTGGAAGATAAAAAGGAAGTTAACATTGTGTGTAATTTTTTTATCAAAGGAGAGTGGATGTGGGAGAGTGACTGCAAAGAATATTTGCAGCTCAACTTTTTGTCACCAGTGTGTTTTTCACTACGTGCCGGGACAAAATGCACCCTGAAGCTCTACATCTAAAAGATAGTAAAAGAAAGATGTTATGATTGGTAATTGTTACTATCTTAATGTGGAGTTGAATAACATCGCCCTTTCGCATTCGTTCCTTCTCATATTTAAAATAACTATTTGTGTAGTTTATATTCCGGACATTTGAGTAAGTATGGGCGAAATTTGCAAAATCGCGGTCCGCAAATTTGTGGGAAAGCGAACTCGCAATTCCCAAAATCCACAAATTCGTGCAAATTTGCAAATTAGCTTTTTTGGCACGTTCGCAAAGGTTTGCCAGTTTGCGAGGGTTTTTTACAAGTTCAGGAACGCGAACTTACTTGTGTGGTCGCAACGGTCACGACTATGTTGTTTCTACGTGTCCAGCCTGTTTGCGACCCTGTGGTTCATCGCGGCCACCCTCCGGTTCATCACTGCCACCCTCTGGTTCACCAATGCCACCCTCTGGTTCATCACTATCACCCTCTGGTTCACCACTGCCACCCTTTGGTTCATCACAGCACCCTCTGGTTCACCACTGACACTCTCTGGTTCACCACTGTCACTCTCTGGTTCACCACTGTCACCCTCTTGTTCACAACTACCACCATCTGGCTCATCACAGCACCCTCTGGTTCAACACTGCCACCCTCTGGTTCAAGACTACCACCCTTTGGTTCCTCACAGCACCCTCTGGTTCACCACTGCCACCCTCTGGATCATCACTGCCACCCGCTGTTACATCAGTGCCACCCTCTCGTTTGCCACTGCCACCCGCTGGATCATCACTGCCACCCTCTGGGTCACCACTGCCACCCTCTGGTTCATCACTGCTATTCTCTGGTTCATCACCTTATGGTTCACCACTGCCACCCTCTGGTTCATCACTGCCACCCTCTGGTTCATTACTGCCACCCTCTGGTTCACCACTGCCACCCTCTGGATCATCACTGCCACCCTCTGGTTCATCACTGCCACCATCTAGTTCGCCACTCCCACCCTCTGGATCATCACTGCCACCCTCTGGTTCATCACTGCCACCCTCTGGTTTGCCACTGCCACCCTCTGATTCATCACTGCCACCCTCTGGTTAGCAACTGCCACTCTCTGGATCATCACTGCGACGCTCTGGTTCACCGCTGCCACCATCTGGTTCATCACTGCTATCCTCTGGTTCATCACCTTGTGGTTCACCACTACCACCCTCTGGTTCATCACTGCCACCCTATGGTTCATTACTGCCACCCTCTGGTTCGCCACTGCCACACTCTGGATCATCACTGCCACCCTCTGGTTCATCACTGCCACCCTCTGGTTTGCCACTGCCACCCTCTGGATCATCACTGCCACCCCCTGGTTCACAAGTGCCACCCTCTGGTTCATCACTGCCACCCTCTGGTTGATCACTGCCACCCTCTGGTTTAAGGCTGCCACTCTCTGAATCGTCACTGCCACCCTTTGGTTCATCACTGCCACCCTCTGGTTTGCCACTGCCACCCTCTGGTTCATCACTGCCACCCTCTGGTTTGCCACTGCCATCCTCTGGATCATCACTGCCACCCTCTGGTTCACCACTGCCACCCTCTGGTTCATCACTGGTATCCTCTGGTTCATCACCTTGTGGTTCACCACTGCCACCCTCTGGTTCATCACTGCCACCCTCTGGTTCATTACTGCCACCCTCTGGTTCGCCACTGCCACCCTTTAGATCATCACTGCCACCCTCTGGTTCATCACTGCCACCCTCTGGTTTGCCACTGCCACCCTCTGGATCATCACTGCCGCCCTCTGGTTCACCAGTGCCACCCTCTGGGTCATCACTGCCACCCTCTGGTTGATCACTGCCACCCTCTGGTTCAAGGCTGCCACCCTCTGGTTGATCACTGCCATCCTCTGGTTCATCCCTGCCACCCTCTGGTTCATCACTGCCTACCTCTGGTTCCACACTGCCACCCTCTGGTTAAGCAGTGCCACCCTCCGGTTCATCACTGCCACCCTCTGGTTGATCACTGCCACCCTCTGGTTCAAGGCTGCCACCCTCTGGTTGATCACTGCCATCCTCTGGTTCATCCTGGCCACCCTCTGGTTCATCACTGCCTACCTCTGGTTCTACACTGCCACCCTCTGGTTCACCAGTGCCACCCTCTGGTTCATCACTGCCACCCTCTGGTTGATCACTGCCACCCTCTGGTTCAAGACTGCCACCCTCTGGTTCATCACTGCTATCCTCTGTTTCATCACCCTCTGGTTCACCACTGCCACCCTCTGGTTCATCACTGCCACCCTCTGGTTCATCACAGCACCCTCTGGTTCACCACTGCCACCCTCTAGTTCATCACTGTCACCCTCTGGTTCATCACAGCACCCTCTGGTTCACCACTGCCACTCTCTGGTTCACCACTGTCACTCTTTGGTTCACCACTGTCACCCTCTGGTCCACCACTACCACCCTCTGGTTCAACACAGTCACCCTCTGGTTCATTACAGCACCCTCTGGTTCACCACTTCCACACTCTGGTTCAAGACTGCCACCCTCTGGTTGATCAGTGCCATCCTCTGGTTCATCACAGCACCCTCTGGTTCGCCACTGCCACCCTCTGGTTTATCACTGCCACCCTCTGGTTGATCACTGCCACCCTCTGGTTCAAGACTGCCACCCTCTGGTTTATCACTGCTATCCTCTTGTTCATAACCCTCTGGTTCACCACTGCCACCCTCTGGTTCATCACTGCCACCCTCTGGTTAGCCACTGCCACCCTCTGGATCATCACTGCCACCCTCTGGTTCGTTACTGCCACCCTCTGGTTTGCCACTGCCACCCTCTGGTTCATCACTGCCACCCTCTGTTTGATCACTGCCACCCTCTGGTTTAAGGCTGCCACCCTCTGATCATCACTGCCACCCTCTGGTTCATCACTGCCACCCTCTGGTTCATGACTGCTATCCTCTGGTTCATCACCTTGTGGTTCTCCACTGCCACTCTCTGGTTAATCACTGCCACCCTCTGGTTCATTACTGCCACCCTCTGGTTCGCCACTGCCACCCTCTGGATCATCACTGCCACCCTCTGGTTCATCACTGCAACCCTCTGGTTTGCCACTGTCACCGTCTGGATCATCATTGCCACCCTTTGGTTCATCACTGCCACCCTCTGTTTGATCACTGCCACCCTCTGGTTCATCACTGCCACCCTCTGGTTTGCCACTTCCACCCTTTGGTTCATCACCGCCACCCTCTGGTTAGCCACTGCCACCCTCTGGATCATCACTGCCAGCCTCTGGTTCACCACTGCCACCCTCTGGTCCATCACTGCTATCCTCTGGTTCATTACCTTGTGGTTCGCCACTGCCACCCTCTGGTTCATCACTGCCACTCTCTGGTTTATTACGGCCACCCTCTGGTTCATCACTCCCACCCTCTGTTCTGCCACTGCCACCCTCTGGATCATCACTGCCACCCTCTGGTTTAAGGCTGCCACCCTCTGAATCATCACTGCCACCCTCTGGTTCATCACTTCCACCCTCTGGTTTGCCACTGCCACCCTCTGGTTCATCACTGCCACCCTCTGGTTTGCCACTGCCACCCTCTGGATCATCACTTCCACCCTCTGGTTCATCACTGCCACCCTCTGGTTAGCCACTGCCACCCTCTGGATCATCACTGCCAGCCTCTGGTTCATCACCGCCACCCTCTGGTTAGCCACTGCCACCCTCTGGATCATCACTGCCAGCCTCTGGTTCACCACTGCCACCCTCTGGTTCATCACTGCTATCCTCTGGTCCATTAGCTTGTGGTTCACCACTGCCACCCTCTGGTTCATCACTGCCACTCTCTGGTTCATCACTGCCAACCTCTGGTTCATAACTGCCACCCTCTGTTCTGCCACTGCCACTCTCTGGATCATCACTGCCACCCTCTGGTTTAAGGCTGCCACCCTCTGAATCATCACTGCCACCCTCTGGTTCATCACTTCCACCCTCTGGTTTGCCACTGCCACCCTCTGAATCATCACTGCCACCCTCTGGTTCATCACTTCCACCCTCTGGTTTGCCACTGCCACCCTCTGGTTCATCACTGCCACCCTCTGGTTTGCCACTGCCACCCTCTGGATCATCACTTCCACCCTCTGGTTCATCACTGCCACCCTCTGGTTCATCACTGCAATCCTCTGGCTCATCACCTTGTGGTTCACCACTGCCACCCTCTGGTTCATCACCGCCACCCTCTGGTTAGCCACTGCCACCCTCTGGTTCATCACTGCTATCCTCTGGTTCATTAGCTTGTGGTTCACCACTGCCACCCTCTGGTTCATCACTGCCACCCTCTGGTTCATTACTGCCACCCTCTGGTTCATCACTCCCACCCTCTGGATCATCACTGCCACCCTCTGGTTCATCACTGCCACCGTCTGTTCTGCCACTGCCACCCTCTGGATCATCACTGCCACCCTCTGGTTTAAGGCTGCCACCCTCTGAATCATCACTGCCACCCTCTGGTTCATCACTTACATCCTCTGGTTTGCCACTGCCACCCTCTGGTTCATCACTGCCACCCTCTGGTTTGCCACTGCCACCCTCTGGATCATCACTGCCACCCTCTGGTTCATCACTGCCACCCTCTGGTTCATCACTGCAATCCTCTGGCCCATCACCTTGTGGTTCACCACTGCCATCCTCTGGTTCATCACTGCCACCCTCTGGTTCATTACTGCCACCCTCTGGTTTGCCACTGCCACCCTCTGGATCATCACTGCCACCCTCCGGTTCATCACTGCCACCCTCTGATTTGCCACTGCCACGCTCAGGATCATCACTGCCACCCTCTGGTTCACCAGTGCCACCCTCTGGTTGATCACTGCCACCCTCTGGTTGATCACTGCCACCCTCTGGGTCAAGGCAGCCACCCTCTGGTTGATCACTGCCATCCTCTGGTTCATCCCTGCCACCCTCTGGTTCATCACTGCCTACCTCTGGTTCCGCGCTGCCACCCTCTGGTTCACCAGTGCCCCCCTCTGGTTCATCACTGCCACCCTCTAGTTAATTACTGCCACTCTCTGGTTCAAGACTGCCAACCTCTGGTTCATCACTGCTATCCTCTGGTTCATCACCCTATGGTTCACCACTGCCACCCTCTGGTTCATCACTGCCACCCTCTGGTTCATCACAGCACTGGAGTTCTGGACCTTTTGGTTCCGTCCAGAGGTGTCAGGGTACAACACCCGAAGACCCCGGAGTCCCACCTGCCTTGGTGCACAAATGAACAGAAACACGGGCTTCTCGATGGTGGCGTCAAAGACCAAAGGTTTATTACTGCAGGGACACAGAAGTCACAGAATCTACACACGGGCAGAGACTAGGAGCCTGTTCGATTTGTACAAAGTGAGTTGCTCCTTATATACTAAAAATTGTGCTCTAGGCAAATATTTCACATGTCGGTACATTCCCAAACCTTTTGTGTCTCTAAACAATAAATATTTGGCGTTACACAGGAACTGTCGATAATATCTGATACCAAACATCACGAAGAGGGGTTCCCACTAGTCCATCACAATCCCTTGTCAATATTGTATTCAAGAGCCGGACCGCCTCATCGTAAAGTTCGTTACCTCCCCCTAATAAAGGCCCAGAAGGAAAGGAGCAGAGCCAGGTGCAGAAGATAGAAAAGCGGGATAAGAGATGTTTGTGGGTTGTAAATGGGCAAGGCTACCGGCTTCGGCCGCCTAATCATGATCAGGTACAATGGACACGAAGACCAGTTTGGCAGGACTGGCCTCGGGCAGTGGAGGCAGCCTTTGTCGAGTCATGCAGCTACAGCGTGATCTGGTTTAAGGTGCACGTGTCACGCAAGAGGTGAATCTTCGGCTAAGGCTACGTGTCCTTAATCAAAGTGGAGTGAATGAAGTGATCAGAGGCTATTGCATATGTGAGGGCAAGGAAACACAAAATGGCGGCCACGATCTAAGATGGATGCCGTGTGTATATCAGAAATGTGTCGGTAGAAGGAGTGCTCTTGCTCGTAGCGTAGCGAAAACACTAGGATATACTAAATGGATCATTTGCGGTTCACTGATATCATTTTTATGTTTTTCCGACAAACTTGAAAACACGGGTTCAAGTTGTCACGGAACCGTCACGGAACCTCAGACCCTCCTTTTGCCCTTACATAGGCAATTACTCAATCTATGTCTGAATCTAGTTCTATGTTCATCAGGTCAGTGACATGCTGTTGTATCATCATCCTTTCTCGTGTCTTTTCTCCAAACGCAGGTGGTTTTCCTAGACAAGTTGTAGCACAAAGACTACACAGAGCAGGACCACACTGGATAATCAGACAACATGAGAATAGGAATACTAAGATGACACCAATGACCATTAGAACCTTCCATCCCCACGCTGAGATCAGAGTCCAAACCCACTCCATGAAAGACCAGTTTCCCTTGTCTACATGTATGGAGTCCGAAATCTTGTGCAACTTAGAGATCGCCTCGTAAACTGTTGGAGCATTATTAGGAATAAAGACACAGCAGCTCGATTGGATCATTCTGCATACCCCACCTCGATCTGCAAGTATAACATCTAGAACCATACGGTTCTGCAATGTCATGAGCCTATCCGCCTGAAGCTCAGCTGTCAGATTGCTAAGGGCACCAGCAGTTTCGGTAATAGTAGATTCAACTACCCGTGTTAGCTGACGTATGTTTCTACTATTGGCCATAGGCCCCCAGAACGGAAGGAAGCCTTTGAAGAAGTCTCCAGCTTCCTGACCAGCGGTATCTTCCTTGCTGAAAACACCTCTTGCTACTCTTGTTCTGTGGTAATCCGGTGAAGCAGTGTATGTCGGAGGCAACAATCGAGCAATGTAACATGATCCTGAGAAGTCGGCAGGCAACCATGTATAAGCTCTGTCTCGACAAATGAAGTAGGTACCTCTAGCAGTGAGGAAAGCAGGGGAAAAGTTAGCCGGAAACACATAAGTCTCTACGCACTCACTCCTCCCTAGCTGAGCTCTCGGATTTCTCCCATTACCTTGCAGACAGACCTGACCTCGGTGAGGTACGACCCAGATTGGAGTTGAGCTTTTGCGCTTGCTTTCTCCTAAACTAAGGCGATACTCTGAAGTATTCCAACTTAAATATACTCGCAGTTCGTCTCTAGGGTAAGATGGAGTATTATTGACGTCCTTGACCATGTCAATAATTCCCTGGACTAAGGCTTTGTTGGCAGAGTTATATTTAGTGGAACGTGGTGGACGTGGAGGATAGGTTTCAAGGGCATAAGCAAAGATGGTTTGGAAGGCCTGAAATGATCCATTATAGCTGTAAGGCAAAACCAAATAGGGAATACCTTTATCCATAGTGTGGGGTATCAAGCCACACACCCAGCAGTCTGTGGTGTTAACTACCAGTTGGTGTTGGTGCAAGAGCTGTACAAAAGTGTTATTAATGAATTCTGAGCGTCGAGCTTGCTCATGTTCTGGAAATGAGTGAAAAGAGTGTATAGAAGAAACAGTAGAAATAGCTGGATCAAGGGGAGGCACTGTAGAAACTGGCACAAAAATCAAATTTATGCTAAAGACAATTCCACCCACCAATGTTGCTAAAACAATCAAAAATGTAATGGCACATTGCATCAAGAAACATTTGCTGTGAAGAATTCTATAAAGTCTATTTCTGCGAACGTAAATCACATTTTCTCGTTGCAGCGCAGGAAGTTCCATCTTCTACAATCCGCTCGCGACCACTGATGATGTGTACGTAGATGAAAATGCCTCTGTCAGTCCTGGGAGTTCCCAAAACTAACAGAAAGATCGACCTTGTGTCAGACCCCTGCAAATTCAAACTAGGCACACAGCCACGACCCTACGGCTACCCAGACGGCAAGGCAATTTTAAAAAAACAATATACAATAGCAAACTTCCTGGCTGAAAAGCAAAAGTTCAATATATATATGTATCAAAATCACAATATGCAGTTGCCTGCTTTATTAGTTCGTTTTATGGCTTCTAAGGTTGTATCTCTTCTTTGCTGGTACTGTTTGATCGGAAAATAGTGTATCACTAGCAGTTGTTGTAGAGTTTAAGTTCGCAGATGGCAAAGTTTCTTTTGATGCTGGAGACAAATGTTCAATGTTCAAAGCAGTCTTTTCAGGAGGAGAGTCAAGTTTCAAAGTGTCAGTAATCAAATCGGCATCGCTGAAAGGGACAAATTTTGGAGTTATTTCAGATTCGGAGGCATCAATTCCCTTCTTCACCCAATCGTCGTAGGGCAGCGGCAGTGGAACACGCTTTACGTGAGAAGCGTGGATCCAGTGCTTGCGGCCAGCAACACGTACAGCTGTCCTCGTCGTCAACAGGACCTGGAAGGGGGCGATGTAGCGAGGCTGAAGATTCTTTGTCCTCGCGAAGTTCCGGACCACAATGAAGTCACCCGGTTTCAGTTGATGCCCTGGACTCTCCGGAGGCTTTGGCAAAGCATCAAAAACCTGTTGATGAATAAGACTTAATTTAGTAGTCAAGTCGTGAAGGTAGTCTATCAACATAGGATATTCAATGGAGCAAAATCTTTTAGGCCTTGGCACACCCCAGATATTTGCTGGGCGGCCAAACACAATCTCATATGGAGAAAGCCCTATTCTAGAATGCACTGTTGCTCTCGTTGATAACAAAGCCAAGGGAAGTGCGTCTGGCCAAGCCAAACCTGTGGATGCTTGTATTTTGGCTATTTTAAGCTTGAGGGTGCCATTGTAACCCTCGACTAAACCAGCAGACTGGGGATGGTTCGCACTATGAAATTTTTGTTTCAATCCTAGACCAGCACACACACTCTGCATAACTTTCCCTATAAACTCACTTCCGTTATCTGACCATACAATCCGTGGCATTCCGTACCTAGGGAAAAATTCTTTTAGAAGAATTTTGGCAGTAGATAGAGCAGTGTTGTCCTTTAGTGGGTATGCTTCTATCCACCTGGAAAAAGCACAAACTACCACCAGGACGTATTTTAAATTGTTGCAGCGTTCCATGTGAATGAAGTCTAGCTGAATTACTTCAAAGGGACAGGAAGGAGGAGCAAAATGACCAGCTGGAGTTGGAGTTCCCTTGCCAGGATTATGCATCAAGCACACCATACAATTTTTCACCACTCTCTCTGCACACTTACTGATTCCCTCATTCTTCCAGACCGGAGCTAACATCTTACATATCCCTTTAGAACTTATGTGCGCCACTCCATGCGCCATCGTCACTACTGCAAGCACATACGCATCAGGCAACATCCAACGCTGCTGTTCTGTCAAATCGATCCAACATCCATTCGAGTCCAATTTGCCCGTACTTTCTCTCCATACGCGTTTCTCTTCCTCAGTCGCTTCTTTCTGAATCTCTTTCACACTTTCCATAGTGTCCTCACACATTCCAGACTCAGCAATCCATCTCGCAGACGTGGCAACATACATTCTACTCATCATGTCTCTAGCTGTTTGTTTAGCGGTTTCATCAGCAAAGGCATTTCCCCGACCAACATCATCCGTGATTGCTTTATGAGCACTGCACTTCACAATCGCAACTTCAGTCGGTAAGGTTAGAGATTCCAACAAGTCGTTAACTAGCTGACCATGCTGAATCTTAGTCCCATGGGACGTAATGAAACCCCTTTCTCTCCACAAACGGCCAAAACTATGGGCCACGCCAAATGCGTACTGACTATCTGTAAACACATTCACTCTCTTTCCCTCAGCTAAAACACACGCTCTCGTAAGAGCTATTAATTCTGCAGCTTGGGCAGAATTCTGACTCACTCTTGCAGTCTCCACAATCGTCTTCAAAGTCGTTACCGCGTAGGCAGCAGTCACATCACCATTCTCCAATTTAAAACATGACCCGTCCACATACAGCGTACCATCCGGGTCGGATAGGGGAGTATCCCTCAAATCGATGCGACCTTTTGTCTCTTCCTCCGTTTTAAAATAACAGTCATGTGGCTCAGAATCACTCGACTCTTGATCAGTCGGCAACAATGTTGCTGGATTCAATACATTGCATCTTTTGATCTGAATATGACTCGCTAATAACATCAACTCGTAACCAGATAATCTCGCACTAGTAAGGTGTTGTGTCTTCGTTCGGTTCATGAGTGTATCCACTGCATGAGGAACCATGACCACTAACATATTGTTCATCACCAAACCAGCAGATTGTCGAATGGAAGCTGCAGCTGCCGCTGTAGCTCTCAAACAACTAGGCAATGCTCTAGCTACCGGATCTAATGTTGATGAGAAATACGCACAAGGGCGTTGTTTGTCACCAAACTTCTGTGTCAGAACACTCAACGCGCAACCTTCTCTTTCGTGAACGTAGAGCGTGAATGGCTTGCTATAATCAGGTGTACCCAATACAGGAGCTGAACACAGTGCTTTTCGTAACTCAATAAAACTCTCTTGACATTCATCAGACCATGGCACCGGACTCGGAACATTTTTCCCAGTCAAAGCTACCAATGGCTTCGCTAAAAGTGAAAAATTTGGAATCCACTGCCTACAGTAGGAGGTAATACCTAGAAAGGCACGTACTTCCCTCTGTGTGCGTGGAACACTCATCTGCATAATTGCTTTTATTCTTTCTGGGGTCAACTTCCTTCCCTCCTTTGATAAGAGGTGACCTAGGTAGGTTACTTCTTGGCAGCAATATTGCATTTTGGAAGGGGACACCTTATGATTCAAATTAGACAAATGATGCAATAGTGAAATTGTAGCTGCTTTGCAAGTTTCCTTGTCATCGGCCGCCACTAAAAGGTCGTCTACGTACTGTACTAGGGCAGAGCCTGGAGGAAGGACAAAAGAATCTAGCTGACTTTTTAAAGCTTGACTGTAAATGGATGGACTTTCACAATAGCCTTGTGGAGCGCGTTTAAATCTGAAACTGCGACCTCCTAAACAGAAGCCGAAAATATCCCTACTTTCTTCAGCTATCGGAATGCTGAAAAATGCATTCTTGAGGTCTATAACTGAGAACCACGTAGCTGTGGCAGGAATCAATGTTAACAAGGCAGTAATGTCTGGCACTACAGGAAACTGCGGAATTACAATCTTATTAACTTCTCTAAGGTCTATGACAAACCTATAAACTGGAGGCTTTGTAGGATCAGTTCGTTTCAAGATCGGTAATACAGGACTGTTACAGACATTTCCTCGCGTTTCTTCAACCACACCTTTCTTAATCAAATCTTGCACGATTAGTAAAAGTGCACGTTCCCCTTCATTCGAGATTTTATATTGAGGAATTCTTGGAAATTTTACATTCGCTTTCAAAGTTACTACATATGGTGGAATTTCTAGTAGACCTACATCATTGGGACCAGTCGCCCAAAGAGAATCAGGGAGTGAACGTAGCTCCGGCGGGAGTGCGTCCATTGACAAGTACATCGGAGAGGTGAGTCTTTTACCCAAAGTAAGCTGTACTCCTTCCGGAGAACAGTACAATGTCGCATATAGTCGTTTTAACAAATCTAAACCAATCAGATTTTCATTACAACCTGTCGTCAAAATCAGGGGTGCTTTCAAGTGACACGGTCCAACAGAAATAGACAAAGGACCAGATATCGGATTGTATACAGGGGCGCCTGAAAATCCTACGGAAACATTTGTTGAGCCAGACAAAGGTGCGCCAGGGAGTTTCGCATGCATGATAGAACTTTTCGCGGCACCAGTATCCAACAGAAACGGTTCGACTACACCTGATGTTGCTACTGCGACATAAGGCCCACTCTGATCCACTGGAACTGATACTACTCCCTCTCTCTGTCCATGGCTGTCCTAGTACCCATTTTGTTGGAATCCCTCAACGACTTCACAATAATCCTCAACAAGATATTGCTGAGATCTATTTTGCTGGGCAGGTTGTCCATTTCGTTGATCAAAGTGATTGGAGGGACGATCATTTGTTTGTGGAGGCATAGCACCTCGTCCTCGTCCTCTAGAATTCTGCGCATAACCACCACGACCTCTCTGAGCTGCTGCTGCATTATTTTGCGCTAAGATCGGACATTCATTTTTATAGTGACCCTCTTTCTTACAGTACGCGCACTGATTCCACTGATATTGAGGCCTTGATGTACTATAATCTGTCCTTTGATATGAGTTTTGCTGCGTATTAGTCTGATTCGTACGAGGCGGATACGCCTGCTGTAAAAGAACTTTAGTTTTTAAATCTTTCGTTTTCTTCTCTGATTTTTCCTTTTCCTCTTTATCCCTATTTTCGTAGTACTGGGCAGTCGCAAGTATTTGCGCTGTCGTAGATACAGCCCACGCACTTTCTGAGTCTTTCAATTTATTGCATAATTCAGGTAACAAATTATGCACAAATTTATCGACAATCAATCTCTGTCCTCCTTCAGTGCTCATGTCCTGACCACTATGGTCTACAAAAGTCTCTTCGAACCTCGTGAAGAAGTCCGAGACGCTTTCGTCTTTCTTCTGTCTGCACGCTGACAACTTGTCCCAATTAACACGCAATGCTGGCATCAGAGTCTTCATTAAATCAATTATTCTACCTGGCAGATTAGCAATCAAAGGTTCGGGTTTCGCACCACCTATTTGTTGAGCATCTGCTGCAGTGATAGCTGCCCAATCACCACCTAAAGCAGCCTGATGATCCTCTCTACGAATTTTAGCCCACACTGGTTGCGGAACTACATTACCAAACAACATATCAATGTCGGCTAAGTTCATTATACAAGCCTCAACTGTCTGTGTCAATTCCTTGTAATATCCGGCTGGATTCTTACGTGGATCTGGCAAAGCCTGTTTCACTGCTAACACTTCTGCTCGCTTCCATGGAATATGTATCCATACTCTTTGGAACTGTGCTGGAGCAGCTGCAATTCCCGCAACCGCATCAGCTTGCACGGCTTCGCGCCAAATTGGAGGAACCTCCCTCATAGGATATTGGCGACTTAGCTTCGCTTTACCTTTTTCTAAATCTCTTGGCGAACGAAGAGATGGATCATTTCTAAAACTTAAAATGAGTTCCATCGCTTCCTGTATTTTATCACCCACTATCATTCCTGCCGCAAACTCCTTTTGAACTTTAATTAAATCTTCCAAATCTGATTCGACATCGTCTTCTTCTATTTCCTCACGTAACAACGAGCACATCTCATCAAAGACGTACCGTTGCGTTGGCTCTCCCCATTGCATAAATGTCTCTAACACATCTTCCGTACTATATCTTCTAACTTTCGTAATCCATCTGAGAGCCGTGGAGTCTAAAACTCCCCGTTCCTCAGTACTTGGAAGCTGACTCCGTCTCTGAACAGAGTCAGGAGTAGGAGTCTTAATCAAGGTTTTATATATAGGAGACAGCATATTAGTAACAGAATCAGTGATTCTTCGACGAACAGAAAGTGGTGTTAGTACACTCGCAGACATAGAGAATGCAGTAGAGGTAGGAATAGATGACGAAACAGTAGGAGTATCGAGGAAAATAGTTTGAGGACCAGTAGGTACAGTGGTAGGTATAGGAGCTGGCAGTGTGGGAAGAGGAGGAGCTGTAGGAACATTTACATTCACCACAGGAAGTATAGGAACTTGATTCTGAGGAACAGGAACAGGAACACCAGGTTGTCCAGCAACCGGCAATTGAACATTCGGGATGAGTGGAGCCGTAGCACCTTGTGCATACGGTGGAGGTGACCGTAACAGATAAGATAGCAGAGGATCGTTTTCGGACTCCTCCAGTGTCTTAGCCATTTTCGATGGCAAGGCAGGATAGCACTTGTCAATCGCTAAGTTATGCTCTCTAATGGCTACATCTATGGCCTTTTCACACTCGTTAGCCTGCAACTGTTTAGTCGCTTGCTCTAGAGTTAACTCTTCTTGTTCTTTTTGCTCTTTCTTCAACCTTTTCATTTCTCTCTGTTTGGATTCTTTCCGCCAATAACGAAAAGAGTCAAACATTGCCGGCCAGGCTTTCTTCCTAAACAATTTCGCTTCTAAGTTGTCGAGAATCTCTTGTTCAAAACTACCATGCAGTGGCCAACTAAGGACACCATCCTTCTTACAATAACGGACCCATATCTCATTATAAGTTATAGGACCCACACCATACTTACAGTATAAATCATATAGGGGAGTCCCAATCGGAGGATCCAGACAAGAGTCCTCTAATTGTGAGTCACTGTTGCAACTAAAACAAGACAACATTTTCCGACTTACCATTTTCAGTCCGGAACACAAAACAAACAAACACGAAACAAATTGTGCACTTGAACCAAGAACTTAGGCCTACCAAAAACGAACTGATGTATCGATACCCAAAACTAAACCAAATAGATTATCGTAATTAGAACAATCAATGATAATCTGGCAAAACCAAACCAAACCAAGAACCGATCAAGGATTTTTAACAATCCTCACAAAAGTAACCAGCTAGCTATCACTAAATACTTAACTGAGGCACTGAAGACGTCACCAAGGAGAAACCCGTCACGTTTCGCCGTACTAAGGACTGCACCACTTCGGGTCCAAGACAGGGCGACGGTCAAGGCAACGGCCCACTGCAGCCGTCCTGAACGGGAACCCTCGTGGAAGAGAACTTCAGGGCCACTTTTGCGATATGCCGGGATCGATGAAGTGGGGCGCCTCCCTCAGGAATCTTCACACGAAGCTTCTCGAACTCTTCAGGCTTTTGGACCGGTACCGAATGACGTCGCCCCACGTTGGGCGCCAATTGGAGTTCTGGACCTTTTGGTTCCGTCCAGAGGTGTCAGGGTACAACACCCGAAGACCCCGGAGTCCCACCTGCCTTGGTGCACAAATGAACAGAAACACGGGCTTCTCGATGGTGGCGTCAAAGACCAAAGGTTTATTACTGCAGGGACACAGAAGTCACAGAATCTACACACGGGCAGAGACTAGGAGCCTGTTCGATTTGTACAAAGTGAGTTGCTCCTTATATACTAAAAATTGTGCTCTAGGCAAATATTTCACATGTCGGTACATTCCCAAACCTTTTGTGTCTCTAAACAATAAATATTTGGCGTTACACAGGAACTGTCGATAATATCTGATACCAAACATCACGAAGAGGGGTTCCCACTAGTCCATCACAATCCCTTGTCAATATTGTATTCAAGAGCCGGACCGCCTCATCGTAAAGTTCGTTACCTCCCCCTAATAAAGGCCCAGAAGGAAAGGAGCAGAGCCAGGTGCAGAAGATAGAAAAGCGGGATAAGAGATGTTTGTGGGTTGTAAATGGGCAAGGCTACCGGCTTCGGCCGCCTAATCATGATCAGGTACAATGGACACGAAGACCAGTTTGGCAGGACTGGCCTCGGGCAGTGGAGGCAGCCTTTGTCGAGTCATGCAGCTACAGCGTGATCTGGTTTAAGGTGCACGTGTCACGCAAGAGGTGAATCTTCGGCTAAGGCTACGTGTCCTTAATCAAAGTGGAGTGAATGAAGTGATCAGAGGCTATTGCATATGTGAGGGCAAGGAAACACAAAATGGCGGCCACGATCTAAGATGGATGCCGTGTGTATATCAGAAATGTGTCGGTAGAAGGAGTGCTCTTGCTCGTAGCGTAGCGAAAACACTAGGATATACTAAATGGATCATTTGCGGTTCACTGATATCATTTTTATGTTTTTCCGACAAACTTGAAAACACGGGTTCAAGTTGTCACGGAACCGTCACGGAACCTCAGCACCCTCTGGTTCACCACTGCCACCCTCTAGTTCACCACTGCCACCCTCTGGTTCATCACAGCACCCTCTGGTTCACCACTATCACTCTCTGGTTCACCACTGTCATTCTCTGGTTTACCACTGTCACCCTCTGGCTCACCACTACCACCCTCTGGTTCAACACTGCCACCCTCTGGTTCATCACAGCTCCCTCTTGTTCACCACCGCCACCCTCTGGTTCAAGACTGCCACCCGCTGATTGATCACTGCCATCCTCTGGTTCATCACAGCACCCTCTGGTTCGCCACTGCCACGCTCTGGATCATCACTGCCACCCTCTGGTTCACCAGTGCCACCCTCTGGTTCATCACTGCCACCCTCTGGTTGATCACTGCCACCCTCTGGTCCAAGGCTGCCACCTGCTGGTTGATCACTGCCATCCTCTGGTTCACTAGTGCCACCCTCTGGTTCATCACTGCCATCCTCTGGTTGATCAGTGCCACCCTCTGGTTCAAGACTGCCACCCTCTGGTTCATCACTGCTATCCTCTGGTTCATAACCCTCTGGTTCACCACTGCCACCCTCTGGTTCATCACTGCCACCCTCTGGTTAGCCACTGCCACCCTCTGTATCATCACTGCCTCTGCATCATCTTGTAGATTTCACTCAGCCACTTTTAGGATGCGTTCCTGCGCAGGAACTCACTCCCTTGTGCCGGAACGCCCTCTGATGGCGCAGGGCTTTACAACATGATGCATCTCCCAGATGCGTCACATTGTTAATATACCCCACACCATGGCGCCTCTTTAGCGCTGCTGCTGCGTCACAAAAGTCACGCAACGACGGAGCAAAAGAGCTGCAAGGTACTTGTAAATCTGCCCCTAGAGACTCAAGTCCAGTCCTTCCTTTATACACCTGCCACTAAGAAGAGATAGTGGTGGTGGATTGATAGTTTGAGTATTTTAATGACTGGTTATGTAGTAGGAAACTTACTTTTTAGTGTTCTCACTGGTCTGCAATCAAAATGGACTTTGTGTGTCACTTCGCGTGCTGTATAGTGCTGCCTGCCAGTCCTAGTCGAACCTTTTTGTAGTTTGTTTAGTGAGTTACATAACTTTCCAAGTCGACGGTCTGCAAATCCAGCAATACTAATATCCTAGTAGACCACATCAGATAGGTCAATAAATGTAGTGCAATTGTTGTCTATTTGCTATTTCCACAAAATAATTTGTTATTGTTCTTTTGAAATGTTTGATTTGGTTGACAACAATCATCCATGTTTGGGTCTTTCTTTCATGTTGTGCATCAGCTCCCCCCAGGGGCAAGAGGACAGCGGAGGAGGTAGCGGCGCTGGCGGACGAGGACCAGGAAGGCGAAGATCGGTCCGGCGAGGGCTCCTCTGCTGGCCCCAGTAAGTTGTCATGTTAATATTAATAATTATACTTCCCTATCTTTTAGAGTACCTATTTTTTACTAAAGTTCCACATTCGATTTTTCCTACATCGTCTTTGATCTTCTTGTAGACTGTTTCTAAATTATTATCCTGCCTCTACTATGACTCCCTGTGGTACTACTAGATTATTATTATTAGTCTGTCTGTGTAGCTAACTATAGTAAGTGTACAAAAGGGGTCCCCGTGGAGAGAACGTTTAGATACACAAGAACACTTGTATAAATTAAATGAAAATGGGAAGGTAGTTACTGAAAAAACGGTTGTAGTTTATTCAACAACACTACATTTGGAATAAATAACGCATTTTGACAATCACTTTAAAAAGAGTGAGAAATCTGAAAATTGAGAAAGGCCCCAAGTGGGGAAGGGAATGGAAGAGGGAAATGGTGCTCAAGGGCTGTGAAAAAGTAAAGGAAAGTACATAGGTTTGAACAGGATGTAAACAATTACAAAGGTCAAAACAGGAATTGGAAATTACTCCAAAAGCCAAATAGCCTATATAAATTGAGGCAATTATTGAAAAAACAATTCATCTAAGGACATTATCCAGTCACATATACAATTCGGTGTGATTCAGGGCATGTGACGGACGTCCAAGGTGAAAAAGTCGTCGACGTTTCGACCCCTATTAGTAGGCTAGATTGAGTCCTTTGCCGGGGTCTTCATCAGGACCATTATAGTGAGGGAAGGGACGTAAGGGGGCCGTCCTATCTGTAAAATTAAAAACCAAAATCAGAGACTACAAAAATAAACTTGACAGTACAGTCATTGTCCTGTAAACCCTACGGGTTGATTAATCAAGACAAACATATATCATGGCGTCCGGGTCAGTGAGACCTCAGGACAAGGGGAACTGGGAGCAGAATGCGCAAAGTGTCATACTCTAGCTCAATTGTGTGAATCAATTATCAAAGGGAACACAGTTATCATAGAAATACATTAGCCAAAAGGGACTGAGTAGCATACATGAGGAGACTCACTTGTGATAGGAGGAAGAAAATGCAGTAAGTAGTCCAACTGGACTACTGCTCCCGAAGGGAGGAACCTGATTCCAAGAAGACTGTAAACTGAGGATGAAACCACAGTGGTGATTAGTACATGTATCAGTAGGTATTGGTAGATAACCGTTACAAGGACAAGATTAAATGGCAAACCATCTAATCGTGAGTTACAGAAACCAAAATATGAGACCGAATTACCTTAAATGTAGTCAAACTAACTCCATGGGAGAAAGTTGCCACGGGTCGATGTACTTGTCTGTTGCAGAATTAACTGGCAAATCTGGGTGGAAACATAACGTTGAAATGGGGTAATTACCAAGTGGGTTCGTTACAATTGTGATGAACATAACCATACACCATCGGTGCAAACGTCAACCATTAGATGGGGCTCAGTGCCGAAACATTATACCCCCTGGATGACCGCTGAGGGCAGTATTGAGCGAGAGTCATACGTGAGTTGTGCACTCAATGCAGAATTCACATTATATGAGCGACACACGTGGGTATTAGAGGCAATACATCAATGACAGAGAAATCAATATATATACTGACGTCTGTTAGGTCCACGTAGCTTTTAAGTGGAAGGGAAACCACCAGGACCCACAGCGTTCGGCATCAAAAGTCGGCCGACTTCGTGCTGTCTAGAATAAATCCTGTGGACCAAAAAAGATCACATTGTGGATGCCGCTCCTGTGTCTGCGCGGGTTTTAGAGTCAAAAGAGTCAAAGAGCCAGGCACACGCACTTACTTAGAGTAATCGAGACGCAGCAGCAGCTTGCAGTCCGAGTAAGCGACTCCGTTGACCTCCGTCTAGCGTTACGCGGAGTTAGTGGGCGGGCCTACCAGATGACATGGGAGGTAGATATAGAAGAGTTACTACCTAGTCCAGTCATCATGTGACGTTAGGAGGGTTAAATTTAAATTTAAATTGCTAGCGCAGCTCGCAATTCGGTGTAGGGGTTTTGCACTAAATTAAAGCATTCACAGAAAAAAGTGCGAAGAATTAACAATAATGCAAATGGATAAGAAAATTCGAAATGTTATTATACTCACGCACTACCCAAACATGGGAGTGCAAGCGAGTAGACACTTCATAAACCGGATCAATTATTGTTGGGCTGATTAAAAGTCACATAACTACATTTAGCTGGGTGGCAGAATGAGAGGTCAAAATGTATTGCGCTAACGCACTAACGAAGCGAAGGATTACCAATAATGACAATCAAATTGTTATTATACTCACGCACTACCCAAGCATGGGAGTGTAGGCGAGTAGACACATCACAAACCAGATCAATTAATGTTGGGCTGAGTTAAAAGTCACATTACTACATTAAGCTGGTTGGCTGGGTGAGAGGTCAAAAATGTATTGCGCTCACGCACTACCCAACCTTGAAAGTATAGGCTAGCTTGCTCATCATAAAGCCAAATTATTTATTAGAGAATTGTTGAGCTCGTGCACCTAACCAACATGGTGGTGTAAACGAGTGGGTATATGTAACAGTTTAACCCAGACAATCATTGGTGACAACAATGCAGATAGATACATCATCTCAATGCAGCTAATTGTGCGAGGCTGCCATCTTGCTCGTTCAAGCCATTTTTAATTGAGTCTAGGAGAGACATCCATTTACATTCTCGCAGGTTCAAGAAAGATGCTAAGTTCCCACGTCTCCTCCCTAGAGAAACTTTCTCAATTACCAACCACTTTAGGTCTGATACTGTATGTCCTGAGTTTTGCCAATGGTCTACCAGAGGGGCCCCTTGGACCTTACAGCGTAGCCTGCTGCAGTGTGAGGAAATGCGGGCTTTTATCTTTTGCTGGGTTTGTCCAACATACACTTTGTTGCAAGGACATACTATTAAGTAGATCACACTATTGGTGTTACAGTTAGTGTGATGTTTTAATGTGAAGACTTGCTCGCCATGTGTGAAAGTCTTGGTCTGAATGGTAGTCTCACAGGCTGTGCAGGCACCACATCTGAAGTGACCTATCACAGGTGGTAAGTTCCAGAGGCTAGTGAGTGTAGGGGGTGTCTCAGGTTCCAAAAATGACTGAACCACCATATCTCGAATGTTTCTTGACCTTTTAAAGGAATGGAGGGGGAGCTGTGGTTGATCAATCTCATCAGCTATGAGCAGCCAGTTCGTATTGATGACGTGTTGAACCTTGTTGCTCCTTGTGGTAAAGGTTGTGACACAGATCATCCTGTTCATCTCCGGGGCATTGCGGGTTTCAGGATTCAGCAAGGTCCCTCGCGGGTTGTACCAAGCTCGTTTTCTGGCACGTCTGACCATGCGAGCTGGGTAACCACGTGATGTAAGGCGTTCGCTGAGGATCTCAGATCCTTTGATGTAATTGTTCCGTGTTGAACAGTTTCTTCTGATCCTCAGAAATTGGCCCACCGGCAGATTGTCTCTGAGGCCTCTCGGGTGGTGGCTCCCATATTGTAATAGAGAATTTCGTTCCGTCGGTTTTCTGTAAAGTGTGGTCAAAAGATGGTCATTCTCCACATAAATCGTGATGTCCAGAAAAGGTACGGATTTGTTGCTTGATTCCAGGGTGAATTGGATATTGGGGTTCCGTTGATTCAGCCATGAATGGTACTCCTTTAGTTGGTCAGCATTGCCTTGCCAGATGCACAAAACATCATCGATGTATCTGACCCAGAGGGTCAGCATGGATGAAAAAGGATTGCTCTGTGAAAAAACGTGTTCTTGTTCGAAGTGGTCCATGTAAATAATGGCCAAATTCGGGGCAAAAGTAGCGCCCATGGCCACCCCCTTGGTCTGTACATAAAATTTGTCTTGAAAAATGAAAAAATTCTTTTTCATTGCGATGCACAGTAAATCAATAATAAACTCTGTGGGAACCTGAAGTGGTGCAGGTCTTTGGTTCAATGCCGCTTCCATCACATCCAAAGCCTCTTGTTGAGGGATGCTAGTGTAAAGTGATATAATATCACAGGTTACCAAAAGAGTCGTGTTGGAGTCGAACGGTCTTTCATCAATAAGTTGAATCACTTGAGTGGTGTCACGTAAATAGGCTCTTGTTTTGAGGGCAATGGGCTTCAGGAAAAAATCTATGTATTTACATAGTGGCTCTAACATGGAACCACAGCCAGACACTATGGGGCGTCCTGGAGGGTTGTTAAGATCTTTATGGACCTTGGGCAAGGTATAGATAGTTGCCAGCCTTGGAAATTTCTGGTTCAAAAATTTGAACTCCTGATCACTGAGGAAACCAGCTTCAAGACCCTTTTGTGTGGTTGACAAAATCATAAGGGCTAGGTCTCTGGATGGATCACTGGGTAATTCCTGATAACTGACACCGTCGGACAGCTGTCTATAAATTTCTGCTTTGTATTTGCATACGTCCTGGACAACGATTGCCCCGCCCTTGTCGGCGGGTTTGATGACAACATGTTTGTTAGCCGACAAATCCGTAAGTGCTTGTTTTTCCTTCTTACTGAGGTTGAATCTGACAAACTTTTTGGTACTCAAAGTTTGATCGGCTGCTTTAGTGACAATGTCTTCGAATGCCAGGATTCTGGGGCTCATTGCATAGGTGGGTGGGAAAAAGGTCGATGGTTCCCTCAAGCCCGTGATGGATCCTGGTCGGTTTATCGTCTGATTCCGAAAGAAGTACCTTAATCGAATCTTTCTGAAGAATCTGTACAGTTCAGTCCTCAGTTGGAATTTATTTGCCGGGGTGGTGGGCACATAAGACAGGCCTTTACTCAATACCTTGATTTCATCCTCTTTAAGTTGGTAACTTGAGGTGTTAATCACGGGATTTGCAATGACGGTGGATGATACCTCAAGTGCGGTACTGGCTGTTTCCATCACCACCGGTAAGTGTTTCTCCGAGTGGAGATTTTGCCGTGTGGTTCGGGGCGAAATGTTACTTGTTTCGGGGATTTGCCCCTGTTGCCATCCCATCCGGGATTTTGTTGCTGCCCTCTCCTCTGTCCTCTGTTCCAATTGGAGCCACGTCCTCGGGGGGACGCCATTGTCCTCGTCCCTGCTCTAAAAAATGAGGTTGAAATTGAGGGGGGTACTGTGGATAGTTGGAGTCTCCAGGAGGATAATTGTACGAGTTGCTCGGTCCTGCCTCGTTATCACTGCCAGAAATGTAGGAAGAATCCGAAAATGTTGAAAAATTTCGTCTGCCTCTGAAATCACCGCGGCCGCGGTTGGAGAACCGTCCTTGGGTGTCCTGCTTATAGTAGTCTGGTTGTAGGTAGGGGTACACAGATTTTTTATCAAAGGTTCTGAGGTCTCTCGCTAATTTCTCCAATTTTTTTGTTTGTGCAGTAATATCAAATTCTTTAATGGATACTTCCAGATTCTCAAGAGCTTCCTTGCTTTTGGTTAAGGTGCTGTCCCCTAAGATCTCGGCTTTCAGGTCTGCTATTTCTTTGCTGAGTGAGACCACTTGTTCAGCA
The DNA here is from genome assembly GCF_964263255.1 of Lissotriton vulgaris. Lineage (NCBI taxonomy): Eukaryota > Metazoa > Chordata > Amphibia > Caudata > Salamandridae > Lissotriton > Lissotriton vulgaris. The sequence goes on along the minus strand of NC_141694.1, from coordinate 421,190,905 downwards.
GCGGTCTCCACTCCCAGCACCATCCAGTGCCGGGAGCAGTTGTTGGCAACGTAGCTGAACCCTTCTTTAAATTTAGGGACGTCCACGAAAATCGCTGGCTCGATTTTAATTTGTAATCCTACTGGAATGATGTTCTCTTGTAGGTACTTGGTGAATAGATGTCCGTGTAACCTGGTTCTAATGAGTTTCTTCTCTAATCTCTCTAACCGAGATATTTTATCATTCAAAGTGACATCAACTATAGGTGCAGTAGTGGATAGAAAGGTGGTGGATAAATCTTTCGTTAATTGGCTAATGTAAGCTTCTGTGTATGATAAGATCTCAGGTTCCGCCATGATAAACAGAGTTAATCTAGGGAAACCTCGCAGGTCGGCACCTGCTCAGAAGACATTACAAGGAGGGGGGTTTGAACCCACGCAGTCACGGGGACCTGGGCGTCGTGTAGTAAGTGTACAAAAGGGGTCCCCATGGAGAGAACGTTTAGATACACAAGAACACTTGTATAAATTAAATGAAAATGGGAAGGTAGTTACTGAAAAAACGGTTGTAGTTTATTCAACAACACTACATTTGGAATAAATAACGCATTTTGACAATCACTTTAAAAAGAGTGAGAAATCTGAAAATTGAGAAAGGCCCCAAGTGGGGAAGGGAATGGAAGAGGGAAATGGTGCTCAAGGGCTGTGAAAAAGTAAAGGAAAGTACATAGGTTTGAACAGGATGTAAACAATTACAAAGGTCAAAACAGGAATTGGAAATTACTCCAAAAGCCAAATAGCCTATATAAATTGAGGCAATTATTGAAAAAACAATTCATCTAAGGACATTATCCAGTCACATATACAATTCGGTGTGATTCAGGGCATGTGACGGACGTCCAAGGTGAAAAAGTCGTCGACGTTTCGACCCCTATTAGTAGGCTAGATTGAGTCCTTTGCCGGGGTCTTCATCAGGACCATTATAGTGAGGGAAGGGACGTAAGGGGGCCGTCCTGTCTGTAAAATTAAAAACCAAAATCAGAGACTACAAAAATAAACTTGACAGTACAGTCATTGTCCTGTAAACCCTACGGGTTGATTAATCAAGACGAACATATATCATGGCGTCCGGGTCAGTGAGACCTCAGGACAAGGGGAACTGGGAGCAGAATGCGCAAAGTGTCATACTCTAGCTCAATTGTGTGAATCAATTATCAAAGGGAACACAGTTATCATAGAAATACATTAGCCAAAAGGGACTGAGTAGCATACATGAGGAGACTCACTTGTGATAGGAGGAAGAAAATGCAGTAAGTAGTCCAACTGGACTACTGCTCCCGAAGGGAGGAACCTGATTCCAAGAAGACTGTAAACTGAGGATGAAACCACAGTGGTGATTAGTACATGTATCAGTAGGTATTGGAGGATAACCGTTACAAGGACAAGATTAAATGGCAAACCATCTAATCGTGAGTTACAGAAAATGTAGCTAACTAAGCATGCACAGTTGGCAAAAGGTGTTAAATGAAACTCCCATTCTATTCAGCAATTGCTCTATGCACTGAGTGCAGTCCTCTGGGTTGTCCATAATGGATAGGATGAACGAAAAGGGTAAGAAGGGTGTAAGTAAGTGTGGAAGGACGAGCGAGTTAAAAGTAATGATGACTGGCAAAGAATGATACGTGTTTGTGAATGCTGCCCGAGGTGGCTGGGAATATGATGCATTTACGGTTGAAGGATGTTGGTTTTTTTTAACTTTGGGGACTTTTTATTTCACTGACATTCTTTGGGGTTATGTAGGGGGGTGGGTCGGTTCTTGCAGGATAGTTTATTTTGTTAGGGATATAAATAAATGTTACTTTCAACTTAAACATAGCATACTTGTTTTTACTGCAGTTGAGGCTGGAGGGGGAGGTTAACTGTAAGTTTGTTTTCCTGAAACTTAAGTGGCTTCTTGATTCAAATTGTGTAAGTAATTGCCCAAATGTTTACAAAAGTAAGTGCCTCTCACAAAGTTAGTGAATTCAATTGTCCTAGGACTTTACTAGTACTACTGCCAGTCTCTCGTCTCTCATGCTACTCCATTATTCTTCCTCCCCCCAAACGCTTATCTTACCTGTAATTCGTGTTTGAAAATAGGGGTAGGCACAGGGCTGGCTGCATGGCAAATGGCGATTAAGGATGGCAATCCTGGGCAGTTGAAATGGCATCATTGCAGTGGTACTAGTGGTGGTACACAGTGGAATTTGCAGCATACGAAAAAAAGAAATTAAAAGCTTGATTGGCCTGAGCGGAGCATTAGAACGGTACGATAAATACTATAGCATGTGACAGTACACTAGAACAGTGCCAAAATGTAGCCTTACAAATGCTAAAGTATTGAAAGTATAACTACTACTTGCGTCGAATTTGACATTGGCTACTACTACAAGAAATAGTACTGAAGGTGAAGGACACAGCAGCATAATCATTTGCCACGTGTAGGAGGAGGATGTTCTTCATGATCAATCCAGTTGATGGTGCCCATGAAAATCTGCTTTGATTTGCCAATAGTCATGGGTCTGTGTCAAGCTGTGTAATAATATATCCTTTGATTCCTTCACCAGCCTTGAAATGTAATTCATTTTCAGTTGCTACGACCTTATCCTCCCCAGCAAGTGTGTGGAATTATTGCTGTCATTTACTCACACATCAATGAAAACCACACAGCCCGGGGGAAGAGGGTTAGGGTTTGGAAATTGAATGGGAATGGGGTTTTTTGGGAAAGTTTTGAAAAAAAATACAGCATGGACAAACAACAAATGTAGATACGAAGATATCCATAAATATTTTAAGGGACATAAAGGAAGTGCATGCACTTCTGCAGGCATGAAGTTGATTCCTAAATGGATGGTTAGGTTACTTAAACTAAGTAGTAATTTCTAATGAATGAAAGAATGCGACAGTACAGGGCAGCAGTAATTATGCGTTTTGCCTATCTCAGCACTCAGAGAAACACTTTGTTCATTAAATTAGTTTGAAAAATAGCAAAGTAAAACTATACAAAGGCTGGAGGGATGAATTTAGAAGCAGAGAGCAAAGAAATGCAGAATCACACTCATAGAAGTTCACAACAATAAATTACTTAAAAGATAAGTAGAAATGAATTGATACTGTTACTGCATGTTGTTGTACTTGTCCTGTTGAATTTGGGAAGTTGCATGCATCAAGCCATTCCTCTTATTTGAAGTACTCCTCCATTCCATCTGACGCTCCGTCGATCAATGTTGGTGACCAGAAGACACCCTGTCCACCTCCTGCCTGGCGGATGCTGAATTGCGGGTCGCTAATGTGAAGCCTGACTTCATCCTTTTTTCCATTGCACAGGGTGAAAGCCGCCATGTAAATGTTGATGCAAAAACAGGAAGTGATATTAAAACACAATTGAGAAAAAAATATAAGGTACGTACGCTGTGTAGTGCAAAAAGTCACACTTTCAGTTTCAGGATCGACAGTACAATAGTTTCGAAAGGGCGTACTCTGAGTCTCCTATTGAAGGATAAATAAGTATGGGCGAATTTTGCGGATCTTTCCGCTCAAGCTAGGTGTAGTGTAAACTACGATTTTAGAACAAAATTAGACCTTCCCAGCAGTGCTCCAAGACCCTTAAACACAGACGCTAAAATGTAGAATACCTCCAATCAGACCACAAAAAACGTGCGATACTGCTACCTGTCTGAGGCCTAGTGGAAAATGGTGACAAAACGTACTTTGAAAGTAAAGTAGGCCCAAATCCCCCCTTTCCCACCATGGATTTTCTTCAAACCAATTGCAACCAAAATTAGACATTTCTCGACAAGTGCTCCAAGAGTAGACCCCAGAACCCAGAACCCAGTTGCCAAAATCTCGAACACCCCCAAACACATGCAATACTGCTGACCCTAACGAGCCCTAGTTTTAAAATAGTGTCAAATGCTTTCTTCAACTAGGCCCTAACTCCCCTTTGCCACCATGGATTTTCTTAAAACCTCTTGTAATCAAAAGTATTCATACCCAGCGTCAAGACCCCAAAACCCACCCACAAACACCAGGAACCCCCCCAAACAGCCCCCCGAAAATGCTAAAGTGAGCAAAATGCCTGAAAATGGACAAACTTTTTCACCTCCGATTTTCTCCATTCCACTTTTATCCGGTATTAGCCCTTCACAGCAATGCCCCCAGACCCGTCAACCCAGGCGGAAACAAGTTTAACCCCCCTAAACAGCCAAAAAGCAAAAATGGAAAGATGGGCACTTTGACAAATTTCTGCATATTTCCCAAATCACTCTGTGCGCGCTCTGCAGCTAGGCCCTAACTCCCCTTTGCCATCATGGATTTTCTTAAAACCTCTTGCAATCAAAAATATCCATACCCAGCATTGCTCCAAGCCCCCAAAACCCACCCACAAACACCAGGAACCCCCCCAAACAGCCCCCCGAAAATGTAACATGGGCGAAATGCCTGAAAATGGAAAAACTTTTTCACCTCCGATTTTCTCCATACCAATTTTATCCGGTATTAGACCTTCACAGCAATGCCCCCAAACCCATCAACCCAGGCATAAACAAGTTTAACCGCCCCCCAAACAGCCAAAAAGCAAAAATGGAAAAATGGGCAATTCAATTTATTTTATTATGTTTTGGCTCTCAAAGAGGGCCACATAAAAATTCACAATGATAAAGGAAAAGACAGATACATATCACAGAAGTGACATTCAGATGCACATTTGAATACAAAATAACATACAATGACAAATCTACAACAGGAAGCAATGTCAGACATCTCCAGAAACATATTAATAAATAGCTAAAAAACCTTTGAAAAAGTTAAAAATATAGAAACAAAACATTTCATTAGGAGGCCAATAAAGTGCTTGGAGAAAGCTGTTCAGAGTAGAAATGCCCAGATGAAGACAAATAGGTTTTAACCATTTGAGACGCAATATGCGAAGCGCAGGGCAGATCAACAAAACATGCATGCGATCCTGAGTACTCAGGTTACATAAATTGCACATAGGGGAAGAACCATACCATTTGGATAAAAGGAGATTTAAAGGTAATAGGTCATAACGTAACAGAAACCATAATCTACGAATACCATGCGGCAAGTTCCATGTAACATATGGTTGGGCCAATTTAATCGAGTAAGAATTAAGGAGAAGGTCTACTTCCCTTTTTTCATAAATTATCTTCTTATCTGCCTGAAAACACAGTTCCCACGAGGCCTCTTTTAATAGGAGTTTTAACTGTAAGGGAGAGTGCAAAAACAAAGTGTTTTCATCTAACTTTAGCAGAGTTACAGCTTTTCTAAAATTCCTTACAATTTGTGAAAACTCCTTAAAATTACCCAGTAATTCAGTTTTAAGGAGAGCTCTCATCGTCCCCGGTTCAGCTCTAGCCAGGCAAGCCACCCAACTTACAGTCAGGTTCTGAAACTGGGATGGTGCAGTGAGCAAAAAAACGGTGTTGGATCTAGCCCTGATCTTTTGACTGGGTGAGAGCTTTCTGTTTAATTCAGAGACTCTGTCCCTCACCACCCCTTTTTGTAAATATTTTTGTCCACCCTAAGCGTGGAAGGGTATTCTCAGATGTGAGACCCTTGCTCATTGCACCATCAGGATTCAAGCAAACCGGGCCGAAGACGGCTGTAATGCCAGAAACCGGTCCCCGGGAGCTTGTTTCCTTCCCAGTGTAAGAATTGGCTTCTGTAGTTTGGTTTGTCCTGTTCCCATCATGCACTGGGACAGGAACAGACTAATTTGCATACAGTCAGGTTCTGAAACTGGGATGGTGCAGTGAGCAAAAAAACGGTGTTGGATCTAGCCCTGATCTTTTGACTGGGTGAGAGCTTTCTGTTTAATTCAGAGACTCTGTCCCTCACCACCCCTTTTTGTAAATATTTTTGTCCACCCTAAGCGTGGAAGGGTATTCTCAGATGTGAGACCCTTGCTCATTGCACCATCAGGATTCAAGCAAACCGGGCCGAAGACGGCTGTAATGCCAGAAACCGGTCCCCGGGAGCTTGTTTCCTTCCCAGTGTAAGAATTGGCTTCTGTAGTTTGGTTTGTCCTGTTCCCATCATGCACTGGGACAGGAACAGACTAATTTGCATACAGTCAGGTTCTGAAACTGGGATGGTGCAGTGAGCAAAAAAACGGTGTTGGATCTAGCCCTGATCTTTTGACTGGGTGAGAGCTTTCTGTTTAATTCAGAGACTCTGTCCCTCACCACCCCTTTTTGTAAATATTTTTGTCCACCCTAAGCGTGGAAGGGTATTCTCAGATGTGAGACCCTTGCTCATTGCACCATCAGGATTCAAGCAAACCGGGCCGAAGACGGCTGTAATGCCAGAAACCGGTCCCCGGGAGCTTGTTTCCTTCCCAGTGTAAGAATTGGCTTCTGTAGTTTGGTTTGTCCTGTTCCCATCATGCACTGGGACAGGAACAGACTAATTTGCATACAGTCAGGTTCTGAAACTGGGATGGTGCAGTGAGCAAAAAAACGGTGTTGGATCTAGCCCTGATCTTTTGACTGGGTGAGAGCTTTCTGTTTAATTCAGAGACTCTGTCCCTCACCACCCCTTTTTGTAAATATTTTTGTCCACCCTAAGCGTGGAAGGGTATTCTCAGATGTGAGACCCTTGCTCATTGCACCATCAGGATTCAAGCAAACCGGGCCGAAGACGGCTGTAATGCCAGAAACCGGTCCCCGGGAGCTTGTTTCCTTCCCAGTGTAAGAATTGGCTTCTGTAGTTTGGTTTGTCCTGTTCCCATCATGCACTGGGACAGGAACAGACTAATTTGCATACAGTCAGGTTCTGAAACTGGGATGGTGCAGTGAGCAAAAAAACGGTGTTGGATCTAGCCCTGATCTTTTGACTGGGTGAGAGCTTTCTGTTTAATTCAGAGACTCTGTCCCTCACCACCCCTTTTTGTAAATATTTTTGTCCACCCTAAGCGTGGAAGGGTATTCTCAGATGTGAGACCCTTGCTCATTGCACCATCAGGATTCAAGCAAACCGGGCCGAAGACGGCTGTAATGCCAGAAACCGGTCCCCGGGAGCTTGTTTCCTTCCCAGTGTAAGAATTGGCTTCTGTAGTTTGGTTTGTCCTGTTCCCATCATGCACTGGGACAGGAACAGACTAATTTGCATACAGTCAGGTTCTGAAACTGGGATGGTGCAGTGAGCAAAAAAACGGTGTTGGATCTAGCCCTGATCTTTTGACTGGGTGAGAGCTTTCTGTTTAATTCAGAGACTCTGTCCCTCACCACCCCTTTTTGTAAATATTTTTGTCCACCCTAAGCGTGGAAGGGTATTCTCAGATGTGAGACCCTTGCTCATTGCACCATCAGGATTCAAGCAAACCGGGCCAAAGACGGCTGTAATGCCAGAAACCGGTCCCCGGGAGCTTGTTTCCTTCCCAGTGTAAGAATTGGCTTCTGTAGTTTGGTTTGTCCTGTTCCCATCATGCACTGGGACAGGAACAGACTAATTTGCATACAGTCAGGTTCTGAAACTGGGATGGTGCAGTGAGCAAAAAAACGGTGTTGGATCTAGCCCTGATCTTTTGACTGGGTGAGAGCTTTCTGTTTAATTCAGAGACTCTGTCCCTCACCACCCCTTTTTGTAAATATTTTTGTCCACCCTAAGCGTGGAAGGGTATTCTCAGATGTGAGACCCTTGCTCATTGCACCATCAGGATTCAAGCAAACCGGGCCGAAGACGGCTGTAATGCCAGAAACCGGTCCCCGGGAGCTTGTTTCCTTCCCAGTGTAAGAATTGGCTTCTGTAGTTTGGTTTGTCCTGTTCCCATCATGCACTGGGACAGGAACAGACTAATTTGCATACAGTCAGGTTCTGAAACTGGGATGGTGCAGTGAGCAAAAAAACGGTGTTGGATCTAGCCCTGATCTTTTGACTGGGTGAGAGCTTTCTGTTTAATTCAGAGACTCTGTCCCTCACCACCCCTTTTTGTAAATATTTTTGTCCACCCTAAGCGTGGAAGGGTATTCTCAGATGTGAGACCCTTGCTCATTGCACCATCAGGATTCAAGCAAACCGGGCCGAAGACGGCTGTAATGCCAGAAACCGGTCCCCGGGAGCTTGTTTCCTTCCCAGTGTAAGAATTGGCTTCTGTAGTTTGGTTTGTCCTGTTCCCATCATGCACTGGGACAGGAACAGACTAATTTGCATACAGTCAGGTTCTGAAACTGGGATGGTGCAGTGAGCAAAAAAACGGTGTTGGATCTAGCCCTGATCTTTTGACTGGGTGAGAGCTTTCTGTTTAATTCAGAGACTCTGTCCCTCACCACCCCTTTTTGTAAACACCCATCTTACCAGGGCACATAAACCCTGTACCCAGCTGCTCCTGAGACCGAAATCGAGCCTGAAAGCGGCCAAAGGACACGCAGTATTCAGAGAAGATAGGGATCTTAAGAGTTTCCCCTCAATCTTATGGGAGAAGTCCCAATATTTCATCTCAATAAGTTCGATACCATATAGTATCGTAGCGGGAATTTTGGACCTATATACCTCCAATAAACACAAAAAGTGCCTTTTCCCAGTGGCCTGATACAGGGAATTTAGACCTTTGCCATGTTCGAGGGCTTTGCGCGAACTGTGCTCAATATGAGGCCTCTCGCTCAAGTTAGCCGCAATAATTTTCCCCAAAAAAGTATAAGATTTTACCACCTCCAGTTTTTGACCGCCGATATACCAACCAAAATTTTCAGATCGGCACTTCTTTTTCCCGGCTATGCACATAATTTTACTTTTGGAGATGTTAATCTTCATGCAATGCGCAACAGAAAAATCATGAAGGGCTTGTAGCCAATTTGCAAGGCCTTTGGGAGTCAGATCTAAAATAAGGACGTCATTGGCATACATCAAGCAAGATATTGGGGTCCCCCCAATCACCGGAGCAATACCTTCGCTGACAGACAAGGCAACAGGCAGGTCAACAGTATACAAGGAGAACAAAAGGGGAGCCAATAGGCAGCCTTGTTTTAGGCCATTCAGGGAAGAAATATGATGGGAGAGCCCCCTTTCACCCCCTTGCAAGACACTGCACCAAGTCTCTGTATGGAGTGTGCGGACAAGCTCCAATAGGTAGGATGGGACACCAAGCGCTGCCAATTTTCTCCACAGCGTTCTACGATCCACTTTATCGAACGCTGTGGAGAAATCAATAAAAGCCGCATAGACAACCCCCCCTCTCACCTGCACATATTTATCAGTTACCACCTGGAGAGTGGTGAGGTTGTCTAAAGTACCGTGCCCCCTACGGAAGCCAGTTTGTTCAAGAGGCAAGATATTGTTCCCCTCGACCCATTCGGAAAGAAAACTTAAAAGACATTTCGCAAAAACCTTTCCGATAGAGTCGAGGAGGGCGATCAATCGATACTTGGGCTGTCCCTAGTTCCCTTCTTAAAAATAGGGACCAAAATACTTCCCCTCCAGGAAAAATGGGCACTTTGACAAATTTCTGCATATTTCCCAGATCAATCCGTGCGCGCTCTGCAGCTAGGCCCTAACTCCCTTTTGCCACCATGGATTTTCTTCAAACCTCTTGCAATCAAAAGTATCCATACCCAGCGTTGCTCCAAGACCCCAAACCCCACCCACAAACACCAGGAACCCCCCCAAACAGCGCCCCGAAAACGCTAAAGTGAGTGAAATGCCTGAAAATGGAAAAACTTTTCACCTCCGATTCTCTCCATACCACTTTTATCCGGTATTAGACCTTCACAGCAATGCCCCCAGACAAGTCATCCCAGGCGGAAGCAAGTTTAACCCCTCCAAACAGCCAAAAAGCAATAACCGCAAAAAGTGAGACTTAGCAAATTTCGGCCTACCTGGAATTCATTCCAAATGCGCTGTGCAGCTAGGCCCTAACTCCCCTTTTCCACCATGGATTTGCTGAAAAACAAATGCACTCAACATTAGACTGTGCCAGCAGTGCTCCCAGACCCCAAACCCCTCCCACAAAAACCTAGAAGCCCCCCAAACAGCACCCCAAACATAGGCAAGTGAGCAAAAACAAAAAAAACGTTTTCACCATGGATTTGGTCCAAAACACTCGATTCCAACTTTCCGAGCTATGCCCCCAGACCCCTGCAGCCACCCGCCAAAAAGCAGAACACCCCAAACAGGCAAAAAGCAAAAATGGGCCTACCATCAATTCAGTCCAAATACACTCTGCAGCTAGGCTCTAACTCCCCCTTTCCACCATGGATTTCCTGGAAAACAAATGCAATCAACATTTGATTGTGCCAGCAGTGCTCCCAGACCCCAAAACCCACCCCAAAAACCTAGAAGCCCCCCAAACAGCACCCCAAAGACAGGCAAGTGAGCAAAAACGCAAAAACTTTTTCACCATGGATTTGGTCCAAAACACTTGATTCCCATATTAGACCTTCTGAGCTATGCCCCCAGACCCCTGCAGCCATCTGCAGAAAAGCAGAACACCTCTAAACAGGCAAAAAGCAAAAATGCAAAAGCTCATACTTAGAAAGTTTTCAGCCAACCAGTCAATATCGGTCCAAACGCGCTCTGCAGCTAGGCCCTAACTCCTCTTTCCCACCATGGATTTTCTTCAAATCACTTCCAATAAAAATTATGCTATGCCAGCAGTTCTCCCAGACCCCCACACCCTTCCCCACAAATCTAGAACACCCCCATACAGCCCCCAAAAAACATGCAATACTGGTATATTCAAAACATGGCAAATTGCGCTGTTCAGAAAACATTGCTGTTTTCAGCACTTCCACTACTTTGATCCTCTTGAAACTCACCTGGACAGTCACTTGTTCCAGCGATTCACAAGAATCTCAGCAAGGCAGAACAAAATCGAACCATTGCGCTCTTTGAAGAAGAAGAAGAAGGTCTACAACTAGTTTTCACTTAGTTTTCACCCAAACACACGCGCCCTCAAAACACCCAAAAAGGCCAAAATTCTGCCAATTCTGGACCAAAGAACACCAAACCCCCCTAAAACATTGCCAACATCATTATGAATGAGCCTGCATCGGGCCCGAGCCCTAGAATCAGCTTGAACCATACCAACTTAAACCCAAAAACCCTAGTAAATCGCACTGAACCCTAAACCGTAGATATGCTTTGTCTGTCTGTGTCAAAGAGCCTAGGTATGCTACATCAGGAGGATGCTTAACTCAGTGGTGACTGCCTTGACCGTCTGCATGGCTCTGCCGCAAGCATGGGCCAAAAATCCGTTCCGCTAAAGAATTTGCAATTTTTCTGTACTTTCGCGAGATTTGCGAAAAACCAAAAAACAGCAAATTTTGTAAACATAACGGATGTTTGGCCCAAGCTTGAGGAAGTGCCATGCAGACTGAAGGGGGAGAAGACCATTGAGTTTCTCCCACCACCCCACCGCCGCTTCCATTGAGAAGTCAGCATTGAGCCTGCGGACCAAAACAAAGGAGGTAACCTACTCCACAAAAACGGGAAGAAACCCTCGTGTTCAATTCCCCATCGCGGCTGCTCAAAGTGTAGCCAGCAACCAGCCGGAAAGAGAAATCTTCTCCAACGAAGAACAATCATGCTATCATGACCTTGATCCAGGACTCGTGGAGGCATTCGCATTGTAATACAGGCAGTGATTGTAAATTGTCCTGATGATGATCCCATTTTACTAAGATCCCTTAGGGATCGAAACGTCGATGCTTTAAACAGTGTAACATATGTCTCAATATGTATATCAAAGTGTTGACACTGTTGGGTGTATTTTGCGAAACTATTTATTGAAATCGCAAGCCACTCTTTGGCTCTCTAAAAAACTTTTTTCTTGCCTGAAAAACCTCTTTCCTTCCTTCTATCTTGCTTGACTCTATTGGTTTTTCAACCTTTTCGGGATAGGTACAGGACTGTACCCTATCTTGTTGTTCAAATTTGACCCTCTCCAGGTCAATGTAATTCTATGTTATTTGCTAATAAATTACTCCACGCCCGGCTGGGCGTCGAAAAATATAGTACTGATTGTGGTCTATATTATCATCCCTTGCTACATCGTAACTCCTTAGGACCCCTGTTTCCTATAATATGCAGAGGGTCAAGGCAGGCACCACTGCGTGAATCAACCTGATGTAGCATACCTAGGCTCTTTGTCAGACAGACAAAGTATATCTAATTGTATGCAGCAAGCCACATAGCCCCAATTTTACATGAACTGCTGTCTGGAGTGGACTAACAAAAAACAGTACACTGCCTCATCCTCGACCAATACATACCACAAATAGACAGACATGTAGTCCTGCTGTAGTAGTTGTTGTAGACTGGTTTACCTGTTTGCCACTCACGAATTGGCCATAGTTCTTCCGTAAATCAACGCTGATGATCCATCCATCCCATTGAGTGACTGTAAAGAAAAAAGATATATTAATAAATCAATCATCATGGCATATTGGCAAGTGAGTCCGCTCCAAGGACATTTTGCATATTTTGTGAAATGCAATATAGTGGCCCATGAATTTGAAGTACAATTTTAATTAAACAAGGTAAAAAAAAGAGTTGTTTACATGAGTTACAATTACTGTGTGAAAGATTAAATAATAACTAAGACAAGACATATGAATCATCATTTAATGCACAAAAAACAAACAGCAATTGGTTTCAGCAGAGCCAGGCAGCCATTGCTGTCCAGTGCATGTCATCTTCTCAATAATTCATTACCTGTTCTACTTTTTGTCCGCATCTTCTTCAGAAAGTGAGGGCCCACAGGGCAGCCTCTCCTGTCAATATCAGAAGTAACTCTGTCAGCAATCAGCAAGCATGCAGTCAGTCAGTAATTTCAGTCCCACTTGAGGGGACTTGTCGTAATCCATCCATCTGCCTTGAGGGAAATGGATAGGGGGAGTCTGGAGGAGGAGTATAAAGGAGCATGATTGAGTTGTGTACTTGTGAACCTCAGCAATGCAGAATGCGGCACTTTCAAATCAATAAGGAATATAAAATGAAGACAGTGCTGCTGATGGACTTGTTGTGATTAGGTGATTAGAGTTTTGTTGTGGTAAATGTTGCAAAACAAAGAAAGACAAACAGGAATAAAAGTGGATAAGGACAAAAAAAAGGAAGTCATTTTCAAGGCTCGGTGTCAGGGAAGTAGAGCTCGTCCTCCAACTCCATGAATTGAGACGGGAGTAGGTCAGGTAACAGAGAAGAACTTCCGTCACCTAAGTTGGTGTCCTCTTCTTCCTGCGTGCATTCACGTACTTTGTAATCTGGTGGTATCAAGTGCTGATTCATCTTGATCAGTCGTAACCTCTCCACATTTTTGGCCGAGAGGCAGGTTCTTTTTGAAGTTACAATGGGCCCAGCAGCACTGAAAACACGTTCAGAAGACACACTTGCGAGTGCGCAAGACAAATAATTTATAGCTAATGTTTGTACTTTGAAACATCTGCCTCATCAAAAGGAATGAATGCTTTGCTGGCCACTGCCTTTTTATACCGTGGATCCAGAATAGTGGCACAAATGTAATGTTGTTCTGTATGTATCTTTTGAAGCCTTTAATTGGCAATTAGGTGGCTTAATAAGTTCTCCACCAACAGATATGCAGCTTGCTTTCCAACACCATCTCTGAACATTGAAGACACTGCCTTCAGTTGGTGCTCTAGCATGCGCAACAATGGGATAGCTTTGCTCAAAGAACTGTCCTCCCTGCTGACCTCAAAAGGACGAAGCATGTCTGTCAGGCTTTAAACTAGCTGCCATTCCTCCAACTCTAGCCTCATGTCATTCATAGCAGAACTTACTGTAAAGATATAGTCATTGATTACCATGCACTGCTCAAACAGACGCTCAAGTATGTAAAAGGTTGAGTTCCAACGTGTTGTCACCTCCTGGATGAGTCCTTTGACTGGCACTTTACGTACATGTTGAATGCTCCTCAGCTGCTTCCGGGCCTTAAAAGAATGGCTGAAATGTGTACAGATTCTTTGGCAGGTAGACAGTAACTTCTTGACTTGGTTTTCAGTTTTCAAGAAATCTTGAACAACCAGGTTTATACAGTGCGCCAAACACGGCACTCTGAAATATTCACCGTCCTGCATGGCCTTAACTATATCACTGCCATTATCCGTGGAAACATAACCAACTATGCGATTTCTTGGTTGCAGCCTTTCAGAGACCTTACTGTTAAACTCCTCCAAAATGATTTTTGCAGTATGAGTTTTCTCCATGGCAAACATGGCTAATGTTGCATGTTTCCGAGTAGCTTGAAAAACTGTGTCCAGGTCAACAACTGCACTTGACTTGTCTCTAACCCCTGCAAAAGACCCTGCAAAAGAGACCCAGTGTGCAGTGATGCACATGTAATCAAGGTCTTGGCAACTGGTCCACATGTCTTTTGTCAAGTGGATAGTGTGAACAGCACTCTTCTGCAAAGCTGCTCCAATCACCTCCAGCACATCTTGAAGTAGTGCTGGAACCGCAACTCTGGCAAAATAGGACCGGCTAGGAACCTTCCATTTAGGTCAGACTGTTGCCACTAATTCTAGAAACCCCACCCCTTCCACAAAAGAAAAAGGGAGAAGGTCCAGTGCTAGTATTTTAGCCAGCTTTGCGTTATACAGACATACCGTTGGGTGGCTGCGTTCAAATGGAGCATCCGACCAGAACATTCCGCGAATGGTGGGCTGGATCATTTTACGTGATTATGATGATGATGACGTCTTCAAACCAGTTAGGCCCAGTGATGTATTTTTTTGCATTGGTGTCTCTCCAACACTCTTAGTGTTTCTCATAGATGTTGCAGGGGTAGAGGGTGTGGGCTATACCACTGCAGTACTGCTGCCAGGGGTACTGGGTGTACCAAAAGAAATGTCTGTCGCTTCTTCACTTCCCCCCTGCATGATCAGATTCTCGTCATCATGAGATGCAATATCAATGGATACATTTGGATTTGTTTTTATTTTGCCTTCCTCGATCTTCCTCATGTGTGTTTAACAAATGATAGCGTGGTTTTGCTTGAGATTACCTCTCTGGCCTCCAGTACCATAGTTGGTAACAAGCTTACCCCGACTAACGCATGCTTTACAAATCGAACAAACGGCCATGTTTTCCGCCTTTGCGCTAACAGTAAAGAAGTCCCAAACTGGGGACTGGTGATGTCGGCTGAAGGTGGAGGCGCTACTTTGACTTTCAATGCCAGATGAAGTGGAGGATGGGCGTGGCTGAATTCGTTTCTGTTGTTCACTTACCGCACCACTACATGGGGTCAAGCTGGATGGAGGTCCATGCCGGCCCTTCTGACTAAAAAAGATGGAAGCTGTAGGTCGTGTTGGTGTTGTAGTTAACGGTGGTGGTACCAGTGCCATGCCGCCCATATCCTGCTCAGCAGTCATTCGGGCTAGGGTGAAAATGTCTGTCTGCTGCATGCCTGCTTGGGCTGGAGTGACGACTGTGATGACTGGGTCATCGTCAGACTGTTCATCAGCAGCAGAAGACACCACTTCTTGTTCGTCGTCATCAGCCATAAGTCAAAGCTTTGCGGGAGCCTTCCTTTTAGGCTTAGCTACCTTTGTCGACTCATGGCGTGACTCACTCTCAGACTGCATTGGTGGGTTCCAATCAACATCAAGATCATCAGAAGGAAAGGGGCTTGAAGAAGAACTTGTAGTAGCCCTCCTTGACCTTTTTCTAGCTGCGGATCTGGAAGACAATGGATCATCATCAGGAGGAGTGGCTTCCTTGGATGATACCTCCTCTTGAATAGCAATTTCCTGATGTGCCCCCCTACTGTCGGAGGAACAAGCGTTGTAGGCGGTTGTGCCGCTCCATGAATCTCTAGTCGCACCTCTCCATGCACCTGTCCATGCACCTCTCCTTGCGGCTGTACTTACGCCTCTCCTTGCGGCTGTACTTGCGCCTCTCCTTGCGGCTCTACTTGCGCCTCTCCTTGCGGCTGTACTTGCGCCTCTCCTTGCGGCTCTACTTGCGCCTCTCCTTGCCACTCTACTTGTGCCTCTCCTTGCCCATGTACTTGCGCTTGTACTAGTTGCACCTGTGTTTGTGGCTGTGGTTGTTGAACACTCGTCAGCTGAGTTACACCCGGCGTTTATTGGATGGTACTTTCTTGTGATGAGCCAAGATCACTGGTCGATGGTGATTCAACAACCAAAGTGGCTGACACAGCAGCACTCATGGAGGTCTTTGACCTAACTTGGCGTGGTGGCACAGAGACCAATGAAGCGGAGGTGCTGCTTCCAGCTTGGTTCCCGGCGGACACCGCTGCTGCTGCAGGCGTAGTTTTTTTTCCCAAAAAAGGAGTCGGTGGGCACACCAGTCTCCTTGGTAGGGGGTGCCACTTGCTTCTTCTGCTCCTTCTTACTGGCAGTGGCATGGCAACTTTTTTTGCTGAGACGGTAAGGCCAACTTTCTTTGGGGCCATCTTCTTGAGATGTCAGAACAGCAGGCCGCAGTTGCACGAGTTGCAGAGTTGTCTTGTCTGTGGTAACACGTGACGTCACTTGACGTTGTGCTGCACACACCGCTGCAGGACTTCTTCCTGGCACTGGTGGTTCTCTTGTGCACCTAAAAGCAATGGAAGACAGAGGAACATCAGTTTTACAGCCCAAAAAGTAGAAAAACACTCAAAAATCACCACAATCCCATGCCATCCAAGCCCTCAATGATGTTTAAATTCAAGAGACCCCACAGAAAGACTAGGCCCATGCACCACTGAGTACCCCTGGGCATAATGGTTGAAAGCAAGGCAAACTGGGTGCAGGCCTGAGCACACTGCCTGGTTTTAAAATGGCCTTTTGACCCCCACCACATGGCCAGGCCCTGCAAATTGTAAAATTGTAAATTGTAAATTGATACTTGTATAGAGCACTACTCACCCGCAAGGGTCTCAAGGCCCTTGTACGAATACCGCTGTGGAACGCATCCTGGCTTTCCCTGTGAGGCGTCCACTCCCAAGGTGAAGCCAGGCATCCTTAGCATTGTGGGGGCCGTTGTGGAGATTAAGCAAGCTATTGCCCAGAGTTGCAGAGTGGGACTCCATGATTGAAATAGGCACCAAGGCGAGAATTATCAGGTCCGTGGAATTTTGTGCCCAAGACCTGCCGAGGCGGGGAATTGAACCCTGGTCCCGGGCTAGACCTCTGCATCAGGGTCTGCCGCTCTAATCATTGAGCCACACACCAGGCCTCAAAATGGCCCCCACCCACATGGCCAGGCCCCAACAACACCCCACAAAGTCGAAAAACACTCAAAAAACACCACAATCCCATGCCATCCATGCCCTCAATGATGTTTAAACTCAAGACACCCCACAGAAAGACTACGTCCATGCACCACTGAGTACCCCTGAGCATAATGGGTGAAAGCAAGGCAAAGTGGGTGCAGGCCTGAGCACACTGCCTGGCTTCAAAATGGCCCTTTGGCCCCTTCCACATGGCCAGGCCCTACCTGTACCAGGCCTCAAAATGGCCCCCACCCACATGGCCAGGCCCCAACAACACCCCACAAAGTCGAAAAACACTCAAAAAACACCACAATCCCATGCCATCCATGCCCTCAATGATGTTTAATTTCAAGACACCCCACAGAAATACTAGGCCCATGCACCACTGAGCACCCCAGGGCATAATGGTTGAAAGCAAGACAAACTGGGTGCAGGCCTCAGCACACTGCCTGGCTTCAAAATGGCCCCTTGACCCCTACCACAAGGCCAGGCCCTGCCTGTACCAGTCCTCAAAATGGCCCCCACCCACATGGCCATGCCCCAACAACACCCCAAAAAGTCGAAAAACACTCAAAAAACACCACAATCCCATGCCATCCATGCCCTCAATGATGTTTAAACTCAAGACACCCCACAGAAAGACTAGGTCCCTGCACCGCTGAGTACCCTTGGGCATAATGGTTGAAAGCAAGGCAAACTGGGTGCAGGCCTGAGCACACTGCCTGGCTTCAAAATGCCCCCTTGGCCCCCACCACATGGCCAGGCCCTGCCTGTACCAGACCTCAAAATGGCCCCCACCCACATGGCCAGGCCCCGACAACACCCCAAAAAGTCGAAAAACACTCAAAAAACACCACAATCCAATGCCATCCATGCCCTCAATGATGTTTAAACTCAAGACACCCCACAGAAAGACTACGTCCATGCACCACTGAGTACCCCTGAGCATAATGGGTGAAAGCAAGGCAAAGTGGGTGCAGGCCTGAGCACACTGCCTGGCTTCAAAATGGCCCTTTGGCCCCTTCCACATGGCCAGGCCCTACCTGTACCAGGCCTCAAAATGGCCCCCACCCACAAGGCCAGGCCCCAACAACACCCCGCAAAGTCGAAAAACACTAAAAAAACACCACAATCCCATGCCATCCATGCCCTCAATGATGTTTAAATTCAAGACACCCCACAGAAATACTAGGCCCATGCACCACTGAGCACCCCAGGGCATAATGGTTGAAAGCAAGGCAAACTGGGTGCAGGCCTCAGCACACTGCCTGGCTTCAAAATGGCCCCTTGACCCCTACCACAAGGCCAGGCCCTGCCTGTACCAGTCCTCAAAATGGCCCCCACCCACCTGGCCATGCCCCAACAACACCCCAAAAAGTCGAAAAACGCTCAAAAAACACCACAATCCCATGCCATCCATGCCCTCAATGATGTTTAAACTCAAGACACCCCACAGAAAGACTAGGTCCCTGCACCGCTGAGTACCCTTGGGCATAATGGTTGAAAGCAAGGCAAACTGGGTGCAGGCCTGAGCACACTGCCTGGCTTCAAAATGCCCCCTTGGCCCCCACCACATGGCCAGGCCCTGCCTGTACCAGGCCTCAAAATGGCCCCCACCCACATGGCCAGGCCCCAACAACACCCCAAAAAGTCGAAAAACACTAAAAAATCACCACAATCCCATGCTATCCATGCCCTCAATGATGTTTAAATTCAAGACACCCCACAGAAAGACTAGGCCCATGTACCACTGAGTACCCCTGGGCATAATTGATGAAAGCAAGGCAAACTGGATGCAGGCCTGAGCACATTGCCTGGCTTCAAAATGACCCCTTGACCCCACCACATGGCCAGGCCCTGCCTGTACCAGGCCTCCAAATGGCCCCCACCCACATGGCCAGGCCCCAACAACACCCCAAAAAGTCAAAATAACACTCAAAAATCTCCACAATCCCATGCCATCCATGCCCTCAATGAGGTTTAAATTCAAGACACCCCACAAAAAAACTAGGCCCATGCTCCACTCACTACACCTGGGCCTACTGGCTAGGGAGGCTTTACAGGCACCCCAAAATTAAAAAAAAAATCAACATATAACAGTGAGCTAAAATTCCATGACATAAATGAGATTTAAGTTAAAAAACAAATCACAGAAACAGTTGTATCATGCACCCATGACTAACCCTGGGCCTACTGGATACTGTGGCTACCCACCACAATATATATTTTGTTAAAGTTATGAAAAAAGTTTTAGAACTGTAGTCGCCTCAGCTGCAATGCCCCAAACAGACAACACCAACTTACTTGTAAAATCTCAAGTCCAAAAGTGATCCAAATTCCAAAGTTCAAAAAGTCCTCAAAGACAAATATCCAGCAGCAGTCACAGAAAGTAATCCTTCCAGCTCCACAGCCAAATGAAAAGTGACCAGTACATGGACAAAGCACTGGGAGGAGCCTGCTGGACAGGAACAGGAAGTTGGAGACTCTGGGGCACTTCCTTCCTCCCACCCCACCACAAAAAATGGACTCCTGCACCAAAGAAGTGCAGCCAAATGTCAATCTGAGGAGTTATTCTGATCAAAATCATCATTTTCACAAGGTTTATGCTTCCTGCGGTGGATTTCTTGTGCAGAATTGCAATTTTTGTCAAACTCTCATCGTGCAAGATGGCAAGCCCCAATCACGTAATTGCGTTCGAAAAACTCTTGCGCAATCACGCAGCAAGATCGAAAATGGCGCAGCACACGCAAAACCGGGAGAAAAACAACTCGGCGGACTCAGAATCACAGTAAGTCAACTCCGCGCGTGTGATATTGCGCGACCAAGCAAAATAATTAGTAGCTTGCGAATTTGCGTAATACTGGGTAAATTTACGCGGTTCGTAGATCGCAAAATCATCAAAAATCCGCGAATTCGCCCGCGAAACAGGATTTTACGCCCATACTTACACTTGAGCGATTATAAAAACGTTCCTGCTATTGGAAAAAATATATATACATGTAATTTGATACACTATATAGGACCGCGTTCGTCTAAATTGCTGCATTGCTTTTTTGTATCCAGTCTGCTACAGCCTTTCGACTCACTCCGATGCGCACCCAGGCCTAACTACTCACCATATCGTGGACAGGACACCTTCTACATCTGTAGTCCCGGTCTGCCACCAAGAAATCGGACATATGGTGCAGAGTCTTGATATCGATATGGCTAACGACATACTCGCGCCCCCATCATCATCATCATCGCAGGTTCTTCACCCGCTCAGTGCTTCGGGTACTACTAACGCAATGACCAAAGAGGCCAGGCATGTGACAGTGGGCTCCTTTGGTTGGTAGTTTGGGCCTACATGAGGCGTCCGAACCACTAAGACGGACCATCACAGCGGTGCGGATGGGAGCAACTCTAAAATGGCATAGAGCACGTGTGCCTCGTCTTTTTTATAGATAGGGTCACGTGTGTTGTGACCGCATGTGCTGGATGGGTGTGGTGTGGGTGTATACCAGCCATGAGGGAGTGTGTGTGCCGTTCTGACAACTAGACCTGGAACTAAGAAATCACTACAATGGAAATCTGGGCCATGTAGTGTTGTTGTGTTTTCCTGGTAGCATAAGCGGAGTGGGCTGGCCTGACGTACACCAGTGCTGCGCAAGGCTCTGAAGCATGATTCTGGAGTTATGGGCATGATTCCATTGTGAGCTATATGAAAAATCATGTGATTCGGGTGTCCGTTTTGTAGTACTGACCTCACCCGCGTCTTAAAAGCAAATGTGTCATTATATCTGTAAAGTTCTACAACTTGGCCAACATGGAAGGTACGGGGTATCACCGACTGTATATTCCTTAATAGTGGCACACATAAAATATGGCAGACATGACGTATTTCTGCGATTATGAATCTTTATTGTACATTCAGTGAAGTGTTGTAGTTGTAGTAATATAGGCCTGTGAAAGGTTTAAGTAGAAGTTTTTGGCACATGAAGGGTAGCAAATTTATATACGTATGTTGTCATTCAGGTACACTGTACAACTTGATGCTGGAAATCAGTGTTCGAGTGTCGGAGTTGCATGCACATCCTTTTAATGTAGAGTAATAACATAATGTATGCGTACCCCGTGAAAAAAAAAAAAAAAAACAAAGCCCGCTTTATTGTTAATCAGCCTCCGTGGGTGCCAAATCCCGGGGGTAATGTTTTTATTTATAATGGGGGGCCCAGAGGGGCCCCCCTGCCCGGGGGACCGCCACCCCCTGGGGCTTCTTTTTTTTGTAAAAATGGGGGGACCTCTGCGCCCCCCAGCCCCGGGGACCACCACCCCGGGGCTTCTTTTAAAAAAAAAAATCCTGTGTGGGGGAGGCTCAAGCCCCCTGACATGCTCTGGGGACCACCAACTCCCGGGCACTAAATTTTTAAATTGGGGAGTCCGTGATGGACCCCCAGCCTCGAGGACCACATCCCCCTGGGGCTTTTAAATGTTGTGAGGGAGGTCACGCTGCCCGCCTCCTGGAGGTTTGTGGTGGCTCTGGGGACCTCTGGTGTGCATGCGTTGGGTACACGTACCGTACCCTGTATGCTATCTGGTCTTTAACGCGTCCCGAACGAGTATGCCAGCAAGAAATAGAAAAATATTTTTTAGATATTTATTAAGCTTATGTGTTTAGATGTTGAGGGGCTCTAAAAAGAGCCCTTGTGTTTATGGGAGATTTTAGTACCTACAAGTAAGTACCAAAGCAGAGTCTAAAGTTCAAGAGGAATACTCTGTTCCTTTCCTCTGTAAAATGTACACCATCTCTCCTATGGATGCCATGCATATTGAAACGCAGATTGTTGTGGTAAATGGACCCCATTCTATAGTCTTGGAGAAAAGCAGAAACAGATTTATTCACATGTTTCCTAGCTTTCTCAATCTGTGGACAATATTTGTTGGACCAGTTCCATTTCTGCCTTTGGCATATATTAGAATAGACAAAGGCAATTTGGGGGAAAAGTGCCATCAATTCTCCAAAGGTGTCCTTCATAAGCATTTCCAGACCTACCCCAGTCAAAGTGCCTAGGTCATTGCCACCACAGTGCACAATTATGAGGTCAGGGTGTTGGAGATGTAAAAAGGATTTAACCGATGGTATCAATTGCTGCCATTTTAACCCTCTCTGTCCAAACAATTTATGTCTACATTTGATAAACCTAGGTCTTTGTGAATGCCTTTCTGTTCTGCGTACCTTTGGCTCCAGAAAATATAGCTGTGTCCTGCAATCTATACTTTAAGCATGTTGAAGAGAGGTCAAGATGCACTCAGATGGTCTCTGAAAATGAAATGGCAGCTAGAAAAACGAAGATTGTTCTAAAATGGTCGATAAGATACAGCTTTGAAGAAAGATAAATGATTGGTTGTTTGGGGACATTCTACACTGAAAATTTGGGTGCATGTTTCTGTTTTTTAAAAGCATGTTTCTTATTGGTTAACAAAAACGGATTGAACTGTACATTACATAAGATAAGCTATGTTGAAAAGTCAAGCATACTTGCTGTTTTGATTAGTAACATTGTGTGATGAACTTTTGACCTGTGTGCTCAGTTAAGTGTTTCTATGGTAACAGGCAGAAGGCAGAATGGGGATAGGGTTCAAAGTTATGTCAGTTGGATAGGATTCAAAGTTCAACCAATAGAAATGTGTGTTTACTTTTGAATTAATGTGGGAAGAAATGGGATTTGTTATTTACATGTATATGTGAGTAGTATGAGAGGGAAACCTTGCCATTTTCTGGTTTTCATAAGAACAGTGAAGTACAGAGATTCTGTATAAGAATATCTGCTGTGTGACTGACATTCTTCTTAATCTTCAAATCAATTTGAAAGGTGAGTTGGTAACTTGTAAGGGGATGTATGTTGTGCGTTTTTTTTCTTCTCAGAGTAATGTGTTTATCGTTGTAAATTGCAAGGAGCAGTTTAGTTGTGTAGAATCACATTCTGAGTTTGTCTGCATTTTGATAACCATTGTGATAAAAGCATTTGGTAAGTTAATGTTTTTGGTAAGTCACCTTTGTACAGTAAAATGCAGTACTAAAAATGTAGAATGTGTGCAGTTACTTTTCTAGTTGAAGGGTCGTTCAGCACCCTGCATCTTCTGGCTGGGCTATGCAATCATGTGCTTTCCGGGGCATAGTGTTTCAAACTTACATGGGTCGTTCAGCACCCTGCATCTTCTGGCTGAATCTGGTTTCAATGCTCTGGTTTGTTTTGTTTGGCCTAAGGTTTTTGTTAGGCGTATAGGGTTAAATTTCCTAAGTATTTTGGGCTATGCACCCATGTGCTTTGCTGGGCATAGTATTTAATTGATGTTGTAATAGATCTGTGGTGTAGTGGCCCGGTTGGCGGCAGTTGAAGCGGAGCCTAGCTAATTTTTTACTCTTCTCAGCAGTGTCTAAATATCTTTCTATGGAGCCCCATTACAACTTGTGACAGCAAGTGCTTGAGAGTAACAGATGATGCTGGATACGGAAATTTACAGATGACAGATGCAGCGTGGATGAATGATGGATGGATGTGTGAAAAGGTCGATGAATGATGGATGGATGGATGGATGAATGGATGGAAGGGTGGATGGGTGAAGGAAGGATGTATGGATGTATGGATGAAAGGGTGGATGGATGAAGGATGTATGTAAGGATGGAAGGATAAAAAGGTGGATGAATGAAGGATGGATTGATGTGTGAAAGGGTGGGTGAAAAGGTGGGTGGATGAATGATGGATGAAAGGGTGGATGAATGAAGGATGTATGGATGGATGGGTGTATGGATGAAGTATCGATGTATGGATGGAAGGATGAAAGGGTAGATGGATGATGGATGATGGATGGATGGATGGATGGATGTTTGAAAGGGTGGGTGGATGAATGATAGATGGATGGATTGATGAAAGGGTGGATGAATGAAGGATGTATGGATGGAAGGATGAAAGGGAGGATGGATGAAGGATATATGGATGGAAGGATGAAGCGTGGATTGATGAAGGATGGATGGATGTGTGAAACGGTGGGTAGGTGAATGATAGATGGATGGATGAAAGGGTGGATGGATGAGGAAAACGTATGTATGGATGGAAGGATGAAAGGGTGGATGGATGAAGGATGGATGGAAGGATGCAAGGGTGGATGGATGAAGGATGGATGTATAGCTGAGGCATTGGATGGATGTAGGGATAATGCATTGGCTATCTTAATGCACATTCAAATATATGCACTGTGCGGGTCCCTCTTTATCAGTTTATAAGAAAAATTAAGTATTCATCTAATCATATACACTGCGATCTTTTAGCTTTTCTGTGCCTATCCTCAAGACGCTGTTTCTGAGTTGGGAAACGTTATTTGTTGGAATCAAATCATTGACTGCAAGAACTGCAACTGATATTACCTAGAGATGTTGCGTGACAGTGACAGATTAACACACATATTTCATCTCTGTTGATTGCCCTGAGGAAGAGTTTAGTCTAGGACACTTTGCTGAAAGAGGCTGAAAATATCCATAAACTGTCACATGAAAATTATGGTAGAAAACCTATTTGCATACTTTCCTTCCTCACAAATCTCTTCCATTGGCCAAACTGAACAAATTATTTAACCTTCGCTCTCCTTCCCTTGCTGTAAAAGCCTTTGAAGATTTGCACTCGCATTATGGACATTAAATTAATTTATGTTTATGCTGCTGTAGCCTATACCAGTGTCCCAACCTAACCTGCACAAGATAAAACTTACATTGATACTAGTATGACAGGTGCGTGCAGAAGATGTTTCATAGCATATGGAAATGTGGTGATTTTCATTCCGACTGATCGAACGGTGAACACCTATCACTACGGAGCATGTCTTTTCAGGTTTAAGGGTTGGGTCAGGGGGCCATAGTGTAAGGTACTAATTAAGGATTTAGGAGTACAGGTTTAGGGGGACGAGCATTGGGGGTGTGCTCGTGCTCGGGTAGTGTGATTTATTTCAAGGGAAAATGCGATGTTAAAGCATGCGAGGTGTTTGTGTGCATAGTGGTTGTGTTTGGTATGCATTTCAATGGAGGAGCTAAGTAATGGGTTGTGTTGTGTCAGCGTGCTTTGTGAATGTGTGTGCGATATAAAGACGGCGATGTGAAGTACTGATGCAGTGAAGTAGGCCTTAGGACATGGACTGCCTCAAAGCTGTATGCACTGTGCATGCAGTCTTCTATCTACCTGCACACTTGTCTTTCACAACTTCAATTCCCTAGTCTGTATCCTTACACTTCCAGTAAACACTCTGTCATTGCTCTTGCACTGTTTTAGGTACCCATTTAATGGTATGTACTGATTATTCAGTGAACTAGAACTCAAACACTGATACATTCAGACAGACACTCTCCTTACAGTACTGTAGTTCTTCATTCAGTACCCAAGTACTCATGTAGCGAAGTAGGCCTCAGGACAAGGAGTACTTCAAACCTGTATGCTGTATGCATGCACTTTTCTATCCACGTGCACATTTGTCTTTACTACCTTGAATTCCCCAGTTAGTTACCATGATGTTGCAGCAAATACTCTGTGTCTCCCCTTGTACTGCTCTAGTGATGCATTGAGCACCATGTACTAATCCATTCACTGTTCCAAAATCCAACCAGTTATAAATTCATTCAGGTACTCTTCTTGCAGATGTAGTTCTTGAAACTCATTTGCAGTATGTATGCACTTCTGTTATCAGTTACACATTTATTTTTTATACTTAGTCATTGTAGATTGTATTTGTTTAGTAATAGAATAGTATATTTTATAGATTTATTTTTATAACATTATATATATTTTTTACAACAGATTCTATTTATCAACACTAAAAGAAATTCATCATGGCTAGAAAAAGTGAAAAAAGGAAACAACGTAATAAAGCTTATTATTTCAAGAGAAGTCATCCACAAGATTTACCTGAACAACAGTCTGTGGTGAAAAAGACAAAATCTCCTGGTAAGAGAACTAAGGATTTTCTAAAAAAAACTATCAAACACTACGAATAGTGTGGAGAATTTGAACAAGAAAAAGAATGTATCTGCAACAAAAAAGAAAAACATGAGAAAAAACATAAATGATGGGAAATCATGTTCTAAAGAAACAATGTAAAGCAAAAGGATGAAGAATCAATTTCAGGAAATTAGAAAAAGAATGTTTTACAATAGAGTTTTCTAGGATATGAAGAAATGTAAAAGAAAATCAACATTTTGCAAGAAGAAGAAACATATTGAATGCATTGTTAAGAAGGCTTTTGAATTTTTTTATTTTTATTTATTTTAATAATCAAAAGAATTTGATCACTAGATAAACCAATCCATTTAATGGAGGCCAAGAGTAAATGGAGAAGACTAATTAACAAAACTAATTTTTCTGATGTTTTTTTGGGGTAATGGTAACACAGTTCAAGTTCTGAGCCTTTTTTTTAATGAAAAGGGTTATCTTCAGAGTAATGATTTGTTGCATGCAGATGATACCACTGGTCGAGCTTATGAGGTTAGAAATGGTTGTCCTAATGAGAAAGAGAAAATTGTTCCCAGGAATGCCGAAGAGGTGTTAGCTGATGATGTTTTAGGGAGACGTCCTAAAGCTCCAGTGTACACTTGGAATTGCAGTAGTATTTGTAGTGTGCGACAGGAATGATTTTTACGCAATTTCTTACGTAACTATACTTAGAAAAGTGTTAAACAAAAGATTAAGATGTTGTAAGGACTAGACCCTTGCAGAGTGAGAGAAAATACTGGTTTGCAAGGTCATTCTCTTGCTTGTCTTTCTACAAAAGTATGTCAAAGTGTTTTTCACCATTTCAGGAAGTTATCAGTACATCATACTCAAATGAAGAAATTAGTCAGGACATTGTATTATGCAAAAAGTCCAGCAGTAATGTTAAAAAAGTTGAACAGTGCTCTTTTGCGTGGATCAGTATCAGATGTAATGAACGTTTGTGAAGAAATGGAGTTTAGTTACTTTGGTGGTGAGCAAGACAGTACCGAAACTGATACAATAATAGAAGGCGATGTGGAAGAGAATGTACAACATTCTAGTACAAAAAATTTGAGCAAGAAATTAAAAAGTTTAAGGTGATTTCAGGCGAAAGGCCAAATTATTCTTGTATCTGTTGTCGTCAAACTCATTATAAAATCAGACTAGGACTGTTGATCTGTATTTAAAAAGTGAAAAAGAAAATAATAATGAGTGGAAGGAAATTGCAACTTATTTGTTGGTAGAGAATCGTTTTGATTTGGGGTCTGATCAACGTATTTGTAAATATTGTTATAACAAATTAGACGAGAACAAAATGCCTTCCAGAGCTGTGCATAATAATTTTGAGTTGGTAAAAATTCCTTCTGAACTGATGGATTTAAATACCTATGAGTCTATTCTTATTCAATTTGTGCATCCATTTCAGGCTATTGTTCGTATGGTGCCTAAGACAGGGAAATTGCCTCCTTCAGATTTACAGAGAGGATTAAAGGGAAGAGTTGTATATTTGCCTCTAGATTTAAAGAAAAATATTGAAACAATTGGCGTAGAAAATGTAGAAGATGAACCCCTAGTTATTTTAGTTAACGGTGTTCCTACTAAGAGTAAGAAAATCAGGCAAGAATTAGTGGATGTTACGAAAGTGAAAAAGGCAACGTTGTATGTTGTAAAAAATAATCAGTACTATAAAATGTGTATGTTGGAGAAGAAGATGTAACTTTAGAAGATGATACTGACTCATCAACTGGACAAATTGAAAAAGTGGATATGTGCAGAACAGAAGAAATCTATGAACATTACAGTGTTCATCCACTTCATTCCAAAAAAGTGATGCGGAACACTATTGAGTTATTCCAAGTGAAAGAAGCAGAGGGAAGTCCCATAAGTATATGGGAAGAAAGTTTGGGAGCTTGTTGTTTCCCTCAGTTGTTTCCAACAGGAAAAGGAGGACGATATGATGAACAACCTGTGCAGATTCCTGCATCTGAATACCGGACATCAAGATTGTATGCAGAAAATCGACAATGTATTCCGTATTTGTTTAATCTTTTGTTTGAGAGTGTCTTTTCTGGGTTTTCTTACGCAGTCAACCATATATTGAAAACAGGTATACATCTGCAAAATGTTTCGGCAAAGGAATTTATGGATAAAGTACACCAGAAAGATAATGTTTTGGAATCTCAGCTGATTAATCTCATGGCATGTCAGCGTGGTACTAATGAGTACTGGTACCGTCATCATGGAGAACTTAAATGCATGCTAAGGAACATAGGAACTCCTACATGGTTCCTTGCTCTAAGCTGTGCTGAGTACACTTGGGAGGATTTACTAGAATCTCTTCAAGAGGGAAATCCAAATATAGTAAATATTGAATACAAGACACCTGGAGAGGTGTAGAGTCAAAATATTGAGTTTTTAATATCGACTAGACATAATATCGAGAAAAAAAATATAGAATGGACATAATATCGACTAGACATAATATAGACAACAAAAATATCGAATTTAAGGTAGGTTAATATACATTTTTATTTTTTGTGTAATATAATTCTGTAGCGGTTGTGGGTTTATAGGGGAATAGGGTGGGAAGTAATTTAATTATAATTAATTAAATATGTTATTCTATTCATTGGTATGTATTTAGAATTAATTGTTATTTAATTATTGATTGGTAATTAATTAAAATATAATTGGTGATTAATTTTAATTGATTAATTGATAAATATGTTAATTTTAGTAATTTATTTTCTGTAGCGGGTTGTGGGTTTATAGGGGAATAGGGTGGGAAGTAATTTATTATAATTATCTAAATATGTTATTTTATTTATTGTTATTTATTTGGAATTAATTGTAAATTAATTATTAATTAGTGATTAATTAAAATATAATTGGTAAATAATTTTAATTGATTAATTGATAAATATGTTAATTCTAGTAATTTATTTTCTGTAGCGGGTAGTGGGTTTATTGTTGAAATAGGGTGGGAAGTAATTTTATTATAATGAATTAAATATGTCATTGAATTTTGGGATATTTATTTAGAATTAATTGTTAATATATTATTACTTGGCAAATAATTAATAAATATTTTGAAATGTATTATAATTGATTAATTGATAATTATGTTACTTTTATTAAATTAATTTCTGTAGTGGGTTGTTTGTTTTTAGGGGAATAGCTTGTGAAGTAATTTAATTGTAAGTAATTACATGTTTTAATAACTAATTTATTGAGTTCATGTTAAAAAATACTTTCAAATTATTAATTATTTTAACTTTAATAGGAAATAATCATTATTATTAGTACGTAATTTTTATTATTAAATAATTTTTATTTGTATTTTAAATTGATTATTTAATATATTTTACACAATTGTAAAATATTTTAATTAATTTGAAACTGGTGTTACTATTTATATTATTTAAATTTAAATAATAAGTATTTACTTGCCCTACTATTGCACTCACTGTAGTTGGAATAGTAATTTCACCCCTACCCTATCCAACGCTTTCCCTACTGTTGCACTCACTGGAGTTGTAATAGTAATTTTTACCCCTACGCTATCCAACGCTTTCCCTACTGTTGCACTCACTGGAGTGTGAATAGTAATTTTTTCCCCTACGCTATCCAACCCTTTCCCTACTGTTGCACTCACTGGAGTGGGAATAGTAAATGTTACCACTACGCTATCCAATGCTTTCCCTACTGTCACACTCACTGGAGTGGGAATAGTAATTTTTACCCCTACGCTATCCAACACTTTCCCTACTGTTGCACTCACTGAAGTGAGAATAGTAATTTTTAACCCTACGCTATCCAACGCTTTCCCTACTGGTGCACTCTCTGGAGTGGTAATAGTAATGTTTACCCCTACACTATCCAATGTTTTCCCTACTGTTTCACTCTCTGGAGTTGGAATAGTAATTTTTACTGCTACGCTATCCAACGCTTACCCTACTGTTACACTCACTGGAGTTGGAATAATAATTTTTACCCCTACGCTATCCAACGCTTTCCCTACTGTTGCACTCACTGGAGTCGGAATAGTAATTTTTACCCCTAAGCTATCCAACGCTTTCGCTACTTTTGCACTCACTGGAGTGGTAATAGTAATTTTTACCCCTACGCTATCCAATGTTTTCCCGACTGTTGCTCTTTCTGGAGTTGGAATAGTAATTTTTACAACTACGCTATCCAACGCTTACCCTACTGTTACACTCACTGGAGTTGGAATAGTAATTTAAACCCCTACGCTATCCAACGCTTTCCCGACTGTTGCACTCATTGGAGTGGGAATAGTAATTTTTACCTCTACGCTATCCAACGCTTTCCCTACTGTTGCACTCTCTGGAGTGGTAATAGTCATTTTTACCCCTACGCTATTCAATGTTTTCCCTACTGTTGCACTCGCTGGAGTGGGAATAGTAAATGTTACCACTACGCTATCCAACGCTTTCCCTACTGTCACACTCACTGGAGTGGGAATAGTAATTTTTACCCTTACGCTATCCAACGCTTTCCCTACTGTTGCACTCACTGGATTTGGAATAGTAATTTTAACCCCCACTCTATCCAACGCTTTCCCTACTGTTGCACTCTCTGGAGTGGGAATAGTAATTTTTACACCTACACTATCCAACACTACCTACTGTTGCACTCACTGGAGTCGTTACTGTAAATGTAACCCTTTCGCTATCCTACGGTAAAAATATTGTATATGTTTTGTAAATAATATGTATATATATATATAGATAGATATATATATGTATTAAAAATATATATTTTTTTAAAGTTACATTATTATTTCTCAATTTTACGTTTATTTAAGTATTTTGAATCTGTTTAAATTAATTTCATTTAATATTATATTACTTTTAATTTACTTTTAAGACATTTAAAAAATTTGATATTTTGACAGTCTATATTTTTTACACTCGTTATTTTGGAGTCGATATTTTTGTACTTACCTGTTTGAAGATAGGAAGTCAATATTTTTGCAGTCGATATTTTGACCTCGATATTTTCTCCTTTCGATATTTTGTCTGTCAATGTTCTGTCAGTGATCCACCTGGAGAATTGTGCTCTTTGGATGCAGTTAAGGTATGCAGACATTTCAATAATAGATTTGAAGCTATGATGTCTTTTATCACCAATAAAAAAAATACTCCTCTTGGAGAGGTTGTGGATTTCTTTTGAAGAAAGGAGTATCAAGCAAGAGGTTCTCCTCACATTCATATGCTAATATGGATTAAAGATGCTCCCAAATTCGGAACAGATTCGGATGATACTGCGTTGTCTTTTATTGAAGAATATGCTACATGTGCTATACCCAAAAGCACAGAAAAGTGAACTTAAGACAACAAGTCTTGCAATTCCAAAGCCATCATTGGGGGAAATAATGTCGTCGAAAATACAACTCAAAGGAAAGGTTTTATATCAAATGTCATCTTGGTTTTCCACATCCTGTAATATCCAAAGGAAGAGTAAACAGTTTTATGTCAGCTATGCGACATACCTAGACAAAAAAGTCTCCAAAGAATACCTATAATTTGAGAAGTGAAGAGTCAAAATATATAAATGATTATAATCCAGTTATTCTGTCCATGTGGAATGCTAACATGGATAATTAATACGTTGCAGATAATTCCATTGCTGTTGCTCGATATGTGAAAAACACAGTTGATGGACAGAATGTAGAACAATGTCATACATTCACCCCAGTACAAGGATCTGGGCCTAAATCCATCGTTTTTTTGCACTCCACACCACCCTGGGTTAGACACTGGCTATATGCAAATCAGCTCTGACCCTGTGCCTCATGGGAACAGTCCAGTCCGAACTACCAAGCCATGTCGTTCCCAGACCGGAATCAAGCATCCAAGGACCGGGTCCTGGCTATCAGCCTTCATCAGCCTGGATAGCTTGACTCCAGTGGTGTGGAGAGCCTGGGACTCACGTCTGAGTATACCCAGCACACTCGGGGTGAAAATTGCAAAAAACACTGTTGAATGACAGAATGTAGAACAATGTCATACATTTACCCCAGTACAAGGATCTGGGCCTAAATCCATCGTTTTTTTGCACTCCACACCACCCTGGGTTAGACACTGGCTATTTGCAAATCAGGTCTGACCCTGTGCCTCAGGGGAACAGTCCACTACCAAGCCATGTCTCTCCCAGACCGGAATCAAGCATCCAAGGACCGGTTTCTGGCTATCAGCCTTCATCAGCCTGGATAGCTTGACTCCAGTGGTGTGGAGAGCCTGGGACTCACGTCTGAATATACCCAGCACACTCGGGGTGAAAATTGCAAAAAACACAGTTGATGGACAGAATGTAGAACAATGACATACATTCACCCCAGTACAAGGATCTGGGCCTAAATCCATTGTTTTTGTGCACTCTACACCACCCTGGGTTAGATACTGGCTATATGCAAATCAGCTCTGACCCTGTGCCTCATGGGAACAGTCCAGTCCGAACTACCAAGCCATGTCTTTCCCAGACCGGAATCAAGCATCCAAGGACCAGTTTCTGGCTATCAGCCTTCATCAGCCTGGATAGCTTGACTCCAGTGGTGTGGAGAGCCTGGGACTCACGTCTGAGTATACCCAGCACACTCGGGTGAAAATTGCAAAAAACACAGTTGATGGACAGAATGTAGAACAATGTCATACATTCACCCTAGTACAAGGATCTGGGCCTAAATCCATCGTTTTTTGCACTCCACACCACCCTGGGTTAGACACTGGCTATATGCAAATCAGCTCTGACCCTGTGCCTCATGGGAACAGTCCAGTCCGAACTATCAAGCCATGTCTTTCCCAGACCGAAATCAAGCATCCAAGGACCGGTCTCTGGTTATCAGCCTTCATCAGCCTGGATAGCTTGATTCCAGTGGTGTGGAGAGCCTGGGACTCACGTCTGAGTATACCCAGCACACTCGGGGTGAAAATTGCAAAAAACACAGTTGATGGACAGAATGTAGAACAATGTCATACATTCACCCCAGTACAAGGATCTGGGCCTAAATCCATCGTTTTTTTGCACTCCACACCACCCTGGGTTAGACACTGCCTATATGCAAATCAGCTCTGACCCTGTGCCTCATGGGAACAGTCCAGTCCGAACTACCAAGCCATGTCTTTCCCAGACCGGAATCAAGCATCCAAGGACCGGGTCCTGGCTATCAGCCTTCATCAGCCTGGATAGCTTGACTCCAGTGGTGTGGAGAGCCTGGGACTCACGTCTGAGTATACCCAGCACACTCGGGGTGAAAATTGCAAAAAACACTGTTGAATGACAGAATGTAGAACAATGTCATACATTTACCCCAGTACAAGGATCTGGGCCTAAATCCATCGTTTTTTTGCACTCCACACCACCCTGGGTTAGACACTGGCTATTTGCAAATCAGGTCTGACCCTGTGCCTCAGAGGAACAGTCCACTACCAAGCCATGTCTCTCCCAGACCGGAATCAAGCATCCAAGGACCGGTTTCTGGCTATCAGCCTTCATCAGCCTGGATAGCTTGACTCCAGTGGTGTGGAGAGCCTGGGACTCACGTCTGAATATACCCAGCACACTCGGGGTGAAAATTGCAAAAAACACAGTTGATGGACAGAATGTAGAACAATGACATACATTCACCCCAGTACAAGGATCTGGGCCTAAATCCATTGTTTTTGTGCACTCTACACCACCCTGGGTTAGATACTGGCTATATGCAAATCAGCTCTGACCCTGTGCCTCATGGGAACAGTCCAGTCCGAACTACCAAGCCATGTCTTTCCCAGACCGGAATCAAGCATCCAAGGACCAGTTTCTGGCTATCAGCCTTCATCAGCCTGGATAGCTTGACTCCAGTGGTGTGGAGAGCCTGGGACTCACGTCTGAGTATACCCAGCACACTCGGGTGAAAATTGCAAAAAACACAGTTGATGGACAGAATGTAGAACAAAGTCATACATTCACCCTAGTACAAGGATCTGGGCCTAAATCCATCGTTTTTTGCACTCCACACCACCCTGGGTTAGACACTGGCTATATGCAAATCAGCTCTGACCCTGTGCCTCATGGGAACAGTCCAGTCCGAACTATCAAGCCATGTCTTTCCCAGACCGAAATCAAGCATCCAAGGACCGGTCTCTGGTTATCAGCCTTCATCAGCCTGGATAGCTTGATTCCAGTGGTGTGGAGAGCCTGGGACTCACGTCTGAGTATACCCAGCACACTCGGGGTGAAAATTGCAAAAAACACAGTTGATGGACAGAATGTAGAACAATGTCATACATTCACCCCAGTACAAGGATCTGGGCCTAAATCCATCGTTTTTTTGCACTCCACACCACCCTGGGTTAGACACTGCCTATATGCAAATCAGCTCTGACCCTGTGCCTCATGGGAACAGTCCAGTCCGAACTACCAAGCCATTTCTTTCCCAGACTGGAATCGAGCATCCAAGGACCGGTTTCTGGCTATCAGCCTTCATCAGCCTGGATAGCTTGACTCCAGTGGTGTGGAGAGCCTGGGACTCACGTCTGAGTATACCCAGCACACACGGCGTGAAAATTTCAAAAAACACAGTTGATGGACAGAATGTAGAACAATGTCATACATTCACCCCAGTACAAGGATCTGGGCCTAAATCCATTGTTTGTTTGCACTCCACACCACCCTGTGTTAGACACTGGCTATATGCAAATCAGCTCTGACCCTGTGCCTCATGGGAACAGTCCAGTCCGAACTACCAAGCCATGTCTTTCCCAGACCGGAATCAAGCATCCAAGGACCGGTTTCTGGCTATCAGCCTTCATCAGCCTGGATAGCTTGACTCCAGTGGTGTGGAGAGCCTGGGACTCACGTCTGAGTATACCCAGCAAACTCGGGGTGAAAATTGCAAAAAACACAGTTGATGGACAGATTGTAGAACAATGTCATACATTCACCCCAGTACAAGGATCTGGGCCTAAATCCATCGTTTTTTTGCACTCCACACCACCCTGGGTTAGACACTGCCTATATGCAAATCAGCTCTGACCCTGTGCCTCATGGGAACAGTCCAGTCCGAACTACCAAGCCATGTCTTTCCCAGACCGGAATCAAGCATCCAAGGACCGGTTTCAGGCTATCAGCCTTCATCAGCCTGGATAGCTTGACTCCAGTGCTTGATATGTAACATCTTACATAACAACATCAGAAAAGATGGAAATGAAGGATCCTGCCTTGGCCTGGCTTGCCTCCTCCCTTGATGGCCGTACTTTCCAGGTCTTTTCTGCGAAAACCTCTTCCAAAATATGTTCCTCAGCGTATGGTGTCCCACAGGGGTCTATCTTAAGTCCTTTACTTTTTAATATTTATGTTAGACCCCTGGCCATCATTGTGGAGAAAGCAGGCCTCCCTATATTTTCATACGCGGACGATACACACATTTTATTTTCTATTTCTACTGTGGAAGACAGCAGCATTTCAGTTTGGAAACAAGGGTTGAATAAAGTTTCTGAATGGATGCACAACAACATCTTGAAACTTAAAGGGGACAAGACAGAGGTTGTTATCTTGGGCAAGGGTAAGAATTTATGGGGCCCCCAACACTGGCCCCAATTAATGGGTTCTCTCCCCCAACCTGTTGCCCAGGTTGGCAACCTCGGATTTCTCATTGATGAGAATATCTCTATGCGGCAGCAAGTAGTAAAAGCAGCCTCTACATGTTTTACCATTCTAAGATGGCTCCACAAAATTTTATGGATGCTTCCTGCCTCCACACAAAGGACGGTCGTCCAGACCTTAGTTATCTCACGCCTGGACTACAGGATTATCCTTTATCTTGGAGCTGACTAAGAAACTCTCAGAAAGCTTCAGGTTGTGCAGAAGGCAGCTGCATGTCTCCTCTGCCATGTTCCACGCAGAGTCTCTATTTCCCAGTCGCTTCTAGACCTCCACTGGCTCAGGATTGCTAGCAGAATCAAGTTCAAGACACTCTGCTATATATTCAAGAACAAACAGGGCACTGCCCCAGTATATTTACAGGAACTGATTCATGCTTATTGCCCCACTCATTCTTTGAGATCTTCTTGCAAGGGTGATTTTATAATTCCTTGGTTTAAGTTGGTGAAAATGGCTGGTCCCTCGTTCTCTCACTTAGGCCCGAAGATCTGGAATACCCTGCCCACTGCTCTGAAAACTGAAACTCTCTATCTCAGTATTTGCAAAGGACTTAAGACATGGCTCTTTCAGCAATGATTTGTGTTGTTCTCTCTTCCTTCTTCAATTATGTCCCTTGGGGCTGGTAAACCCTTTGTGGGTAGCTGAGCACCTTAAAAGTTAAATACATAAATAATAATAAATGTGTGAAGAGATTTCCCACGAGAAGAGTCTAAGTAAGAAATTATACAGTTACAGTTTGACAATGTTATCTCATTGGGAAATCGCAGCGTATGAATGCTCAGATCACTTATCATCTGCAAGTCTATACTCCAAATCTAGAAGAATCATTTGGGTGAGTCTAGGTCTTGCTGCAACATGAAATTGAGCACTTAAATCTGTACAAGAAATTAAATATTTAGCTGAAAAAGAGCCAGAAAGTACAGGAATTGTGAAAACAGATATGTTGGATACATATTATCCAAATAGAAGTCTTCATCTTGAGAACATTTGTCTCTATGAAGGTATACAGTCAAAATATCGAGTTAAAAATATGGAATTGCATTAATATCGAATTAAAAATATAGAATAGACACAATATTGAATGGACAGAATATAGACAACAAAAATATTGACTAGAATAGCAGTAATATCAAATTCAAAATATAGAATGGACAAAATATCGAATGGACAGAGTATAGACAACAAAAATATTGTATGGACAGAATATAGACAACAAAAATATCGAATTTGAGGTAAGTAAGTTAATATCTCTTTTTTAATAATATCCAATTTTTTAAAGTGTTTTTCATGTTAGTGTATGTGTGAAAAGTGTATATTTATTTTATAATTTATTTTAAATAATTAATTTTATGGTATTTAATTTTTGCGTAATATAATTCTGTAGCGGGTTAGGGGTTTACAGGGGAATAGGGTGGGAAGTAATTTAATTATAATTAATTAAATATGGTTATTTATTTATTGGTATTTATTTTGAATTAATTGTTAATTAATTTTTAATTGGTAACTAATTAAAATATAATTGGTAATTAATTTGTATTAATTGATTACCTGATAATTATGTTAATTTTATTAATTTATTTTCTGTAGTGGGTTGTTGGTTTATAGGGGAATAGGGTGGGAAGTAATTTAATTATAATTAATTAAATATTTGAATGTATTTATTGGTATTTTTTTGAATTAATTGTTAATTAATTTGTAATTGGTAATTAATTAAAATATAATTGGTAATTTATTTTTATTAATTGATAATTATGTTAATTTTATCAATTTATTTTCTGTAGCGGGTTGTGGGTTTATAGGGGATTAGGGTGGGAAGTAATTTAATTATAAGTAATTAAATATTTTAATTTATTTATTGGTATTTATTTTGAATTAATTGCTAATTACTTTTTTAATTGGTAATTATTTACAATATTATTGGTGATTCATTTTTATTAAATGATTACTTGATAATAATTTTAATTTCATTAATTTATTTTATGTAGCGGGTTGTGGGTTATAGCGGAATAGGGTGGGAAGTAATTTATTTATAATTAATTACATTTTTTCAATTTATTTATTGGTATTTATTTTGAATTAAGTGTTAATTTAATTTTTTATTGGTAAATAATTATTTGTTATTAATTGATTAATTGATAATTATGTTAATTTTATTAATTTATTTTCTGTAGCGGGTTGTGGGTTTTTAGGAGAATAGGGTGGGACGTAATTTATTTCTAATTAATTAAAAGTTTTAGTTTATTTATTGGTATTTATCTTGAATTAATTGGTATTTAATAATTGTTAATTGGTAAATAATATGTATTAATAGGTAATTATTTCTAATAATTACATTTGATTTGTATTTTTAATTGATAAAATATTATATTATATTAAATTGTTAATTTCTTTTAATTAATTTGCAATTGATGTAAATATTTAATTAATTTTTATTCATATATGAAGTTTTTACTTTCCCGACTGTTGCACTCTCTGGAGTGGGAAAAGTAATTTTTACCCTCCCGCTATCCCAAGCTTTCTCTACTGTTGCACTCACTGGAGTGGGAATGGTATTTTTTACCCCTACGCTATCCAACGCTTTCCCTACTGTTGCACTCACTGGAGTGGGAATAGTAATTTTTACATCTACGCTATCCAACGCTTTCCCTATTGTTGCACTCTCTGGAGTGGGAATAGTGATTTTTACCCTTACGCTATCCAACGCTTTCCCTACTGTTGCACTCTCTGGAGTGGGAATAGTAATTTTTACCAATACGCTATCCAATGCTTTCCCTACTGTCACACTCACTGGAGTAGGAAAAGTACGTTTTTACCCTCCCACTATCCAATGCTTTCCCTACTGTTGCACTCTCTGGAGTGGGAATAGTAATTTTTACCCCTACGCTATCCAACGCTTTCCCTACCGTTGTACTCACTGGAGTGGGAATAGTAATTTTTACCCCTACGCTATCCAGCGCTTTCCCTACAGTTGCACTCTCTGGAGTGGTAATAGTAAATTTTACCCTTTCCACTATCCTACGGTAAAATATTGTATATTTTTTATTGATATTAAGTTCATATATATATTTATATGTATTAAGAAATCAAATTGTATGGGTTTTTTTAACTTACATTAATTATTTATAAATTTTAAGGTTATTTAAGTATTTTAAGTATGTTTAAGTTAATTATATTTATTATTTCATACATTTTTAATTACTTTTAAGTATTTAAAAAAATTCGATATTTTGACTAACTATATTTTTTACAACAATATTTTTGATTCAATATTTTTGTACTTACCTGTTTGGAATTAGGAAGTCGATATTTTTGCATTCTATATTTTTTCCTCGATATTATGGTAGTTCTATATTTGTGTCATCGATATTATTTCAATGATCCCTCTATGAAGTGCTGCCAAACTATTCTTTGATATGGAATATTACAGAAAACATCAATAATGGAATATGTGCTATGATTGGTTCTGAAGGATGTTTGGTGAAACAAAGTAAAGGACATTTAATTAATCACTGAAAACTGAGTTGCGATACTCCTGACAAAAGGGAATTTTTCTATTTAGCTCTTTTGCAACTCTTCAAGCCGTGGCGTTCAGAATTGGAATTACTTGGAGATTTTCAGAGCTACGAAGATTCGTTCAACGCTAAAAAAAGATACTATAGAATGTCATGTTTTTGCTAATTATGTGAAAATGTTGAACATCGAAATTGAGCAAGAAGCTACAATTGCAGCTGCGATTGCTAGAGACAGTTCTCAAGACAAACTTCTGCTCTGTTGAGGCAGGATCCACTTGGAGAACCAATTGTTAAAAATAAAGCAGCAATTGCTATGGATGAGGTAGAAACAGCAATGTATCAAGTTCAAGAAGATGTAACAAACTTAGGAAACTTGAAAGAACAACTAAGGGAACGATTCTGATTCGGGAGAAAAAAACGTTGTACGATTCGTATTCGTAGGCGTCTCCATACGAATTAAAAAAGACCGTCCGAACTGGGTAGTACGATCCGTATCCTGAAAATACATCCGAATATCAGCGAACCGTACGAACAATAATCGAAGACCCATACAAAATGGCGTCGAACTCAAACCGTACGATTTGTAAACATGCCGTACGACCAACAAGTACGATCCAGACCAGGGACCGAGTACACGATATGTACGGGCATACGTAGTCGCTCTTGAAGCATGATTCGTACGGAAAACATTGCGTATGAGCGAGCCGCACCAACAAATACGAACCAACCCAACTCAATAATGCGTATGCGAACCCCCACCCCGAAAACGGGCCGTATCACCCAGCCGCACTAACAAATACGAACTGCACACCACTCAATAAAGCGTACGCGAAGCCTCACCCCAAAAACGTCCCATATGAGCCAGCCACACCAACAAATATGAACCGCAAACCACTCAATAAAGCATATGCGAACACCCCAAAAATGTCCTGTATGAGCCAGCAGCACCAACAAATACGAACTGCAAACCCCCACTAATAAAGCGCACACGAACGCCAAAAACAGCACAAGGAGGGTGCAAACGAGTCGCACAACCCCACAAAACATGTCTCCTGTGCACACACCATTGGAAAACAATGTCCTGGCCACATCCAAAAATGTTTGGTGCATTGGTCAGACAGACCAGCATTGCAGAAAAAACACACCTGTGGGAGAGGATCGTCGATAAGGTCAATGCTGTTGCACCCATCAGGCGCACCGGGAGGGATTACCAGGCCAGGTGGTATGATCTGCTGAGGATGGTCAAGAGGAAGATGGACGAAGAAAACGCCCATGCACACCACACTGGAGGTGGTGGTCCACGCAGACCTGCACAATAACATCCCTGGGAGGAGAAAGTCATGGCCCTGCTACCACCAGTGGGAGTTCATGGAATCGAAGGAGCCGTGGCGCCTGGTGAGTATACAAACAACTCATGTAACATGGGGGACTCCCAGCAGTGCCTAACAGTATGGGGGTGGTATGTGGGTGGGTGGCCATCACTCTCAGCAGTGCCTAACATTATGAGGGTGGGTGGCTATGACTCCCAGCAGTGACTAACAGCATGGGGGTGGTATGTGGGTGAGTGGCCATCACTCCCAGCAGTGCCTAACAGTATGAGGGTGGTATGTGGGTGGGTGGCTACGACTCCCAGCAGTGCCTAACAGTATGGGGTGGTATGTGGGTGGGTGACCATCACTCCCAGCAGTGCCTAACAGTATAGGGTGGTATGTGGGTGGCTGGCCATCACTCCCAAAGGTGCCTAACAGTATGGGGTGGTATGTGGGTGGGTGGCCATCACTCCCAGCAGTGCCTAACAGTATGGGGTGGTATGTGGGTGGGTGGCCATCACTCCCAGCAGTGCCTAACAGTATGGGGGTGGTATGTGGGTGGGTGGCCATCACTCCCAGCAGTGTCTAACAAATATGGGGTGGTATGTGGGTGGCTGGCCATCACTCCCAACAGTGCCTAACAGTATGGGGGTGGTATGTGGGTGGGTGGCCATCACTCCCAGCAGTGCCTAACAGTATGGTGGTGTTATGTGGGTGGGTGGCCATTACTCCCAGCAGTGCC
This sequence comes from Lissotriton vulgaris, assembly GCF_964263255.1. Classification (NCBI taxonomy): domain Eukaryota; kingdom Metazoa; phylum Chordata; class Amphibia; order Caudata; family Salamandridae; genus Lissotriton; species Lissotriton vulgaris. The sequence continues at coordinate 421,149,477 of NC_141694.1, read as the reverse complement.
TAACAGTATGGGGGTGGTATGTGGGTGGGTGGCCATCACTCCTAGCAGTGCCTAACAGTATAGGGTGGTATGTGGGTGGCTGGCCATCACTCCCAAAGGTGCCTAACAGTATGGGGTGGTATGTGGGTGGGTGGCCATCACTCCCAGCAGTGCCTAACAGTATGGGGTGGTATGTGGGTGGGTGGCCATCACTCCCAGCAGTGCCTGACAGTATGGGGGTGGAATGTGGGTGGGTGTCCATCACTCCCAGCAGTGCCTAACAGTATGGGGGTGGTATATGGGCTGCTGGCCATCACTCCCAACAGTGCCAAACAGTATAGGGTGGGTGGCCATGACTCCCAGCAGTGCCTAACAGTATGGGGGTGGTATGTGAGTGGGTGGACATCACTCCCAGCAGTGCCTAACAGTATGGGGGTGGTATGTGGGTGGGTGGCCATTACTCCCAACAGTGCCCAACAGTATGGCGTGGGTGGCTATGACTCCCAGCAGTGCCTAAAAGTATGGGGGTGGTATGTGGGTGGGTGGCTATGACTCACAGCAGTGCCTAATAGTATGGTGGTGGTATGTGGGTCGGTGGCTATGACTCCCAGCAGTGTCTAACAGTATGAGGGTGGTATGTGAGTAGGTGGACATCACTCCCAGCAGTGCCTAACAGTATGGGGGTGGTATGTGGGTGGGTGGCCATTACTCCCAACAGTGCCAAACAGTATGGGGTGGGTGGCTATGACTACCAGCAGTGCCTAAAAGTATGGGGGTGGTATGTGGGTGGGTGGCTATGACTCCCAGCAGTGCCTAATAGTATGGTGGTGGTATGTGGGTCGGTGGCTATGACTCCCAGCAGTGTCTAACAGTATGGGGGTAGTATGTGGGTGGGTGGCCATCACTCCTAGCAGTGCCTAACAGTATGGGGTGGTATGTGGGTGGGTGGCCATCACTCCCAGCAGTGCCTAACAGTATGGGGTGGTATGTGGCCATCACTCCCAGCAGTGCCTAACAGTGTGGGGGTGGTATGTGGGTGGGTGGCCATCACTCCCAGCAGTGCCTAACAGTATGGGGATGGAATGTGGGTGGGTGGCCATCACTCCCAACAGTGCCAAACAGTATAGGTGTGGGTGGCCATGACTCCCAGGAGTGCCTAACAGTATAGGGGTGGGTGGCTATGACTCCCAGCAGTGCCCAACAGTATGGGGGTGGGTTGCTATGACTCCCAGCAGTGCCTAACAGTATGGGGGTGGTATGTGGGTGGGTGACCATAACTCCCAGCAGTGCCTAACAGTATGGGGGTGGTATGTGGGGACGTGGCTATGACTCCCAGCAGTGCCTAACAGTATGGGGGTGGTATGTGGGTGGGTGGCCATCCCTCCCAGCTGTGCTTAACAGTATGGGGGTGGGCGTTTATGACTCCCTGCAGTGCCTAACAGAATGGGGGTGGTATGTGGGTGGAAGGCTATGACTCCCAGCAGTTCCTAATAGTATGGTGGTGGTATGTGGGTCGGTGGCCGTCACTCCCAGCAGTGCCTAACAGTATGGGGGTGGAATGTGGGTGGGTGGCCATCACTCCCAACAGTGCCAAACAGTATAGGTGTGGGTGCCCATGACTCCCAGGAGTGCCTAACAGTATAGGGGTGGGCGGCTATGACTCCCAGCAGTGCCCAACAGTATGGGGGTGGGTGGCTATGACTCCCAGCAGTGCCTAACAGTATCGGGGTGGTATGTGGGTGGGTGACCATAACTCCCAGCAGTGCCTAACAGTATGGGGGTGGGTGTTTATGACTCCCTGCAGTGCCTAACAGTATGGGGGTGGTATGTGGGTGGGTGGCCATTACTCCCAGCTGTGCCTAACAGTATGGGGGTATGTGGGTGGGTGGCCATCACTCCTAGCAGTACCTAACAGTATGGGGTTGTATGTTGGTGGGTGGCCATCATTCCCAACAGTGCCTAACAGTATGGGGGTGGTATGTGGGTGGGTGGCCATCCCTCCCAGCAGTGCCTAACAGTATGGGGGTGGTATGTTGGTGGGTGGCCATCACTCCCAGCAGTGCCTAACAGTATGGGGGTGGTATGTGGGTGGGTGGCCATCACTCCCAGCAGTGCCAAACAGTATAGGGGTGGGTGGCTATGACTCCCAACAGCGCCTAACAGTATGGGGGTGGTATGTGGGTGGGTGGCCATTACTCCCAGCTGTGCCTAACAGTATGAGGGTGGTATGTGGGTGGGTGGCCATCACTCCCAACAGTGTCAAACAGTATAGGTGTGGGTGGCCATGACTCCCAGGAGTGCCTAACAGTATAGGGGTGGGTGGCTATTTTTCCCAGCAGTGCCCAACAGTATGGGGGTGGGTGGCTATGACTCCCAGCAGTGCCTAACAGTATGGGGAAGGTATGTGGGTGGGTGACCATCACTCCCAACAGTGCCTAACAGTATAGGGGTGGTATGTGGGTACGTGGCTATGACTCCCAGCAGTGCCTAACAGTATGGGGGTGGTATGTGGGTGGGTGGCCATCCCTCCCAGCTGTGCTTAACAGTATGGGGGTGGGTGTTTATGACTCCCTGCAGTGCCTAACAGTATGGGGGTGGTATGTGGGTGGGTGGCCATTACTCCCAGCTGTGCCTAACAGTATGGGGGTGGTATGTGGGTGGGTGGCCATCACTCCCTCCTAGCAGTGCCTAATAGTATGGGGGTGGTATGTGGGTGGGTGGCCATCCCTCCCAGCAGTGCCTAACAGTATGGGGGTGGTATGTTGGTGGGTGGACATCACTCCTAGTAGTGCCTAACAGTATGGGGGTGGTATGTGGGTGGGTGGCCATCACTCCCAACAGTGCCAAACAGTATAGGGGTGGGTAGCTATGACTCCCAGCAGTGCATAATAGTATGGGGGTGGTATGTGGGTGGGTGGCTATGACTCACAGCAGGGCCTAACAGTATGGGGGTGCTATGTGGGGGGCTGGCTATGACTCCCAGCAGTGCCTAACAGTGTGGGGGTGGTATGTGGGTGGGTGGCCATCACTCCCAGCAGCGCCTAACAGTATGGGGTGGTATTTGGGTGGGTGGACATCACTCCCAGCAGTGCCTAACAGTATGAGGGTGGTATGTGGGTGGGTGGCTATGACTCCCAGCAGGGCCTAACAGTATGGGGTGGTATGTGGGTGGGTGGCTATGACTCCCAGCAGTGCCTAACAGTATGGGGGTGGTATGTGGGTGGGTGGCTATCACTCCCAGCAGTGACAAACAGTATGGGGGTGGTAAGTGGGTGGGTGGCCATCACTCCCAATAGTGCCAAACAGTATAGGGGTGGGTGGCCATGACTCCCGGCAGTGCCTAACAGTATGGGAGTGGTATGTGGGTGGGTGTTCATCACTCCCAACAGTGCCCAACAGTATGGGGGTGGGTGGCTATGACTCCCAGCAGTGCCTAACAGTATGGCGGTGGGTGACCATCACTCCCAGCAGTGCCTAACAGTATGGGGGTGGTATGTGGGTGGGTGGCCATCCCTCCCAGCTGTGCTTAACAGTATGGGGTGGGTGTTAATGACTCCCTGCAGTGCCTAACAGTATCGGGTGGTATGTGGGTGGGTGGCCATTACTCCCAGCTGTGCCTAACAGTAAGGGGGTGGTATGTGGGTGGGTGGCCATTACTCCCAGCTGTGCCTAACAGTATGGGGGGTATGTGGGTGGGTGGCCATCACTCCTAGCAGTACCTAACAGTATGGGGTTGTATGTCGGTGGGTAGCCATCATTCCCAACAGTGCCTAACAGTATGGGGGTGCTATGTGGGTGGGTGGCCATCCCTCCCAGCAGTGCCTAACAGTATGGGGGTGTTATGTTGGTGGGTGGCCATCACTCCCAGCAGTGCCTAACAGTATGGGGGTGGTATGTGGGTGGGTGGCCATCACTCCCAGCAGTGCCAAACAGTATAGGGGTGGGTGGCTATGACTCCCAACAGTGCCTAACAGTATGGGGGTGGTATGTGGGTGGGTGGCTATCACTCCCAGCAGTGCCTAACAGTATGGGGGTGGTATGTGGGTGGGTGGCCATCACTCCTAGCAGTGCCTAACAGTATGGGGGTGGTATGTGGGTGGGTGGCCATCACTCCCAGCAGTGCCTAACAGTATGTGGTGGTATGGGGCCATCACTCCCAGCAGTGCCTAACAGTATGGGGGTGGTATGTGGGTGGGTGGCCATCACTCCCAGCAGTGCCTAACAGTATGAGGGTGGTATGTGGGTGGGTGGCCATCACTCCCAACAGTGTCAAACAGTATAGGTGTGGGTGGCCATGACTCCCAGGAGTGCCTAACAGTATAGGGGTGGGTGGCTATTTTTCCCAGCAGTGCCCAACAGTATGGGGGTGGGTGGCTATGACTCCCAGCAGTGCCTAACAGTATGGGAAAGGTATGTGGGTGGGTGACCATCACTCCCAGCAGTGCCTAACAGTATAGGGGTGGTATGTGGGTACGTGGCTATGACTCCCAGCAGTGCCTAACAGTATGGGGGTGGTATGTGGGTGGGTGGCCATCCCTCCCAGCTGTGCTTAACAGTATGGGGGTGGGTGTTTATGACTCCCTGCAGTGCCTAACAGTATGGGGGTGGTATGTGGGTGGGTGGCCATTACTCCCAGCTGTGCCTAACAGTATGAGGGTGGTATGTGGGTGGGTGGCCATCCCTCCCAGCAGTGCCTAACAGTATGGGGGTGGTATGTTGGTGGGTGGCCATCACTCCTAGTAGTGCCTAACAGTATGGGGGTGGTATGTGGGTGGGTGGCCATCACTCCCAACAGTGCCAAACAGTATAGGGGTGGGTAGCTATGACTCCCAGCAGTGCCTAATAGTATGGGGGTGGTATGTGGGTGGGTGGCTATGACTCACAGCAGGGCCTAACAGTATGGGGGTGGTATGTTGGTGGGTGGCCATCACTCCTAGTAGTGCCTAACAGTATGGGGGTGGTATGTGGGTGGGTGGCCATCACTCCCAACAGTGCCAAACAGTATAGGGGTGGGTAGCTATGACTCCCAGCAGTGCCTAATAGTATGGGGGTGGTATGTGGGTGGGTGGCTATGACTCACAGCAGGGCCTAACAGTATGGGGGTGCTATGTGGGTGGCTGGCTATGACTCCCAGCAGTGCCTAACAGTGTGGGGGTGGTATGTGGGTGGGTGGCCATCACTCCCAGCAGCGCCTAACAGTATGGGGTGGTATTTGGGTGGGTGGGCATCACTCCCAGCAGTGCCTAACAGTATGAGGGTGGTATGTGGGTGGGTGGCTATGACTCCCAGCAGGGCCTAACAGTATGGGGTGGTATGTGGGTGGGTGGCTATGACTCCCAGCAGTGCCTAACAGTATGGGGGTGGTATGTGGGTGGGTGGCTATCACTCCCAGCAGTGCCAAACAGTATGGGGGTGGTAAGTGGGTGGGTGGCCATCACTCCCAATAGTGCCAAACAGTATAGGGGTGGGTGGCCATGACTCCCGGCAGTGCCTAAGAGTATGGGAGTGGTATGTGGGTGGGTGTTCATCACTCCCAACAGTGCCCAACAGTATGGGGTGGGTGGCTATGACTCCCAGCAGTGCCTAACAGTATGGCGGTGGGTGACCATCACTCCCAGCAGTGCCTAACAGTATGGGGGTGGTATGTGGGTGGGTGGCCATCCCTCCCAGCTGTGCTTAACAGTATGGGGTGGGTGTTAATGACTCCCTGCAGTGCCTAACAGTATCGGGTGGTATGTGGGTGGGTGGCCATTACTCCCAGCTGTGCCTAACAGTAAGGGGGTGGTATGTGGGTGGGTGGCCATCAAACCCAGCAGTGCCTAACAGTATGGGGTGGTATGTAGTTGGGTTGCCATCATTCCCAACAGTGCCTAACAGTATGGGGGTGGTATGTGGGTGGGTGGCCTCATTCCCAGCAGTGCCTAACAGTATGGGGGTGGTATGTTGGTTGGTGGCCATCACTCCCAGCAGTGCCTAACTATGTGGGGGTGGTATGTGGTCGGGTGGCCATCACTCCCAACAGTGCCAAACCGTATAGGGGTGGGTGGCTATGACTCCCAGCAGTGCCTAACAGAATGGGGGTGGTATGTGGGTAGGTGGCTATGACTCCCAGCAGGGCCTAACAGTATGGGGGTGCTATGTGGGTGGGTGGCTATGACTCCCAGAAGTGCCTAACAGTATGGGGGTGGTATGTGGGTGGGTGGCTATCACTCCCAGAAGTGCCTAACAGTATGGGGGTGGTATGTGGGTGGGTGGCCATCACTCCCAGCAGTGCCTAACAGTATGGGGTGGTATGTGGGTGGGTGGACATCACTCCCAGCAGTGCCTAATAGTGTGGGGGTGGTATGTGGGTGGGTGGCTATGACTCCCAGCAGGGCCTAACAGTATGGGGGTTGTATGTGGGTGGGTGGCTATGACTCCCAGAAGTGCCTAACAGTATGGGGGTGGTATGTGGGTGGGTGGCTATCACTCCCAGCAGTGCCGAACAGTATGGGGGTGGTATGTGGGTGGGTGGCCATCACTCCCAGCAGTGCCTAACAGTATGGGGTGGTATGTGGGTGGGTGGCCATCACTCCCAGCAGTGCCTAACAGTATGGGGTGGTATGTGGGTGGGTGGACATCACTCCCAGCAGTGCCTAATAGTGTGGGGGTGATATGTGGGTGGGTGGCTATGACTCCCAGCAGGGCCTAACAGTATGGGGGTTGTATGTGGGTGGGTGGCTATGACTCCCAGCAGTGCCTAACAGTATGGGGCGGTATGTGGGTGGGTGGCTAAGACTCCCAGCAGTGCCTAACAGTATGGGGGTGGTATTTGGGTGGGTGGCTATGACTTCCAGCAGTGCCAAATAGTATGGGGGTGGTAAGTGGGTGGGTGGCCATCACTCCCAACCGTGCCAAACAGTATAGGGGTGGGTGGCCATGACTCCCAGCAGTGCCTAACAGTATGGGGTGGTATGTGGGTGGGTGTCCATCACTCCCAACAGTGCCCAACAGTATGGGGGTGGGTGGCTATGACTCCCAGCAGTGGCTAACAGTATGGCGGTGGAATGTGGGTGGGTGGCCATCACTCCCAGCAGTGCCTAACAGTATGGGGGTGGTATGTAGGTGGGTGGCTATGACTCCCTGCAGTGCCTAACAGTAAGGGGGTGGTATGTGGGTGGGTGGCCATCAAACCCAGCAGTGCCTAACAGTATGGGGTGGTATGTAGTTGGGTTGCCATCATTCCCAACAGTGCCTAACAGTATGGGGGTGGTATGTGGGTGGGTGGCCTCACTCCCAGCAGTGCCTAACTGTATGGGGGTGGTATGTTGGTTGGTGGCCATCACTCCCAGCAGTGCCTCACTATATGGGGGTGGTATGTGGTCGGGTGGCCATCACTCCCAACAGTGCCAAACCGTATAGGGGTGGGTGGCTATGACTCCCAGCAGTGCCTAACAGAATGGGGGTGGTATGTGGGTAGGTGGCTATGACTCCCAGCAGGGCCTAACAGTATGGGGGTGCTATGTGGGTGGGTGGCTATGACTCCCAGAAGTGCCTAACAGTATGGGGGTGGTATGTGGGTGGGTGGCTATCACTCCCAGCAGTGCCTAACAGTGTGGGGGTGGTATGTGGGTGGGTGGCCATCACTCCCAGCAGTGCCTAACAGTATGGGGTGGTATGTGGGTGGGTGGACATCACTCCCAGCAGTGCCTAATAGTGTGGGGGTGGTATGTGGGTGGGTGGCTATGACTCCCAGCAGGGCCTAACAGTATGGGGGTTGTATGTGGGTGGGTGGCTATGACTCCCAGAAGTGCCTAACAGTATGGGGGTGGTATGTGGGTGGGTGGCTATCACTCCCAGCAGTGCCGAACAGTATGGGGGTGGTATGTGGGTGGGTGGCCATCACTCCCAGCAGTGCCTAACAGTATGGGGTGGTATGTGGGTGGGTGGCTATCACTCCCAGCAGTGCCTAACAGTATTGGGGGGTATGTGGGTGGGTGGACATCACTCCCAGCAGGGCCTAATAGTGTGGAGGTGATATGTGGGTGGGTGGCTATGACTCCCAGCAGGGCCTAACAGTATGGGGGTTGTATGTGGGTGGGTGGCTATGACTCCCAGCAGTGCCTAACAGTATGGGGGCGGTATGTGGGTGGGTGGCTATGACTCCCAGCAGTGCCTAACAGTATGGGGGTGGTATGTGGGTGGGTGGCTATGACTTCCAGCAGTGCCAAATAGTATGGTGGTGGTAAGTGGGTGGGTGGCCATCACTCCCAACCATGCCAAACAGTATAGGGGTGGGTGGCCATGACTCCCAGCAGTGCCTAACAGTATGGGGTGGTATGTGGGTGGGTGTCCATCACTCCCAACAGTGCCCAACAGTATGGGGGTGGGTGGCTATGACTCCCAGCAGTGGCTAACAGTATGGCGGTGGTATGTGGGTGGGTGGCCATCACTCCCAGCAGTGCCTAACAGTATGGGGGTGGTATGTAGGTGGGTGGCTATGACTCCCTGCAGTGCCTAACAGTATGGGGGTGGTATGTGGGTGGGTGGCTATGACTCCCCACAGTGACTAACAGTATGGGGGTGGTATGTAGGTGGGTGGCTAAGTCTCCCAGCAGTGCCTAACTGTATGGGGGTGGTATGTGGGTGGGTGGCCATCACTCCCAGCAGTGCCTAACAGTATGGGGGTGGTATGTGGGTAGGTGGCCATCGCTCCCAGCAGTGCCTAACAGTATGGGGTGTTATGTGGGTGGGTGGCCATCACTCCCAGCAGTGCCTAACAGTATGGTAGTGGTATGTGGGTGGGTGGCCATCACTCCCAACAGGGCCCAACAGTATGGGGGTGGCTGGCCATCACCCCCAGCAATGCCTAACAGTATGGGGGTGGGTGCAAGGGGAGTGCCAGAAGACTGGAAGGGGGAGGGTTGGAGGCTTCACTCATCCCATATGGCCCGGGTACACACCCATGCACCTTGCTCAATGCACAGGGAGTGTGAAAGTACTGACAAGATAGCTGACACTAGGCCCTGGTGTAGGCAGCACAAGGCCCTCCTGTGACCAGTGCAAACACTAACACCAGGACAAGGTCAGATATCCTGCACAGGAACTCACAACCACTGTCATAGCAGCATGCTTCATGGGGGGACAGACACACCACGAGGGACGTCCACTTGCAAATCACACTCAAACTACTAGCATGGCCTGTCACACACACCCCTTACAGAAACAGAGCCTCTGGGGACAGGCAATGGAGTGCACTACTGTCACAATCAGCATGTAACACAACAAAACAAATACTGATCTGATGACGCATCCATGCAAAAAATACACAGTGCTGAATCACAAGTCCATTGTGCCTCTAACACAATGCTGTAGCCACTGCTTTTGGACGCTGTGGATGCACTTAAGAAGCACCTGGGTATTGACAAAGGGATGCATCTTGTAGAAGTGCCACGTTCTAAAGCCTTGTGCCAGAAGTAGGTGTACTGGTCCAGGGGGGTTGGCAGTGGGTGGCCGTCACGGCACAGCAACACCTCTCAAAAGTTGCTGACTGAAATCAGAAAAATTCCACTCTCTATCATAAACATGCTGCATTTAAACCCTGTGCATACTTGAACCAGGCATAAGGATTGACGCTGCATTGTGCAGATTGGGGCACACAGAGCACAGCTGGATCTTTGTCTTGCTGGCGACACAAGCCACAGCAATGGCTGTGCCAGTCATCGTAAACAGTACCGAACATGTCAATGACCCCTGAGCACAGGTCAATCTGATCCCACAACATACCCATACATAAGTGAACAATGACACCAATCCAAAGCAGGTGGAACAGTGGTAACGACAATGGATATCAAAATAGGATGTTGCATGATAGTGCATTAACAGTGTCTGTCTCTCACACCCACAGGGCAATGTGTGGAAAATACCCCCAACCAGGGGGGAGATGGATCCCAGTCCCAGGCTCAGCAAGACCCTGACCCCACCGACAGCGACGCCTCTCAACACACCGTGGATGACCCCAACCAACCTGCCCCTCTGGATCCCAAACCCCAGCATCAGCTGGATCAGATACATCTGTGCCAACCACCACAAACATTCCCGCCACATCCCAGCAGACAGCTCAGAGCCCTGCCCATAATCCACAACAGAGCCAGTCTAAGAATGAGGGACAAGGTTCGCCGGGCACCCAGGAGGTGGCAGACGACACCACCACTGCCATCACTCATGGGTCCAGTCAATCCGATGTGCCCACAGGCGCAGGCCAGGCTCGTGTGGCCAGGGTTGGTGGGAGTGGCGCAAGGCGGAGGCGAGAACCTGACCACCAAGCTGCAGGGCCCGTTATGTTTGAACTCCGAAACATCATGGAGGCATACCGGCGGGACACCAAGGAGTTCAGCCAGGTAGTGGAGGCCCTCAACGAAATTAAAAATCATCAGGTCGAGCAGCATGCCAGTCAACAACGGCACCATGGACGGATGGAGGCAAGACTGGATGAGCTCTTGACTGTGCATAGGGAAATAAGCCAATCACTCCGTCAGATTGCTGTCAACATGCAGCACCCTCCCTGTGTCACCAGGCCAGAAACATCAAGGCACAGACCAACACCAGCCACAGGAAGGGAGGAGGAGGACGAATTGTCTGACGGAGCATCCCATGCATCGTCAAGGCCTGCACGTGAGGGTCTCACAAGGAAGGTGGGTCGTCCACGGCTAAGACGTTGAGAGGCAGTGGGATATGCAAAACTCCCAGGTCACCTGGTCTGGCATCTTGCCTTTGTGTGCAACAACATCACCTTATTGACTCTCCCACATGGACTTGCTGGTCGCAGTGTGCCCAATGATGCCAAGCACTGTGGCCTGGACTCCGTTGACTCAAACTGTAAGGCATCACATCTACAGCTGTGAACTTTGGATTCCCCCCTTTTTGTACAGCACCTACTCATGTTTCCTGCACAAGATCAGAAAATAAATCAAAATAACATAATACACATTGCTGGAGAAGTTTTGTGCCCAGAGTCAAAAACATATGTGTGGGGATATGTATAAAATGCCAGAGTGTTGAACAAACTGCAGCCATCCACACACTGGGACCTGTGTCCGGTTGAGGACACACATAGGTCACAATATTCCAACAACTACATACATGGATGGCAATACACACCAGTGATGGGGACAAAATGCTGAAGGGGGGTTGGATTGAAATACTACAATTACAGACAGGTACAGAAGGGTCACTTGGAGGTGTACAGATCATGGGTAATATGTAGGTGTCCACGGAGGGAGTACCAAGATCTGTTTTCGGGGGTATGAGAACTATCAGCCGCATGCATTTGTACTGTGGATGTGATGAATGGTGCCCAGGCCAAGGGTGGCAGAACGGACTGTGGGCAACGGGGTGTTGGATGGTAGACGTCCATATTAGTTTATTGGCCTGGGCCTGTGGAGTGCCTACTGAGTGTGGCTGAGGAGTATGAAGGTGAACCTGCAGTTGACTGTGGGACTATTATAGGTATCTCAGGTGGACGGTCATGTGGCAGTAGCTGGGGGTGTTGAGAAAAAGGTGTGTGCATGCACCCTGGATGTGAACAAGTACTCCTGGAGTCTGGTTCTTGTACCTGTGTAGAGGTTGTTGCTGTAGTTGGGCTGGCTGGTGTCGTTTACGGCGACCAGGCTGAACACCACCTCGTCAACAGACATCACCATAGCCATCCCAGAAGGCAATAAGATCTCCCGCAGACACTGTCGTATTTTGACGATGGCTGGGTTAGCGCTTAGCTTTGCTACACGATTCCCGCTTAAATTAGCTATAGGTAGAAACGCCATTTTGTATGTGTTGGCGGCCATCTTAGATCATGAGCGGCCTCGTGGCCGGCGTGCCCTTTAGTCCTTTGTCCGTTCCATTGACCACTCGAGTCTGCCCAGCAACAGGCTATTTTTAGTATTGGTCAAGCTCACACATGCGCAGTTCACACTGACCAGTCACTCTTCAGGAATGTGCCGCAAACTGACCAGTGGGTTTGAAACCCTCCAATGAGCTGGCAGTATTCCAAAATATGCCCTTATATGTACATAATGTTCTGCAACTTTGTGCCGCGTGTACGTTTTATTACCTGTAGAATCATATAAAAGAAAGGGTCACACCGATGTTCGGTGTGATACCTCTTGCATTACCGAAGGGTGCTGTATGAGTGTACCACCACCCCATGGGGTCTTAATAAACTTGTTCTTTGACTTTTACAGTTTCCGTGCCAACAGTTCTTGAATGTAAGTGGGTTATCTTCGGAGCATGTAGGCCTTGGGAACCCTGATTACTTCAAATTGGCGACCACGAAGGGACTCATCGGCGACTCGGATGCCCGAAGGAGAGGTCGTGACGAAGGCTTGGAAACTCGCCATGGACGCGCGCTGCCACGAGTGACCCGAGTCTTGGCTGCCACGGTGTTTCTTCCTTCCCTTCCGATCTGACCTTCCAGGTGGCGCCGGTCTCCGACTGAGTTTTCGAGTGTCTGCGTTGCTGAGAAAGTGCCGTTAGGCTGATTTGGCTTACAAGACCTTGGCATTTGGAATCTGGACCGTTGAGAATTTGGGTAAGATTTGTGATCGGTAAGGTAGTCTGCGGACGCTTACTGGAATTCTATGATTTGTGATCGGTAAGGTAGTCCTTGGACGCTTGCCGAATTATGACCTATGACTTTGATTTGAGTTAGCTAACATTTGTGAATTTGTGAATTTGTGAACTTTGAACTTATATGTGCAGTGCACTTCACATAGGCAGGCATGTAGAGATGTTTCTCTAACTTTGTCTTTTCCCTTTGAGCGGCACATCTGTGTGAAGTACTGTAAGTGCCTTTTTTATACGATGTCACGCTTTCGTGATACTTTTTGAACATGCCTGTTTTTAGCACACTTCGAGGGATGTGTTATCTTGGAAATGGTACCACAATTAGGTTAGCGGAATCACAGCCGGCTCCCCCAGAGGGAACACCAAATCGTGAAATGTATATTAAACATGGCCTTCCCCCTATTATGTACAGCAAATTATGGCATAAGTATACAAAGGCCGATCCTGAATTGCAATGGCCTCTACATGGGTCGTTCGATTTACGTAAAGTACAGTTTGTAGAGCAATGTTTGTTTCAACGCAGGTCTAGACAAAACATGTTTGATTGTGTGCGAATGTGGGAGAAAGCGGTGCGTGAGCGAATGAAACGTGAAGTTGCCTTGGCGGACAAAGAGCAGCGCAAGGCTGCTCGGGATAAGGCTTTACAGCTTGAGGAAAAAGAGGCTCAGGAGAAAAGCGAGAGGGAGGAACAGGAACGCAAATTGCAAACGACGGGTCAATTCCCTATTCGTCGACCGCTTTATCCTGTCCTTAATAATGAAATTGATGATTTTTCATTACTAGATCGGTCGCCGCCTCCGTACGTTTCACCGACGGCTCCAGCTGAAGATTCAGGTGATGAGGGGCAGGATAAGTTGGAAAAGAGGGGTGTATCTGCTCTCAGGTTTTCTACGGAGAGGTCCGCACATTTACGTAGTTGGGCTCGTAAAGTGATGAGACAGTGTTAGGGGGTACATGGAAAGAGATTAATGAAGCCGATTTAGAAAGGAAGCCAGCATGCAAACCTTGTCAGTTGATTTTAGACCTTCCAGCGGCTATTTTGGTAAAATTAAAAACGCTTGTTCCCTCTAAAAAGATCGATTGGACTATGTTAGCTTCGTGCAAACAAAAACCTGATGAAACGGTTTCAGATTTCTTTACACGCTTCGAGGAGGCATTCCATGATTATAGTGGTCAATCATTAACAGATGATACGGGTCGGTATTTGTTTGTAGATAAGTATGTAACTAATCTCCTACCGGAGATTGCAAAACGATTGAAAACGAGTGAAAGTTCCTGGGCCACGGCGACCCCTGCGTCTTTGTTAACGATGGCTCAGTATTATGAGCGGCAGGAGATAGAGGCTAAAGAAAGTGTTGATAAGAAAGCGAAGGAATTGAAGACGAAGGTAATATTGGCACAGGTCCGTGGGACTCAGTATAGGGGGAATGATAGAGGAAGACGAGGTGGAGGTACTACGTCGTATGGTCGTACGGATATAGCAGAGGATCAGTGTGCTTACTGTAAGGAGTTTGGGCATTGGGCTGATGATTGTCCGGTACTTCGTGAGCAGCGTAGTCAGCGTGGTCGAGGAAGTGGTAGGTCAAGAGGAGGTTATACGGGAGCAAGAGGTGGCGGAAGTGATCGTGGAAGGGTTGAGAGCAGGGGCCGTGGCCAGGATGAACGAAATACTTTTGATAGACGAAACCAATATCAGATATCGGAAAGTGAGAATGTGGAACACCAGGATTATGTACATGCATAGGACTGCGTAGGATGGGGTGCGGAACCAATTGAAGTGCCTGTAGATCAGGAGGGTCCATATGTAACAGCGGGCATTTTGGGTTCTACTGATCAGTTCCTAGTTGACACCGGAGCTACTCGTAGCGCTTTGTCTAAAAGGTTGGTTCCGAGGGCTCCCCTGTCTGGCGAAATGATTACATGTGTAGGGTTTGATGGCACACCCTCCCCTAGCCCATTGTCAAAACCCCTAGCGCTTTGTCTCGACAAATTTTTTAGTTTTGGCCAATTTTTGTTATCACCCTACACCCCAGATAATATTTTGGGCATTGATTTGCTTAAATATTTTCGAGCAACAATACGTTGCGCTCCTGAGGGAGTGCGGGTTATTCTGAATGACAATTATCCTGACCCCAACAGGTTTTACGCCATCTCAGATATTTCAGCTTTGGCCTCTCTACCGCATACGTTATGGGCGACCTCAGATACGGATGTGGGAGAGATGCGTATTCCACCGATACATATTACTGTTAAGGAGGGGGCCCCTCTACCACGAGTGCCACAATATAAGATTTCAAGAGAAGGTGAAATTGCATTGACACATATTGTTCAGGATTTGATTTCTGCAGGGGTTGTGGAGGAGGTCCCTTATAATGTTTGCAACAGCCCTATTCTTCCGATCCTTAAGAGAGATACTGACGGCAAAATCTATCGCTTTATTATTGATTTGCGAGAGATCAACAAAATTGTCATTCCTCAATACCCGGTGGTGTCCGATATTACGACCTTGCTTACTTTGGTTCCACCAACGGCCACCACGTTTAGTGTAATTGATTTAAAGAATGCGTTCTTTTCCATCCCTGTTCATCCTGATAGCACATACCTGTTTGGCTTTACGCTAAATAATAATAATAATAATAATACAGAAACTTATTGAGCGCAAACAGCTACCTCTGGGGAGGTGTCCCGGCGCTAGCGAGTCCCACAGCAAGAGTAAGTAGTCAGGAGGGGGGGGCAGAATTATTGCATAAAAAGCCAGGTTTTTAGGAGTTTCCTAAAGCTTGCTTCTGACGTGGCGGATTGGATGGCAGGAGGCAGGGTATTCCAAAGTTTCGCCGTGCCGGCCGAAAAGGACCTGCCTCCAAGTCTAGCTTTCCTTACACGCGGTACAGTTAGCTTGAGTAGGGAGTTGGAGCGCAGCTCACGTTTTTGGTGGTAGCGGGGGAGTCGGAGTTTCAGATAATTTGGACACGTGCCTTTTAGTGCTCTAAAAGCCAGGGTTAACACTTTGAACTTAATTCTGCTTGCCACTGGTAGCCAATGCAGCTCGTGCAGATGCGGAGAGATGTGCTGCCTAAAAGGGATCCGTTTTATTAATCTCGCAGCCGCATTCTGCACGATTTGTAGGCGTTGCACCGCATATTTAGGTAGACCAAGATAGAGGCCATTAGAGTAATCGAGTCGGGAAGTGATTGTTGCGTGAACAACCGTTTTCCGGCACTCGACTGGTAGCAGAGGCAGAAATTTCCGCAAATTTTTGAGTTTATGCAGGCAGCCCGCGGTGAGCTGTTGTATATGCGGCAAGAAAGACAAATTCTCATCCCATTTTACTCCTAGATTTTTAGCATGGGAGCTGGGAGATGGGGCAGGGCCCATTTCCGTTGGCCACCACAGATCCGGAGGGGGATGTTTGGGGTTTCCAAAGAATAGCACCTCCGTTTTGCTCGCGTTCATTTTGAGTTTGTTGGTATTCATCCATTTGGCCACGTCTATCAGACAGCCCCTGATTTTGCTAAATGCTTCCTCGGACGTGTCGGTGTATGGGAAGACTAATTGCGTGTCGTCCGCGTAGGATATTGCCTTGACCCCCCATTTGGCAATCAAGGTGAAAAGCGGGGCCAAATAGACATTGAACAGCAGGGGGCTGAGTGCCGACCCCTGTGGGACGCCACACCAGAGATTTTTTGGTCCAGAAGAGAAGGGGCCCAAGGCCACTTTCTGGGAGCGATTAGTGAGGTAGGAGAGTAGCCAGTTGAGAGCTTTGTCTCCAATACCTATGTCCTTAAGTCGGGTCAGCAATCTGCTGTGATCTACAGTATCAAAAGCAGCTGATAGATCCAGGAGCACCAGCATTGCTGATGCCCCTGAATCTAAAGACCACCTGATAGACTCGGCAACCTCAATAAGGGCCGTCTCGGTGCTGAAGCCGGCCCTAAAGCCCGACTGAGTTTCATGTAGGGCGCCGCTGTCTTCAATAAATTTATTAAGCTGCCGCTGAATTATTTTTTCAAGCATTTTGCCGGGGGCTGCAAGGAGAGAGATGGGTCGGAGATTGTTCAGATCATCCGGTGCACCTTGGGGTTTTTTTTTCAGCGGGAGAAGTGTGGCCTGTTTCCAACAGTCCGGAAACGTGCCTGTAGCAATGGACGTGTTCCATATGTGTAGGAGGGGAGCTGCAATTGCTTCCGACATTAGTTTCCACAGTTTAGGTGGGCAGGGATCATCCGGGCCTCCCGATTTACATTTTTGTATTTCTTTTACTGCCTCAGAGAGGGTAATCGGCTGAAATTGATTTAAAGGGGTAGTGGGGCACTCGGAGACTCTCAGCTCATCCATTAATGTCGGCTCAGGGTCCGTGAAAGTGTCATAGACTTTTAAAATTTTGGTATCAAAAAAGTCTGAAATGGATTCGCAGAGATTTACCGACGGGATGATATCCGTCTCGATAGCTTTAGGCTTGAAAAAGGATTGAACAATCTTGAATACTTCTTTGCTTGATTGTTCCGCCTGTAGGATGGAGGCCTCGAAGAAGTTTTTCTTGGCTTTTTTAATGGATAAGTGTAGAGCATGAAGGGCTTTTTTATAGCTGGATTTGGCTGAGTCGCACTAGTTAGCTCGCCAAAGGCGTTCCAGTTTTTTACATTTACTTTTTTCAGCCTTGAGTTCAGGGGTGAACCACGGTGCAGAGGGAGATTCTCTGCGTGATGTGGCAGTAATTACTAACTAATAAATCGTGTAGATTTTGTCGTGTTCCCCAAGGATATACTGAAAGTCCTAGCATCTATAGCCAGGCTTTGAAAAGGCAGTTGGATTCCTTTAAATTGCAGTCTGGCGTTGCTCTCATCCAGTACGTGGATGACCTTCTGCTTGCTGCTGACTCTTATGCACAATGTGAACAGAGTACACTTGCGTTGCTTTCCTTTTTGGCACAGAACAATCATAAGGTTTCGAAGAAAAAGCTTCAATACTGTAGACCTCAGGTGACCTACCTCGGTCATCTGTTGTCTAAGGAGGGGCGTGCATTAACATCTGATCGAATTCAAGCGATTTTAGACACACCAGTCCCCCGCACGCAGAGAGATGTGCGTGCCTTCATAGGGTTGACGTCTTTCTGCAGACAATGGATTATGGGGTTTTCACATATCATAAAACCGTTGCTGGCGTTACTGTCCAAAGCCACACCAATGCCCCTTGAGTGGACAGATGAATGTCAGAAGGCTTTTGAACAGTTGAGGCAGGCCCTTTGTTCCGCACCCGTGTTAGGCACACCAGACTACACGAAACTTTTCACATTGTACGTGCATGAGAATGATGGGTGCGCGTTGTCAGTGTTAGTGCAATTACACGGGGATAAGCAGAGACCATGTGCATACTTCTCTGCCATTCTGGATCCTGTAGCACGAGGGTTGCCTGGGTGTTTTCGAGCGGTAGCAGCAACAGCAGTGGCCATACGACAGAGTGAGGGAATAGTGTTATCACACAAACTGTTGGTGTTAGTTCCACACGCAGTAGATGCCCTGCTAAACCAAACAAAGACCCAATACCTTACGAGTGCACGGCTAACAGGATATGAGCTGACACTTTTGGCGCCACATATTACACTGAAGAGATGTGCTACTTTGAACCCTGCCACTTTATTGCCCTATCCGGCCGAGGAGGGTCAGGAAGAAAAACATCATGATTGTGTTTTCCTGACCGAGGAACAGACAAAGGGTCGTGTCGACTTACAGGATGTCCCACTTCCGGATGTGGATGGGGAACTGTGGGTTGATGGATCGTGTTTAAGGCTGCCAGATGGTACGACTTCTGCAGCCTATGCGATCACGACACTTAAGACAGTGGTAGAAACAGCTAGGATACCACAAAAGTCGGCTCAGGCAGCAGAGCTGATAGCCTTAACAAGAGCCTGCGAACTGAGTGCTGGTTTATGTGTGAACATATACACGGACAGCCGGTACGCCTTCGGAGTGGCACATGACTTTGGGCTACTCTGGAGAGAACGTGGGTTTTTGACATCTCACGGAGAGCACATTATGCACGGAGAACTAGTGCGTGATCTCCTAAATGCGCTGCTAGGCCCAAAGAAAGTAGCGATAGTAAAATGCAGTGCCCACAAAAAGATCACGGATAAAGTGGGTCAAGGAAATGCCTTTGCAGACAGTATAGCAAGACAAACGGCTATGTCCCGAACTAGCTCCCCCATGTACGTGATACAATCGCAGGCTGAGCGATGGAGTGATGCTAGAGCAGAAATATTGGATATTCAAAAATCAGCTACTGAATCTGAACTTGCGGCATGGGCAGCAGATGGGGTACTAGATGACGAGGGGTGTTGGAGAAGCAAAGACATGGAGAAGTGGAAATTGCCTGCGGCTTACTTGCAGGCGATGGTCCAGATGACACATGAAATGGCGCATGTCGGAGCTCTTGCAATCACTCGGCTCTTAACACGAGTTTGGGAACATCCCGAGATTGCTAATACTGCGAAGAGAGTAGTGCAGACCTGCCTGGTTTGTTTACAACACAATCCTGGAAAGGGGACCCATACTCCGAAAGGAGGGTTCGTTCCACCTTCTGCGCCATTCGAGGTACTCCAGATGGATTACATCCAACTCGAGCGTTGCAACAACCTGAAGTACGTCCTAGTGGTGGTATGTGCCTTTAGCAAGTGGGTTGAGGCCTTCCCCACGAAAGACAATACGGCTTTGACAACAGCTAAGGTGTTGCTTAAGGAATTCTTTCCTCGCTTTGGAGTTTGTAAATTTCTGTGGAGCGATAATGGGCCTCATTTTGTTGGGAAGATTGTGGAATATGTACTGAAGGGGTTAGGGATTCAGCAGAAGTTCCACGCTGTATTCCACCCTCAGTCAGCAGGTTTGGTCGAGCGGTACAATGCTACGTTGAAACTGAAACTGGCCAAAATTGTGGCGTCTACATCATTGAAGTGGCCAGATGCTTTGCCGCTAGCGCTACTCTCTCTTAGATCAGTACCCCATTCACGAACTGGCCTTACGCCTTATGAGGTGGTGTTTGGGCGCCCCATGAACATTTGGGGGGTGCCTAAGCCGCGACTAATACATGATGTGCCTTGTGTTATGATGAATGATTATTTGGCACGATTAACAAATGATTTACTCTCTATTCATCAACAGGTTCGAGAAGCGCTCCCTGACAACTCTACTGGAGAAGGCAATGATCTCCGTCCTGGGGACTACGTTATGATTCGGTCGTTTGAAAGAGCAAGCAGTTTGGAGCCCAGGTGGAAGGGTCCCGAACAGGTCCTCCTTGCAACCCGAACCGCTGTACGAGTGACCAACAGGAAGCGGTGGGTGCATTCGACACACTGCCGCCGTGTCTCTCCGGACCTGGTGACTCCTGCTGTGCTGACCGACTACAAAGAGATCTTGGAGAAAGAAAAGAGCCCAGCTGTGACGTCGGCCGAAGTTGAGGGAGCCTTCCCGGAAAACACTGTTGCCGGACGAGAACGCTATAACTTGCGTCCTCGATAAGAAGATTTTTGTATTTTTAATGACTGGTTGGTTACCGCTCCAGGTTTGTGAAACGGAAACCGGGAATTCCAAGGGGGGGGATCAGTTCTGCCAGTGTAGCGACACCCGTCTTGGCCCGGAGAAGAAAACAACGGCTACCTCGGAGTTCAGCACCACATTTTTCTTTTTTAGGTATACACGCATGTGTATGTGAAACTTTGTGACTAAATCGAACTATTTGAGACTCAGCAAAGGTTTTCAGAACTATGGCATTATCAGCAGCACGAGATAAGAGACTCTTGGGTGCCATTCTCTTTGTTCTGACTATTGTAGTGATTGCAGTAATAGCCTGGGTAGTCGAACTTGTGGTACCTGCACGTGAACATTTGCTGCCGACTACCCCGGCTCCATCTGAACATTTCCATTTCACCCTGCCTTATCATGAAGAACGGCACCGACAGACTTATCTGAACAATAGTTTTATTCAGATCCTACATCATACACACAATATGACAAATACTTCAAATTGCTGGGTGTGCGGGATGTTGCCTGGGCATCAGAAGAAAGGGGGTACTCCACTTATCCCTCTCCCGTTTTCACATAATGGATCCTGTAATGCATTTTATACTCTTCTCTTTACTTTGAGATGGCCCACAAAAGGGGGAGTGCTTTTCCGTTTAAATAAATTGTGTCATCATGATCGGGATGGGTATCCTCAAGCTGAGGGTACTCGATTTGAATATTAGGAGTACCGCCCTGACAATGTGTCTGCTTCACGAATGTATAGCAACCAGCGAAATGTCAATGTATCGAATGCACATGTTATCAACGTTATCGCTACCAAAGCAGACCTATGTATACGTAATAAAGGTGTAATTTCTGTTGGGAGAAGTGAATGTAACACCACACTCACGTTTGATAGTCCTACTGGTATATCGTTTGTCACCTCCCGAAATACTTACTTCATCTGTGGAACGAAGGGTTATCATCAGCTTCCTTTGGGATGGTCAGGCACTTGCTACGTGTCTTTTGTATTGCCGCCTGTATTCATTGCCCCACCAATGTATCACAACAACTACATCCTCTATCACGACTTTGTTTTAAATCGTGATAAACGCTCCCTTGTCTTGGACGATGTTGATCAAACGGACACTACCTTGCAACAATATGTGGACTTCAATTTGGGTTTGTTCTCTTTCGTTGGGGCAGCTTTGAACAGTCGAAAGATCCGATGACTACCTCGTGTTGTTGAGGCTGTGGCTAATGATACCGCAATTGCACTTGGAAATATCACTGAAGAAGTACAGATTTCTAGAATTGTTGCGCTTCAGAACCGGATGGTTCTGGATGTAGTGTTAGCTGATCGTGGGGGGGCATGTAGAATCATCGGAAGTAGCTGTTGCGTTTACATACCTGATAATTCACCTTCTGTATATGATGCTATCACTAAACTACATAAGATAGCGGCTGAAATACATCCAGATAATGGTACTTGGACTCTGTCAGGATGGTTCTGGTCAATACTCACCACGTCGGGATGGAAACTGTTAACGATTCTATGTGTTATTGTGGGAATTCTGTTTTCCATTTGCTTATGTATCCAGTGTGGCCCAGTTTTTTGTTCTATGTGCTTGTCAGTTTGTGTACCATCGAGACGAGCTCTTGCTCATGACAAAATGATGCTTCATAAAGAAGTAACACAAATAATGCTAATTGACATAGAAGATGAACACCCTGATTATGTCCACTATGAGGTAGCTTCAGCTAAACGCTAAGGGTCGTCTGTCGTATTTTGACGATGGCTGGGTTAGCGCTTAGCTTTGCTACACGATTCCCGCTTAAATTAGCTATAGGTAGAAACGCCATTTTGTATGTGTTGGCGGCCATCTTAGATCATGAGCGGCCTCGTGGCCGGCGTGCCCTTTAGTCCTTTGTCCGTTCCATTGACCACTCGAGTCTGCCCAGCAACAGGCTATTTTTAGTATTGGTCAAGCTCACACATGCGCAGTTCACACTGACCAGTCACTCTTCAGGAATGTGCCGCAAACTGACCAGTGGGTTTGAAACCCTCCAATGAGCTGGCAGTATTCCAAAATATGCCCTTATATGTACATAATGTTCTGCAACTTTGTGCCGCGTGTACGTTTTATTACCTGTAGAATCATATAAAAGAAAGGGTCACACCGATGTTCGGTGTGATACCTCTTGCATTACCGAAGGGTGCTGTATGAGTGTACCACCACCCCATGGGGTCTTAATAAACTTGTTCTTTGACTTTTACAGTTTCCGTGCCAACAGTTCTTGAATGTAAGTGGGTTATCTTCGGAGCATGTAGGCCTTGGGAACCCTGATTACTTCAACACCGCACCAACAGAGTGGGAGGAGGAATCGCCATCATCCACATGAACACTCTCAGAGTCACTACCAGCACCAACGACACCCTCCCCACTGCCTGGCACATGCACTTACAGACCAAACTGATGCCAACAACACCCTCAGAGGAACAATTATCGACAGACCACCTGGACCCCCACCACAATCCATCAACTCCATCGCTGACCTCATCAGCACGCACGCCCTCGGCTACACGGATTGCATCCTCCTTGGGGGACATAAACTTCCAGCTTGAGAACACCAATGACGCAAACTCCACTGCCCTGATCAACAACCTCGTCAACCTCAGATTTAAACTACTTGTGACGACACCCACCCACACCGCTGGACACACACAGGACCCCATCTTCTCTGCAACTCCTCACGTCTCCTTCAACCACACCACCGAACACCACTGGACAGGCCACAGATGCCTCCACTTCATCTTCAGTAAACCCACCACACCACCCCACACACAGCACATGCCACGCCGCTGCTGGTGCAAGGCCAACGTGGACGCACTGACCACCTGGGACCACCCGCCAACCACACCTACCCCAACACCGCTGCCATCAACCGCAAACAGTGGATCAACGACTGCGCTGACACCCTCACCACACTCAAGATCTCCACCACCTATCACAACAACAAGATAGCCGCATGGTTCACCAAAGACCTCAGGACCTCCATGTGCACCTGTCGGAAGCTGTAGAAGAGCTGGCTCCACAACCAAACACCAGACAGCTACACCGCACACGAGCGCCACCCGCAGACACCACCAACTCATCAGGACCGCCAACAGGACAGCCTAGACAGCAACGCACACAACAGAAAACAGCACATCAACATCATGATTGAACTCCCACCTACAATACCAATGGCATACCACCATCACAAGACCTGTGTGACTCACTGTCCACCTTCTTACACCGTAAGATCATCGACATCCACAACAGCTTCCACTCCGCTGCCCTCACACCGACAAACGAGTCCACCCCCCTTAGACCAACACCCACACAAAAACCCTGACCGCCTGGTACAACATCAGCGACGAAGACACCATCAGGACCATGAACTCCATCTACTCCGGATCCCCATCTGACACATGGCTTCTCCACATTTTCAACAAGTCCAGCTAAGCCAGCGCAACCCTTCTCCAAAAAACAATCAAAATCTCCTTCGAGACAGCTACCTTCAATGGGAGCTGGGAGAATGCTGAGATCAACGCCTTAGTGAATAAACAAAAGGCGGACCCCAAATACCTCAAGAACTTCAGGGCCATCTCCCCTTTACAGAAAAGGTCACATAGAAGCTCGTCAACAGACCTCTGACCCTCTACCTCGAAGACAACAACATCATGGGACCATCCCAGTCTGGATTCCGCAGCAACCACAGCACGGACACCGCCCCCATCACCGCCAACAACGACATCAGCATCCTCATGGACAAAGGAGGAACAGCCGCCCTCATCCTTCTGGACCTATCACCAGCCTTCCACACGGTCTGCCAAGACACCCTAATAGCACGCATCCATGACGCCGGAATCCAAAAGATTGCCCTGGCCTGGGCCACATCCTTCCTTTCCGGCAGAGCCCAGAGCGTCTGCCTCCCACACTTCTGTTCCAAGACCATCTGCAGCGTCCCACAGGGATCATCCCTCAGCCCGACGTTGATCAATATCCACATGGCACCACTCACCCATGTTGCACAACAACATAGCCAAAACATCATCTCCTTTGCCAATTACACCCAGTTGATCATATCCCTTACCCAAGAACCACACACTGCCAAAGGAAACCTCCACAGAGGAATGAAGGCAGTTGCCAAATGGATGAAGGACAGCAGGCTGAAGCCCAATTCTGACTAAATGGAGGTCGTCATCCGCGGCCCCACCACCTCAGCCTGTGACGAATCCTGGTGGCCACCATCGCTAGGAACAGCCCCAGAACCCACCAACCACGCACGCAACATGTAGGTCATCCTCAAGTCCTCCCTCTCCATGACCAAGCAGGACAACGCCACCTCAGCTTCCTGCTTCAACACCCTCTAAATGCCCCGCAAGATCTTCAAATGGATCACCTCCAACATGTGAGAAACAGTCATCTGGGCCCTCTCCACGAGCTCACTGGATTACGGGAACGTCCCCTATGCAGCTACAACAACCAAACTCCTGAGACGGCTGCAACACATCCAGAACGCCATTAGATCTATTCACCTGTTCCAACATGTAGGACTCTGAACTGTCATAATTATGTTATATTCCATTATAGACTTACTACACAGGGGCGCTCGCGCCCAAAAAAGTTTCTGATTGACATGCGTAATACACTTCAGGGAGGGCGGGGTACACGAGTTCATTATCTTTAAACCGAGGGCAAATTACGGTAACAGCATTGGAAATGTATATATGAACAAAGTGGATTGATCTGGGTTATAAGCAAGGCATTGTGGGATTCATAGTATAAGTGTGTTCTACCTATCGTTGTATTGGTTAAAAACAGCAGGGCGGAGTTTGAGTAGCACCTATAACTATTGAGTATGTTGGGAAGTCCGTTTAGACTTCGATCGAAGGTAGGAAGCCGCCGAATTTCATTTGTACATGGCTATATGTGTAAAGGGGAATGACATTTACGTGATTTTGGTTAAAGGTCATGGTGCTTAATTTAGCGCATAACGGGAAAATGTCTATCAGTATATGTAGTAATGTTCATTTTAATAACATGATTAAGATACGACTATACCTAACAGTTATGTTTGTTTAAATTTTTCAGTGATCCCCTGCAGAAGGGCTACACGATAAGCCCGAAATGCATTGGGAACAAGAAAAATCACGTAAGATTTTTTTTAAAGTACAAGCATGCGACAGCAAGAGGTTATTAACACAGCTGCCGTGTAGAAGCAGTGTTACTTTTCACGGTCTACTTTGTAACAAGCACAACTGAGGAAACCATTTAAATTCACCTGCAAATAAAAGGATTAAAAATCTGAAGTTATTGGTGGACTTTTGATATACGCCGTTATGGCAAACGCAGTGCGCTCGATTTTGAGGTTACGCGCTTCAAATTTCATTTTCAATAGATCCATGTGGCCATCAACTAAGTCACAGTGTATGATTGAGGGTCATAATCTCTGAAAATGTAATGTATAGCAGTGCTACTGACACAAAGCCAACAATCCGTAGTTAGCCCTGTGAATCCATAAGGGCCATGAAGGGAAAGTAGACATCACCCGCAAGAGCAGTAGGCAGCTCCTCCAATGAGGAAGGGAATGACCTAAACACAAGAAAGCCCCGCAGGAGCCAGTCATTGCCTCTTGCAACTGTGCCTCACTATGCTAAACATGACAAGCAGGTGGAATCAAACTCAACAGCGAGTAATGAAGTTCAAAGCCACAAAAAAAACCCTACCGTGACCATCAGATGCTGCACAGCACAAGATAATCCTGTGAATAACCTCACTCAACTGATGCCATGGAGATTTAACATTTGCTACAGCTCAACGTTATGATGTTATCAGCGCAACATACCTGGCATGATGGGAATGGAAAGTTAACATCCACTCACAGAGAAGGCTAGCAAAGCAGTGTTCTCCACCGGCACTGAGGTAACGACATGACAGTGACATGACATACTGGCACAAGGGGCAATGCATCCATGCAAACAAACTCACAGGACAGTTGACTGAACATGTTGGACATACACTGGCCCAAACCTACACAACATGGTTTTTGGGAAATCAAACTGTACTGGCCCACAAGGTTGAGGGGATGATCCAGACACATCCTGCTGCACACAGTGAGGCTGCAATTCCCCACAGAGGCCTTGGTTGTGATGTCCCATACAATGTCAAACCGTGGTATCTGCAATGTGTCAGGGTCAAGGTTTACACACATTGATGCATTCACCAGAATCAAAACTCAACTACAGATGACTGTCAAGAAGGGTGACTGTCCTGTCATGGGAGTGGGGCAACATGAATTTTGAGACATGGTAATGTTACATGTTCGTATAATCCTACAACATGCGCATGAACATTTACCACACAATTGAAACCATACCAGCACAAAACAGCCTGTTTGGAATCCTTACCCAAACTGACATTTCAACATGTCCGTGCATGTACCGCTGATTCGGCTGACGTTGCTGTCATCATGAGGAATAGCAGGAGGACTAAGAGGACACCAACGGACAACAGGCAGGGCGACCTGGGAATGACAGGCATACAAGGGGTCACATTCAGAATAATTTCGTTCAGACATGGTCATGTATAATACACTAAGAATGTAGTACACTTGTACATTCCAAGTTCACACATTACACGTATGTGTGCGGCATTACATCAGCACTTGTGTGACACTGCACAACAAACATCAAAATGACATTGCATACAGTCAGCTGGACACACAGTATGCTACACATGCCACTCTATGGTACAAGCTTGCACAATATTTTCCTAGGACTCACCAATATGAGAAGAAGTTGCGTATGAGCTGACTCCAGATATCATCCTCCTCCTCATCGCTTGCATCCTGGCCAAGGCCTTCACCCTCAACGGGTGGATGTTCCGGCTCATCGGGATCCAGGATGAGTGGCACAGCCTTCTCAACTGCCATGTTGTGCAGCATGCAGCACACAATGAAGATGTTACACACCTGAGCGGGGCGTATGGGAGGGATCCACCTGTCTTGTCGAGGCACCTGAACCGGCTCTTCAAGAGTCCAAACGTTCGCTGTATCACTCGCCTGGTCTGCCTGTGTGCATTGTTGTACCGCTGGTCTGTAGCTGTTCTGGGGTTGCGGAGTGGAGTCATGAGCCACGGCATGTTGGGATATCCTGCGTCTCCTACAAATTGACATCGTGGCAATGAGTTTGCAATGTGATGCTGTCAGATAAATAAATAATATTGAGACATACATGAGAAACAGAGTTTACCCACCATCAAGACATGCCCCATGCTTGCGCAGCTGCAGCATAATCTGTGGTACCCTGCTATGCCTCATGATGAATGCATCGTGGCACGATCCTGGAAAACGTGCACAAACATGTGAAATCTGCATGTTAGCAAGACACACCACCAGGGCATTTATAGAGTGGTAATGTTTCCTTTTGCGGTACGCCTGCTCCTGAGCTTGTGGTGGCACCAAAGAAACATGTGTTCCATCAATGGACCCAATTACATGTGGCATGTGTCCCAGGGCATAGAAATCACCCTTGACACATGTCAACTCGTCTGGAGTAGGGCATTTGATGAATTCATCAATGTGCCTCAACATAGCAGCTAACACATCACGTAGGACACAGCTGAACATGGTCTGTGACATCCCCCCCACATCAGCCATGGTAAATTGGAACGTACCTGTGGCAAAGAAATGTAGCCTTGCCATTACCTTTACCTTGGGAGTCAGCGCAGTTGGATACCTGTGTCGTGGTTGGAGATGTGGTTCCAGCCTGTCCGTCAAGTCCTGAATCAACTGTTCAGTGAATCTGTAACGGCGGATGCAATCACGTTCCCTCATGACATCCAAGTCTGGCAACGGCCTTGGCAGAGGGGTTGCCCTGCAGGACATATTTGGGAAAAAAGGTGTACAACTGTCAGCCAACGACAAGTACAATGTACATAGCACAAGCAACACTGCTTCAACACATCAAATCACTATTGAGTCTGGCGTGGGCTATACATCAAGGACACATATGCCTGGTAGCTGGTACTCCTCCATAAGAACTGATACACCTGTTGTCCGTGAAATGGACATGACATGCACAAAAATGATCTGCTGGGCTGATCTGATTGAGCAGAACAATGTATCACGTCAGTGACACATGTCACGTGACCGCCAATAGAAGGTTGTCAAGACATCCAGACAGCTGACTGCAAGGCACACATCCACGTCACATGTGCTATCTATTGCACATATCTGTAATATTGTGAATGAGGTGTGCATTTGACTAAACTACACCACAGCCATTCTCAGAATGCAGACCTGTATGTTTGGGGACATATGATCTATGATGCCATCACACACATGAGCAGTTGAAATGCCCCTGTGGCATGGTGTGCGCACATGTAAAAACCCTTGCAATCACGGCACAGACCCATCAGAGATGCACCTACAGCAGATTAAGTTTACAGGATACAAACAGCATCCCTAATCTTTCACATGGCGCACACATGACCTTGTCACACAGGGACATGCTGGGTGTCAATTTGACAAGTGAGACAGTGCCCCTGTCCCTAGCTTCATATGACAGATGCCTGTACTGAATAGTGTGCCATCCCAGTGTTGATGTGCATCACAACATGTTTATGATGTTATTTATGTGACAAGTGTAAAGGTTATGTGAACAACCTAGTGCCCCATCAGAAATGACATGTCTCAACAGCTCATCACACATCAACTGTGCCACATGATCACATGCCCTGTGCTACATCACTGTCTGCCACACCTAGGGCCTGCTGATGTAAGGATGCCATGCCAATATATACATCAACATCCTCATTATGACCTTACACCTACATCCCTGCCATGTGTTTTCCTGGTATCACTATTGTAATGGTGCCATGCATGAGCTTGTAAAACACACCGTACACATGCAGTCACTAGAGCGTGTCAAACGCCAAGTACCCCAATAGTACATGCGTGTTTACGGGTCGTTTCACTATTATTTTCGAGCCATACCCGATTGGACCGTGCGAGAGTACGGGTCGTATCACTCTTACATTCGAGCCATACGCGAGCAGACCGTACCCCAATAGTACATGCGTGTGTACGGGTCGTCTCACTATTACATTTGAGCCATACGCGATTGGACCGTGCATGTGTACGGGTCGTATCACTATTACATTCGAGCCATACGCGAGCGGACCATACCCGAATAGAACATGCATGTATATGGGTCGTTTCACTATTACATTCGAGCCATAGGCAATTGGACTGCGCGTGTGTACGGGTCGTATCACTATTACATTCAAGCCATACACGAGCGGACCGTACCCCAACAGTATGTGCGTGTGTACGAGTCATTTCACTATTACATTCAAGCCATACGCGAGCGGACCGTACCCCGCTATTGCGTGTGTGTGTGTGTGTGCGGGACGTTTCACTATTACATTCAAGCCATACACGAGCGGACCGTACCCCAACAGTATGTGCGTGTGTACGAGTCATTTCACTATTACATTCAAGCCATACGCGTGCGGACCGTACCCCAATAGTATGTGCGTGTGTATGGGTCATTTCACTATTGCATTCGAGCCATACGCGAGCGGACCGTACGCTGCCATTGCGTGTGTGTGCGGGACGTTTCACTATTGAAAAAGTTGCATTCGCGACGGAAAACGCACCATACTTGTGTGGGGTTACCAGAAAAAACACAGGGAACATCTAGGGGACGGGTAGAATGCCCAGAATGCAGGATAGTTGTCAAGGAAACAGAGATTTGAGTGTGTTCTACAGGTGTTCTGAAAAATTCAGTTGGTCAAAAATATACAATGTTCCAATATTTGTTGTGGAGCTCAAGCTCAATTTATAAACCATGCAAATGTGTGTCATGGCCTTATGTTTAATGGGATTGGATGAAACATAGGATGCAAAGTAATCTGGCCTATCACACTGTACTCCTTCGACGGACAGCCCTCAGCAGCACTGATGTAAGGCTGCATGTGGCTGTGAGAGGGCACGAGCCTGCACAACATTGGAGTGGACAACACTGCTGCTGACTCTGCATTCCCTGGACTCTGTGATTTTGATGATCATGGAGAGGGCACCTGCATTCAGTGAGGAGGAGAACCAGGCCCTACTGGATGCCCTCCTACCAAACTTCAGCAAGCTGTATGGGAAACCAGGGGATCAGGTGAGTGATGAATGTGTGAGTGTCACTACAGCCATTGTGTATTTATGGAACAGAGATGCAATGTTGTTTGGAGTGAGTGCCGGGTGTGTACATTGTGGTAACTCTCATGCAGTGAATGATGTAGTTAAATAGTGTTTACTGTTTACCTGCATTGTGCTAACTGTGACATTCAATGCAATGTGAATCACACTTTCTGCGGTGCCACACCTTGCATGATTTTTAGGCATGATTTACAGAGGTGTAACAGTGTTCCCGACAGAGTGACAGATGAATGTACTCACTGTTGTTAATTGTTTTTCGTGACCTGTGTGGATGTTGGGCAAATGCATGCTTTGAAGTCATGAACATTAAAGAGTGTGAATGTTCTTTGTCACCTGGCTATCTGTGTATGTGATGTTTGGCAACAATGATGCATGGCGTATGCCAAAGCTGTACCCATCTGATGTGACAAATATGCAGTGCCCTGTGCACGACTTGGACAGTTAGCATGACACATGTGTCACATCTTTGTAAAGTGTGACATGTGCAAAGTGAGGTTGTATACACTGTTGACAATGACGAGCAAATGATCTGTAAAAGACACCGTTGATGGACAGAATGTAGAACAATGTCATACATTCACCCCAGTACAAGGATCTGGGCCTAAATCCATAATTTTTTGCACTCCACACCACCCTGGGTTAGACACTGGCTATATGAAAATCAGCTCTGACCCTGTGCCCCATGGGAACAGTCCAGTCCGAACTACCAAGCCATGTCTTTCCCAGAACGGAATCAAGCATCCAAGGACCGGTTTCTGGCTATCAGCCTTCATTGAGCCTGGATAGCTTGACTCCAGTGGTGTGGAGAGCCTGGGACTCACGTCTGAGTATACCCAGCACACTTGGGGTGAAAATTGCAAAAAACACAGTTGATGGACAGAATGTAGAACAATGTCATACATTCACCCGGTACAAGGATCTGGGCCTAAATCTATCGTTTTTTTGCACTCCACACCACCCTGGGTTAGACACTGGCTATATGCAAATCAGCTCTGACCCTGTGCCCCATGGGAACAGTCCAGTCCGAACTACCAAGCCATGTCTTTCCCAGAACGGAATCAAGCATCCAAGGACCGGTTTTTGGCTATCAGCCTTCATTCAGCCTGGATAGCTTGACTCCAGTGGTGTGGAGAGCCTGGGACTCACGTCTGAGTATACCCAGCACACTTGGGGTGAAAATTGCAAAAAACACAGTTGATGGACAGAATGTAGAACAATGTCATACATTCACCCCAGTACAAGGATCTGGGCCTAAATCCATAGTTTTTTTGCACTCCACACCACCCTGGGTTAGACACTGGCTATATGCAAATCAGCTCCGAAACTGATTGTTGCTCCCGCATTCATTGCCTGCAGCCCACTCGTCAGCAGAGCCCCGGTTACCGTCTACAGTCCTGATTAAGTCAGGCACAGCACTCAGCACCCGCCGCCCATGCAGAAGCAACAATCAGTTTCGGACCATTGAGTTACCAATCGGACTTCAATCACGCTCTCCTGCCTGAATTTAAATCACTGTTTTCATCGACAACCCTGTCCTGATGACGATCCCGACTAAAGGGGATCGAAACGCCGTCGACTAGACAGCTTGAATTATACGACGCACATCACGTCTTGTGCTCTTATATAAATAATTGTGTTTCAAGTGATTATAACTTGTTTCTGTTGGAGCCATTTTTTGATGTTTAAACTTTGGTCAATGCGTCGCCAATGCTGTTGTTTTTAACACTTGCACGCTCACTATCACTGACTGTATATAGCACTTTGCACCAAGTGTCACTGGGTTGTCACAAGATCCGTTCTGTACAGTGCTGTTCTAACTGTATTGACCCACGAATGATCTCTCCTTTGCTTTTTGGTAAATAATACTACCTTCTTGGAAAATCATTTCAACTCCTTGTTTCTCCTTTCTTTGTAATGCATATTGCATACATTTCTGAAACTGTCTTTACATAATACCTGTTGGGAATTGTTTTTGCTTACATGATACACCCATCCCAACGAGGTTTATGGGTTTTCTCCTGTTGTTCTTATACATCGATGTCATTATGTCATCAAATGCCCGTGTGGCAAAGTATATGTGGGACAAACAGAAAGGAAAGTTAAAACGCGTATAACAGAACACAAAAGCAATATAAGACTAATGAACACCAAGTCCACTATAGCATATCATTGGATGGAAGCTAGACATCAAATTGCTCAACTACGTTTCATGGTATTAGAGAAGATCACACAACGCCGAGACCAGGATCCTGTTAAACAAAGACTGAGATCAGAATACTTTTGGATCAAAAAATTGAACTCCGCCCATCCCATTGGGCTTAATGATCGCATAGAACATTCATGTTTTCTGTAGAATGCAAGCTATTTCAGCATTGACCTTAAACATATTCTGGGCTTGATTAAGCAGTGGTTATAATGTCATGTATTTACTTTGTATTTATTACGCTTTAGCTGTTTTTGAAAAATGTAACAGTGCATGTACACTTTTTTCATTACACTTAGCATCTTCATTTAATGCGTGCTTTTACCTTAGCTCTGCAATATGTAACATTTGTCATTATTGAATATGCAGTAGAGCACTTTCACATCCGCGAAGCCTTCGTATATCCCATCACATGATCTGTGTCATTTGTGCTAGGTCGCGGTTGATTTGTTTTTCTGCCGATCACGTGACCGGACATTCGGCTTTTGTAAACCTTCAGCATTTGGCGCGTAATTCAACCTTTGGAAACAGAGAAGTTTGTGAATCCGCAGTCAGAAACCCTCCAGTCCTTCGTAAGTAAACCTGTTAGTGCCGAGGCATGTTAAACAGCACAATTGCACGTAATATATGAACTCAGATATTGGATAAGTTTAATGTCATGAGTGCGAGTTATTTTAAGTCTATACACTCGTTGATATCTTTGTGTCATAGGACTGAGATGGTGAAATTGAACATTTTAGGCTTCACAAATAGCGCATATTGATGTCAGTTATGTTACATAAACCAAATCTATATGCTAATCTTCATCATATAGAAACTTCATTTTCACTGTATAGCATCAGCATTGTAATATTGATTAGTAGGACAGTGAAATAATTGGTCCTGTTTCATTTTTTACAGACCCCTGACGAAGGGTCAGTTTCAGTTGACCCGAAATGCATTGGGTGGATGTTATTTATAGACCACTGGAAATTAAATGTGACATATAAGAAGATTATGTTTACAATAATTATGGAAGTCAAAAATATATGAAGTTTTTATTTATCTACACGTTGAAATAACTTTGGAGAAAATAAATGGAAACTAGTGAAGAAACTAGCATGTTTCATTGATTACATTGCGCATTTGTTAGTGGAAGGGGCCACTCCCCACAGCATATACATTATTTACACAAGTTGCGATAACAAA
Source organism: Lissotriton vulgaris (assembly GCF_964263255.1). NCBI lineage: Eukaryota > Metazoa > Chordata > Amphibia > Caudata > Salamandridae > Lissotriton > Lissotriton vulgaris. The sequence continues at coordinate 421,115,757 of NC_141694.1, read as the reverse complement.
AGAAGTTAAAAATATTCGGAAAATAAAGTAAAGAACAGAGTGCACGGGGATAACACTTTCGCTACAGTAGCCATGTTTGCCATGGAGAAATCTTATACTGCATTAAACATTTTCGATGAGTTTAATACAAATGTCTTTCAATGGCTGTCTCCAAGAAAGTGCATGATTGGTTATGTTTCCACGGATAATGGCAATAATGCAGTTAGGGCAATGCACGAGCGTGGCTATTTCAGAGTGCCGTGATTGGCGCACTATATAAACCTGGTTGTGCAAGATTTCTTGAAAAAAGAAAATACAGTCAGCAAGTTACTGACCACCTGCCGAAGAATCTGCACATATGTCAGCCATTCTTTTAAGGCCCGGAAGGAGCTGAGGCGCATGCAACATGAACGTAGACTGCCAGTCAAAGGACTCATCCAGGAGGTTGTAACACATTGGAACTCAACCTTCTACATGCTTGAGCTTCTGTCTGAGCAGTGGGTGGTAATCAATCAGTATATCTTTGGACTGGGTTCTATTATGAAAGACATGTGGCTAGAGTTGGAGGAATGGAAGCTAGTTAAAAGCCTGACAGACATGCTTCATGCGTGAAGTCAGCAGGGAGGACTGTACTTTGGGCAAAGCTATCACATTGTTGCGCATGCTAGAGCACCAACTGAAGGCAGTGTCTTCAACATTCAAAGATGATACTAACAAGCAAGATGCAAATCAGTTGGCGGAGATCTTGTTAAGCCGCCTAGTTGGCAATCAAAGGCTTAAAAACATACATACAGAACGACATTACATTTGCGCCTCTATTCTGGATTCACGGTACAAAAAGGCAATGGCCAGCAAACCATTCATTCCTTTTGATGAAGCAGATGTTACAAAGTACAAACATTGGCTAGCTGTGTCAGCCACTCGGTTCAAAAAAGAGCATCAGAAAATTTAAGTTAGCAGCAGTAGTAGTACTGAATCAGCTGGCCATCCGGCGTCAAGGTCCACTTCTGAATCTGTGGCCGAAGTAAGTCACTTTCCCTCTCAGCCGTTAACGACACCAGCAACCGTATCATCATCCTCACCTGCACCAGGCCCAGCCATAATATTGTCGGAAGCGGATTGGCTAACTCAGCAAGGGTTTGCTCGTTCCAGAGATGCAAAGGCCACAGAACAAAGTACGCAAAGTAGAGGAACCCTGGAGAACTTTGAGTCAATGGTGAAGGCCTATCTGGATGACCCAACAGAGTTCTTTGTTAATCAGAACCCATTGGTGTATTGGTATGGGAAAAGGCATCTATGGCGACAGATCACCAACCTGGCTATAAATAACTTGTCTTTCCCACTCGCAAGCGTGTCTTCTGAACGTGTTTTCAGTGCTGCTGGTGTCATTGTAACCTCAAAAAGGAGCTGCCTCTCTGCCAAAAATGTGGAGAGGTTAACAATGATCAAGATGAATCAGCACTTCATACCACCAGATTACAAAATACGTGAATGCACGGCGGAAGAAGAGGACACCGACTTAGATGACGGAAGTTCTTCTCTGTTTCCCGACCTACTCCCGTCTCAATTCTCAGAGTTTGAGGACGAGCTCTACTTCCCTGACACCAATCCCTGAAAATGACTTACTTTCTTTTTCGTCCTTATTCACTTTTATTCCTATGTGCCTTTCTTTGTTTTGCAACTTTTACCACGACAAAACTTTAATCACCTAATCACAACAAGCCCATCAGCAGAACTTTCTTTACTTATTTCCTTATTGATTTGAAGGTGCCGCGGTCTGCATTCCTCAGGTTCACAAGTTCACAAGAACTCAGTCATGCTCCTCTATCCTCCTCCTTCAGACTCCCCCTATCCATTTCCCTCAAAGCAGATGGCTGGATTCCGCATAATGAAGAAAGAATTTTGTCTTCGTAGACGAGTCCCCACAAGTGGGACTGGAATTACTGAGTCCACATTAATGATGGCTGGCACAGTTACTTCTGAAATTGACAGGAGAGGCTCCCCTGTGGGACTTCACTTCCAGAAGAAGATGCGGACAAAGAGTGGAACAGGTAATGAATGAATAATGAGAAGATGGCATGCAGTGAGCAGCAATGGCTGTCTGGCTCTGATGGAGGCAATTGCTGTTTGTTTGCTGTGCATGAAATTAATCTCTTCTGTTATTATTTAATCTTTTAGATACTTAAAGAAACTCAAGTCTACTATGCTTTTTTTTACCTTGTTTAATTCAAATTGTACTTCAACTGCAGGGCCCACTACGTTGCATTTTCCAATATGTTAAATTTCCTTGGACTGACTGTTTGCCAATATACCATGATGATTGATGATGAGTGTTGATGATCAAAGTTAACTAATATATTTTTTTTCTTTACAGTCACTCGCTGGGATGGACGGCTCATCATTGTCGGTTTACGGAAGAAGTATGTCCAATTCGTGAGTGGCAAACAGGTATACCAGTCAACAACAACTACTACAGCAGAACTACATGTTTGTCTAGTCGTGGTGTAGTGGTCGAGCCAGTGCAGTGTTGTTATGCCAAGCAGAGTCCAGACAGCAGTTCATGTAAAATTGGGGCTATGTTGCAGTTGCTGCATACAATTAGATATGCTGCAAGGGTGAAAAAAACAGAAAACAATCACAGCCTCATAGAGGTGGAAGGGCAAGCCTCTGCGAGGTAGCAGTATAGCATGTTTTTGGGGGTCTGTTTGGGGGTCTTCTAGATTTTTGTGACTGGGTTGAGGGGTCTGGCAGCACTCATGGGAAGGCCTAATTTTGATAGCAAGTGGTTTGAAGAAAATCCATGGTGGAAAAGGGTAGTTAGGGCCTAGCTGCAGAGCACGCTTTGATTGATGTGGAAGGAGGCCTCAAATTTCCTAAGTGTCACATTTTCAATTTTTGCTTTTTGCCTGTTTGGGGGTGTTCTACTTTTTTGCAGGTGGGTTCAGGGGTCTGGGGGCAATGCTGGGAAGGTCTAATATCAGAATCAAGTGGTTTGGAGTAAATCCATGGTGAAAATTTCTTTCAATTTTCGCTCACTTTGGTGTTTTCGGGGGGCTGTTTGGGGGGTTCCTGGTGTTTGGGGGGGTTGGGGGGTTTTGGAGCACTGCTGGGCATTTTGGTTGCAAGTGGTTTGAAGAAAATCCGTGGTGGGAAAGGGGAGTAAGGGCCTACTTGCATAGTGCGCTTGGATTGATTTTGGAAGTAGGCCTGACATTTTCTAAGTGTCAAATTTTCCATTTTTGATTTTTGCCTGTTTGGGGGTATTCTACTTTTTTGCGGGTGGGTTCAGGGTACTGGGGGTAATGCTGGGAAGGTCTAATATCGGATCCAAGTGGTTTGGAGAAAATCCATGGTGAATTTATTTTTCAATTTTCGCTCACTTTGGTGTTTTCGGGGGCTGTTTGGGGGGTTCCTGGTGTTTGAGGGGGTTGGGGGGTCTTGGAGCACTGCTGGGCATGCCTAATTTTGGTTGCAAGTAGTTTGAAGAAAATCCATGGTGGGAAAGGAGAGTTAGGGCCTACTTGCAGAGCACGCTTGGATTGATTTTGGAAGTAGGCCTGAAATGTTCTGTGTCACATTTTCCATTTTTGCTTTTTGCCTGTTTGGGGATGTTCTACTTTTTTGCGGGTGGGCTCAGGGGTCTGGGGGCAATGCTGGGAAGGTCTAATATCGGAATCAAGTGGTTTGGAGAAAATCCATGGTGAAATTTCTTTTCAATTTTCGCTCAGTTTAGTGTTTTTGAGGGGCTATTTGGGGGGTTCCTGGTGTTTGGGGGGTTGGGGGTCTTGGAGCAATGCTGGGCATGCCTAATTTTGGTTGCAAGTGGTTTGAAAAAAATCCATGGTGGGAAAGGGGAGTTAGGGCCTAGCTGCAGAGCGTGCATGGATCGATTTTGGAAGTAGGCCTGAAATGTTCTAAGTGTCACATTTTCCATTTTTGTTTTGCCTGTTTGGGGTTGTTCTACTTTTTGCGGGTGGGTTCAGGGGTCTGGGGGCAATGCTGGAAAGGTCTAATATCGGAATCAAGTGGTTTGGAGAATATCCATGGTGAAATTTCTTTTCAATTTTTGCTCACTTTGGTGGTTTGAGGGGGTTGTTTTGGGGGTTCCTGTTGTTTGGGGCGGGGGGTGTTGGGGGGGTCTTGGACCACTGCTGGGCATGCCTAATTTTCGTTGCAAGTGGTTTGAAGAAAATCCATGGTGAGAAAGGGGAGTTAGGGCCTACTTGCAGAGCACGCTTGGATTGATTTTGGAAGTAGGCCTGAAATTTTCAAAGTGTCACATTTTCCATTTTTGCTTTTTGCCTGTTTGGGGTGTTCTACTTTTTTGCGGGTGGGTTCAGGGGTCTGGGGGCAATGCTGGTAAGGTCTAATATTGGAATCAAGTGGTTTGGAGAAAATCCATGGTGAAATTTCTGTTCAATTTTCGCTCACTTTAGTGTTTTGGGGGGGCTGTTTGGTGATTTCCTGGTGTTTGGGGGGGGGTTGGGGGATCTTGGAGCACTGCTGGACATGCCAAATTTTGGTTGCAAGTGGTTGGAAGAAAATCCATGGTAGGAAAGGGGAGTTAGGGCCTACTTCCAGAGCGCACTTGGATTGATTTTGGAAGTAGGCCTGAAATGTTCTAAGTGTCACATTTTTCATTTTTTCTTTTTGCCTGTTTGGGGGTGTTCTACTTTTTTGCGGGTGGGTTCAGGGGTCTGGGCGCAATGCTGGGAAGGTCTAATATCGGAATCAAGTGGTTTGGAGAAAATCCATGGTGATTTTTTTTCAATTTCCGCTCACTTTGGTGTTTTCAGGGGGCTGTTTTGGGGGTTCCTGGTGTCTGGGGGGGGGGGTTGGGGGATCTTGGAGCACTGCTGGGCATGCCTAATTTTGGTTGCAAGTGGTTTGAAGAAAATCCATGGTGGGAAAGGGGGGATTTGGCCTAGTTGTAGAAAGCGTGTGGCACTATTTTTAACTTAGGGCTCTTTAGGGTTAGCAGTATTGCATGTGTTTGGGGGTGCTCTAGATTTTTGCGACTAGGTTCTGGGGTCTTGGAGCTTTTGTGGGAATGTCTTATTTTCGTTGCAAGTGCTTTGAAGAAAATCCATGGTGGAAAAGGAGGGTTTTGGACATACTTTCCGAGTGCGTCTTGGCACGATTTCAAATTAGGCCTCTGCGAGGTAGCAGTATTGCACGTTTTTGGGAGGGTAATGTGGGGTGTTCTAGATGTTTGGGAGTGATACTGTCACCTCTGAAACTGAAAGTGTTATTTTTGCACTACACAGTGTACCTTATATATTTTTTTCTCTGTGGTGTTTTTATCACTTCCTGTTTTCCATCAACAATTACAGGCAGGCTTTTACCCTGTGCCATCGAACAAACGATGTACTCAGGCTTACCATTAGCGATCCGCAATTCCGCATCAGGCAGGCAGTGGACAGTATTTCTGGTCACCAAGATTGATCGACGGAGCATCCGATGGAATGAAGGAGTACCGCGAATAAGAGTAATGGCTGGATGCATCAACTTCACAAATTCAACAGGACAACTACAACATACATTTACAGTATCCTCCTAAATTCTCCTTATGTTATAATTGATATTGTTGTGAACTTGAACTTACTTCTACGAGTGTGACTCTGTGCGTTTGTTTGATCTCTGCTTCAAATTCATCCCTCCAGCTATTTGGTACGTCTTTGCTATTTATAAAACTAATTTAATGTTCTAATATTAATAAGTGTTTATTCTCTCTGAGGGCAGAGAGGCAAGTGAAATTGCGTAATTACTGCAGCCCTGTACTGTCAACTTGTTTCTTCGTAGTTACTAGTAAGTTGCAGTAAGTAGTAGTACTACTTTTCAGTAACCTAACCTTCCATTTAGCAAAACAACTTCATGCATGCAGTAGTGCGTTTCCTTTATGTCCCTTAAAATATTTATCAATATCTTCAAATCCAAAGATTTGTTTATCTTCATTTGTTGTTTGTCCATGCTGTGTTTTTTTTTCCTCTCTACCAAACTTTCCCAAAAAACCCCATTCCCATCCAATTTGCAAACCCTAACCCTCTTCCCCCGGGCTGTGTAGTTTTTCATTGAGGTGCGACTGACAACAACAACAAATTCCACACACTTGCTGGGGAGGATAATTTCAAAGCAACCAAAATCATTCCAATCAGAAGTTCATGTGCGCCATCGTGGATTGATCAACAACAACATCCTCCTCCTACACGACGTGAAGAATCAAATTCTTAATGCTTTTGTTACTTTGATGTGTCCTTTGCCTTAATAGTACTATTTCTTATAGTAGTCAAACTCCACACAACTACTACTTATATTTACATTAATTTAGCACTGCTTAGGCTACAATTTATGGCACTGTTCTCTACCATACTATCTATTGTACTGTTTCTAATGCTACGCTCAGGACACTCAATGTTTTATTTCCATTTTTTTTCATATGCTGCTACTGCCAGTGTGTACCACTACTGCTAACAGCACAACAATGATATTGCATCCGTCGAGGATTCAAGTCAACAACCAACCTTAATCACCATTTGCCATGCAGGCAGCCCTGTGGCTACCCCTATTCTCAAACACGAATCACAAGTAAGATAAGCATTTTGGAGAGGTAGAATAATGGGCTAGGACTGGGAGGAGAGCAGAGACTGCCAGTACTACTAGTGAAGTACTAGTAGGGCTACTGAATTCACTAAGTCGGTTACTTGCAATTTAGTACATTTCAGGAGTAGATGTTTTATTCATTCTGGTAAGTTGGAAGAAACCAAACGCCCATAACCACTGCCAACCCCCACACAAAATAATATGAACGTGTATACTGTGTTTTGGTATGAAAAGTAATTATTAAGAAATATATATTATTGATGATGTTGTCAAAAAATAAAATAAATTAACCCAACTCACCCCCCTCCCTAACCAAACCAATATCCAAAAGTCCCCTTTCCCAAACACCCAATTCCCACCCCCAACAGTCTTTAAAAAAGGGGCAAGGGACAGTCACTTCCTCCGGTGCCGTAGTGTGGACAGTTGGTACTGCACGCCCGCAGATCTTTGCGGAGGTCCCGGAGCTGGCGCTGATGTTTTTTGACCAACCGCTCCAGGTAGTCCACTCTTTTACGGAGCCGGTGCTGACGTACCATCCAGGCTCTGGGGGGGCAGCTGATTGTGTTGCTGCTGTGCGGAGGCGGCGGGAGGCTGTTGGGCCGTGGCTCCGTTTGGCTGGAGGCTTCTGGCTGGTGGACCCGGGGGCACTGGAGGAGGATGTAGTGGTTGCTGTCTCCTCCTGCTCCATAGCCCACAGCCGCCGATACTCGGCACAAATAGCCTCGGGCAGACGCGGCGATCTAGGCTGCAGATGTGTTGTTATACCTTATCTCTCCTCTAACGCTGTTAAGCTGACTCCGCATTTACTGTTGTGTTTATTTTAAAACTGCAATTTTTAACTGCAGTTGTTGCATTTGTTATTATTTGTTAGTGAGAGATCTCACCTGCATTATTTACGCTCCAGGCCCCGTTCCGCCCCGGCTGAGTGACGTTTGCGCGGAGGGTCGAACTGCAGAGCGCCATTCCCCGCCTTCTATTCACCACTTCCGCCCTGCCTTACCCAGCGCAGGTTAGCGGTCTAGTGGCTATTGACCAGGAAGTATATCTATCGCGCTAACGAGGGTAACAGTTGACAGACGCGGCGATCTAGGCTGCAGATGTGTTGTTATACCTTATCTCTCCTCTAATGCTGTTAAGCTGACTAAAAGCTTTTTAAAGCGGTTCTCCGCATTTACTGTTGTGTTTATTTTAAAACTGCAATTTTTAACTGCAATTGTTGCATTTGTTATTATTTGTTAGTGAGAGATCTCACCTGCATTATTTACGCTCCAGGCCACGTTCCGCCCCGGCTGAGTGCAGTTTGCGCGGAGGGTCGAACTGCAGAGCGCCATTCCCCGCCTTCTATTCACCACTTCCGCCCTGCGTTACCCAGCGCAGGTTAGCGGTCTAGTGGCTATTGACCAGGAAGTATATCTATCGCGCTAACGAGGGTAACAGTTGACAGACGCGGTGATCTAGGCTGCAGATGTGTTGTTGTACCTTATCTCTCCTCTAACGCTGTTAAGCTGACTAAAAGCTTTTTAAAGCGGTTCTCTGCATTTACTGTTGTGTTTATTTTAAAACTGCAATTTTTAACTGCAATTGTTGCATTTGTTATTATTTGTTAGTGAGAGATCTCACCTGCATTATTTACGCTCCAGGCCCCGTTCCGCCCCGGCTGAGTGCCGTTTGCGCGGAGGGTCGAACTGCAGAGCGCCATTCCCCGCCTTCTATTCACCACTTCCGCCCTGCCTTACCCAGCGCAGGTTAGCGGTCTAGTGGTTAAACGCAGATCTCCATAAAATGACGATATGGCGGAAGCGCAGCGGACGAGCGCAGCGGGAGCGCCGACTTCGCGCCGAAGTCGCGCCTAAGTCCAGCCCGTCTGCGCCCGTCCGCGACCCGAGGCCTTACACCCTGCCCAAACCTTCACATACTCGCCGGCCGAGTTACGTACTCTGCAACATGTTGTTCCTTTACCGCCCCACGCCATTAGGATGGCCCAGGAGTGCGGTATTTCGACCACTCCATGCACAGTAACTCCCTCTCTGCCGGGACTTGCTCCTACTCCCGGACTCCCGCTCTCCACCTCTCCTAAACCAGAGACACGCTCCCTAACCATCCTTTACCTCAACACTCGTTCCATGGTGAAACACAAATTAGAAATCCACCGCTTACTTGATGACAGCAATGTAGATATCCTTTTCCTTTCCGAGACCTGGCTGACAGATGACTCTGTACCCGATGTCCTGGCCGCTACTCCCAACGGTTACTATATTTTACAAGTTAACCGCCCTGGGGGACAAGTTGGTGGCGGAGTTTCAGCCATTATCCGCAAAGAACACGTCTTTTCCATCTTAGACTGCACTCCCATCCCTAACACTCAAACTCTTGTCATCCAACTTCGCTCGACCATGACCTCCCTTACCTGTGTTCTCATGTACAGACCCCCTATCTACATGCCCTCTTTCCCACAACTAGTTGGGGACCTCGTCTCCCAGCTTCTTATTAATCATGCCAAAGTCATCATTTTGGGCGACTTTAATTATTGGCCTACCGACCCTCGAGAATGCCGACTGTCCGAGCAGTTCTCAGAAACTTTAACCAGCATGAACTGTCAGCAACTGATTTCAACGCCTACCCACTGCAAGGGCCACATACTAGATCAGGTCTGGATGGCTAACTTAGACATCTCGCCTCCATTGATAACCCCCTGCACTTGGTCAGAGCACTATTTTATCTCCTTTTCAGTTGATCTTTCCATCCCCCACCGCCCCCCGCTCCCTGCCAACATCTCAGCTCGCAATTGGAAGAATGCCAATTTAACTGAATTACACTCCCTTCTGGCAGCCTCAGTTCCATCAACTTCCGGATCAGCCTCCCACCAAGCCTCTACTCTTGAGCTCTGGTTGATGGCAGCCTCCGACTCTGTAGCTCCTCTAAAAACTATAAAAGCTATGCGTCCCCAAGACGCCCAGCGATGGTTTACCGACCAGTTAAAACTTGACAAATTGGCCCTTCGCCAAGCCGAACGCCGCTGGCGCCATAAGTATGATCCCTTACTTAAAACAGAATTCATGATTTTACTGAATAAATATAAATCTTCTATATTAGAGGCAATCCTACTTCTCCCGCAAAATCTTGGAGTCGGCCTCCAAAGCCAAAGACATCTTCTCGATTGTCAATGAGCTCTCCCTTCCCGATCGCGTCACTCTCCCCCCTATGCCCACCCAGGCCTTGTGTGACGAGCTCAATGCCTTCTTCCAGGATAAAATCTCCACAATCAAAAGCAATATCTCTCCACCCTCTCCCTCCCAATCATTCTCTCTCCCCTCTGAAAACCCCCAGCAATTTAATACTTTTCTTCCCATCTCCATCACCGAATTCCACAGTCTTTTGCACAAAGTTAGTTCCGGGTCTCCCAAAGACTGCTGCCCCCCCCACATTCTTAAAGAAATCTTTCTGACCTGCCCTGATCCTGCCTTGGCCCTTCTTAATACCTCCTTAGCCACTGGAGTAGTCCCAGACTCCTTCAAGCAGGCCGTGGTGCTACCCATTTTGAAAAAGCCCAACGCAGACCCTCTAGTTTTGAGCAACTATAGACCCATCTCTCTTCTCCCTTTCCTGGGAAAGATCTTAGAGACTTATGTAACTAGGTGTCTGAGCACTTTCATTGAGAATTCATCTTTCTTGGACCCCCAACAGGCTGGTTTCCGCCCCCTCCATTCCACCGAGGCGGTGATCGCGGCAGTCATGGACACTTTAAGAACAGGAGCTGACAACAACACTCCCCAAGCCCTTGTACTGTTGGACCTGTCGGCGGCTTTTGACACGGTCGATCACACCATACTGATCGACCGTGTCACCAACGCCGGCATTCAGGGCGTAGCCCTTGACTGGGTTCGATCTTTCCTTCACGGCCGCTCCCAGGCAGTTCACCTCTCCACTTTTTCTGCTCCTCTTTCCCCCCTCTCCTGTGGTGTCCCTCAGGGTTCTGCTCTATCCCCCCTCCTTTTTAATTTATACATGCAACCCCTTATGGTTTCTCTCCACCACTCCCCTGCCACTATCTATAATTACGCGGACGATCTGCAGTTGATCTTTCCTTTGGATACCTCACCTTCTTCCCGCACTAATTTCCAAACCATTATGTTATACATCTCTGATTGGATGGCTCACAGCCAGCTCAAGCTGAATCCGTCTAAGACGGAACTTGTGATGGTGGGTGGCCCGACCAATCCTTGGGATGACAATTATTGTCCCCCTCCCTCGGCATCCCCCCTCGCCCGGTCAGCTCTGTGAAAAGTCTTGGAGTGGTCATCTCTGATGATCTTTCTATGAAATCGCAGATCTCGGCTGTAACATCTTCCTGCTTCTTTCAGCTGCGCAGGATCCGTAAGATCTGTCGATTTCTTACCAGAGAGGCACTCATTTTAGTCATCTTGGCTTTGGTCATCTCCAGGGTTGACTTTGCAAACATATTATATGTGGGGATTCCTGCCTACCAGCTCCAAAGACTCCAACTAATTCAGAACCAGGCCGCATGTTTGGTGTTCCACCAACCTAAACACCAGCATGTTTCCCCTCTTTTGAGGAGCCTTCACTGGCTTCCAGTGGCCAAACGGTGTTCCTTCAAACTCGGATGCACTAATTGCAAATCTCTTCATAACCCCACCCGCTTTCATCTCCTCCAAGCTAAAGCGGTACCTACCAACCCGCAACCTCCGCTCCTCTGCTGACAATCTTCTGTGCATTCCATCCAACCGCCATAAGAAACATGGCGGCCTGCGCTACTCTTTTCTAGGTCCTTCCTTTTGGAACTCTTTCCCTTCCTCCTTTCGTCACTGCCCCTCTTATGAGCTTTTCCGTAAGACTTTAAAAACTTATCTCTTCAAAGCTGCCTTTGAGTAACCACCTGCCCTTGTCCGCTATGTCTGTTATGAGCACCAAGAAACCGTTTCGGTGTACGAGCGCGGTATAAGCTTTTTAACATAACATAACATAACATCCAGCTTACGGGCACTGGCCGGACAGCCATCACCTTGCGGGTGAGCTTTTTTGGAGTATCATCTATATGAAGAAAGAAAGAAAAATACTGTAGCCAATAGTCTTTAACATAAAGTCAAAATAATTCAATGCAAAGTTGACTCTCAGTAACACCAGCAAGTAGCAAACACAGTATAACATTTTAGCATATATCTCTCTGCCGTCTTTGTAAGCCTGTGACATTACTGGGAGTTTCAGGAAATCCACTAGCAGCACTATGGGTGGACTCACTACTGCATACATAGTCAGAGAGTACTAAAAAAAGTCCTTTGTTTTTTCTCTTGTTTTGCAAAAAAAATTACTGGTACGTAAACTTGTGGTAGTCGGCATATTGGCAACTCACTCAGCTTGCACCCAAGAAAAACAGACACAGGCTGTGATGGCGCAGACTCGCAGTACTTTAAGCAGTGCATGCAGGTCAGGATAGGAAGGTCTTACTTTTCTATAGGGGTGGCACTGCCACTGGCCATACTTCATCCACTCAGCGTCTGCTCTACTACATCATACACCTCTGTTATCAATGAGGAAAAAGAAGATAACATCCAGGCTTCCAAAGTACGTCTATCATTCTTCTTAATGTCTCAAATGTACCAAAATGTATTTTTGTCAACAACCAACTAACACCCTTTTCATTATATTTTGGAAACCACCGTCTTCTTCTTTTGACTTGCATTCAAAAACAGCATTCTTTATAGTCATAAATATTAAGACTCGCTCGTCCTTCGTTTCACCCTTCTTTCACTTTTCGTTCTTCACATCCCTAAACTACATCTGATATGACTTGGCTTCACAATAAAAATTTGCCAGCTGAGTTGAAGTGAAATAGAGGGGGCCATTGCTTACCCGAGAAGTACCCCCCTAATGCTATTACAAGTCAAGGTTGACTGTCTTCTCTGTGATAGCCCAAAAAGTAGTTCTAAATTAGTAACTGTTCTCAACAGTACAGTGTACTTGTACTAGTGTACTGTGTACTACTGTACAGTACATCATACACTCCTTTGCAAGCCTACTCAAAAGAATTTCAATAAATAAGGAGTATAATAACTTACCACCGTCCGCCGCCGCTGAGTCTTCCCCCCAGCTCCTCCTGTTGGCGCCGCCGCATTCAGCCCTAGAGTGGACCCCTCCGTACTACTGGTCCCGGCACTGGTGGTCATCTGTGCTGCATCAGATGTTGTGGCGTCTAGGAAAAATATGTCATATTTTCAGATGCCATACACAACCCCTATTTCGTCTTGTAATGGAAGAAAATGTTACATAACAAATCTTTTAGTACTAAGATTGAAAAAAAGTAACGGTTTTGGGGAGGGTGTTAACCCTTTATATGCCTGTAATAATCCAGGCCTAATACAAAATCAACTTCAGTAAGACTATTCACACTGTCAGCTTTACTTTCACACGGAAGGCGTGATAAGCAGTCGGCAGTAACATTTTTCTTCCCTGGAATATATTCAACTTTAAAATGGTACTCCTGTAACTTGGATGAAAGACGTGCAATCCTAGCAGTCGAGTTCCAACCACCACCAGCTGATAGGATATGCACCAAAGGTTTGTGATCCGTTCTTAAAATAAACTCACTGCCCCAAATGTAAATTCTGTAGTGTTCAATGGCCCATACACAAGACAGCAATTCACGTTCAATAACCGCATATCTGCGCTCAGTTTCATTCAATGTTCTGGAAGAAAAGGCTACATTCCATTCTAGCATACCATCTGTCTGAGATAGCACACACCCAAGACCGTACAAACTTGCATCAGTAGTAATGATGCATTTTTTCCCAATTCTAAAGGGTTTCAAAGTTGGGGAATTAACAATATCATGTTTGATTTCAGTGAAAGCTTTTTCTTGTTCAGTCTCCCAAACAAAATCATTGCACTGTCTTAAAAGTTTCCTTAAAGGTTCCATTTTGGTGGCAAAGTTTACAACAAATTTACTGTAGTACTCACACATTCCGGAGAAAGAAAGAAGTTGTTCCTTATTCTTTGGGGATGGAGCACTGAGAATAGCATCTACATTTGATTTCTTTGGAACAAGACCTTCCCCCGACAAAGTGTGGCCTAAATATTCAACTGACTTCCTAAAAAGTTTGCATTTGTGTGCCTTGAGAGTAAGCCCAGAATTTTCCAATCTTTTGCACACAACACTCAAATGTGAACTATGTTCAGTTTCATTTTTTGAGAAAATCAAGATATCGTCTTGAAAGCATTTTACAAACTTGTCAAGATCCCTGAAGATTTGAAACATGACGCGTTGGAAAACAGAGGCAGCGGACGCCAACCCAAACGGCATCCTTCTGTATTGAAACAGTCCCATGGGAGTGATGAAAGCTGTGTATTTCTTAGAATCTTCAGTAAGCTCAATTTGATGATACGCAGATCTGAGGTCTAAAGTGGAAAAAATCTGCGCACCATCAAACAAGGAAACAAGCTCATTGATATTCGGAAGGGGATGACAGTCTATAACAATATTGGAATTTAAGGCCCTCAAATCGATGCAGACCCTTAATTTTTGGTCAGGTTTGCGTACCAAAACGATAGGAGAAACCCATTCAGACGATTCAATGGGCTCAATAATATTGTCTTTAAGTAGGTCATCCAACATTTCTTTTAGCTCGTCCCTAACATTTAAAGGAACTCCTCTAAGCTTTTGTTTGACTGGAACTGCACCCTCTTTGAGAACAATTTTGTGTGCAAAATTTTCCAGTCTACCTAAACGGTCACAGAAAACTTTATTGAACTTTTCACTCCATGAAGTAATAACATTATCCTTCCCATTTACATCAGAAATAGAACTAATCATATCTTGTTCACTACACAATGAAATGGGATCTTTGGCACGTGGATTTAAAGTAATGCCAAGTTCCCATTGATCATGCCAACCCAGTACATTGATTCCTTTGATGGCAATGTAAAGCATAATTTGAGCTGACCTTCCTCTGAAACATAAAAGAACATTAAAGAAACCTTCAATATCAATTGCATTACCATTGAAACTTTCAGCTAAAATATCTGAGGGTTGTAAATCAGAACTGTTACATACTGTTGTTAACTTTTCATTAAAGTATTCCCTAGTAATAATAGTCCATGGAGATCCAGAATCTACCATGAGTTCGATAGCGATGGATGAAATGTGGAAAGTACATTTGGGAGATTTCCTACTGGTTGATCCAAGGATAGAGACGACATATCCATGTTCAACCTCCTGTTTAACTTCATCCACAATGCCAACAGAAGATACTTTAGTGGGAATGGGCATAATAGATCGTCCAGAGCGACCTTGGGAATTGTACCTTCTTTCCCTACATACATTACTAAAATGTCCTAGTTTGTTGCAAATATTGCAAGTTCTGTTTAAAGCAGGACAGCCCTGAAAGGAAGCTATATGTGATTTACTACCACATCTGTAGCATGAAAACGATGAATTTCCAAAATCTGATCTTCTGTTATTAATACCCACAGAATTTTTATATTTAGACTGAAAAGGGATAACATTTTTATCATCAACCTTCGGTTTAACAATGCAAACTTCTTCCTCTACAATAGTTTTACTGGGATTAGAATTTGAGGTTTGCTTAACTACTATGTCCATCCACTTTTCTGACATTTCAGTAGACTTAGCGATGGCTATGGTTTCTTCTAAGTTAGGATCACCTATACACCAAAGTTTATCTTGTACCTTCTTGTTTTTAACATGAACAATAATCTGATCACGGATCATCTCATCTGCCATAGCACCAAAATTGCAATGTAAGGTCAGAGCTCTTAAAGCAGTGAGAAAGTCATCAAACGATTCCTCTTGTTTCTGTGCTCTAGTATAAAATTTGAAACGATTTAAGGCAATATTAGCAGTGGGCTTGAAACGTTTCTCTAATCTACCAAGAGCTTCGGTATAAACATTCACAGAATCACCACTTCCACTAGGTACAGTAAATTGAGGTAAAGTTCTAAAGATTTCTTGGCCTTCAGAACCCAAACAATGTAACAAAATGCTTTTCTTTCTTTCTGATCCCATGCGCTCCCCATCAATGGCTTTCATATAATTGAAAAACTCCTCCTTCCACCTTGACCAAGGCATGGGAGGGTCACCTTTAACCTGTAAAAACTTAGCAGGGGGGTCAAATTGCATGGTGAACGAGATTAAGTAGCAACAACAACAAAAAAAAATAGAATGAAATAAATAAACAAAAAGAAAAATAAATAAATAAATAAATGCAGAGCACTCAAATAGATAAGAGCAATAGTTGAATAAAATGTACTTATGCCAATGTGGAATCACTTAGTTTGTGGTGATCGAGTTTGTAGTACTGTGGAAGTTGAAGCTTGAAGAACTGTTGCTGGAAGTACACTTGCCGGAAAACTTGAAGAAACGGAGTGTAAATAAACAGCAAAATAAAAGTTAAGGTAAGCGCTAAAACAATGGTTCACTTTTAAAGCAAGCGCTAATAAAAATGGGGAAAAACAGCAAGAAACGCGATTAGAAACAGACTCGTTCCGTCGTCGATGCGTTGCTAAGCAACGAAATAACAAAATGGCGGCACGTAACGTGCGTGAAGGCGTTGTAGCGTGATGACGTTGACACGCTAGATGAAATATACGTAAATCCCGAAGACGTGGTTGCTGGGCAATGGCATTGCGGTGACGTTGTTTCTCCGCTTAATAAACAATGCCGATGGTTGCCAGGCGATGACGTGGTGGCTCTTGTTTCTCCGCCAAGTAAACAATGCCGATGGTTGCCAGGCGATGACGCTCCGCTTCACGAAGACGAACAAAGAAGGGGGTTGCCACGGAGATGGAAGTACACAGAAACGTCGCGCTGGGAAGTCGCGCTGAGTGGCAAAAGTCAAAAGATGCAGGCAGACTTAAAGGTCAGGAAACTGCAATAGTTGGTATTTTGAAGTAGATAAATGAAAATAAAAAGGTAGTTCTTGAGAAATACTTGCAGAGAACGATGAGCAAAGTTTCACCAAGGCAGGAAGTTCTCTTCAAAGGCAGGAAATCCAGTAGAAATGAGATAAAGATGTAAAATGATCCAAAATGGGTTCAAACTCCGCTCCTGTGCTGTAGATGGCTGGAGTAAGGTTGTCCTCGTCGCCAAAATTTGTAATAATCCAGGAAAGCTTGAGGTATTCAGAAGGTTTATTGAACAGCACAGCATCAAGTCCTGACACAGCAGGATACAGGTGACAACTGACAAACAGTGGAGAATGCTGTATGAGCAAAGCTCTGTTAGGAATGTAGAATCAAAAGGAAACACAAACATGGCACATGCTATTAAAGGAGTAGCAGCATAGATAAACTATACACAGAGATGTGCAGGATGTAACAATGCCTATTCCAATAAATACTACACTTCTTAGGACAACTGAAGAATGCTTGCTTAACGTGCACCATTTTTTAAATTACAGAAAGAAGATTCCATTGCCCTTCTGCCAACAGGACGATTCACCAACTACTAGTAAGCCATCACCAGCAGTACTTTAAGTACTTTAAAGAAGGTCGGGGCTCCCGCACAGTTATTCTAATAATTTCATGTGTCTGTTAACAATTATTAAGTTTAAGTAATACTAATTTCATTCATGGGAATGTTGTTTAAACTTTAACGTCATCTTCATCCATCACCAGTGCTCGCTCCGAATACTACGCTATAAAAAATAAAGAAATAATGTTTTCATTTCTTAATTGAAAATAAAACTTTAAAACTAACAAACACTGTGTGGTTTTTGTTCACAAGTGAGTGAGCGGAAGGGTTTGAGCTACTGCACTTGGCAGTCATGCTTCAGTGACTCAGATAGACCGGGACTCGGCGGTAGTCTTCTTCTGTTCTTCTTGGTCGTAAACTCATTGGTCAGACACACTAGATAGTCGGTCAGGGGATTGGGGGTTCAACTTCTGTTCGGACTGAGGTATGTCGAAAGTCGAACTGCACCTATCATCAACAATGTCCTATTTCTCTTGTCCATACTTCTTTATGTGCAGAATAGTCCCTGAAACACTAGCAGTATAGTATGTGCTCCTCTCAAATCAAAAAGGCAACTACTACCTTTTACTTGGTGTAAACATGACATTTTGTTGTTGGAAATTGTCAAAGCACTTACATTAAGAAGACTGGAATAGACAGCAAGGGCAACCCAGAGGACTGCACTCAGTGCCTACAGCTATTGCTGGATCAGAGTTCTGTTTAACACTGTTTGCCGACTGGGCAAGCTTAGCTACCCACACAGACCGACTCATAATCGTAAATAGTAGTAGCACAGAGAGTGATGGTAGAGGCAGGATAAGAATGTATTAAGTAGTCTAGATTAGAAGAAGATTAAAGACTATTTTGTAAAACATAGAATTAAGGAACAGATTGTAATGAATTGGAGCTGTAAAAGTTAGGGAAGTATAAGTATTAATATAACAATAGAACAGCTTACTGGGGCCAGCAGAAGACACCTGCAAGGGACCGATCCTGTGACAGTCCACCTTCTTCCAACGGAGTCTCAATGGTGCTAGTCGCCTTGCCCCTGGGAGGTGCTGATGATCATGAAATAAAGAAACAGAACATGGATGATTGTTTTTTTGAAATATTTGATTTCTTTGAACACAATCTAAAATTATCTCTCAGAAACAAATTAACAACAATTGCACTACATGTATTGACCTATCTGATCTGGTCAACTAGGAGGATAGTAGTACAGTATTGCAGGATTCGCAGACCGTCTAATAGTAAAGTTATGTAATTCACTAACTACACCAACAACAAAAAAGTTCTACTACGACTGCCATCACTCAGCAGCACGAGACGTCATATGACAGACACAGTCAGTCATCATGATTGCAGACCACTAACAAATGTCCTATAACAAGTAATAAATAATATACTCAACGTATCAATTCACCACTATCTTTTCAAAGTGGCAGCAGCAGGAGTAAAAAGAAGGACTAGACTTGATTCTATTGTCTCTAGCATTACGCAGTTATGCTCTCATATGAGCAAAAAGTTGCAAACAAGTAAGCATAATAGCAACGCCAATAACCAGGTGAGCACCTGCAATGAAAGAAGCTATTTAAACATTAATTTACCTGCAATGTAATCGAATCATCAGCATTCGTACTCTTCAGGAAAAAAATAGATTAGCAATATAACACTGGGCAGAAGAAAACAAAGTAGTTATTAAATAGCTACTCACCAAGGCCAGGGATCTCCAATGTTAGCAGGTGGAGCATGTCCTGCTCCCGGTCGAGGATGTCCGACCACCGGTGCGTCACTTGGTGGTAGGTGCGCCGGACCCCAGACTCCCTATGCATGGCCCGGCATACCTTCTCCCACAGCTGGCGACGCTCCAGGAGGCCATAACCTGAAGCAATCCTCTCCCCTGCTGCCACGGTCTTAGGGAGGTGTCGCGAACATAAAACATCAAGGCGGACACCTCCACCGCAGAGAAGATCTCCCTGGCCTGGACGTTCTCCCCCCTCAAACGCCTGCAAGGGAGCCGGCTACGGGGTGCTGGGCCCTTCCCCTTGCCCCTTCCCCTTGCCCTTGCCGGCTCCCTTTGCCATGGTCCTGGGTACAAGAAGTAAAGAATAGGTGTGAAGATGAAATAAAATAAGTGAGAGAGCTAAACAAATAAAGTTGGTAATAAAGTAACAAAAAGTTGAAAAAACACAAAATATAGATGTAGTAAACTAGAGAGATAGATAATAAGCAAAAAAGAGAAAAAGAAGTTCTGAAAAACAAAGGATTGCAAAGATTAGAGATAGATTTAAAGGTTAGCATGCCCAAAACCATAGCAATGAATGAAAAACAAGATGGCCGCACCCCTAGAGGACCGCGTGGGTAAGTTTGCACGATATTTCCCCGAGAGCACGCAAAAATGCAAGTGAACCCGTAAGCGCGCCAAGTGCACAACTCGAGCATGCAGCTAGCCCCCGGAACCGGAAATACGCAACGATAACAAGATGGCCGTGCCCATGTAAGACCGCATGGGTAAGTTCGCAGTCGATGCACTGTAAGCGGCCCGCGAACATGCAAAAAGCCCCGCGAACACGCAAAATAAAATCCACAAATTTGCAAATTTCGCCCATACTTACTCATTGGAACAGTCCAGCCCGAACTGCCAAGACATGTCTTCCTTGGACCGGAATCAAGCATCCTAGGACCGGTTTCTGGCTATCAGCCGTCTTCAGCCAGGATAGCTTGACTCCAGTGGTGTGAATGCATGGCTTGGCAGTTCAGGCTGGACTGTTCCCATGAGGCACAGGGTCAAGGCTGATTTGCATATGGCCATGTCTGAACTGGGGTGGTGTGGTGAACAAAAAAACGATGGATTTAGGCCCTGATCTCGGTACTGCGGTCAATGTATGACATTGTTCTGCATTCTGTCCATCAACTGTTGTTTTCTACATTTGTCACCCTGAGTGGGACGGGTATGCTCAGTCGTGAGTCCCGTGCTCCTAGTCAAGCTATCCTGGCTGAAGACGGCTGATAGCCAGAAACGGTCCTAGGATGCTTGATTCTGGTCCAGGGAAGATATGGCTTGGCAGTTTGGGCTGGACTGGTCCCATGAGGCACAGGGTCAAGGCTGATTTGCATATGGCCATGTCTGAACTGGGGTGGTGTGGTGAGCAAAAAAACGATGGATTTAGTCCCAGATCTCTGTACTGGGGTAAATGTATGACATTGTTCTGCATTCTGTCCATCAACTGTTGTTTTTTGCATTTGTCACGCCGAGTGGGACGGGTATGCTCAGAAGTGAGTCTCATGCTCTCCACGCCACTGGAGTCAAGCTATTCTGGCTAAAGATGGCTGATAGCCAGAAACCTGTCCTAGGATGCTTGATTCCGGTCCAGGGAAGACATGGCTTGGCAGTTCAGGCTGGACTGTTCCCATGAGGCACAGGGTCAAGGTTGATTTGCATATGGTCATGTCTGAACTGGGGTGGTGTGGTGAACAAATAAACAATGGATTTAGGCCCAGATCTCTGTACTTGGGTGAATGTGTGACATTATTCTGCATTCTGTCCATCAACTGTTGTTTTTTGCATTTGTCACCCCGAGAGGGATGGGTATGCTCAGACGTGAGTCCCGTGCTCTCCACGCCACTGGAGTCAAGCTATCCTGGCTGAAGACGGCTGATAGCCTTAAACCGGTCCTAGGATGCTAGATTCCGGTCCAGGGAAGACATGGCTTGGCAGTTCGGGCTGGACTGTTCCCATGAGGCTCAGGGTCAAGGCTGATTTGCATATGTTCATGTCTGAACTGGGGTGGTGTGGTGAGCAAAAAAACGATGGATTTAGGTCCAGATCTCTGTACTGGGGTGAATGTATGACATTGTTCTGCATTCTGTCTATTAACTGTTGATTTTTGTGCCTTTTTAAATATGCCAGTTTCTTCCTACATTTCCTTGCATTATTCAATCCTCTGACATTCCAGGATAAAACCCTTAAATCGGAGTCACTCCCCTTCCCTGCCATACTGTCCCATGTGGTAATACTGACAGTCTATCAACATAACATGAAGCACCATTAGTATTATGTATATATCACATGCCAATGTCACAAAATATACTGTACTGTCATCAACGCTGTAAACACCCCCCCACAACCTTCCCCCTCCCACTGAAGCATCCCAAATATGCCAGAATCTAACACTCCCACCCCCCCACCCAACATCAAAGCAACACACAGGCATACCCGTGTAAAACAATTCTGGGGTACACCCGTTTGGAGATGGTATGCTTGGTGGCCCACTTTGCCTTCTCACTCTACAAGGTCCCCACCGTTACCACCCTCTCCCCTGGAAAAGTAACAAGGGTGTCCGGCTATGTAGACAATGTACATCCGTCTCCATTGCCGCATCTGAGTAGCGATATTGAGTGCACTGTTCGATTTCTCTGCTACTCATCATTATATTCCAGCTTTCCATTCTATCATCCTGCCTGATGGCGTGAGTCTGGCATCTTCCTAGCGGTGTACAACCTGTCGACCTCCTATTCCACATCTGATGTTAGTGTTTCCTCCATTTCTGGGGTCATACGCTTTTGTTTCTTAATCTTTTTAAGAAAATCCTCCACTTGCTGTGGGGTGGTATATATTCTGTGCGCCCCCCGATATGTGATACGCATTTGTGCAGGGTAGAGCAATGCATACGCTATTTGGGCTGCTCTGAGTTTCTGCTTCACCTGGAAAAACTTCTGGCATTCCTCTTGGACATGTAGCGTAAAATCAGGAAACATAGTGAATTTCACTCCGTGATACGTCAGCTCTCTTTTCTCCCTTGCCACATGCAGAGCTGTGTCCCGTTCTCTGTAATTTAAGAGACGTGATATTATGGGCTTAGGCGGATTTCCAGGAGTCGGTTTGGGGCCTTGTGCTTTGTGGGCTCTCTCAACGATGAATTGTGAGGACAGCAGCTCTGATCCTACCACGTCCTTGAGCAACCTTTCCACATAGTCCTCCATTCTGCCAGTGTTCGTACTCTCTGGAATTCCCAAAAGGCGAATATTATTTCTGCGACTGCGCGCCTCAATGTCCTCATTCTTAGCTGCTATGACTTTCAATAATTTCTCCATTTGCGCAACTGTTGTTTGTAAGTTGGTAGTTGTGCCCTCCGTGTCCGACAACAGTTGCTCGGCCTCCTTGATGCGAGACTCATGCCCCTCCATCTTGCGCACTATCGCGTCCTTCCGTGTGGTTAGGGTATCCATTTTGTCTGTGATAGTGGCAAAGCGCTGCCGCACTTCAGAGAGCATGGATTTCAAATCCTCCCCCATTTGTGCCTGGTGATCCCGGGGCCCTCCACTTGCACCAGACTCGTCTTCCACCGATTGTTGCTTGGCTCCCTTCTTGGCCTCAAAAGTGAGACAGGGTTGTCGTGCCTCCAGTTTTCCCATGATGGCGTCTGCTGATGCCCAGTGGCACCTCAATTGCTCCAATCTTCGCTCTTGGGAGCCCTTGGCTCTTCCTACGCTCTCTATCCCGTATATGCTGCTAGCTGCGTCGTCCTTGGCTATGTAGCCCTTTGCATAGGATGTGGCCAGTGGAGTTTGTATTCAGCGGCACAATGCGACATGATCACCCCAAGTTGGACCGTCAGTAGGGGTGCCTACCTGTTGTTAATGTCACTCTGCGCCCGTTATTACTATCGTACTTCTTTCCTGTTCAGCCGAGTATAGCCTGCACACCCCAGACTAGTCTCAGCCCTGTCTGTTGCGCAATCACACGTATTCTGGGAAGCACAGGCCGCAGAGCACTCCCTGTGCTCCACCACTAATGAGTCCTGATCGTCCTTTGCACCTTCTTGGAGTCACATGCACAAAGAATATCTACCTATCTTAGATTAGAGCGCTCCATTCACAGCCATTCACTGCAATCCATTATAGGCTATGCCTCTCTCCGCTCCAGCATCCGTCACTTGAGCAGGTGGGAGCCGTGCAATCTCTTGTGCAACCCGCCTCGCCTCCTGCAACATCGTCTGTGCTGTCCAGCCCCCACCAACCCCGTCGCTCTCTGCCTCACCGCTCTGCTCACCGTCAAAGATATCACAAATCGTGTTATAAACCAGCTCTGCTATCACCGCTCATGTTCCGCTACCTGCACCCTTGTTGTTACGAGTATTGGAGCGGATTTTAAACGAGGATTAATAATAATTGTCTGCCGGACTGCGGGAGCCTCACACAGTGGCGGCCATTCCGCTAGTGCGCCACCCAGAGCGCCCTCCGTTGCGGAGATCCTTGAACAATCGGAATATCAAGGTGTAATTGAAACGTCTGTGTCTCCAATGAATTAGCCACTTTTTACTGTGACCAAGCCAGATGCCCGTACCGTTTGGTATTGGATTACAGCCACTTAAACTCACATTGTCGTACGTGCACGGTGCAGAATACACATAGTTCTGCTCTTGTGGATAGTCTTGTGAGTAAATATTTAAAACCACGCTTGACATATCCAGTGGGTTTTTTGCCCACAATATGTCCCCTCTTAGTAGTCAATGGACGGCTTTTACAAGTGGTTGCAAACAACGCCAATTCCTCCGTTTGGCTATGGGCTACAAGAATAGTCCAGGCGTATTTGCCACCCGCATTGTCACTCTCCTGGAGAGACTTGACGTAGATGCATGTTAGTATGTGGATGACATTTATCTCACAGACGACGAATTATGGCCACATCTGTGCTGTGTTGACCGCATAATTTGCCGATTTTACGGACATTAAGCTATGAATTTAACTTTTCAAAATCACACATTGCAGAGCACACATTGTTGTTCCTGGGCTACGAGCTCAACAATGAGGGTCGAGGTTTGGCTCCTCACTTCTTGGAAAAATGCGCACTTTTGCGAGCTCCTACAACACTGAAAAAGCTACAATCTTTACTGGGCTTTTTGAATTTCAGTTGTACCTACATTCCGGAGTATGCCCAGTGTATCAAGCTGCTTTATGTATTGATACAACTTACTTTTTCCAAATCGTGCTGGCTGCCAGAACATTCAGCCATCTTGCAATCTTTGCAGGCTGATCTTCTTGAATTTAAATTCTTGTCGACTCATGATAACCACACCAACCTGGTGATAAGAATCGTACCAGGGGCGGTGGGTTTCATGTACCTCACTTTAATTGAGGGTAACATAGTACCTATTGCTTACAAGTCACACTTGTACACTTCAGCTAAGTTGCGGTTTTCCACTGTGGAAAAAGTTTTGACTGCAGTGCAATTGGCGATTCTTAAGGAACGTGCACTGACGCAGGGAAAAGCAAATTCTGGTTCTTAATCCGTATCCTGCCTTGGAGGCAGTGACGAAATCCAGTGTACCGAATTCAAAAGCTTTGCACCCTCGGTGGATACAGTGGGTTACATCCTTGACATCCCCGGATGTCCCGTTTATTTTTGGTTCCTCCCTGCAGACTGAAGAGTACTTGCAGTATGAATTTGTTCATCCTGCTCCTCTAACTATGCGCCCACGTGAGGATTTCCGCTGTATCATTTACACTGATGGTAGTATGCAAGCAGTTACGAGTTCAAAACATGCGTATTCTTTGACCTGGGCAATTGTGGTTGGTACTATGGTGGATGGTGAATTCAAGTCTGATGTTGTGCATGTGTTGGAGTACGCCGACCCCAGTGTGACTACTCGTATTGTGAATGACTCTTCCTACTGTGTTCAGTCATTCAATGACAATCTGCTCTTTTGTACTCAAAATGATTATCATGACTCCAATGGTCACACAATAATCATAAAATGATCTTGGTTCGAGTGGCTGAGCTCAAACAAAGACTCCCACTCATTTTTATAATTCATTCTCTTGGTCATCAGCGTGTTGGGTTTCACGCTGTTGGCAACTGTCTCGCCGACGATGCAGCGAAGACAGCGGTTGCAACATTTGCGGTGGCAGTGGTTACACATTCCAAAAGTAAGATTGATGATGACATCTTGGCAGCTATTGCTGCAGCAGAGAAGGGAGGTAATTACCCTAAGGGTTTCCCTTCTAAATACTCTTATCATTTACGTCCTGATAAAGTTTCTTATGTCAGAATTAACGATGTTGGTGACAGGTTGATACACAACGCAGACCGCAGACAGGCTTTGATTACAGCTGCCCATGCTGGGATGGCTTCGGTGCATGCCGGCGTGTCAGCCACTGTTTCTCTTCTCCAGCAACGCTACTGGTGGTGGGGTTTGTACAAACAGACACGTGATTTTGTCCTTCAATGTGGCATTTGTCAGCAAATTAAACCTTCTCTGCTGCACGTCTGCCCCAAACTCAGTTGTTCATATCTAATAAACCACTTGTGTGTGTTTATTTAGATCATTGCGGTCCTTTCTCATCTGATACTGCGTATAAGTACATCTTAGTTACAGTTAACTCTTACACGGGCTTTGTCTGGGTGTGGCCTCAAAGGAGCGCTGATTCTGGAACTGTTGTAAGGGATTTGCGTGTCTTTGTGGGAATATTTGCGTGTGGTACCGTCCATTCAGGCCAGGGTCCAGCGTTTGCCTCTAAGGCGTACAAGGATGCCATGGCTTCAATGGGGGTCCAGGTCAAATTTTCGTCTCCATACCGGCCTGAGGGTAATAGTGTTATGGAGCGAATGAACCGTGACTTAAAGCAATCCTTGACAGAGAAAGTTTTAGGTGCTGGCAGAGACTGGCTAACCCACCTCAATAGCGTACAACATGCACTAAATAATCTCCCTGAAGGTCTCGGGGTGGGCGGACCCCATACGAAATGCTCTTTGGCATCAAGATGTTTGTCCCGGACCTTGATGTTCTAGACATGGCGGCGGGAGCCACATCTTTTGACGTAGATGAACATTCTATTGTTTTGCAGAACCCTACAAAAGACCAGAGACAGTCTTGCAAAGGAACACTTGCTCTCCATGTCTGAAGCTGCGTTGCAGATTCTGGTAGTCGGCTGGCTACCCCAAGTTGGAGAACTGGTCCGAGAGAAGATTGACAACAAGAAATAATTTTGTCCTTCCTATCGAGCTCCAGTTGCCATGCTTGGTGTGCAGGGTACAAAAACAGTCATTTTACCTCCTCTTCCTGGACGAAAGGGGAGCAGGTACATTTCAATTGACAATGTCAAATCACACAGGGTGGCCGGTTCTCTATAGTATGATGCCTGCGGTTTTGTGTCCAGCAATGGTGCTACACTCTGTTTTGGCCCCAGATCCTGTTGTCTGGCCTGATGTTGCCGTTGAGATGAGTCCAATTACGAATCCTTTATTGAATCTACCTGCTGGTGATCCTCTTGATGACACTGAATATACTTACCCCACTGACATGTCTATGCCTGATTTGGAGGCTCTTGTGGCTAATCAATCCCGTTTTTTTATTTGACACTGGCTCCTCCACATATTGAGTCCCCTTCAAAAGTTTCAATTTTTGCCACCCGGTTTAAAAAAAATTTTTGATTCCTCCTTGGACTTACATTTGACTGGTGCTGATTGCAATTTTTTTATTCATGTTCATAGGATTTGTGTAATTTTTTCCGTTTTATCAATGGACATTACGTTCAAGAAAGAACTTCAATTAGAATGATTGATGGAACTTTGGCACCCCACTCCTGTTTGCACATCATGAAAAGGGACCAGTCTTTTGTGAATATAACTGCTTGGCATGTTTTAGATGGAATTGTATGGGATGCGGTAAAGTTCCAGATTCATGGTCCCACATAGGTTATTATTGTTCCCAATGTACTACGTGTTTCTATGGGGGATGTGGTTAAACAGAATATTCGCTCTGAGGATTGGGACGATAAAGCTGTAGAAGCCTTGTTTTCTGATTTGAAATACAATGCTGCTTCCGATGCTGAAGATTTATATTTGGAATCTGCGAATTATGGTGATTTATACTGTTACCAGCATTTTGGCAATCACTTTCTGCATAAGACAAATTCATTTTGGAATGTGGTTAATTACACACAGTGGGAACACTGTCCAGCACCAGTAGAAGGCAGCTCGAAAACATTGTTGAAAAAGTTTTCCTATTTTACTGATTTTGATCAATCAAACCCTAATGCATTTTATTTTAAGTTGAATGAGAAGTCCTCTTCCAAGGTTAGACTTACCCACACTAAATTACTGTATTTGAAGTCCTTTATTGACCAGTTGGCTGTTGGGGCTATGAACTGTGGAAAGATACTATTGATCTTAAATCTGTTTGGGGTCTAAAAATTGGCAACTGCAAGGCACTGAGGCTTTGCATCATGCATGTCTCATCCCAAACCATATGTTGTTTCTGAATGGCACTATTTCACAAACCACCTGCTTTGAATTGGCTACTTCTAAAAAATTAAATGCACCTTCATTTCCTGATTTGGGTAAATTTCCCCATTGGAAAAATTTTACCAGTACTTCTCTTAGTGATTTACAGGCCCTGTTTCGAAATTCCTCTTTTAATGTTTCCAGCATTAATTCTGAAGGCTGGTTGCTATGGCAAAAAAGTGCAGATTCCTGCAAGCACCGTTTTCTGGGTCTTACCCCTGGCTATACAGAAGTTAGAGTTGATCCCCGCTTTCAAACTCAACATTTAGTCACCACCTTTTCTGTAGGAAAATTGTTCCAGAGTTGGCTCAGACATTCATCCTTAGCGTCTGTTAAGCTTCATTTATCAAAGCTCACATCGATTTAAATGATTTTGTTAAAGGTCCTGCAGCAGGCAGATTGAAGAGATGGATATATAAACACACCCTTTCTTCCCGAATTTACACTTTGGATAATATTGTATCGTATGTGGTTGATATTGTGCAAGAAGAGGTTGCTGTACTGTATCATGGGCAAAATCAATTGCATTCTGTTATGGAGTATGCATGGAACCCACAAACGTTGAAAAATGGCCGAGTTCCATGGGATTACATGAACACGAGTTTATTATTTCTGCCTTTCAATTTAACTCTTAAACAGCAATTTATGTCAGTGAAGGATGCCACGTTTTCACTGTTGCATATTGAAAAGTTAGAACCTTTACCCTTTTCAGTAGCAGAATCCAATTAGGTAGTTTGGCTCATCCATAGGTTGATAACTCTACATTTTCCCCTTTTCAAGTTTGAGACCTGCATGAAACGCGATGCAATTGGTAGGTTTGAGCCCCTGGGTGGTGCTTATCTTCATGAAGTCTGGAATCTCCCGTTCACATACAGGTGTTTGAGGGAAGGAAAGGAAGTTTATTTGAATGGCGAGGATTGCACCACCACACCAGATCACTCATTAGTGTGCAGAAATCTTCAATTGCACAGTTCTTGCAATATGCTTGCACTAAACCTTGCCTGTGTTTTGAAGGGCAATCCGGTTCCGGCCATTACACCAACATTCACATTGCTTGCAAACGGTAGTTATTTATTATTAAATAATGAAGATTTTTGTGGGATGCATGCTGGAATACCTTATATCGTTACGGTTTCCCAGCGTGTCGTTTGCTGTAAGAATGTGTTGTTCCTTCCTCCGCATGCCAGGCTCCATGTTTCCATCTGGCCCTCTATTCCGACCTTGAAAGCAGAGTTCAACAAGATGAGTGGAATAAGAGCTCTTTTGTCCCAGAAGGAAGTTCTCCTTACATCTGTGCGTGAGACATTCGTCCTTCATGTTGCAAATACTCGTACTGAGGTAAATACCTTTTAAACACAGACCTGCCCCTGCATTTCGGTGCTTTGATTCACACAATATTAAATGCCTCGTCAACCACTGGCCTGGCACATTTTTTTAAAATAGTATGTTCTGGCCTTTTGCCCTCAAGTCAAACTATATTTGGTGTGATCCTTGCATTTTTTCATTTGATTTTTTCGAGTGTGTTTGGCGGTTTACCTTTGCTCCTGGCTTTAGGCACAGGCATACTGCTGTTAATTTGTATACTGCAAAATGGATGCACAGTCTGTGCCCCACAATGATCTGTCCCGGCTGCTCCACATTCGTAACCGGATACTAGACTACTATGGATCGCTGCCTCTTGCAACTCTGAGTGTGGCGTAAGGTTTATCTTTCTAGTCTTCATTCTTCTCTTGCCTGCAGCCTGTTTTCCATTGCCTTGATTGTGGATTTGAATGGGCACTGGATTTTTTTTTTGATCAAATTTATTTTTATTGAGTTCAGCAAAGCAATACAGTATAGCATTTGGACAAACTTAGCGTTGCATGGGATTTCCATCCCAATTGAGCATTGGGTAGGGATGTCATGGTGTCCATGCAAACTCGTAAGGGGGGAACCTGACCATTCAATGCGAGCTACACCCCCTGTATACATAACTCCCCTGAGACCCTCCCTCACCCCAACTGCACCCCTTCCCTCTGTGCCCCCTATTCCCCCTCCCCTCGGTGTGTTCGGGTGCGTCGTCAGAAGGAGACTGAAAGGACCTGTTCTAGCCCTTGTGTTCCT
Organism: Lissotriton vulgaris; assembly: GCF_964263255.1. Taxonomy (NCBI): domain Eukaryota; kingdom Metazoa; phylum Chordata; class Amphibia; order Caudata; family Salamandridae; genus Lissotriton; species Lissotriton vulgaris. Next base: position 421,086,307 of record NC_141694.1, on the reverse strand, counting down.
CCTCAGTTGTCGTGTCGTGAAATTCATCCACTAACTTTAGGATCCTTAGGTATTTAGGGCATGTAAGCTCATTAAATTCTTGGGACAGCAGGGAAACTAAAGGCTGCAATATTTCTTTGAAAGTGTCGGATGTTTGTGTGAGCGAAGCCTGTATCCTATCCATCCCCATGATGTACCACTGTCTGTGTAGCCACCCTGTGTGCGTGGGTTTTCTCGACGTGCCCCATAGCGAGAGGATATGTTGTGCTGCAGCTCCTAGCACCAATCCCATCTGTTTCCCCCTTATTGATTTGAGCGGGAACGTGAGTCTGTTAGGGAGCCCGAGGATCGCATACGCTGGGAAGTGGGGGACTTCTGTCTCAAAGTAGGTGTCTATGTCCTTGAGCACCCCTTCCCAATATTCCTGTACCTCCACACATTCCCAGAGTATGTGTAGCATGGTCCCTGTGTGCCCGCATCCCCTCCAACATGTGGGGTCTCTACGTGGGTTACCCTGATGCAAGCGTTCCGGTGTCAAGTGCCAATAGTAGGCCACTTTCACCGCCGATTCCCTGCTAGCCATGTTTCTAGCAGTGTGGTGTGCTCTATAAAAGATGACTTGCCATTCTTTGTCTGAGAGCAGTTCCTTCTCCCATCGTTTCTGACCGGTTGACCTTGTCATGGGCGGTGGGGGGGACAGCAGTTTATATAGTTCCGTGATTGACCGCGAGTCTGAGGATTTAGTGATGAGCCATCTCTCACATGGAGTGAGGGGACGGCTGGCATGTGGTGCAACATCTTTGTGTGTAAGCCAGTGCCTGAGTTGAAAGTACTGGAAGCGTTCCGGTCTGTCAATTGCATAGTCCTCTTTTACCGTGTCCCATGTCAGGAAGCCCTGTAGGTCAAATAAATGGCTCGCAGAGCGGCATAAAGTCTGTCGTCATTCGGGGAAGGAGCCGGGGGGCATCCCGGGTGGGAACGCTGGATTGGCCAGCAGGGGCGTCATTGGTGATGGAAAGGACGTTAGGCCTTTTGGGACCGCCATTGCGTCCCACACCTGGAGAAGCGTCCTGGTGATGGGCGATTTCTTGAGGTAAGCCGGCCTGTCCGGTCTTGCCAGAAAAGGGGCTTTCCAGAGTCGCATGCCTGCCATAGCTCTGTCCAGAAATAGCCAGTGCTTTTCAGAAAGGGGCCGGGACCATTCTAAGAGATATCGCATCTGTGCCGCTTGGAAATAGTGCCGTAAGTCAGGCACTCCTAGTCCCCCCTCAGCCGTCACACGCGTGACCAAATCACGTCATAGTCCAGGGCGTTTACCAGCCCAGACGTATTGTAGCAAGGTGTCTTGCAGCTTCTTAAGCATACCCAAGGGTGGGGTGATGGAGATGGTCTGGAAAAGGTAAAACACCTTCGGCAAGAGAAACATCTTGATGGCCGCCACGCGGCCCAGCCATGAGAGCGGTTGTTGTCTCCATCTTGAGATGTCACTTTGTCAGTTTAGTGTAGTTTAGTTCAACTGTCTGGGCCGTCGTGGGCGTCAGTTCAATCCCTAGGTATTGTAGTGCCATTCGTACTGCCAGCCCCTCCATGTGTAGCGACCCCCTGTTGGCTTGACTGGTGTTGCTACCTAGGGGAAGAACAACGGACTTCCCTACGTTAATTTTGAAGCGTGACACTGCTCCAAACCTTTCCATCTCTGTCAGAAATGCTGGTATTGATACCCTGGGGCTGTCCACAGCGACTAGTATGTCATCCGCGTATAGACTTAAGGTCTGCTCTTTCCCCCCGAACTTGATGCCCGTAATGTCCTTGTTGTCTCAAACTCGTTGGACGAATGGTTTGATATAGAGGGCGAACAGTAGCAGCGAGAGCGGGCAGCCCTGCCGTGTGCCCTGTCGAATGTCGAACGGTTTGGAGCTGATCCCGTTTACTTTGATCGTCGCCCGGGGTGCCGCATAGCAACTGGCCACCCAGGCCAGGAATATGTCCCCCATACCGAATTTTGCCAGCGTGTTGTCTAAATACTTCCAGTCAACCCTGTCGAACGCTTTTTCGGCGTCGACCGACAACAAGGCCGCATCTGAGGCGTTGAAGTGTGCCTTGTCGATTACGTGCATCAGGCCTTTAGTGTTGTCCGCACTCTGCCGGGTGGGCACAAAGCCTGCCTGGTATGGCTCTATTATGCCTGGTAGGCACGGGCCTAGTCGCGCAGCCAGGATGCCTGTGAATAACTTTAAGTCTAAGTTGAGGAGCGAGATCGGCCTGTATGCCGCACATAGAGTTGGGTCTTTGCCTGGTTTCGGCAGGACTATGACTTCTGCCTCCAACATCTCCTGTGGGATTGAGCCTGGGCCCATGAAGGAGTTGAATACGTTTGTTAATATAGGTGCCAGGAGGGGGCAGAATGTTTTATAGAAGCCTGCCGAGAAGCCGTCCGGGCCCGGGGCTTTTAGTGGTTTGAGTTTGGCAAATGCTGAAATCACCTCCTCAAGGCGTATGATGGCATCTAATGCTAGGGTGCTCGCCTCGTTGACAGCCGTGACCTCCATGGTCTCTAAGTATGCCTTTCCTGCCTCGCCATCTAAAGCCGGGTCCGCCGCGTAGAGCTTTGCATAAAAGGCTCTGAATGCCTCCGCAATGCGGTTGTCCTCCTGAATGTCGTCCCCTCCCTCCTCGCGGATGACAGGAATTTTGGAGCGGACATTCTTTGCTTTAAGCTTACTGGCCAACAGGCGGCCGGTCTTGTCCCCCCCCACATAGTACGTGTGGCGGAGGCAGAGTGCTGCATATTCCGCCCTGTCCAAATCCAGGCTCGCAAGCTGTGCCCTGGCCGCCTTCAACTTGCGCCATATTCTGGGGGCACCGGTCTGACAATGAACCCTCTCTAGGCCTAGCACTTGCTCCTCCAACCCCTGGCGCCTTTCCTTCCGCTCTCTATTGTCTGCCGCTGCGATCGCCATTATTTCGCCTCGGAGAACCGCTTTTAGTGCCCCCCAAACTGTCGACTGGGCCACCTCCCCTGTGTCGTTTTGACTTAAGTAATCAGTAATACTCCGGAATAATTGCTGTGCGACCCCTTTGCGGGAAAGTAGGCTTTCTCTAAGTTGCCATCTACCCCTATGTGGTTGTGTGCGTGGAACCGTCAACTGAAGGACCACCGCGTCGTGGTCTGACAATGCCGCTGGGGCGATGTCCACATCCCGTACCATAGGGGTCAGTACCCCGGAGCCCAGAAAGTGGTCTATCCTGGCGTATGTGCAGGGCACGTGAGAATAGAAAGTGTACCCCGGGGCGGTGTGGTGTATCTCTCGCCATTCGTCTACAAGCCCCCTGTCGGTCAGCCATTGCTTCCCCGCTGTGAATAGTGCTCCAGAATCTCCAAATCTCAGCACCGATCTGTCCACCTCATTATCCATGACCAGATTTATGTCCCCTCCTATCAAGATGTGTCTTGCGTCACCGGCCAGTACATCTGATAGGGCCCCCTTAAAGAAGGCCTCTTGTTTGGTGTTGGGTGCATAAATAGACCCCACTATGAGTGTCAGATAACCTATGAGAATAGTGTGGGCTAGGAGTCTGCTTTTGATTTCTGCCACTTTGCCCCCCACCCGCCCCTTGAAGTGTCTAGCTATTAAGAGGGCCACCCCTGCTTTCTTCTCGGTGGTGGCGGAGTAAAATTGATGGGGGAAGGCCCTAGATTTCATGCGGTGCCAGTCTTTCGCTAATAAGTGTGTCGCCTGGAGCAGACAGATTTCAGCCCCAGAATTTTCTAGGAATGAGAGGACTGCCCTCCTCTTAACTGGATTGTTGAGCCCTTTTACATTAAGGGTGAGGACCCGGATGGGTTCGTCAGCCATAAGGAAGTGCGTACCCTGTTCGCTCATGTCTCAGTCCGGAGCCACCTCCCATTCTCATGACTGTCACCTGATTGAATTGAACACACCGAATCCCCTGGCCCACGCCCTCCCACCCCCCCACCCGAACCCCAACATTGAAACCCCAACTGGTGAACATTGTCCAAGGCCTATCCAACGACAGTCCAGGCCTGTGGTGAAGGGAATGCGTAGACAGGTGAAGACAACAAGGACCCCCTGGGTAGTATATAGACTCCTAGGGCAGGGTAACAACTAGTGTGAGAAAAATCCCAGGACGTCTAATGTACACTGTGAACAATCGGGTGGGTTAGCAATCAAGCAGGAAAAATCAAACATGTAACTCTATCTATATAAAATATGTATCTTTAATGAGTATTGATTTAAAAACAACATATAGTGTATGACCACAAGGTCAACCCATATGCTAAAGGTAAAAAGTGAGTCAATTGTAATTGGTTCAATTAATCAAAACAACATAAAATTCGTGAACAATACATAAAAATCATATACGAAAAAGCATATAATACATCAAATAAAAAGGAAGACATAAGAACTCGACGCGCGTTTCGGCAGTGAACCGCCTTCTTCAGGAGACACAAGATAAATCCTGAAAATACATATGTAAAAGAAAAAGAGTGTCTATTAAAATACATTCCATATATCAGTATATCAAAAAAATGACATTTCCTACTATCACACTAGCCATCTTACTAGATTTGTTCAAACAGTAGCAATGATTATTTAAAATATCTTTGTCGACTGTATAGTACCTGACAGTCTATGGCAATTCATAGATTGGTCTTTCATGACTAGTTTCAACCTTTGTTGAAGAAACACATAGATGATAGCCTATTTATAATTTATTGCTATACATTAGCTAGATTTTAGGTGCTATGTCGTATCTTATCGCTCCATTGGTAGAGGTTTGAAGCTATGCAGTGGATTGAACCTTCTTATCTTATTATTTACACATTGCTGACATGCGAATAACATTATAGTATATAAAGGATTACTTACAAACATTGGATGCTCTATCCATACAGTAACAATGATGGAAGATGATAATCTCTATAATTTGGGTTATTTGTGGATAAAAACGAATGTTCTGGTAATAAGAGAAAAAGGCATGAATAAAATAATTAGAAAAACTAAGGAGAAGTTCTTCAAGGTGTACCTAGAAGGGTCAAGATAACTACGCAAGACATGTGGATAGTCCTATAATATTAATAGTGAGTCTAGCATATCAACGACACGGTAAAGATGTTTATTTGGGATGCCAAATACCTTGGATTACCAACATAATAGGAAATTAACCCTCATTATAGAGATTTCAAGATATACACGTATATGGTCTCCATATTTATGGCGTCATAACCACTATCCTGAATGTTGGACTTGTGGGAATAAGTAGCACAGGTCTGTTAAATAACCTCTGTAGTTGACATTATTAAAGAAGGTTTTATAATTACTGAAGCCTGTATGGATATCAGTACTTTTTCTGTTACTTAAGTCAGCATGACATCACAGACTTCTAATCGTCTTATGTAATCCGTATTTCAAATACCTTGGATATTTGTAAAGAACGCCGGATTAGTGGTCCAAGGGGGGTTTTTTTGCTCACTACTCAGATGCTCGAGGACGGTGAAATCAATTGGTAGTTTCTGTGGGTAGACACATACAGGGAATGCGTGTCTGTGGCGGACCTGAAGCCCCCCGTCCCGCCTCCCAACGGCAAAGCTGCTGTAATGCAAACAAACACCCCCGCTCAAGCCCTCTCACGGTCCGGCATTCGTGTCCTTGGTGACCTCCTGTATCGCCACTGCGTGCTGGTTTGCCACGGTCTCAGGATGCGGCTTGAACCCTTTCTTAGGCGTGCGTCTGTTTCTCACCTTCTGCCACCCGTCTCTCGTCGATTGTGGAGACCTTGACTGGGAAGGCTGTTTCCGGAGCCATCGTCTGGTGCCTCCCCTTCCTGAGGAATGCCTAGTATGGTGTATGTGTCTCTCAAGGACCTAAGGTGGTAGAGTGCCCCTTTCCATTTGAAAATCAGTCTGAAGGAATGACCCCAGGAATACGGGACCCCATTGTCCCGTAGGAAGGTGGTTGCCACTTTGAACGCCCGTCTCTTCTGTAGAGTGATCGTTGACAAGTCCTAGAAGAGTTCTATTGCATGATGTCTGAAGCGAAGGGGTTGTCTTTGGCGCGCCGCCTTCAAAATGCGCTCCTTGAGGAGATAGTCGGGCAAGAAGGCCAGGATGTCCGGAGGGGGGGGCGGTGACTTGCGTGCTAGGCCCACCCTGTGGGCCCTATCGATTCGGATCTCGAAGTCCTCATTCTCCCCTAGCACCTCACGGAACAGATCCTGTAGGTATGCCGTGATGTCTCCCCCCTCCGATTTGGATGGCACATTGCGCACCCGTATGTTATTCCGACTGGAGCGATTCTCAAGGTCCACCGCGTGGGCCTGGAGGTCCGTTTGTTGTTCGTGGAGCCTGATGATTTCTTGCTGCAAATGTTCTACCTCTTCACTCCTAGCCTGCTCTGTGTTTTCAACTGCCGCCACTCTTTCCCCTATGTTGTCTATGTCGTGGCGCAGCTCTTTATAGCCTCCCGCCATATCTTGCCTGAGGGTTTGAATATCTTCTCTGAGAGACGTGAACAGGGCCTCCATAAATGCTTTTGTTGCTGGAGCTTCTCCCTCATCCCTCTACTTGTCCTTCGGCTGGCTGGATGGCGTCGGTTTGTCTGGGCTCTTGTCCCCCTTGGGTGTTCCTTTAGCCAACAGCTCAGGGATGGTGCGCCCCCCCCCTGCGATTCGTGGAGTACATGTTCCACTCTCTTCTCTTCAGCTGGCTCCACCTGTGTCTATAGAGTCTCTCAGTGATTCCGTTCACCAATGTTGGTCCCGTGAGTGAGGCGATGCATCGAACTCGAGGTCCTGGGCTTGCTGTCTCTCCCGCCGGGCTCTCTAGCGTGGCCCGTGTCTAGGCCGCTGGCTCTCTGCGTGTAGGGCCTGCGGGCGGCTTCCGTAGGCTCGATTGCCTCTTCTCTGGTCTGCCCTTTCTGCACCAAAATCCAGCCTCCGTCTTTTTCGTGGGCCCCCTGGATGTCCTGAGGGCCAGATGGCAGACCCCCAATGCCGTGGCCACACGTCCCGGCTGTGTGGCCTCGCAGTTATGGCTGCCTCTTAACTCGCATTCTGGCGTAGGCCGCTCGATGTAGGCCCAGCCCGGGGGGAACCCCTGTGTGCTGATCTGGGGAAGTCTCCCACCGGGGGTACGAGCATGGGTCCCCGGAGCTGTCCTTCGTCGGTGTCCCTCCCGTGTGCCCCGCACCTCCGGGTAATGGCCGATTCCGTGCCTCCCGGCCCTGCTCCATGCTCGGGGCTTGATAGGCGCACTCGAGGATGCACCCTGGGCCCTCTCGCTCCCTCTCCTCAGTGCCACCGGCCGTCCCTTGTTTCTGTCTTCCGGCAGCTCTTGCCAGACTCCTTAGCTGTGCCGTGCCCACTGTGCTCCGATGCGGCCGCCCGCCACGGGACTCTGGTGGGGGTAGGCCCCCCGAGTCCCAGCTCCACGAGCTCCACCTGCTCGCTCCTCACCTCTGTGTTCGGCCACCACCGGCTCCACTGGGAAGGCCCAAGCCCGGGCCTCAGGCAGCGCACTTTACCGCCTACTGCCATCTCTTGCTCCATGGGCCCCCTCGAGCTAGCGGCGGTCGATCTGCTGCCGTCGTCCCTCCTCGCTCCAACCTTCAGTCGCGTCCTCTCAGCCCGCCATCTTGGCCACGCCCCCGGGCCCTGGATTTTTGTCTCTGCAACACAGTGTCACCTGAACTGGATTTGAAACTACTAATGAGTCCCTTAGTTGCTCATGAACTAGATTGTTCTAGTGCCGGGATTATGGTCTGCGCAGCGGCTCATGGGGTTCTAGGCAACTGGAACATTTAGACTGCTGCCAATGACTTTCTGGCGTGCAGTTATCTGAAAGTAAGCCCACGTTGTCCTCTGGTACTAGAGGCTCCGGCAATTTAGAAACATGTTTGTTCTTTCCCTTTACTTAATTGGATAGCTGAAATGTTCATGGATAATAACAACAACTTCCTATTGGAGGCAGTTGCAACGTATGGTGCTTATACGCTGTTGGATTGAAGAACAGATTTTTTTCTGCTTCATAAACACGTACTGAACTCGTGAACATTTTTTTTTTAATGCCTTAATTTTGCCTTAAATATTTGAGGTCTTTTTTCACACCATTGCTTCCAGTGATTGGGTTCTATGAAGCTTGCCCCAGTTACTGTGCGTTCCCCGAACAAGGGAGGGTGTAGTATGGTTTAAGGCCTCTTTTTTGCGTGCATGTTATGTTAGCATGGCTTATTAGAAGTTTAAGTGCCATTTTACCTTTTGCTGCTTTTTGCACACGACACTGCATAGTTGTTTTTGCAAGTTAGCTTTCAGGAAGTTCTATACATGAGAAAAGGTTTGTTTTTTGACATCTCTAGACATACATCGTGCCCCCAGTCTGCACAGTGAGTGCTGTGCCGTCAAGGTTATCATAACGAGTGAGCCTGTTTATCGGCATGTCAGCGTAACACATTCTAGACACAACATTTTGGCAGCTGCGAGCCAAGCAAGATTCTGGTGCCCTTGTCATAGCACACTTGCCATAATTTCACGCACTTTGAAGATTCCAGGGATGCAGAGAGACTAGTCGATCCAGATGTAATTTACACTTACTGGCGGACAGGTAACGGGGTCCCCCAAAACAAGCTCAAGAGACCTTCTATAGCTTATAATACCTAGTTCCTATAAAGGGAGGGTGTTTAAACTAGGCGCTATATTACCTGTTTGCACTATCATTGTAATATGATTCCTCCTTTTGTATTTTATGGAGTTGTAACCATGCTGACCATATTATTTTTAATCATATGTCTGCTTATGTTGACTAAAATACTGCGCATGAGATCACATCGTTAAAATACATATTTTAACCTTTCCGTGTCTCTTTTTTTACTCCTGTTGTGGACTGGTATGAGAGTATAATAAAGGAGTGTTCTCACTTCGCACCATTCCTGAGATGGTCTAAGTCGCATGTTCTAGATTGTCTAATCATTGGTTACTTTGCTATAGGATGAAGAGCTAACGTGACACTGATGCTAGCTGGTTAGTGTTTTCTAGGTACTAAGGTGAGTTTCTGGTAAACCACAATTCACTTATGTCCTAGGTCTCTGTGCACAGTTCTGTGTATGAGCAGAAATCCTTGCAACAGAACCAGGGAACCAGTGTATAAATATTGGACTCCACCACATCAGTACAAGTCCAAACCTGTAGATTCTCTGCTAGGAAGAAGGACTGATGAACTTCTACAAGGCCACTCTGCTGGACAGGTGCTCTAAAGGAACTGCTGCCATGTTACGCTGTCCTGCTGCACTCTTGCCTGGGGCAGAAGAATTGGACCTGCAATTTCATCTTGAACCCATTACCTCCGATTGACTCAATGGGCTAGTCTGCTGTCCTTTGGATCTGAGCCTCAGGGACACAAAAACAGCTCTTGGACCAAGTTGCAGCAAATTTCAATCCCCTAGTGATGCCTCTCAGTCCCTGGACCCTTGGTGTGGCTCACAGGCTCTTAACTCACGCTTTTGGGTCCCTTTGTGCTGAGACCATGACACTCACACCTAAATTCAGCACAGGCAGCTGCCAGCCCCGTCTCTTCACACAGCAAGCATCGATAGCCTGTGGGGGGGACTTCCAGTGCAAAGATTGCCCAACCATGATGCCCAGCCTGTTCTTTGCGCCGAGCCAACCACCTACCTTGATGTGCTCCTTGCTCCTCACAATCCTCTCCAATGCAAAGAGGACTCTTGTCACAAAACTTGAGAAGGCAAAACTTCAGCAGAAATAATCTGGGACTATATCCAAAGAAGAATACAGTGAGAGCTGCTACAAAGACATGCTGACTGGCGATGTACCTCGGGCAGATTAATGAGCAGGTAGGCACAGGTCACATCATTGTTTTCAGAACATTATTTTGCCAACAATTTTTCAAGAACCAAGTTTTCGATTTTGACTACCTGGGCACCTATAGCACCTCTTCTAAATATGCAGGATTTTAGAGACACCACATAGAGGGTCAGAGCTCTTTCAGGGAGGGTCATTGTGGATGTTGAACTGGTAGGAGCTTTTCTGTACCTAAATCTCTAATCATGAGGCCAGCCAACTAGCCATTGGAGTCATTTCTAGAAGTCCTGGGTTAAAATTGAAGACCAGGGCTCAAGCAGCAGGTCAAACCTCTGGGGCTCACAGCACGCCTCAGACAGCAGGGAGGTCCTTCTTGATGCAGCAAACCAGTCCCTGTCACCATGTCAAAGCAACAGGTAGCCCTTCCATAGGGCCAAGAGTGAACTGAAGAGTGGCTCTGAGAATCCCCTTTTTATCAATGGTGTCTTCTTTGAAGTGGCATAAGCTTCTAGTAGCCCCCCTTTCAAGTTGCTTGGGATTTGCTACCTCCCTGCCTTGGCCCCAGCCTGGCTACAATGGACTAGGCTGAAGTTCTATTGTGTGGCTGTCTTGGAAGATTATACAAAGGGCATTGCCACTCACACCTAGTCATGCGACCCAGAAATAGCCTGCAGGCATGAGGCACCAAATGTTTGGCACAGGTAATGCCAAGTTTCTAGAAGCTGTGTTTTTGGAAATGTGACATTAAATACGACTTCATCACTAAATAGGTTTTCAAATCACAATTCCTCCGATATCAAACATAACTTTCCTACCTGTTAAAAATCAAAAGTTAACAATTATTAAATGTAATACGGAAATCCTGTGTCATCCTATTGGAGAGGGAGGCATCATAATAGTGAATAACACATTTTTGAGTTTTTCACTACCAGGATATGTAAAACTTAAAAGTGCATGTCCAACATTTTACTTATAATGCATCCTGCCCCATCAAACAACTACCTTAGTGGTGAGTCATATGTAACAAAAAGGGAGATTAAGATTTGGAAAGGAGGTTATATTGCCAAATCAAATTTGCAGAATAAAACTACATACAGACTTACCATGTTTTAGGGAGTGAGCACACGCACTTTAGCGCTTGTTAGCAGTGGTAAAGTGTACATGCTTCTAAGGCCAGTGAAAAAAGATTCATAAACGTAGTAGGGTGGGGGTAAAAGGTTTAGGGGAAAAACAACCCTAAGGACGCCCGATCTAACATCTGTCCCCAGCTGAAAGTGGGGTGTACGACCCATCCTCCTGGGAGTTCTCCTCACTAAGGCAGAAAAACCTGATCAGACCATCAGTATTAGAGTGGTCTGGCCCAGGATGTCATTTCACCATAATGTCCATGCCCTATTAGGGGAAATGGACCACCTCAACAGTTTGGAATTCTCATCCGTCAGTTGCATGAGCCATCTGAGGGGCCAGTGGTCTTTCTGAACTCAGAAATGAGTCCCAAAACAAGTATGGTCTTAGCTTCCACAATGCCTAGACCACAGCAAAGGCTTTAATTTTAATTTTAAATAGCACAACATCTCTCTTCCCTGGAAAGTTTTCTCCTACTGATGAAGGCTTCACTTTGGTCTAGGCTCGCCTCATTTGACTGTGATAACACTGCCCCTATACCATGCTCTGAGGTATCAGTCTGTACAATGAATTCCTGAAAAAAGACAGGGGCCTTGAGTACAGGGGCTGTACACACAGCATGTTAGAGGGTGTTAAAAGCTTTCTGTCCAGATCACCTCCTTATGCTGCTTCTGGCAAGTTAGCTCATTTAAGAGGGCAACAATGGTACCATATTCCTTACAACCCCCTATCATACCCAGTGAGGCCCGGGAAGGCCCTCACTTCAGTTTGGGTTTTTAGGGACTGCCAGGATAGCCTCTCTTTTGAGCAAGAGGGGCTGCACCTTACCTCTGCTCACAAGGTGTCCCAAGTATACCACATAGGTCTACCCTATTTGGACCTTGCTGGTTGTGATTCCTAATTAATGGAAGTGAAACAGGTGTTCCTTCCAGCTGCTACTGTATCCAGCTATATCATCCAAGTACAGAGCATTAAAGGCCTCCATCCCAGCTAGGGCTTGGTTCACCAACCTCTGAAAGGTGGCAGGTTTATCTTGAGTCCAAAGGGCATCACCCTAAACTGAATGTGGCCCTCTGGAGTAGATAATGCTGACATCTCTTTTGCCCCCTCAGTTTGGGAAATCTGTCGATATGCTGAAGTGAGGTAAAAAGTGCACAGGAATTTGGCAGCTCCCAAAAGTATCAATAAGCTCATTATCTTGGGGGATGGGGTATACATCACTCTTGGGGGACTAGGCTGAGCCCCCTGCAGTTCACAAAGAGCCTGAGTTCTGGAACAGCGCCCGATGGGGAGGCTTTGGGAACCAGCAACACGGGGCAGAACCGGGGGCTACTGGAGTGTGCAATCTCTCCCAACTCCAGCAATTTGGAGACTTCTTACTTGATGATGGCCCGCACTTTCTCAGACAGCCTGTATATTTAGTTTTTTTGACAAGCAGACTGTCTCTAGCATCTATATCATGGGTAAATAGGTATCTAAGTCTAGGAGTGAGGGTGAACAAGAAGGTAAACTGCCCCAACATTGGTGACAGTCCCTCTGCTATTCTGGGGTCAGGGTAGGGAGCGGTTGACACCTTATACTGACCTATATTTTTAGAGGATCCAAAGAGAAAGTCCATCATCTGTCACCAGCATCATGGGGACTTCAGACCTCTTGTACTGGGGTTTGAGGTGTGTAAGCATAGGAGCCTACTGATGGGAAAGTAGGGCTGTACCCATCTCTGCCCCCCATCCTGCATGAGATGGACCCTACCTGCACATCTAACTCCTCTATTGTGTGGATCTATGGGAGGATTATACAAAGGCTAACTGCCACTCACACAGATTCATTTAACCAAAGAATAGAATGGAGGGACCAAATGTTTGGGACAAGGGGCCCGATTCACAGAATGTACTTAAGACTAAATCCTAAACTTACTACTATTTGGTATTCACAGGATGCACTTACTACTTTCGGGATTTACAGAGTGAACTTACTGCTTTCGGGATTCACAGAATGAACCTACTACTTTCGGTATTCACAGAATAGATTTAAGACTACTAACTTTACATCTGCACTCGGGCCAGGTGGAGCTTCCGTCTCGGAGGTGGGGATTTAGCCATGGCTGAAATCTCCACCTCTGGGCCGCAAGCTCTACCTTCGGGCCGGAAGCTCTGCCTCCGGGCCGCAAGCTCCACCCCCAAGCCGGATGATTCTAGCAGGATCGCCCTTTTTGAAGATGGTTATTACCTCTGCCCCCTCCAGGTTTCAGGGATATCCCCACCAGCCAGCTATACCTTGGACCCAAATGCTTCGTAGACCGAATTCCAATCTGAGGACTGCTGTAGAGCTCGCAGTATTAACCATGATGAGGCTACGCAGTATTTTGCCTTCCGTAGAGTTTAGAAAGCCCCAAGTTTTTATATCTACTAATTCCATGCCATATAGTAAAGATGCAGAAATTTTTGCACGATATACTTCCAACAAGATAGCAAAATGCCGTCTACCAGTAGCCTTATATAAAGAGGCTAAACTTTTTCCTTGGATAATTGTTTTCCGAGTATTTTTAGTTATATGAGCTTTCTCGCTTAAATTACCCGTAACAATTTTTCCCGAGGAAGACATAAGATTCTACCACTTCCAATCTCTGTCCCCCTACGGACATGGGAAATTCGCATATTTCAACTTTTTTCTTCCCACCATGCACATTACTTTGCTTTTTGAAACATTTATCGTCAAGTGGTGTGCTTCGGCATATTTGTGTAGAGCGTGCAGACGGTTATTTAGACCTTTAGGTGTTAGGTCTAAAATCAGTATATCGTCAGCATACATCAGACAAACAATTGGGACACCCCCCAACATTGGAGCAATTCCATCACTTTCAGACAAGGCTAGGGGTAGATCGGTTATATAAAGGGAAAACAGTAGAGGGGCCAAAAGGCAGCCTTGTTTTAACCCATTTGCTGTTTTGATTTCTTGTGATAGGCCTCTTTCCCCACCTAACAGAACTCTACACCAAGTTTCAGAGTGTAATGCTCATATTAACTCCAAAAGAGTAGAAGGCATGCCAAGATTTGATAACTTCCTCCACAGCAAAGATCGGTCTACTTTATCAAATGCTGTTGAGAAATCTATAAAGGCGCCATAAACTCTCCCTCCACGACTTTTAACATATTTCTCTGTTATAACCTGCATTGCTGTTAAATTGTCTAAGGTGCTATGTCTCTGCCTAAACCCTGTCTGTTCGAAGGGCAAAATATTGTCTCTAGACACCCACTCTTGAACTAATTTTAAAATACATTTTGAGAAAACCTTGCCAATGGCGTCCAGGAAGGCAATTTGACGATAGTTTTGAGGCATATTACGTACTCCCTTCTTAAATAGGGGGACTAATATGCTTCCCTTCCATGAAGGGGGAACAGTTTTACTAGAGAAGCAGAAGTTAAAAACTGGAAACAAAATTTTGCTCCACATTTTACTATGTTGTTTTATAACAGAGATGGGAAGCTCATCCGGACCCATTGCTCCAGAAGATCGCAGGCCCTTAATCTCTGATTCAATGTCCTTTTCGGACGGAGGACCATAAAGAGGATCATCCACTAATAATCAGCTATCCTCATGGGCCCTACCGTTACTAGCATATAACTTCTCGACGTATTCAACCCAGATACACTCTTCAATGGGGATTGGCAGAGGTCTAGATCCTAATCCACAGCCCTCCCCAATTATTGACCAGAATGTCCTTGCTTGACCCCTTTAGACTGCCTCACCAAGTCTAATCCAAAGAGCATCTTCTTGCCCCCTTTTTAATTTAACCTTCATCCTATTCCTTCGTCTTCTCAATAAGACGATCCTATGATATCTTTCGGGGGTGTATATAAGGTATTGCTCCCTAACCAATTTATTTATTTCGATATTAAGATAACAAAGACAGTTAGGGACTGCTTTAGGCTTTTTTACAGGACGGGGTTTCTTGGCAGTTGAAATTGCTGTATGCAGGAAATCAGAGATGCATTTTAATACAAATCCGTCCCAGTGAACCAAGTTCTCTATGGCAGACTCTAAAATGCTCGTCAAGCCCTCTATTACCTTGAAATTCCAAAAACATCTCCCGGAATTAACTCAAAAATTTACCTGTTCACTATCTAAAAACCACGTATCCACCACTGGTGGATTTACGTTTACCGAAATTGCAAGTACCTTATGGTCACTAAATTCTGTATCAATTACTAACAGGTCTTTTAAAAGGTGAAAGGAAGTACTATCCACTACCACATAATCAATAATGGATTCAGTGTTAGCAGAGTTACCATTTTTAGATTTATGTGTGAAATGAGCTGGAATATCAGAGGGAAGCCTTCCATTTATAATGATACAATCTGCCTCTAGTGATTTCTCCAGTAGCAATTTCCCTCTCTTGTTTGTCTTGATGTTACTAGGGAATAAGGCTTGTGGTATGTGTAATGATTCTTCCTTAAATATGTTCCTAAATAATTCTAGGCTATGATTGGAAATTTTACAATTTAGATCCTCTATTAGTAGTATATGAGGGGGAACATCAGAATCTAAAAGCTTCTGAATAAAAAAGAAAACCGTTTTTAACCCATCATTAAAACAAGCGTCTGGGGGAATATAGGTATTTATCAGTACCATTGTTTTTTGAGGATCTTCATTAACGAGATTTGACAAAGTTATTGCTTGGAACAGTCTATCTGGGTCCAAATAATGAGCAAAATTCCGTCTTATGTTATTCAATAGCAGACAAGCTATTCCTCCCTTGGCATGACCTCTCCTAGAGGGGATGGCATTACTGTCCAGCACATAATAGTCCTTTACCATAGGAAATATTTTATTGACCCAAGTCTCCTGAAGACAGATCATGTCTGCTTCTATTGTAAGTAAATAAATTAGTTTTTCAGGATTGTTTTTTATACCTGCCGCATTCCATGAAATTATTTTTAAGTTGGTGTTAAAGGCAGGAATGCGGTTTTGGAATAGAGGTGGATTTGCTTGACAAAACACTTGGCAACCAATTCCATTTGTAACTTTCTTCTGCTAGGTTTGATTGACAGGAGACAGGGTTTTTATAGTTACATGCCTTTCATTCCTTGAAATACAAATTTTTAATTCATCAGTTTTTAGAGACCGGTCTATGTTGCCTATAGATGCAGCAGTGAAGATTGGAAAGTTTTTTGGACTGTTATTTATGAAGAAAGGAATAACATCAATCCCCCAACATTGTAATCCTTCGGACCATTGTAAAATATGGTTTACTATAATTTTAGAGTGAAATTTAAACCTTGCTACTTTCCCTACCTCAGTTTTTAAGATTGTAACTATATCTATATTATTTGTTTGGATAAATTTTAAACTTTCGATCTCCGGAAAACAATTCAGGAGAACAGATCGATTTATGATTAGATCTTTATCAAATAAAGGGATGAAATCAAGGACAGCAGAATCAACGCTTTCCTTTACAACGACCATATTTGATCTATTAGATGACCTTATGTTTTCCATCATATCGGGGAAAGGCTCAGCTAAAGGGTTAAGGTCAGATGGAGGGATGTTGAGGGGATTTCTCTCATCGGCAAATCCTAGAGTGTTCACTGTCCCTGTTGATTCAGTGACCAAAATCATTTGGTCAGATTTAATTTGTATAGCGTTTACTTGAATTGAGGTTGATGAACGCTCTAGTGGAAGGTTTTTTTCAGTGGATATGTCTAAGTTTTTATCAAAATTAATTTTCCTCTGCCTCTTTTTTACATATCTGCGAATAGGTTTCCTTTTTTTTCCTCTATACTTTTTTTGTTTACCTGTTACTTCCTTTTCTTTCATCATTAGGGGATTCCAAGGTAACTTTTTTTTCATCGTTTATTTGAGATTTGAATATAGGAAATAATTCCTTGTTACTCCTTTTATCAGGGTCAGACAGTATTTCAATTTCTTGTTCCTGTTCAGAAATACAATTAGCTACTGCTGATTTAATTTTTGTATTATATTCCGGGGGATTCCCCTGAGTAGCCGTTACTTTCTTTTCAGTATTAACAGGACATGTATTACTTTGTTCGTTAGAGACCAAATCTAAAATTTGAGAAATACTTCCAAGATCTTTTTCAGACGACTTCTCAAAATTTTCGTTCGCCACTATTTTAGGTAGCTTATATTGTGGACTGGAGTCGGTTTCTTGTCTACTATTTAACAATACCCTAAGTATCTGTGTTACCGTCTCCAACACACAATCCGAACCCCCGACAAATTTTTCTAACAATAATAAAATAGAGGATAGTAGATGTTCTAGAGAAACCAAAGAATCAGAGATTGGCTTATCCATCCTAGTAGGGGGGTTTGGCTGAGAATTGATCATAATAAGAACCGGACTTGGCGAGAAATTTACCTGAGAAAGGAAAAAGTGTAATTTAGTGGATGGGGTGCTGCTAAACAATTGAAGGCCCAGGGTTACTGGTACATTTGGATTATTAATTTGGTCAGAGACTAATTTATGTTCAGAGTTAGTATGTCTCTTATGGTGCGCTATATCTATGTCAGGTAAGGTAAAGTCATTTCCAGTAGAGGCTGTTGGGAGAGGTAGACCAGGAGAAACAGCTAAGCCTTCCTCTGTTGAGGGCGGGAGACTATGGATTAACACCTCAATTGGTTTGGAGGGGGCTTTGTAAGGAGATCCCACCACATTTTTACTTAGAACACCTGAAGTATATTTTAATTGCCTCTGTATATTAGGGGGTACTAGAGGGCCAGCCATATCGGTTTTACACACCGGTGTATCTGAATGTAGAGTGCCAACCTGCTTTTTACATCCATTGGTTATAGGTTGACCTTCCTCTTCCCTATTAAAAATAGTTTCTTCTGGTAGCAAACCCCGAGACGGAGCCTTATCCTTTCCCCTCGCCCATAAGCTATATAATTGACCTTTTCCTTTAAGGAAAAGTGCAGGAGTATCCTTATTTCGTAGAGGATCTGATTTAGTCTTAGAACAAGAACTGCCCACTAATACGTGCCCTGATCTTAATTTTTTTGCCGTCATATCTAGAACAACTAAATCTCAACAATAAACAATCATACAAATTTGGGAGAACACAAAAAACGAATATTGACTAAGTAATCCCAGCCCACTGTGGCGAATTAAAGATAGAAGGATATGTGAAGTTCCAGTCCGTTCCTGTTATAATTTGGCTATGAGAAAAAATATATATTTATAGTAGATACAATAGTATATTTGAGGGAACAGACCAAAAGGGTGTGCCCAGCCCAGCCTACTCCAGACTCGGAGGGCCTCAGAGGGCCCGCCCTTTGCCCGGGCTTAGCCCGGCGCCTGTCCGCGCGCGTCCCGCATAGCGGGACAGTGATGGAATTATAAGGAGGCAGGTGGGGGCGTGGTCACTGCGGGAAGAGGCGGCAGGTGTGCGGCAAATGGCCTGCTGGGCCTCGCAGTCCCGCAGCGTCAGGAGTTCAGCCCCAGTGTCCTGTGAACGGCTCCCGCAAAGCGGGGGCCATGAAAAGTTACTGCAAGCACCCTCAGCAATCCTCGTTGTCAGGAGTCAGGAGCACAAAGTTTTCCCGGTCAGCCAGGTGAGCAAAAATGAGATACGGCTAATCACTGTGACAGACTTAAATATCCATTTTCACACCATTGATCATTACAATATTATAAAATCATATTGCATATGGTGCTTTTAATGTCGACGACGCTTCGATGCTATTCACAACAATATGAAGCATCATCTTCAGGACAAGGGATAATTCATTGTTGTCTTAAGATTATTCACATATTTTTTGCCTATATCGCATTACTGTGTCAACATTCACAGAGGGAATAAAGGGGGGAGAAAAAATACAAAAAATAAAGGTAAGTAAAACCGAACTGCTAGGCGTTTATTTGGTGACATTTGTGAGGGTGAATTTGATTGTGACATAAAAAGGAGGGCATCCACTCTAGGACTGTAGTCTAGTCGCACAACGAGGCATGCGGCTTATGCCCGTGATGTCAGTGAAGGTTGAAGGCGCAGTGGTTTAAGGTATAGAAACGGCGATGTTTAAAATTACAGAAAACAGGAGGAAACATTGTGAATACGGCGTAAATCCTAAGCTATGGTCATGCTATAGTTGGTCCAGGGATTGTACCGTGATTAACAAGGGATAGTGGAGGGCAACGCAATGCACGCAGGGTGGATTTTAAAATGGGTGACGCCGTGGTTAGAGGTTTTTACTAATGTCTGCGATGTGGGTGAAAGCTCGAATCAGGCATTAGGATTACTTCGCTTCAAATGAGCATTGGTGTGGAGCATTACTTATTTCAGGCATCGTGCTGTGAGGTTCGAAGCAGTTCGCCCAAAGTGAAAAACAGTGTTGTTGAATTCGGCGCTGAAGAAACATTTCTTACATTTGAAGGGTGAACAAAGTTCATCGGTAATTGCACGCTTATAGTGCGGCACAGTAGATCTGTAACGGGGGGCTGACAGTCACTCAACCTGCGGTGACATACAATCTAAATTAAAAACGGCATTCTGGTGTGTTTTTAAAAAAAGGGTGGTACTGAGAATGGCGCAGTGAAGGGTCAGTTACCGTCAAAAGGCTATGGGCCGTCCTTGTGTGGGTAAATTCCTGATATCAAAAATATGCCAGTGCCGAATCGCACTGGAGGCTTTGTGGTAAGTATTACTTCCACCAGGTGCCTGGTTGCCCCTCCTAAAATAGAAATCTTTTAAATATCATAATTAGTCCCGATTTTTTACAAAGGGATCTGATCGCGAACACCGCCTACCCTTGTTGTGGTCACTTACTTAAATAACGGTGGGAAGTCAGGGCACGGGGGCTCCTGCTGCCGCTGAATAGCGTGTGATGGGAAGCAGAGTCTCCATGTTACTTTATGTCTATGGAGCCAAAGGGGGGGTGGAAAGAGGCAAAGGACTAACTGCCTCGTGGTATGGAAGCGGCGGCCATCTTGGAACAGCAATTTAGAGTGCTCGTGCAAACCTCTACGGTGGCGGCCATCTTGGAACGTCAATAGGAAGTGGGAAAGGGTGATAATAACTTAGGTGCTGCCGACGTGTGTGACAAAAATGTGAGCTGGTGGTGTTTGAACGGCGCGAGTGACATAGATTATACATATTTCTGACAAGATTATGTACAACACAATGAGTTACATATATCAATTATATCCAGTTACTGAATTGGAAGGAGTATCACTGATTGTCTATTATAGCAAAGAGGCCCAGTCCTCAATGCGATTGAGTCCATTCCTGATGCTGTTAGTCCTGAGGATCCAGTGCAGTTCCTCCTTATTTAGTAGCGTTGAGACATCTACTCCCCTGGGTGGGGGTTTATCATAGTTATGACACTCCACGTAAGATCTCTCTCATTGTGTCCTTTTTCAGTATAGTGATCCACAAGCGGGCGTTGGCTGTCTTGCAGCGTATCCGACTCCGGTGTTGTCCAATCCATAGTTTGATCTTCTGGCTTGTTTGACCTACATAGATGAGCTTACAAGGACATAAAATTGCATATACCACATTGGACGAGTTGCAGTTAGAAAAATATTTTCTTTGAAATTTGATGTCACCATATTCAAAGCATTTTCCTTCTATGGTTGAATTGAAGCAGATGCAACTGCCACATTTGGCATGCCCACAGCCGTGACCCACAGAGCACAAGACAAACCAACGAAAAACAAAATGGCCTAAGGCAGGGTACATTATGTGTCTGTTTGTTAGTAATCACTGTGACAGACTTAAATATCCATTTTCACACCATTTATCATTACAATATTATAAAATCATATTGCATATGGTGCTTATAATGTCGACGACGTTTCGATGCTATTCACAACAATATAAACAATCATCTTCAGGACAAGGGATAATTCATTGTTGTCTTAAGATTATTCACATATTTTTTGCCTATATCGCATTACTGTATCAACATTTACAAAGAGGGAATAAAGGGGGGAGAAAAAATACAAAAAATAAAGGTAAGTAAAACCGAACTGCTAGGCATTTATTTGGTGACTTTTGTGAGGGTGAATTTGTTTGTGACATTAAAAGGAGAGCATCCACTCTAGGACTGTAGTCTAGTCGCACAACGAGGCATGCGGCTTATGCCCGTGATGTCAGTGTAGGCTGACGATGCTGTGGTTTAAGGTATAGAAACAGCGATGTTTAAAATTACAGAAAACGAGAGGAAACATTGTGAATACGGCGTAAATCCTAAGCTATGGTCATGCTATAGTTGTTCCAGGGATTGTACCGTGATTAACAAGGGATAGTGGAGGGCGAGGCGATGCACGCAGGGTGGATTTTAAAATGGGTGGCGCCGTGGTTAGAGGTCTTTACTAAAGTCTGCGATGTGGGTAAAAGCTCGAATCAGGCATTAGTATTACGTCTCTTCAAATGAGCATTGGTGTGGAGCATTACTTATTTCAGGCATCGTGCTGTGAGGTTCGAAGCAGTTCACCCAAAGTGAAAAACAGTGTTGTTGAATTCGGCGCTGAAGAAACATTTCTTACTTTCGAAGGGTGAACAAAGTTTATTGGTAATTGCACGCTTATAGTGCGGCACAGTAGATCCGTAATGGGGGCTGACAGCCACTCAACCTGCGGTGGCATATAATCTAAATTAAAAACGGTATTCTGGTGTGTTTTTAAAAAAAAGGGTGGTACTGAGAACAGCGCAGTGAAGGGTCAGTTACCGTCAAAAGGCTATGGACCTCCCTTGTGTGGGTAAATTCCTGATATCAAAAATATGCCAGTGCCGAATTGCACTGGAGGCTTTGTGGTAAGTATTACTTCCGCTAGGTGCCTGGTTGCACCTCCTAAAATAGAAATCATTTAAATATCATAATTAGTCCCGATTTTTTACAAAGGGATCTGATCGCGAAAACGGCCTACCCGTGTTGTGGTTACTTACTTAAATAACAGCGGGAAGTCAGGGCATGGGGGCTCCTGCTGGCGCTGGATAGCATGTGATGGGAAGCAGAGTCTCCATGTTACTTTATGTCTATGGAGCCAAAAGGGGGGGTGGAAAGAGGCAAAGGACTAACTGCCTCATGGTATGGAAGCAGCGGCCATCTTGGAACGGCAATTTAGAGTGCTCGTGCAAACCTCTACGGTGGCGGCCATCTTGGAACGTCAATAGGAAGTGGGAAAGGGTGATAATAACTAAGGTGCTGGCGGCACGTGTGACAAAAATGTGAGCTGGTGGTGTTTGAACGGCGCGAGTGACATAGATTATACATATTTCTGACAAGATTGTGTACAACACAATGAGTTACATATATCAATTATATCCAGCTACTGAATTGGAAGGAGTATCACTGATTGTCTATTATAGCAAAGAGGTCCAGTCCTCAATGCGATTGAGTCCATTCCTGATGCTGTTAGTCCTGAGGATCCAGTGCAGTTCTTCCTTATTTAGTAGCGTTGTGACAACTGCTCCCCTGGGTGGGGGTTTTATCATAGTTATGACAGTCCACGTAAGATCTCTCTCATTGTGTCCTTTTTCAGTATAGTGATGCACAAGAGGGGCGTTGGCTGTCTTGCAGCGTATCCGACTCCGGTGTTGTCCAATCCTTAGTTTGATCTTCTGGCTTGTTTGACCTACATAGATGAGCTTACAAGGACATGAAATTGCATATACCACATTGGACGAGTTCCAGTAAGAAAAATATTTTCTTTGAAATTTGATGTCACCATATTCAAAGCATTTTCCTTCTATGGTTGAATTGCAGCAGATGCAACAGCCACATTTGGCATGCCCTGAGAGTGTTGGTAGGCCCCATGCATCATTAAGTGTGGCCTTCAATGGTTGGTGAGGGAGAGACGCACATACCAAGTGGTCTTTTATGTTCTTGGCCCTCTTAAAGGCAAACATTGGGCGCTCAAGATTAAGCAGGCAAGCGTTTAGCACCGGCCAGTGTTTTAACACACTTTTCTTGATGGAGTTAGATGCTGGAGTGAATGTAGTAACAAACTCCTGAGGCGGAAGCCCGGAGCAAAGAGTGCTCTTAAAAATTGTATTTCTTGTGATTTTACTTCTTACCTAATTTTTTCACTTTGCCTCATTTTCGCCAGCATATCTTCCTGCGCAGCCGATTTGAACGCTGTCGCGGGTCGCTCCACAGATCGACGCCATTCTGGGGAAGCACCCCTGGTCAGGCTACACCCCCTCTATGCTAGGCCACGCCCTCTCCCTTTATAGCGCACTCAAACCAACGCGCAGACAGACAGATACGAACTCCTGAGGCAGAAGCCGGGAGCAACGAGTGTTCTTAAAAATGTTATTTCTTGTGATTTTACTTCTTACCTAATTTTTGCACTTTGCCTCATTCTCACCAGCATATCTTCCCACGCAGCCAATTTGAACGCTGTCGTGGGTCGCTCCATAGATCGACGCCATTCTGGGGAAGCCCCCTGGTCAGGCTATGCCCCCTCTACACTAGGCCACGCCCCTTCCTCTTCCTCATTTAAGCCATGTGTCTTTCCCGGCCGCGCAGCGGACAGGTGCAGCGGGCGTGCCGGCAGCGCTCCCGCTCCCTGGCATTATGCAAGGCCGATCCCAGGGGCCAGGCATAATGCTCCCTACATTACTTACACCTTGCCTGAGCTTTATAACTTACAACATGATGGTCCTATGATCCCTCTGGACAGGCGGGCTGCACTTACTTCGGATATTTATGTTTCCAAACCCATCTGGTCCAACCGCCAGATAAGATTACTTTCTGCTAGGTCTCCTGGGATCCCTCACTGTCCTCGTACATCTACCGCTCCGGTCCTAGCCCCTCTAACTGTTACCTATCTTAATACACGTTCGATGGTGCAACACCAACTGGAGATCTTTCAACTACTCGACGCTGGTACTACCGATATTCTCCTTTTGACAGAAACCTGGCTGACGGACGACTCCGCACCTGATATTCTTGCTGCAATTCCTAATGGCTACTATTTACTCCACTCCAATCGCCCTCAAGGCAAATCTGGTGGCGGAGTCGCAGCTATTATACATCATAAGCATAAATTCACCACCTTAGAAAGGGTCAGCCTTCCTGGTCTCGATAGTCTTGTACTACAATTCACCTCCTCTAAGTTTGCCTTTATTTGTGCCCTCTTTTATCGACCCCTTGATCACATGCCCTCAATCCCTCTGCTTTTTGGAGAACAGATAACTCATCTTGCTCTTAATCAAGCCAGAATCATTGTTATTGGTGATTTCAACTACTGCCCTCTAGATCCTGGCGAAAGCAACCTATCGGTTGAATTCTCCAAACTATTGACTGGCCTAAATTTCACCCAAAATATCGATAAGGCTACTCACAACAAGGGGCACATCCTCGAACAAGCTTGGACCTCTAATATCACAATCACTCCCCCTATTATTTCTCCTTGTCCCTGGTCTGATCACTCCTTTATTTCCTTTGTCATCACTCAGACCCCTCATGTCCCTCCCACTCCTGTCACTAACTTCTTAGCCCGATACTGGACACGAGTTGACCAGAGCGAATTTCACAGTCTTTTGATCTCCTCGGCCCCTAAGGAACTGTCTTCCACCTCTGCCTAAGCTTCTAGTATTGTTAACTGGCTGGAATCAGCATGTGATAAAGTCGCTCCAATGAAAAAAATTAAAACTAACCGTCTTCATGACGCTCAGCGCTGGTTTTCCGAGGATCTAAAAAAGGAGAAACTAGCCCTGCGGCAGGCTGAACGCCGTTGGCGGTGCCACTACACTCCTGAGGAGAAAACTATCTACATCACCCTATTAAAAGAATATAGAAATTCTATCTTACAAACTAAATGCACATATTTCTCTCAAAAAATCATTAACTCCTCGTCCAAGTCTAAAGATGTTTTCTCCATTGTTAATGAGCTCACTATACCAGACCGGGTACTAGCTAAGCTGGTTCCCTCTCAGGCATTGTGTGACTCATTAAACGCCTTTTTCATTGAAAAAATTGCTCTCATCAAAAACAATATTCTGCCCTCTATCCCATGTTTGATCCCCGCTAACACTTGTGGAAATCCACTGGTGCCAGACCATATCCCCCCAATTTCTAAGCCAGAGTTTTTGGCCCTCCTAAATAGAGTAAACTCCGGCTCCCCAAATGACTGCTGCCCCCCTGAGGTCTTAAAAGAAGCCTTTCGAGCCTGCCCCAACCCTCCACTTTCACTGTTCCTGACTTTTTAAAATGTGCCGCAGTGGTGCCTATTCTTAAACAGCCCAATGCTGATTCCCTAGTACTGAGTATCTTCCGCCCCATTTCCCTACTCCCTTATCTTAGTGAAATTCTAGAGGCCCATGTGACCAATTGTCTCAGTTCCTTCATTGAGTCTTCCCAATTTCTGGATCCCCAGCAGGCAGGTTTTCGGCCGGGACACTCTACTGAGGCTGTTATTGTGGCTGTGATGGACGAGCTCAGGAAGGGAGCTGATAACAACATTCCCCAGGCCCTTGTGCTTCTGGATTTGTCTGCTGCTTTCGACACGGTCGATCACACCCTTTTGGTCGACCGTGTCGGCAGCGCCGGCATCTGGGGCACACCGCTAGAGTGGATCAGATCCTTCTTACTCCATCGCTCCCAGGCTGTCCGCCTATCCTCCTTCTCAGCCACCCCTGAGAAACAAACCTGTGGGGTTCCGCAAGGGTCGGCCTTATCACCACTTTTATTCAACCTATATATGCAACCCCTGATTCAATCTCTACACAACTACCCTGCCACCATCTTCAATTACGCTGACGACATTCAAATGGTCTTTAATCTTAACTCCACACCCACATCCATCGCTGATTTGCAGTCTACTATGACCTTTATTGGCGAATGGATGTGCCAAAGCCAATTGAAATTGAATCCCAACAAAACGGAGCTGGTCTTAACAGGAGGCTCCCTTAATCCCTGGATCCCCAATTTTTGGCCACCATCTTGGGGCTCCGCTCCTTCCCCTTCTGATTCTGTAAAGAGTTTAGGGGTTACCATCAGCAAAGATCTTTCTCTCACATCCCAGATCAAGGCAGTTACTTCGTCATGTTTCTTCGACCTTCGGCGAATCCGAAAAATTTCCAGGTTTCTGACCACTGAGGCCCTTGTACTGGTCATCATGGCATTGGTCATCTCCCACCTTGATTATGCCAACGTTCTTTACGTTGGCATCCCAGCCTACCAACTTCGCCAATTACAACTGGTGCAGAATCAAGCGGCGAGACTTGTTTTTCGTCAACCTAGACATCAACACGTCTCCCCACTATTGAAAAAGCTTCATTGGCTGCCAGTGGCGAAACGTGGTATTTTCAAACTTGGCTGCACCGTCTCAAATCATTGACTGGCCTTGGCCCTGCCTTTGTAACATCTTGGATCCATCGCTACGTCCCCTCCCGAAACCTGCGCTCCTTGCACCACAATCTTCTTTCTGTCCCTTCCTTAGAGCTGAAGAAACACGGCGGCCTTGGGTTCTCCTTTCTTGCACCCAAGACTTGGAATTCTCTCCCCTATGAACTCCGGTCAACCTCCTGTTACATATCCTTCAGGAAACTATTAAAAACCCACCTGTTCCGACAAGCATATGATGACTGAATACCGGCTCCCTGTCTCCACCTGTGCTTATCTGTTCCATAGCGCCAAGAAACCAGTGGTGTCCGAGCGCTCTACAAATAACTTTTACATTTACATTTACATTTACATATAAGCCTGTCTTGTGGTTGTTTGGATTTGGGTTCAATGAGGGTTTCCCTGGGGCAGGACCATGCTCGTTTCAAAGACCTAAGTACACGTTTGCGTGGGTACCCTCTATTCCTAAGTTTTTTGCTTAGAACTTTTGCCTCTGTGAAGTAAGCCTCCTTCAAATAACAGTTTCTCCTGATGCGTAGAAATTGTGAGTACGGGAGAGAGTCACATAAAGCGCGGGGGTGATGGCTGGTATAGTTAAGCAGGTTGTCTCTCTCTGTTGGTTTAGAGTGTAGATTTGTTAAAAGGCACCCCTCAATGTGTTTTATTTCTAGGTCTAGGAATGGTAGTGAGTCTTTGCTGGTAGCTAGTGTATATTTCAGTCCTGCACTGTCGTTATTGAGCCAGTGGTGGGATTGTGTTAAGCTGTCTCGGGGTCCTGACCAGAGTAGAAAGATGTCATCAATGTATCGTTTCCACATGGCTATGCCACTGTGGAATGGGTTGGACACATCCAAGATGCAGGATGTCTCAAGATGGTCCATATACAAAATGGCCAAATTGGGAGCAAAAATCGCTCCCATTGAGGTACCACGTACCTGGCCGTAGAACTGACCCTCAAAAAGAAAAAAGTTTTTTGTTAGGCAAATCTCTAACAATTGGAGGATAAAGACTGATGGAACATTATGTGGTCGGGGGCGTGTCTCTAGAACTTTCTCGATGACACATAATGATTCATACTGAGGAATGTTTTTGTAGAGTGATTCCACATCCAGCGTACACATGGAGCTGGATGTGGGATCAAACGGGAGGTCTTTTATGATGTTGATCATAACCATTGTGTCTTTTATGTAGCATGTGGTTGTGGCTACAAATGGTTTTATAAAGAAATCGATGTAATGCCCAAGATGTTCAAGTACAAAGCCACTCCCTGAAACAATGGGGCGACCTGGGGGAGATTCAGAATTTTTATGTATTTTGGCGAGACAGTTAATTACCGGTATACGGGGTGACTTTGTGTTAAGAAATTCAAATTCCTTTTTGGATAGAAAACCAGAATCCAACGCTCCTGTGGTTACTTGTACTATTAGTTTCTGGATTTCAGTGGTGGGGTTGCATGGTAATTTGCAGTAATGTTCAGTATTGCCTAGTTGTCATAGTATCTCGGTTTTGTTTTGATCAAGTTCCTGAATGACTATCCCTCCCCCTTTATCAGCTGGTTTTATAACCAGGGATTGATTGTTTTTGAGGGAGGAAATGGCATTTCTCTCCTCAATCGTGATATTGTAGAGGATGAAACTCCTCTTGTTTTCTAATGCAGTTAGGTCATTTAAGACTAGTTTTTCAAAGGTTGGGATTTCAGGTGGTATCATCCCAGCAGTGGGGGAGAATTTGGACGGGGGCTTGAATGGGGTATTGTAATGTTTTGGTGGACTGGGGTTTAACAGGAAAAAAACTGTGTAGCCTTATTTTCCTGAAGAATCTTAACAGTTCCGTTTGGGCATCTAGGAAATTAGGGCGTAAAGTGGGGGCAAATGATAACCCTTTGCTGAGGAGAGACATTTCATTATCGGATAAACTATGTCTGGTGAGGTTAAAAATGGGCAGAAGATCTGTCTCTAATTCTGCCACATTCCCCGTATTTGTATCTTCGGGTGAGTTCACCAGCGGTAGTGTTGGCGGCGGGTAAAACATTCGCCCGGAGGGTTCGGGGGGTTGGGCCATCTCTGTGGTTGTTTGCCTTTTCCTTGGCCCTGGGCCTCTGATTGGCCCCGACCTCGTCCTAAAAAAATACTGTTTGATGGGCCCAGACTATCACCTTGGTCTTACTGTTCTGATGAGTCAGCTGAGCTGTCAGTGAAACCCACAAAATGTTTTCTTTGGTTGTATCTACCCCAGGGTCTCTGGTTCTGTGGTCCACTGTAGGGGCGATTAGTGTAATAATCTTTCACGAGATAGGGATATGCTCATTCCTGACTGAAGCCTTTGATGTCTCTTCGTACCTTTATGGTCTTTTTGTTAAGCTCGAATTTAAGGAAATCTTCAATTGTTTTATTTATTTGATCGAGAAGCTTTTTAGCCTCGGTATTGTTTTTTTTGTCGTTGATCTGCTTTTCCAGATCGCTTATTTCTGTGTTGAGTTTTGACAATTCTTCGTTAGCGATATCAATGCCAAGCACCATCCAGTGCCTGGAACAGGTGGTACTTATGTAGCTAAATCCGTTCAAATATTTGGGATCGGTGGTAAAGACCCCCGGGATATTGCGCACTTGGAGGCCAAGGGGAATTACATTTGATTTAAGGTAGTCTGTTAATAGCTTGATCATTAGTATCAGCCTGATTTCTTTTTTCTTGAGTTTTTCCAACTCATCAGTTAATGATGAGCTCTGTACAGTGGATGTCTCTGCAGGGTCAGAGAGAAGTGAAGGACCTCCTAAAATTTTATTAATTTACTCAAGGTTGTAAAGTGGGTTAGTCATGCCTAGCAGGAAAAGTACGTGAAGAAAACACAGGCTAAGGGAAGGTGTGGGGATAGAAAACACAGGGGTGTACAGGGAGGACCAACTTGCGGAAGGGGTGAGGATTAGCACAACCCTTGCAATCCAGCGATTGCGCAATATACTATTGTACACAACAAGAAAAACCCAGAGGGAATGCCATAGGGACCTTGGGCAGTAACATGTTTTAGAGAACAGCGGTCTCTATTTTGGAAAGACGAATGGACAAGCACAATAATCATACGCTAAAATAGATGGTATGTCTTTTGTCCAGCCGGACAAGAATTTATTTTTTATATAAGTTCAGTTGATTAAGATACAAAACATTAAATAACAAGTGGGCATAGCCGTGACCCAAGGAACACAAGACAAACCAAGGAAAAACAGAATGGCCAAAGGCAGGGTACAAGATGAGTCTGTTTGTTAGTAATCACTGTGACAGACTTAAATATCCATGTTCACACCATTGATCATTACAATATTATAAAATCATATTGCATATGGTGCTTTTAATGTCGGCGACGTTTCGATGCTATTCACAACAATATGAAGCATCATCTTCAGGGCAAGGAATAATTCATTGTTGTCTTAAGATTATTCACATATTTTTTGCCTATATCGCATTACTGTATCAACATTTACAGAGAGGCAATAAAGGGGGGAGAAAAAAATACAAAAAATAAAGGTAAGTAAAACCGAACTGCTAGGAATTTATTTGGTGACTTTTGTGAGGGTGAATTTGATTGTGACATAAAAAGGAGGGCATCCACTCTAGGACTGTAGTCTAGTCGCACAACGAGGCATGCAGCTTATGCCCGTGATGTCAGTGAAGGTTGAAGGCACAGTGGTTTAAGGTATAGAAACAGCGGTGTTTAACATTACAGAAAATGAGAGGAAACATTGTGAATACGGCGTAAATCCTAAGCTATGGTCATGCTGTAGTTGTTCCAGGGATTGTACCATGATTAACAAGGATTAGTGGAGGGCGAGCTGATGCACGCAGGGTGGATTTTAAAACGGATGGCGCCGTGGTTAGAAGTCTTTACTAAAGTCTGCGATGTGGGTGAAAGCTCGAATCAGGCATTAGTATTACGTCGCTTCAAATGAGCATTGGTGTGGAGCATTACTTATATCAGGCATCGTGCTGTGAGGTTCGAAGCAGTTTGCCCAAACTCGCGCCGTTCAAACACCACCAGCTCACATTTTTGTCACACGCGCCGCCAGCACCTTAGTTATTATCACCCTTTCCAACTTCCTATTGATGTTCCAAGATGGCCGCCACCGTAGAGGTTTGCACGAGCACTCTAAATTGCCGCTTCCGTACAACGAGGCAGTTAGTCTTTGCCTCTTTCCATCCCCCCCCTTTTGGCACCATAGACATAAAGTAACATGGAGACTCTGCTTCCCATCACACGCTATCCAGCGCCAGCAGGAGCCCCCGTGCCCTGACTTCCCGGTGTTATTTAAGTAAGTAACCACAACACAGGCAGGCCGTGTTCGCGACCAGATCCCTTTGTAAAAAATCGGAACTAATTATGATATTTAAATGATTTCTATTTTAGGAGGTGAAACCAGGCACCTAGCGGAAGTAATACTTACCACAAAGCCTCCAGTGCGATTCGGCACTGGCATATTTTTTATATCAGGAATTTACCCACACAAGGAAGGCCCATAGCCTTTTGACGGTAACTGACCCTTCACTGCGCCGTTCTCAGTACCACCCTTTTTTTTAAAACACACCGAAATGCCATTTTTAATTTAGATTGTATGTCACAGCAGGTTGAGTGGCTGTCAGCCCCCGTTACGGATCTACTGTGCCGCACTATAAGCGTGAAATTACCAATTAACTTTGTTCACCCTTAGAATGTAAGTAATGTTTCTTCAGCGCCAAATTCAACAACACTGTTTTTCACTTTGGGCGAACTGCTTCGAACCTCACAGCACGATGAAATAAGTAATGCTCCACACCAATGCTCATTTGAAGCAACGTAATACTAATGCCTGATTGGAGCTTTCACCCTCATCGCAGACTTTAGTAAAGACCTCTAACCACGGCACCACCCGTTTTAAAATCCACCCTGCGTGCATCGCGTCGCCCTCCACTATCCCTTGTTAATCACAGTACAATCCCTGGAACAACTATAGCATGACCATAGCTTAGGTTTTACGCCGTATTCACAATGTTTCCTCTTGTTTTCTGTAATTTAAACATCGCCGTTTCTATACCTTAAACCACTGTGCCTTCAACCTTCACTGACATCACGGGCATAGGCCGCATGCCTCGTTGTACGACTAGACTACAGTCCTAGAGTGGATGCCCTCCTTTTTATGTCACAATCAAATTCACCCTCACAAAAGTCACCAAATAAACGCCTAGCAGTTCGGTTTTACTTACCTTTATTTTTTGGATTTTTTTCTTCCCCCTTCATTCCCTCTTTGTAAATGTTGATACAGTAATGCGATATAGGCAAAAAATATGTGAATAAGCTTAAGACAACAATGAATTATCCCTTGTCCTGAAGATGATGCTTTATATTGTTGTGAATAGCATTGAAACGTCGTCGACATTAAAAGCACCATATGCAATATGATTTTATAATATTGTAATGATCAATGGTGTGAAAATGGATATTTAAGTCTGTCACAGTGATTACTAACAAACACACTCATCTTGTACCCTGCCTTTTGGAATTCTGTTTTTCGTTGGTTTGTCTTGTGTTCTGTGGGTCACGGCTGTGCCCACTTGTCATTTAATGTTTTGAATCATAATCAACTGAACTTATATAAAAAATAAATTCTTGTCCGGCTGGACAAAAGACATACGATCTATTTTAGCGTATGATTATTGTGCTTGTCCATTCGTCTTTCAAAAATATGGACCGCTGTTCTCTAAAACTTGTAACTGCACCCTCCCATCCTGCCACTGATGGCCCATCCAGGCACACCTAAGTTTTATTTTGTGGGCAGCTGTCTAGAAGTATGCAAAAGCCTAACTGCCAGCTACACCCAGATATATGGCCTAGAGACAGACTGCAGGCACTGAATAGCTAAGGCAGGAAATGCCAACTTTCCAAAAGTAATATTAATATTCCATCCATCATGGTTTTATATACATATTTTGTCACCCTAATTGAAATGGGTATGCCCAGATATGGGTTGTGTGGACACTGTGTCACTTGAACCAAGCTGTACTCAGCTGATAAACCCATAACAAGTGCAAACCCAGTCCTGGTTTGCCTGTGTTCCGGTTCAGGGAGGACATGGTTTGGCAGTTCGGGCTGGTCTGCTCCTATTAGATAAGGGTCAAGACTGATTTGCATGTAGCTGGGTCCAATCTGAGGTGGTACGGTGTTCAAAATAACAATTGATGGGATGCGTCCTTATTGAATACCAGTGGCTGAGATTAATTCAAATATTTCATCCATCACTGTTTTGTATACTTAACTTTCTAAAAGTACCAATTCCGAAAAAGGAATTTTAAAAACTGACTTCACCATGAGAGAGGACTTTCATTACAATTCCAAGGACTCTAAACATAAACTGGTTACCTGCTTTCACTTGAAAATGATCACTTATTAAATGTAATAAGGTAGTGCCAATGTGCTCCTAAGGAAGAGGTAGGCCTTACAGTGTAAAGACATATAAAACTTAAAATTACATGTCCAACTTTTTGAATACATTGCACCATGCCCTCTGGGCTCTCCAGGACCTACCCTAGGGGTGACTAAAATGTATTAAGAAGGACGGTTTGGAACTGGCAAAATGTTTACTTTATCAGGTCGAAAAAGCAGTTTAAAACTGCACTCACAGGCTGCAATGATTGGCCTAAGACATGTTTAAAGTGCTACTGAAGTGAGTGGCACAATCAGTGCTGCAGGCCCACTGATAGCATCTAATGTACAGGTCCTGGGGACAGGTTGCAACATTTTGCTTGGGAATTACAAGTAAATTAAATATGCCAATTAAGTATAAGCCAATTCTACTAAGTTTTAAGGAGCGAGCACAGGCACTTTAGTAGTGCTTACCAGTGGTAAAGTGTGTAGAGTCCTAAAGCCATAAAAACGTAGTCAGCCAAACTGGAGGATTGAAGGCACAAAGTTTGGGGGAAAACCACACGAAGGATGCCAGGTGTAACAGTGAATTTCCAAATGGTGGAGTTTGTTCACTCCTCAACCCTGCACACCAGATCATCAAATTGTTCTTTTATCAAGCAAAGAAATTAAAAATGTGGTCAGATGGAAAGCATCAAAGGAGAACTGAGCAGTATCATGCAGCCACACTGAGCGCCACTGGCACATTCAATATGGCAACATAGCAGAGATACCACTTTCTTGTGCTCTGTGAGAAACACTTAAGGAATACCAGCACAGATCAGCGGTGAGCAAAGCTGCAGCAGAGTGAACAAAATAATGTGAGAATGAGTGCTCTCGACTTCTTCTTCAGCAAGAATCAGCAATGAGAATACAATTCAATGGACATAATCATCTTGGCATTGAGTTGCTACTACTCAATTAAGATACTTTGCTTGAGCCTGGCACTACTTGCTGCCTCAAACACTGAAGGAATCACCAGACAGGTTGAGCAGGAAAGCATCTTACTACAATCCCAGAGATAAGACCCATGGACAAGGATGTAACAGAAAAGAAGGCGTCGGCTAGAATGAAGTCTATCAAGAAACTGCAAAGTCCCTTCCCTGGTGCAAACATGATGCTTAAGACTACATCCATACTGCAAAGACATATGTGTATGGATATTAAATTTACTAATTAATACTGAACCATAATATGATTGAATATTCATTGCAATCATGCTACATAATTCCCCAGTCTACATTTTCTGTGATGATATATTTAGGTTCTCCAAAAATGCATTGTTCCGAAAAGTGAATTTGATAGGCAATCATATAGATATGTTTAAAGAGAAAAGAAACAAATTAAGCGTATACTCAAGTTGATCCAATTTATCCCTTTGAAGACTTAATGCACATTTCTTAGTGTTTTAGATATATTCTCCACGTGGTTGCATACTTTTTTGATTAGCCAAATGTATTTTTGACAATTTTTGGGAGAGATGAATGCTAAGTAGGCACAAAGGTGCCAAATTCGATTTTTAAAATGACTTGCTTTGAGCCTGAGGAGAATTTTAGTTTTCCAGACTTTTAATTTATAATCAGCTATTTTATTTTACTGAGAAAATATGGGTATTTTAATGTAATTCTATGTGTGAAAATCGATTTCCTCTTGCTGAAAAACGTTCCCATTGATAGAAAGCATTTTGGCTTGACTGTTAAGATAATCCTTGTATAACTGTGTTCATTTTCCATACAGGTTCTGTTGCTTTTCTGTCCTTGAGCAGTTGAAGGGTTGGAAAAGTGTCCTGTTAAGGAATGTGAGCTTTACATAAACGTCCAGGTAATTAGCTACAGGGTGAGTAAATAATAATATACAATTTCTTTGGATTTCATAAGTCTAATCAATACAAAGAGATATGTATTTTAAGAAAATCGTTTTACTTTTACAACCAATAGTACATTTCTATTTCTATATTATATTTTTGCTAAAAGTTAGGAATAATACGAAGAATAAATGGTTCAGTTAGTGATTCATATAAAAATTCAGAAAGGATTAATTAAACAATATTATTACTCAGTGAATAATTACAGTTAGTGAGCCAACAAATTCAGGCAACATAGAAAAGAAAAAAAGAAAGAAGAACAGTGTTAGACTTAGTCAAAAACATTTTAATACACAATCATGTTTATTACACAGGTATGTAATTGTTGCTAGTCTTAAATATATTTATTTTAACAATATTTAAAGTAAATTACATCCAGCTGAATATATGCAAGGTTATATGAAGAGGCAGTTTGCTGGTCTGTGACACTCTTAATGTCATTGTACTAGAAAATGTAGGGCACAGTTGAAAAGAGAAGTCAACATGGGGAGATGCTTACTATTTCTTCAAACAACGCAACACGACAACCAACGTTTCTGCATTGTATTTCATGAAAGGGAGAGATGGACAGCACCATATCTATCCAGATATGGTACTGCTGTTCTCTTTCCAAGTGCTTAAGCACTTTCTTGTTGCTTTGCAAGACCCTTTGCACCATTGCACAAATGTGTGTGGGTGAGTGTAGCATTGGTTTCAACTATAAGGGAACCTTCCAGTACTAAATAGTATGCTTAGACCTCTTTTAAATGTTTCCTACTTGTACGTGTTCTGCACAGTACAGGACATAAGAAAACCTTCTTTGAGGGGACATACTTTTTTGGCACAAAGTCCTCTCTAAAATTGTTGGAAGAAAGGGTGTTGCATCCAAAACCATTACATGGAAACATCCATATATCACACCTTGTACTTCTCTTTAAGCAAAGTAATGCAAAGCAGTGTGAAGCACAACTTTGTTTTAATGTTAGGCATCTTTCCACCGCAAAACAGGTTTTGAGATGGAAAGGAAATAACAAATCATCACTTTACACTGGTTTGCATCATTTTTGTGAATTTGTACCAGTGCAAAATGTTGATAAATCTGGCTCATGATTTCTAAACATGGGCATGATGAATACTTTGAGTTAATAAATATAAAAAAATGATTGTAATGTTTCTAACGATCTGCCTTATAGATGGTCTAGAGAAGAATTTTTGATATCAGTGAAAAAGAAAACAAATTACTATAGCAAGAAAATGAATTAAAATGAAAATCAACAGCATCCGGAATATAGTTTTCCATGCACAACCTGTAAGAAGTCACATTTATTTCAAATTAAGTATTTTTTAATTGACTAAAACGTATCAATCAAAATATACTTCTTGTACAATTAGTAATGTGTTGTTTATTATCTATTTTCATTTAAGTTTCTTAGGTGTACCTGTTGAAAATGATTTGGAACTAGATCTGTTGTGACAATATATTACATGTTAACTTCTTTTAAAAACCCTAAGATTTTTGATTTTGGAAAGTGTTACTCTAGTAGCAGATAAGCATCATAAAAGAAAACTTTATTAAACATGTTTAAAAACAACCTATTTTCAATTTAGCACATGCACGGGCACATTTTCCTGTTTACAAATGTATGAAGATTAAACAGTGCATACAATTGAAGGTCAGAGCGAGAAGGCTGCTTATGCTTCAATCTTCAAATCCCCGAACTGATAATAGCGAAATTCAGATAGACGTTATCTACAATGAAAATGCAAGAAATGCATGGTTAATTTACTAAACTTTAGAATATAGGATTTCTTTATCTTGTTCCACAATGTCATGATCACTATTTCAAATGGTTTTATAGTTACCAATGTAGTATGAACTACAAGACTAACCTTTTGTTGTATGTCGTTATACATAAGGTAGTCAATATGGATTTTTCGGTTAGTAGGTACCAAGCAAGCAACATTTTTTACATTCATTGAGGTTGGCCGTTTTATTGAACATGTATTATTGAACATCAGAATATATTTCCAAAAAATTGCTTGGGTATCACACTAATCTTTTCTCCTATTGCCATTACTAAAATAATCAATCCATATTTGAGGTCACTATGTATTTTTAATTACGTATTGAAGATATTTAGAAATCATGCATGCATAAGCATCGGCAGGAGAATGCCATATACATATAAATGTGATTTACAATAACATTTTGTAAGCAAAATAATCACTGGGAAAAATGTACATTGCTTTTTAAGAGACCTCTTGAACGTTGCAGACATACTCAACAATTACAACCCGGAGCGGTGTATCTGGAACTCACCAACAAACTCTATAATCTTCAACAAAAGGCTATGCATGTTAGAAATTCAGTTGCACCACTTGAAGGCCTCTGCACTCCCAAGAAAGCAGTCACTCCAAATGGTTTATGGCCTCAGTTTTAATTTTCAAGACGGCAAAGAAAATTCTCTAGTGAAAATGGAGCTTAACTGTTAGAACTGGGATTTCTAGTTGGCTAAGGCTTGCGCCAAAGCCAGGCAGAAACCACCACTCTAGTCAAGTCAAGTATTTCTTTATTCGGTTTTGGCAAGCGAAAAAACCATAAAAGCATTTACATTAAAAAAATTACATTTCTTGATCTACTTTAAAAACGAAATACTGGTATGTGATACAATTACTTAAAAACATTTTGTGTTTTTAAAAACAGAGAAACTACTTATTAGATTCTCTGTGATTTTTACAATGTTAAGACAAATTCATTATATATACATAGAACATTCTGAGCGAACATCTTTATCTCTTTACACAGTTGATTAAGTTATCAAGACACAACACTATGCAGCGATTTATTATTTCCTTTTTTACAAGTTTAGTCGATGTCAAAAATGCATTTCAAGAACTTAACAATGCACTTCGATGTCCACTCCTCGCCCACGGCATCTTCTAATTCCAACAAGTTTTAGTAACGGAATCAGCCAGATCTTTCTGTGCTCTCTATAATACTTACAAAAAAAGAAAGTGTGAATGGTTGCCTGGGTGGAAGTCTCGTCATACGGGCATATAGGTAGTACTGAGTCCCAGTTATTTCTTTTTGGAAAAGCAACCAAACGATGTAAGGTATTTGACCTGAATCTAATTAAGAGGAATCATTTCAAAGGTGGTGAAATCGTGGGTAAAATAGGGCTGAATAGAAAAAGTTGTTTGGACAGCGATGCAGTGTTGGACAGATGATTTAGAGGCTTCTTTGGTTAACCGAATTTCTTCTAGATAGGCAAGTGAGAGCACCTGTAACGCCTTCCTTGAGAATGACCAGATTATGGTTGGAGCCAGATAATACTTTTCCAATCCCAGGTCAGTTAAGAAACATTTTAAATATGCTAACCAGCCAATTTTGTGTGAGTGGTCCAAGGCCATACAGTCTAAGATAATTTGCTGAGTAAGTGTGTTTTTGTCCACCGATCATATGCGGTGCCAGAGCAGGAGTGGCTGTATTTAGTCCATTAAATAAGAAATTCCTAATTCTGTGTGACACGAAAGTGTAGATGTGTTTTTGGTACTGCTAAAAGTAATCGGAGGAAAATGTTTTCTGACACTTGTAGGTTGTTGGTGTTGGTGTACCCCCACACTCCTGCTCCATATAGCGCAACTGACTGGCATTTAGCTCTATATATCTTTAAAAGCTCTACCGGCGGTCTCCTACCCGATTTTTTAGAAAAGTTTACGAGGGCCATAGTAGTTCTTACTAGATGAAATTTTCTTGACTCTATAGCTGGGATCCAGTTTAATTTATGGTCGATGATAATGCCCAAATATGGGTATTGTGCTGTTACTTCCAATTTCTCCTTATTTAAGTATATGTTCTTTGCCCTTTGTTTCCCTAGTCCTGCAGTCATAACAAAGATTTTTTTAATGTTAATACGTAGGTCCAGCTCACCCATAAATTGGGAGTACCTGTTTAGTGCCTTCTGGAGTTCTAAGGGGGTGCGTGCCAATATCACGTCATCGTCCGTATAGAGCAGAGCCGGAATCAAGCGTTTTTTATCTTGAGGAAGTTCCTGGCTCCCATTCAACATGGCTCGCTCCAATCCGTTGGTATAAAGCGTAGGAAATCCACACGTGTGTGGTATTGTAAGATTCCAGCCATACAGGGCCCCATTTACTCACTGTGATAAGAAACTTTTTAGCTGATTACTAGGCAGAGATAGATTGATTA
This sequence comes from Lissotriton vulgaris, assembly GCF_964263255.1. Taxonomy (NCBI): domain Eukaryota; kingdom Metazoa; phylum Chordata; class Amphibia; order Caudata; family Salamandridae; genus Lissotriton; species Lissotriton vulgaris. The sequence goes on along the minus strand of NC_141694.1, from coordinate 421,047,586 downwards.
ACATTAATAAAGTATCCCAATACTTTCCTATGGAATAGCGAAAATACCTTTTAGGGCATTGTCACTGTAAAGACATGTTTAACAATAAACCAACACATGTTCTACTTTTAAGTACAATGCACTCTGACCTATTGGCTTTTAAGGCCTACTTAGGGGTGACCTATTCATATTTAAAAGGAGAGTTTAGGCCTGTCAAAAGGGGTTACTTTGACAGGCTGAATTTTCAGTTTTAAAACTGCACAGACATGCTGAAGTAGTAAGCCTGTTGTTTTGTTTTGCACTGTCACTCTATTTGTGGCACATTGTGTGTTGTAGTCCCCAGTGATATTTTACTCATGTGTCCTGGTTACACTTTGTACTATATATTAGGGTAGAATTTTTAAGCTAAATATACCAGTTTGTAGTATGGCCAATTCAACATGTTTCACTGAACAGCAGTGCCCCAGTAAGCAGAGTCCAAAAAACAGCAATAAATGCAGCAAAAAATAGGAGTGACCAGGCAAAAGAGGACATTGTCCTACATCTCAGGTTGTATTGAGATATTGATACATGATTTTCACCAAAATATAGCCCTGAATGTACAAAAAGACTGTACGTTATGGTATGTTATTTTAAGTTGTATTAGGCACACAGCTACCCAAAGGTTTCCCGGCACCACCTGAAAGATACACAAGAAGAACAAGCATTTGCAATGCAATAGGTCTCGGATTAAACAGAGTTTAAGCTATTGGCATTGTAAATGACAATGCCTTTTATGTATGTGTTTTTATATTAACACATAAATAAAAAGCATTTTAATTTACAATGCCAACAGGCCAAACTGTTATAAATGCGAGACTTATTACCTTTCAATGAAGCAGCCACCATTTTCCCAGGCTGATTGGAAATTAAAATCATGCATGGCACATTGAATGTTGCAGGAAAGCATGTCATATAACCTGTTGACAACGGAATTTTAATATAAGGAGTGAAATGTGTAAAGTTCCTGCCCAAGGGTCATCATGTGTTTTGTGATAGCGTCACATGGTGACGAGAACAGGGCAAACAGTGTACTTTTGCCTCCCAACATGTGGGTGGAGCAAAACTTCTCTCCAGAGATGCTCACATAATTGTCTGGTGAAAGCTGTGCTGTCAAGCCAGACCATGCAAAAGAAAAAACATTATGATCGCAGTTCATTTCCCCTTTCTCTACCAACCACTTTAAAAGAACTCTCCAAAACGTTGTCCTCCCCTGAATTTAAATATGAGATTAACTATTCATCAGAATATAGACAAGGCTGCCTGACTTGCAATGATGGAGTCCAAGATGCAGCCAAAAGACTTGCAATAGTCGTTAGCCTCTGGCTCACATTACACCCTCTCTGCACTAACTCCAGCTGGCTTCCTATTATCTGCTGGATTAATTTCTGATACCTGCGCATCCCTGACAATGCACCCGAGACCTAAAAATGGAAGTAAAACTACAAGTCCCAGAATGCCAAGTGGTGTTGGTTTACAAGTCAGGCTACGATTGTTTTACTATTGGCATCGCAACTTGCTTGTCCTTTCCCTCTCCACGTGACGGCGCCTCAGAAGCTATATTGAAAGTAAGGCACCTTTCCGTTTATGTTAAGGGGAGAAAGTCTGCATTCTTGTATGCTGCAAAACACAGCTGTCAAAGTCGCACCATATCATGGTTTACACTTTCATGCAGTACAGGATTCTTCGCCGGCAGTACATTGCCTTCTAGGAGATGTAGTGTTACTATAACTATGAATAAGCATGCGCTCACAGTACCCCAAATGTAGATGGTTGAGGGATAAAACACCAGAAATGCCTGAAGGTGCCACATAGGTTTGGGGCCAGTGGCAGCTGGTGACATTTGAAAGTGGTGGGGCGTACAATTTGTGGTGGTGTGCATCATGGCAAGTGAGCATGGTGAGCGAGGTTGAACAATGTAAGGAGGGTTGGGACACCTTTACTTCCTTTTCTGTATCCAAGGTGACCATTTAGTAGCATACACCTGCCTGCATCAGATAGGATCCTGGCTTCCAGGATCCTGTCACGTGTAGGCATGCATAAGCTACCAATGTCCGCGCTGGATAGATAATTAAGTAAAGGTGACAGGTCGTGAAACTCAAAGGCGCCTTCAAGTCTGACCAACAGCCTGTTTGGGCAAGCAAGCCTCTGGTTTGGTGGGATCTCATCTCCCAGCAGGGAGCAGCACTGGAGGCCAGCAGTGCTTGAGGCTGTCACGGAAGAGCAATACTTTGATGTGTGTAGTGTAGTTCACACTTTGGCACAGAGTCATGCTCTGCAGACAGTCACGCCTGCCAAACCCATCCTGTCACAGAGAGATTATAGCGATTAAAGTGGTGGTAATTGGGGCGTGGCTTGCGCGCCGCTGCGAGATGGCGGGTCGCGCTAGAGCTCCAGGGAGAAGGCGACTGTCGGGATGATTTTAGGATCCCGTTCGTGAGTGTCTCTTCTTCAGCTTTCAACATGAGGTGTCGGAAGGTGCCGTGAGCGCTTTCCTTTATGCTGCAATGCGCACAACGACCTTAACTGTCCTTTTTTTCCGCTTGCAACCCTCATTACCGGCTTTTCAGTGAGCTGCCGCCATTTTGTTTATTCTGTGGTGTCGCTCGTTTCTTTGGTACCAGACCCATGTCTTCGAGCGCAACATGTTCGGACAGCTCTATTGAGGTGACTTTTATTACCTTTATGTTTTGATGGGCCTTTGCAGTCGTTTTATGCATAACTGGCGTAATACCTGCTTGCTGTCTCATATGGATCTCTGACTACCTTTTTTCACCTCACTCGATTCATTCATGATGATTCCCTACCTTACCTGAGGGGTTTGTGCTATGTAACCTGATTGCTAGGTTGCTTGCTATTTGGCAGAATCTGTTTTTGAAGCTCTGGGGTCTTTTTGGATTTTACTTTTACCTCAACTGCTTTTGTCCGCCACTTTGTGCGCTGGTGTCCCAGGCATAGTCTGCACCTACAGAGCTTCTTGTCAGTGGCACTTGATGAACTATTTTTGGTGTAATTCTTGGCCCTTGCTCATTTATTCTACGTCAAATTCCTTTGGTGGTGGTTTTTTTGAACTGTCTACTGTGACCTGTTCCTATGGCGGACACCATGGAGCCTTACCCTACTGCGAAAGACTCTAAAAGGACTTTAAAATGATCTAAGCAGCAGTCCCCCTCTCCTGAGTCCTCTCAGAATGATACTAACTCCACTTCGGATGCTATTTTATTACGTTTAAATGCCGTCCATGATATTGCGCAGTCTACTAAAACTAATACTGACTTTTGCAAGTTCAGGTGGCTGCTATCAGGAGTGACTTTAAAGCCTTATCTGTCAGGGTTACGAATACTGAATCTCGTATCAGTGTGGTGGAGGATACTACACACCAGAATTCGAGGTCCCTTTTCAGCTGGAACGTTCGATGGCGGCTTTGCGCAGGGACCTTACAGAGCAGGAGGATCGTTATCGGAGGAGTAACCTGCGTATTTTTGGTCTTCCTGAAGATGCAGAGCAGTCAGCCTCCTCAATGATTGCTTTCCTCTCCAAATGGATTCCTTCTACCCTACAAATCTCCTTTCAGAGAGACTTTGAAATTGAGAGAGCTCATCGGGGACCTGCGTTCAAACCTAAAAACTCCACTTATCCGAGAGCAGTAATCCTTAAACCGCTGCGTCATCAGCATTCGGAACTGATTTTGGCTCACATGAGGAAAGTCAAGTTGGTGTCTTGGGAGGGTCATCGGATTCCTATCTCCCAGGATTTTGCCAGAGACACTGTAATTCGGAGGAAGGGATTTCTCAACCTGCGAAAACGTCTGTTGGACATGCATATCCCTTTTTCCTTTGCTATTCCATCCAAGTTTCGTATAACTTTTTAGGGCCGCTATCGGATTTTTGATGAACCTGCTGATCTTTCCTGTTTTTTGGATAACCAACTTGAGTCTCAGATGGATTCTTCTCCGTCTCCTGGCTCTTCTGGGACTTGAGTTTCTGTCTTTGTTGTTTCATGTGGTTTAGTGCGTCTTGCTGTTTGACATATGTCGTTGTTTTTTTGCTCCATATGTTGGTCGTTGGTTGCTATTCGTTTTTCAGATGATTTGTCTATGACTTGTCAGCTTTAGGTTGACTTGTTCTTGTTATTTATCCACCTGTTTGACCTTTTTTTTCCTCTTTCTTGTTTGATATACCCGATATTTGTATGTAGCTATTTTGTCTTTCTTGATTATCGTCCTGATTGTAGGCGACTTCGGCTCTTTGTTCATGCGTCTCATATTTTCCGATATTTGTTTCATGTTGTGTTTTTCCCCACTTATTGGTATCTTTCGATTTTGTACTTTGCCGATATTTGTTCTTTCCTTTTTTTTTTTTGTTGGCGTAGGCTTATATGTCTGTTTTCGTCAGCCGTTCGGTCCGATAGTGTCAGTTTTTCTCTTTGTGCTCATTCATATGGGCTGTTTTTCTCTATTTGCTTATCTTGTAATTCTTTTATGGCTCCCTTCCTAGTATTTTCTTTTTGTCACTTAGTGATGTCTTATTTATATTTTCGGACTGTTTTTAACCTTCAAGTTGTATTCCTGCTGACATATGATATTGCTTGATATTTTATCTGCTTAATTATTTCAATTTTCACAATTATTGTTTCCCCTTTCTTTAACTACATACCATGTACTACTGCCTTGTTGTTTATCTATTTGCTAGCTCTTGTTTTTCACCATTTTTTGCTTTTCATACATACTTTTCTTGTTCTTTGTATGGCATTTATAGTTATCGCCATTTGCTTGTTTACATATAGTAAGGATCCTTTTATCTCACTTTAGCTTCTACTCATGAGCTTGTTATTTGATATGCCTAATATTGTATTTTTCTGTCTTTATTTTGGTCGTTGACCGGGTTTGATTATTCTGTGCCTATTTCTCGTAGCTCCCCTTTCCCCGATTTCAAGTATATTATAGGGTCCACATTTATTGTTCTAGGACCATTGCTTGTTGCTTCCTTTTCTCTAGTCTGGGATCTATCACTTTCTCTACTGTTTTTTCCTGACGGTCCTTTGTTTTCCCTCTCCATGTTCCCCCTGGTATGAGATGGGTTTCTCATAGACCTACCCTGAAAGGTCTTTTTTTCTCTCTTTTTCCATTTTTCTCTCTTTATTTCTCTCCTTCTCTTGCCCTTTCTTCTCCTTTTTCTTCTTTCTCTTCCTCTTGGATCTCCTGGTGGTGTTTTTCTATTTTGTGTCAGATGGTGGTGTTCTGTTTTTACGTCCATCTTTACTTCTTAATGGCTTAAATGTAGTTTCCCTTAATGTTAAGGGTTCAAATCATCCGGTTAAGAGGGCTAAAATTTTAGATTATTGTAAATCTTTGTCTTCGGATCTGGTATTTTTGCAGGAGACGAATTATCCCATAAAGAGGCTCTGTGGTTGCGGAAAGGCTGGGTTCTGGATGTGGTATGCTCTGATGCTCTTGGTAAACGACTTCCCCTTTAGCTTCACACTGGGGAACAGCAGGACACACCATACCTCAATTGCGCTTTACTGTTTTAGAACGCATCAATTACAGTTCACGGATTGACATAAACACATCCCTAGCACGTAGGGAAACTTACTAGATCAAAACATTATGCACGGTAGCCCCGCATGGGCTAAATGATCATTACGAAATGTTATGTTTCCTGTAACAGAAGTACAAGAGAACCAGCGTATTACTGATTGTTTTTTGTAAAGGATTTGCACTCAACCATCTTCCCTCTCTTCTTTTTCATCTCTCTTTCCCATATTTGCTGTCGGGCATTTTCCTCTCTATATATTTCTCCTAATAACAGGCGACCCATTTTTTTCTTTTATTATAATTTAGATGGCAATTTCTCACCTCCTTCTAAGGCTTATGGTAAAAATAAGCCTACATCTTTCAACTTTTCTACATTGTAACTATAAATGAGTTTAAGCCTCCTATTCCTCTGTTCAGTATCACACTACAATTTTGAAAACCTTCTTCTACACACAATTTGTTTCTTTAAAAACGGAACATCTTCACTTTCCATTTTACGAACACTAGAAAATGAGACACCGTCTCTTTAAAATTGCCATGCATTTTGGGATACTTCCTACGCGCCGAGAGATCGGCGTTTCACCATTTTCGTGCGGACGGCGTTAGAAGTGCTCAGCAAACTTTTACTCTCACTGGGTATGTAAACAATATACAATAGACTACCTACAAGGTGTTTGATCTTAATTTACAACTGCGAGCTCCGCAACTGACAACGCGTTTGCATTTACATTCTTGCAGCTTTTAATCAACCTCACGTCCCGAGCATTGACGGACGCAAGAAATCCTATGGCTTAGGTGAGAGCGGTCGTTTTTGACTCGTCTCTTTTTACATCCACTAACGTTACTGACTTTACCTAAACTGCTGCATTTTGTTATTTAGACCATTCGGTGAGCAGTACCGAGTCAACGATTGTTAACTATTGCCACTATGCACTAAAGATCCCATATTCAGAGTGAATCCTACAAGGCAAGCGAACCTTCACGTCGTTATCATTATACCCTTATCTACTATGGGTGATGGGATGCACACCATGCATTACCTCCAAAATTTCACATGCTGGGGTGACTTTAAATAGTTTAATATGCTCCCATTTGAATAAATATTTCACTGCCTTTCCTTTCCTTAATGAGCACCCACTTTAGCTCTGAGTGCAATCCTATACTCTTAATGCAGTGTATTGACTTTGTTTTGTTGTGTTATAGATTACTGTGGACTTGGAACAAAATTGAGAAGATACCACTATTGACTGAATTGAAATCCCCTGATGAAGGGTTCAGTTTCTCGAACCCGAAATGCATTGGGACTTTGGAAATGTTTGAAGTCAATAACGTTATATTTCATACACATGCTCAAATGTAATGTTATGTTATTCAGCCAATTGAAAAATTGAATATTTGTGTAAAGGTACACATGTTTATTAGCATGCATACAATGTTTATAACCATGTATCTACGTTTTTTTGCCAAATGATGATTTGAAAATTGAAACACATACATAAAAAAACCTTTGCCTTGAGCATTTTCGTCTAACTGTGTTTAAACTTTATCTAAAAATTTCGAAGAGACATTATTGTCCATTAGCTGTGCACTACCTTGACTGTGGGTCTCCCAAAATCCATCTTTGCAGTCTTTCAATTGAGAAATCATTGGGTCCTTTCTCAACATAGGCAGTAGCACGCAATTCCCTCACAACAGACACTAAACCCTACTATTGGTTTAACTGATAAAAATAGACTGTTTAATTTAGGTGTGCAATCACATATTCATTTTAGAGTGCAGAATCTTGCATGTGTGCCGTAAACTAATCAGATCGCTTCTTCATCTTGGGATCTATGAAATATCCAGGTTAACTAGTGGTTTCTTGTTACTTCCGCAAACAGATCTGCAGGTCATTATATCCTTCCGTGAAGTATTTGTAGGGAGAAGGGGACGGCCAATGAAGCGCTGAAACCCAACAAGCATAGAATGCTGCCCTTTCCAGTTACTCTTAAGAATTGTCTGTGTGCCAGAGCACGGTGTGTGCCAGGAAAGGAAACCCCAAAACATAATCCATTGCTGGTTCACAAAGGGCACTGCTGCAGCTGAGCTTGATGCTTGATGCTTGCTCTATATAAATGCATCGTTATGCTTAGTGGGTGATTATATGGATGAAGGGAATAATGAAATATAATGCCCAACACTGTGGGAAATGTATAATTCAAAGGGATGTATGAATGTGTGTATGTGGGAATTGTGTGGTTCAAACCTAGACATGTACTAATCATCTCTAGGAACTACTGTTGTTGCCAGGTTCCATGTGTTTTAGGAACCTCTCTTGCCCCCTCCATCCATCTCCTCTACCCTCATCCCTTGAGGAGGGTCTGTTCTGGGGCCTCCAGGGGCTCTCCTCACTGCACGACATGCCGCTGCCAACCCCATCTTTCCTCAAGATGCCCCCTCCCACTGCACCGGGACCCAGGGGTCCGGGGTTTAGACTCCCGGGTCTCACCTCGCACTCTTGGCTCTGTTTCCTGAAGAACTCCTCCTTTATGAACTTGCTACGCTGATCCGGCACCACCCGTGGCAAGTTTGTATCCAGGAGGGAGGGGGCCTCGGAGAGATGGTGCAGCCCGGGTACCCTGACATGCTGCGCTCTGCCTGAGTCAGAGGAAACATATCTAATGTAAATAAAAGTATAGCGTCCCATGAGTGGTGTGCACGCACAATAAGGGTGAAAAAACCCAGCAATCTCAGAGGGATGGTGGGGGCAATACAGCTGCCATGCTTCCGCTTCAGATTAACGAGCCGTGTGAATCACGACTTAAAAAAGAGACTAGAGGGACAGGTCAGGCAAAAAAGATTGCAAACCCACTCAGCCAATCAGAGGAGAAGACAAGCATTTACAAATGCAATAGGACTCGTATTTACGCGAGCCCTATTGCATTGTAAACAAAACTGCTATGTGCAAGAGGCAGGAATGGGAGTGTGTGGGGGGGTTGGGGTGGGTTAGAGAAGTGACAGACTGCAGGAGGGAATGGGGAGGCAGGGGAACAGAATTGTTTTAAAAGTAAAGAGGCTGATAGCCATGGAGGGACAAAAATGACATCCTGACTGTCAGGAGGCGGGACTAACTTGCCGAGCATCAATCAGAATTACAAATTCTGCCAATTAAAAAGATAGCTGGAAAGTGGGCGGATCTTCACCCACTATACTGTATACAGCATCTCTCGAAGGAACAGCGCATGCGCTACCTAGTCCGAGACCTAAAAAAGGAAGAACCTATTGATTAAATAGCCAGGTTTTCAAGGACCTGCAAAATTGGGCAAAGATGGTCTCGTTCCTTAGTGGTAGCGGAAGGGAGTACCTCAGGGTGGGGCCCAGGCAAAAAAATTATTGTCCGTCCATCCGGGACAATCTGTGCCTCCGAACCGAGAATTTAGCTTGATTGGCAGAACGGAGGGGGCGAAAAGGAACATATGGTTGAACAATGGCATTCAAATAGTAGTGAAGTAGTGTGGCTCACTGGTTAGAGGTGGCAGACCCGAGAGCAGAGGACGGCCTGGGACCAGGGTTCGATTCCTGGCGCGGCAGGTTTCTGGACCAGGGTCAGCGGACTCGATAATTCTCTTGCCTCGGTGCCCACTCTGATCAGCGATCACACTCGGCAACTCTGGGCATTAGCTTGCCTCATCTTCACTAACGGCCCCACCAGACCGCCGGGGATGCCTGGTCTCACCCTGGAGATACCCATTAAGGGACCATCTCTCAGGGAAGCCAGGAAGGGTTTTGCAGCGGTCGAAGCGCCTTGGGACCCTACGGGTAAGTAGTGCGCTATATAAATGCCAATACATTTACATTTACAAATATTGTGGAACCTTGACAGTTTCGATCTTAAACAAGCTTGTAAGAGTGCACCCAAAGATGAAAGAGATATAAGTGCTTAAAAACCTAATACAATTTTTTTGAAAAATGCTCGCGCACAGAGGTGTGAAAACACTCTGGTAGTTAATTTGGTAAGGCCAAAGTGGCGAGGATGATCCTACTGGATCATATACAGGCACGCAACACCCATTGGACTCAACGGGCTTCAGACCACCCCCCGCCCCTTGTGTGTGGCAGCCCGGGATGACACAGCCACACCCAAGCACTTCACAGGTCTTTAAAAGACCATTCGCATGTTAATGAGGCCTTGCTGTTGTTTCACCCCTTCTAAGAGCACCTGCAGCTCCACTCTGCCTAGTGGTTAAATATTCAGCCCCCCCCCCCCCCCGACCGAAATTTTTTCCTAGCCCCCCCCCCCCGAAATTTGGCTCTAGTTGCGCCTCTGATCATATATACTGCTATTTCATCCCTAACAATTGTTAAAATTGGGAAATAAATAGCACAGTTTGATGTATGTCAACAGGGAGTTAACTGTTTTTTTATATATATTTTTTGCTGAGTGAGTCTAATTTGATGAAAGGTTTGTCTGAGTCGGAATTCGTATATGACAACCATCAAAATATGTTTATATAATTTATTTAAAGCAATACAACACATTAAAAGAGTCACTTTGAAACATTAACAACATTAATTATTAAATACAGTTCAAATCTATACTCACCTCTAGAACATGAAATTGCATTATTGTTACATGTTTCAAAAAATAAAACATTCACATTTTGGAAATCATAAACCATGCCGTATACAAGGATATTTCCGTGCAAGCGAACCATTCTGTTTATTTTCGTGACATTCAGCATACCATTATCAAAGAACATAACGCCTCTTTCAATTAAAAAGATTTTTTTTTTTCAAAACCAAAAAGCATTTAATTTTCAAGCCGAAGAACCTGCTTTCAGCAATGAAATGCTTCAATTAGAGCTGAATGCTGTAATTGCTTACAGACGGGCATTGCGATTGTTGAACTACGTGTTGAAAAAACACATTATTTATGCTTCAACCAAGAACCAAGTAAAACCAAGAACATTGTATCAATCAATTTTACCTCATCTTTAAACGGAATTGCACAGGAAAATGTGTTTCTGTAGCCAGGCAGAGCAAATATATCAAATTATACTCAGATGATTCCATTTGAATTTACACTTTAAAAAAAATAGCATTTCAGCAGGAAAATATATTTTTGCAAAGCAATGTAATTTGTAAGATTGTTTCAAATTCCGCTACTACGTTATTTTTCGAAGCCTATCCATAACGCGATTTAGAGGGATTCAATTAGCTGATGATGAAGCCTGATGTCGTACGTGCGCTCTATCAGAAGCAAATCAATAAATTAATCAGTGAAGCGTACGATTTGGGTTAGAAAGCTACTCCCTTTTTTTCTATTTGAAGCTGGAGTGCTAGAATAACGTATCATATTCTGTGTAATAATTGATGCAATTATTAGAACCACCTACTTGCCAGAATGTACACTGGTGTGGCTAATGAGGCATCTATTGTCTGGAATTATATTCCCCCAACTGGATGACAACCACCTGTCAGAAGGCAAAGTATCAAGTTTATTTTAGTTAGATCAAAATGGAACCCGATCAAGATGAAAACCAGCTGTGTTATGTAATTTTTTCTTTGTCTAAGACGCTTCTCATTGCTAGTCAGTCACGTGTTTTATTATATTACTTGTTAAAATATATATGGCACTGCCTTTTGCACTTTGCAACTGTCACAACAGTCATGCCACTCCTTATAACTTTATTATTCCTGAAAGATTTTCATTGCCCTCCCTAGTTGTTTTTCAGTCTTTATGTGCAATCGTGAAATCAGGTCTCCCAACAAAGCACTTTACACATGTTCATCTTTAGTATTTATTCCAAACCCCAATCTTGCACTATCAAAGCCCTTTTGATTAAACATTCCATAAGACAATACACACATGCACTTTACTTTCTTCAACGGCTTGCTACTAATGATTTGATTAGATGTTTTTTTAAATTGAATACAGCCATGTCACTGAGCTCACCTGGATAGACCATGCCAATGTCCACTTGACCATCAGAGGATCACCTGGCACTGCCACCAAACTGCCCAGCACCTCACACTACATCTGGAACAAAGTGACAGAGTGAGAGTGGATTGACACCCTTAATACCTCCCAACATGACACCACAACCAACCTGGAACAGACCATAACGAACTCCTCATCTTGAATCACCAACTGTGCTGACAGAGTTGACCATTTCAAGCACACCCAACTCAAGAGATCCACAAAGCAGGCCAGTTGGTACATCACAAAACTGAGAACCACGAAACGCAACTGCAAGGGACTAGAAAGGAAATGGCGAACCAGCAAGGAGACCACAGACGGAGCCACCTCCAAAACATCCCTCAATCAATAACACCAACTCCTAAAAGAGAAGAAAGGCAACCCCCTGGCTGAATGCATCGAAGCCAGTTCCAATCACAGCAAAGTACTCTTCAACATAGTCAGAGAGTTATCCAGCTCCTCAGCCATCAAAAGCATCATCACTCTTTCTCAGGAACTTTGCAACACCCTGGCATACTTCTTCCATGACAAGATCTCCACTATCTACAAAAACATCACCCCCCCCCCCCAACATATCCCTACGACTTCTACAGCCACCTCGCTCTTAAAGATGCAAATCCTTACCATATACTCACAACCTGGGACCAGCTCACCACAAACAACACCATAGCCATCATGAACTCTGTCACCTCAGGAGCACCCATGGACCCTTGTCCCCACCACATTTTCAATCACGGGAGCAAGAAGATCAGCAATGAGCTCACTGCCATTTTCATTGCATACATCGCAGCAGCCACCTTCCCCGAAGATTGGAAGCACACTGAAGTCAAACCCCTTCTCAAAAAGCTGTCCACTGACCCCAGCAAACTCAAGAACCAGCATCCCATCTCTCTGCTCCCCTTTCCAGCCAAAGTCCACGAAAAAGGCATCAACTGCCAACCGATGGCACATCTGGAGAACAACAACTTTCTTGACACCTTCCTATGGGAATTGCTCTCCAACAACAGCACCAAACCGCCCTGAACACTGCCACCAACCACATCAGAACTGTCCTTGACCCGGGATATACTGCAGCCCTGATACTCCTTGACCTCACAGCGGCATTCAACACCATATCCCACCCTTATCAAGAGACATCATCAGATCGGACCCAAAGAGGTGCCCTTACATGGATCAACTCCTATACCTACAAAGTCCTTCACAATGAAGGACCAGCTTACATCAACCACCACATGAACTTCTACCAACACTTCAGACACCTGTGCTTTTCCTCCCTCTCCCTTACTCCCTCATCCACCGAATCAATAGCGGAAGAGCTCTTTCTCCTACCTCATTGCTAAGTCCTGGCACAAGCTCCCCCTTCAACTTCTGATCTCAGCCCTTCCCCTAGAATTCAGGAAAGGACCCAAGACCTGGCTATTCAAGTGAACCAACCTGAAGCAGCAAGACCCTCAGACCCTGACATTGCCTATGAACCTCATACCCAGGGGCATTGCCTCTTGTTGGGGTCTATAGGGGAGATTCAAGGCCCCCCTGCCACAAGCAGTTATCCCACCAAGCCAAGTACAAACTGCACTGTCTTGGGGTAGGCACCAGAGGACATTGCTGGACCTGGCCCTGGGGGAGGTGGTCCCCAGGGCCATCTCTGTCCCCCCTCTAATATTTATTAAGTCCCAGGGAGGCGGTGGCCCCTGGGGCTGTAGGGGCAGTGCAGCCCCCATATATAATTCAATTAAAAGTTGCCCTGGGGAGGTGGCGGTCCCCTGGGCTGCAGTGGGGGTAGGTGGGCCCCTCATTTTAGTCAGTTTGGGGTGGGGGAGGGTAAAGGTCCAGAGGCCCAGGCAGTCAGGATTTTTTTACCCTGCCCCCTTATGTTTTTTTAATGTTATTTCATGTGACTCAGTTCAACCGAGTCACAGGATGGCTGTCAACACTTCCTGGTTTAAAGTGTTGGCAGCCAATCAGATCTTAGGCACAAGATTGGGAGGGGCCACAGATCCACACTTGTACATCTTAGAAATCATTAGATTTCTCAGCAACTACTAAATGGAATTACACCATTGAACAAAAAGGTCGCTTTCTGGACCAAGCGCTACCTTTTTGCCAAATTTTGTGTAATTCCATTTAGCAGGTCATACTGTAGCTTTGCCTAAGAAATTAACATAGATATTAGGGGTGGGCGGAATTTGCGAAATCGCTTTACGCAAATCTCCGCGAAATGGTACAAATCTCTGCGAACACGCAGAAATTCCACAAACACGCATAATTGCTTGTTCGCAATGCTTTTTTACTGTTCGCAATCGCTGTTTGCGTGCTCGGGGAAAATATCTTGCGAACGCGCATTTGAGAACATAAACAAGCAAAAAATTTCGCGAAGTCGAGGAACACAGAATTTTGGGCAATTTCGCGTTCTCCGCAGAACACACAATTACCCAAATTCCGCAAATTCCGCGAGCGGAACGGAATTTACCGCCCAGGCCTAATGGAGATACATATACACTAAAAGGGGAATTATAGTTAGACTGACATATTGTTCATACAAAACCAGTGAAATTCTACTGAGCTAATTATAACTTATGCCCCTGCAATGTACTGCCTATGACTTTACATCACTGATTGTCAAACACCTAGATGCAACCTGAAAGAGCGCCCTCAAAGACGATTCATGCTCACAAAGAACTACATGTCCCATAATCCTTGGCGCTGTGGGCGGAGAATAAAAGGGGGAGTCGGGCCAACGCTGGGCGTCGGATATTTTGGCTCCGGACCTGGTGTTGAGAAGTTGTGTTTCCTAGAGTTCCTGTTGGATACCTTATGCCAGTTTCCTTGTGCTACCTAGCAGCCACGTTGTTGTGTCAGCGGCAGAGTCTTGCTTCCAACGGCTCATTTAGGTGAGATAGGTATTCCTTCCTGTTTGGGCGATTCTGTGTTCCAGCACGCATTCCGGCACTGGAGTGTTAGAGCTGGGAGTGATTACAGAGAACGATCTGGATCTGCACGTCTTGTGCTATAAACAAGGTGTTTTTTGTGTTGGCTGTTTAATAATCCAGCGTCCCCGTTGGCTGAGCCTTCTTGCACCGGCTCGTGCGGGGAACGCCAATTTTGTGATTTATCCTTCGGCGCCCCTGTTGGCTGAGCCTTCTTGCACCGGCTCGTGCAGGGTGCGCCACGCTTCAACCTTCATTGTTTTTCCACGGCGTCCCCGTTGGCAGAGCCTTCTTGCACCGGCTCGTGCAGGGAACGCCCAGCTTGTCATCCACTCATTCGGCGCCCTTGTTGGCAGAGCCTTTTTGCACCGGCTCGTGCAGGGTGCGCCACGTTCCTGTTTTGACAGACCTGAAGTCCTCTTATCAGGTACTGTCGTTTGTTATTATTTTGGGTGACGTAACCCGATCTATTTCTTTTCTTCTTGACTATTGGTACAGTAGAAGCATTGGTCTATACTATTGGGATGTAGTACGTTCTTGGCCACCCTCAGAGTAAGCATGGTATGTACTTAATTAAATACTTACATAAGTATCAGGAAGGTCGTTTCCACGCTAAGCCCTCAACTGCTTGTGTATTGCAGGTGGAGTTCATATACGCTTCAGACCTATACCTTGGACCACATAGTGGGGGAAGAGAAGTATCTTCAGGGCCTACTCATAGTTTTGTTACAGGTATAGGGTGCAGGGTTTCCTTAAGTATTGTAGTGTCTAGAATACATCAAGAATCGAGACGATCATTCTTTTCTCTTTTTGTCGTTACAGTTCTCCCTCCCTGCTGTTCCCTTTCTTTCCTTCCTGTTTATTATTTTGTTCTTCTGCCCTCGCTTGATCCTTCCTGGACCCAGGCTATAATAGCCTTCTGGGTTCGGTTAGATCAGGAGGTGGCCTTGTCACATCAACCTGCTGATTCCAAGGACTTGGAGGTTAACAGAATATCCGACCCAAGATTACACGTCCTCCCGATCAGGGTTTTTTTGGGGACAATGGCCACGTTGGATGACGTATTGGCAGCCTTGGTGTTAGTACAGGAAGAACTGCATTTGTCTAAACAAGAAACAGCAGAGTTACGCAATAGGCTGGATAGCATCCAAAGAAACCCTTTTAGTGCAGGTGCATCGGGAACGCCTCCGCCTAGTTCCGTGGTGGTAGAAATGCCAGCTATCATACCATTGGCTAACCCCGAGAGATTCAAGGGCGATGCTGGTTCCATACAGGTATTCTTTGACACAAGTTACTTTACACTTTTCCTGCAAACCCAGATCCTTTCCCACCAATCAGGCCAAGGTGGCCTTTTTAGTGTCATATTTGGCCGGTGATGCTGCACAGTGGGCAGTTCCCTTAATTCAAAGAAATGACCCCATCATTCATGATTGGGAAGAATTCAAGGATGAGTTTGTGAAGGTTTTTGACAGACGGGCAGACACATATACAGCTGATAGAGAGTTGTTGATACTGAGACAGGGTAATCAAGATCTGTTAACGTATTTAAACTCATTCAGGAGGCTTGTCACGGAAACCAAGTGGCCGAAAGCCAAACAGGCTTCCTTGTTTCATCAGGGATTAAGTGAAGAAATGAAGGACGTCATTGCTCAAATCGACCCTCAACCGGCTGCGTGTGAGGATTTGATAAACCTGACAATGCGTTTAGATCATAGGATGAGGGCACGCAAGGGAGATCATAAGGAGAAGAGTAGAACAATAACTACTTTTGTTTCGTCTAAGACCGCTGATAACGCTCCTGCTTCAGGAGCTGAACCGATGGACATAGGGGCAGTGAGAGCCGCGTTAACCACAACTGAGAAAGAACAGAGAAGAAAGAATGGGCTCTCCCTGTACTGCGGCAAAAAGGGGCACTTCGTTTGAGAATGCCCTGTTAAGCCTAAGGTGTCTAGATTCCGCTTCAATAAGGGGGCATCTGCGGTGGTGGATAAACCAACGGAAAACTAGAGGGCTCTGAGGGTAACGAAGGGGTTCCTTGGAGTCGGTCAGTCATCCCTTCACTTTTGAACGACTTTGTGGGAAAGAACCATTTGTTCATACTGATCAGGTTATTTGTACAGGCAGAAAGGGTTGAGGTGCAGGCCATGGTTGATTCAGGGGCCACAGGTCTGTTCATGGATACTACAGAGGCTAGAAGACTAGGTATACCCCTAGTTTCTAGGGCTGTCCCTGAAGAGGTATATGCGGTTGATGGAAGGAAATTAGACGTAGGCCCCATTAGTTATCAAACAGAAGAGACAGACATGATATTCGGAAGTCATCATGAAAGGGTCACGTTTAGTATCATCCAGGCACCTCATTATGGCCTTATTATAGGGATACCTTGGTTGAGGCTGCACCACCCTGATATTAACTGGGAAGAAGGTATTGTGACCATGAACTCCCCATATTGCAAAGAGCATTGTTATGAAAACTGTCCCAGACCATCCTTCTCCTTGGCCAACAGTGTGCATGTAGCCACAGCAGCCGAAAAGGAAGTGAGTTTGCCAGATGTGTATCATGAATTTTCCGGTGTGTTCGATGAGGTGCAAGCTGAGGTACTCCCTCCTCATAGACATGGGCGTTTGAATGCATTGACCGAGCCTGAGAACGCTCATCTAAGGGATTATTTGGATAAACTGGTTATGTTAGGGTTCATTCGGCCTTCCAAATCACCCGCTGCGTCCCCTCTTTTCTTCATACCTAAGGCTAATGGAGAATTGAGGGAGTGTGTTGACTTTAGAGCCTTGAATGCAGTCACTGTGAAAAACCGCTACCCCCTTCCTCTCATCCACGTGTTATTGGAACAAGTAAAGACCGCCAACATTTACACCAAGCTGGATTTAAAAGGTGCCTATCATCTAGTGAGAATGAGGAAGGGGGATGAGTGGAAGACAGCCTTTAAAACCCGATATGGCCTCTATGAATATTTGGTCATGCCCTTTGGGCTATGCAACGCTCCCGCGGCGTTCCAGTATTTTTTAAACGATGTGTTACGAGAGATACTGGACCGATACGTAGTCGTCTATATAGATGACATTCTGATATACTCAGAGTCAGTGGAATCACATATCCAGCATGTCAAGGAGGTTCTAAGAAGACTACAACAGCATAGTCTCTTTTGTAAACTGAGCAAATGCGACTTCCATCTAAACACGGTCGAATTTCTGGGGGTAATGCTCAGTCCTCATGGACAAGAGATGGCAGAGCGAAAGATCAGAGCTGTCAAGGAGTGGCCTGTGCCCCAAAACATCAGGGACATTCAGTGCTTTCTTGGCTTCGCCAATTTTTACAGACGCTTCATCAAGCAGTTTTCGCTGGTGGTGGCTCCCATTACACATCTGTTGAGGAAGAATCAGCCATTCCATTGGACGCAGGCGGTTGATGAGGCTTTCCAGACGTTGAAGGCAGCTTTTGTGTCGGCACCTGTGTTGGCACATCCAGACCCAGAGAAACCCTACATCGTAGAGGCAGATGCCTCCGATGTTGCCATAGGGGCCATTCTCTCGCAAAGACATGGATCAACAGGACAGATGCATCCTGTTGCGTATATGTCTAAGAAACTGAATGGGGCCGAAACCAATTATTGCATCGCCGAAAAAGAATTGTTCGCGATAAAGACGGCGTTTACCGAATGGAGGCATTTTTTTACTGGGAGCAAAACACATGGTGACTGTATACACTGATCACAGGAATTTGCAGTATATGGCATCAGCCAGGCACCTCACACCGAGGCAACTCCGGTGGATGTTGTTCTTTTCGGGTTTTCATTTCACTATCACATTCCGCCCTGGGGTGGAGAATAGGAAGGCTGATGCCTTAACACGACAGTCATCGCTGCAAGTAACCGAAAAAGTGGGGGAAAAGGCCATCATTGATCCAGCGAATAGGATATGTGTTATTCAACCAGATGCATTCTTGCAGGGAATCCGCTTGGGTATCAAGACCATATTCTGGAGAGATTTGATACGCATGCATCCAGAATGGCTGATAAAGGATGGATATCCAGTAAACAATGGACGGTTGTTGGTACCCACGTTGCCTCTTCGGAAACAGGTGTACAAATGGTGCCATGAGTCACCTAGTGCGGGTCACATGGGGGTGGACAAAACCATTGATCAGCTTCTAAGGAGGTGTTGGTGGCCCTCCGTGAGAACGGACGTTAAAGTATGGGTTTCCCAGTGTGAGGTGTGTGCAACAGCAAAGACGGATCATAGACGCCCGGCTGGGCTTCTCCAACCGTTACCCACTCCATCTGTCCCATGGGAACGCATTTCCGTGGATTTTGTGGTGGGTCTGCCGAAGGATCAAGGGTGTACGGCGGTGCTGGTGGTTATAGACTATCTGACCAAGATGGGCCATTTTATTGCATGTCCACAAGTACCTTCAGCTGGTCAATTGGCAGGATTATTGATGGAAAATGTCGTTTGTCTGCATGGACTACCGGCTGTCATAGTCTCTGACAGGGGTTCTCAATTCACAGCACGTTTCTGGAAGGCATGGTGTTCATGTTTACACATCGAGACAGCGTTATCCACCAGCTTTCATCCCCAAACCGACGGGCAGACTGAGCGTCTCAACCAAATGCTGAAACAGTTTCTGAGATGCTATGTGGACCAGGGAAAAGATAACTGGGTGAGATATTTGTGGCTCGCAGAGGTGGCCTATAACAACTCCACTCATTGTGCCACTAGGGTCTCCCCCTTTTATTGCACATATGGGCGACATCCATGCTTCCTTCCTTTTCTCCATCCTCATGGGGAACAAACGGTGCCTGAAGCGGCCAAGAGAGTATCACACATCAAGGACACGTTGGTAAAGGCCCAAGCTACTCTCCAGGCATCTAAGGTGGCTTAAAAGGGAGCAGCAGACAAACGCAGAAGATCGGGTCCACTGTACCAAGTGGGGGATCTGGTATGGTTGTCTACACGGAACATCAGATTCAGAAAGTACAGTGTATTCAACCCGAAATACATCGGCCCCTTTCCCATATTGAAGCGTGTCAATCCAGTGGCCATGAGACTCAAATTGCCACGGCATTTGCGGGTACATCCGGTGTTTCATGTGTCGCTATTGAAACCCTCTTTGTCCCCGCGGCGTCAGCCGCCTCCTCCGGTTGCCTCTCAAGACGGTCCAGAATACGAGGTGGATGTTATTCTGGATTCCAAGCGAAGGGGTAGAGGCCTGTGTTATTTGGTTTCCTGGAAGGGGTATGGACCTGAGGAAAACTCTTGGGAGCCGGCGTCGGAGGTTCATGCTCCGCGACTGGTGGCGGAGTTCCATAGATGTTTCCCTATGCGTCCTGGCCCTTTGGGGCACTCTCGGTGAAGGGGGATGTACTGTCAAACGCCTAGATGCAACCTGAAAGAGCGCCCTCAAAGACGATTCATGCTCACAAAGAAATACATGTCCCATAATCCTTGGCGCTATGGGCGGAGAATAAAAGGGGGAGTCGGACAACGCTGGGCGTCGGATATTCTGGCTCCGGACCTGGTGTTGAGAAGTTGTGTTTCCTAGATTTTCTGTTGGATACCTTATGCCCGTTTCCTTGTGCTACCTAGCAGCCACGTTGTTGTGTCAGCGGCAGAGTCTTGCTTCCAACGGCTCATTTAGGTGGGATAGTATTTCCTTCCTGTTTGGGCGATTCTGTGTTCCAGCACGCATTCGGGCACTGGCGTGTTAGAGCTGGGAGTGATTACAGAGAACGATCTGGATCTGCACGCCTTGTGCTAAAAACAAGGTGTTTTTTGTGTTGGCTGTTTAATAATCCAGCGTCCCCGTTGGCTGAGCCTTCTTGCACCGGCTCGTGCGGGGAACGCCAATTTTGTGATTTATCCTTCGGCGCCCCTGTTGGTGAGTCTTCTTGCACCGGCTCGTGCAGGGTGCGCCACGCTTCAACCTTCATTGTTTTTCCACGGCATCCCCGTTGGCAGAGCCTTCTTGCACCGGCTCGTGCGGGGAACACCCAGCTTGTCATCCACTCATTCGGCGCCCTTGTTGGCAGAGCCTTCTTGCACCGGCTCGTGCAGGGTGCGCCACGTTCCTGTTTTGACAGACCTGAAGTCCTCTTATCAGGTACTGTCGTTTGTTATTATTTTGGGTGACGTAACCCGATCTATTTCTTTTCTTCTTGACTATTGGTACAGTAGAAGCATTGGTCTATACTATTGGGATGTAGTACGTTCTTGGCCACCCTCAGAGTAAGCATGGCATCTACTTAATTAAATACTTACATAAGTATCAGGAAGGTCGTTTCCACGCTAAGCCCTCAACTGCTTGTGTATTGCAGGTGGAGTTCATATACGCTTCAGACCTATACCTTGGACCACATAGTGGGGGAAGAGAAGTATCTTCAGGGCCTACTCATAGTTTTGTTACAGGTATAGGGTGCAGGGTTTCCTTAAGTATTGTAGTGTCTAGAATACATCAAGAATCGAGACGATCATTCTTTTCTCTTTTTGTCGTTACAGTTCTCCCTCCCTGCTGTTCCCTTCCTTTCCTTCCTGTTTATTATTTTGTTCTTCTGCCCTCGCTTGATCCTTCCTGGACCCAGGCTATAATAGCCTTCTGGGTTCGGTTAGATCAGGAGGTGGCCTTGTCACATCAACCTGCTGATTCCGAGGACTTGGAGGTTAACACTGATGACATGGTCATTGACATCACTGATGACATCTCAAATGACATTACTGATGACATCATTGACAGACCAACTCACACACCCACTCACACCCCACAAAACCTCTCAAGCACCCACTGACCTACCCACACCCCACTCATAAACCCACTTACTCATTTACAGTGCACACACACACAAGCTCACTCACACACACATTCACTCACTTACTGATACACCTACTCACACAGCCACTCACTCACCCAGACACTCACTGACACAGCCCCTCATATAGCTATACAGCTGCTCCCACTCCAATGTATTCATCCATTCAACCATTCAGCCACTCACACACCCAGTCACTCACCCATACAGCCTCTCAACAGATATACTCACATCTACTCACACACCCATTCAGCCACGCATGCAGTCACTCTCCAATACAGCCACTCCCACACCCACTCGGTTAGCCAAACACTCACTTAAAGAGCCCCTCACTCACCCATACAACCACTTATACACCATCTCCCTCACCCATACAGTCATTCACACAGCCACTCACACACCCATACAGCTATTCACACATCAATTTAATGACTCATACAGCTAATCAAACACCCATTTATTCATCCATAGTGTCATTCACAGCCCAGGAGTTAGGATCATTTGTCCTTTACAGAAGTTGAGTTTCAAGAAGGACACCTGCTACATTTATATTTGCCAGTGTTTTTTTTATGTTTGCCGCAGATTTGTGACTCCGTTGCTAAGATAGCCGGGGGACGGCAACTCTTACTGCACTCATTTGTTCACTTTATGGAGGACTTGGACTTGCTGGTCAACAAAAGCAAATCTTTTGTAATGCAAGTATGTTCATGCCCTTGTAAACCTTACACTTTAGTGGTAGGGTCCACCACGGTTCCTAAGACTGATTTTCATTTTCATATTTTGGGGTAGTGTTTGACGCCACTGCGAACTGGCGTCCCCTTATCAGCAGAAAAAAGGGCACTTTGTTAGGGCCAATGCCTCCATTTTCAATTTTGCATCTAGATTGGGACATAGACCCATTGGAGCCCTCCAGCAGTTCTATAAGGCCAAGTGTATCACCAAGGTGGCCTACAGTAGTAAGATCTGGGGGTATATGGAGCAAGAGGAACTTCACACTGTTAAAAGCATATTTTTAAAACATCTTGTATGCCTATTACAGAGTATCACCTCTATTGAAGCCCACAAAGAACTGGGGATGAGCTTTCTTTGTGAACTGCTATCTTACTGCACCCTATCATTAAGTATAAACGTATGGCTCAAGGAGAGAAGCACTGTAAGAAAGGATATTTTAACTGACTACCATTCTCTGGATCATTATTACTGTATTCTCTGGCTCAAGTATGTCAGGGATTGTTTCACAGATTTGGGAACGGTCGACCAATTGATCAGCCCAGAGAGTGTGTGCAGAAGAGGTGAGTACTTGGTGAAGGAAAATTGGTTTAAAAACAGCAGCTGGTTCGGGAAGAAGGGGAGCTGAGGAAGCCCTGTGTGTGTAAGTACTTTTTATTTAAATATGTGCCATCAACTTAGCCCTATCTTCTATGGCTTAAAAGTACTCATGACCGATTTTTACTGACCAGGTTCCGCTTGGACCTTTTTCATTATCTGCTGGCCTACCCGAGTGGGGCACATAGGGACTAGAGGGAGGGCCCTGTGGCTGTGACAGGAAGTCCCCACAGGACATGATGCCTTTTTCATGTTTTGCAGTTTTTATGAGGTACCTAGAAAGGCTTTCCTCATTCCTATTTTAAAGAAAGCAACCTTTAGACAGTTTACACATGAGTTTATTTTTTTTACAAATGCTCTCTAGTAATTCTTAGCTATTATTTATTTATTTATTAAGTGTATTTTGTATAGCGCACGGCTAACCCAACGGGGTGTCCCGGCGCTCCTGTGTGATTTTTTACTGGATCTGACTCAGGTAGAACTAGCAGAATAGAAATGATTTCAGGGCTTTTCGGAATGGTAGCTCTTCCTGGATCATTCGGATGGAAGGAGGAAGTTTGCTCCAATGGGAGGCAGCACATATTTGGAACGTTTTACCTCCGGAGCGTACTTTTTTTAATCTGGGGGTGATGAGAAGGTTTTTTGAACGAGAGCGAAGAAGTCTGGCATTACTGTAGGGATGAAGGCAGGAGGAAAGGTATACAGCCTTGAATACTGCTCTCTTTTGGATTGGAAACCAGTGGAGTCTTTGCCGGTGTAATGAGATGTGTCCGCGAAGGGAAATGCCACAGACCAGCCGGACTGCAGCGTTCTGGACTGTGGAAACCAGTGGAGTCTTTGCTGGTGTAATGAGATGTGTCCGCGAAGGGAAATGCCACAGACCAGCCGGACTTCTTTTTCTTGAGATCGGCAGTTAGGCTTTGATCTGTTTGTGACTAACCGATATTGCTGTGGCTACTAAGGAATTGTGGTGACTGTTATATATGATTGCTTTAGTTTATGTCATAGCCCGCTCTATTATTCCTGTAATCCAGGGCGCTGGCGCCTATGACCTGCATTGCTAAAGGCATTTAGATCTTAACCCATTTCTGGCTCTACTTTTTTGGGGCATAGCCCGGCAAATTATTTCTTTGAATTTTGGGATATGGTAAATGACCTGTACCACTATTGGTCTTTTACATGCTGAAGACTTTGTGGTTTTGGCATAATATATAACTGCTTTCCTTTTTGGCTGTAAACAATGTACATTGATTCAAATGAAGATTGATGAGCTCAAGAGAATTGGAGACAAGTAGGAATGCATACTGGACCCTTAGTTGAAGTTTTTGTTTTTTCCCCTTCCCTTCAGACCTTAGCTCCAAATGTAAAACTATTACTAGGATGTCTTAGAAAGGGGTGCCTTGAAAGATTTAATATTATTATTTTATGAAGAATTTTTATAATGTAATGGAAATTATATTGTTATTTATTATATTGTAATATTTTTCCTTTCTTTGTATTTTTATGGTCTATCTTGATAAATTAAATAAGGTTTATTATGATGATAATGACTTTGTTGCAATTTTGCTGGCACAAATCAGATCTCTGCATGAAATCGGAAGGGTTGCGGATGGTTCGCTTCCCTCGACATACAAATATGGATTTCTTTTAATAACTCTAATACTGCTGAACAGATTTACACCAAATAATAGAAAGAATCTTTCTGGACCAACAGCAAGCTTTCTGCCAAATTTGGTGTAATTCCGTATAGTGAATTGGGCTGTAGTCATGTCTGAAATTCCTATAGGAATTAACAGGGGAAATATACTTTTTTTAGCCCCCAATATTTCTCAGCCCCCTGTTTGACGGATCACCCCGAAAAGTTCCATGCACAGCTAGAATCAATATTGCACTTTTTTGAAAACAAGTTGTGAAGATTCGTCAAACAGCACTAAAGATATAGGCAAGGCAATACATGCTTTTCCTATGGATACTTTCAAGAGCCAGTAGAAGGTCTTATATATATATATATAAGACTGTTCTTTGTACTCCATTATGTTATTTGCATCTTTTCTATGCCTATGATTAAATGATCATGTGATGCACGTTAGGAGGTGTGGCCCATAGGAGGGGGTCAGGGAAATTAGGCATTTAAAAATAACAGGCTGACCCATATATCGGTGTGTGATCAAGAGTACACGATACTCGAAACGCGTCGCCAGAAAGGTTACGAATAAAAGCAACATCTTGCCTGAAGCCGTGGGGTCTGTCTCCTTCTTTCGCTACGTCGTGTAGTGTGGAGGTTTGGGGATTTTCTTTGAGATATATATATATATATATATATCAGCGACGGCTCGTGGAGGGAGTTACGGTGGGGCAGGAGGGCGGGGAGGGGGAGGGGCAGGGCGGAGGTTGCTAAAAACCGGCATATGGATAATTGCAGGTAAGTAAACAATTTAATTAATAAAACGAATTTCGTAGCTCGCACTGCATTGCATTTTGCGATGCAAGGCGCACTACGAAATTTGTTTTATTAATTAAATTGTTTACTTACCTGCAATTATCCATATGCCGGTTTTTAGCAACCTCCACCCTGACCCTCCCCCCCCCCACCCTCTTGCCCCACCGTAACTCCCTCCACGAGCCGTCGCTGATATATATATATATATTACCTACTGGCTATCGCCAGTAGGTATATATAGTTAGGATTTATTCCCTATGGGATTTTTGAAAATTCTATGTCTAATAACTTTGGCGTTTGTGGACGGAATCGGCTGAAATTTTCAGGAAAATGGCACATTTTGTTTCTGAGCAGCCCTTGAAAATTTGGGGGGGTTTCATCAAGGGGGGGCCGAGAAAAAAGGGGGGTCCCAAAACACGTTTTTCCCATGTTAATTTCCATAGGGCGGTTGGACTCACTTTTAGCTCGAACGGCTGAATGGATTTGCACGAAACTTGGCAAAATTGTAGGGACTGTTAGCCCGAAGTGCCTTTGCTAGGTCTCAATATATGTGCTCCAGTAGTTTTTGAGAAATTAACGTTCAAAACAAGATATATATCTGTAACAGCGCTCCAGGCTGCGCTCCGGTTCGCTTACTTTTCGCGAAACGGAACTTTGCGTGCAGAAAGCTGATTGGCTCTCCGGTGTCTGTCAACATTCTAAACAGTCCGGAGCGGCCGCCATCTTATCTCTCGGTAGGATCGAGAGAGAAGAAGAGGTGAAAAACGAAGGGGGAATTTAATGAAAGGGGGCAAGGTATACCCCTCTTGACCCCCTAGGAATGTTATTGGGGTTATTAAAGGGTCCCGTGGGGAAAATAAAAAAAAATGATTTTTCACGTTAGAAGCGCTTCACGGGCCACGAACTGGGCCGCAAACTGGTAGCGAAACGGGAATTCGCCATTTTGTGCTTCGTTTTAATTAAATTACTAGGTATAAGGGGGTGCGGGAGACGTATCCTAATCCCCTATGTTTCCTGAGGGTGGCTGAGGAGGCTCATATATGTTGATACATCTCTTCCAGCGGCTGTGCGTGAGCTTTTTTTTTTTTGCTGCGTGACAGTCCGGAGCGGCCGCCATCTTATCTCTCGGTAGGATCGAGAGAGAAGAAGAGGTGAAAAACGAAGGGGGAATTTAATGAAAGGGGGCAAGGTATACCCCTCTTGACCCCCTAGGAATGTTGTTGGGGTTATTAAAGGGTCCCGTGGGGAAAATAAAAAAAAAATGATTTTTCACGGTAGAAGCGCTTCACGGGCCGCGAACTGGGCCGCAAACTGGTAGCGAAACGGGAATTCGCCATTTTGTGCTTCGTTTTAATTAAATTACTAGGTATAAGGGGGTGCGGGAGACGTACCCTAATCCCCTATGTTTCCTGAGGGTGGCTGAGGAGGCTCATATATGTTGATACATCTCTTCCAGCGGCTGTGCGTGAGCTTTTTTTTTTTTTGCTGCGTGACGTCTGTTAACGTTCGATTCGATGGAAATCAGGAAGTGTTGACCGCCAATTTGTCACTGCGATAAAATATTTTGTTATAAATGAATCCTTATTGATAAACATTGTCTGCGCCATCTTGCCTTTTTTCCAATGGCACAATTTTGTCGTGCACGGCAGCCATTTTAGATGCCAGGCTGGTCCCAGGCTATCACCTACCCCTGCGGATGTAGTTTATGGCCCCAGCTGTAGAGAATCCAGACATGCCAACCCTCCCGATTCAGGCGTGAGACTACTGATTTCAGTGCTAGTCTCCCGCCTCCCGATTTCTGCAAGCAAAAACCCGGGGGCATATTACCAACAACTAGCGATAATTTTTGTCTCTAACTTGTTTAGAGACAAAAATTATCGCCGCACATCGGCGATTTTTATCGCAGATAAACCTTGCTATTATCGCAGAAAAGTCAGCGATATTCATGTATTATCGAGCAAATGCTCTTAGCCATGTTATCCACCTCCCATTGGATAACATGGCTAAGAACTGCTCAGGTCAGGTGTTAGCTTTTGGAGATATTCGCGCTTAGCGCGAATATCTCCAAAAGTTGGTAATAGGAGATAGCGATGTTAGGGACTGTTTCCAGTCGCTAACATCTTGGCACGCCCACTTTGCATGTCATTAGTGATAAGTATCACTGACATGCAAAGCGGGGCCCAAGATGGTCGCTATCTCCTTTTAGCTGTCACTAACTGGTGTTAGCGACAGCTTGGTAATAGGGAGATAATTTTATCTCCGCTTTCTTGGCTTTTAAAGCCAAAAAAGCGGAGATAAACCCCCTTGATAATATGCCCCATGATTCCTCGGGGGTTTCAGCTGTCAGGGCTTGGTATTGTGTTACGTGGTAATTCTTCCAGGAAACGTCAGAGGGTCGATGCAGGGGTTCTAGAAGGGGTGATAAACCATTTAAGCCTCATAAACAAGCGCATGGTCTTTTAAAGATCTTTGAAGTACTCGGGGTGGCGGTGTGTGTGTGTCCTCTTTCAGGAGCGGGCGGGGGGGGGGGGCACTGCCAGCAACTTCCAGGCCAGGCAGTGTTCAACACTTGCATCACCCTTTCTCTGCCTGCTATTGCGCTCCATGCTTCGGAAAGGTAAGAAAAAGAACGTACATTTGAGTTTGAAATGTCCGATCCTGTAGCAGTACACTTGCAAAGCCCACACATGACAATAACCCGATTCAAGGCCCCATTCACCTGTTTAAAAAAATATATATAACACTCCAACAAAGTAAGATTATAAAACTTTATTAACTTTTAAATATAACGAACTGAACAAAAACTGTAAAAACATTTAAACATTTTTCACCAAAAAAAGCAACAATGGTCAGAAGCTGTCTTTTGTGCGAATAGTCCCAAGACAGCACAACGTGCTGAGTTCTGGACGGCACCCAGGTGATGTCGCCTGGGTGCCGCACTGGTTTTGGTATCCTACAATGCTGCTCCGAAAATTGGCGTGGGGCGTCCCGGGTGGTGCGGGGGGAGGCCTCGTCAGTAGCGGTCTGTTGTGCGAATAGTCCCAAGGCAGCAGAACGCGCTGAGATGTTGATGGCACCCAGGTGATGTCCAGTAAACTGCCGCACTGGTTTTGGTATCCTACAATGCTGCTCCGAAAATTGGCGTGGTGTGGCCCGGGGGGGGGGGCGCGGGGGAGGCGGCGTGAACGGGCCTCCCCAGGTGGCGGCCATCCAGCTGAGTTGCGCCCGCTCTTGCGGCTACAGCGTCTCGCTCACCATGTTGTTGAGTTGCTCCCACTCTTGCAGTGCAGCAATAGGCGGCTGCCACATGACTCTTAAAATGGCGGACGGCTCTTCGGTTTTGGGCCTGGTCCACTAAAATGGCCCTGGGACACCTTGGAACTCGGACGCTTGCCTGCTAGGGCTTGGGCTCCATTCTCGAAAAGCGTCCCCTCAGCCGTGAAGATTCTACAAAAGTCTTGGGGGCCCTCGACTCCTGCAGGCTTCCGGTGGGGAGCGGCTGCCATGATTGCTCGCGGAATGACCACGACGGAGCCACGAGATGGTGGTGCTCTCATGCTGACGCCAGCTTCAGTCTGAATCATCCAGAAACAAGGTGGGGCTTTCATCGTTTGGGAAAAAAAAATGTTCTAAACCAATGAAAAGTGTTATTTTTAGGTCATATGACCAAGCCTTCCATCTTTAGGAAACCAAAAGTAAAATGAACCAATGAAAAGTTTTATAAACAAGTCACATGACCTGTTATGTGGCATAGGGCTACAAAAAGCATAGAAAATCCGTTGGCACGTGAGGCGGCGTCAGTAGCGGACCGATGTGCGAATAGGCCGAAGGCAGCACAACGCGCCGAGATCCGGATGGCACCGAGGTGGTGTCCAGCAAATTGCCGCACTGGTGTGGCCATCCTACAATGCTGCGCCGAAAGACGGCGTGTCCAGCTGAGTTCCGGTCACTCTTGCGGTACAGTGACTCGAACGCGCCGAGATCCGGATGGCACCGAGGTTGTGTCCAGCAAGTTGCTGCACTGGTGTGGCCATCCTACAATGCTGTGCCGAAAGTCGGCGTGGGGTGCCCCGTTGGCTTGTGAGGTGATGTCAGTAGTGGACCGATGTGTGAATAGGTCGGAACCAGCACAAGGCGCCAAGATCCGAATGGCAAGTCCTGGATGTTGAGTGCCATAGTTGAGAGTTCTGAGCAGTGCTTGTAAGACTATCTGAAGCTTATTTGCACCTGCTGCAGCTTCACTATTGCCCAAGGTGGTGTCCAGCAAATTGCTGCACTGGTGTGGCCATCCTACAATGCTGCGCCGAAAGACGGCGTGTTCAGCTGAGTTCCGGTCACTCTTGCGGTACTGTGACTCGAACGCGCCGAGATCCGGATGGCACCGAGGTGGTGTCCAGCAAGTTGCCGCACTGGTATGGCCATCCTACAATGCTGCGCCGAAAGACGGCGTGACCAGCTGAGTTCCGGTCACTCTTGCGGTACAGTGACTCGAACGCTCCGAGATCCGGATGGCACCGAGGTGGTGTCCAGCAAGTTGCCGCACTGGTGTGGCCATCCTACAATGCTGCGCCGAAAGTCAGTGTGGGGTGCCCCGTTGGCTTATGAGGTGATGTCAGTAGTGGACCGATGTGTGAATAGGTCGGAACCAGCACAAGGCGCCCTGCACTGTTGAGCTTTTTTCAATGCCTGTTTTTTGTTGTTTCCCCTCCATCAAAAACAAAAAAAATATATAAAACTGTGCAAAAATACAAAAAAATGTTTAGAAAAGCAGTGCTTGTAAGACTGTCTGAAGCTCTTTTGCACCTGCTGCAGCTTCACTATTGCCCTGGTGTGGCCAAAGATCGCCCATGACATAGGCGGCCGGCTCCCGAGGTCCGGCAGAACTTTTTTCCTTTTCCTTTCTGCTTCTTGTCCCACAATCCGTTTCACCTGAAGACACGACCAGGTTCCTGAATGTGTGCAGGGGGACGCTATTGATTGAATGAAAATGGCGGCTTGACACAAAGCTGACTCAAGCGTTGCTGTTGATGCTATACAGACAAAAATTGGTTGTCAGTTTGTACATTCTTCAGGATTTTTTTTTTCCATCCAAGGCTGATTGAGAGTTTGTAGAAAAATGGCTTCAGATTTTCCACATATTACTCTTCAACATTCTTCCTAAATGTAACAATGTGAGACTCACTAGGAGAACGGCTGTTTATCTTTCCTTTCAAAATGCTGCCAACAATATTTTCTGAATGGAAGACACCATCTTGTAGCATAAAGGGCCGAAAGGGGTTCTGGTCTGGCCGATTGTTGGTGGAGACATTTTGACTATATCTTGGACCTGCCCGGCGTCGCCCAAAATGGCGCCGGTATAAATGGGACTCGTAACTCCTTGCCCGCAAATGTATATCTAGAAAATTTTATTGTAAGTGGCCCTGTCTTATTTTAATTACAAAATGTACGTCCACCGATTCCGCAACTGTTAGACACCTTAGTTCTTGCAACCTAATGGCCCGCTCGTTACGTTCCTCTACAGTGTAAATGTCTCCTCATCATATACGATTTCAGTTTGCTCCGTGGCCGGCCCACGTGGTTATAGGCCCGTATTTGTATACTGACATTTTCACAATAAAGGTTTTTAAAACAAAACACGGTAGTAGTATTTACATTGGTAAAGTTTTTACTTTTAGTCACTGTTTTCGAATCAGTAAAAGGCAAGTGAAATAAAGCAGTCCAATTACATGACGGATAAAAGGTATAATATGTAGGAACGCAGTAAAGATAAATGGTCAAGGGCAGTTGTGTTTTCCACTCCTGCAACATAAAGTGATCGATAAGAATCTGATAATCAGGCGTATCGGCGACTAAGACAGCAGGCCGAGTCTCTTTTACTCAACGGCTCCGTCATGGAACGAAGAAACGCCCTTTTTCTCGAAAAAGGAATATATTTTACTTGCAGGACAGTTGTAAATTTTCCGGGAAAGTACATTAGCCTGGAATATTATAACATATGTTTAAAAAAAATAATGTTCGAAAACAATAAAAAGCGTAATTTTTAGGTCATATGACCAAGCTTTTCATCATTAAAATAACAAAAGTAAAATGAACCAATGAAAAGTTTTATTAACAAGTCACATGACCTGTTATGCTTACGTTACGCGCTGCGCGCCGCGCCTCGGATCACTTCCGGGCGCTAACGCGGCGGGTCATATAACGCATTACGCGACAACGTAGGTCAAGAATATAGTCAAAATGTCTCCACCAACCAGCGTTCGGAACACAACCCCTTTCAGCAGTCCAAAAAGTTCTGTTAAATGACAACAGAGGGGACAGGCAACAAGAACCATCAGTCAAAGAGGGGAGGGCAAGTTCTTCTCTTCCGGGTCATGTTGGGGCGCTACCGGAACTGATCGAATTGGTAGTCTACAGTGTTTCTGGATGTTTCAGACTAAAGCTGGCGTCAGCATGAGAGCACTACCATCTCGTAGCTCCGTCGTGGCCATTCCACGAGCAGACATGGCAGCCGCTCCCCACCAGAAGCCTGCGGGAGTCGGGGGGCCCCAAGACTTTTGTAGAATCTTCACGGCTGAGGAGACGCTTTCGAGAATGGGACCCAAGCCCTATCAGGGAAGCGTCCGAGTTCAAAGGTGTCCCAGGGCCATTTTAGTGGACCAGGCCCAAAACCGAAGAGCCGTCCGCCATTTTGAGAGTCCTGTGGCAGCCGCCTATCGCTGCACCGCAAGAGCGGGAGCAACTCAACTACATGGTGAGCGAGACGCTGTAGTCGCAAGAGCGGGCGGTAAACAGCTGAATGGCGGAAGAGGCACAGTGTAGCAAAAGCGGGCGGAATGGCAACTGAAACGGTAAAGGGGCGCCCCACTACAGCGTGTCTTCAGGTCAAACAGATTGTGGGACAAGGTCCAGAATTGAAGAGTCATCAAAAGGCAAAAAGTTCCGCCGGACCCCGGGAGCCGGCCGCCTATGTCGGGGGCGATCTCAGGCTACACCAGTGCTATAAGACTTGGGGAGGGGGTCGGAGCCAAGCGTCTTCTCCGAGTCCATGGCCATCACACCGCCCCTCGGGGGCCTCCGTCAAGCTGTTTAGGAAGGTAACATATCACATTGTTTTCAAATGCAGTCAGGTCCACAAACGACACTCACTTACTTTGAGAATAGTGAAGCTGCAGTAGGTGGAAATAAGCTTCAGACAGTGTTACAAGCACTGCTCAGAACTCTGAACTATGGCACCCAACATCCAGAACTTATGCCATTTGAGAATGGCAGTGACATTGAAGCAACTCAGGGACCAAAACCATTAACGTACTTTCACGTATGAAAATCTTACTTGGGGAGGGGGCAGGAGCGAAGCGCCCCCTCCCAGTCCGCGCCACCACACCGTATGTTGAAAATCTGAAGCCATTGTTCTACAAAGTCAACCAACCTTGGATTGAAAAATCTAGAAAAATGTACAAACTGAAAACCAGTTTTGGTCTGCATAGCATCAGTAGCAACGCTTGCTATCAGAGTGCATGAGTTTCATGCTCGATCGATTGAGCTAGCCGGATCGGGCAATAAAAAGTATAAAATAGTTATGTAAATAGTTATTTAATAAAATGTTTTACCCTGTTTCTTTGCTGGTGTGTTGTCTATATTTTTAATATTTGCATAGGGTTTGTCGTTATTTTGGGCGGGGTGGGTGACGGAGTCGAGCTGTCTTGCAGCCCTCATGGTGTGGAGCTCAGTTCATCTCACTATTTTCGTATTTCTCATGAAGGGTTGTTCCTAATATTTCTATTTTAGCGAGGTCAAAAAGAGATCCAATTAGTGGCCTACTGATTTTGCTCGATTACTTTTATTTTTTTACACGATTTTTTCACTATCTGCAAAGACTAAACAGAGTATTGCGACTTTGTGCTTGTTTGTAAATAGAGAATGATCCAAAGAGAACCAATTCTAAAACAGTAAATGCTTGGATAACAATCAATCAAATGGAGAGACAAGCAGGCACGACGGATTACAACGGGGGTAAAGGTCTGCGTTAACTACCGTTCACTATCTGCAAAGAGAGAGTACTACTAAGAGAGAAAGAGGGGAGGGGGGGGTGCAGCGTTCAAAGCACATCAGCGTGCATAAATACGAAAATGTTTTTATCTATCACGTACTTGACATTTTAAAGCTTTTCATATTTGCTATTAAAAAACCATTGAAATTCACTGAAAAAACCATAGGTTATAGTGGATATATAGTTAGGAATTTGCATTTACAAAACCTTGAAAATTCAATGAAAAAACCATTGGTTTTAGGCCATATATAGTTAGGGATTTGCATTTACAAAACCTTATTTTACGCGCATAAAACCATTGAAATTCCATATATAGTTAGATGCGCTAACTATATATCGCGCACCCGCAATCCACTGCTGATAATGTCACATATTACATCATTCATGACATGGTCAGTGACATCACTGATGACATCACTGATGACAACTCAAATGACATCACTGATGACATCTCAAATGACATCACTGATGACATCACTGATGACAACTCAAATGACATCACTGACAACATCACAGATGACATCATTCATGTGTTAATACGATGAACCTCTACAGAGTCTGATATATCCTTAGATACACTCAGTGAAAACAGACACTCACAGATTGTCACTCATCCATGGAGTTACTCATACACCTAGACAGTCATGCAAAGAATCAAACACACCTCCAATTCCTCAACTATACAGTTATACACACCTTACTTATTGAAACATATTCTAACACATATTTACTCTCTTATATAATCCCTAATAAAAGTTCACAATGATCCATACAGCCACTCACACATTCACTGGCTCTAATGCACAGTTATTTATATATGTTAACTCTCACATGTACTGTGTTTTACATATGTACTTACTTTGACATGTAGCACTGAGATATCCATTCACTCACCAATACACTCATGCACACAGTCAACCGCCCATACAGCTGTTTCCACATGCACTTTTGAAACCATACATCTAGTGAATCAACTGCTCACACATCTATGCACAGAGTCACACACCTCCCAGCCACTCACACACATACTCAGTCTCCCATACAAATACTTGAGCAACCAATCAATAACCCATATAGTTATTCACATAGCTACTGATCAACACATGCAGCAGTTTACAGAACAACAGATATAATGATGCACAAATTAATACAGTTTAATCACTAACCCATGCACTCAGTGAGACACATTTAATCACTCCCTCATACAATCAGTCATGCACCTACTAAATCCTTCATCCAGACATTTATACATCCACTCATTCTTCAATATGTAAGACATATTTTAACTTTACAGAAACATACAGTCACTGGATGTTGTGATCAGTGATGTCATCAGTGATGTCACTGACCATGTCATGAATGATGTAATATGTGACATCATCAGCAGTGGATTGCGGGTGCGCGATATATAGTTAGCGCATCTAACTATATATGGAATTTCAATGGTTTTATGCGAGTAAAATAAGGTTTTGTAAATGCAAATCCCTAACTATATATGGCCTAAAACCAATGGTTTTTTCATTGAATTTTCAAGGTTTTGTAAATGCAAATTCCTAACTATATATCCACTATAACCTATGGTTTTTTCAGTGAATATATATATATATATATATATATATATATATATATATATATTCCAAGAGGACTCCCAACAGCTACCTCCAATCCCACGAGATCAGCGAAGCGGGAGATGGACCACAATTGAGGGTAACAATTCTTTACTGCAGAAAAGGGTCAGATGATAAAACCAGCAATGACGCCTTTCGGGCTCAGCGGCCCTTGTTCACATATATATATATATACATATTCACTGAAAAAAACATGGGTTTCTGGGACTTTATAGTAAGGCTGACATTTCACTCGCAAAAAGCCAGAGAAATTTGTCAGTTATAGTTAGCTGAGTTACCTATAACTCACGCCCCCGCAATGCACTGCTGATAACATCTCAAATGACATCACTGATAACATCCAGTTAATATCTGATGCACCTCCTCACACCTTAATATAACCTTTCACACACCCACTCGAAAATACACACTACCATTCTCGAAACCATAGACACATCAATAAAATTTATTACATACCCACTCACGGATTCATAGGTCTATACACACATCGACTCACCCATACAGTCACTCATACACACAGTCAGTAATCAATACAACCACTGATATCTGCACTCATACAACCATACAGACACTCACACACTGCCAATCACCCATAGAGTTACTCACACAGCTAGTCAGTTATTCAAAAAAATCAATCACATTACCATTTACTCACCTTCACAGTTATACACACATCACCTCACTTGCAGATATCAACACATATTTGATCTCTTTTACAATCATTGAGACAAGCACACACTCACCCATTTAGCCACTCTCACACTCACTAACTTACACATACAGTCACTTATATACTTCAACACTCACATGTACTGCCATTCACATATGCAGTTACTCACCCACTGAAATATCCATACACTCACGACACAGCCATATACAAACTTACTCAACCATATTGTCCCTCACATATCCACTAATTAACTCCTATACCCAGGGATTCACCAACTCATACAGCCATGCAGGGAGTAACACAGCCCGTCACCCACCCACAAAGACAATCAGGTCCCCATACAGGTCCTCAGACAACTAATCAATAACCCATAAAGACATTCATGTACCTACTCACCAACCCATGAAGCCAGTTACCCACCAACTGATAGATGATAATCACATTTACACAGATTGGTCACTCACCCACACATTCACTAAGACATGTTTAATCACTCATTCATACAGTCAGTCATGCACCCAAGAAATCATATAGACATTCATATCCCACTCATTCTTCGAATACAGCTTGACATGTATATATGTGTAGTAATGCTTAGTTATGTTAATCCTTTAGAGTCTGTGATGGAATCTAGCTCTGCAGAGGATTCTAGAATGTTCATGTGAATGCAGGCTAGTTGCCTAGCATCATAGCAGTTGCTGTTGGTTTTCCTGTTGGTAGCACGCTGTATAACCTGCTACTTAATAAAGAAGATATTTATATCAACTATCTGCTTCTGGAGTACTTCTTCACATTTGCGACGAGGATAGGATACTCTTGATGTCCTTCTATCAACCTTCAACTATCTACAATCAACATTCACCTATCTCCAAGAAGAACCCTGCTTAGTTTCTTCATTCTGCACATTTCAGTGTCCTAACACGTAATTGCTTCTGTCCAGTTGCAATCTAAGGTACTCTTGATATTTCTTATTACCTCTGTAAGGCTTCGCCTCGTCTCTGCGCTCCTCTTCAACCTTTGAGGCTGCTATAGTATAAACCGAGGTTTTGACTTTGAGGAATACCTGCCTTAAACCGAGGCTTTAACTTTGAGGAAAACCTGCTTTAAACGTTTTCTTTGCCTGCCTTGGGATTTAATTTAAAATAACTTTGAAACAAAGGGGCAGATTTATGTTAACTGGCGCATCCCCAGGGATGCGCCAGTTAACGTGCGCCACAGTGCGCCACAGCTCCGCCACCCATGGTGCGCCGCATTTATAATGCGGCGCACCATGGTGCAAAAACGGCACAGAAACGTGACGCATCTGTGCCGGAAATGTGGCGCATTGCTGGAGTTGCATCGCAAGCGCGATGCAGCTCCAGCAAGGCTCGGGGCTACACCATCTGCACAATGCTGCGTCAAGACCTACGCCTGCTTCAAGCAGGCGCAGGGTTTTGACGCAGCATTGCCCTGAAAGTGACTGAGTGAAATCTCATAGATTTCACTCAGCCACTTTCAGGAGGCGTTCCTGCGCAGAAACGCCCCCCCCCCTGCGCAGGAATGCCTCCTTATGGCGCAGTGCTTTACAACGTGTCGCATCTCCTAGATGCGTCATGTTGTAAATAGGGCTCATTGTTTGCGCCGCAGTTGCGTCAAAAAAAGTGACGCAATTGCGGCCCAAAGAGGCGCAACAGCCTCATAAATCTGCCCCAAAGTGTCTTCTAACTTATACGGCGCTCGAGCTCTTCAATATTCTGTTACTCACTGCGCTCGAGCCCCAGCATTAACTTTGGCATCTTTTAAACCTTTGGCACGAGTCCCATCTGTAGAAGCTGCAGCCGACGCCATTTCTCCTTTGTTCTGCTTTCTGCGTGACACGGCGGTCTTCCTGTCTGCTGCTCATTGGTCAAATCTTGCCACGTCATTCTCACAAGTCACGTGCTCCTTGCTGCGCTCTCATTAGTGTGCTCTTGTTACTTGGTTACCTGACGCTGTGGAGCTCCTTTGTTTTCTGAACCGGCGTCTTTTGTTCTTCATGCGCTGACACGTACAGCTGGCTGCCTGTGATTTTTAATCAACTTTATCTGTCTCTCCGCTGACGCGCACAGCTAAACAACACTATAAATTGTTGAACTCTCCTGCGCACAGCCTTTTGACAATGTTACATCTTACCTTTGTGTGCGCTGATACGCACAGCTAATCGTAATCCTAATTACTTTTGCCTTTTATTCGTGCGCTGACGTGCACAGCTAAACAACAGAAAATAGACTTATCTAGTCTCGTACACTGTTTACAGCTAAGAAACAAAATAATTCATTGAATTAAATCACGTGCGCTGATGCACACAGCTTCTCCACATTTTATATAAGCTTATTTCAACTGTTCTCTTAAATATTTTCAATTGAAGTGTCGTAAATGTGAATATTTCTATTGCATCTTTACTGTTATGAGCTTAAGCAATATTCTGACTTTGTTTTAACACACACTTATGCTGTATTGACATAATTTTTCTACTGTTCTATTGACAATGCAGAATGTTACACCACCACTGTTTTTTCTTTCAAGTCCAGGCGATCCTGATATAAGGTGGTCTAAATGGAAAAAAGTGTTTATGAACTATGCACATGGTTGTGGGGTTTCCTTAAGTGCTGAAAGGAAATCTGCGTTACTTTTGCATTGTCTTGGCACTGAAGGGCAAGAGGTTTTTGAAAACCTTCCCAACCTAACTGATGATGAGTCGGATAATTTGAATGAGTTTGAGATTTGTCTTAAAAAGCTTGACAAACATTATCTCCCAAAAATCAGCACTATCCTGGAGCGTTACCATTTTGGCAGGAGGGTACAGAAAGCGGACGAATCAGTTGAAAAATATATTACTGCATTGTGTAAGTTAGGTGCAACATGTAAATTTGATAGTGCCATTAAAGAGAGAATTAGGGATCAGTTCATGCTGGGTTGTTCCATTGAAAAAATTAAAGATGAGCTCTGGCAAAAAGACGACCCTAAACTTGATTAGGTTGTTGAGATCGCAAAGAGAATTGAACACTCTCTTGCTTGTTTTGAAGTCATAAAGAAAAAGGAGGAAAAAGTTCCAAATGAGGAGAAGGTACAGGTGGTCGCTAAGAAGTCATCTAAGGTCATTTAAAAAAAAAATAGTTCTTGGGACACTCCTAATTTCTCTCGTTCATTTTCGAAAAATGAGTCGAAATTAAAATGTTTTCGTTGTGATATGACAGATCACCTTGCCAAAGACAGGTCCTGCCCTGCCCTTAAATCTAAATGTAAAAGTTTTAGCAAAGTAGGACATTTCACAAAAGCTTGTCGAGCTAAAAAATACAAGTCCAATAGGAGAGTTAAGGAAGTCTTAATACATAGCGAGTGTGAGTCTCAATCTGATGATGATGACGAATTACATTGTAGAGAGATTATCATTACTACTAATAACAATAGATGTAGGGGCCTCTTGACATTGTCATAATCAATGAGTGTGAGATAAAAATGTTATTTGACTCAGGGGCAAAGATTACCCTTGTCCCTAAGACTTTTTATGATCTGGAATTGCAAGGCAAAGTTACTATACACAAGCCAGATATAAGACCACTGGCTTATGGCAACAAAAAAATAATATTGTTTCGTTATTTTCTAGGAGCCATTGAGTACAAAGGTCACAGGGCAGCCGGAAAGATATACATTACATGCTAAGGGGATAGCATAATCAGTTGGTATCATCAAGCTGATATGGGTATATCTTTGGTTCCTGGAGCTGATCCATGCATTGTCTTAAGGGATATCTCGACTAACTGCAGTTCTAGTTTGGACAAGTCATGTTCTGATAGATGTATTTCACACTCCATTGCTGACATCAAGGTGGTGAAGAATGAATGTAAGGACAAACCACCCTATGATTCTAGCGGTACTTTACGTGCTGAATTTAAAAATGTTTTCTCTGAAAAGTTGGGTTGCCTGTCAGATTACACTTACCACATTCTTCTCAAGCCTGATTCGAAGCCTGTCACGTGTAAAGTACGCAGTGCACCTTTAGCCATGAAAGATTCCATGTTAAATGAACTAGAAAAGTTAAAAAGGGAAGGCATCATTGTTGAGACTGAGGCTAGTGAGTGGATTTCCCCAGTCATTTTAGCACGTAAGCCTTCTGGAGAGGTTCGTTTTTGTGTTGACCTTCGCACTTTGAACCGCGAGGTTGTCTCGGATAAATATCCTCTTCCTAATATAACGGAAATGCTAACGCAGTTAGATGGTGCTCGCATATTTTCATCCTTGGATGTACGTGCTGCTTACCACCAGGTTAAAATTGATAAGGAGTCCATGGACTTGACAGCATTCATAACTCCTTTTGGGACCTTTACATTTACAAGACTCCCTTTTGGTATGATCTCCACTGCTTCGGTCTTCCAAAGGGTTATGAAGGACGTGCTGAATGGTCTGGTTGGAGTTAAGATTTACCAGGACGATGTTTTGGTCTTTGGGTCCTCTCAAACTGAACAC
Organism: Lissotriton vulgaris; assembly: GCF_964263255.1. Taxonomy (NCBI): domain Eukaryota; kingdom Metazoa; phylum Chordata; class Amphibia; order Caudata; family Salamandridae; genus Lissotriton; species Lissotriton vulgaris. Next base: position 421,007,733 of record NC_141694.1, on the reverse strand, counting down.
GATGCTAGATTAAGGTCTGTACTGGAGCGTTTCAGTGAAAGAGGTCTTACTTTAAGAGAAAACAAGTGTAAATTTAATCTTACAGAAATTGATTATTTAGGCCATTGCTTGACCAGTGAGGGTGTCAGACCTAAAGAACATTTACTCAAGACTATTGTTGATTTGCCTGTTCCGCAGTCTAGGGATGATCTGGTAACCTTTCTGGGCATGACGCAATATTACAATAAATTTGTGTCTCAATTTGCTTCAAGTACGGTTGAGTTAAGGTCTCTTTTGAAGAAAGGTGTAAGGTTTTTGTGGTCTTCTAAATGTCAGCAAGAGTTTGAAGGGATTAAACAAGCTCTTTTGTCGGCTTCGTCTTTGCAAAGCTTTGATCCTTCTTTGAGCTCTGTCTTGATTACAGATGCGAGTTCACATGGTCTAGGTGCTGTTCTGAAACAAATACAAAATGGGAAAGAAGTCACCATACTTTTTCTTTCTTGAGCTCTTGTGGGTCCGGAACTTCTTTACTCCGTTATAGAGAAGGAAGCGTTGTGCATTTATTGGGCAATAAGGAAGCTAAAGAAATTCTTATGGGGTTTAAACTTTGTTGTCCATTCTGACCATAAAACCATAAAGGATATTTTTGGGAAAAAATATTTGGATGCAATTTCTTCTCGCATATGTAAGTGGGTCATAGCTTTACAAGATTTTGATTTCCTAGTCAAGAACATACCTGGCGTTAATAACAAAGTAGCTAACTGTTTGTCTCGCTTAGTTGTTAAGGGGTGTGTTAATGATGGTCTTGATTTGGATGACACTTGGGAGTTGGATGATTTTAAAGTTTGTGAAATTGTACATGGAGTTGTTTCTGAATCTGAGTGGAGAGAGGCATTTAAGCTTGATTAGGTTTCGTTGGATGTGTGCAAGTGCGTCTCTGGTGGTTGGACTAGCATTAGGCTTCTAAATGAAGAGGTCAAGAAGTTCTGGAATGTTCACAATGAACTTTCTTTGAAGGATGAGTTTCTTTGGAGAGGTACACGTCTGATTCCTCCTGGTTCTCTTAGGAGCAAAATTGTTCAATTGGCTCACATGGGTCACCAGGGTATCTCGAAGACTAAGGAGAGGATTCGTCTGCATTTATGGTGGCCGGGAATTGATAAAGAGGTTGAGCGTACGGTAAGAGATTGCATTGAGTGTTGCACTTGTGACAAGATTTGTAAGACAAGAGTTCAACCTATGGGAAACTCCTACACGCTGTTGGCAACATGTTGCTTTAGATCTTTTGGGTCCAATCTCTTCAAAAGGTTCTCAATTCTACGTGTTGGTCCTAGTTGACATGTTTTCTCGTTGGCCAGAGATAAAGGTCACGCAAAGCGTGGAAACTAAAGATGTTGTAAAATTCCTGGATGAAATTTTTTGTAGAGAAGGCTTGCCTGAGTCACTGTTGACAGACAACGGTGTTCAACTTGTGTAAAAAGAGATGGAGGCTGTCTTGAGCAAAAAAGGCATTGTACATAAGCGGTGCTCTCTCTATCATCCAGAATCAAATGGAATGGTAGAGAGATTCAACCGTGTCTTAAGGAAACTATACAACTAGCTAAAGAACAAAATTGTGATTGGAAAGCTGCGATTTTTGAAAGAGTTATGGTTTATCGTTTGACTCCACACTAGATTACAGAGAAGGTACCCTTTGAGCTTTTCAGAGGTCGTATCCCCAATACGCATATGTTTCAGACTTGGATAGGAAAGAGTAATGCTTTTAACAATAATAAAAAAGATGATGAGTGGTGTGTTCATCAAGATCGCAAAATAATTAAGAGAAAGATAAATTTTGACAAAAGACATGCTGTATCACGTACTGTTGTTAGTGTTGGAGATCATGTGAGAGTGAGGTTGCCTCTTAAGGCTGGTGGCAAAAGATGTTCTTCTCCACTTATGGTGACTAAATTGTTTCTCAATGCAGTTCGACTTGGGGATGGTCGCATTTGGAATTTGAACAGAATTTTGCCAATACGCTCTAGTTTGTCTGATTATAGCAATCGAGATATTGTTTATCATAATGAAGTTATTCCTCTGAAAAAGAGCACACATTCTCATAAAAGCCCTGTTAAGTTGTCTGACTATGTTCTAAAATAATTGAATTTTTTGTTGTTGTTTTTTTGATTATTTTTTTATGTTGTGAGGGGGAAGGTGTGTAGTAATGCTTAGTTATTTTAATCCTTTAGAGTCTGTGATGGAATCTAGCTCTGTAGAGTAATCTAGAATGTTCGTGTGAATGCAGACCAGTCGTCCAGCATCATAGTAGTTGCTGTTGGTTTTCCTGCGGGTAGGACGCTGTATAACCTGCTACTTAATAAAGAAGATATTTATATCAACTATCTGCTTCTGGAGTACTTCTTCACAATATGACATTCTTAAACTTTTTAAAAACACTCACACTCATAGGATGATGACATCAGAGATATCATTTGAGATGTCATCAGACATGTCATTAGTGATGTTACTGACCATGTCATGAGTGATGTAATATGTGATGTCATCAGCAGTGCATTGCGAGGGAGTGAGTTATCTTTAGCTCAGCTAACTATAATGGCTGAATTTCTCTGGTTTTGTACGAGTGAAATGTCAGCCTAACTATAGCATCCCAGAAACATGTGGTTTTGTCAGTGAATTTTTAAAGTTTTTTAAATGCTAATTCCTACCTATAACAGCCCTGAAACTCATTTTTTTTCTGAATTTTTAAGGTTTTTTTAAATGCTAATTTCTAACTACGCCCACATAAGTAGGACATGTGCAGAAAGATGAAGACAGGCATAGAAATAAGCAAGAGAAGTGCAGAAAGAGGCACAAGAGGTGCAGAAAGAGGAAGAAAGGTGCAGAAAGAAGCAAAAGAAATGCAGAAAGAGGCAACAGAAGTCCAGTAAAAGGAAGCAAGGTGCAAAAAGAAGCAAGAGATATGCAGAAAAAACCAACAGAGGTGCAGAAAGAAGCCTACTTCGACTGCACCTTACAGCAGACTTATACAAATTAGCCTAATCACTAATCCTTCTCCCAAGATGTCTTAAAATTCACTTTTCACTTGAATGTTCACTATTAATCGACTGCTCAGAATGTTAGGCCTACCAAATATAAAACAGTAATCCTAAGCATATCACGTGCTCCCTGGTGCACTCTTGGATGGAGATTAAAGTCCCCTTCGCTGCTGGGGGTCCTCAGGGGCAAACTAGCCTACCTCTTACCTCCAGTAAGCCCCACTCAGTGGGATTGCTGAGAGGTGGTCACAGGACCTGCCCCCTATCTCCACCACTCTGCAAATGCACCCCCTGGCACGCTCTTGGTAGGGGAATGTTGAGAACAATATAATGAAAGAAAAAGTAAGATCGGTCCGTGCTAGATGTATGTAATCATATATACAATGAAATATCTGTATATACCTTTAAACTTTTGGGTGCTTTCAAGGTCCGATACATATTATAAGTAATTTTTGTCTCCCTTTTGATAGTGATGCTAAAAGATGGTGCCCTGATGATGGCAGCAGTGCCGAAACGCGCGTAGTATCTATTCTGCCGCTAGCCATCATCATATGTATCCGCTTTCTGTGTTTCGAATCATGAATGTAAATTGTAACTGTAAATAATGTTATAAAATGCATCTGACATTTTGAAAAATGGTAAAGAAATTAAGAATGTTCTAAACAAACTATCAGAAAATAGAATAAAGATATGTTTTTCTAAAATATTGAACTGTGGACTATCCATTTTTGCACCCATAGAGTTAAGTTATTTAATGTATGTTTGCTATTGTTAATTTTCCTAACTTGTGCTATTACCCTACATATAGCAAACCCATTTGTTCAGTAGGGGTCCCTTTTGTTTTCCAAAAATAGGCGAACGCTTTATCAACTGCCTCGGAAGATACTGACACTGTGGTAGCAAGTGTCAATACGGAGGGGGCTGCCTTTGGTTCTCTCTTTGAGTTTTCACCCTTGGAGCCCGATGATTTTTTCAGAGTAGTGGATAGTATTGTGTCAGGTTCTCCCCTGGATCAGTTGCCTTGTAAGATCTGGAAGGAATTTGGGGCAGAGCTGTTTTCCTCGCTCCGTCTGATTTGTAACCAGTCCCTCACTGGTGGAGTGGTGCCATTTCAGTGGAAGCTGGCACTGGTGACACCTTTGCTTAAGAAGCCTTCTTCGATCCAGAGTGTCTGAAAAATTTTAGACCTATATCCCTCCTTCCTTTTCCTGCCAGAATAGTAGAAAGGGTGGTGAGTGACACACTGTCTACATACTTAGAACAAGCTAAGTTTCTGGAGGAGGAGCATTTTGGGTTTCGGCCGGCTCATGGCACCGAGATGGCCAAGGTGACCGTGATGGATGAGCTTTGGGGGCGGGCAGACAGGGGTCAGGCAGCGGTTCTTATTCTGCTTGACCTGTCTGCCGCCTTTGATACAGTTAACCACAAAATCCTACGGAGACGGTTGAGAGAGGTGGGAGTGACGGGTTGCGCCCTTAGATGGTTCCACTCCTTTTTATCAGGTAGGCAGCAGGCAGTGTCTCTCTCCCCCTATAAATCCGCCTATACTTGTGTCTCACATGGCGTGCCACAGGGCTCATCCATTAGCCCTATTCTTTTTAATATTTACATGGGACCCCTGATGGCGGTCATCAAGTGTTATAACATCAAGATCTTTAATTACGCGGATGACACGCAATTAATTCTATCATTCGAGGGAGCGCAGTCAACTTCTTTAGAGTGGTTTCGCTGCCTGCGAGACATGTCCCAGTGGTTGAGGGAAAATTCGCTACAATTTAATGTAGCTAAAACAAACGTGCTTTACTGTGCCCAGTAACTTCTGGCCTCCAGAGTCCCCCAACCTTGGCCAGCCTGTTAAGACAGTTCGCAACCTGGGTGTGACATTTGATTGTAATCTCAACCTAGAGGCGCATGTCACGAAAGTGGTGGGCTATTGCTTGGCCTTCATTCACTCTCTTAGGAAGATCTTTCCTCTGCTACCTCCCCTGGCGTGCTCCTTGACTTAGTCGAGTTGACTACTGTAATGCCCTGCTCCTTGAATCTCCAAAATATTTACTGGACAGGATGCAGAGGCTGCAATCAACCGCAGCTAAGTTGGTACTAGGCTGGTCGAGATAGTCCTCCGCTTCTGTCACCCTGGCGGAGTTGCATTGGCTCCCGGTCAAACAAAGAATCGAGTTTAAATCACTTTGCCTAGTCTTTAAGGCCTTGCATGGAAGGGGTCCTACCTCCCTTCAACGCAAATTTGAGTGGTACGTCCCTGTTCAAACTTTGCGTTCATCTGGGGAAAAACTGATAAAAATCCCCCGATTTAAAAAAGTCAGACCAGGGGGTACATCATTTGGGATCGCGGCTGCAAAGCTCTAGAACACCTTACCTCTTGAGCTGAGACAAATCAATGATCTCCTGCCATTTAGAAGGAATCTAAAAACATGGTTATTTCCTAAGACGTAGGAGTTAGCTATAGTAAGGTCCTGCGGAGGTTGTCAAACTGAGTTATGAGCGCCAAGATGCCTGTCAGGTGATAGTGCGCTTTAGAAATGCAATAAATAAATAAATAATAAGTATATACAAAAGTCGTTACAAGAGGTCTCGAATGCTTGACCTAAAAAAAGAGTCAAATTGCAGGACACTTGTAAACGTTTCCCCTCACCCACCAAACTCTAAGGTCCACCTGCCCACTTCAAGCAATCTTTAATTGACAAACATTTCAGCTCTCTGAAGTGATTGAAAAGAGACTTAACAAGGCACCCAAATATATAAATACCACCTCTTTCGAATTCTGGCAATGACTCACAATGAACACATTTGCAACGTAGAACTAACAAATGAGAACAGGAGTATGCCTATTAAATGGAAAACCAAGGAGACATAGTGGAAAGCCAGTGAAGATACCTGCACACTTGGGTCCATAAAAAACACAAAATAGGAAACAAGGGACATTCAGTGCCAAATGAATCACTGATCTTTACCTCATTTGGTGTAAAGTATGTCCAAAAAGATGATGTGACTTGACACAAGCTACTTGAAAGAATATAGGAACAAATGTTTGCATGTACGAATGTTCCTGTAGAGGGATTTCTTTACCCCGTCTACTTGGGAAGTGTTAGAACTAGGGGTCTCTAGTTGGCAGAGGTAGGTACAACTGTCCAAATAGGGACCCTTGCTTCTAGTCAGGGTAAGGAGGAAACACTTTTTAGATAACCTCTGCTCACCCCCTTGGTAGCTTGGCACAAGCAGTCAGGCTTATCCAAAAGCAATATGTAAAGTATTTGTACCAACACTCACAGTAACACAGTAAAAATACCACAAACTGACTCCACAACAGTTTAGAAAAATAAAGGTATTTAATCTAAACTACACAAGACCAAAACAACAAAAATCCAACATACACAATTCAAGAATATGGTTGCAAAAGATTTCTTAAGGTGCGATAGAATAATCCACAGTTGCGTGAAAAATTCACAGTTGCGTCACATTTAGCCAACAGTACCTTTTAAGTGCGACAAAGTTCCAAAGCAGAAGCTGGTGCGGTGGAAAACAAGCAATGCTTTGCTCCTGAGACCCTGGGGAGGCTATGTGACAACCCCGCTGCAGCAGCGGGCGTTTTGCGACGAATTTGGTCTGTATGGGGAGGAAGGCGAACTTGTATGGATTCCGGTGCGTAGGTTCTGTAGGAAGTTTTCTCTCGCAAAGACACGATGCGATGATCTTTCGAGTTGCGACGATCTCTGGGGCGTCGATGCGCGGACCAGCGGTGATCTCTCTCACGCAGCTCCTCGATGCGATGGCTTCTGCGATGACACTCGCAGCGACGTGATGCGGTCCGCAAGCAAGCGGTGCGGTGATCTCACCCAGCGACGACAGGCTCTTCAACGACACTCGCAGCAATGGTAGTCTTCCCGCACCAGTCCCACAAACGAAGGATGCGACGGCTCTGGCAGCGGCAACAGGCGCTGCGACAATCTCGGCCTTCGTAGTGGCAGGAATTTCCTCGCACTGTCGGGGATGTGCTCTGCAAGCGAGAAATGCGACAAAACCTGCTGAAAGTCTTTAAAAGCTTGGTTTCGAACTCCCCAACACAGGCACAACTTCCAAATGCACCACACATGGGCCACACATTCCAGGAAGGACATAACTCTCTCAGTAGAGTTCAGGGAAGGTCTGTGAGCCATAACTCATAGACCTTCATCATTGCAGCGCTTCGTGCAACTGGCACCCAGTCAGCTCCCGTCTTACTACCATTAATGAGGCGGCCATACATGCACCTCACTGTGCAGAGCTATTTTGCAAGTGAAGATTTAATGCATACTTTTCTCAATTTTATTTTATTTTTATTTAATGCGATTTTATATAGCACGAACATTACCCAAAGGTGTCAGAGCGCTTTAGAAAAAAACCAGTTGCGATACATCGGATGTGCATGCACTTTGAAATATACAGCTTACCAAATCAACTTTCAAATGCTTCACTTTACTTTGTGAATACGTAGATGAAAAGTTTTATACAGACTACTAAAGAACTGAAGTCCTTCCTTATACACGTCCATATACATAAAGACATTTATGAGGATGTGAAAGTAATATTACAGGAGTACTACTTGACATACTAATAAAGCCCTTTATGAATCGGTCCAAGACACCAAACATACTTTCAGTACAACTGCAAAGAAAGCACAGTCCTTTCTATTTGTATTAATTATTTACCTAAATTACCTAAATATTCTCATTTAATTCCCATTTGACATGTTTACGGAGGAATTCACAAATTCATTAAAGAGGAAATGAAGTAGTACTACAGAAGGATTACTTCAACTACAAGTACTACTACAGGATTAGTACATGTCATTTTAAGTATTTTAAACAGCATTGTACTGCATTCAGTAAAATATTAAAATAGAAAAGAAAAAGGTGGTTTAATATCATCTTGATTCCTTTGAATTAAAAAAAATAATAATTTATGTCCATTGGAGCCTAATTTGAATACAGCAATATTATGCTCGTTTGCTGTACTGATTGTATGCGTGTGTCGCTTTCGTAGAAATGCTGTTTTAATAATTTATCTTTTGTATCATGATGTACCAGATGTCAATGACAATATTTAAAATATGTAAAACTTACATTCCTTGCATATTACACACACTATATTTTATTGTGTTTTGTATTTTGTGTATGCTTTTAAAGTGCTAGTAACACTCCAGTGACCTAAGACTACCTTGGGGTGTGCGTACATTTAAAGAATGGTGGGTCACACAATAGTACACAACAAAACCTGGATATACAAGTCATGTACTATCTCAGGCAAAGGTCCGTTTGGTGATTATATTCACCAATAAAAAAGTCCCAAAAGATGGCTAACACTTAAAGAGCAGAGTCCTGAGATCAAAGGCATGCCGGCATAGGTGTCTGACAGGCCATGACATCAAGAGTTAACTGAGCAGGAATATATTGGAAAAATTTGAGGTATCTAAATTTCAGGAGGCTAGATGAGTCTTTAAACATTTACTGATCTTAACGAAGCCACTCACAAATCTCAGCCTGGCTGGCTAGGGAGTTGCACAGTAAGCAGCCCTGAAAATGAATGATTTAACAGTCAAGCCTCTGTCTCGTCATGCATGTTGTCAAAAAGAAATCTACTGGAAGTCAACGTTTTTGGTTGTAGGATAGGATGAGCAGGTTTCTAAGTTAGTTTGGTAATCTGTCCCGGAAAATCTTATAACTAAGGCCCTCTTTATTTATTGGCGTCGGTCCATCCTCTGCCAGGGCGACAGAGTAAATTAATCTGCCTCCCTGATGGAGGTGCTGAAGGCTACGTTTAGAAATGTCCCCAGCCCACCTGACAGTGCTAGCATTGGCAGGAACCACCGCCATGGCGGTTTCTCTCAATGCATTGTAATTTTGCCATACAACTTTATCACCTATGACTGAGCCGTACCTCAAATGTAAAAAGAGTTTTTTATTTTTAAAAAGTAAATCCAAAAGTGGTATTTTTGCTTTGAGTTTCCTCTAACTGCGAGGGGGGCGTTGAGCACTTTTAAGTGCCCTATACCAACAGATTTTCCTGGCAGTGACAAGTATTGAAAAGCAGCTCTATGTCCGATCATCTAAATTAAGTGGGCAAACTTTTAGCTAAACCTCCAATGGCCCTTAATCCTTAGGGCCATCAGAGACATTTGACCACTGCGGAGACAGAGTAGTCTCCACCGACATCAAACTATGGTCCGCCCACATTTAAATCGGGTAGGCGGACAATGGTCTTGGCGGAACTCTTGTGCCATTGTGATGGAATTCTCTCTCCACTCTGATTTAAATGTGTCCCTAAGTCAGACAGTTTTGAAAGCCACTCTCTCTTTTATCAGAGGGCCCTCAAAGCTGGTGTGATGTGTTCATTACATTTCTAACCCAACAACAGATAAGTTGCATGGTTTTTACCTTTTTGTAGCATTGACAGTGATGCATTGGCTTGTCCTATGTGTATGTTGTTGCAGCAATGACATTGGAAAATGGCCATGGTAAGAATTGGGTTTGTTTCCCAAAGGTAAGTTACACTTTTGAATAAGTTTACATTTTTGAGTAACTTTATTACTTTTCGGTATTCACAAACTGTACTTTTGTAGTAACTTACACTTTTGTAATAACTAGCATTTTTGCAGAAAGTCCACCACCACACATGGACAACCACTGCTACTGCAACACCCACCCAAAGAAAATAATAGAGGAAAGGGCTTAGGGCAAATGTGTACATTACTAACATAGTGTAAATTACTACAAAAGTGCAGTTTGTGAATACTAAAAAGTAGTAAACTTACTCAAAAGTGCAAGTTCCTACAAACTTGCACTTGTGAACAGCGCATTGTATAAAGTTGTGTACTACTACGTAAGCACAACAAAACATACTGCAAACTGCAGTTTGGGTATCAGGTCAAGAGAGTTTTACTGAACAATGACAGAAATCCATATAGCAGGTCTATATTTTATGGCAATTGTGGTTTGGGGGCTGCATTTTCGGGTGGTTAAAATTAGATCGAAGAGTATCCCTAAGATATGATGTTTAGCCACTGGTGTGAAAAGAGAGCTTGATTGTTCCCGAAAAGATGCTAGAAGCAGGACTAGGAATATGTGGGAAATTTGAGAATTTTCTATTATGCAGTTTTGCGTCATTTTGTGCCCTGGGAAGCTAGTTTGAGCGGAAAATATCTCTCTCGGATACATTTTCTGTGCAAGACATTCTGTTGCCAGTATCCTGCATGACATTTATGCAAGCTATATGCTCTTATCAAATTCCACATGAAATATCAGTAAAATATATTTGACTTCATTTGCATACTATTTGTGAAATTCACAATTTTTAAAGGGATTTTCCACACACTTAGTAATTGAATGGATCGTTCCTAATGTCTTGAGGACTAGTTTTCATGCCCTGGAGTGGACTGAACTCTGATGAAACTCATCCAGAATATCACTTGCCTCTAAATAAGAGGATAAATGACATTTGATGCTGTTTTCAAGTGACTTTGCAACATAAGGAAGGCAAAGGATGAGCATGTAGTTCAAAATATCGTCAGGGCCTGCAGTGGGTTTCTTTACGATAGGGGTAATAATTGAATGCTTGAGGGCCTCGGGGTGACACCACTTGAAATCTGGGAGATACTATCTTCTTATAAATGCAGAACAGTTCACTAATTGAGTTTGAGGATTCATCACTGAGAAACTGAAAGTAAGCCTTCTTTACTATGGCGCAAGCTAATTTGTAGCATCTGGAGTGTTCCCGAAAGGCTGTTCACTATGAAGGTATATCTAGTTTTATGTATGTGGGTTTTGAGTGCTCTGTCTTGACATTTTATTAGTAGAGGTAGAGAGTTCACCATTTATGAATCTTTAAGGACATTATTTGTGGATTGAGATAGGAATAAATGTGTCTAGTGCCATCTTTAGTTTGGATTCCAGATGATGAAGAATGCCAGGGGGAGTTTCTAGATGATTTCCAGGAGTACATTGTGAAGGTTGCAGACAGTCTCTTTTACGGGTTTTTTAATGGATGGATTTAGATTGGCTCTGAAGCCATTTATAATTTTAAAATATCATTGGATAATGAGCTCTTTAAAACCTTGCAAAACCATATATGATAGAAGGTAATAACTGTGGGCTACTCCGTGAATGGGTTCAGTGACAGAAATAGACTGTTGGGATAAACATAATCACTCATTCCTTACAATGGGAGTCTAAAAACAACGTTTCCATTTTCTAAAATGTGATTATTTACAGAATTAAAAATAGGTGGTGGAAAGCAGCATTTTCTCTGGGTAAAAAGTTTTAAAATTGAATGTTGGACATAGGTGAAAAAAGCTACCTTTAATTATTTGTTACATTCTAAACTTTGTGATGCCATAAATGAACAAGCATTTACAATGCAACGGTTTCGCCTTTGAAAAAGTTAGAGCTATTGGCATTGTAAATAACAACATTTTTATTTATGTGTTGGTTTTCAAAAGAGATAAATAAATGACACTGTCCTTTACAATGTCAATAGCTAAATCTCTCACAAATGCCACACACAAACACAGAGACCCACAGAGTCCCACGCACATACATACCTGCAGAGCCACACGCAGAGCCACACACACACACATACACAGAGCCACAGACACACACAGCCCCCCGCACCACCCCCCCCCCCCCCCCGTCGGGACGCACCCTCCAGGGCCAGCATGGACAGGAAGTCCTTGTAGTTGGAGATGCCGGTGGAGTCGGTGATGCAGGTCTTCCACATGTTGGACCAGAAGGTGGCCGTGGTGATGACCGTGCCATCGATGCGCTACACCTTCCAGTAGTCAGTGGGCAGCGTGGAGCAACAGTTTTCATAAATAAGGCCCAAAGTTTCTATTAAGAGGAAGGCATAGTGCAAGGATTTTTAGACCCACTGGCAAACGTTTTGTGGATGTGGACTCATCAAGAGGGGTATATTTTCAGCTTCCTGCTGCAATATGGGACTGTTGAGCCCTATTCCTGGTAGTGCAGTAAGACAGTAGCACACCACTTAAGGTGCATTTGAATAAACACATTTCAGTTGAATATTCACACACAAAATTGTATAATATAATCAGTTTTACTCCTGCTGAATTGTCGAACCTAGAGCACCTCGAGTGTGTGACAGTTATAATTGCCTTTCACCTCTCACGCCTCTCACAGAAAAACAATTCTGGTAGAATAAAATATTGAATTAGGTATTCAAACTTTCCCCTATAAAAACTGCAATTATTTTTTTCTCCATAAACAACGTGCCTTCTATTTCGGGGATGGTATTTCTAAAATATATTTAAACACATTTAGACGATTACTTTGTGAGTTGGTCACCTTAATGTACTGGATAGCAAATGCTGTGTTGTGTGGAAGGTTTCTTAAAGTGTTTATATAAACTGGCATTTTTATTGATATAACTGGCATCTTGAATTGTGAAAGAAAATATTTTTATCAGAATGACTCTAAATGCACGTCCATTAATCAAATGTTCAGTTTATTGCACTGTTACATCAAGTGCACAAACTGTTTTTGCCAAAAGTGTTTCTTTTACAGTCACACAAGTTGATCATATTGCATCCTTACTTTATTATGTTGAGTCACGTGTGCTGCTGTTAGTAAATTAAACAAAATATTTTTGCTATACAGTTTTTTGGATTTCATACCTATTGACTTTAACATGTCTATCTTACAAAGAATACCATATTAGGCAGCATTATTGTTGACATACGATAATAATCCTCGGGATTGGCATATGTTTAAAAAAAATGTGGTGGTTCTCGGTTTACAGGGTATCCTTCAATGGTGTAAGCAAAGTCCGGTGCGGGGGAGGGGGGTGGATGGGTGGGCTCGGTAACGCTGATAGGTGGTGGGCCCAGGGGAAGGAGGGAGGGCCCATGTACTTTGCAGGGACCCCTTCAAGTTTTTTTACGCCACTGGTAGCCTTGCAGTAAAAAAAAATGTAAAAACATTGCGTGCTATCAGCCAATAAATAATTGTATCCCGAGGTCTTCTTTTGCTGTTCCTTTCACTGCACCATGCGCACTAAAGTTAAATGGGGGGCTTCAGTCCCTTTGTTCAACGAGTGGTAAACAGGTGAGTTGATGCTTTATCTGGTGCCTGGACCTTTCTTTTTCAATCTTAGTGCCAAGTTTCGCAAAAGCTCCATGTACACCCTAGGGCTAGGCACTGCGTTTAACTTGAGGGTCTGAAGGGGATATGTGTGTGTTTGCCATCGGAACCAAACCTTCTTTACTGGGAGCTGAACCCATGGTCGCAGGTTGAAATCCCGGGGGTCCCCTCAGCCTTTCATCCATCTGAGGTCCATAAAATGAGTACCATTGAGTTAGGTTATTCAGTGCCAAGATGCCTACCTTATAAATGCACGTTATATCCATGCACCTAGACACCCTGGCCTCTGAGATTTACTGTGATTTGCAGATCCCAAGTTTCACCCTACCGTGGTAAATGAACAATTGCAAGGCAGGCACCCACGCCCGAAGGCCTTACACATCAGCGTGTGCTGCGTCCCTACGTTTTCAAACCCAGAGACTGCAGCTGTGTGTTTCTTCTACAGCGGACGGCTCGGCCGTCTGACCTCCCCTGGTGCTGTGCGCAAAGTAAACACTGCCCTCGCTCAGCACACCCCCGGACTCCTAGAGGCCGTGGCTTTGTCTGCGACCATCGCTGATGCTCATCCCAGCCTGCACAGGCGGGCTCCGGCCGTTTGTCTTTCAGCACCAAATGGGCAACTGCTGCCCTCGCCCTGAGCTCAGGTCACACAGGGCGCCCTTTGCTGCCTGGCCACTCGTCTCCTACTGCTACACGTGTGCATCCTACTGCCCCACCATACCGGCAGCCCCGCACTCGGCTGTGCCACCCGCACTGAGCACAGCGCCCCCCACAAACTCGGACTGCAGTGTTATCACGTCGAATCACCCAGCTTGCCTACTGTGTTCGGCTTTGTGTTTCTTAATCGTTCCTACGTGAATGTATGTTTTTCCTTCAATAAACAGAAACACAGCTACCCATCTATCCACACACAGCCGAAAACAGACTGACCCCCTCGAACTCGCAGAGACGCATGCACAATATACACATGGGCACACTCACATAAACACAGAATCTCTCCCACCCTCACATACACATGCATACATGCATGCATAAATACATACATACATGCATCCATACATACATACATGCATTTCATACATACATACACACATGCATTCATACATACATGCATTTATTCACCTTTGTACGAGTTTAATTGATGTCAAGTAGTCTCGGCGTAGATAACAAAAGAGAAACAAAGAGGTGAAACTCTTATTAGCACATCACAAAAGACCTGCGCCAGAGCAAAAGTTCAGGGTGAAAGGCATGGCTTAAATGATATTTTTCTAATTATTATGTCATTAAAAAATAGATTGTGCGATGTTCTAAGCATCACTCGAACTCCGAAACCCATGATGCTGTTTTTTTTGTCTTTCAGTAGGTAGTAGCAATAGTTCATCGTCGCAACCATGATCTCATTTCATTGAAATCACCTAAAAGCAGGGCGTTTTTTTAACATTTAGCGCGCCATAAAATGTGACTGAATCTATACATAAGGATGGTCCGTAACTAGCATCGGATTGGCTGCATAGATGACGTGTGAATAGAAATTTTCACTCTGCGCGTGGGCCTCCTTTGCCTCAGTTTAGAGTTTATAATCTCTAGAGATGTGCTTTCAGGTGTGCAAAATGACCCCACAAAGTAACACCGGAGGTGCACTTTATGACCCGAGGAGTGCATAATTCATTTCACAATTACGTTTTGAAAATGCAGATGATGTTGAATAAAAATGCACCATAAATCCACGCATGAAACAGAGATAATACCTGCACATGAAGCGGTCATCGATGTTACAAGCTGTGAATAAAGTCAGTACAAATATATGCAAAAACATGAGGTGTGTGAATGTATCTAAGATCAGTGCTAGCTGTTGAGAACAGCGTCTGACCATCTACAACCGGGTTCTGCCTCACTGACGTTTTTGTGTCAGAAGGCAGAGGGGTGTGAAGAATGTACACTTCCAAACCTAGATATAATTGCAAAAATGTGACACAGATAAAAAATAATCATTATTTATACCCCATTTTTTATGTAACAAAAATCACACTCTAGTGTTACGCGGTAATTTAGGGGGAAAAAAAAACAAGAAAACGGTCTCAGACTGATGAGATGGGACCCTGTGATGCGTGCACTCTGAGGCTGGTAAAGGAAAGAGACCGAACTAGGCCAGTCAAAGACAACAGGCACACAGACGTTGGAGACCACATGGAAACCAGAGGCTTCCTTCCGGGCAACACAAGCTGCAAGGGGCCCACGTGCAGCTCATTTATAATTTTACAGATATATAGTATAATAGAGATATAAGGTTAGAGTCTCCGAGTCGGCTCAATATCATGTGATTCTGAGCATATCACGTAATCACTGTGCCTAAAAAAAGATAACAAGAAAGGAGCGCACAACCTTCTTCCGGCGGCGGTCGGCGGAATGACAAACCCCCCCCCCCCCCAAAAAAAACACGCCCACAGCCGCATGACATAGCGAAAAGCCTAAAAATTGCCAGAACGCTCACGAATATGCTCGCAGAATGACGACAGATCTCTCTTCCAATGGCTAGCCTCCATTTATGGAGCTAGCCAATGGAAAGAGAGGGCGGATCAAAGCCACACAGAGTAAGTCATTAGATTTTGCCTGCGCGAAAGGCTGCTTGCGATGCTTTCGACAGGCGTAACCTAATAAATGAAGATGTCATCCTCATGTTTTAGGAATTACATATTTGTATCTCCTTTAACAGAAGCACAGTTCAATTAAATCACACTGGTTGCTCGTTTTGTGTCGCCTAGTTGATGAAATGCTGCAAATGTCTTAAGTCCTACTAGAACATGTTGCCAACATGGTCCTTGCTTTTGGTGTGTCATTGTATTTTCACTCTAGTGCTTTATTAAAATTCTGTGATGAAGATGCAATAAAACACCATGAAAATACCTGTCATACCGCATCTGCAACAAGTACTTTTCAAACTTCCCAGGTAAGATTGCTTTGGGGAGTGGCTTGATGCCCATGGAAGATGGCGGACACTCCGTGAGCTCCGGCACACCAGCACAGAAAATGCCCATGGTATGTGAGCCCCGTGACCTGCTAGCTGTCTGAACTACAGCTACTGCCTCTGGGAATACCCGGCAACATCTTGAATATGCAGGAGGCACACCAGCAACATTTTAGATAGGTATTTTTGTAACCTGCTGTCACCTCAGACGCGGTCCCCATATTATTTTTTTATTATTTATAGCTCCACAGCAGCAAGATTACACAATTCACTATACAGTGTACAATACATGTCAATACCAAAGAAAAAAAAGAATAGAACACATAGACTTATAAATACACAAATCAATAAAAAGTTCAGCCCTCAAAATAATCGCGAAAAGCACCCCAAATACTTATACCAATCTGACGTTTCATGAGCCCTTTAACAGAAAAAAAACCCATTCTAACTTATATAGATTATACATTTTTGCCCGCCAGAGTTCAAATTACGGGGGATCTTTCTGCAGCCGTTCACCAGCAATACAAAGGCGAGCGACAGTCATAGAAAAATAAAAGGGGGTGTTGATGTTGATGTACCTTATTCAAAAGACTACTTGCAGGTGGCTTCCCTAGTAACATCATAGCGGGAGTAATAATCAGACGAAAGTTCATAACCAAAGACAAAAACTTTTCTGTATCGGTAATAAAGCCATACAATGTATCACAACTAAAAAAAATATGTACACTATCCGCACTATCATCCCCACAACGGAAGCACTTTCCATCAAACCCATCCCCCCATTTAGCCATCCGTGCGGGGGTATATTATAAATCAAATAAAGTCTTACAAAATTGGACTTTCAGAATCTCTGACTTTAATGTCTCCCTAGATATTGCAATAGGTTCCCGCCAGAGTTCAAATGACGGGGGATCTTTCTGCAGCCATTCACCAGCAAAACAAAGGCGAGCGACAGTCCTAGACAAAAAAAACAGGTGTCGATGTTGATGTAACTTATTCAAAAGACTACTTGCAGGTGGCTTCCCTAGTAACATCATATCGGGAGTAATATTCAGACGAAAGTTCATAACCAAAGACAAAAACTTTTCTATATTGGTAATAAATCTATGCAATTTATCACAACTAAAAAAAATATGTACACTATCCGCACTATCATCCCCACAACGGAAGCACTTTCCATCAAACCCATCCCCCCATTTAGCCATCCGTGCGGGGGTATATTATAAATCAAATAAAGTCTTAAAAACTTGGACTTTCATATTCGCTGACTGTTAGACCTGACATCATTGGCTTGAGTCCCTCCTCCATTTTTTCTGTTTGCCTCTACTGTTTTTCGATGTTTTGCTGGTATATGCTTTGGGCGCCGTGTCACTGCTGATCAGTGCCATAGCGCAAGTGCTCCCGATGTTAAATTGATGTGTCTATTGTATCCATGTTTGGCTTATTTGGTTTACTGTCAGTCCCTAGTCTAGTGCACCAGGAGTGCCGGGGCTTGTAAATACAAATACCGCTCGTGGGCTTGCAGCACGTGTTGTGCCACCCACAGGAGCGGCTTCGTAAAAGAATGTCTACGGGTCGGTCATTGCGAGACCCACGTGCAGTCTTGTACTGTCACGCAGGCTGCGCAGGTATACCTACTTGCCAGCCCCTCCAACCTTCCCTTAACTTCATGTTAGTCACCCCTATGGTAGGCCCGTGGGCAGGGTGCATTGTAAGTGTAAGGTAGGACACGCCTGACCAAGTTGGCATGTCCTGATAGTGAAGTACCGCCATCTTCGTGCTTCACTATTGCGAGGTAGCCTGCTCTCCATTGATTAGAATGGGCCGCCGGGATTATTAATGCTATGATCCTAGCTGGCTCGGAGAGTACGGTGCAATGTCGAGTTTGGTATCCCTGAACTCGGGGTTTAATTACGCATCCGTTGGTGTGGATGGTTGTTGGACTCTGGGTTCGAAAATAGTACTTTTAGAAAGTGTCTATTTCTTGTCTAACCATATCTGGTCTCTGCTGGTCTTGCATGTGTGTGACAGGAGCTGGGTGGCTCCAAGAGGTCTGGATGAGTCAGTGTGGGATGAGTGGGACATTTACGTTGAGAGTAGGGGGAGAGTAGCTGTTGATAGCCTGCCTTGCCTGATACAATGCTGGCTCCACCTCCTGCCAAGCGACTGATGGCTCTGTGCCTGCCATGGACGATCCTAGCCCCACCTCCTGCCAGGAGGGCGATAGCTCTGCTCCGGCCAGTATCGATGCTGGCTCCACCTCCTGCGGGGCGTCTGAGGACCCGGCCCGGCTCAATGAATAGGCCAGGTGCTACTGCCTAGCTCCACCCACCACAGACCCAGGATGTTGGGAAATCCCCGGCATAGACAAAGGGATCAAAGACGAAAAGGGGTATAAGAGAAGGACCCCTGAACTAGGAAATCAGATCACTTCTGACAAGGAACCCTGTAACCAAGGACAAGAGGCCTGCTGATCTAAAGGACTGCCTACCCCTTCTGCCAGTGTGCTGTTGTTGGGGGAATCCTGCAGTGCTTCTTTATTTTTGCCAAGGAACCAGGAGAGAGGAACTGTGTGTGTACTCTCACGCTTGCTAAGAAAATCTCCAAGGACTGGAAGAGTGCCAGTCTCCTGCTGAAGTCACAGGGCTAAAGGACTTCATCTGCTAAAAGTGCTATTTGCTGGAAGTGTGAATCCAGCACCTCTGAAAGGACCAGCAATCACGACGACCGGACGCTGGGCCCGACCGACGCCAGCAGCAACGCCAGTGAGTGGGAGTACGGCTCTAACTCCAGAGGACCTCGTGTCTGCCCCGCTGCTGATCGCATCACCTGTGTGCCCTTCGACGCCGTGAGCGCTGCTCCCTCTGTGCAACCGCATCATCGACGACGCCTGCTGAGGCCTGATCGACACCGAAGACGCGACGCCGGATTGCTCGACGCCGCTGATCATCGTGTGCTTCATTTTCCTAAGGTACTGTGTTGTTGGGGGTCCGCGTGACTCCAGGCCCGACGCAGCGCTCCTCGCGGTCGACGCCACACCTGTGGATTATCTTTGCCTCGACGTTGTGTAGCTCCCGTGTGAGTTACCCTGTTGCTAAGAACTGTGTTTCCAAGAAGAAGATTTGCTTGATACTAAAAGACTCTTTGTGCTAAAGAAGAAACTAACTGTGAACTATCCTTTTTCCTTCCCGAACGTATTTATTCCGATTGTGTACAGTTTGCCGTTATTTGGTCTTGGGCTAAGCCTTATATAAAAATACTTATTTTTATAATACTACGGTGTTGTGACCATTTGTAGCGTATTCACTGTGTTACTGTATGTGGTCCTAATTGCTTAACGCACAGCCTCTGAGATAACCCTGTTGTGCTCTGCCAAGCTACCGAGGGGGTGAGCAGGGGTTATCGAAGGGTGTGATCCCCTTGCCCTGACTAGAAAAGGAGTGTCCCTATTTGTCAGAAGTGCATACCTCTGCCAACTAGAGACAGCCGGTTCTAACACTGACTTTAATGTCTCCCTAGATATTGCAATAAGTTCCTTAACCGCAATATCTGGTTCTCACAACTCTCTAGACCATTTAATATTATATTTATCCAGATCCTCTGGTCTGTCAGAAAACAATAACTGATATATGACTCCAATTTTAGGCTCCTGTCTAACTGTCTCTATAAGAGAATGGGGTACCATATTGGCATTGGTCCGAAATAAAAAATCCCTAATCTGAAGGAATTTAAAAAACTGCACTTTAGGCAAGCCGTATTGTAAAGCTAATTCCTCAAAAGACTTACACGCCCCATCAGCAGAATAGAAATCCCCTAGGTACCTAATACCTTTCTTTCTCCAGTCTTGAGATATATTATACCCAAATATTCCAGGTAAAATCTTTACTGCATTCAAGGGAATGTAATATGATATCTTCCCCATTGAGTTCAACATACGTAGTCGTCTCCACACTTTTTAGGCACTATTCAAGACTTTAAATCGTGTTTGTTTACAATAACTACCATCCACTTCTTTAAATAAGCACTGTCTAGCAATTGGGTCCATAAGAATTTCAAAAATTGTGGGTGCAGTGGCACTATTAACTGCTACTTCCCCAATAATTAACACCTACATTTGTAACAAAAAAACATGTAAAGAAATATAAAGCAAAGTCAAGTACCGCTAGACCCCCTCTCTCAAGAGGTAAAGTCATAAAGCACATCGCGCATCTAGGCCTACCCAGACTCCATATAAATTTCCCACAGATTGATTGAAGATGTTGCAGTCTGATATTTTAGACTTTCAAAAGCAATGAACAAAATAAGTAAAGAACCTTGGGAAAAACATTCATTTTAATAATATTGCATCGTCCTATCAATGTAAAGTACAAGCGCCCCCACCTATCCAGAGAATCTTTAATTTTACGAATCAATAAGTTCTAATTTACTTCCATCAATTCGGACATAGAAGATCAAATTTGAATACCCAGGTAAGTCACCTCTTTAACTACCCGTTCATCAATCCAAGAAATGCTATCAGAACACAAAATTTGCGTTTTTGACACATTGAGCTTGTACCCATCAATCAAACCAAATTCTGTGGCTAACCGCTCAATCTCTTCAATCGCAAGAGAGGGATTCAAAGTAGTCACGGCTATATCGTCCGCATAAGCAAATACAGAAAATTGATAATCAAAAAACCAAAAAATTGAGGGATACGGACGTTATAGGATAGTTGTTCTATAAAAGGATTAATATAGAGGGCAAATAAAAGGGGAGAACAAGGACAACCTTGCCGGGAGCCCTGAGTTATAGTCACCGCATCCGATAACAAACCCATTGCAGATATTTTAGCAGTGGGGGCATTATACAAGGCTTGCAAAGCTACAATACATTTTTTACCAAAACCAATTTGAACCAACAGCTGCCACAAATAATCCCATTGAGATCAAAAGCTTTCTCTGTGTTCAGTAAGATCAGCTCTAAATCCCTCTTTTATGACCCAGCAATGTCAAATAATGTTACAACTTTGTTAATATGTGCAACAGTCCCACGTTGAGGAATGAAACCATGTTGGTTTAATGAAACCAAAGAAGTGATATCTTTAGATAGTCGATTGGCCAAAATTTTAGAATACATTTTATTGTCGCAATTTAATAAAGAAATTGGACGATTTGATCCCACTAGCTCCGGGGGTTTACCCTTTTCACAGACCACCGCAATTGTGGCTTCTGACCATGATTTAGGTGGTTGCCCTAACTGTGCCATTTGAAAAACCTTTAACATCTCATCCTAAATTAAATTAAAAAACAACCTATAAACCTCTGCAGTAATCCTATCGGGTCCTGCCACTTTTCCTAAGGCTAGGCTTTTTACTGCACTTTCTAATTCCATCATAGAAATCGGGAAATCAAGTTGGTCCACGAGAGAAGGATCTAGTTGTTTCAATCCCTCCTGAAAAAATACACTCTGACCCCCAGCAAATCCTCTCTGCTGAGTATAAAGAGTAGAATAAAACTGCTGAAAAATAAAGTGCATCTGTTGAGGATCAGATTGCAACAAACCGTTCGGATCCTTCAATGCATGGATATTTCGAGCGGATTCGTTCATAAGAAGTCGCACAGCAAACCGTCTCCTGATAGTTTCCCCAAATTCATGGTTTTGCTGTTTAAATGTCAAGTATTTTCTAGCATTCTCAACACTCCAAAACCCCAAAACACGTGTGCAGTGCTTAGCAACATTATTCATTAATCCAGAGACATCATTCTTGCCTAAAGCGATCCCTGTAGTTAAGGCACCTTCCGCCTCCATCAGACCCTCATAGTGTTGAGCTAACTCCAACTTAAGTTTCTTCTGTTGAAATAAGCTAAAATTAAGGACTCCCCCCCCCGGAATCAGAACTTAAAAGTGTCCCAAATAATGGTAGTAGATGCTGACAGATTATTATTTACAAAGAAATCCATAATCCAGTAACACATATGTTCCTTAAATTCTTCATTTATACACAATTTGCGGTCAAATGTAAAAAGATTATATGGAAGCCTTCTACTAGTTAAAGCTAATTCTAGAACAATCGGAGCATTAGCCGATGAGATCCTTGGATACACCTGAATAGAGGCATCAGTTAGTGACAAGATAGGTGCAAAAAAGTAATCCAATCTTCCAAATTTTTTATATGGGTGAGAATAAAAAGTAAAACCCATATCATATTCCTTTAATTTGCCCCAAACATCCACTAAACGTGATCACAAGTTAAATTATAAAGTGCTTTTAAAACTTTTTATTTTCGTCCATTATATTTCCGAGGACCCTCTCGTAAAGCTTGATTAGTTAGATTGGTATTTATATCACCACAGATTATCAAAGGATGCAACCATGTGGCTAATTCAGTGTTTAATTCAACTAAAATCCCAGGATCATCAAAATTAGACCCATAAATAGTGCAAAACGTAATCTTATGTCCCTCAAACCCACACTCAGCTATGACCCACTGCGTAAATTTATCTGCCAAGATCCGACCAGTAGTAACAAAATTGTGTCTAGCTAAAATGGCTACACCACGAATCATGCCAGTTAGCCAGAGGCAGATATTAGTGTAAATCCCAGTTCTTTCATTGTGTCTCGCTTACCCCAAGGTATATGGGTCTCCTGTATACAAAGTAAGTCTAGCCGAATGTGTTGTAATTCTGCAGCCACTTTCTGTCGCTTTGCACCTTTATTAAGACCCGACACATTCAATGAGGAGATTTTTGTTCCATCATGTGACATTGTTGTTATCCTAATAAAATGATCTTCCAAAGCACCCAGTGCTAACCCAAAAAGAGCTGAACTCACTACCCTTTGGTACCAAAATGTTGTCTTTTTTTGTTTCTTACAGTTTAAACATTTTCTTGCCGGTGTGAATTTTTTCCCCTTTTTACCCCACCTAAGTGCTAACCACTCCCCCAACCCACCTATCTCCCTGCCCATTCCTACCCTAGTGACCCTCCTCCCTAAAGCCACCCTCAAACCCATACCCCCCTTTAACGAGGCTTTAGAACAAATAGTCCTGTAGATGCAAGCTTGCCAAGCCCCTTGCCTTTCCCTGTAGAGTCCTTTAACAATCATAATAGCATTAACTACACAAATCAAAACTAAGTGAAGTGGAGAGAAAAAAAGTAAAACCGAATAACATGCAAACTCCCTATCTTCACCTAATCAGCCCATATTGTATGACTAAACTATACGGAGCTTACAAATTCTATACCAGGGGCAATGCTAGTAAAAAAACGTGTTTGTTCCTTAAACACTACCTTCAACTTAGCTGGAAACATTAGAAAAACTGAGTCCCCTTTGGACTGTAACTCAGGAATGTGTTGGCAAAATTGCCAACGAAGCTCCAACGACAGTTGGCACAAATCTGGGCATATAAAAAACTCCACATCACCACCTCTTCCCTTCTTATCAGGTCTAGCATGTGTAAACACTTCTTCTCGTGCCAAAAAACTATTGAATGATTCCAACATAGCCCTGGGCTTAGTTTTCTGACAAGGCCTCAGCTGAATATTAAAGGGAAATATATGTACACGTTTTATTTCACGGTCCCAGTCCCATCGAGTCAAGTCTGGGAAAGCTTTTTTAAACAAATCAACAATAACCCCTCTTGGATCTTGCCCCTCCTTCCCCTCAGGAATCTGAAGGACCCTCAAATTGTTACGGCGGGCCCGGCTCTCAATGTCAGTTAGCTTCCAGATAGTATCTTCCTTGGTAGCCAAGCTTAGTTCCGTGGCAGCCTTGTGCTGTGCCAACTGGTCTTCTAACATAGATATCCGGGCCTCTGCCTCATTAAATCTAGACACAAAGTCTGCATGTGATTTGGCCAACCGTCTTACTGAGTTCTGTAATTTACGGCAAGAGTTCTGGACTCTTTGACTTTCTTCTCTCGTTTCATCCCTGTGCGACATGATAGAACTTTAAATCAACTATAAAGAAACCTCCTCCCCCTCAACCCCTCCTGATTCCCCTTGGAGCAAAGGTTTTAAATAGGGTCCTTCTTGGCACACAAATCCAGCTTCCTAACAGTTTTAAGCCGGCCGTCCACTGATTCCTCAGCTTCTTCCAACAGTGTTCTGCTGTGGTCACTACAATCCAGCATTGACAGTCGAGTAAAATATTGTAATGCCAAATCCTCACATGAAGAAGTAGATTGCTCCGAGAGAGAGTAAAAATCACCAGAGTCTGCATCGGGGTCAATATGTAATGTTTCCTCCATAGTGGACCCGCTACAAGCACTTCTTTTCCTCCCGAGCCAAGGTGCTCTCTACAACTGAGCAGAGTCCTAAAGAATCACCATGAACCACATTCGATACAAAAAGAGAAGGAACCACCAGAGAATTCAAGTGATGCGTGTTAATGTTATTATCCAGTGCAGTATTTGCCCTATTATCAATATAGTCATTGTTAGAAGCATTAACTGAGTCCATAAGAGCAAAAACACTGACACTAACACCCCCAGGTGCTGCTTCAGCCGTTGCAAGGGTTGCGGTCTCAGCAACGTCTGTTCCTTTAGCTTTCCCGTTCTCCTTATCTTTTTCCTTATGCCAGCAAAAAATGCGGGTATTTTCCTTTCAATCTGGCTTCCCTTTGACTTAGTTCCAGAAGCAGAGGCGGATTCCTGGATTTTTTTCGAGTTAGAATTGTTATTGCCACTTTGTGAAGTTTTTCCCCTCACCTGTGCAGCCACCACTGAGTTTTCAGCCACCTCTGCCGCTTCCTCCTCCTGTCCGCGGGGCTTGCCGCGAGAGCCCTTCGGCGGCATCGAGACAAAGTGCAGAGGTCTTGCAGAACAATCAGAAAACAGCCTCAAGGTGCGCCGCACGCTCGCCGAGAACAATGCCCAGAGACCACGCCGAGTCCGCGTCCGCTCGCTGCAGGGAGATACAGTGGTACCCACACCGGCATCAGGGTCCAACAACCAACATAGCAAAAAGAGCCACCAGGTAAGGTCCGCGTTGCGGGATGACGGCGGCAGCGAGAAAATTCCCTCCTCCATTCGTCCGAGGACTCGTAAACAGGGTCCGGCAAGAGAGGTCCACTCAGGTGTCTACAGCATTTGCCATCTTGCCTCCCCCATTTTATGGGTACGCGCTGAAATCTCTCGTCTCCTCAAGCTTCCTGTAGCGGTGCACGTATTTCGCCTTTTACCGCTTTGATTCCTTTCAAATTGCTGTTTCGTGGCAGTGGAGGCAACCCTTAACCAATTTTTGGATAACTTTCTTGATGATCTGACAAACTCAATTAAAGCTGACCAAAGTGCATTGTTGTCCATGGAATTTGCTGAAATGCGCGTGTTCCGTCTGCACCTGTGGGAAACATCGTCATAGCAGTTCAATCTATTTTGTTCACACTTATTTGCTAACAATTTGCAGAAGCACATGTTACCTATGTATGGTACCTTTTATGGAATTTAACAGACTGTTCACCTCATAACTGAATTTTGCATGCTCTGGCTCACTTGTTGCTACAGAGATATCATTCATGCATCCTTAATTTCTGTGTACAGTTACTGTCTTCTCTCCTCAAAAAGTGATTACACATGAATTATTAAGGCTTTACAGTCTGTTCAAATTAGCATTTTTTCCTCACACAGCTCTATTGTGCTCATCATGGACCATTGGTCGGCTGCAACATTGTATGGATTTTGCATATGAATGCTTTGAGTCCCATGTAACATGCCATTTTCCATCTTTTGAATTAATTATATTTTTTTGGTTGGATTCTACGTTTACTGTTTATTGTTTCGCTGATGTTGATCTGTTTATCTATTCTTTAATCAACTGTAATTTTCCTCTCACGGAGACCGTTGCAATGCTGATATTTTTTGAACTGCTGTGGCTGTGCACCTGGTTTCTCTTGATACTCTCCAATACTCAATTTTTGCTTTGTGTGCACGTTAAAAATATTTTTCAAACAGACCATCCTTGCTCATTTTATGGGGAGATTGACTAGACACTCTTCCTCTATTCCATCTCCAACTAAGAAACTTATAAAACAATTCAACAATTTCCACAAAGCTTGCCATGATGGAATCTGCTTCTGCTTCTTCACAAAAGCCTGGTGCATCCTTCCAGATGCAGTCGTTGGTACCTACTGCAGCGAATTCAGTCAACGCTCACTCTAAAAGACTCAAAAAAGACCCTCCATCACCGGCAAAATCACCACCACCTGCATCTTTGGATTTACTCTTGGGAGAACTACGGGCCTTAAGGCCATTCATGGAAGAGACCAATTAAAAACTTAAATTTTTGACAGGCAGATTGTCCCAACGTGATGAGATACTTATGGCGTTGGAGCAGAGTGTTTCTTCTTTTAATGTAACTGAATCTAAGGTAGATGCTCTTCAATCGCAAGTTTCTCTTCTTCAGAAACATTTTGAAGATTTGGAAAACAGAAATCGAAAGAACAACCTACGCATGTATGACTTGCCAGAGAATACGAAGGTGCTGACCCTATCTCCTAATTTAAATCCTTTCTACCTAAGGTGTTGAGTTTTCCTGTGGAGACAGCTCTAAACATACAATCTACACACAGGTTGGGTCGTCAATATGTTGACACCTCTGTTTTTAGTCGACCAAGAGGAGTCATCTTGTACTTCCTGAAATATACAGACCTCCTTATAGTCCTATCATCTTTTAAAAAATCACCACTTATCTCATGGATGGGTCACACCTTGTTTTTCTCACAAGACTATGCTAAGAGTACTGCTGACCTTCTTAGAGACTTTCCAAAGATGAGGCCAGATCTTCGTGACCTCTGTGCTAGATACGGCCTCTTTCACCCCTGTCTTTTCAAGGTCACTTACAAGAACAAAGCAACTACCTATGAGGATCCTCTCAAACTGAAACGTTTTCTCAATTTCTGTAAAGCTGATAATATGGATACATCTGGTGCTTCCACTTCTCATTTTCGCTAATTATAATAATGTGTTTAATGTTGCTGTCCTTCCTATCTGTTGCAATGTTGGATAAAGTATTTCTTTCCTTCTCTATTTTGTTGTAGGTATTTTTTGTTCTTGTTGTTTTGTCTTTAAATATTTACCTTTTGTTGCTAATGTTTACAATAATTTAATTGTATTTTTCCCCCCATTGGTACTCCCTTTGTGTGTTCATTCCATTGTCTTGCACCCCATATTATCCAGTATACCTGTGCCATCCTCCATGAGATCCTGCCGTGCTGCCCTTCCATGTGGTTTTACCCTCCCCTTCCCCATTTTTGGACATTTGTAGGTATGTGTTTTTCCCTTTTTGTTTTTCTACTTCTTCTTTTTCAGGTTACCTCTCTTTACCTTCTACTCCCCTCCTTTCTTTATTAGATATCTTACTTATCTATTTTCTACCTTTCTTATCTTTCTTTGCTAGTATTCTCTTTCTCTATTTTCTCTGTTATTTTTCAGATTACAGAGATTCTTTCTACTACATTTTCTTCTTTTCCCATTTCCTCTGTTACTCCTCGAACTAAAGTGATCTATCTCTCAATTTGTATTCCCCCATTTTTCTTTCTAACTACTGTTACCTCAAATTTTCAGTTATCCTCTCCCTCTTTTTCTGTGCCCTCTGCTTATTACCCTCTCCTTTTTTCTCTCACTTTTTCTTACTCTTTTTCCATCCTCTCACTTCTGAAGCCTCTCTTCATTTATCCAGCTTATACTGTATCTGGTTCAATTCACAGTGTTTTCTTAAAGTTAAGTCCTGGTTTACATACATGGTTCTTCCTCCATATGCTTTTATGGTTTCAAGGCTAATATTATATCTGGTCTTATTTTGCTTGTTCTTCTATTGGTTCTTAGATGTCATAATTAAACGCTGTCACTCGGAATGTCTGAGGCTTACACTCACCGATCAAAAGGCAATGGGTATTATCAAATTTGTCTAAACTGAATGCTGATATAGCCATGATGTAGGAAACACACCTCTCTGAATCTGAATCCCTGAAATTAAAGAAAGACTGGGTTGGTGATATTTTCCTTTCTCCAGGTGATGGAAAGTGTAATGGTGTTATCACATTGTGTCACAGATCTCTCTATGTTAAACTTGTTTCTCAGGAGATCGACGATGTAGGTCGTTGGTTACTTACAGACTTATTGATTAAGAA
Organism: Lissotriton vulgaris; assembly: GCF_964263255.1. NCBI lineage: Eukaryota > Metazoa > Chordata > Amphibia > Caudata > Salamandridae > Lissotriton > Lissotriton vulgaris. The sequence goes on along the minus strand of NC_141694.1, from coordinate 420,979,498 downwards.
GACTCCTCTCACTTTATTTAATATATATGCACCGATTACAGGTGACTGCCTTTTTTGGTCCCATATTACAGAAAAACGAATGAAACTCCCCCATGATAACCTGATTTTAGCTGGTGATTGTAACCAAGTCATTGATCCCTTCATAGACCGTAACTCCTCCTCTTCTTTTATATCCTCCAAACCTCACAAATCATTTCTACATTCCTTTCAGCAAAGACATTTAGTTGACGCTTGGAGATTGTGTAGCCCAACCTTGAGGGAATACACTTTCTTCTCTCCAGTGCACCATACAAATTCACACATTGATTATATTTTCATCTCTCATGACCTCTTTCAATCACTAGGTTCCTCAGATATTGGGTCTATCTTGATCTCTGATCATGCCCCAGTTTCCGTTTCCCTAGATATTCTTCACAAATCCTCTGCCCCTAGACGCTGGCATTTTAATAACTCACTACTACTCAATCCTGTATTTACTTCCTCCTTTACTTCTTTCTTCGATGAATATACCAGATACCCTTCATTTTTCTGTCATATGGGACGCCTTCAAGGCGGCTACCCTGGATTTTATCTTTAATTACGTCTCCCAGAAGCGACAAATCGCCCAAACATCCGCCATAGATATCCTTATTAAGGTAAAATCTCTGGAGAATACCTATTACACCTCTAAGTCAAAAGATTACTTAAAGGATCTAATAGCTACCAAACTTCAATTGAATAAAGAATCTACTGATAACGCCTCTTTGTATTTACTTAAAGCTAGTGCAAAGTTCTATGGCGGTAACAACAAATTAAGCAAATTATTGCCCAACTATCTTAAAGTTTAAAAAAAACTAATTTAATATTGATTCTATTCTTGATGATCAGCTGATGCTCAAGTTTAAAGATGTTTAATCTTTAGAGCTGGACATTCCAAGAACAGAATTATCTAATGCTTTGCTCACTCTCAAGACGGATAAAGCCCCCTGCCCTGATGGTTTTTCCCAACTTCTTCTCCTTAAGCTACAGAAACTTTTGACCTCTTTCTTACATACATACAGGTACTGCTTCAGGTTCTTTTCTAGAAGCCCTAATTTGCCTATTTCCCAAGGATAATAAGGACATCCGCTTTTGTTAAAATTTTAGACTGATTTCATTGGTAAATATAGACTATAAAATGTTCTCAACATCCTTTGTCCTACGCCTAGATTCCTTCCTTTCGGATCTCCTAGGTAAAGAGCAATCAGGCTTTGTGAAAGGCTGTTACCTTACTGATAACACACCCTTGTTCTTTGATATTCTCTCGAAATCCTCCCACTCCTCGAATCTTTAGCTGCCATAGATTTGGATGTGGAAAAAGCCTTCGACAGAGTCTATTGGACTTTCATTTTTTCAATACACAAATGGTTTGGATTTGGTCCTAAAATTAACACTTTAATTCCTCTCTCATACTCCAATCCTAGAGCAGCTATATTTGTTAACGGCCTTACTTCTTCTTATTTTAATTTGGGCAGAGGTGGCAGACAGGGCTGTCCTTTATATCCTTTTCTGTATAATTTAGCTTTATAGCCTTCTCTGTGTAAACTTCGCCAACATTCAGCTTTCCAGGGTTTCATATATGGGAACATGCATGTTAAATTGGCAACATATGCAGACGACATAGTACTGTTTCTATCTAATACAATCATTTCTCTACCCGCTTTTCTTTATGAGTCTTAGACTAATTCTTCCTTATCTGGCTATAAAATAAACAATGACAAATGCAAAATCTTACCTTTAACTACATTTACTTTTAAAGAATATTTTAAAATCACCAACTTCAATTGGAACACTAATAATATTAAATACTTAGGAATATATGTCACTTCTTCTATTCACTCATCAGTCATCATCAGTTTAGACAAGGGCTGTTCAAAGATTTCTTCCCCTATTGACAGAGGGCATCCCTTGTATCTGTCTTGGTGGGGGAGGGTGGATACAATAAAAATTAGGATATCCCCGATCGTTTAGTTTACAGTGTCTAACATTCCAGTTACCATACCTCAAATGTATTTCAAAAAGATGAATTCTCTGCTATCCTCCTTTCTCTGGAGAAAGAGGAAAGCACGTACGTCATTAGTAAGGCTTGCTCATCCTAAAATAGAAGGTGGAGTTAACTTTCCCGATTTTACCACTTATCATAAAGCTTTTAACTTATGTCAATCTTTCCATTGACTTATCACTCCTTCATCTGATTCTTCCCTTTGGGTGATGCTTGAACAGTCATGCATTGCCCCTTTTTCCTTTCTAGAATACCTCTCTTTCACCCAGAAACCTCAGAAACGATCTACCCCCCTTGTTAAACACACTCACAGACTATTAGATTCACTTTTATTGGACAGCTCTTCCAAAATGAATTCTCTTCTTCCTATGTTTTGCACAATCATCGCGTATTGATTAAAGACAAACCCATCTACTTGAAGTATTGGAGACAAAAGGGACTCATTTTGGTCCATCAACTATCTCAGAATGATATAATTATACCTTTTTCTCAGGCTAAAATTATATTTACCTTTCCTTCTTATTTTTTAACAAGTATCTTTTGCTGCAACAAGCTTTGACTTTAGCTGTTAAGAAATCTGTCCCATCCTTAACTCAATCAAACACGACTTCCATCGCCTCTCAAACATTTTTGAGTTCAGGGCCCGAAGCTTTGGCAATTTATACAGTCATACGTACATTTACCTCTTTTAGGGACAAAACTAAAGTTGAATTAGACTGGGAACATGACCTTGAGGTTGATTGGTCCATTGAAGTATGGAACAACATTTGGTTTAAAATTAGGAAAACATCCAGAGCTGCTAACACCACGCAGACACTTTTCTTCATGTACAATAGGTTACTACTTTCCCCTTAACTTCTACACAAGATTAATGCTGAATTCCCCGACACTTGTTGGTCATGTTCATCTACAAACGTGGACTTAAAACATTTACTTTTTTTCTGTCCATTTGTCCTAACCTTCTGGAAGAGTGTCTGGACACAGATTACCCAAATGTTTAATGATACAGTCCCTTTTTCATTTGTCAAAATGTTTTGGGGCTCTCTTTTGGAGGACTGGTCGAATTGTCCTTTACATTTGCAGGTTTTGGATTTACTTCTGGGATTGGCAGCAGACTACCAAACACTGTAAAAATGTGTTTGACCTGTCCTTCAGGCTTGGTGGTATGCTGTGTGCTCTAATCACAGAATGGATACAGTTAATGTATTCCGAATTTCCCTAGTTCTCAAACATTTGCTTATATGGTCCCCAGTTACAAGCTTTATTGATCATCATGCTGAACTCTCCTCTGTATGCAACATCTCGGATCAAGAATGGTGAAGCCTCCTTGACATTCTAATCTGTTATTTTACATTTAATATTGTTTCTATAGATATATCTGCATTCTGTTCTTGCATTGTAGGTAATTGACCAGATTTGTATTGTATATTTACATATCTTCTTTACATTGGTAAGAAGACCTTTTATCTGTGTATTTTTATAGTCTTCGGATATATAATTTGTATGTATTTTTATTGTATTTCCCCCCTTTTTACCCTTTCTCTTTTTCTTCAGTAAACTTTGCACTTTTCAAAACTGAAACAAAAAAGGTAAGATTGATTTTTTTGCAATGTATAAGGAAAACATTTGTGTCTTTACAGTCACTTTAACTTCATTTCAGCTTTTAGGAAATTCGGGTAAAGTGTTATTTTAGTGATACGTTCATGAGCAAAACCTGTTTTCTCTCCAAGTTGTCCAGTGAATATCAGCAGGGAATCAACTTTTTAAATTAAAAAATTCCAAATTTAAGTATTGCATTGTTTCTACAAGTGTGGTGTCGCTAAATGTGGTTTTGATCACCTATGGAGCCTAGAAATTACTATATTGATTTATGAATCAACATTCTTTGCCAAGGTCATCAAAAATTGTGATTAGTTTCAATATATTTTAATCCAAATTCTATGTGGTACCAAAATTGCTTTTACTCTATAATCTCTGACCCAGCAGAATAAAGGTGGGTGCCTAATCACAAAAAAACAAAGCAACACACTGATCCTTCAAGTATCCTTGCACCTAAGTAGTGCAAGTGTAACAGTGTTGCTTTTATCTGGTAAAAACACACATCTTTCTGACTTCTGTATCTTTAATGGAGTACTTACTCATTGTAATGTTATGTGTAAAATGGATTTGAGCTCTGACCTGTAAGGCTAACCTTTTAAAACAAGGTCAGTCGCTGTGTACAGCTCGGGTAAGGGGCTCTGAGCATGGTGCATGTGGCACAAGCAAGCAGTAAAGACTGTTGTATGTTTATCTCCTCATAGGTAACACTGTTGCAAATGCATGGGGACCTGTTTACATTTCTATAATTTACTTATAGGCTGAGAGGACCTCTGTATTTTGGATCCTCAAAGATAAGGGAAACACAACATTTACAGAGTTTATGATAAATACTTAAGGTAAATTATGACTTTATTTTCTACATTAGTTTGGAATTTTTCTTGTGTTGTGTTTTCACTTTTTTCTTGGATGTCTTCTGCATACATATTTTACACATAACCTCTAAGTTAAGTGTGAGTGCTTTTATGCCATGATACCAGAGGGTTAAGCACAGGTACATTTAGTGACTTTTTTGGGGTTCTCCCTGATAAGGTGTGGATTATTTTTTGAGGATGGTTCACCTCCTGCTCCACCAATAATTCAATTTCTTCAGCCCTATTGATTCAATAGCATCCCGGTCTGGTCTCTGACCACCCAAACAAGAATCCCCATAGCCAGTAAAACAAGCATTTGCAATGCAAAAGGTCTCACATTACCGAAGGTTTGAGCTTTTGGTGTTGCATTTTTATTTGCAATGCTAATAGCCCAAACTTTCAGTAATGCAAGATGTATTGCAAATCAAATGCTTGTTTTTTGTGTGCTACACATAAAAGCATCCTACATCCTCTCCCCTTACATGGGTACTCAGCAGGATTGTCACATAAATTCTTTCACTTTGAAGTCAGAGAAAGAAAAATTAACACCAAACTCTCTCCGAAGAGAGAGCTTGACTTTTTACCTTTGTCTTTGAATGCACAGAGAATGTGATAAGATAAGAACAAGATTTAAAGGTCTGTTTACAGTAAGAGGGTTTGTGGAAGAATACAGTACACAAGGTTTGGGCAACGGGAGGGACGAAGTGAAGCTGAACAGTCAAAAGCAAATTGAGCCAGTGTTAGAAATGAGGTTTCTCGTTGGCTAGGGCGAACGTCTAAACCAGACAGAACTCACCACTCTAGTCAGGGTAAGGGAGTTACACACCCAAGATAACCCCTGCTAACCCTCTTGGTAGCTTGGCAGAAGGAGACATCCTTTACAACAAAACCATTTCAACATGGTATGCTTACATTGCAGTCTTGACAACACAAGTCGTTACATCGACTTGCACTGGAGGGCGCTCTTGACTAAGGAATAGTGTGAATTACTATTCCAACACCTTCCCTACTAAACGTAGACTGGAGTTGGAATAGTAATTCACACTATTTCCAAGTTCAGCGCCCTCCACTGCAAGTCGATGCAACGACTTGCTTTGTCAAGGCCGCTATGTAACATACCGCGTTGTGATAGTACGTGTTGTATCATCATACATACCTTGGCAGAACAGTCAGGGTTATACCAGAGACAATGTGTAAAGCTTTTGCACAACAAACACACACTAGTGACACACTAGACATACTACAAAAGATACTGCACACAAGGGTATATAAAAATAGCTTTTGTATTATATACGCACAAGCAAAGCACATTAGACCATAAAGCACTAAGTAGCATGTGAAACACATTTAGCCCACATAACATAAATCAGTGCACCAATGGGCGCTTGTTATAAAGTCTGCATGGGAAACACATAGGATAAATCACTCAACATAAATTCCTGCGGCACTAGGCACTTGTCATACAGAAGGCCTCAAAGCACATCAGACTATAGCTACATATACTACTGTGCAACTAGGTACTTGTAGATCACATTTGAGGCAGAGTACATTTTTAATATATATAATTTTGTGTAATTTTTAAGTAATTAATTTTGAAAAAATAATAATAATTATTAAAATAATTACAGCTAATGTTCTAATATATTTACTTTATTGTTATTGTTAATTAATAATTAATTGCTAATTAAATAATATTGATAAATTTTGGGTAAAGGAGCATTTTTAGGGTTCTGGGTCAGTTTTCAGTTCATGGGTAAAGGGGTATTTTTAGGGTTCAGGGTCAGTTTTCAGTTCATGGGTAAAGGGGTATTTTTAAGGGTTCAGGGTCAGTTTTCAGTTCATGGGTAAAGGGGTATTTTTAGGGTTCAGGGTCAGTTTTCAGTTTTTGGGTAAAGGGGCATTTTTAGGGTTCAGGGTCAGTTTTCAGTTTTTGGGTAAAGGGGTATTTTTAGGGTTCAGGGTCAGTTTTCAGTTTTTGGGTAAAGGGGCATTTTTAGGGTTCAGGGTCAGTTTTCAGTTTTTGGGTAAAGGGGTATTTTTAGGGTTCAGGGTCAGTTTTGGGTTTTTGGGTAAAGGGGTATTTTTAGGGTTCAGGGTCAGTTTTGGGTTTTTGGGTAAAGGGGTATTTTTAGGGTTCAGGGTCAGTTTTGGGTTTTTGGGTAAAGGGGTATTTTTAGGGTTCAGGGTCAACAAATAAGATTTTAAAAAATTATTTTTATTATTTTCATTTATTATTTAATTATTATAATTTAATTTAAGTCGTTTTAAGTATATTTTAGTAATTAAAATTTAATATTAATTTAATTTAACACTGTTTTTAATAAAGTCGATATTTTTTACATCTATATTTTTGTTAACGATATTTTGTACTCGATATTTTTGTACTTACCTGTTTGTAGATACAAACTCGATATTTTGACTGTCGATATTTTGTCCACGATATTTTGGCAACTCGATATTTTGTCCGTCGATATTATTTCAGTGATCCGATATCCTCCTGTTCTGTAGCTTGTTTCACCCTCTCAAGGCCTTGCAGCAGTTACTGACAGCAAGAAGTAGGTGGGGCAAGGGTCTGTTTTGGCTCTTCCCACTGGAGACCTCCATCGGTCTCCAACATTGGCTGGACTGATTCCTGCAGCTGCCACAAGTCTTCGGCTCAGCTGCAGCTGACCTCGGCTTTGCGCAACCCAAGCCCAGCAACTCACCGGGACTTCTCCTTGATCCGCTCCTGCCTTTTCATGACTTAGGAGTCGGGTCCATTCTGGCAGCGTCCCTTGTTCTGCAGCATGCTTCGGGAGGCTCCCAGAGCGACTGGGACTCCGTAATGCCTCCGATGGGACCACCCCAAGGGGGCTATATGCAGGATGGCTGGTAGTTTCCCTTCAGCCACTCCTTCAGTGTGGTTGCCAGGCAATGGATGAGCTCCTTGGTGTCAGCCGCACTTCTTGGCTTGACTGTTTACTGGGCAGTGCAGCTCTGCACGCACTGTGGCGGGCCACCCTAGAGCAGGCAAATTAGCTCTCTCAAAGTACTTAAAGGGATTTAGAAGCCCGCAGCACGCACTTTCTTCACAACAATTAAAGAAAAGCATTTGCAATGTAATAGGACTCCAATTTACGCAAGACCTATTGTATTGCAAATGGTTGGCTACTTGCCATCACAGATAATGGAAGGGAGGGGGAGAAGGCACAGATATTGGTAGGGAGAGAGGGAGGGCAGTGGGGAGAAGGCACCAACAATGGGAGGGCAGTCGGGCAGGGGTAGGGGAGGAGAGGAGAAGGCACGGACAACTGGAGGGAGGGTGGAGTGGGAAGAAGGCACAACAACTGGAGGGGGGTAGAAAGCACCAAAACATGTTGTGTTGCATGATTCTTGACCCCACATCCCCCTATGTCACTTGAAAACCTGCTTGATGCTACGTGTGCCCCTTCACACTCCCCACATTTACCTGGTCTGTCTCCTGCTGCAGGCTCCGGCTACAAAACTAAATAGTACATGCCCTGTGTAACAACCAAGTAAAGGGGCCAGTAGCCATGGGAGCAAACAAATGACAACATGGCGGTACTAGGGAGGGACTAATAAGCCTCATAATGAATCATAAGACAGCATTTACAAAGGACAAACACACAAGCCAATGAAAAATAAGTGCGGTGGAGTGGGCGAAGCTTCTGTCCGTATTGAACTATCACAGCTCTTCGCAGTGCTTGCGCGCTGGCTCACGCTCGACCTAAAAACATTTTACATTTTACATTATGTGTGGCTCAGGAAATAGACTGATACATCCAAATCCGTAGAGTTACTGACACTATGGGTACCAGTAACTCAAATAGTGAGAACATTTGGCTGATTACAAGTTGCTCTCTGAAGGTTGACGAAAATAAGGAATTACCAGGCTAATTAGTAATTCCTGGCCTGATTACCCTGGTAATTCCAAATTTTGGCCTGAATTTACACCTAGATTTTTAGGCTGCTTTCAACAGCCGAAAACTCTGGTTAAACGTAAACATCCCATATAATGTGAAATACACAACTATTTTCTATGCTATGTTTTACAGTACAAACTTCATCCACGTACGAACTCCCGAATATTTATTGACAAAGTGGTGAAATAGCACCCTTAAATTCACTCCACGCTCTCCCAATCCTTGTTATAAAAACTACCAGGTAAATCCCTCGCACTCGCATTACATTGCTTATTAAAAGTCACTGTTTTACACATTGTGATAAGAATGCATTTCCTGGCTGCAGCCATGAAGAAGACCATTTTGTTAGCAAATTAGTTTAAATTTGGACACGCAGAATCCAGCCTAGCCTTTAGCGGCCTCACCTAGTTTGCATGCACCCTGCTCTATTATCTGTTTTGCGCAGCCACTGTGACTTGTGAACTGAAAACAGTGTTCATGCCGTCTTTGGCTTTAGGGGATTATAATATTAACATCTGTAATTCAGCTGGATCCGTGCTCCTGACAGTTGAGGGAGATTAAACATACTCCCCACAGAGACCTTCTGTTTCTACTAAATAGCCGAGTTTTATCTGCAGCTTTTCAGAACATGAAACTGCAACTGAGCAGGAAACTTTCCATTTATTATTGTAATTTCAAACAAGTTGTTTACCTTGGTTGCATTTCAGAGCAACCTCATAAAAGGAAGCGGCCTCCAGAACACAGAATGGGTAAGAACACTATACCAGATTATATATTTAAGATGTAGGCTCATGGCTAAATAATGGGGCATTCAGAAGCTCATTAACGTCTCTAATTACACCGATATCCATTCCCTGAAATTGAAATAAAGCATCCTTATCATAGTAATTCCCGCTAGACTGAAAATAAACGTTAATTGCAATTTGGAGTCTTAAAAGAAGTTCAACCACAGAATCATGCGTTTATTCAAGAATCATTTTATATATATTAGGGTCACCATTTGATGCTTTCGGGACAGTTAGGAATGAATATGATGCCATCAATTGAAAATTAGTTAATGGATCAGTGTTCTTTTTTTCCAGTAGATAAAAAAAGCTACCTAAAACAATACCTCGATATTCAGGTTTACAGGGCAAAATGTAATTTAATTGCAGTTATGTGGTAACAGTGACTGTCGTAAAAATAAATACCAATCACACTTAACTCCGAAGTGAGTGGGGCAGCAATTACTGACTGCCAGGAGGTATCTATTGACTTCAGTGAAAACTGTATGTGCGAAGAATCTATGTCGATACAAATGCACTGCTAATTTCCCACCCGTGGAACAGATGTATTGAAAATTTCATTTGCCAGATCTCAAAGACCCAAAGACGTAGGTGACTTTCAAAGACTGTTAAGGATTATTTCAATTTGGTAAAGATCGGCTCTCTGAGACTCTCTGAGACAGCAGAAAAAGTGCACAGTAAAACGTGTTTGACCATTTGCAAGTGCAGTAAGCTATGTTTTTATTACTTTGAGAACCAATTTTCTATCACAATTGCTCCTGAAAAATGCCTTTAGTGTCCTCTGGAAAGGTAATATCAGATCTGCTATACACTGTTAATTTTCAACATCAATTATTTTAGGCTATTGCCCTGAAGCAGCCAGAAATCGTATTTCTCGTATCAGCTATCAAAACTATCTTTTTATGACCATGTGGTTGTCAAAATTACCTTATAATGAGTGTCATTTGTCTGTTGGGTAAAGTTAAGCACTATAAGCGGCCCGGGTGTATGTGTACGAGTGCACGAGGATCCCAGTGCTTGGTGCTCTGCTATGTTTTTGAAGCTGCCAAAGTGTCTGGTCATTCTTCCTTCTTGTTGAGTAGCGTGCCAACTTTGTTTGTTTGCTTTCTGGTGGGTGATCTTAAGCCTCTGTCTTTTACAATAGACTCAGGTGGTTTCCAAGAGTCGACCCTAAAACAAAACAAAGGGGATTCCCATGAACTTCATACTGATAGTGTTTTCAGTGGAGACAAGGAAGGTTATGGCGTCATGCTTGAGGTGTCCTATATATAGGAATTCTTCTTGGTAGAACAGGCAGTAATTGAGGAGTGTGAAAAAGTTTCTCCAGATAATTCATGTACACAGCTCAATCTGCAAACCAATAGGTAGGGCAAAAGCTAAGCCATCCGCTATGCATGCAAAATGCTTCACTTTGGCTGCTACCATTTCCTGAAAGTGTGAAATGGGAAACATCCTTTACAACGAAACTTTTACAACGCAGTGCTATTACAACGCAGATTTTACAACGAAAACCATTACAAAGCATTGCGCTGGGGGGCGCTCTAGGATAGAGAATAGATTTAATTTACTATCCAACACCTTCCCTAGTGTCCCCGGGGACTGGAGTTGGAATAGTAAATTAAACTATTCACTTTCCAGCACCCCAAAACACTATGTGTTGTAAAGGTTTGCGTTGTAAAACTGGCGTTGTACCAGCATGCGTTAAGTGCAGGGGCATGAGGTGACAGGTCGTTAAACTATTACCCCCTTGACCCTCTGCAAATTTTGTGTTTTGAGTGTCTCAAAGACACCCTGCTGCACCCCTGAAAATAACATGTGTGTGCATATGGCGCACATACATGCCCTATGGGCATGTGTGTGCATCATATGCCACATTTAAAAATGCCAATTTGTGCATTTCTGGAAGAATTAGCAAGTTACCATCACTGAAAGTTGGTGGTAATTTGCGAATTCTTAAACAAAATTCACAAGCTAAAATTGCTACATACATAGCATTTAAGGAATCGCAAATTTGCGATTCCCTAAATGCTATGGAAAAATAAGGAATCGCACAAGTTTGCAATTCCATATTTTGGGAATGTTTCATACATTCCAAAACGTGCAAAACAGCCGTTTGCGGGTCGCAAAGGCCGAAATTCTGCGAATTTCGGCCTTTACGATTCAAAAACAGCTTGATACATATGGCCCTTAATAACATGTACAGTGCTTTTATCTTTACATTCACCATTTTTCTTAATAACTTCAACACATTTTACAGAATGGTCAATTCTTTTTGCAATAATGATGACATCATCTAAGCTCGGTTCGTCCTTCTGCCATAACTCCTCTTTAAAACGTTCTATACTACAACCTAGCATGAATGGCTCATGTATTCTTTCATCTACAGAAGCACCAAACTTGCAAGAGGAGGCCAATTTCCTGAGAGCGGTTATCTAGTTTTCAATACTCTCCTCCTCTTGGGTTCTACGCCCGAAATGATATCTCTCTAAAACGGTTGAAACTTTAGGCCGATAGTGTTTATCTAATTGAGCAACGCAAGTCTCATATTCATTTAGACTCTTATCATCAATGTCAAGAAGATGGTCAAACACCTCCTGACCTCCATGTCCCAAGCAGTGTAGCAACAATGCAGTTTTTCTCTCTGCACTTAACAAAGAACCACACCTCCTAGCGTACCTTTCAAACACTTTTTTCCATTTTTTCCACCTTATGGGAGGATCACCAGGAGATATTAAAAAAAATGGTGGGGCAGTTACGTTCTGCAAGCTAGATTAAATGCTTAATGCAAGTAGCAATAACAGTAAACAAAATTAAAAATGTCCCAGTTCTAAAAAAACTGTAATGGGAAATGCCTTTCACAAAGTGTAGAAAGAAATATATAAAAATACTAATGACTCAAAGCAAGTAAAATTCTAAATAAGCAGGAGAGAAATCAAGAAAATATAAAGTTTGAAATAGAGTTCAGTATCATAAAAAATTGTACAGTAAAAATACTTTTAGTGCACAAAACCCATCGTAAAGTAGAAAAAATACTTAATTTTTATCTCATCATACCCCCTTTAATGATAGATTACTAAAACGAGTGCTACAGTTGAGAAACACAATTGTAATGTCATGTGAAATACTCGTAGATGCCCAAAACGAGTGATCCGGATAATCGACTTTAAAAATTAATATCAAACTGCAGTATGTCACTGTCATCAGATACAAACAGCCAAATGTAGAGGCATATTTTTACCTGTAAAAACCAAATAAAAATGAGAATCCAAGTAAACAATAAAATGAAGCAACAATGAAAATTGCCGTCCCCGTCGCTAGGATACAGGTGATCACAAAGTTAAAATGGCTGCCGCGTAGTTGACGTCATTCCGTGATTGTTTGCGTGACGCGTCGGACACTGCAGAAGAAGGTCGTGCTGCGTGATGACACAGAAGCCGGAGAAGAAGACTGCGCTGCAATGGAATGATCGCTCCATAGGACGCGACCAAATACGTACTCAGTATGACGATGAGGGTGTCTCCAATGAAGAACTCCAGGAAAGGTGGAGTTCTTAGAAAGAGACAGGTTTTTTTCTTAGAAAGAGACATTCTTAGAAAGAGACATTTTTGATTAATACAAGGTTAATTGTGTACGTCATAATCATTACTTTGAAGACCTGCAGCTGCTTAAAGTATTTCTTCACTGTGCCTTAAAGCGAATATAATTTGGGGGAGGGTTGGTTAAATAGCAAGTATAAAGTGGCTGATTTTGTTTTGCATTGGTCAAGTTATTGTTAATAAAAAAAATGTTGAGTACAAAAAAAAAAAAAGAAAGAGACAGGTTTTCAAAGAATAATAAATGGTTCGTAGCAAACTCCGCGTGTTCCCCAAAATATTAATGCAAAAGTAACAGTGAATGCGGGCCCGCACCGAGACCAACTCCCAAGGATAGTGATGAATTACAACGATCCCGCACCGAGATCCCATCCATAGGATGGGTCTGAACAACAGCAAATCCAGGCTCTAACTGCCTGTCCTAAAATCATAAGACAACATTCTCTAACATGTACATTCTAGGGCACCTAGCAACAGCAGGATGCCACACCTACTTTTGGGGTGACTCACATGTAGGAAAAGGGAAGGTTAGGGCCTGGCAAGTAGGTGCACTTGCTAGGTCGACATAGCAGTACCAAAGTGCGCACAGACTCTGAAGTGGAAGGTCTGAGTTACATTTACAGGCTGCTCGTGTGGGTGGCACAATCAGTGCTGCAGGCCCACTTGTAAAAACACCATTTGATGGACAGAATGCAGAACAATGTCATACATTCATCCCAGTACAGAGATCTGGGCCTAAATCCATCTTTATTTTTGCACTCCACACCACCCCAGTTCAGACATGGCCATATGCAAATCTGCCCTGACCCTGTGCCCCATGGGAACAGTCCACCCGAACTGCCAAGCCATGTCTTCCCTGGACCGGAATCAAGCATCCTAGGACCGGATTCTGGCTATCAGCCAGGATAGCTTGACTCCAGTGGTGTGGAGAGCACGGAACTCACGTCTGAGCATACCAGTCCCACTCGGGGTGACAAATGCAAAAACAACAGTTGATGGACAGAATGCAGAACAATGTCATACATTCACCCCACTTGCAGCATTTGATTTAAAGGCCCTGGGCACACACATTGCACTATACTAGGGACTTACCAGTATATCAAACATGCCAATCATGGAATCATCAACGCATAACAGCAATTTACAGAGAGCACTTGCACTTTGGCCCTGAACAGCAGTGGCAAAGTGCCCAAAGCATCTAGGTCAGCAAAAACTCCAACGCACAATAAAAACACAGGAGGCAAAGACAAAAATACTGGGGAAACCCATGCCAAGGATGCCAGGTCTAACACGGTATTATTACTAGAGACATGCCATTAGTCTATGGAATATTAGAACATTGGAATTTGGAGTGGCTCCCGGCTTATAATGGCTGGTATAAGCATTCTGCTCCGGCATTCCAATGTTTCTTTTTCTGTTCCCCCTGTTAAATGTAGCATATTCTACCCTTAGTGGATAGAATATTCTAATAGCCTTATATCATTTCTGCCTCGGGCTATCCCAGTTGTAAAAAGGCCCTCACCCTCATTATCAGAAAATTCTGATTGAGCAACCCTTTGTGACTATAGAATGGGCATTATAATCACTGTGAATGAGGAGGGGAGCAAGGAACAACACAAGTACTGCCTGTGAGCCATTGATCTGGTACAACACAACATTCACTTGCAAGGCCTTGTCCATAGTGTAAGGAAGACGATCCACAGGAATTGACAAACCAGTGGACCTTATGCACATACTTGACACGATATTAAAAGACCATCTCAGGTATCAATAGGACCCCCAGGATGCTACAGCCAGTGGCATCATGCAAAATGATGCCCCCCGCTGCAGAACATGATGAGGGACCCGCTATTCACAAATATTAATTGGACTTGGGCTGAATTGGGCCCTCCTGAAGGATTGGGGCTCCCTGAAATGTTAGGGGCCTCACTGCACTGTAGGGGCTGCAGTGTCTGTGTTACACCCATTGCAACATCTAAGAAAAAATAACTCAAACATGTTCAGAAGGTTGTGTTTTCAAACACTTTCGGAGTGGGGCTAAAAGATAGGTCCAGGCACCAAAGTAAAAGTGCCCCTCATCAGAGAATCAAATAGATAAAAAAGAATTTGCATTGCATATCAAAATCAGAGCAGCTCTTAACTGGTGAAGACAAATGTATAGACATTTCGCAAGGTATGTGAGACTGCATGTGTGTGTACTTGCTGCAGAAAATGTTTGTTTTAATATCAGAAAAATCAACAGTAAGAAGCACCCACTGACCATGAAACAACCCCACAATGGCCAAAAATCTGACCCATCCACTGACCTATCAGACCAGCCCTATTCGCACTGTCAGATTGCCCTAAAGTCCAGTCCAACCCTGTATTCAAAAGTGAGATGGGAGGCAAATCTAGGTAGCCATCCATGGAGCTGAGGATGCATCACATGACGCAATGCACCTTTGGAAAGAAGATTTTAAAGAATTGAATGACAGATTAGCAATTATGATCCTGTCAAGTAGGAAAGGCCCAGTCCAGTAAATTGTCCCTACCAAAATGATAAAGCTTTTCAGGAGTGGAGGCTATAAAGATTGCAGAGAGTGCCGAACATTGATAACGTTTTTGTGTTGGTTCAGCCCATTCATAAACCCATCTATATCACTAAGGTATCCAGACGTCGAGTAAGGAATAGTAAATAAAGCTAAATTTACCTTCAAAAAATTGTCATGCATTTGTAGTACAATATCTTTTGCTCAATATTCTGTCATACAATCCATCCGACCTCAATTGTCCAAAGGCAATTTTATATTTGTACGATGGGCAGCTTCAAGAGTCTTTATGATAATTTTTTCATGTGACCCAATATGTCTTTATATCAGCAAATTACAGGTTACAGTCTCAAATTCTATTCTGTTAATACTATTTTGTATGCGTGCAGGAGGCATGGATAATATCAAATTCTATGTTGGATTGCAGAAATATCACTTTACATCAGCTGAGATGGCAAGTCCTAAGAATATAAAATATTTTTCTGGTTCTGTTTGTAGTTAACCCAAAACACAGGCCCATACTCATGTAGCCTTTGTGTCGTCCTTACATCATGCAAGGCAACACAAAGACAATGCAAAGGTTTCAGTAATATTTACAAAAGTCAAGCAAGGCTTGATGTGCTTGGCCTTGCTTAGCTTTGCAAAGAAATGTAAGGCTAGTGCAGTGTTATGTTATACTTCAACTTGGGAGGCAATCTATGGGTGGAACATTGGCGTTCTCATGGTCCCACCTATGAATTGTGGTTTTTCCCAGATTTACAATGACTTATAAACCTGGGAATGAGTCAAAATGCTACGCCTTCCCCAGTGAGGCATAATTAGAAGAAATAAAATGCCTCTAAGGATTATTTCTGTGCAAGAAGGTTTCCATTCCTGCACTGAAACAATCCAGCCTGTAATGCAAGCACACTTGCAATCTAGTGCAAGTTTGCCTCCATTTGCGCTAGGCTGCATACAGTGCACCATTGGAATAAAAGACCATAAATGCTCCACATCTCTAAAAACGTGGAGCATTTCTTCTGTCTCTCTTTCGCGCAATGCAGCACAGCAACTTTGCCTGCTGCCCTGTGTTGCAAGAAAGGTTAGTTAATGTGCCCCCCAATGTTTACATGAGCCAGATCTCTGGTCCCCCATACTGACCAATGTTTTAAATGCAACACTAAAGGTAGGGCTATTAGATTCTTGGAAGTCATCAATATTGGTCCCGATCTATAAGAAAGGGGATCGAAATACTCCGTCCTGTTATAGGCCTATCTCCCTCCTGGACTCGCTTGGGAAGATGGCAGGGCGGATCCTTCTCAATCGACTTCAGGAGTGGGCAACTGACCAAGGAGTAATATCTGATATACAATACGGCTTCCGTGAAGGCCTAGGAACAGTAGACCAAGCACTTAACCTTTCCCTCCTAGCGGGTAAATACATGGAGGCTAAGGGGTCCACACTTTACATGGTCTACGTCGACCTATCAGCGGTGTTTGACTGTGTCGCTCATTCAGCATTATGGAATATAGTGCTGAAAATGGGCGTTGACCCAGCGATTGTTGATTTCCTGCGTGAAATGTACACAGGAACTACAGTTAGGGTAAGATTTGGGACCAAGGGGGAACTTACAGGAAGCTTCAGGGTGGAAAAGGGGGTCAGACAGGGCTGCGTGCTGGCCCCCTTTCTATTTACTGTCTACACTAATGGACTGGAAGCCGCGCTGCTTCAAGGCAGTAAAGATTTACCTACAATAGCTCGTCGGCAAATACCTGCATTATTATATGCCGACAATGCTGTCATTTTAGCAAGAACCCCAAATGAACTCCAATGTGCAGTAAACAGATATTGTACGTTCATGGCCACTTTGAACTTAAAACTAAATGTTAAGAAAACTTACACTATGCAAGCCGGGAAGGGGTCTGGGAAGCACCGAAGGTTGTTTGTAAAAGGTGAACCACTAGATAGAATGGCAACCTACCCATACCTGGGGATAGTAATAGACGAGAAGTTCAAGTGGATCCCAGCGGTTAATGCCAGGAAACTTGCCTTCTTGAGGGAAACTGTCTCATTAAAAGCATTTTCACAAAAACTGGGCCAACGTCCAATACAAGTAATGAGAAAAATATATAATGCAAAATGCATATCCACTGCAATATATGGGGCAGGAATATGGGGATATGTAAATGTTGAAGCCATTCAAAAAATTGAGAATTCCTTTTTACGATATTTACTTGCGGTCCCAAGGAATACCTCCACATACGCATGTCACACAGAATTGGGACTAGACTATATAACAGACATCATAAAACTACAGCCAGTAATGCTGTGGCGTAGAATATGGGTTACAGATCAATGCCATTTAACGAGATCCATCATTGAAGACACTCTGAGTCTCGATCAGTGTAAAAAAATCAAATGGCTAACTTACGTCAAAGCAATTCTTGAGGACTTGGGC
This sequence comes from Lissotriton vulgaris, assembly GCF_964263255.1. NCBI lineage: Eukaryota > Metazoa > Chordata > Amphibia > Caudata > Salamandridae > Lissotriton > Lissotriton vulgaris. The sequence continues at coordinate 420,961,762 of NC_141694.1, read as the reverse complement.
TACAAGAAATATTTTGATAATCCTTCTAGGATAAATGAAATTTCTAAGGCAGATCTAAAAAAAGAATGCCTTGCACATCTGAGGCAGATACGCCTAGTAACCGAGATCCACAAACAATCTGTTCAGAAAGCCATACTAGTGCAGACTGTTTTTGAATCGGAACCCTATTTGTTATATAATCTAACCCAATATGAAAAATGCGGCTAACTCGCTTAAGGTTTGACATGTTTCATTTGCTAGTTTCCTTTCCAACCTAAAACGACTGGGCGTCCACACGGACATGCTGTCCATGTGATTTGGTATCTACACAATCAACCATACATACTATTCTATTCTGCAAATTCTTTGTAGAACCCCGTAGACGTTGGTTACTCCCCATCCTAAAACTTTGGGGGCTTCGCCAATGCCGTCCTGCATTCTTGGCACTACAATATTTAGAAAATGAAAAATATGCTAAAGCAATTGTACGTTTTCTTAAATTTTGTATTCAACATCGTCGCAACCTATGAATTGATCTGATTAGGAGAGATACAATGAAGGCGCACAAATTTCTAGGTTCTAAGATGAATATAAATTGTATGATATATCTTGCTGCTTCCTTTTTATCAGATCTGCTTTTTTAAATGAATTCTAATTGTTTTTAGTATTTTAAAATTGTGATCTTAAAACACGATCAACTTTGTAAATTGTATTTTATGAACTTTTATGGTGTTCTTATCAAATGAACTACCGAATAAAGTATTTTTGATTTGATTTGACATGAGCCCTACAAATGTTAAGAATGGCATAAGCAGTGTGAGTACTGCAGGCACCATAACACTTAGCTTGGAATGCTTCACATCCACAAAAATGTGGTGCTCCACTATTTGGCAAGCATAGGTTGTTGCCAATAGTGCTGCCAATCCTTGTTAAACATTTAAAGTTATAGTAATGCATTGTTTAGCTCTGTGACAATGAAGTTCATTCACATGCCCACTTTTATTTCTGAAAACAAATGTGACCATATGTATACAATATCAAAGTTATTCCTACCTTGCCAAAAAATGAAGGCTAATCGTTATCAGTTTTAGAACATTATATGCATGGATTCATAGTGGTATCGCAAACAAGCGGGTAGAAAGCTTTGTCACTACCATGGTGGTGACTTCTAATCCAACTATATGTCATTATGGTGAAGTATAAGAGACTTGAACCTCCTTTTGCCAAACATTAGAGGAGGCAACCATTAAAACTCTGAGTAATAGTCCTGGACAGGAGCACCCCGTGCAGGTAATAGTGGTAGGGCGGGGTCGGGGGGACTCGACAGGCGACGATGAGGGGAAATTAACTATATCATTAAGTTCTCCTCCTCGTCTGGGGAGCACCCCCACCTGCTTCACCACTCTTACCTACACGGAATGCTCCTGGTAGTGAATAATAAGCAAAGATATCTGACTCCAGCCAGTGTCTCCACATAACCTAAACAGACGACAATAGAATAACCTAAGGCACATACCACAGACTAAAATAGCCTCTGAAGATATGCTGTTAAAGAATTGACCAGGATGTGTGTATTTCTTTTCTTGAACATATTTTTATTTACAAACTCTTATAATTTTATTGCAAAGCCATAAGGTGACATGTAATGGAGCCAAGCATAATTGCATACAATATTGACATATGCAGAGAAAGTTCAAACAGGTCTTCAGTTTTTTATTTGACTCGATATTGTAGCATCAATATCCACGTCAGTATTGAAGATTTTCTTTTTTATAAGTGAATAAATAAGAAAGAAGTATATTTTAAACCTAACTACTCTTCCCCCCAGAGACTCACCACCACAAGTGTATGTCTATCTGTATCCATTCTACATGGGGAGTCATTGATACTCGTAGGGTATTTATAGGACTACATAGCCAGGGAACGAGGGTGTCGGAGTGGAGTACTGTGGTGTTGTATGCCTTCGTGGAGAATAGGTATTGGGTTTTGACAAGGATAGAGGGAGGCACCTAGGGTAAGGGATACAATCGTGAAGGATCACATCCCACTGTAAGGCCAGAGGGAATTTCTTCATGCCGCGCCTCTCCTTCCTTCAAAGAGTAATACACTCTGTCTGTGCCCATTTGGTCACCTCTGTGAGCCATTGAGGCAAAGATTTAGGCAGTAGGGGCTTCCATATCATTGCTCCTGCCTACTTTGCTAACAGTAAGGTGAAGTCCATGAAGCAGACCATGGCCTTTTCATTTTTAGGGTATGGGAACAGACCTAGCAGATATTGTTGGGCTATGTCCAGTTTGTCTCTCCCCGTAGCTCTAGCAACATTCAAAATTACAGTGTCCACATAAGTTCCAAACGCTCTGCATGTCCAGAACATGTGAGTCACATCTACTGGGCCTGTTCTGCAGTGGGGATATTCATCTGAGACAACGGGCTAAAACTGATCTAAACGTTGTGGGTTCAGATGGGTTCTATGTAGGATGCAGAATTGGATATTTCGAAAGAGGGAATTGCAAAGTATTTTAATGCGATATTACAGGGTCTTAAGCCATTCTGTGCTGTGCAGATTTTGTCCCAGTGAGTCTTCCCAGATATTGGCAGTATAGGTAGTGCTGTTGGTGGTGCCTTGCAGGGCATGCAACAGTGGTGTCTTGGACTTGCTCAGGTCCCCGGGTCCCCCAGTGTCATTGTAGTATTGCCCTAACCGCCCCATACGTCAAGAAAGCTCAGCGTGGGAGGTCATGGAGCTTGAAGAGGTCTTGGAAGGTCTTTAGCGTCCCATTTTAAAAGAGGTCACTAAGAATGAAAATGTTGGCTGTTTCCCAGCACTCTACAGCTCCACCAGTAAGGTTTCTGTCCTCCACTCGGACCCCTTTCAGCAGCACAAACGGGGAGTAAAGTTGCACTTTCGCAGCCCCAGAGAACCCTTGTTGCATGCATTCTTGTACCAAAAGCACAAGGAGTGGCTATTGACCTTTCAGGCAGTGACCCGGGAGCAGTGAGGAATTGTGGTAACTCAGGCGGATAACAGTTCAGCGGAGTCCCTCCTCATTTATATGATGTCAAAGGTCTGTCCCTTGAGGTATTATTGCACGTATTTAGGGGCCCCCACTCCACAATGCACTGGTAAAAGTTGCAGATGCCCAAAAGACACCCTTGATGTTAAAAGAACCATAAATGAACAGATTGGAACTAAACTTGGATTTAAAAAATGGTGTGGGACATTCCATGAGCGAAAATATGAAAAGAAAAAGAAGAAGAGGATTAGAGGAGGAACCTTGCTTTTAAAAACTGAAGAAGGAAAACTAACCTACAAAAACAATTTTTCGCTAAAACAGGTATTCACCATGTTGTTTTCAACAGCATGGAAAAAGCCACTGTGGATGAAAAAATATCATAAATTGTTTGACGAAAAAGAGTTGTTAGAATCTTTTTCATTAAGATGTCTTTTTAAGAAGGCTCTAAAGATGGTTTTTTACTAAAAACCAAAGAGAATCGTGTTTTTTGCGAATAAATTTTTACAAAGTAGGAATAAAATAATTCCACATATTCAATGGTCAGACAGATTCATGCAGGGCATTGGTGGAAAAACAACCACAACACTCAATTACAAAGCAAAACGATTTGTAGTTCAGTAACATCAAAGACCTATATTTGTAGCAGCAAATAAGGTTACAGAATGAATTCATTAGTGCTGGAATAGGGTTTCCTTTCTCTATAGCTTTATTATTGCAATTCTTAAATAAGGGACATTCACTGTGTCAGGATCCTGCAAACCTGCCATCAGGTGGTAGTAAAGAAGACCTCCTGTGAGCCTACTGCCATCATTAACACTAGCTTGGAAATTGTGCTGAACATCAGTATTCAAACCCTCTTAGAAATGTTATGTTATGTTAGTGGGGGTCTTATAGAGCGCTCGGCTACTCGGACAGAGTGTCCCGGCGCTATACAGATCTGTAGAGGAGTGACCAGAAAAATACAGGCAGATTATTGTCCAAACAGCCAAGTCTTAAGCCCCTTCCTAAAGAAATCAGATCCACTCCAGATTTCATTACAGGATTTACTTATCAACAACTAATGCACTATGGTATTTTACTATGAGAGCTTAAGAGGAGACTTTTGGAGAATCATATTATGTTTAGAACTCTGTCTTATCTCTTCCTTCATGCCCATGTGCTCCTGTGCATTAATTCGGATCATATTACGAACCTGGATCCGATCCATGTCGCTCTCTGGATTTTAAATCTGCCTACTGATTGCTTCCCGAAACCTTTGTTCATTCCTTCAGGCAGAGAGCTAGCGGAGGGCCTCTGGCTGCTCTCTCCTGTACTGTACTGCAGCCTGCTCACACCTGTTCTGAATTCCAATCACCCTGTGTGGCTGTGAGTAGGGAGAAGGGAGGAGGGAGGAGGGAGGAGGGATTTAAACCTGGCTTCTGCATTCAAAACCTGTGCTTTAGCTGGTGGTGCTGGAACCTTCTGCTTTCTTCTCCAGTTGCCTGAACTACTGAATCCTTTAAACATTGAGAGGAGTTCCTAATTCCTGCCACTGTGTTTTTGCAGTGTCCTGATTTCCTGTGGCTGCCCTGTGCAGCATTGTGTTTATGTGTTTCCTGTGTTTCTCTGTATCACTTTCCTTTCTAGCCCAATATACTGATATCTGTGTCATTGATGTTGGGATTCTGACCACATATATTGCTGAGTTGGCAGTGGTTCCCTTTATTTCCTTGTTTTGAATGGAAGTTCTGCCCTTGTTCTGCATTTGTGTGTTTATCCCATGTACCAGCAGGGCATATCTTCTTACAGTGGTTGTTAGTTACTTCCTCGATTCCTTGCAGTCCATCTCTGTTCACAGTGTGACCTCTGGCTTGGTCTACATTCAGATCAGGTAAGGGAAAGACCTTTGCTGTTGCACCTAGTTCCTTGTGGATTCTTACCTGCCTCAGTATTCTTGTCAGTCTCCGCTCATCTTACACTGAGTACAGCAGTCTATACACATCCGGCCCCACTATGACTTCGCTGTATCTCTGTTTTTAAGGGCAATCTGCTGGTGTCATTACAAAGAGCTTCCCTAAGCTACCAAGAGGCCTCTTGTTTATATAGCAGTATACCCCTTGCTTTGATCATAGTTTGTTCTTGTCTATCTCCTGTCCTGTGTTGTTTAGTATCCTCAGTTATACTTTGCATAGCCTGGTATTACCTTGCCTTGTCTCTGTAAAGAATATAGTGCTCAGTTTGTCCCTGACCCTTCTATGATTCCTATAAATTCAGTATGTCATTATCAGCCTGAATCAATGTCTGCAACAGAATTTCAGGAAGAGAATGACTGCCTAAATGTACTATTATAGATACCAAAAAATAGATTAGTGGTTCTGTTTGTGACTACTCTGCATCAGATAATGGTCATATTGTTAAATCGCCAAACCCATAGACAGCAAGTTTATGTTTCCACAAGCCACTGTAATGAACCTCCTATTTTTGAGGAATGTAGTCCGGTGTAAATAAATCGCCTCATCAGAGAGAATTGGTATGTTCCTGGTAAATATTGTTCCTGTTTTTCTGCTAATCCCTAAGCTATAGTTTGTGACTCTGTTATTTCGTGAGAACTCTGACTTGATGTCTATTAATCACTTAGAAGTATCAAACAGTATTTGGCTAAGCTATTAGAAACTTATAGCATTCACAATAAAATACATGTCTTACCATTCACTAGCTCTGTGACACTGTTTCTACTAATTACAAACCCAGTGTAGTTACAGAGAAATAATATTTCACTGTTCAATCTTTGAAGTCACCTTACATTGGGTCACTAGGATTAAAGGGTGGATGGAACTCTAGCCACAGTGTTACTACTCCTGTTACTAGTAGTGGCCCTATTCACAATAATCCCTCACACTCTCCTACAGAGTTTTCAATGCAAAGACACGGACTTGGGTTAAGGACTGTCATTCAGTCATACATAAATCAGCTAGGTCTCCAGCAAGAGACATTAAGTTTAAGAACTCACTAGGCCACCTCTTCTCACTGCAAGGAATGATCATGGATTTACATAATGCATAGGTATATCTTTACTGTAAAAATATGGCAAAGGCATACATTTGCTCTGGAAACAATCCCTGCTACCCCTGCACCAGACATCTTCTCTTTGCTTGATAGTGATTTTAAAAGTCCAACAGATGTGCCTAAGTGGAAACAAGCATGCATTGAGCAAGATTGAGAGCTGAAAAGGGAATATGATTACCAGTATCTGGGTAATTTGAATTACTCTTCCTTTCATACTCAAGAGATTCCCAAGCCTGCCTCTATTCCTTCTAAAACTACAGACATGGCTATTGAGTCTTCTTTGAACATAATTGTTGTTTAGTTCTGCCACTGTTGCTCGCCTGAGCCCTGGAATAACTCCTGTTTTGGTCCCTGTACCAGTGAGAGGTTTTGAAAAGGATAATACAGAAATATGTACCAGTCTCTCCAGTTGGTCCCATCAATGCCTATGGTAAAATAACAGAAACATATGTCCCAGCTATCGCCAGAGACTGTATTTTCAGGCCTGCTCCTGCCTATGGCATCAAAATGGACCTAGTTTCATGCCTAATCTAGAGCAACTTTCCATTTCTGATTCAAATGACTCAGTCATATTTGAAACCCAGCTAGAAGAGACTGATGGACTTTTTCCCTTGTGCAAAACCATGCCTTTTGTAAAGAAAATACATTACTTTGGATTCTGTGTTTCAAGACTTCATAATTAGTACAATTCTTAGTGCCATATTGCTCGAAGTTGCCCATTATTGGACTCTGATACAGACTTCCTGTGCATACCCACAGTTTTGCCCTGCATACAGTAGAATCTGATCTTATTAATGTGCCATTCAGTGACACCATCAACCCTATTACTTCTGTAGATGTGCATAATTATCATCCTACTGAAATCCTAGCTGCAGCTTTTTCTGCCACAGATGAAATTTCAGTTTCTGCCTCATAGATGACTTTAACTAACACCGAATCTTTGAGTGATTTCATGCCAGTACCTTCAGAAAGCTCTACTCCTGACTATGACATACCAAAATATCCTATGAAAAATCTACCTGATCAACATCTGACTCTACCTGAACAAAAGCAAACAGAAATGAGAGAGACCACTGTTCAGATGAACCCGACTGTGAACCTTTTTGCTCTACTGTGTATTTGGATGGACTGTGACATTGTTTTGAGGGTTTTGTTCAGATTCATTTATTACTGCTTCATCTCCAAGTATTTTTGCTTTCGGATGGACTTTGTCCTGTCTTGGGTCATAGAGCGAAGCTTTGAGGGGGCATACTGTCAGCATCCTGCCATCATGTGGTGCTGCTTGAGGACCTTTTGTGAGCCTGCTGCCATTATGTATACTGTTGTGGAACCTGTAGCTGAACTTTAGTATCAAAATACTCTTAGAAATCAGATTCACTCTATATTCTATTCCTGGGTTTACTTATCAACCACTAATGTATTATAGTACTTGTATGCCTTACTTTGCGATGAAAGCTGGAGAAAAGACCATTCCACAGCCAACTTTTGAGCCTCTGAGACTTGGTCTATTTTTGAAAAACTCTGCACAGCTCTCACTGCAAGATTCTGCACCCTTTGAAACCTGACCATAAAATGTGCACACATGTCCAATCAAAGTCTGCTTCAGCACTCAAGCTTAAATATAACAAATGTTGTCACTAATTAAATATGCATCTCTCTTGGGAGATATGGCAGAGTTTTCTTAAAATTCTGCAGCATGTAAAATAAAAAACAGATGCATATACTGATTTTCCATGAAGTTGAATGATCCCTTGTGAACGATTGATCACCCCAAGGACCTTCAATGTTTCGATAGATAAATCCCACTCCCGCCATACCCCACTCAAAATCGTACCAATGACAAAACCTAAATCAAACCAGAAAATTCAAATACATTCAGAACCCAACAAAAGAGAAACATTGCAAGTGGAGCTTTAAATATCTATTAACTAAGCAGTTGTTAATTTTTAGTTCTAACCTAGGCAGACCTGCTGTTATCCTAAAAACAACTTTGATCCTGCTAGTGCGTACCATAGGTTTACTCCAGTGTCCCTCTTCTTTTCTGCCTACTAACACATTTGCAGTGCCGATACAGCTCGAGCCTGAGGAGCAACAAAAGTTTCCTTACACTTTCCTTCTTTAGCTGTTGTGTGGGAGAACTCTTCTTTTTATAATTGTTATTTTCCGCCTGTCACTGCTTGTTCTCATTAGCCTATCCCGCTTTACATTTGCTTTTGCTGCTTGTTTTCATTAGCCCATTCTGCTTTTCATTTGCTTTGTCCAGCATTGGCTGTACATGGGAAAGGGTGGTGGTAATGGGTCATGGCAGCTGGTGGTTCCACCATGCAGCAGGGGCCTTCTTCCATAAAGCCACCATGCTGGGTGAGGTATTGGAGTGTGGCAAAATACTTGAACGCCAGTTCTTTAAACAAGCTAATGTTATGTTTAGCTAAGGGCTTGGGGAGATGGAGTGATTTGCCCAGACTCATAGGATGATGAGCCCATGCCGTGCTTTATGTTTTTTTCCCCACCTACCCTGTGTTTCCTCTCTTTACTCTTTCCTTTATTTGATCCCTGGTGAAATGTATCCAAAAAAGAAAGAAAACACTTTTGCTGCAAATGTCGTCTTTTACTAACATTTTTGTATTCCAAAGTACAGCCTCGAGGTGGAGAAAAAGAAACATTTTCAAAATATGAAAACTTAAATAAAAAGCTAAATAAAGCAAGAAAGAGTGGTCACAAAGTGGTCGGATTGGTTTTACACACACCCACACACATTAGCGCCACATTACAGAGTTTGGCAGTAAAGTGCAACTTTCATTTTCTTTGAACAAAATTGTTTTCCCCTGGGTGGGTAAGTGCACAATTCCTGGAGTTTAATGTGATCCTTATCAGCTGTTTTCCTTATTTTAGTTTATTAAATGTGCACCATGGTTCTGTGCTCAGGGATGTTGTCTTTTTAAACCATACTGCTTATGTTTTGTTAGGATATAACCAATGGACATTGAAACGGGTGCTTCCCGGGCCATGTAGTCATGTCCTTCCCTTTTCAGGCCAAAACAGTCATTGATTTCTGAATAATAACAAAGGAGTATATTTTTGTAAACAATATTTAGGGCACAATATTTCCGTCAAACAATATTTTTGATGATGATATTTCAACTGACAACCCTTGGTATGAATGTGGATGGCCCACTATGTTCAGTTCTTGGTGATCTCCTTTCCCCACACTACATTACTTCACTAAAATACCTCATTGCTCTCTCTTAGTGACATCATCTCCTATTTCAACTTTTCAAATTACCTCCTCTCAGATAACAACCAAATCCTTTTTTCCCCACTTTTACACCTCATATTCTGTCAAATTTTCAGCAATCAGGCACTGGACCGCCCTATGTCTTTGATACTTAACTTCTACAAAACTGATGTCCCATACATCACATTCTCCGCTGCACCAATCCTTTTAACCAGTGCCAGCAGAGTTCACTCTGACTCATTGAATTTTATCCCTAGCTGCAAACAAAATCAGTGTTCTTTGCTACCAATCAATAAGGATGAACTCCTTAACCAATAGAGCCACTGAAGTACACTTTCCCTTACTTAACAAACATCAATTTTGCTTACTCATTCTATTAAGCCCAGAAAAAATATTCCTGAACACATTGATCTTAAGTAGACTAGACTTACTGTAATAGTCTCCCATACTGTTCCAATGTACCTTTAAACTTTGCAACCTGGATTCTATTCAGTTTATGGAAAACCATAGACCCACATCTTCATACCAACACCACGTCAACTTGCTAACCATTAAGAACAGGGTCTCATAAAACTACTAATATTATTGTCGAAATCAATAAATAACCTCGTCCCGTAGCCCTCTCTTTGACTTCTTATCACACTACATACCAACTCAATGAGGGAAAAACTCAGTATGGTATACCACAAAACTAATTCTTTATGTATTTACGGATTCGGGATTTTATTTTCACAAATATAAATAGTGGTAGGCTCTTAATCTGTCAGTGGTTGACTTATATTTCGGCACAAATCTGTTAACAAAGTCTGTTTTGGTCAATTCTTTATAAATAGATATGTGTCTATGTAACCACACCAAAATTACAATCCTGAGTGTCGCCTCTTATGTGCAGCCATCATTGATTGGTTCTCCACAGCACAACAAATAGGCTTCTTTTACTGAGGGATATGATCTGCTGAATTTTCAATTATTTGATGTTGTATTTCTACCTCATCTTTATGATTTGTATAGGCTAAATTTTACATTTTATTTTTCAACTCTTTGTTTTATTTGTCTTGCGTAGGATTGTATGATGAACCGCGCATACCATAATCATGCCTGGCTTTCCAACACAATTTTTTACAGCACATAAGTCTTTACCATGGGAAACAGCCACTACAACGAAGCCGTTTCCACGCTGTACTTAACCACGCATGCTTTACTACGCATGCGTGGTTACCACATAAAGCCTTTACCACGCATTTCCTTACTACGAAATACGTAGTACAGGAATGTGTGGTAAAGGTAGAATAAAAAAAAGGGGGGTTGGGGGGGGGGGTGGTCCCCCCCCAACAAAAAGATTGAGTTTAAAAAAAGAAATCACACTTACCATAAAGAGAATGATTTGTGCCTTTCGTCCTTCATGCAAAAAGCCAGCCTCCCTAACAACGTAATAACGTACGTGCGTCCACGTACTTCCAAAACAAAAAAAATAGAAAAGAGACCAATTTACATTGAAGGAGAAGTCCGTCTATGACAAACAGTGAGTATTTTTTTTAATGATATTAACTTTTAATGATTTTCGGGAATATATAAGGAATGGGGGAAGGGATCGGACAAAGCATTTACAATGAAAATGCCATTAACAAGCATAGTTATACAACGAAAAACGAAGTATAACTATGCGTGGTAAAGGCATTTTCGTTGTAAAGCATATTCGTGGCAGTGGCATTCTCGTTGTAACGCATGCGTGGAAAAGGCATGCGTTGCAACGGAATGCGTAGTAAAATCATACAACCCTTTACCATGTATGCCTTTACCATGCAAGTCTTTACCACGAATGCCGTTTACCACGTATGACTTAACAATGAAAATGAAAGTGTTTTACAGGTAAGGTAAAGATTGTTTTTCGAAATATAAGGGAAAACATACTTGCTTTGCTTTTGCTAAACCCAAGACGTTAGGATCGTTTGTGCTTTACTGAAGTAGAGCTCCCACTGGGGTACCTGCTGTATTCATATCTCTAAGGGCTTCCTGTTGAGGTTTCACTTCTGGTTGAAGTGTTTGCAGCCAATCAGTGCTCTGCAGATCTTTGCACAAGCTCATCATTCGCAAAGGCTTTTTGACCTGCAAACTACTGAACGGACTTACACCAAATAACTAAAAGCTCAATCCGCAGATAAAAAGCTACCTTTCTGTCAAATTCAGTGTAATTCCGTCCAGCAGTTCGGCTGTCGGCATGTCTAAAGATTATATGGGAATTAACATGGCAAACACACTTTATTTGATTCCCCCCTTATTCTCATCCCTGCATGATAGATTTCGCTGAAACTTTCCATGCACAACTAGCATTACCTGCATACTTTTTTTTTTGTTCCCCCGTCGGGACAAGTCATCAAAACATAAGTCAACAGATTCATAATAAACAGCAATATATATATATATCTGATACAAACTTTTTTAACAGATAACATTTCAATTCTCCAAATATTTTTGAATTGCGCCCCAAATTAATATTCCCAATCAACATTTTTTAAACCCCTTCAAAGAATACAGACTCCATTCCAATTCATAAGTATGATACAGCTTCGCCCTCCACAGTTCAAATACGGGAGGTTCTTCTTGTAGCCACTCAGAAGCGATGCATAGGCGAGCAATCGTCATTGCAACAAATACCAAATATCTAAATCTAAATAAGTCAGTACCCTGTTACACATTTTCACATATACCTAGAAGCATCATAGCTGGAGAAATCTTCACAGTGAGTTTTGTAATCATAGAAAGGAAATTTTCAATGTGGATCAAAAATTCACGCAACTTACAGCATTCATAAAATTTGTGAGTGCTATCTGCATTGTTAGCTCTACATCGAAGACATTTCCCATCATATTGTGATCCCCACTTCCTCATACGCTCTGGTGTGTAGTATAACCGAAAAATACTTTAAAAAAATTGGGCTTTCAAATTAGCCGAAAGACAAGCTTCCTTATACAAATCAATTGCGTCCTCTATTAATAAAGAAGATTCCCCCAGCTGATTCTGCCAATACACATTACATTTCTGCAAATCATCAGATCTGTATTCCATTAATAAATTATACAAAAACCCTATTTTCTCGCCTCAGCGAATCGCCTCTACCACCAAATTAGTTTCACCGCTAACATGTCTTCTGGTAATAAAGTCTCTTAATTGAAGATATTTGAAAAAAGCCGATTTAGTCAGATGGTAATTTAAAGTCAGCCTTTCAAAAGTGACTACTGTTGCATCCAAATCAAACAAATCCCCTATTTGTGTTATCCCTCGATGTATCCAATCCGACACCACCCGGTCATGAAAAACAGAGGGTACTATTTTATCTGCATTAACTGGCGTGTAATACGATACTTTCCCGATATTAATCATTCTAGTTATCCTTCTCCATACCTTAAAGGCTGCTTCCAGTACCTTATACCGAGTTCTCTTGTAGTAATTACCCTCCAACTCTTTAAATAGGCTGCCTCTGGCGTGTATTCCCAACATTAAATAAAATATAGAAGCTGCTTCAGCCCTATCCACTACTGGTTCCCCCGTTAACAACACGCACAATCTTTGCAAAACGCATACATAGTAGTATAACAAAACGTCAGGGGTTGCCCGACCCCCTCTCTTGACCGGAAGTGTCATCAGTCTCATTGCCCTCCGAGGTTTCCCTGGAGACCATATAAATTTAGCGCATGCTGTTGTATATATTGGGGTGGGATCTCAAGAGGTATAGCTCTAAACATATAAAGAGCTTTTGACAAAATACTCATCTTGATTACATTTCCTCTTCCTATAATTGACAGTTGCAGCGGCCCTCCAATGACTGCTGAATATGTCGAAACGTGTTACTCCAGTTGGCCTCTACAATGTCTTTCTTAGATGTTTTAATTATGATACCAAGATATGTAACTTCCGAAACAACTCTTGCATCGCAAAATCGCAAATTCTCAGCGCATAGAACTTGGGTCTTCCCAGAATTTAGTTTGTAGCCGGATTTAGCTCCAAATGCTGAGGCCAGTTGTTCAATCTCTAATAATGCCTCCGCTGGTTTAGTCGTCATAACCGCCACGTCATCCGCATACGCGAATACCGTGTGCTCTATGTTTTGCGCGACAAATGGCTTAATTGAGGGGTTGTTAGATAATCTCTTCAAAAAGGGATTAATAAATAAGGCAAACAAAAGTGGCGAACAGGGACATCCCTGTCTTGTCCCTCTAGTGATTTTAATAATATTAGATTTCCGTCCCATAGCAGCAATTCTTGCATTTGGGGCAGTGCATAGTACCTGTATTGCAGTAAAAAAAGAATCACCAAACCCCGACCGCCTCATGACCTCCCATAAGTATTGCCATTCTACACGGTCAAAAGCTTTTTCAGTGTCGAGTAATATTAAAGCTAGAGCACATTTTTCGGCCTGAGCTATAACCTGCAGAGTAATAACTTTATTTATGTGCGTCACAGTGCCTCGGTTAGGAATAAATCTGTGTTGGACTAAGGAAACTATGGGAGTTATAACTTTTGAAATCTGATTGGACAATATCTTTGAATATACTTTGCTATCGCAATTGAGTAAAGAGATTGGTCTGCATATTTTTCTGGGACAATCCTGTAAAGATTCATCAAACGGCATCAAAGTTATAGGAACGCTTTCTCTATGAAACATAGTCCTAACTATAACTGCCGGCAATAACTAGCTATAATTGTGTCATCAGTGTTGTCATTTGAGATATCATCAATAATGTCGCTGGCCATATCATGAGTGATATTATATGTGATGTAATAAGCAGTGCATTAGTGGGGGAGGGGTAAGTTATAGTTAGCACAGGGAAGTATAATTCACAAATTTCACTGGTTTTATATGAGGGAAAACTGAGCTTAACTAAAACACCCCTGTTACCTTTTGTTTGTTCAGTGAATATAGAATATATATTAATATATATATAGATAGATAGGTAGATAGATAGATAGATAGATAGATAGATAGATAGATAGATAGATAGATAGATAGATAGATAGATAGATAGATAGATAGATAGATAGATAGATAGATAGATAGATAGATAGATAGATAGATAGATAGATAGATAGATTGATAGATAGATAGATATGTAGATAGATATATTTATTCACTAAAGAACCAATGGTTACAGGGACGTTATAGTTAGGACATAGATTTTTTTTAAACTTGGAAATTCATTGAAAAATCTTAAGGTTATAGGAACATTATAGTTAGGCTGACATTTCACTTGTACAAAACCAGAGGAATTCAGCAGCTATAGTTAGCTGAGCTAAATATAACTTACGCTCCCGCAATGCAGTGCTTATGACCTTGCATATTACATCACTCATGGCATGGTTAGTGACATCACTGATGACATCACAGTATGTATACAAACATATTTGTTTAGTGCTTGATTAATCTTTTCTTGGACTACAGTACTTGGACATACATGCGCCTCAACTAGCCATTGTCTGTCACTTCTGTTGCCCATTTGTCATCTGTGAATGCATATGAGGTTTTTTGTTGGTGTGCATGTGTGTGTGAGTGTGAACAAAGCGTATCCTTGTATTATTGGTGAAGAAAACAAGGATTGTGTGTGGGGTCATTGTTTTCTATTTTCCTGTATCAGCTCCTACACATTGAGGGCCTGATTCACATAGGTTTTGCTCACAAATTTGTGAGTAAACCAGTAGTACGACAAAAGTTAAAGCATCATTTGAAAATTGGGTCCAGTGTTTTTTACATAATGATTAGTTTTCTGCAAATTGTTTTTTCAGAGCTTATTGTAAAAACACAAGTCATCATTTAATAGTTAATTCATTTGCAGTCTTTGTTCACAGAAATAAAAACAGTTTTTCTTGGATAAACAATAATATACTTCATCACATCCTATAGCCTCACATTTCTGAACTAATCACTGAGATAAATGCACAGCAGTAAATTATATATTTAATCCACCTTTAAAGAAAAGAGCACCTTGTATCTGGTCCCTTTCCATTTATAGTAATTGAATTTCAGTGAGAGTCTGTAAATAAGCATTTGGGTGAAGAAGGTTGGGTAATATGGAACTCCATATCTAACTGAAGTTCTAATTTATTTGAGTATCCAGTTCTAAATCGGAGAGATTCTGTGGTGACGCTTTCTTGTTTATGACTTTGGCTGTGAGCCTATATGACTGTTCTACATTTATTGCTCAGCAAATGAGATAAGATCCAATAAAGTGCATGTGTGTCGTAGAGACCAACCAACACACACAATGATCCTACACAACTGCCAGCATGCATGCACTAAAATACCACATAGATGTGGATGAATAATCCAAGACCACAGCACAATTGCTTTTAAAAACACCCATACCCATGCCCCAGTTTCTCTGCTCCCACTACCACACAATACACAGAAGGGTTGATGGACTCTGCAACTCGGACCTCAAACCACAGCCATGCCACATACAGGAGAGGAATCTGTTCATGTCTACCACACTGTAACATGACCATGAGTACTCATACCTACCAACACAAAACTTATGGAAGAAGGGCCAATTCACCCTCCCTTGGATCCACATGGCTGATATGTTTCTTATATGGGCCCTTTAGCTCGGAATAAGCTCCCCTACACCTGTGTCAAATTTCACTTGGAGGGTTAGTTCAAAAAGAAACTTAAAACTTTAGTTTTTATTGAATAATTTGATTGGTGCTCTCCTCCCATCAACTGTGAAGAAGGCCGAGACACTCCTTTGAGTACCTCCTCACTGTGCAATCCAAATTGCATTTCACTTTGCACACATCTTTCTGAAACAAGATCTTCTAACACAAAATACATAAGATTAATTCCTTTAAGACATTTCCAGCCTTATGGACAGTGTTGAGGCAGTGACTGCTCTCAAATAAATCATCTCACCATTTCTCCCAACAGACAAAAAGGAGCCAGAACTAATTATCTCACTTGCAGGCAAGAAGGGAGGTTGACAGTGCGTGATGAAACAGGTTGCACTTTAGCTAGGCCTGGGCGTAGTTTGCGGAGTTTTGCTGTGCGAACTCAGCGAAGTTACAAAAAAACTCTGTGAAGTTCCGTGAGTGCAGTGCGAACTACAGTTTTGCTGGTATTCCTGCCTCTCGGGTAGAAATTCTACCCGAGCGGCAGCTCTCTCGCAAACTTACATTTTGTGATCGCGAACTTACTGTTCGCGAGTGGGAAAAAAACTCTGCTGCATATCGCAAAGCGGAGTTTTCTGCACCCCGCGATCGCCGCGGAGTGCAGAAAACTCAGCAAACTCCACGAAAAGAGTGACGTTCACCACCCAGGCCTAAATTTAGCATGGCCAAGAGTCTTCGGAAGGATTGGATTATAGATATCCAGGGTACCGCAACACATCAGGTTGACCTCTCAGGATTCTCTGCAACGTTCCTTCTTTCTACCTGGGCAATTATGTCTTATGTCCCCCTTAAGTATCCCTACATAACATTTCAATGGCTGAACAGGGGATACAGTACACCCAAATATTGAAATATATAACATTGAATTAGATACTTATACAGAGCTGAAGCACATTTGTTGACAAAGAGAATGTCACTCTGTAGGTGTACGTGGATAGAACGTGAGAAGTGTCTCAATCTGATACATGAAGAGCAGAATAGGTGCTTTTATCATGCTTGTGTCCGTATGTCTATAAAGAGTAGGGAAAAAACAGCAGAGTGATTCTCAGGCTTTTTAATCACTAGTGTATGGATAGAGCGATGTCTGAATGCTGTGCGGCCTAAGTGGAAAGTGCTTTGTTGTCATGTATATGATGAATAGGATGCTTATATTCTGCTGTTATGAATGTGCAGTTCTTACCCAAGGATGCACAAAAGGAAAGGGCACCACATACCTCTCTCTTATATAATCACACGGTATCCCCTCCACACACAAGAAATACGATAGGACAGGACACCACCGCTAGCCTCTATCCAGTCATGAGTCCACCTGATTTTTCCCAAAGGCTCGCTTCTAAATTGCTATTTACTTGTGTAACATATGAACATGCTCTACTTGCCTGGTGTGAAATAACCAAACTGACTCAATAAAGTCCTCTCATTTTAAAAGCTCTCAAAATAATTTATCAACAATTTTTGACTTCTTTGCCAGGATTGATAAGTCATCTGAGGAAGTCGTTGAAGTGGGGGAAAAAAGTAAGGGAACTATGGGCGTAGACTCAGAGGGTGGGAATAACTAGAGGATTAGATCAGTGGGAGGAGTCAGAGATGTGGCTGGAATGTGCCACAACCCAATGTTTAGTATTTGTATGGCATTTCACTGACCAGTTATGGCTTATTATGTTCAATAATTCAACCAATGGGTTCACTTGATTATTTAAGGTTTAATATGAGTTATTGGCATTTAAATACATTCACAAGTGGCATATGTTCCCAATCACAGAATATCCCAAATATGCTTAAAAGTGGAATCACAAGCATTTGCCTCTGAGCCATTAATTTTCTGTCATTCCACAAGAGCAGTCTAAACAAGAATGGCAAAACATCCTAGTTTACAGTTGTTTTCTATATACTTATTGTTGTGCCATATTTGCCACATTATACATCACCCACTGCATATTCTTACAGTTTTAACTAATATATTGTTGTAGCTCAAACAGATAAAAAGTTACTAAAAAGTTTGACTTGTGTTGCTGCAAAGTGGAAGGTCCTTTCAAAGGTTAACTGATCACCTTTCTCACTGCTGCATTTGTATATTACACTGGTACTAATGAAGCAAAATCTTTGCGGAGAATGTGAGCATGTGTATAAATGTCAAAATAATAAAGTATCAGAAATTATATTTCATTACTCTGCAGCCTTTTTTTGCTGCATAATTTAGTCAACACTGCGGCATAATTTTGCCCCCCTTGCTGCACAAAAAGTGACGCACCGGCAGAGCAAAGGGCTTGTAAATAAGCCCATCAGTTTGGTGTGCGTTCAAATCCTGCATTGCCGATCCCTGGTGTGTTATAGCTAATACTGCTAAAACAAGGCCAATGGAGGTACCAATGGGTGAGGGAGACTGGCCTCAAGGGAAGGGCCGGCTTTACTGCTAGTGGCGCCCTGTGCAACAATGTTTGTGGGTATCCCCCAATGACCACATCCGCCACAGACTCCCTCACTACCACACTTTAACATTGTCCCTCAACCATACTCTCTTTCAAATGCATTTAATTTGTTTAACACTACCACTCTTACCAGTGTAGGGCGTAGGAGCACTTTACATCAGACACAACATTATACAGAGACAATCAATCATACAAGTCTAAATCACTGCATAGGAAATGTTACATAAGACAAAGGACTACAAGGTGTAGGGGTCACATGACTACCATACTAGTAGGCAGTATAGTTTAATAGTGATTGGTCTAGAGAAACACAACTCAGAATTTAAAAAGTAATACCATGGTTGGGGTTCTGTTTAATAATTATAATGGATTTCTCTACAAATGAACACTTTTTTCAACATTAGGACAGTCAAATACTGGGGGGGGGAACCATAATGCTCCAATTTATACAGTGCAGTTTCCATGCAGCTCTTCGATGACAGTTAATAGCTCGCTGTTCTATGTTAGGATTTTTACTTATGAACTGCAAATATCACTAGGATATCTCTGACAAAAGCAGTAGCCCACTGACCTAGTCAATCAATCAATAAGGAATTTTTAGACCGCACTACTTACCCGTGAGGGTCTCAAGGTGCTGAAGGAAAAAAAGGGGGGCGCTACTTATCGAACAGCCAGGTCTTGAGTAGTCTCCTGAAGGTCAGCAGGTCTTGGGTCTGTCGTAGACTCAGTGGGAGGATGTTCCAGGTCTTGGCGGCAATGTGGGAAAAGGATCTGCCACCGGTGGTTGTTCTTCGAATGCGAGTGACTGTGGTGAGGGCGAGGTCAGAGGAGTGGAGCGGAGCTGTCGGTTGGGGATGTAGAAGAAAAGAAGTCTGTTGAGGTAGGCTGGGGAGGTTTTGTGGAGGGCCTTGTGTGCGTGGGTGAGGATCTTGAAGGAAATCCTCTTGTTGATAGGGAGCCTTTGCAGGTTTCTTCGGTGGGGTGATGTGGCTGTGGCATGGTATGTCGTGGATCAGGCGTGGATCAGGCGTGCAGAGGCATTTTAAATGTGTTGCAGTCGTTAGATGGGCTCCCGCATAGAGGGCGTTTCCATAGTCGAGTCTGCTACTGACGAGGCACTGGGTGACTGTTCTTCTTGTATCTGTCGGCATCCACCTGTAGATCTTGCGGAGTATGCAGAGGGTGTTGAAGCAGGAGACTGCGATGAGTTGCTTGGTCATGAAGAGTGTTGAGACGAGGATGACTCCCAGGTTACGTGCATCGTCTGTGGGTGTCGGGGCTGCCCCCAGTGCCAAAGGCCACCAGGAGTCGTCCGAGGCTGAAGGGTTGGATCCGAGGATGAGGATCTCCATCTTGTCCATGTTCAGCATTAGTCGGCTGATCTTCATCCAGTTGGCGACGGCCTTCATTCCTTCGTGGAGGTTGGATTTGGTGGTGAGAGGGTCCTTGGTGAGGGAGAGGATCAGTTGAGTGTCACTGGTGTAGGAGATTATGTTGAGGTCGTGCTGTCGGGCGACTTGTGCGTGTGGGGCCATGTAGATTTTGAACAGTGTTGGACTGTGGGATGATCCCCGGGGTACGCCACAGATGATCCTGGAGGCTTCGGATCGGAATGGGGGAAGGCAGATGTTCTGGGTTCTTCCGGAGAGGAAGGAGGTGGTCCATTCCAGGGCCTTGTCTCAGTTCCCTGCGTCGTGGAGGCGTGTGCATAGTGTGAGGTACAGACACTGTCAAAGGCCACGGAAAGGTCCAGGAGGATGAGGGCTGCGGTCTCACCATTGTACAGCAGGGTCCTGATGACGTCGGTGGCGGTGATAAGGGCAGTCTCGGTGCTGTGGTTGCTGAGGAACCCTGACTGGGAGGGGTCCAGGATGCTGTTTTCATTGAGGTATAAGGTTAGCTGTCTGTTGACGATCTTCTCATTGACCTTGGCTGAGAACGGAAGCAGGGAGATGGGCCAGAAGTTCTTGAGGTCTCTCGGGTCCGTCTTGGGTAGCAGACACTGTCAAAGGCCGCTAAAGGTCGAGGAGGAAGAGGGCCGTGGTCTCACAGTTGTACAGCAGGGTCCTGATGTCGTCGGTGGCGGTGATAAGGGCAGTCTTGGTGCTGTGGTTGCTGAGGAACCCTGACTGGGATGGGTCCAGGATGCTGTTTTCATTGAGATATAAGGTTAGCTGTCAGTTGACGATCTTCTCATTGACCTTAGCTGAGAACGGAAGCAGGGAGATAGGCCGGAAGTTCTTGAGGTCTCTCGGGTCTGTCTTTGGTTTTTGGATTAGGGCGTTGATCTCGACGTGTTTCCAGCTCTCTGGGAAGGTCGAGGTCTCAAAGGAGAGATTGATGACTTTGCGCAGGTGGGGGCGATGGAGCTGCTAGCTTTGTTGAAGATGTTATATTATGTGCACTTTACGATCAGCATGGTACATGTTCTTTGCACCATTAACCTTCTGTGCTACCTTTCTAGGATTTAACCCTTCCACTAGACAAAACTCTGATCTCTCTCTAAGAAGCACTTTAATCACTGGAGTTATCATGACATTTTTATTGTTTCTGAAAATTGCTGGAGGCCAGGCAGGAGGCAGCAAATGATTTAAAACCATAATATTCTTCCATAAATGGCACCCCCCTGAAATCAGTGCATGGTGCAGTCACACCGTTTGCACCGCCCTAACCTGTCAAGGGTCCTTTGACCTCAGTGACAGTCACAGTGACAGAGTCACTGTTGCTTTAGGGTGTGCTGCTTCATAGGCCTGCCCGCAAGACTGGAGGTTAACTTCAGTATGGATTGTAGTTGACAGGCCTGATAACTCACACTTGCCACCACGAAGGTCCACCTTCCGGTGCTAAGACACCAGGGGGTAGATGTATCAACATACCCTTTTGCGATTTCTAAATAGCGATTTTTAAGGAATCGCTATTTAGAAATCGCAAAATGGGATGTTAGTAGAAAATCGCTATTTTTAGCGATTTCTTAATCTTCCTTATTTGCGAATTCGCAATTTGCGAATTCGCAATTAAGGAATAATTTCCCATTCATTCCTATGGGCCAGGAGGCCCATTGGAATGATTGTGAAATGATTCTCAATTTGCGATTCGCAATTTGCTAATCGCAAATCGAGAATAATTTCAAGGGTGTCTCAAGGACACCCTGCTGCACCCCTGAAATTTACATGTGATAATTTGCGATTTCTTAACCTAAATTCACAATTCCAAAATGCTACATACATAGCATTTAAGGAATCGCAAAATTGCCATTCGTTAAACGCTTAAGCAAAATAAGGAATCGCAAATTTTTGCGATTCCTTATTTTGCGAATTTTTGTTACATGCCAAAACATGCAAAAAGACCGTTTGCGATTCGCAAACACCGGAATTCTGTGAATTCCGGCCTTTGCGAATCGTAAACAGCTTGATACATCTAGCCCCAGGACTTCTAAGGTTTTGTGGGGCCTTCTAAGGTCTAGCATAGGAATGTGCTCCCTCAGAAGAGTGGGCTGGGGGACTGGTCATGAAGGCTATAAACACCTGGATGCAATTCAATTCAAATTGCACACAAGAGTAATATGTTGCCTGAAAAAAAGTAACATGCTGGAAAAAGCAAACACTTCTAGGGAATGCAAGATTAAGCAAAGCATGTGAAATATAAGCAGGAACAGCATGGTTACCTCAACACTTTTACACTAACTATTTAGAAATCAGTGAATGCTATTGCCTGAAAACTTAAGGACATGACTCCAGGGTCCAGAAAGGACCAGTTTCAATGTTGATTGCTTAAATCCTTAGAAAACTTAAGCAGTATGGTTTAAAAAGGCTACAGCTATGGTACAAATTTTGTTCTCCATCCACCCTTTAACTAGTTATTACAGTACCTCCAGGAATTGTCCACTTCTCCACCCAGGGAAAACAAAGCTGTTCAAAGAAAGATGATAAAACAAAAGTAGCGCTTTATTGGCAAACTCTGTAAAGTGGCGCTAATATGTTTGGGTGGGAATAAAATTATTCTGGCTGCTTTGCAACTACTCTTTGCTTGCTTTTTTTCAGTTATGTATTTATTTTTGATATGATGAACCTTTTATTTCTCTCCATCCTGATGCTGCACTTTGGAATAGAAACATTTCAGAAAAAGACACAATTTCCAGCAAAAGTGTTTTTCTTTTTTGGATCCATTTCACATTGAAAAAAATAAACTATAGAAGGAAAGAGAACTGTTTCTTCAAGTTAAGATTTTCAGTAAGTGTGGGGGAGCTAGACAGAAAGAGGGGAATAAGAGGAAGAAAGAGAGCGGGGCAGCTGCCAGCGGCAGAGCAAAAGTGGACACTCTTCTTGTCTTCTGTGGGCAGGAAGGGACAGAGTCCTTTTCCTCCTCTGCCTTCCCCATGAAGGAAGTGACCCGATTAGGGTCACCCGAGTCACTCTCGACCACCTCTCAGCCTTCCATACCAAATGAAGAGTTGGTCAGACAGAGAACGCAAACCAATAGTAGTTCATTCAAAGTACACTTGGAGCAGAGTCCTGTCTGCCCAGTCACTAGTAGGGCTGCCGAAGGACTGATATCAGCAAGCATAACAATACATTATGTACATTTCAAAACCAATGTAAACACCCCCACCATGGAATTTTCCAGAGAGATGCAGCTGAACCATAAATTATAAAGGAGTAAGTTTCGATTCTGGGGCCAGGCACACACTATCTACCAGTCAAGGTCATTCTGACCGTGCCCGCCAGTAAACAAGTGGGAGAAGGCCTACATCTAAAAGGAAAGGTTTGCGCTAATAAGAACAGTACTTTCATTAGTGTAGCAATGAATTGGTTTCATCATAATACAAAATTGTGCCTGTACAAAAAAGTGGCAACACAAATGCTAACTGACCTAAAACAATGCAAAAGCATGATTTTTATTCCAACAGACCCTAATTTTGGCATAAGCTAAGTAATTTTGTGTAATGTTAAAGACATGTCATTCTATTAGTCTTGAATAAACTGTCTTAGTAGCAGTACATATCTTCGGCTTCAGGAAGGGAAGTAGTAAGGAGGGAAGAAGTCTCAAAAACACCCTCATCTATTTGCATGAGGTTGTCAATTTCCTCATGAACCATAATTGTTTCATTAGTATCATGAATTGATACTCTCTTAGGGGCAAAAACAGTGTGCAATAAAAGCAACATAAGGGGAGACACTGGACTAGAACTCAGCAGGAAATCAGGATCACAACTAAATAAATCACATTTTCAAGAATCCAGCCCCTCTCACCAAAGAGTGACCAACTCCAGTTTCCACTCTCCATTCCGTTAACATTTTCTAGGTTGTCTAAAATGTGTTGGGTAATGTTCTTCTCCATAATAGTGATCGCGACTACACACTGGTCTCCTGCTACAGTGCACACACCACCGCTCTCAGCTAGAATGAAATAAACAGCATATCTAGTCAGCTCTGAATATATCCACATACATTCCAATTAGGTGGTGATATCACTCAAATTTGCTACTGTAGAGTTGGACAATATCTGCAGCTTACATCCAAAATATTCTCTGGCTCTTTCACCCATGGCCATTGCTGTACCACCAAAGGTAATGATGGAAGAAAGAATATACCCAAAGGTGATACCATTGCTGTAATTATTGACTTCAAAATCTGTCAAAAGAGTCTGCTGTCAAAGTTCTTTTCACCCATTTTATACTAGGCTTACAGTGCTTACAGGGTACGCCTAGGCGAGCACTATTCCTAAAGCAACATTATCTGTACCATTATGAGCATTTGAATATGTACCATTAGACAAGACATAAAACCCTAGATGCGAATATAGTGGGCCTTGATAATCTACAGCAGCATATCTAATATTAATTCCAGAGGTATTCGGATCCTCCTTTTTCGCTAAAGACGTATTTTTAAACAGTGTTACTCCAGAACAGTTAACATACAAAAATGCATCAGTACTATAAATTATTGGGCAACATGCAGGGTGATATCCATCTTTTCGAGTAACCATTAAATCTTGGTGATGTCAGCCAACTAGGGTGATGTTCTGCTCTTTCATGTACAGGTTATCACAATACGTGGTATTATCACACCACAGATACCCCTTTCCTTGTGGCTTTCTGTAATACAGACAAGTGCAAGGATATCCCATACCAAACTCACCCCTTACCTCTATTTAGTGGGCTGGGCGTGTATACGCGTAATTAACAAGTGACAATGGATATGCAGTCCATAAACTTGTGACAGATTCAGTAGGATAACAAGCTGTCCCTGCCCCAAAAATCAGGGCTGACCTTTTTTGAGAATTTGAGAAATAAACTTGTTCTCAACATTTAATGGGGCAGTCTGATCCAGTTCAAAGACCCAGGACACCCCACATAGAAGAAATAGCAGTAAAATTACAAACATAATACATAGCATTTTTCTCTTGGTTGACCAGAATACATGTGTATGAACAGGGGAATCACTGACTGCTCTTCATCAGCAACCATTCTGCCGAAGGTATGCATAGTAAATGATAAACAAAGGGGTGAAAAGCCACCAAGGGGAATATACAAGTTCCCAGTGTCTGTCAGAGCTTCACTGGTACAGGCTCCTATTGTCCATCAAAACTTTGGCGCTCTTGAGCACCGGCGGTGGAGCTTGCCCTGTCCTAAACTAGAGTTCCCATGTCGATCCAGGTTAATGTACCCCCAAAGGGATACCATCAACATATCCTGCCCAATGTTCAAACAGTGCGAATGTCTCACCCTAGACTACTTCCATTGGTACTATAGCAAAGTACATCCCAACTTATGGATTTAAAATATCGACTCCAAAATATCGACTACCAAAATATCGAAGTCCTATCTACAAACAGGTAAGTACAAAAATATTGAATCAAAAATATAGTTTGAAAATATGTACTTTGTAAAAATATCGAATTCATTAAAATTAATGGAAAATTATAAAAATATTAAAAATAAATAACTGAAATATACTTAAAAATACTTAAATAACCTTAAAATGATTAAATAATTAATTTAACGTATAAAAAAAGAATACAATTGTATTTGTTAAAACATATATATATATAAAATACCAAATTATTTTTATTAAATATACAATATTATTACTGTAGTATAGCAAGAGTGTTAAAATTACTATTCCCACTCCAAGGAGTTCAACAGTAGGTAAAGCGTTGGATAGTGTAGGGGTAAAAATTACTAGTCCCACTCCAACGAGTGCAACAGTAGGGAAAGCGTTGAATAGCGTAGGGGTAAAAATTACTATTCCCACTCCAAAGAGTGCAACAGTAGGGAAAGCGTTGGATAGTGTAGGGGTTACAATTACTATTCCCACTCCAAAGAGTGCAACAGTAGGGAAAGCGTTGGATAGCGTAGGGGTACAAATTACTATTCCCACTCCAGTGGGTGCAACAGTAGGGACAGCATTGGATAGCGTAGTGGTAAAAATTACTATTCCCACTCCAGTGAGTGCAACAGTAGGGAAAGCGTTGGATAGCGTGGAGGTAAAAATTACTATTCCCACTCCAGTGAGTGCAACAGTAGAGAAAGCGTTGGATAGCGTAGGGGTAAAAACTACTATTCCCACTCCAGTGAGTGCAACAGTAGGGAAAGCGTTGGATAGCGTAGGGGTAAAAATTACTATTCCCACTCCAGTGGGTGCAACAGTAGGGAAAGCGTTGGATAGCGTAGGGGTAAAAATTACTATTCCAACTCCAAAGAGTGCAACAGTAGGGAAAGTGTTGGATAGCGTAGGGGTAAAAATTACTATCCCACCCCAAAGTGTGCAACAGTAGGGAAAGCGTTGGATAGCATAGGGGTTACAATTACTATTCCCACTCCAAATAGTGCAACAGTAGGGAAAGCGTTGGATAGCGTAGGGGTAAAAATTACTATTCCCACTCCAGTGGGTGCAACAGTGGGGAAAGCGTTGGATAGAGGAGGTGTAAAAATTACTATTCCTACTCCATTGAGTGCTACAGTAGGGAAAGCGTTGGATAGCGTAGAGGTAAAAATTACTATTTCCACTCCAGTGGGTACAACAGTAGGGACAGCATTGGATAGCGTAGGGGTAAAAATTACTATTCCCGCTCCAGTGAGTGCAACAGTAGGGAAAGCGTTGGATAGCGTAGGGGTAAAGATTACTATTCCCACTCCAAAGAGTGCAACAGTAGGGAAAGCATTGGATAGCGTGGGGGTTAAAATTACTATTCCTTCTCCAAAGAGTGCAACAGTAGGGAAAGCATTGGATAGCGTAGGGGTTAAAATTACTATTCCCACTCCAAAGAGTGCATCATTAGGGAAAGCGTTGGATAGCGTAGGGGTAAAAATTACTATTCCCACTCCAGAGAGTACAACAGTAGGGCAAGTAAATACTTCATATATTATTTAAAAAAATATAAATAAATATCTATAAAAAATTAATTAAAAGTAATTACCAATTTAATATAATATAATAATTAATCAATTAGTTACCTATTAATACAAATAAACAATTAATTAATTAGCAATTCAAAATTAATTAACAATGAATTCAAATTAAATACAATTAAATGAATTTATTTATTTAATTAATTATAAATAAATTACTTCCCACCCTATTCCCCTATTAACCCACAGCCCCGCTACAGAAAATAAATTAGTAACATTAACATAATTAGCAATTAATCAATTAAATAAAATTAATTAACAATTAATTCTAAATAAATACCAATAAATTATTTTACATATTTAATTAATTTTAAATTAATTACTTCCCACCCAATTCTCCTATAAACCCACAACCCGCTGCAGAAAATAAATTAGTTAAATTTACATAATTAGCAATTAATCATTTAAGTTAAATTAATTGCCAATTAAAATTTAATTAATTACCAAATATAAATTAATTAACAATTAATTAAAAATGAATACCAATAAATAGATTTACATATTTATTATTTATTATTAAATTACTTCCCACCCTATTCCCCTATAAACCCACAATCCGCTACAGAATTAAATTACGCAAAAATTAAAAAAACTAAATTCATTAATTAAAATAAATTATAACATAAATACACACTTTTCTCACATATAATAACACTATAAAAAAATTGATATTATTACAAATTCGATAATTTTAACAACCTATATTATATACTTTGATATTTTAACTTTCTATATTTTTAACATTCTATATTACACTACTTATCTTAAAAACGATATTTTTGATGTTTATTTTCTGTCCATTCGATATTTTGTCCATTCTATATTTTAAACTCAATATTATGTCCATTCGATATTTTTTACTCGATATTTTGACTGTTTACCCCAACTTACACAGTCCATCCCTACCTAATCTGGCTGCTCCTTTGGTGCACTGTTTCTCTGCCGAGGTCGCAAATTGTAGCTTATGACTCCAGGCACAGAAGCATCAACAAAAAGGGGCTCCTGGATTGCCTGTATTTCCAGAGGAACAGCTGCATTCAGCACTTCATCATTTTCCCCATCTGTTTTGGTCCAGGTCCGCCTTGCATCACTGAAGGGGACAAACAAGGGCACTGCCTCACACTTGGAGTCGTCTACTCTATCCTTTGTCCATTGATTATAGGGCAGAGGCAGCAGGACCCTGCGGCAATGAGTCATACGGATCCACTTCTTACGGCTGGCAACCTTGTCTGTAGTTCATGTTGATAAGAGGACTTGTTCTGGTCCCTTCCATTGCGGCTCCAAACTCTTCTTTCACTGAAAATTATGTATCAAAATATAATCCCCAGGCTGGATATTGTGTCAGGGCCCCACTGGTGTAGCGGGTAGAGACTCTTGGACCTGTTGGGGAATAGAACTCAAATTTTCATTTAACTGGCAAAGGTAATCTATCAACAATGGATACTCAATATCTGAAAACTGCAGAGGGTGCGGGACTCCACAGACATTTGCTGGGTGTCCAAGCACGGCCTCGTACAGTGACAATCTTGTTCTAGAATGTGCAGTTGTTCTGGTTGACAAAAGAGCTAATGGTAAAGCCTCTGGCCACTGTAACCCTGTAGTCTCCTGAATTTTTGCCAGCTTAAGTTTGAGAGTACTATTGTACTTCTCAACCAAACCTGCTGACTGTGGATGATTGGCAGCATGAAACCTTTGCTTGATACACAAGCCAACACAAATTAATTGGATTACTTTGGCATTAAAATGACTTCTGTTATCACCCCAGAACAAATGGGGTAAGCCGAAACGAGGAAAGAACTCCTTCAGGAGTACCTTTTATATTCGTTACGGCTGTAAAATTTTTAGTGGGATAAGCCTCACCCCATTTACTGAAGGTGCAGTCGACTACCAAAACATACTTCAAACTATTGCACCTATCTAACTCAATATAGCCCATCTGGAGGACCTCAAAAGGAAAAGTGGGTGGTAAAAAATTACCGGGTGGTGTAGGGGTACCGTTTCCAGGATTGTCCATGATTCACACCATGCAATAATTCACTAAATGTGCAGCTGTCTTTGAAATGTTATCATTCTGCCATACAGGGTCTATTAACTTGTAAATACCTTTAGCACTACCATGAGCTGAACATTGATCCATTGTGACAACAGGAAGAACATATGCATCTGCAACATCCATCTCTGCTTCCCTGACTTATCAATCCAACAGCCCCGTTGTTCAATTGTGCTGTACTTTCTTGCCAAATTGCTAATTCCTCCAGTGTGGCCTCACTTTGTATTTTCGTCACATTCTCAAGTGTACACTCAAACATGGTAAATTCAGGCACC
Source organism: Lissotriton vulgaris (assembly GCF_964263255.1). Taxonomy (NCBI): domain Eukaryota; kingdom Metazoa; phylum Chordata; class Amphibia; order Caudata; family Salamandridae; genus Lissotriton; species Lissotriton vulgaris. Next base: position 420,932,668 of record NC_141694.1, on the reverse strand, counting down.
CACCTAGCGCAACCTGCTACAAACATTGTTTTCCTTTTAGTTTGGGCTGTTTCCTTAGCTGTCTGATCAACAAAAGTATTTCCCCTACCTACAGGACTTTCTGATGAGCACTACACTTTTCTATAGCCAATCTCCTAGGGAGCATCAAAGCAGACAAAAACCTCAATATGAGGTACCCATGCGTTATCTTGGTGCCATGCGAAGTTAGGAACCCTCTCTCTGCCTAGATTTGCCCAAAGTTATGTGCGACTCCAAAGGCATACTGGCTGTCAGTATAGATATTGACAACCTGTCACTCACTCAATTTGCAAGCTCGTATTAAGGCCACAAGCTCAGTAGCGTAGGCCGATTGATAGGGAACTTGTGATGTCTCAACTACTACATGCAGCGTAGTGATAGCATATGCAGCAGTTGTGGTACCATCTGGTAATTTAAAGCAAGAGCTATCGATATATGATTGCACTTGTGGGTCAGGTGTACCCGTTTTTTTGTCTTTTCTTCCGTCCAGAAGAAACAGTCTTGTTTATCAATCTCATCACTCTCAAAAGGGAGGGGCAGTAACATGGCTGGATTCAGAGTGGCGCATCTTTTGATCTTGATATGTGTAGCAAACAATGTCAATTCATAGCCAGTCAGACGTGCTTTGGTGAGGTGCTGTGTCCTTGTTTTGTTCAAAAGTGTATCCACAGCATGAGGTACCATAACTGTGAGGTCAGTATCAATTACGAGTCCAGCTGACTGTCTTATTGGGACAGCCACAGCCGCGACCGCTCTTACACAACTCAGGAGGGCTCGTGTGACAGGGTCAAGAACCACAGAGAAATAAGCGCACTGGGGTAGCTTATCTCCAAAATTCTGTGTTAAAACAGAAAGCGCACAAGCAGCCATCTCATGGACTTACAACACAAATGACTTGTTATAATCTGGAGTGCTGAGCACCCGAGCCAAACAAAGCACAGTTTTCAATTGCTCAAAAGACTGCCGATGTAGGAGAATAGGATCTGCTTACTATGGTTACCCCCACTTTTTGATGGTGTTTCACTGTTTTTCAACTTTGGTCTGGCTGGGGCCATGCTATCCAGGACCCCAGCCTAGCTGCTTCCTCTCTAAATGATTACATGTACTTTAGGTACACTCCAATTTGGTTACTGGGGTACCCTTGTGAGTCCCTAGTATAACGTACCTTAGGTACCAAGGGCATAGGTAACCCAGAGGCCTACCAGGGGCTGCAGCATGTATTAGCCACCCCTGGGAAGCCTTCCAAAATGACACCACAGGACTGCTACTACAGACTGGGTAAGGTGGTGTATGCACCCCTTACTAAGATATAGGTTACCTATATCTACCTTCAATCACTGACATATATAAACCTATCAGTCAGTCCTATGGCAGGCCTTATCAATCCTGAAGGCAGAGGTCTTGGTTTTATGTGAGAGGGTGCCCATGCATGAGCAGGACCCCTCTGCATCGTTCGGAGTCTAGTCTCTGAGGCTGTTCTGTTATGCAGCCATACCATATACTCTTAAGTGCATTATAACCTCGCAGTAAATGTTAACTTTAGAATGGCTGCATGGAAACATGTTATGTTTGGTGTCAAACACTTTGGAATCCTACCCCATCGCTAGTCCTGGCAGCGTGGGTAGAATTCAACCCTTCTAGAGGAAGAGACATGTATACACTGGTCTGCCCGGTAATAGTTTAAACGAGCCCCAGCATCACAAAATGGATGCTGCAGCCTCAGACACGTGTCTGACCTCCTGCTACTGGATTAAAGTCCAGCAGGGAAGGCCTGGACAATAGGTTTTTTGTCACGGGAAGGTGTAACCACCTCCCAGACAGGCTTTAGTATATTGGGGCTGGGTACCTGCATTCTGAAAGTGCCAGAAAGTCTGCACTGAGGGTACATTTGTTGTCCCTGTGCATAGTCCATTTCAAACCGGTAGCAGGGACACTCGGCCCCTGCTCTGACATGAAACTGTACAAAGGAAATAGGTGTAGCCACCCCACTTTCCAAACCCTCCCATAGGTGAGTCCCCAGAGTATGTCCAACCACTTTCTTCAGTATAAGTAAGGGACCTCTGGAAACAGGACTTTAGGTTACACTTGGAAGAAAATCTGGAACTAAATCCTGGAACTTCAACGCTCTTCTAAAGACTAGAGGATGGAAGAATCTCCCTTGGGGTAAAGGAGTGACTCCCCTGCTTGGCAGGCACCAACATAGCATTTGCCAGTCTGTATCTTCGAAGCTCCCACCGGACGCCAAAGTATTTGCAGCCCAGGAAGAGGATTTCCAGACTTTTTGAAGGCCGACCCAAGTCCCCAGCAAAGCTGGGACCCACAGCCCTTGCGAGTGACGGGGAACCGGAACCCCTGGACACGTGCACATTTGCTAGTGCATTGACTTCCTGAGCTTTCCTGAAGTGGTGCTTTGGGTTACTCATAGCCCAAGCCCGAGCACTATCTGTATTGAAGATTGTGGGCCTACACTCCACAAGTGTTTAGTGAGCCTGCTTCTTGCATTTCCGCTTGAGGCTCCTTTGCAATCCCTGGTCCGTCGACTGGTGGGTCCCCTCAAAGGTAACTCTATTTTTCATTAGGCTTTTCTGATTGCTCCTGACATGCCCTGACTCTCCCCTATGTGGTGAGTCCCTTAGACCTTGCTGGTCTGCACCAAAGCATTTCTTTGACTCCTGCTTGAGTTGCTGTTGCCAAGGCTTGTTGGGTCCAATCCGGGCACCAACACGGCAGCACTCGACATCCTTTTTGGGACAGCTTGAATCCAGATCCTGGTCCTCGTGGCTGAAGAGTCAAGCTTCTCCTTCTTCCCCTGAAATCACCCAACATTGTTGGGCATTCGACTATCGTGCCCCTGGTCACTGGCAAGTGAACCAGATTCTGTCCCCTCTGCTTCCAGGTCCTTTTCATCTTCCATCCAGGCATGGATCACACCGGACGCTTTGCTAGCAGCAGTTTGCAGCAGATCGCCATTGAAAACGACGACGAAACCCGGCACCAAAAGACACCTATGCACCCGGCTTCCCTGGGTGTGGTAACTCTAGTACTCCAGTGCTCCTGTGGGTTTTGGCTCTAGAACCCCCTAGTTCTAAAGGCGCTTGCCTCAAGTCCGCTTCTAAGTGCCCTTTATCTTTAAAATTCCAACAACGACATTCCCTATAGAAGTTAATGGCGATTTGCGGCTGTGTTCACAAACTGCTTGCGTCTCCCGTGGGTACCCTGTGTCACTACCTTGGGTGGCTCCTGGTACCCCAGCAGTTTTAAAGGCCCTAGGCCTTTTGTCTATGCAAGTCGTGGTTCTTATACCACTTTCTTAATATATGGTTTGGTACGCCCCTAGGACTCAATGTATATTGTGCTAATTTACTGTGTGATAGTAAGTTTACTGAATGTTCTTTTGCCTCTAGCCTCATAAAGGGACTAGAGGGATGCATTTAGAATAAATACACATATTTTATATATATACCTGGTGTGGTTCTCCTTTCATTTGGTCATTCACAAGATTATAGACTGGTAAAACAAGCTGTTTTACATTCCTCCAAGACTTAGCCTGAAGGCTGCTCTCCACAGCTACCACTAGGAAAGCTTTATAGAAAGGTTGTCTTTCACCTACCATCAATAAGGGTCATTTGGACTGGTGCAAGTTGCCCACTAGAATAGCGGATAGCATATGCCAGGCCAACTTCTCACAGCTGACATGCAGGCGTCCGAGGCAGGGACTCATGCACCTCTTTAGTGGTTATTGCAAGCAAGGGTTTATTTAGTTAGCAGTAGTTAGGTATCCACTGCCGACAGTAGGAAGTGACACCTATGAAAGTGTGCACATCTTTCTGGGTCTGTGGGATGGGCATTTTAACAATAGTACTGATGCGCTATGGAGTCAATCTCCTACCCTCCTTCGACAGTAGATGACCCAAGTAGGTAACCTCCTGTCGACAATACTGAAATTTAGAAAGGGACTCCTTATGTCCATGTTGAGCTAAATGCAAGAATTGACCTTTCAGGGCCTAACTATAAATGCTCGGACTCTCTGTTTAGCCCTGAGGAGCACGATAGAACCAAAAGCTCCTACAGCTAGGGTGAACCCAAACAGATATCTGCTATCTGGATGAATAGGAATACTGAAGAACACATTTTCCAAATCAATGACAGAAAAGAATGTAGCAGAAGGAGGAATCATTTTCAGAAGAGTGATAATGTCAGGGACCACTGGAAACTGTGGAACCATTTGTCCACTTTGGAGCGGCCAATACTGTCTAACTTTCCGACTCTCTTGCCACAAGCTTTGTTGGATTTCCTATCCAAATTGAAATCGGGCTCCCCGATGGACCCTTGTCCCGCCAAGTTTCTGGCCAAAATAGCACACGTTATCAACCCCATAATCAACCCTATTTTAAATCAATCTCTTGAGATGGGTATGGTGCCGCAGGCCAGGAAACAGGCTCTTGTTCTTCCGCTCTTAAAGAAGCCTACACTTGACTCCAGTATTCATGCCAACTATCGGCCTATTTCCCTTCTCCCGGCCCTTGCTAAGGTCGTGGAAAAGGATGTGCAGTCCATTTTTGGAGACGTATGACGTCCTCCACCACACCCAGTCTGGGTTCTGTGTGAATATGAGCACGGAAACAGCATTACTGGAGGTGTCGGAAGCCATTAAAGAGGTCCAGGATGTCGGAGGAAAAGCTATGCTGGTGATGTTAGATTTCTCAGCGGCTTTTGACACCATCCCCCACAACCGTCTCCTTCTAAGACTCTCGGAGATCGGAGTGGGCGGGACAGTGCTCAGATGGTTTGAGTCTTTTCTTGCTGACCGCCAACAGACAGTCTGGGCCCCTCCATACTCGGCCTTAGTGCCGCCATTGGAGGTGGGAGTTCCTCAGGGGTCTATCCTGAGCCCCACTCTTTTTTAACATCTATATGTCCCCTTTGACGGCGCTGGCTGAGTCGTATGGTGCCCAGATTGTTTCATACGCTGATGACACACAGCTTCTCTTCACGTGTGGAAAGAACTTGGACTTCGATGGAGAGCGCATAAAGAGCTGTCTGACGGCCGTCTTTTCTTGGTTTCAATTAAACCAGTTGAAGTGCAACTCAGACAAATCGAAGGTTCTCTTTTTCGGCTGCCCTCCGGTTTCCTGTTGGAAGTCCTGGTGGCCGGCGGCTATGTTTCCTCCTTCCACTGACACGGTGGTTGCTAGAAATCGTGGAATAAAGGTGGACAATGGTCTTACCTTTAAACCTCAGGTTTTGGGTTTGTTTGGGCAGTGTTTTGGTCTTTTAAAAATGTTGAAAAAATTTCTTCCACTTCTATCCTTGGCCCATAGGAGGACTGCGGTTCAAGCCCTGATAGTCTCAAGGCTGCATTACGCCAATGTGCTATATCTAGGCCTCCCTGAGCACCTTCTTTCATGCCTGCAAATGGTACAAAACTCTGCTGCGCGAGCAATTTTCGGTCTCGGTCGAAGATCTAGCGCTGCAGGACTTCTGAAATCTCTTCACTGGCTGCCTATACGGAAACGCATTGCCTTTAAAATGCTCACAGTGGCTTTTAAGGCTTTGCATGGCACTGGTGCCCGATATCTGAGGAACAGAATCGGCTTTCACCATCCATCCAGAGCTGTACATTCTGCATCATTGGCGCTGGCTACGGTCCCGGTAATCAAGCGTTCTCGCATTGGGGGTCGCTCCTTTAGTCACCTGGCGCCTCTATCTTGGAACGCACTGCCTTTGTCTTTGAGGAAGACAGATAATTTGCTGTCATTTAGAAAGGATCTCAAAACATGGCTGTTTGGAAAATGATTCCACCGATTTCCGTGATTTTTGCTGTGCTGGGTCTTGAATAGCGCCGGGACACTCTGTTTGAGAAGCTGAGCGTTTTACAAAACACTGGGTAACATAACATAACATAACATAACCACAATTTTAATAACTTCGTTCAAATAAATCACAAAAAGATAAACATCTTGATGCTCATCAAGAGAACTTGAGGTGGTCTGTTTAAGAATTGGAAGAATAGGGCTATTACAAATATTATCAGTTGTCTCTTCAACCACTCCTTTCATAATCAAGTCCTGCATAATTTGCAATAAGGCTTGCTCACCTGCCTGCAGTATTTTATACCGAGGGATACAATCCTTAATCTGTATTGAGACTGGTGGTATCTGCAACAGTCCCATGTCTGTATCACCTGTTGCTCGCAAAGTGGGTGGCACGTCTTTAAATTCAACAGGAAGGGGGGCATCTTTGGACAAATACTGTTGAGCAAACACCACATCTGGACCCATTGTCATAAAGACACCAGCTGGAGAACAATAAATCTTAGCATGTAATTTCTTCAACAAATCCAAACCCATCAAATTTTCACCACAATTAGATGTCAGCAGGAATGGCAAATCCACAGTAATAGGACCAATGGTCAAAGTAAGGGTTCTTTAAATGGGGCTTACATCCAGTATAGCAGAAAAACCTACTGAAATATTATTATGGCCAGACAGAGCCATCCCAGGGACCATGTTTCAACAAATAGAACTTTACGTCGCACCTGTGTCCACCGAAAATCCCTTAGTTGAACCTTGCGGTTCCGCTGTTATATAAGGACCATGCTGGTCTGAACTGGTCCCCCACTCTGTCCCCGGCTGTCCTGGTTATAAAACATTCCTTTTGCCTCATCCATATCATAGTCATCATAGTAGTACTGTTCATCTCAAGGGTCATCAAAATAATGATTATCAGAACGAACCAGTGAGGCTGCAGCATTCTGAGCCCTATCAGCCCCACCAGCTCCTTGACCTCCTCCACAAGAACCCCGTTCTCTAGGGACCACTATCTTTTGCAAAAGCACTTGACACTCGCTATGCCAATGTCCCTCCTCCTTGCAGTACACACACTGATTCGGCCCGAGGGCATAGTATTCGGCTGCCTACTAGTGCATGGAAGCTGTCAGTCAGAACCACCAAGTCTGTTACCATTTCCCCTAAAAGCCTGCTGTAACAACACCTATATCTTTAAATTGTTGTACCCTTTCTCTGTCTTCACTTTTTTCTCATTATTTCAATGTTCATAATACTGTGCCATATTCAAAATAACAGAGGGGGAAGATGTTGACCAAGTACTTTCAGAGGCCTGCAATCGAGTCGCAATTTCAGGAAGTAAATTAGAAACAAAATCTATTAACAAACAACCGAACATCTCCCTCAATAGATAAATCTTGGCCCCTGTAATCCAAAAACGTACCGTCAAACCACGCTAAAAATCAGACCCACTCACATCTTTCTTTTGTCGACAAGCTGATAAATTATCCCAATCTACCTATCTCGGCGGAATAAGGGATTGCATATAGGTAATAATGCAGCTTGGCAACGCCAACATTTCTGCCCGTGGATTGTCACCTGGTTTACTCTCCCGGTCTCATGCTTTAATTTGATCCCATATACCTCCCAATTCCACAACATGATCTAGCACGATTTTTTCTAGGATCAGGTAAATGAGTCTTAAGAGACAATACTTCACTTCTTGTCCACAGAGTATAAACCCATTGCTCCTGAAACCTGGCCGCCACTGCCACTTGATTAACATTTCCACAACCATCTGTGAATTCTGGTATCTCGGTATAATATTTGGGATGAACCTCTCTCTTAATAAACTGAAACACTGACCTGGGACTTTTGTCATGTAATATTCCCCTATAAGCTATTATTGTTGTTGCAACATTAGAAAAAGCCTGTCCCGGTCCCAATTCACTGATATACACCTGATCTCTAATATCATATACAATTTGAGGTGCTTTCACTTCAAAGCACTGCTGTCAAAGACCAATTAAGGTTGCACACATCTGTTTAAGGGCATGCTGTTGTATGAAAGGCTCAAAATATCTCATAGTCACCCAGACGTCCTCTATTCTATAAATGTGATTTTGGGCGCACTGGAAAGCCTGATTAGCTATTCCCTGTTTCTCATCATCTCCCACATTAGATCGCACTAATGGTCCCATACGCTCCTTAAATTTCCTCCCATCCTATCCTCAAATCCACTTACCGGTGCAGTTGCCACAAATGGCAAAGAAACAGGAGGAACAGGAGCCGAAGCCATAGCCATTAAAATAACAGGAGTAGATACAGGGACAGAGACAGAAGATGCAACTGTAAAGGGCTGGAGTGAAGGCACCGGAACAGTGGGATATATTCTTTGCTGGGCATATGGAGGCGGAGGTCGAGTATCTAACAATTCTTCCACAAAAGTGTCATCTTCCTGAACCACATAGGATTTCTCAATTTATAATTGAAACCTTCTATCTTCGCATTCAACACCCTTTTCCTGTGTTTCCCTATCATATGCTATAGTCTTCTGAGTCAATGTCTGCATGCTTCCTTTATGAGCCTCTTTTTCTGCCTTCAATTGCCTCTGTCTAGATGATTTCTGCCATGTCCTGAGGGAATCAAACATAGACTGCCTACTTTGTTTCTTAAACAACTGTTCTTGTAAATACTCAATATTTGGTTCATTGAAAGTACCGGTTAATGGCAATTGTACCTCGGCTGTGTCCCTTGTATATTTGTGCCATAATGAACTAAACATAATACGGCCAAGACCCTGCTTCACATACATATAAAAATTCGGAGTGCCTTCTAGAGGCGCCGGCTGACTTTCTTCCAATAGATCATCAGTAGAACAATAACAACAACAGAAAGAAAACAGCCTACTTATACGAAGCATTCTGAAAAGAAAACAAGTTCACTATTTTATGCCGAGCAAAAGAATTGCAACTATTTTTATCCCAAAGACAGTCTTTAGACCGTACCAAATACAAACCAAAATGGTCCAATATCCACAACGAACCAAAACAAACTCACCTGATATATCAAGGTCAAACAAAGTTATTCTCCACTGCCGACTCTTCAGACCAAACGGTCAGATCCAAGGGTTTCGCCATTCAGGACTCCAGTCCGGATGACCAGTGGACAAGGCACCATCCAGCGGGACAGAAGGGGCAGCTGCGAGTACCAGGAACTCTTTGTGCAGGGATCCCTGATCCATCTGTCTGACCTGATGATGGCCTTGACCTCCCCCATCGATGGAAGGGGATGGGCCTCTCACCCTGTTTGGGCCCCAACTGAAGGAAGTGAACCAATTAGTCACCTGGGTCACTCACATGACCACCTATCAGCCTTCCATACCAAATGAAGAGTCAGTCCGACAGTATAGAATACAAACCAATAGTTGATTATTCAAACTAAACACAGAGCGTAGCCATGCCTGCCCAGTCACTAGCATAACAATACATTATATACATTTAAAAACCAATGTAAGCATGCCCACCATGGAATTTTCCAGAGAGATGCAGTTGGACCATAAATTACAAAGGAGTAAGTTTCGAATTTTGGGCCGGGCACACACTATCTACCAGTCAAGGTCATTCTGTCCGTATTCACCACTAGACAAGTGGGAGAAGGCCTACATTTAAAAGGAAAGGTATGCGCTAATAAGAACAGTGCATACATTAGTGTAGCAAAACTAAACTTCCGAAGAAACAACTTAGAGAAGGCCGTTTCTCAGAAGTGGCAAAGAACTGGTTTGGATCATAATACAAAATGGTGCCTGTACACAAAATGGCGCAGTGAATGCTAACTTACGTAAAAGAGTGCAAAAGCATGATTTTTATTCCAACACCCACCTGTTCCTGCACAGCCACGAACACTAAGCCTTATCTGTAGTGGGTAAGGGAATGGAATCTATTGAATAAAAGAAGTAGGGGCACACCGTCCCCTGCTGATCCCACCCACTTCACCACTGATTTAAGAGCATAGGTTCAGGACTATTGAGCACCTTTCAGACAATCTTCGAAGTTATTCCATTAATTATACACTCTATATTGGGAAGCTTTTTTGTAGGGTTTAAGCTGGTCCTACTACTTGTAGTGGGTATCCTTTTTTTAATTTTCCTGCTTTGCAATGGATATCCCAGTTTCCAAAGAGCTGGCAAAAGCACTCTTGGTGCTACGTTACTATGAACATATGGTACTCCATCTCGGTGCACCTCAGCTTTGGGAGCTAAGTGAGCATTGGCGTCTTACATTCAGATCAGTCTGGGTCGATAACATCTTGCCTGTACTCGGCTGCCTATTCTGAGGATACAAATGCGTGTTGGACATATATCTGACCTTCCATCTGTTGCGCCAACGGACGTGGATGTACTACTGGACCCATTAAAGGCCCATGTATTACAGTGTCCTCAGTGTATTCCAATGTTGATGACGGCATTCGTAGAACCTCCACGGGATGCTACAGCTCCTGTCGGAACAGACACTGGCTCTACAACCAGCACACAGGTTACCAGTGTTTCCTCATCAGCTGCTGGAGAAAATGAAGATGATCACCATTGCTCCATTGACCTAATACAAGACGTGTTACAGGGACCGGCGTCTGCGAATGCAAGCCACAGTGATGATGCGTATCCCACATGGGACACATAAACATTTGTCTCTCCATGTGATAGGAACGATTCGCTCTTTCTCCAAAACATGCCAAATTGCAATCCGAAAACATAATTTTTGTTTTATTTCTCTCTCCTGCTCAGTTGCACTAACAGTATATTTACTATTTAGAGGACTTATAAAGCTTTTTTAACTTTTGATTCGTTTTTCACAAGTACCATGTTTTTAGATGTTTTTACATTTGTTTTTATAACAATGTTTTCATGCTTTTACGATAGGCTTATTTTAGCACTAGTTAATTTTATCGTCCTTTGGATGAGGAGTGGGTAACAGGAGCCCCAATGTACACCAATATAGGCCTAAGTAGCTGCACGACCTTTTACCTACATTTGTTCTATCTTGCTCAACATAATGGCTCTGGAGCTGACCTTTTACCTAGTCATGTGCCAAATACATTTTGTGTGCTTTTCTTTGAAGCCTAGCCTTATTTATGATGCATGAGGATTCTTAGTATCATATCTTAATCCTCTGCCTGCAGGATTACCATCTTCTGTATAATAACTCAGTACAAAAGTCACCGCTATCGTCATCCTTGGGCGACAGGCCAACAGTACCATTACACATCTAGGTAGAACCACTGAGGGTACCTTTCAGGTAAAAAACAAGAACATCTTCACTGGGCACCCAGAGGACAAGCTTCCATGCTGACATAAGATGCTTAGATTCCTGCACGCAGAAACTCCAGCATGCAGTGGTCTGACATCCCTTGTGGGTTGTCCCACTCAAGACCAAGACAGGGTACTTTATTCTCTCCCTTAAGGTAATGCAGTTGGTTCTCTCCTTGGGCACCTACATACATGCTAGGTATACTTAGCTAGGGTGTGCATCTTAGGAATACACTTGATTACTGCCATATGGTTGCATGTATTCACTGTGTAAGCACCATGGTAGAATTCTACCTTTTAATTACTCTAATGATGCTCATAATCATATACATCTGTTAAGGTTGTCTAATGGTTGTTACAGCACACATATTATTTCCTAGAATGATGCTGGTTCAATAAATGCTTATTGAAAATGTCCCCATTGTTTATTCTGTGTATCTCTCTGAGAAAAAGTGAGCACGAGTAACAGGGTGAAAAGTACTGTACTGTTTCCACGATCCCTGAAGGATTAAGGGTGGCCATGTTTGAGAGTTACCAGAACCTATTCACACCTTGGTGAAGTTAAGGGGCTTAAAGTGGCACTAGTTGGTCTAAAGGCTAACATATCCTTTGGGGGTGTCTGGTATCAGTCTGTACACCGATCCCTTAGTTTATGTTGTCTAAACTTTCAGATCCAATATAGATTCATAGGAGCTACACGACACTTGTTTGTCAGCCTGTAATCGGAAATCTGAGGCTCCCTTTGATACTGAACAATTTCATATTGTGACCAGCAAAGGACACATGGTGAGTGCCCAAATTCCTGGGAGGTCTTTCACGTGAGATTCCGCATATTTCCAACATGTGGTTCATCGCTCAACAGGAACTGAAGTCAATGTAGAGACCTGGTCTGAAAAGACAACTGGAGAACCCCTGGCTGCTGTTGTTCCTCCATTGCCAAAGCAGATCAGGAACACTTCGACTGCCTGTCCCTAATTTCCAAAGACACAGTTGGGACGTGTGATGAGAGCACCACAAAGACTCATTAGGGAGTGAGGATTGTAAATATTTGTAAAAAAAGTAAACATATTTATTTAACAGAGGGGAGATGTACTGTTTTATGGGTTGTCAATGACGGAACCCTTTTCGCCCCTGTTGGACTCTGCAGGACTGTGATGTAAGCATTAGAACTTAGTAAAGTGAATGCAAGTTTCGAATTCTGAGTTCTCGGTTAGACACAGAAGAATAAAGACGTGTTAAATATACTAAGCTCCATATGTGGCATAGTTATTGGCAGGTACCCAGGCTGGTTAAGACATACACTGATTCCCTCTAAAAAATAATAAACTTGGACATTTATTCTGTTGAAAGCATGAACTGCACAACAGAAAATTGTCAATGACCAAAAATGTGTCAAAATAGCATCTATGATAGCTTACCTACACAAAATAAAAATTCCTCCCATCAACCGCGGTCCATGCAGGTAACAGCGATGGGGCCGGTTTATGGGGGATTTCGAGGGATGACGCAGCGGGAAAATTAATTATTTATTTAATTTTCCCTCTGCATCATCCCTTGAAATCCCCCCTTACCCGGCCCCACCGCTCGGCCGCTGTTACCTGCAGGGACCAGAGCTGCCTCTCATCCAACTTTGCTCAAATACAAAGAAAGAAGGTGAGGAAACAAAATAAAGAGAAAAGGAGGCCATGATAACAACATTCTATCCTATCTTTGAACAAACTCCAACATTTGAAAATATAGTAAAAACTAAAGCGCCTATACAGCTCACACAGTACCATCTGAGAAAAGTTTTTTAAAATGCAACATCGAAACAAAATGTCATAATGTCCCCTCTCATGCATCTGTCCATGTAACTTGACTGCAGCATCATACAATCTCCTGCTCAATCAATGAACAGTCTATCTGCAAAGATTAACACTGAAGAAACTGTAAACATTTGAGAAAACATAGTCGAGCCTATGTCTACTTACTCTTCAATAATCTCTGGCACTCAACTTCATAAAAACACTCACGTTCAACTTCAAAATAAAACAACATTGCTGCAACAAACAAATATCCAGCAGCACCCCCTACTCAGCTGTCAACAATAATAACCCACAATTTAACGCAATAGAGAAAACAGTAACCTATCAACTATTTTATATGTTGAATATGAATCCAGAGGTAGTGAAGCCCATATTAAATAGAGGTACCATTGTGAAATGATTAGCTGCACACTGAGATATAATGTAGTTATCATCAAGCAACCTTGCTACTAATCCATTTCTCTCACCCCAAGATCTGAGAAAAAATTAGGCCATGATTGCTACCTGGACATGTGTGAAAAGATTGAGGTGATCACATTGACCAAAGCCATCAAAGAACTATATCTGATGATTCTTCTCAAAGATAAATCAAGAGCCCCCCTATGTTAACTCCAAACCCTTCCCAAATTTAAACAAAAAAATGGCTCAATATTCAAAAACACCTCTGGATTAGATCATTACTCCCAACATTACCTACATTTTAATCTTTCGGGTCATAGCACAATGGTGGTGCTGGGTAGTATGTTGAAGCAGAAAAAGAAGATTGAAAGAAGATTGGGGGTTGAGTTTGGCTCTCATTACAGGGTTTTCAACCAACCAGGACCACTGGATGAGGGTAAGGTGGAATACTTCAGCCATCTCTAAATATAACCTTTGGAAATCTCTCCACAACTCAACATTCTAGGAATCAAAGCAAAAAGGCACAGAGGCAGGCATTGCATAGGAAAATATGAAAAATCAAAACCCTCAATAGCGAGAACACCCAGTTGAGCAAAGCTTACAAAAAGCACTCTGGAAGACCAAAAGGAAACAAAAAGACCATGAATGGTTAGAATGTTACTCTTTATGCAACAACAAAATCAGAAAAAACATCCTGACTGATCATTATATCGGATCCCTTTATCACCATCTATGAGGATGATTACAATGAACAAGTTGCCATCCCTAGCCATCAAGGTGATTCTACAATTTTGTTATGATAATCGAAAAATGTGTCCATTAACCCCTTCCAGGCTCATGACGAGCTGGGCTCGTCATGGAGTAGCCTCCTCCCAGGCTGATGACGAGCCCAGCTCGTCATATATAATGGAAATAACGATTTCTCAGCACAGCAGGGGAATATGCTGAGCAGCCATGGGGTTAAAGACAGCTCTTATACTATTGTTTCATCGAAACCAACAAACCTTTCGACCATGTGAACAGAAATTCGCGTTGGACAATTTGTCAAGCTTGAAATAAACTCACATAAAAGCTACCAACCACTGCTTAGCGGTAACCCTCAAAGCCTCATTTAAAATTACACTCCAATTTTGACTTTTTCCTTCCTTTTACTTCATGCCAAAGTGGGCAGAAGTACATACAGCCTATGCAAACCTGTCAGCTGTGCACACAATACACAGAAATGGTGGTTTACCTCTTGTGCACTTGCACAAGCTTTCTTTACAAGCACAGACTATGAAGTCCTTTCAACCAGTTAGGCATTTTGTCCTTGTAAGAAATTGGGTTACTGGTTGAGGGGAGTGAAATCCTCCTCAAGCTGCAACCACAATACTTCTCAGGGTGAAGTCACAAGCAAAACCTAAAGTAATCTGTGCTCAACCCTCAGGTAGCTTGGCACAGAGCAGTAAAGCGTAACTCAAGAGCAATGTGTAAAGTATTTGTGCAACACTTCAAACAATAACACAGTGAAAACATACCACAAAAGGAGCCCACCACAGAGTTAAACAAATAGAATGAGGATATCTGGTCTCGCAGGACTGGGTCAAAGTCACAATTTCAGGCCAGCCGTGATGGAGTGCAAGCCAGGTACAGGGACCCGATTAGGCACGTTGAACAAATACCTTCAATCCTGGTCTGCGGATTGTTGCGAGAATCCGTGTAGAAAATGTTTTGCGCAGCCGAACAATTGCCTCAGTTACAAGATGCGGCAAGGCTGCAGTGTAAGGCCTATTGCATCATCTTTGAAGATCCCATTGGCGAGGACTTTGCAATTTGAAGTCCAGAGTCAGAAAGTGTAGCGTAGATGGGCAATGCATAAGTTCCAAGGGGCTGCAATGCGGAGTCCAGCATCGTTGACAGGGCTGCCGTCGATAAGAGATGTGAGGGGGCTGCACCAAAGATGTGTTGCACAGCGGTGTTCCAAATGTAATGCAGACAACAGCAGTGATGCAGGTCTCTGCGATGGGTTAAATTCATTTAGCAACGGGGATGCGTCTTTTCTGCTCAGGGTTGCTCTGCACAGCAGAGGAGATGTGTTGGTTCCACTGGAACCACAGAGGCTGGAAAAGCACATTAAGCTCAGTTCCAAGGGTCCCGGACTGGAATAGCACCACTTGTCCAAAGTAGCAGCACAGCAAAGCAGAAGCACAGTAGGGCAAAAGTCCAGCAGAGTGCAGTTCAGCAAATTTGCAGTCCCTCAGCAGCACAGCAGTCCGTCTTCCCGGCAGAGTATCCAGATGTACAGAAGTGTACTGAAGTGGTGGTGTCTGAGGTCCAGTGTTTATACCCAGTTGTGCCTTTGAAATGGTGGAAAAGCTTCTGGAGGTTTCTCTTTCAAATCCCCAGCCATATTGCCTTCCCTGTCCTGGCTCGAGACTAACTCCAAGGGGTATGTAGCCATTTGTGTGAAGGCAGGACACAGCCTATTCAGCTGTAAGTGCGCTGTGTCTAGCTCCTGTCTCCCATTCTGCCAGTGACGGCCCATCCAGGCACAGCTAAGCTCCCAAATTGTGTTTAATTGTCTAGGAGGAATACACAAAGCCCAGCTGTCAGCTACACCCAGTCATGTCACCAGAGACAGGCTACAGACACTGAATGGCCAAGGCAGGACTATGCCAGCTTTCTAAAAGGGGAAATTTCAGTATTGTAATTAGAAATCTAACTTCATGAGGGGGCATGGCCATGGAGACCAAGATGGCAGACATATGTTAGAAATGCTCCAGACCTCCTCTGCCTTCCGAACTCCCCAGCTGCCCATTTCTGCCAACTTTGATCCTTATCCAGACTCCTGTCATCTCCAGGGACCTCCTGGTTGCTCACCCAGATCTGACGAGTCCCAGGAAATGTAGACAGCATTAAATGCAGGAACGAGCAGCTGCCTTTTCAAGAAACCAGCTCTTTGAGCGAAGCCTGATAGCAGCCAGAGGGCGGGCCGGCATTGGTGCTGGTCTGTGCTGCCTTTGAGACCTGTGACCTGGGGGCAAGATGGCGGTCTGGCCGTAGACCGCGTTGCAGCACTAATCTTGAGCTCTGCTTCAACTTGTTTTTCAACTGAGAACACCTTACATCTTATACTCTCGACTTGTGGTATATGAAATGTTGGAGTGAGTTAGGATATTTGGAAAGAGCAACAGAACGAGTAACTCACTTTGATACACAATGGCGCTGAACAAAAAAAATGAGCGTGAAAACAAGAATCGGTGAAAGGTGAAAAATGAAACAGGAGTATTACGGAGCAGTGAGAAGAATCGGATAAAGAAAGGGGAAAAAACGGAAAAACCAAGAAGGATATTTTTTTGCCGGGAAAGCTGGAAAGTCACAAGAAGCCGAAACTAAAAATTCTAAAAGTGAATTGGGATGAAACTACTCGGCGTGGGCCACATCCTGATGAACAAACACGGGAGACAACGGACTCACTCCAGGGCTTGCAGGCACTGCTTGGCTGGGTCGTCTGTAGAATTGGGGGCGGAATCACTCACCGGAGCTCTCAATTGCAACGCCAGCGTCAGCAGGACTCCAGCACCTCCTGTGCCTCAGAGATCAATACGGAGGTAGAGGCAGAGGCGTTTTCCGCGTTTTCCATTTTCCTTACGCGTTCACAAGGCTGGAGGAAACATCTCTCGGAGGGGCTGTACATATCGTTGGGACAGGCAGTGTGCAGACTTATATTTGCACCCTCATACCCTGCCGCGGCAGCCTGGCGCAAGTTCGCCGGGATAATAGCTAACGACATGCCATCCAAAGCAGCATCTGCAGCGGCAGCCCACTCCAGGCCAGCGAAGGCTGCCAGAGCCCTCTGCGAAGCAGAACTGGAAGAACAACAGAAACAACAAGATGCACTAAAGAAAGGAGCAGGATCTATATCTGGCAGCAGCACATCCGCGAAAACCAGGAATAAGAAACAGCCTACTACTTCTGCTGAGTCTTCACCACGACAGGAGGTGCTGGCATCCAAACGCAAAATAAACAAGGATAACACGCCGACAATGGCTACTCCAGGAAATACAGTTATTGATTTACTGATGAGAAAGCAAGGAGTTATATTAAACGTCTCTCTGAACACTCAACCTCTCCCGTTGCAGAGCCTGGAAACCGCTGCTAACTCTTTGGATTCGCCTAAACATGCAAAGCCTGCTATAACAGCTAAAACTGTGAGTATACAAGTCATTGGGGAGTTTAATGAAGCGGAAATTGTTGACCTACCTTCTAGCGCGGGTACCAGCCAAGAAATAATTACGGGAAAACATAGTATGTCTTTTTCTGGGGCTGGAGAGAACATTATGGGTGTAGCTGAACAAGCTGAAGGGCAAGATATGCAGATCTCCTCAGCAAATACAGTAAATACTCCTAACCAGGAGATAGTTGAGGTTGTGCGCACTAAAACGAATACGCTACCACCTATCCCAGCCATTATAGCTCATGGACAGCTTGATTCCGATCCTCCGCCTCAGTTGATAGACACTGATCTTAATGTTGGAGAACAACCAACGTATGATCCTGACCCGAAAAATAAAAGCTCTAATCACCCGGCTTTTCTTGAAGGCAATAAAGAGACAAATGTATTTTACTCATTCTCAGATAATACAAGAGTAGAGGCTGAGTCAGAGTCTGGATCACTTGAAGAGGGAAAAGAAAAGTTTAGTGATGAATCTGAAGATGAAGATGAGGAATCTCTGCTCTTTTCTAATACTTAGGAGGAAGGCAGCCTCGAGGAAGATCTACAATTTAACTCGATCAGATCTAAAACTAAACCAGTATCCAGGCTGAGTCAACGAGCGTCAGTTGAACACCCTGCCCTCTCTCGAACCTATATACAAGCTGCACAAGGGTCTGATGTAGATGCAGACACAGTCAATAGTCATGAGATTCCTTCAAATGCTGTTGAAACAATATTGCAAGCTATTGCTGCCCATAGGGAACAGACGGCTATTGATAGTAAGCGATCTCGGGCAGCTCTACGCAAGGTTCAAGGGGTTGTTGAAAAATTTACTAAGACATGTAACCAAATTGGGGAAAGAGTTACCGAAGTAGAAGCAAGGGTACTCTCTACAGAAAACGAGGCAACGGCAAACTCAGGGAAAATTAAGTTGCAAGAAGCCAAATTAGTTGACATCAAATGGAAGCTGGAGGAATTTGAGAACCAGCAGCGCAAGAATAATCTACGCATATTGGGGGTCCCTGAAAAAATGGAGGGTGAAAATATACGTACTTTTGTTGTGAAACTACTTAGCAAGTCAATGCCTGAACTTACGACCTGGAATTGGGACGTTGAAGTTCAGCGTACCCACTGAATGCCCTTCAACCCCCCGCCTAAACCAGGAATATACCCTTGTGCCATACTAGTATACTTTGGTAACTTTTTGTTAAGGCAAACAGTGGCAGAAAAGGCAAGACCTGATCACAAACTGACCTTTATTGAAATTACTTTCTTTACTAGACCGGACTTCTGTCACGCTACTGTTGAGAGATGCTGGCGCCTAAGGTCATTAATCAAACCCTTTCAGGAGAAGGGAGCCCAAGCATTTTTTAACAATCCTGCAAAGCTTAAGGTTGTTTGGGGCGGCCAGACTAAATTTTTTGTTTCTGAGATCAAAGCTAAAACCTACCTAGAAGAACTGCATTAATAATAGACTGAATAGAGCTCTAATGGAAAACTAGATTTGCAATCTTCTTTACCTTTCAGCGTATTATTTAGTCATCTTTTTGCTAAGAATTATAATGTTAACCGGGAGACTATGAAAAAGTTATACTATAGCTATTGATAATTTTCATGTTTTGTCTAGGTATGTTTAGATATGCTTAGATATGTTTAGTAGCATGCTTCCTCTCTTCTCAATGGAGGGTTTCCCTTTCTCTCTCATTTTTTTTCCCTTTTTTACTTTTTTCTGTTCTTTCTTCTCTAGTTTATCTAACTTTTCTCAATACACTTAATACACTTTTTAATACTATTCTTTTTTTCATTTAGTTGAAGCGGAAGCTCAGGTTTTATACTGCATTCATCACACAGACTCTGGTTGAGTCTGAAGGTCTACACTTCGGGGGGGAAAGGGGAGTGGGTGGGGTGGGTGGGGTTGCTAGGGGTGGTTGGGGGGGAGGATGGTGGGGAATTCAAACAAAAAATGAAAAAGAACCAGATTCGGCGACATACATTTTTTACTTCTTTTCCATTAAATTTACTAGGAAATCTATGAATTGGATAATAACTAATTGTAATAATAAGGGATCCAAAGAGTCTTTTGGTCAATCTGTTGTGATGAATAATGGGTAAATTGGTAATACAAACCTGGAATGTAGGGGGATTACTGAACAATGAGAAACAGCGTCGATTGTCTGAGCTAATAGGTTTGAATCCAGTAGATATATTGTGTCTCCAAGAGACACATGTGCCATGGGCTAGGAGATCATTATTGAAAATAAGAGGCTATAATTTGTTAGCTGTATCTACGCAGTCATCAAATATAAGAGGGGTTGCAATCCTAGCCAAATCATATTTAGATGTGCCTGTACGTCATCTCTCTGACTCTCTAGGAAGATGGGCAATTGTGAAACTTGCCTTAGGCATAACCATCAGCACTATTTATAGCTCCAATCAGGATGACCCTACAGTTTTTACATATCTTGAATCTGAACTTGCTACTTGGCAGGGCCCTTTAATTATTTGTGGGGATTTCAATATTTCTCTTAACCCTATGCTCAATAATAATAGTCTTACACAACAGACTTATACTGGCCAAAAACCCAAAGTATAAAAAGCAATTAGGAGACTTGTGAATAGCTTGGGGCTAATTGATATATGGGAGGCAAAAAATCAGAACAACCAGAATTCTGGGTACACTTATGTTTCGCACCCGCATCAGAAGCACGTCCGAATAGATTATGTATTTTCAACCAGGGATTTAGCTACACAATCTTCTATTACTAAATGTCCTAAAATTAGATCAGACCACAACGCCATTATCTTTACGATGATGGTAGAAGCCTCAGCTAAAAAATCTAGACAATAGACATTTGATCGCAAATTGCTCTCTAATAATGATTATATTACATATATCAAAAATTGGACAGAAGAATTTTTCAATAGTAATCGCTTTAGCTCCACAAGGAATGTGGTATGGGATTGCTATAAATCAGCACTTAGAGGGGAAACTCTAAGCTTTCAAGCCAGGGCTAGAAAACAAAATATTAGTAATTACAACTTGAAACTGGCGGCCTTAGCAAAGGCGGAAGAAAATCACACTACGATCATCTTGCAAGGATTAGATGCAAAACAATCGATGTATCAATTGTCTATGTTAAAAGCGGAGTTGAATGCAAGTCTTAGTGAAAAAGCGGCTCGAACGTATAAAGCTCATAGGAAAGATGTTTATGAGAGTGGGGAGAGAGTTGGTAGGCAGCTGGCTCTACGTACAAGACAAAAAAATGTATCCAATCATATCAATCAGATATCTGATAGCGGTCAGATATACACTAAAAAACCCGATATTATTCAACAATTTCAGCAATACTATCAGAAACTCTACACTGAAGAAGTTAAAATCTACTGATAATGAAATATATTGTTTTCTCAATAACCTCCTTCACAATGATGAGGCATCAAAAATCCTAGATGATTTTACCCTGGAAGATCTAGAAGCTAAAATTACTCTACATGAAGTGGAAGCTGCTCTGCTGTCACTTTCATCGGGTAAGGCAGCTGGACCTGATAAAATACCAATAGACTTGTACAAGATATTAAGTCATCAACTTTGTCCTCTGCTCCATGATCTTTTTCTAGGGATCCAATGGAATGGTGTGTCTCCGCATTCATGGAACGAAACAAATATAATTGTCTTCCCTAAGAAAGGAAAACCCCCTGAGCAACTAACTTCATATCGTCCCATTTCTTTAATTAATTCGGACTCCAAATTATACGCCAAAGTGATGGCCACGAGACTCATTGGGGTTATTGAACATCTTGTCTCCCCGTGGCAACATGGCTTCGTTCCTGGTAAAGGTACTACCGATCACACCTGTAGGGCGATAGCCCTTTTCGATGCCATGTCTGTCACAGGGGGTCGGATGTCAATGATCCTACTGGATGCCGAAAAGGCTTTTGATCGTGTCTCGTGGAGCTTCCTTTGGGCAGTTATGTTACACAATAATTTCGGCCCTAAATTCATTAAAGCTATTAAATCCATGTATATATCACCTAGAGCAAAACATCAGATGTTAGGGTCTGAATCTGGTCATATTAACATCACCAGGGGCACCAGACAAGAGTGCCCTTGCTCAACCCTACTATTTGCGCTTTATATAAACCCTTTAATTTTAAAACTTCTTGAGAGCCAATCTATTAATCCAATTATATGTGATCAATATGCAACAAAAGTTTTGGCTTATGCCGATGATATCGCCGTTATTACATCTGACCCGATTGAGGCTATGGAGGAAATCGTGACCTTAGCTTCCGAAAATGGTATCCACTCAGGGTATTCTTTGAACAGGGGGAAGACAATCGTACTTTGTACAGATAATACTAATTACATCGATCAGAGAAGAGCTGATAAGGCTACCTATTTGGGAATCAATCTTAGCTCTGATGTTAAAATAATAACCGGCCTTGACTTTAACCCTCTTATTGAAAAAATCAAAAAAGATTTGGATCGGGTTAATGGTCTTCACCTATCAATCATCGGAAGAGGTAATTTTCTTAAAATGAATGTGCTGCCTAGATGTTTATATCTTTTCCGCGCAATTCCACTTGCAGTCGCTTCCAAGACTTTAAAAATACTCGACTCTCTTATGAGGAAATTCCTATGGCAACAAGGAAAGATCAGGAGATCTCACAAGTTATTGTCATTACCTAGAGATAGAGGTGGGCTTGCCGTTCCTAATACTAGTCTTTACCATTGGGCAGCACTTCTTAAACAAATGTCATCCCAGGTCAATTTTAGTCCTGAGATAGCTACCATTGACGCTAATGTCTTACCATCAATATATGAGCTGGTTCATGGGAGAGACGCAAATGGGTTTTTTCTACAGCAAATAGAAACAAAAGATATTAGAAAGAAATGTAAATTTGAAATCGTAAATAGTGCTTGGAAGGTATGAGCTAAGTTTGCCAAGCATATGAACATCAGGAAATTTAACAGATATACTTCACTATGGCAATCGAAACTTACTTATGGTCTCTCCCATGATGTTATAGCTAGGAAACGGCAAAGACTTGTAATTTTTCGAATAAAAGATTTTTTGTTAAATAATCTTGAAACTACGTTTATAGATCTAAAAAATAAATATCAACTCTCTAATGGTGACTATATCAAATTTGTACAAATCTATGCTAATCTTAAAGCAAAGGGACCGGCCTTAAGCCTAATGAGAGTGGATATCATTGAAGCCGTCAATACACCATGTACAAGAATAGGATTGCTTTATGATATCTTGTTAACTAACATTCAAGATGATCAAGAGAAAACAGAAACAAACTGGGCTACTAAACGTAGCAATCCTAATGTTGATATCTATAGAGTGTTGGAACTAAGCGATTTACTTTTTATGGCGAGCAACCTTAAAGCACAGACTTATAAAACTGTTTTCAACCTTTATTATACACCTGCCAAATTATTTACCTGGGGCAAAAGGGAAAATGATTTGTGTCCTAGATGTTTACAGGGACCAGCAACATTAATACATATGTTCAGCAGCTGTCCCAAGCTCGATTTAATTAAAACCGCAATTAATGATTATTGGCAAGAGATATTTGGGCGTAAACACTTTCTATTTTTGGCTATGATTCCTCGTTAGAACTTTCAAAACATGAGGAAAGATTGCCTTTCATTGGAACGGCTGTTCTTAGAATCATCTTGTCAGCCCGCTGGAAAGAATTAGAACCCCGCAGCTTCCAGATGTGGTTGGCCCGATTCTTAGCAGTTTTTAGTTTTGAGACGGCTATTTATGCTCCTAGAGGAACTAGAGCAAAGAAATTTGGAGAATCAATATGGCACCCAATTATGAATTGGAAAGCCGGTGTCGTAACTGTGATATAATTTAATTTGCTAGAACATTTGTTATATTGTCATTTTATAACCCTGTGTCATTTATTTTAATTGCTATCTTGATTCAGTTATTGATTTATCATTTGTAATGAATTGATTGTAATTTGTTTTATCTGTACATATTGTCTAGTTTTCAAGTATTGACATGGAACGTCTTTGGCCTCCTGGATTGGATAAAGTGCAGGGAAGTCCTTCGCTCTGCCAACCACCTGTCCAGTCTTGATGCTGAAGGAGGTTTATCTTCGGGGCATCAACTGACTACTAATTTCTGTGTAGGTCTGGCTTCGACTGGGTCTACCATGCAGGACATACCAGGGGTTCCAGGGATGTAGTTATAGTAATACACAATACATTACCCTTGGCAATGACTCAGAAAACCTCAGATCTACAAGGCAGCTATGTAGCAGCGGAGGGCAAGCTACAAGCCAAACATTTCAAACTCCTGAGCCTTTACATGCCGTCTCACCTCCTGACACATACCCTTATGACAATCACAGGGATTGTTTCGAGTTTTCCCATGCCACGCATAACTGGGGTTTGACCCCCATGAGGGGTTAGGTGCATGGCCTGGTCAGAGGCCATGCATTGTCCGGTTCAAAATATGTCTTGGCCTGGTTCAACATGGTTAGCTTTCTGTCCCTGTCCCTATCCATCTTCCTGTACCCTCTGTTCTACAGGGGCATGCTCCTTAACTCTAACTCTTTATGCTGCACCTGCATATGCTTGCTTGCCTTCCATGCCCCCTTCTCCATGCCATCCATGGTCCATGTCCATGTCTTTACCACCTCCTGCCAAACCTTCCAGGTAAGCATGCTGTTCCTTCCCCTGCCCACCTTCCTCAGTGTACTGAGTATAAGCTGCATCACCCTTTCTATTGCCCTTTGTGGTCCATTGTTCTGCCATTGCACTGCCACCTGCCCTCCATGGTCTGGTTTCTACTCCTGTCCCTTCCCTCTGTTCTCTGTTAGCATGCCCCTGTACCCTTCCATCTGCTTTCCATTTCCAGGTTGCTGCCTCTACCCATGCTGGCTTGGCCTCCCTGGTCAGGTTGCTGTCCTTTTATCCTTTGCCCTTGGAGGGTTGAACATAAGACATACATGGCTGGACCTCCAATGTGAACTTGCTCTCCCCGCCCCAGCATCTCATAGGATTAGCAGAGGAGGCACTTCAGCTGACACCAAAGGCCCTGCATGCTGAGACTTCACCATGCAGTGGTCTGACATCTCCATGAGGGGGTTCCAATTCTTGAACAAGACCAGGTCCTACATTCTCTCCTGCTAGGTAATAGGGTAGGATCGTCCCTTGGGGGGTTCTTGGCTTCACCCCTACATTCACTCTAGCAACACACAATGTAGGGTGTGCATAGTAGGAGTATGCCTGATTACCACTATGTTTTATATACACTGTTTGAGCACCATGGTAGAACTGTATCTCCTATTCACTATTTTGGTGCTTGCATTTACTTTCATCTGCTTCTGTCTACTGATTATCGCAGCACATGTATTTTTTACAAGAATAACTTTGGTTCATTAAATATATTGAAAACGCCCCACATCTCTCTGTATATTTCTCTGAGAACAAAGGAGTACGAGTGAGTAAGCAAGAGGTCCTGATCTGTTACCACAATCCCTTAGGGGTTAGGGTTGTTGTGTTCAGTGGCTGTCAGAAACCATTCGCTCCAAGCTAGAGTTTGGAGGGCTTACGGGGGCACTGTGAACTAGCTGGTCTCTAGACCAACATATCATGTGAGGCTGCATGGAATCAGTCTAGGAACTTCACCCAAAGTTTATGTTGTCCACAAAAACAAAGGTCCTACGGATTAGTGGGAAGTCCACAGCAACATGAGTAGAGTATACATGTACTGCATCTGAAGTAGTAGCAACATCAGTTAAACACAGGGAAATATATCTAGACTACTCCCTAAGTAACTCATGTAACTGAAGTGCTGAAAATTACTGTGTTTTGCATAGCATAGCAATTGCAGTAGGTGAGAGAAGAGAATGCAGAATAAAATTCAAGTTATTCATTCCTCCTTCCAAACATATGTGTCTATAACTCCATAATCAAACAGAGCTATTTAACATAGGGTAGCGGGTGGGAAGGTGTTTATTGGGTGACAAGCAGCTCTTAAATATTCCCTCTAAATACTTCTTTACTTTATTCTCCTATCTCTTGGAAAAGAAATTGGACCTGCACCCATGTGAAAGTCTTTGGAAAGCACCTTCAGAAAAATTATGACAAGTAGACTGCTGCTATGGCTACTGAAGTGGTGAGATTCAGGTTTACGAAGTGGAGTAAAGAGTTCTTTTGTACCTTGTTCATCCACTGAGTGTGAATAAGGTATAAAGTATACAAGTACTGCATCTGAAGAAGTAGAAGCAGTTATTTAAGTCTAAGAAAAGAGAGTGGAATAGTGTGTTACTACCCCATTAAAAAGTAGGAACTAAAGTTTTTACAGTGGTCCCAAACATTATTGCTAATTATTTATTAGTTAGCCAACTATAGAGCTTTAAGTTGTTGAGATTATGGTATTGACTGCAATAATTTAAAAAAAGAGAATCCAGGCTGAATCTCAAGGTGCTCGACTCTTTTTCAAAACATAGGTGTTAGAAACCTCAAATGCGACCTCTGCCCGCAGATGAAAGGCTCCACCGTGGATGTCAAACGTAAACACTTTTATTGATCTCAGACAAACCTTTTGCATGTGTTTATTTGGATAACTTCGGCCCCTTGCACTCTGATGGGGTCTAAAAGTACATCTTGGTGGCAGTGGATTCATGCTCTAGATTTCTGTGGATTTGCCCGAACAGTTATAAAGGATTTGTGGGCTTTATTGGAACACAGGCATTTGGCACACTACATTCTGACGAGGGTCCAGCATTTAGGTCTCGGGCTTACAAAGAAGCCATGGGAAGTTCGGGTGTGGCCTTGCTGTACTCCTCTCCCTACTATCCTGAGGGAAAATTGCTTGTTGAGAGGAAGACCTTGAACCTAAAGCAATCCTTAACAGTGAGGGTACTAGGTTTGGGTGGCAGTTGGGTCAATCACCCATGCAGCTTCATCCGCCATTGAATTTCATTAAATGTGAATGCCGATACCCTGATGACTCAATGTATGAATAGCATGAGCTGGTGGCAGGCCTTCTCTCAGCTTTGACTCTTGTTCCCAGAGCATCTTCTGCTTTACAGTGCAACCCACTGAATCTGGAAAGCTATTTTGACCACTTAATTGTAGGACTCAACACATTAAAATGAATCACTCACAACAAGTGTGGGGACTTTGCGATCTGTATTTTGTAGTGCCAGTATCAGGGCTTTTAGTTCTGCTAGCTGTGCCATACAGTCCCCTAGGTCTGTGTGTGTTTTAATACAGGAAGGCATTTTCCATCTCGCATTCGCCCTGTTACTATTGCTCATGCCGTGGAATATTGCTGTTTCGATCCTACCGCAGGTTGAGCAAATCAAGCTGTATAAATGAAACATCCATATCGATCTAGATGCATTATTTCATTCGGCAGAGGATATTCTTTTTCGTACTACAGTAATGCTTGTGTTGGTAATGTAGAGTCAAATCTTCAATCCACATCTCTTGTACCCATGGAGTTAGCCCATTGAATCCATCTTGGATGCAATGCTTTTCCATCTGGAATGCTTTCCTCTAAGGTTGCTACTAGTGTAACAGCAATTATGTGTTTCCCTGAGCCAGGACTCACTCTCTCATTGTAGTAGTCTGTACAGCTGTGAGAATTTCCTCAGTCAGTTTAAAACGCATTTCAGCATATGTTAACAGATGTGATTTGTATGCAATAGGTACCGTATCACCTTAATTGAAAGTAATGTAGGTGCACCCTGTTGGTCCAGTGATTACGCGGGTCACCAGGTTACTTGTTTTGACATGTGTATGTTAATGCCAGGAAGCTAGCATATCTGCTTGTACAGAACGTAGAATATCAGTATGTTCCTGTGTCTAGTGTTGCACTGAAAAATCAGGTCAATATAAGTCACAGGAAAGTTTTACCCTTTCTGCGACATGCAAAATGTAAGTTTTGCAAATATTAAAAAATCCTAAAATGAATTGTAGTCCTTTCAGAGTTGTTGGAGGTTGGAACAATGCACATTTTTCAAAAAATGTATTTCCAGGCGTATGCCTTCACTTGATAACTCATATCCCCAAAACAGGACTCTGACGTAGGCTATTTCTTATTTTTTTTAATTAAATGTGTAGCCCAGGCAAGCAAACCCCACTATGGTATTTGTTCCATTCATTTATCGTCCATCAGATAAATATCATCTACATAGGACACCGACTCCTCAACAATACTTTGAAGTAACTCTGTTATTCTGGCTGAAAACAGCCCAGGGCTATTCTTCTACCCTTGTGGTAAACAGCAATATTGCACCTAATACCCCAGCACTGAAAACGCAGTAAAATATCTGCTCCTTGGAGCTATATTCTGGCAGAAAAATCCATTTGAGATATCTAGTGTTGTTTTGTATTTCTTCTGCACAATGTTATTCATTAGTGCAACACTGTGTGCATTCTGTACTGCAAATGTGTGTGTGAATGTATTTAAATGTCTGTAATCTAAGACTCAATGATATAAATTGTCGGGTTTCACTATGGGAAACTAAGTATTATTCATATATGAGGTGCAAATTACCCTGGTACTCAAGTTGCTCTAGGATCTCTCTGACTTGTTTCTTTGCTTCATGTTTAATTGGGTATTATCTCTGTGGTTGAGGGATCTTTCTTAATGGGATGTCATGATGAGGAGACTCATCATCCCCCCAACGTGATTGTAGGATAGAGCAGGTGCTAAAGCTGAAGCCCTCTCCTGCGTGTATATGTTTTTAACTGATTCTGCTACAAGGTCGAAAAAGGCAGGTAAAATTATTTCTTCCCCCATTGGGAAATCTATTACAAACTCAAGCGGCCAATCCTTTTCAGCCAAGAGAATGTCAGGTCCTCCCAAAAGAGACATTTCACCTGTCTTTGTATGCCCCCTTCTATTTGAGCATTATATTGTGTAAACCATGAGGGACACTAGTTCTTGTATGAGGTGTTTTCACCATGATATACTCACTCAGCACAACTACTTCCTGAAAATCCATCCTCATCCTGATATATGTCAGGTTTTCTAATGTTATCACAGTTTCTTAGATTGTATCTCTTTTCAGTGTGCTCCTGTTGGGGAGAGCCACTCCGTGATAGAAGAATTGGGTGCTTGCTAGAGTTATCCTTTTCAGAATTACTCTTAACACCGGTTTTCCAGGTCTGGTTCCCAGATTATCTCTTCCCAGAGAAGTGTATGTTTCTGCAATAATTTTAGGTAACTCCCTCTCCTGTTGTATAGGAGCGGATTCCCTCTGGCGTTGGCATATAGCCATCACGGCTGCCTCCCCTTTTATTTTACTTAACATAATTGCAGAAACTTGAGCAAAATTGCACATTAGTTTCATCTCTATATCCAGTACAGTCAATATGGATATCACCAGTCTGTACACAAGTATTGACGAAATAGAAGGAATTAGAGCTGTTGATTTTTTAATGAAAATTTGAGCTCTAAAATATTATGAGCACAACAAGACGCCCATTAGGAGATGATTGAATTCTGTCTGGTCAATAATATCTTTCTTTTTGCAGGCCAGCATTACCATCAGAATGCATGGGACCATGATGGGCACCTGCTTCTACCTCAGCTACGCAAACCTTTTCATGGGCGAAGCAGGTGGCTTGGTAGGAAATCATTGAACTCTTCACTATAAGGATGGCGATGTGGGCACGATAAATTGATAATCTTTTTTTATTTTGGAATGGAAATGTAATATCAGTGCAATAATACATAGCCAGGCTCAATGAGAATAAATACAATCTACATTTTACGAAACAGATGAGTCAACAGGACTTAATGTACAGCATTATACATGACTTAATGTACAGCATTATACAGAAAACAGACTGCTGCAAAATCCTTATTGCATGCATGCAGAAATCATCCACAGAAATTCAAGTGGAGTATCCCCTACGTACAGCTTTTGCATATGAGTATCCCCTATGTGGAAATTTTGCATATGAAACACAACTGTACTAGGGAAGCTGACTTTGAGTAAACAGCCAATGACATGACCAGGAGGTTTAGATTAAGAGGATGTCCCACAGAAGTCCTAAAACTTTCTAAATCAAATGTACACTTCCCCAAAAGAGAAGATCTGTTAGGTGGTAAACAGAAACCCAATGAGGTCCACAAATAAGGTTCATTACATAATTCTTTGCAAATGCTTCATGGGTGGCACAAATCTTGAAAAGAATTAGCTTATTCCCCAATCGGACAGCATCCTAGGCCCATTGATGTCCAGTCATCCTCTGGTGACTTATGGAAGAAGTACCTCACTGAAAGATGCATTGGTGCACATTCAATTTAAGATAAAGCCCAAGAATACTTATACTGACATGGGGGCTCTTCCCTTGTACTAAATGTAAGGCTTGAAAGTTCAGCCTGAAGGTGAGGGAATTTGGTGTGGTTAAACTAAAACTGACATCTATGATGATATGTAACACAGACCATCCGTTGTACTGTCTAGTAGGTCCCTGTCCGAAACAATATATAGGTGGTACAATCCATCCTATTAAACGACTCATTCTAGAACTTATGCATGCATGTACTAATAGAGACAAACCTGTCCAGTAGCTAGACATCATGATTCCCATCAAAACAGTGAAAGTAATCTCAGTTGCTATTTTTGCCTTGATCAGGTACCCATTAGGGAACGGGGTGGAAATTTAGTTCATCTGTTAAAGAGACTAGAGTTCTAATATATAATCAACCTGCAAACAAAGGCAATGAGTTAGGAGGAACTCGCCATCCATCTATGTGAATAATCCATGTGCACTGCACTGGCGAGACATTTAGTGAGTGGGCTTTAAAAATCCGACCACAGCTTTTTGTCTGCCCTCGAGCGTGCGGTTACTTGCACAGTTACGAGCAAGTGGAAACCTCTCTCCTCGCCTACACGTCCAGGCCACTAACTTGCTCTGCCCACTCTGCCTCGCTTCTCCATCTGCTGAACCTTCTGTGATTCTGGGCAAATCACACTGGTTTTGTGTTTATTTTACACTCTTTGGTTTACAGTCAGCGACCACTGGTAGGCAGCAGAGTGACGCGCAGACTTCTAGTTGTAGTATTTGAACTTGTGTGTGATCTTGTACAAAACGTGCTCTAACAACCCTTTAACACCCCTCAATAATATGTTCTGGCTGCTTTTAAGTTGGTGCTTTGAGATCTGTAACTCGCGCTTGTTCGAAGGATTTGCCTGTGTGAGGGGAGGGAGACTGCAGGGGAGGGGATAAGGGGGTCGTAAGGCTATGACTCATGCGGGTATTCACAATGGACACGTCACTTCTTTCTTCCCACAGATATAATCTTTTATACCCTGCTGAACTGTGATTCATATAGCGGACACCTGGCGCATGTCATACACTGCTCTCGTGCCTCATATCACACCTTGCGCAGGCAGCGGAGCTGTGATTTGTGCTAGAGGGAATGTCTGTTGTTTCTCACCTCTCCTCGCAGCTTTTGTGTGTTACTACAGAGCTGTGACTCATGCCCTGAAGCAAATGCACTCCCTCTCTGACGTCCCTTTATTGCTTTCACTGGACATTCATCCAAGAACAGACTGCCCCCCTTCCAATCACCCTGTCACTTTAAGCGTTTTGGCCAGCATTCCTTTCCATGTTTCTGACCACCCTTGGTCTCTTGTGGTTTACTCATCCGTTCTCTAGTTCCGAATACTGTATGCCCACTGAGCACGCCGCCCCCTCTCGATATCGCGCTTAACTTTCTCTGAATTCTGCTTTGCCGTCAGATTGTTCTCTGCAAAACTGCATCACAATCTACTGCCTTCCGAATCCCCACCATCAGGTCTTCTCTAGGTGATGGCTACATTATGATTCTGCTTATTTTCATGCTGCCCTTCACAATCTGCACCTGTTTCTGACCATGCATTTAATTAGCCCGCTGTTCACTTCAGCACACTATTACACCCCCCAAGCATTTTCCACCCATCTGATAGTGTTTTCTGTATCGAGCTTCATTTGGCATTCCATTCCTTTGTTTACAAACACCCCTTTCCTTTCTCCCCACTGCCATTTTTTGAGTCTTCGGGAAATTTTTATTCTCCCGATTTTTCATTTTAAATCTCCCACGTCCCTGTCCTAAAATGTTAGCATGTATGGTATAGCACCATACTGCCATTTTGTCTCAGTTCTCTTGGATATATAGCCTAGGTCTCTCGCTCAGTGGGTTTTTATTTTGCAGCGGGCGCGTAATTGGGGTTATTCTTCGCTCTAAAGTCTTTCACTATCGCCTATTGTCCAGAATTGCGCCAGAAGACAAAGTGCCCTAAAACTTGATGGCTCGCATTCTGACAAGAGACACCCACGTGTGGAGAAAATGATCCAGGAAGCAAACATTTGTGAGATTTCGAAACGTAAGAAGGCTAAGAAGCTAACATAATATAGCATAGCATACAATATAAAACTGTCTGGAGCGGTTACACTCACGGTTAAAAGTGTCTAGTCAGTTTACAGCAGCAAACTCCAGATTCGCATTCCCCTTCTTATGCAGCAAGGAAATGTCTCTTTCCAAAGTGTTCGGAATTGGTGTCAGCCAGCACAAAGCAAAACACAAAATATATTTTCCAGAAATATCCAAATAAGTATTTATAATAGAAGTTTGCCCAGTCTTTTACATCCCATGTTTTACTGCCTCTTTTCAATTTTGCAAGTAGAAATGTAGCCACCAAAAAAACAGCCTTTCTATCAAGTCGTTGTTATAAAACAAGGGGTGACCCAATTGCAGTCAAAGGACCTGGGTATCAAGTGTTATAGTCAACAGTTGGTCATAGACGAAAATTCACCATGCAACACAGTTCCTACATTAATCAAATAATTCTTTTCATAATCAGCTCTAGGTTGAATCACTGCGGTTGTTAGAGAAAACACAACATGATAGATACATTAGCCCAGGATGTCAATTGATACATAAGAAGCACTGAAACATTGAAATTTCAATCGAGTTCAGCCGGACTCACTTATTTAATATACAATTTGAAAAAAATTGACAAATTTTATAAAATTATTTACAAAACCAAGGGGTTCTAAAATCAATGTAGTGCACAGAGAAAAGTGAAAGTAAGTGCTCAAGTGATTGATCAAAGAGATCCGTGAAACAAAGTGAAAATGATTTATATACAAGAATGAGCCTGCCCTGACTAAAGAAGCTCGCAAAAAATGTAATTCTTTTTCACTGGCTCGTAGTTTTAAAATCCTCTGTCTTCCTTGATTTGCACTGTTAGCAAGGGGATTAAGAGGGGGGAAAAAAAAGGGGGCAGGAAATAATAGGTGCAGGCTCCAAAGGAGAATGTCGACGTTTCGACCCACAAAGAGACCGGGTGACTGAATTCCTCAGAATAGGGTCTTCATCAGGACGGGATGAGGGAGGGGCCAGGGATAATTCAATGTGCAAGTAGGTTAAAAGGACGTTTTGTCCGCACCAAAACTTAATGTCGAATTAGCACCACAAGTTATTTCAGGGAAGCTTTTCGATGTGGTGTGAATGGTAATTACTTAAATTGATGCCGAGGGCAAGGAGGCTTTAATCTTAAGTTAGGATTCTATCTTAAGTCTGTCTTAAGTCTGTCTTAAGACAAAATCCTAACTTCTGTGAATACCAAAAGTAGTAAGTTTAGGATTTTGTCTTAAGTTAGTTCTGCGAATCGGGCCCATACTCACCAAAGTATATATAGAATGTATTTTGTTCGGGCCGTGGACCTGACATGAACCAGGTTTATTTGCTGGGAGTCGCCGGGTGCTAGATCCCCGAGCGTGAAGAGTTTCCCCCAGCCGCGAGCCCATGCAGCGCTGTAGAAACCACACGCATACTTATATCCCTCACATATAGGAGGAGAAACACTTGGAAGTCCCAGTGTCCTGATTACACAGAAGGTCGTAATCTTTTTTAGATATTCTGTCTACCACAGGTGGCAGTGAAGCCTTAGCAAGCTTCACCCACTTGAAGTAGTTACGTATGGTCCTGATGAATGCTGAGCCGAGTTTGGGCTCGTATTAGCAGAAACATGTCGACCTATATTGTTTTTTGTTTAGGACTGGGTGGTTCAAACTAACATAACCACTTTCCAGTCCAGTTTTCTTTTCTCACTAAGAATTTTAACGAAGTTAGAGCTACCCCCTTAATAAAATATTCACTTTTGGGGAGTAGTCCATACTTATTTTAATTTTCCAATCACCACCTTCTGAAAAGGACCCAATGAAGACAAATGGCAACCAACTGTCTTGTTGGTGCCTGAGGGTTCTTCTTGTGGCACTCTGCTTGCAACCTTTACTGTTTGACTGCTCTTTGTTTGGAAAAAACTTCTTTACTTGCTGGTAGCTATTGACTATCCCTTTACCTTTTTAGTCACTCTTTTTGTTGATTTGGAATTATATGGAATTTTACTCTTATAATATATAGTACAGGTCCTATATATTCTTTAGGGAGAAGGTGAATAGGAATTGCAAATAAGAATAGAAATTAGAAAAGAACATTCAGAAATGTAGGGTTTATAAAATATTTAAAGTAACAAAGTATGCATGGTAGCTATATTTTAATATATATAAAAATATCTGATTAAGTTTTTATAAATATTTGCGCTGAAAAATCACCCATTCCTGTACTGTAGCAATAGGACAATCTATTATAACTATTGATACCATTGTTACAGTAAAAAGTAAAGGAAAATAAAGTTATGTTTTTAACAGAACATCCATAATGAAATAGTTTTGAGCTGTAATTATTTACTGAAATTCTTTTCTCCGTGGTGAAGGCTCATAAACTCCTCTGAGATCATGACGTTGAGAATAATAATATGTATATATTCTCACAGCATATGATCACAGAAAGAAGACTGAAAGCCCCAAGCCGGTAACGTTGCTTACTTATCGTTACTGTTTGTGACGACGGTTTGTGAATTCTGCTAGGATGACTAAGAATGTTAATGTTATAATATACATATTAACAGTATGTGATCTCTAGGGGAAAACATAATAACCAGTGTATCATTGTCAAGTTGATTGTAAATGTTTAGGGTTTGCGTCAACGGGTTAGTAACACCTCTCGAGTGAAGTACAGTATCAATATTTTAATATAAAAAGTCACTATATTAAGGTAAGAGGAGCCAGAAAAGGAGTAATATTTGTTATAATATATCTGTTTCTAAGAACAAGCTGCTGACGTTACAGAGAAAAAGGGAAAAACATGCAATACATTTTTTTTCTACATATAAATGTTTAAATATTGACAAATAGTCACAATTTATAACTAAGTACTATGCCTATGCCATCTTGAAACAACTTACAACTCTGGAATATGTTTGTTGACGCAAAAAGAGAATCTGATGCTAGAGAACAGAACCTGCAACAGAGATTGGCGATTCAGAAATAACTCGGGAAAACAAAACTAATTGCACAATAGGCGTGGTTTATATAGTTTTTTGTTGTTTAGTAGTCTATGGAAGGAAGATGTGGCTCTGCCTATGTAGATGGTATGGTTTGCAGTTTACACATGCTCACGTTTTAACGTTTTTTCATCTGCACGTGTTCGGAAAAGTTTCAAACTGTGAAGCTGTAAAGGTTTAGATTTTGATAGTAACACGTATAAGGTATTATTATCTACATACGTTGGAGAGTTTAAAAAGTGTTACTCAGTAAAATGTGTTCTTTGCATTTTCATGATTAAAAGCATCTAAATAGAAGACGTATAAAAAATATCGTTATCATTAGAAGAAAAAAAGGTTTAATATTTGTTATTTTTATGGTTCTTAATTTAAAAAATGCTAGCATTTGTAGATCATAATCCTACCCTGGGAAAGGTGTGCTGGCGCTTGGGGCTTTGGGAATGTTATTAAATAATAAATGCCCTTTTCTATGTACCTGTAGACTTGGCTTTTAAACTTTCAATTGCCTAGTCTGTATATTTACACTTCCTCCAAACATTTTGGTACTGCTACTTTAGTATTGCAGTGAGCCATTCAGCAGTATGTGTTTATGTATACACTGTTCTAAAAGTGAAGCTGCTGTACATTTTGCCAGACACTCTCCTTGCAGAATTTTAATAATTCAGCCAGTACCCAAGTAGTCATGGTGCAAAGTGGGCCTTAGGGCATGGACTGCATCAAACTCCATTACACTATGCATGCAGTCTTCTATGCATGGGAAACTTTTATTAGCTTTTATTTCCAGTCTATATTCTTACACTTCCAGCGAACTCTTTGTGATTGCTGATTCAGTATTGTACTGAAATATTCAGCAGAATGCCCTTATGTATGCACTGTGCTAAAAATGAAGCTCTTCTAATTTCAGACAGACACTCTCCTTGCAGAACTGTAATTATCCAGTCAGTACTCAAGTAATAATGGTGCAAAGTAGACCTGTATAGAGCATGCATGCACTCTTCTATGTAGGTGCACATTTGTTTTTTATACATTCAATTGTCCAGTCTGTATATTTAGACTTTCACAATCACTCTCACTCTACTGTTTCAATATTGTAGTGAGCCATTCAGCAGTATTTCCTTATGTATGTACTGTGGTAAAACTGAAGCTCCTATAAATCCAGTCAATCACTCTCTTTGCTGAACTGTAATCATGCAGTCAGTACCCAAGTAATTATGGAGCAAAGTAGGCCTTAGTATACGGACTGCTTCAAACTCCTATTTACTATGCATGTACTGTTCTATGCATCTGCAAATTTACCTTTTATATTTTGAATTCCCCAGTCTCTATCCTTACACTTCCAGCAAACACTCTGTCATTCTTGTTATGGTTTTGTAGTGACTCATTGTTCAGTGTGTAGTAATCCATTCACTACATTGAAACAGTAATCAGCAGATGTACAATAAGTGGTACATTCCCAGAGATATGGCAGTTATTGTGCCATGTGATATCAGCACAATGGAGGCACCGTATTTACAATGTAGTGTATTATGGAGCAAAAACGGCACAGATATGTGATGTATTTGTGTTGTGAAGGTGGTGCATTGCTTGACTTGCGTTCCAAGGGCAACGCAGCCCCAGCAATGCTCTTGGGGTTCTATGCTCACAAACTGTGTCAATCCTTACACCTCTTTCAAGCAGGTGCAGGGTTTTGACGTAGCATAGGACTAAAAGTGACTGAATGAAATAATATAGATTTCACTCAGTCACTTTTAAGAGGTGTTCCTATGCTAGAACACCTCAACTTCCTCCGCCCCTCTCTGTGCAGAAAAGTCTCTTTCTGGTGCAGGGCTTTAGAATATGATGCACCTTACATATTTGTTCCAGATTCATTCCTTATAAAACGAGGAAAAGGGATTCTTGTTTTTGTTGAATACAAACCCATTTCCTTTTCCTAAAAAGGGTTCCTCCCAATACTCTTTGATCCCTTCCATATGCATCACATTGTAAATATCAGGTACTATGGTACATCTTTTGCAACACCGCTGCATCACAAAAGTGACGGAAAGGATATGCAAAAGCGGTAGAAGGGTGTTGCAAATTTGCTCCTAACACATACAAATTCAACCAGGCAGTTTCACTAGCAGTGCAAATTGAAGTATAGACTTCTAACATATTTATATGGATGTGTTACATTGAAGTGCTTCTGAGGTACTACAGTATAGTATAGGTAAACACCTTATACATTTATGCTGTAGCACTCTCTTATAGTTTTGCACTTTCACATTCACCATACACTATCAATTAATTCGTTCATTTATGCACTACACTAATATAGAAATATAGTCTTTTTTAAGCCAGTGGAGGTAGTTCTGAAAATACGTTTTTTTTTCTTTTTAGTTTTCAATTTTTTATTTTTTTTTCAGCAGGTTTTTTTTTTTTTTTTTTTTAAACCAAAAAAATGAAACTGGAAACAAAACAACTGTGGAACAGGAAGAAAAAAGAAAAAAATATATTGTTTTGGGCAACAGTGCTCTTCTTTGCTCTTCACAATAAAGTGAATAGACTTTTTACCATAACAAAGGAATTGTAAGGTCTGCAACTGAGGCACAATAATAGGATGCGGACTGCTCGGAGGAGGTGGTGGTGCAGTTGAGGTAGAAGGAACTGCAGGTTGAGTGTTTTCCTGGAACCTTTGTGTTGCCATCCTTCCATAAATATTTGGATGCAAATTTTTGACATGGCGAACCATTGAGGCTGTCCCGAAAGTGTACTTTTTAGTGGGGTCAGCCCTGGAAAGTGTAACCTCAGAGATCTTGAATGTTACTTTCGGTACATTCACCTTTTTCTGTCCCTCCGGAAATGAAGAAAACTTCCAAATGAAAGCTTCTTTTCTCTTTTTCTGAGGTGGCTCAGTAACAAAATCTTCCTTTGAGGAATGTACTGATGAAGTCTCTAAAAGAGCAGCCATTGTAGAGTTTGGTTGTAAAAGACTACAGCTCCACAGAATAGTTGTTTTTCCTGCGAAAGTCGAAGTAGGATGATCAAAATGAGAGGGGTCTTTCAACAGTTGCAATAGTAAGTATTATGAACCAATCAAAACTCTCCTTTTATGGTCACATGACTTTGCGTACGCTTACAGTGCTCTCACGGTGCTTTAAGATGCGAGTATGCACGACATACCTTTGCGATTTGCGTAATTGCTTTCAAAAGTAATAATCACCTATTAAAAGTAAAAAAAAAACAATTTTCATGATTGTCCTAGATACTGTCTTCCCTTAATATGTACATTAAATATATGTTTTTGAACAATTGGAAAATTTTGCACCGTACGCTCACGGAGCGCTGTATATGATGTCACGCAGAAGTGCTGATGCGATGCGCAAGGTCAAAGTGTATCTGTAACGAGTGTGCGGCTACGCGCAGTGGACCATTTGCCGTACAAAGTGTGGTGCGATCTGTACGCGTACGGTGCGATTACACAAAAAAATATGAAAAAGGATTTATACAGATTGTCATTGTAAAAAATGGAGAAAACATTTTTTTTATATGAAAAACATGTGAGATTTAGTTTCGTTATTATTTTACATTAAGAATATGAAATATAAAATAAAAATGTAAGAAATTAGTATAAAAAGAAAGAAATGTAATAATTTATACATTTAAAAATTATTATTTACTAAACCTTTGAAATTTACTGATAAGTGATGTCATTTGAGATGTCATCAGTGATGTCATGAGTGATGTCACTGACCATGTCATGAGTGATGTAGTATGTGATGTCATCAGCAGTGCATTGCGGGTCCGCAAGTTATAGTTAGCTGAACTAACTATAACAGGGGAATTTCAATGGTTTTGTATGAGTGAAATCTCCAGCTAACTATAACTATAATTTGCAAGGTTTTTTAAATGCTAATTCCTAATTATAACGTGGCTGAAACCTATGGTTTTTTTCAGTGAACATATATATATATATAATATATAATATATATATGTGTATTCATATATAATATATATATATATGTATATATTCATTGAAAAAACCACAGGTTTCAGGGACTTTATAGTTAGTTTGACATTTCATTCGTACAAAACCAGAGAAATTCAGCAGTTATAGTTGAGCTAACTATAACTCGCGCCTCCGCAATACACTGCTGATGATGTCACATATTACATCACTCATGACATGGTCATTAACATCACTGTTGAGATCATCCACATGATCATCTGACATACCTCCTCACACCCTAATATAACCTTTGATACACCCCCTCTAACATAGAGACTACCATCTCGAAACCATAGACACACTAATGACAGTTAGTACATACACACTCATAGATTTCTTTTTATTTTCTTTATTTTTAAAGTCTTATATAGCGCGAACACGATCCTTGCGGATATGAGAGCACTTTACATTCAATCAGGCTGGGTATACAAATGAATAACTGTAGGCACATCAAGAATACAAAACACATAGTGCAAAGTGAGGCATTAGGGTACAGGAACAATATAAAGTTGTTGAGCTAGGTTGCGGTCAACATGCATACCTAGAAAGTCTGGAGGCACCTTGTCAAAGTAGGTGTTAATGGTAAGGGGGGGCTTGGTCCACGCGATGCCTTGGACTATGGGTAGGTGAGTTTTGCCATGAGGAACTCTTTCACTTCCTTTTTGAATGAAACGGTAGAGGCATTTAGTCTGGTTTCTGGGGGAAGTGAGCTCCAAATCTTGGGCGCCATCCCAGAGAAGGTTTGTTTATATGTTTTCTTCCTGTTGAATCTTTGGGGTATCAGTAGCAGGTTTTCAGCATTTCTTGAAGCTCTTGTCCCACCTGAGATCGTCAACTTCTGTGCAAGGTAACTGGGTGCTTTGTGGTGTAGGGCCTTATGAGTCATGCATGCTATTTTTAGGTGAATTCTGGCTTCAAACGGTAGCCAGTTCAAGGCCTTTGAGTCTGGGGAAATATGAGAGCTTCTCTTTGAACCAGTGATGAGTCTCGCTGCTGCATTTATTGAGGCTCTTAGGGGTGCTGTTGTCGCTTTAGGGAGGCCACACAAAAATACACTGCCGTACTCCACTCTCGAGATAACTAGCGCTTGAACTGCCAACTTGAAATTTTTTGCTGGCAAAAATGGTTTCAGCTTCCTTAGCGTGTTTATCTGGAAGTTTGCTCCCTTTGTTGCATTACTAATGTGTTTCTGCATGGTTAGGTTGCTGTCAAGAGTTATTCCCAAGTCTTTAGCTGAGTCTACAATGTTAGGTTGGGCGTTGAATGCTTTAATATGTTTGACCAGGTCTTACATCATGGGGACTTTGGCGGGTGGGGCTATAAGGAAGAATTCGTTTTTTTGGGCATTCAATTTGAGATGGTTTTCTGCCAACCAAATCTAGGTGATCCTGAGTGTTGTGTTGAGCACTTTAATGTCTTCTAAGGAATGAATCTTTAGATAGAGTTGTGTGTCGTCCGCATACATATGAAATTGTACGTTAGACGCATGAAGAAATTCAGTGAGGGGTTCCAGGAAGAGGTTAAACAATGTCGGAGATAGTGAGGAGCCTTGTGGGACTCCTAATGTGACTGGTACTGGATTGGAGAGAATGCTGTTGACCTTGTATTTTTGCGTTCGGTTATGGAGGAAGGAGGTGAACCAGTTTAGTACTGATCCAGATAGCCCCATTCTATGTCTTAAAATATCTATTAGATTTTCATGTTTAACCGTATCAAAGGCTGAGGATAGGTCTAGCAGGGTGAGAAGACATGCTCTGTACTGATCCAGGATTTGAAGCGCATCATCAATATTGTGTGTCATGGCTGATTCGGTGCTATGACCTGCCCTGATGCTTGATTGGTGTTTGTTAAGCAGGTCGAAGTGATCAATATGTTTAGTGAGGTGGTGATGAATGCATTTTTCCAATAGTTTGCCCAGGGAAGGAATATTGGTGATAGGGCGATAGTTGTTTAGGTCAGACGGTTTGGCTGTGGGTTTCTTTAGTATGGGAGAAAAATGTCCAATTTTGAGGGTATCTGGGATGCAGCCTTGTTGTGGAGAGCTGGTATTAATTTTGATCCAGAGGGGCAAAAGTCATAGGGTCAAGTCTTTGACAGAATTTGCCGGGAAAGGGTCGGAGATCGAAGGATGACCAGGCTGCGTTGTTTTTTAAGTGAAGCTTTGAAGTGATTTGGTGTTGTGCTGAAGGGGGTGAAAGTGGTCTGGTGTGTAGTACTAGGTCATTTAGAAGCTCCTTATTGATTTGTCAGTTTTCTGACTGAAGAAGTCAGAGAATTCTTCACAGTTGGGTTGGAAAGCTGGTTAAGTCTTGAAGTCGTTGGGGAACATCCTTAGATTGGGTTTTGATGAGCTCAAAGAGTTTTTTTGGCCAATTTTCTTGCTTGGTCTAGTTGGTGACTAAAGAAGTCAGCTTTTGTGCTCTTGATCTTTCTATAGTATGTGTATCTTTTATTCCTTAGAGACATGAGGTGAAACGAAGATGGGACCGTTGTACCAGGGCTTAACATTTTTAGTGGAGACTCTCTTTAAATGTAGGGGCTACCTCATTAATTAACAAGGTCATAGAGTTGAAGTAGTGGTTGGAGAGATCATGTACGTTGGAGGAGCCTGCGAGGGGCAGAAGAACGTTGGAGCAGGCAGAGGGTAAAGTGTTGGGGTTGTTTTTTTTTAGGTCTCTTTTCCGAATCTTTGGTTTTATGGACTGAACCGAGTTCAATTTCAGAGTTTCATTGATAAAGAAGTTGATAGTAAAATGGTCTGACCAGTCACAGGTTTGGATCGAGACCAACTGAATGGCGTCACTTTTAGAGATTATTAAATCCAGGATAGACCCTTTTTTGTGTGTAGGGCTGTTACACATTTGGGTAAGGGTAACGTCGGCAAGGAAGTGTTTGAGACTATTAACCACAGCGTTGTTGTGGTCGTCCCAATGGAGATTGAAGTCTCCCAGGAATATTTGGGTATTCTGCCGCCCGGTGTTCGAGGAGATGATATCCATTAGTGCTCGGTGAACATGAGGTTGTCTCTAGGTGGATGGTAGATGATGTGGTGCGAGCATATTATTTTGCCATTACTGCTAAGGTTGAGGCAAAAGTATTTGCAAGAGGTAAAGATAGGGGATATGGCTCTGTTTACAGTAATGATGCCCCCCATGTATGCAGGCGATACCACCACCTATCTTGTTGATTCTGTCTAGTCTCTTGATGTCATAATTCAGGGGCACTAGGATGTCGAGGAGTGGAGTGGAGGATTCTGTTAGCCAGGTTTCAGTTAATATAATCAAGTTAAGCTCTTGTGAGATGATGAGGTCAGCTATGTCTGCTGCATGTCTAGAGACAGATCTACAATTTAGGAGTATGCATTTTAGACGGGGAATGGTGAGGGAGGAGATGGGGTCTTGAATGATAGGTACCCTTCTAAGGTTATTATCGATGATGCCTCTTTTGTTTTGTATAGAAGACCTGTAAGGGATGGTAGGAATGGGCATCTGAGTAGGAATTAAGGTGTTTGAGAGTTTGGGTTCGTACGAGTGAAGAAGAGAGAGGAGATCGCTCTCAGAGAGCGGGTTGGTGCAATGCTTCGGGCGTGTTACAGTGTTATGAAGGGGGACTGTTTTACAGCTGAGTAGGGTAGATTTCGATACTAGAGTAGGGTGGTTCTGGCATTCTCTAGCAATCAGAGTACTTGGAAGAGTTGTGTGCCTGGATTGTTTCGAGAGCATATCCTTAAATGATTGGAGTTCCATTTTGATTTGATGCAGTGCAATCATAATCACATCCAGTCTAGGGTCTGATGCACTTATATGTGAGTCTGGTGACTGTGTTACGCATGTGGAAGGCTGCGTAGTGATTGGGTTGAATGAGTGGTCGAATGTAGTGAGGCGTAGTGTTGAATGGAGAGTTGTCATAGTAGATGGATGAGTTATGGGTGTGGATGGATGAGCTAAGCACTTTGATGGGGGGCTGTTATGGAAGTGGATGGTAGTGTTGTGGAGGTAGATAGCTGAATAGTAGGGGTGGTTGTCTGAGGTGTGAATGTCAGAAGGGGGAATTGGGAAAGGGGTGAATAGTGGGTGTGGCAAGTTTTCAAAGTTGCAAAGGGGTGTCCTTTTATGTGACAGCAGATGACTATGGGGGGAATGGGCGAGATTGGGTGAGGATGTGTAATGCGTAACATTATGGGCCAAGGCTGAAGTAGTGGGAGAGATGATTCTAGTGGGGATGTAGTTAGGGAGGGGGACAAAGATCATGATCTGAGGGGATTCCATATCAAGTAGGTAGGTATATGTTGAATCCGATGAGATGACCGGTGGGGGATATGCGTTAGGAGGAGTGAAGTGTGGAGTTGGGATCGTGGACCGGGGGAGTTCCATATTCTGTTTGGGTGCGTAAGCTGCATCCAATATGCTAACCGGTGGGATGTGTGCATTCGGAGGTTTATAGTGAGGTGGGTTGGAGGAAGGGGTGGACTGGGTGGAGGTAAAGTATGAGTCTGGTATGGATAGAGGATTGGGTAGTGGGGGTGCAAGGTTATTGGATGGGGTGGGAGATGTGGCATCTAGTGTGCTGGAGATGAGAGTTGATTGGGTAGGGGAGGAAAATAATGAGTCTGGTATGGGTAGAGGATGGGGTGGTGGGGGGGCAAGGTTATCAGATGGGGTGGGAGATGTGGTATCTAGTGTGCTGGGGATGAGAGTCGATTGGGTAGGGGATTGGGGAATGGACACTTGTCTTTTAATGATGGGGAAGCTGTTGTCTAGGAGATTGAGACTGCAGTCGGTGGCTTGAATAAGGATAATACT
This sequence comes from Lissotriton vulgaris, assembly GCF_964263255.1. Classification (NCBI taxonomy): domain Eukaryota; kingdom Metazoa; phylum Chordata; class Amphibia; order Caudata; family Salamandridae; genus Lissotriton; species Lissotriton vulgaris. The sequence goes on along the minus strand of NC_141694.1, from coordinate 420,888,982 downwards.
GTTATTGTAAATGGTGATAGTAGCAGTGGCTTGGAAGAGCTAGGAGGGGGAACTACAAATAACAAACCCATGTGCGGTTTTCCTCGTGGAGGAGATGGAAAGTGTATCTAAGAAAGCTTTCCTCCATTGGGCTCTTCATTTCATGTGAAAAATGATATCCATGGTTGTAATTACATTGTGCGGTGAGAAGTAAGGGTCAGCGAAGAGAGTTTCCGGGTGAAGTTTTAAGAAATTTTGTTTAAATCATTTGGCCAATTTTTTAAAGAGCATGGAGGGGTAAATGATGTTGTAGGTGTGAGTGCCTGAGAGCTCCATGTTATGCCCAGCACACAGTGGAGGGGAGATGGGGCGCAAGGTGGGATGCGGCGAGGGGAGAGGGGGTGTAGGGTAGGGTGGGTAAGGAAACAGGTGAAGGGGTGGTCAGAGAGACCTGTAGAGATATGGAGTATCCTGGTGAATGTAGGTCTACACATACATCCACTCACCCATACAGTCACTCTTACGTGCAGTCTCTCATTAATATAGTCACTGATATATGCACTCATACACCTATACAGATATTCATGCATCACCACTCACACATAGAGTTACTCACACACCTAGTCAGTCATGCAAAGAATCAATCACACTCCCATTTACTCACCTATACAGTTATACATATCACAACTTCACTTGTTCATACAGATACTAATACATACTTACTCTCGTATACAATCACTGACACAAGCACACACTCATCCATACAGCTACTCTCAAAATTAGTCACTCTCAAATATAGTCATGTATCTAGTCCAACACTCACATATACTGCCTTTCACATATGTAGTTACTCACACATGTACCATTGAGACTTCCATTCACTCATCAAAATACCCATGCACACACACACCAACCCATACAGCCCTTCACAGATATACTCTTGAACCCTTATACCCAGTGAATTACCCACTCACACATCTATGCACAGAGTCACACCCCCCACCCACACAGACACTCAGGTGCCCATACAGAAACTCAAACAACCAATCAATAACCCATATAGACACTCATGTAGCTACTCAACAACCCATGCAGCCACTTTCACACCAACTGACTGACTGATACAGATATTCACACAATTTAGTCACTAACCCATGCATTCAGTAAGACATGTTTAATCACTCACTTATACAGTCAGTCATGCATCTACTAAATCATCCATCCAGAAACTCATACACTTATTCATTTTTCAATACACCTTGGTGCATATATATATATATATATATATGAATATATATATATATACACATATTTAAACTTTACAGAAACAGAAAACCAATATTTTATTTGATTGAAACAGCTACCTCTGTCCCTTAACCCTGCCCCGTAGTAATACTCTGTCCCTTAACCCTGCCCCGTAGTAATATACTTACTACTAAGTTTAAACTAACTCCCAGCTGGGAGTGCACTTTGCACTTTAATATTGCACCAAAGCACATGCACCTTTTTCTGTCATCAAGACATTTTTTACATATACATATTTAATTGGTTTTTATGTTCGATAATGGGAAATAAGAAGTTCTAATGCTGACATGTTATTATAAATGCAAAGGCCGACCAAAGGTCAATACACCTAGAGTAAAATGGAGATATGCATCTAATGATTATCGTTAATGTATTGGAACAGTTATTTTATATTGCGGCCGGATTATAATTGCATTTAGTATATTGGATAAAGAAATATTTCTTTATTATTATATGTCGCACAAGCACTTTAAAACAAACTTATTTTTCAGTTACGAGATAGTCTGTTTTCCCGTATGAACACATTAACAAAAACAAAGTCTGTTTTCTATATCTATGGTAAAATAAGATGACAGTTTATGATTGGTCAATGGTGGTTTTAAACGTTAATGGGGTAATTTGCACAATTTACCAGCGATCAAGGCGATTGGGATCGCCCAAACGTGTTTGGTGTTTTCGGGCACAGCAATGCACTTTTGAATATTGAAAAAACGATAAAAACCTGCAACTGAAGTTATTACAAGAGACCGTTTCTCCGGTTTGTTGCGTAAAGGCATCGTGGAGTTTGGTGTTTGATATATATATATATGGTCATGTGATCAAGGCCTCGTTTGGCTGAAACGCGTAATGGTGGTGTGGTGGAGAGCAAAATAAAATAACTAGCACCAGTACCTGGGTTTGCCTCGTCTTGTCAAAACATGCGTGACTGCTAGAGACTTCTTTGTGCCTAAAATATATATATATATATATATATATATATATATATATATATATATATATATATATATATATATATATATATATATATATATATACATATTTAAACTTTACAGAAACACACAGTCACTGGAGGATGTCATCAGTGATATCATCAGTGATGTAATTTGAGATGTCAGCAATGATGTCATGAGTAATGTCACTGACCATATCATGAGTGATGTAATATGTGACGTCATCAGCAGTGCATTGCAGAGGTGCGAGTTATATTTAGCTCAACTAACTATAACGGATTAATTACTCTGGTTTTGTATGAGCAAAATGTCTAACTAACTATAATGTCCCTTTTTCACTGAATTTGTAATATTTTTTAAATGGTTTCTTCAGTTAATTTTAAAGGTTTTTTTTAAATGCTAATTTCTAACGATAACGTCACTGAAACCTATGGTTTCTTCAGTGAACTTTAAAGGTTTTTTATATGCTAATTACCAACTATAACTTCCCTGAAACCTATGTTTTTTTCCAGTGAATTTCTACGTTTTTTAAAATGCTAATTTATAAATATGCCTACAGAGGTAGGACATGTGCAGAAAGACGAAGAGAGGTGCAGAAAGAAGCAAAAGAAATGCCATAAGAGGCAACAGAAGTCCAGAAAGAAGTAGAAAGGTGGAGAAAGAAGCAAGAGATATGCAGAAAGAACCAACAGAGGTGCAGAAAGAGGCCTTGTTGCAAAGTCATCCTGTGCCCTGGGCACCCACCAACTGGTATTGGTGGTAACTGACTCTGACTGACCCTGGGCTCTGCCTAACCGGGCCCAGAGACAGTGCTATACTGAAAGACACTTAGAATACAGTGAAAACACATTCATACACTAGGGTACACTATAGGTTGGGGTACCCCTGTGATTTGCATGAAATCCACTGTAAGGCCCTGGTACATAATAGGGCAGGGAGATTAAAACTATCTCTAAGTCCCTGGCATATAATAGGACATGGCATTTTAGAGGCCAGCAGCTCTTTACTGCACTTGCATGTGTGCAATGCTGAGCCTGAGGTCAGTTTGAAAGTAGCCCTTTGTGTGCAGAAAGAGGCAAGAGAGGTACACAAAGAAGGAAGAAGGGTGCAGAAAGAGGCAAGTGGGGTGCAGAAAGAAGCAAGCGAGGTGTAGAAAGAAGCAAGGGACGTACATAAAGAAAAAACAGAGGTGCTAAAAGAGGTAAGAGCAGTGCAAATGAAGTACAGAAAGAAGCAAAAGAGGTGTGGAAAGAGGCAAGAGAATTGCTGAAAGAAGCACCAGAGGTGTAGAAAGAAGCAAAAGTAGTACAGAGAGAGGCAAGTGAGATGCAGAAAGAGGCAAGAGAAGTGCAGAAAGAGGTAAGACAAGTGCAGAAAGAGACATCAGGGGTACAGAAAGAAGAAAGGCAGGTGTAGAAAGAAGCATGGGCAGTGCAGAATGAAGAAACAGGGTGCAGAAAGAGGCAAGAGAAGTGCAGAAAGAAGCTTCAGAGGTACAGAAGGAGGCAAGAGAGTTGCAGAATCAGGCAAACGAGGTTCAGAAAGAGGGAGCAGGGATTCAGACAGAGTCAAGAGAGTTGCAGAAACAGGTAAGATGGGTGTAGAAAGAGGCAAGAGGAGTGTAGAAATTTGCTGGAAGGTACAGAAAAAAGCAAGAGCAGTGCAAAAGAACCAACAGAGGTACAAAAAGAGGTAAGTGAGGTGCAGAAGGAGGCAAGAGAGTTGTAGAAACAGGCAAAAGGGGTGCAGAAAGAGGGAACAAGTGGGCAGACTGAGGCAAGTGCGGTACAGAAAGAAGGGTACAGACAAAGGCAAGAGGGATGCAGAAATCTGGAACAGAGGTGCAGAAAGAAGAAAGAGCAGTGCAGAAAGAACCAACAGAGGTGCAGAAAGTAGCAAGAGGGGTACAGAAAGAGGCAAGTGAAGTGCAGCATGAAGCAAAAGAGGTACAGAAAGAACCAACAGAGGTGCAAAAAGAGGCAAGAGGGGTGCATAAAGGGTTAGGAGAGGTACACAAAGAGGCAACAGGGATACCGAAAGAAGCAGGAGGGTGCAGAAAGGAGGAAGAGAACTGCAGAAAGATGCAACAGAGGTGCAGAAAGAGGCACACATGATATAGAAAGAGACAAGAGAGGTGCAGAAAGATGCAACATAGGTATAGAAAGAGGCAGGAGTGGTGCAGAAAGAGGGAAGAGAGGTATAGAAAGAGGCAAGAGAGTTGCACAAAGAGGGAAGAGGAATGTAGAAACAGGCAAAAGGGGTGCATAATAAAGAAAGTGAGGTACATAAAGAGGCAGGAGAGGTGCAGAAAGAGGCAAGAAAGGTTCAGAAACGTGTAAGAGAAGTGTTGAAAGAGGCAATAGAGCTGCAGACAGAGGCAAGATAACTGCAGAAAGAGGCTAGAGAGTTACAGAAAGAAGCAAGTGAGTCACAGAAGAAGGCAAAAGAACTACAGAAAGAGGCAAGAGAGTTGCAGAAACAGGCAAAAGGGGTGCAGAAACAGGGAACAGGTATGCAGACTGAGGCATGAGAGTTGCAGAAAGAGGCAAGAGCGATGCAGAAAGAAGCCACAGAGGTGCAGAAAATAGGCAAGAGAAGTGCAGAAGGAAGCCACAGAGGTGCAGAAAGAGGCAGTAGGGGTGCAAAAAAAGGCAAGAGAAGTGCAGGAAGAAACAATAGAGGTATGGAAAGAGGCAAGGGAAGTGTAGAAAGCGGCATGATAGGTGCAGGAACTGTCAGGAGAGGTGCAGAAAGAGGGAACAAGGGTGCAGAAAGAGGCAAGAGGGGTACAGGAAGAAGCTAATGAGGTACAGAAATAGGCAACTGAGGTGTAGAAGCATGCAAGAGAGGTGCAGAAACAGGCCACAGAGGTACGGAAGTTGGAAAGATGAACAGAAAGAGGGAAAGAGAGTGCAGGGAAAAAAAGTTGCAGAAAGAAGCAACAGAAATGCAGAAAGAGGCAAGAGAGGCACAGAAAGAAGCAAGAGTTGTTTGCACACCATTAGTACCAATTTAACACCCACATTTAGCAATGAGTAACAGGTGACCATTCTAGGTTTGCAAAGGGCCTTCCAGCATGCTGTAACACTTGTTGCTGCATTTTTGGTAGCGTTTGAGCTAGAAACAAGGCTTTTTTTGTTCAAATCTGTAGATTAGGCAGCAGATGATGTATTATGTGGCTAATGCTTAAAAGGTAAAATTGTGAAAAAGTCTGTATAACTTTATTTTAAAATGTGTCTGTCACCTTCAAATTATTTGTAAATAGTGGACCTCATTACACACTCTTTTCCGATTGCTAACTCACCACTCTACCATGCACTGTGTTCTCACAAATACTGATACTCCATTGTACAACACAACACAGTACCAGACTCTCTGCCACTCCACTTCATGACACTACACTTGACAACACTTACCTATATGACACTGTACTCCACTGAACTCCATTCTATGCCACTACATTCTATGTCACTCTACAACACTCTATTCAATGGCATTCCACTCCACCACATTCCATTTCATGACACCCCAGTCACCGACACTCCTCCATACAACACTACTGCTCAACACTCCACTACACTGTACAACACGCCGCTCCACTCTATGATACTCCATGATCCGACACCCAACGCCAGTGCACACTATAACACTTTACTCCACTGCATGCTACGTCACTTCAGTCCACTCAACTCTACTTTAGGGGTGAGTGCTAAACTCCACTCTGACGTTTTGCCCCTCCTCACTCTTCTAGGAGCACGGAGTTCAGCAAAAACTCCACCATCCGCCACGTGGCAGAGTTTACTGGTGACCACCCCTAGTCAGGAACGCTCACACATACACACAAGGCCTTTGCAAGTGCGTTACCTCTTCCACAAGCACCTCTCCACTGTGGCTTCTTTCATTAAGTACCTCATATATGGCTGATTGTTTGGGCAGACAGAGGTTGATTGCGTTGTGCTGAGCAGCCCTGTCCAGTTGCACCACTGATTAACTGTACATATTAAAGAAAGTTTTTTAACACACTGTCTTGCCCTGCATTTGAGATGCAAAGTAGGCATGCCTCAATAGACTGCATGGGAAAATATTGCGAAGGCTGCTTCGCGATATTTACAACAATGCCCAGGCCGACGTAGCGATAAACAAAATCGTGCTAACCGGCCATTAACGCTGGATTTTAATGCATGCTAAAATCCAGTGTTAGGCATACTTTGCATCGGAGGTGGAATGTGGGGTTACGACCACAGGGTCGTATCATCAAGGTCATCGCTGTTTTGCAGGGAACATCGCTGGTTTTCCAGCGATTTTGAGACATTTCCCTGCTATCGCTGGAATTTTCATCGCCATTGCATACAGCGCTAGCCTGGCGATGAATTCCAGAGATAGCCGGTGATAGGGAAACTCGGGCTGGGTGCAGCCAGCGATAATTATCGCTACTGCTTGTTAATATGCCCGTCAGTTCCTTGGTCATGTTAGACAGATCTAAGGTGGTTTAACATATCTTGCATGTGGTGTTTTCATCTGCTTTCAGTTTGCTGCTACTTTTCAGCAGAATAGTAATTGACCACATGACAATTCTTCACTCCTAGGCGTCTGTGCATTCTTCTGCCCTCTTTTGTCCTAAGCATTTTTCATTTCAAGCACATCTGCACAGTGATAATATGAAGCATAGGAGGGAAGAAAGACAACCAGGGTAAAGGAAAGAGGCAACTAACTAGGGATAACTTCTGTGTAGCTTGTTGAAAATAGCCCAAAAACGTGAAGACCCCATTAAAGAGAACCTTTCCCTTTAAACACACAACCACTACAGCAAAGAAACTATTGTCAAGTTTGCAAACACATATGCATGGCTAGAGAAAAACGTGAGAATTAAGGGTAGCAAGCCTAAAATCCTGGGTTTCCAATGAAAACAACCTGTTAAAGTAAGACTTTTAATAAATGTATTACGTCAATCTGTAATGCTTCCTTCCACATGGGTCTAAATGACAGTACTCTCTGAGATGAGGATTATTTACAGCACAATCAATGGTGATTCTATGGTACAATGTTTGTAAATTACATTTGAACTCCCAGATGGAGAACAATTGCGTGACAAGGTGCATTTCAATGGGGGGTGATTTGAAGTCGAGTGGCAGATTGAACTGAATATTTCATTTAACTGTGTCATTTATTTATTTTTGTGAGGGCGATACAATCACCTGTATTTTTAGCAGCTCGCAAAGGAGTGGAATAACAGAGAACCAGCGACAGTTTGTGCATGAAAGCTGCAAGTCTGTTCTCATCTCAGCTTGAAAACAGAGCATTGATGTTTTCGTCCCTTTTATTAAAAATGTCAAAGCAAGGTGCAAGAGTTCTGATTATTTTCGTTTTCTGGGTTTGGAAGCACAACTTGTGTCTTTATCACATACTGGCCTGTGAATACAAAATAAAAGGGGAATATATACCCTTTAGGTGACCTCTACGCATTCTTGCAAAAGCCTGTGTAATTTATTAATGTTTGAATCTTCCGTGGCATGGTGATTATTTCTGCGGTTATATCACACTGGAACAAGATTAATCTTTGAAGTGACTGGATTCAGTTGTCATTGTGCCCGGCCCTTTGAGGCCCAGCCCATGCTCCGGCAGCTTCAGCTCCTGGAGCATGTCTCCGTCAGTAGTAGGATTTTGATACTAGTATTTCATACCGCTTTATATAGACCAGTCTGTTGTGAAGTAGGTTATCAGTCAGTTTCTACACAACTCAGAGGATAAATGGTGTGTTGGGGTGTGCTAATGTTCATCAAAGCACTGTAAAGTAGGCATGGGGGAACGCAGTGGAATTCTGCAGAGTTTTTACTGCGCGGAATTCAGCAGAGTAAAACTCAGCAAGGTCCGCCCACCCCAACTCCACTCTTCTACTCTACAATACTCCACTCTATGACACAAACCTCTGTGACACTCTCCTTCATGGTACTGTACTAAAATAAAAACCATTAACATGCAATGAAAAAAGCAATTTTTTTAGGTTAATTTATAGTTAGAAATACCTTATGTATTCTCTCTATACAAACGCAACTTAAAATACACAAACAGTCAAAATTGTAAACTTATAATTATAGCTTCAATTTATAATTTACACACCATTTTCTAAGTGCTATAAGTCATGCACCTCTAAACATAGTATTGTCACCTCACTCGCCACACTACATTAAATGTAGCTAAGGCCTTCCATGCACTCTTTATACCTTTGCATACTACATCACGTGTAGCATGTGAAATCATAACCTCCACAGGAACACTTTATTTTGCAAATGACAATATTTGTCACAACACAGTGCATGGCAGAGTGGCGCGTTATAGTTATTGTTGTCTTGTTATTGAGCTTAAAAGAGTGTGTACCAAGGTCCTCTACTTATATTTTGAAAGTGGTGGATAAATTGTAAATGAAACTTATAGTTAAACTTTAGATTTGTTAAAGTTTGTGTAGTTTAAACTTGGTTCGTATAGGGAAAATACGTTTTCCCAACTATAACTAAGCTTTAACCTTTGTTTTTGTTGCATTGAATATATACATATAAATATATAGTTACACAAAGCAATGGTGGAAAGAGACAGCACTACAGAGCATTTCCATGAATACAATTTATTATTCATAAGTGCAGCAAGAAATTCCAAGACAGAGTGTAAGCCTGGACAGCCTTCTACTGGACAAAAATGTAATATGTCATTAGTGACATCAATAATGATGTACTTTAGCATGTCAAGAGTGATGTAATATGTGAGATCATAAGCAGTGAATGGTAGGGGTCAGTTGTTATTAGTTCACTGAAATATAAATTTAAGTGTGTTCCACCATACTATAACATCTCTTTAACCTTTGTTGCATTCCAGTCAATTCCAGCATTATTTTAAGGTAAGATCATATTATCATACCTAGCCATAACATGTCTTTAAAATGTGTTCTTTTTCAGTAAATTGCTGGGAGATTTTGATGATATTCACCCAAAACCTCAACTGAAAATGGCCTTTGTCCATGCACAGATGGAGTTGGCCCAGGCCCGCCCGTCCTTTTAGGTGGTCAGACTACAGCATTCTTCCCTCCGTAGTCAGCTTGCTACTCCTGACCCTCTCCTGTCTGCTTCTGTTCTCTATCTGTATGTCCCTGTTCTCTCTCTCCTTTCCTCCGTGGTCCATTGTGCTGCCACTGCCCATGCCAGTTTGCCCTCTAAGGTCAGCTTGCTGCCCCTGAATCATCTGTTCATATGTGGGCCCCTGGAACCTCGCTCCAACCCTCCATGGTCTTTTGTACCACCACTACCCTTGCCACCTGCACTTCCTCATTTTAGCTTTCTGGAACACTAACCAAAATTTCTGTGTCGTAAAGGCCTCATATGTTGATCATTTCTAAAAAAGATATGTTTTATATTTTACAACTTTCAGGTGTGCTGCACTTCTGTCATAAAAGCAAATATTAGGCTAGAGGGAGTTTTGTGCATATGACTTAAAGTGTGCATTTATATTCGCTCCTCTATACTTGGATTCACATGTGTTTTCTGACATAGACCTATTTATTGCTACTGATTCTTAATTATTATGATGTATTTGAAGGTGTTTTTCTGGCTGAGGCTAACTTGGTCTCAATTAGGCCTTGACGCCATTTTGCTTAAACTGGATGCCGCATCATGATGTTTAAACTGTGTTTATATTTTGTGTTTGACACTGCATGTAGCAAGACCTGAATTGTTTATTTCTGTATGATATATAATTCTTGAAGAAGTTTGTAAAGGAAGCTTTTACTACATCTCAAGGTTCTTTCTGCTAACATGTTGCATTGCATTCATTTGCAGTGGTTCTATGTTCATTATGAAACTTGTTTGTTCTAATATCTATGGATGGAATTAGGTCAGAAACGGGCAAGACAGTATTCAAGCAGTGGGATAGTGCTAAGGGGATAGGGTTATGTAACATTTTAAAATGAGAAAATGTGATTTATTAGAGCAATTATCACATCATGCTCACCCTGAAGTTTTGTAATGTCTATAAGAAGAACATTGTATAGAAACCCTTGAATTGGGGGATGAGCCAGAGACCTTCCTTGATTTCTAACTTATTGTGCTGCACAATTGAGACTTAATCTAATTCTGATAATGCCTATTAATGTTCACTATTCCTATTACTGAGATACTTGATATCAAATGATCTCTATATACATTAATGAGATTGCTAGTGCTTTACATGTTTCAAATTTCTATATGTCACTTTAAACTTTTTTAACCTACATGTCTTTTCCATAATTTATTCTCGAACTCCCATTTTGAGTCATTCTTTTCTTGTTGATTGTATTTTGAAATACAGTTCAGAATCTTGTCCCTGGGGACACATTACCTCATTGACTTTAAGGTTAACATCATTCCCAATCCATTCAATTTTGTTTACTAGGGTATTTTGCCCACACAATCTATTTGTTATTTAGGTCACTGTGGGAAGATGCAGTAGTATACTGGGGAGTAAGCTAAAATGTTAGTGCTGGTGTTGAAAGTAAGATATGCAGTCTCCCTGTTAGAAGGGTTTAGTGACATGCATGAGAAATACATTTGAAAACTGATTGAAATATGTCTCATTTTACCTTTTAAGAGCACTAACCAAAATGTCTATGGTAAAATGAACCACCTCATTATTTTCATTTGTATAGGAAATGCTTCATGTTTTACAGCTTTGAATCCATCAAGATTGCTTCGGATGTGCCACACTGTTTTCAGAAATACAGAATTATTAGTAGTCTAATTGCTTATTAGAAAAGTGTAGGAGGCTGCAGCAGAACAATGGGGAATCAATTGACAGGCTGCTGCTACTGTTTGAAGTACATGTTTTACTCAGAATGTCAGACTTTATTCTTACATGATTGAGGAAAAAAATTTGAACTTACAGCTAATATTCTCTTACTTTAGCTACCATTAGCCCTATGTGAAAATCAAGGGAGAAAACAGTTTTCTCTGAAATATGATTCATCAATATGATTTATCTAGTCACATTGTGGTAGAGAAAGGGGTTGGGGCCTCCAACTAGTTTTTCGGAATCCCGCTTTAAGGGACTTACTGAGGTGACAGGAGGGCTTCTTGGCCCTCAAGGTCCCTCAGCATCCAAGAGGACTTCTCCCCAACCAGAAGAGTGCCAGGAGGTGTGTTTTTCAGAGTGGTGGAGAATGGGGAGATGGCCTCCGTAGACCTCTCAGCAATCTCACTGTTGGGACTGACTGAAGGTATCAGGAGAGGTAGTTAACTCCCAAGGACAGTCAATAGCCAAGGGAACTTCATTCCCCTACTAGTAGTGTACCAGGAGGTACATTTGTAGAGTGGTGGAGAAAGGGAGCATGGCCTCCAACAACCTCTCAGCAATTCCGCTGTGTGGGACTTACTGGAGATAATAGGAGGAGTAGTTGACCACAAGGTCCCTTAGCATTCATGAGGACTTCGTCCACCAACCAGTACTGTGCCAGGAGGTGCGTTTGCAGAGTGGTGGAGAAAGGGGGCATGGCATCCGAAGAACTCTCAGCAATCTTGCTGTGTGGGATTTACTGGAGGTAATGGGGGCTCGTTGGCCTCAAAGACCCCCAGCAGCTGAGGGGTCTTAATCCCCCAACCAATTGTACGCCAGAAGGTGAGTTTGTAGAGTGTTCGAGAAAGGGGCTGGGACCTTTGACAACCTCTCAGTAATCCCACTGTGTGGGATTTGCTGAAGGTAACAAGAGGGTTTTTGGCCTCCAAGGAACCTGAGGAGGAAAGGGGACTTTACCCCCCAACAGGTGGCTGTACCAGGAGGCATGATTGCAGAGTGGTGGAGAAAGGTGGCATGGCCTCCAACAATCTTTCAGCAATTCCGATGGGTGGGATATATTGGACGGGTAATTGGCCCCCAAGGACCTTCTGGAGTCAAGGTGACTTCATCTCCCAACTAGTAGTGCACCAGAAGACTTATTTCTAGAGTGCTGGTGAAAGGGTGCGGGGCCTCCGGCGACTTGCAGCTGGGTATTTTCTCTTATTTTTATTGTTTCACCCCAGGGACCCCATCTCCCAGGACCCAGACATTTAAAAATGATCCTCTTTATTTTATGAGAGAGGGGCTGCGTGGCCCAACTCCCTGAGTCAATTTCAGCCTTGGGACCCCATTTCCCAGGGCTCGGCCCACATGTAATAGGGGGGGTGGCTGTATGGCCTCGTCCCTGGGCCAATTTGGGCATTGGGGACCCCCATTCCCAGTGCCCTGGTGTTTTTTATTTATTTTTTACTGTTTTAAGGGAGGGGGCAAGGGCTTTAGTGTGTACAAAATGTGAGCCTAACTATAAGTCACCAAAACCTTTAATTTCTTTAAGTGAATTTCTAAGTTTTTTTTATATTTCATTTCATAACTATGACATCCTTGCCATCTTTACTTTTTTTCTTTGTGGATTTCTAAGTTTAAAAAAAATCTTATTTCCTAGTGATACCATTCTTGTAACCTTTGTTTTTCTTTGCATATTTTTAAAGTTATTTCAATTCTTTAGTATAATGTCCCTCTAACCATTGTTTTCTAGTGAAAAATATTTTTTAATGAAACGCACCTAGGGGCGATTCCGATTCAGTGAAATGCCCTCCGAATAGCCGTATGGAGCTTTTTTCCTGTACGAATCGTATGCAGAACTGTACCCATACGTACGATGTAGTACAATGTGTATCCAAAGCAGTTCTCAGTACGAAGTATAAGTATGAAAAGTGTTATCATTCGCATCCAGAGTGGGACACTTAACCCAGGAGTAAAAGACTTTAACGCAGTATGCAGGGTCTGCTTTGACCATAAAAGCAACCAGAGACCACATATTGGGGACTTCATGTTGAGTAACCAATGTGTGGCAGTTCAGCCATATGCAGATACAGGGGATTTAAACTGTAGCACAAAAGCGGCAATACCCTTTCAAAATTCAAGCTTGAAAAACCTACAGCAAGACGCAGTGCCTAAAAAATAAGTAGGTAAAACCCCCACACCATGGACGTCTCGGGGCAAAGGTGCAAGGGTATTGAGGAAGAGCACAAGCGCTATTCGGGTGTCCCGCAAATTACTACTAGTCCAAATGTAGTCAGCACCATGATGCAGGGATTCTGTAAAATCGCAAATCTATGCTTGGGACCATGGAACCGTAGTAAACAGGGACTGAGTTATCCTACCACCTTAGTATATCTGAGCCCAGATTCAACTACCTATAGTGTCTCACTTGCCCTCCTTCTCACTCACAGAGGAACAAGTGAGCATACACTTCAGAAGACTCCCAACTCTCCTAGGAATTGCGGTAACAGGACACATTTTTTCGCTCTCACACTGGTACTAGTTCAGAATAAGATCTGACAGAGACATGAGAAAAGTTTAAAATATTTATTTTATCTATTGTGCTCTAGTATGCAGTATATATGCCACAACAAGTAAGAAGATGCCTAACACAAATATGGTGAGCATAGTAAGTAATCCATAAACCGTAAAAGTAGCTGTCATGATATTAGACAGGGTTGAATAACAGCTTTACCCTTCTATAGAAGCAAAATGATTATATATCAGAAGATCTCTGGGTGTTTGCAGCTGACTCCCTACCTTAGCATGCACAGATGAAGGTTCTACATCTCAGGTGCAGTCGCAATCTTGTCAGTCTACTTTCATGTCTGTGCATACCTATATGACAAAGAGTACATGTTATCAAAGAACAGCTGCACTTGAGTGTTGTGTCTAGGTGCTGGAGCCTCACCAGAATAGAATGCCAAGCGGCATTGTTGTTTGACCTTGTCTACTGTGTTCAGACTAAATCCAACGAAAGATTGCAAAAACAACAGCAGGTTCTGTGTGAAAGTACAGCATGGTACAAAGCAAGATGCATATGTAAAGTAATCTGTACAAAAGAGAGAGCAGCCAACTCCATGCTCAGGCTAATATAAGGGAAAACGGTAATGGGCCAGCAGAGACACATGGCACCATCCACCTGGTCAGGATGGTAGCACCAACATGACAACAGAATTCAGGTAATAAGCAGAACTAAAGCGTTTGAATGGCAGATAAGTCAAGATGAAACAAGTTGGCGGCATAGCCATTCATTCATTCAGTTTCACCTTTATTTCGGTTCAAGGAACCAGAAAAGATCATAGAGATAATATTTACAATAAAACACAATTATTACATCAGCTGTCACTTTCGGTAAACACATTGCATATATACTGCAGACTATTATATAAAGATCTTTTATGAGGAGATACCATTTTTTAAAAGGTCTTACCTTCGCTCTCTATATTGTAAGTAGATTACGTAAAGTGCATGTGTGTAGTAAACAGTTAAAACAACCAGAATAATTTAAAAGGTCATAGCGATAGTATTTTTAATAAAACACAAATAGACGCATTTAATGGATGAGCTGTCATTTTCGGTAATCGCATTGTGTATATACTGTAGACTATTATAAGCAGTACTATCATAAAAGGTTCCATATTGTAAAGGATATATCTTCTCTATCTATATTGTAAGTAGATTATGTAAACTGGATGTGTGGAGTAAACAATTAAGACATCCAGAGTAATTTGTTTCAGAAAATAGGATGAAAATGTTTCATGAAATATAAAATTAATCTTCATCACTATTACAACCAATTTTAGCCTAAAGTGTATGCATTTTCTCATCCATGCTGAGATGAGTTGGTTCCAAATTTTGAATCGATGCAAAAGTTTGTGTGAGCTAGAGGATGCATTGTGTGAGCTGGAGGATGCACCAAAAATGAATCAGTAGGGCCACTTCATGAAATGAAAACAAAAACCTAGAGGTGGAGAATTTTCAGTATTCCTGAGCATACATTTTGCATTTGTTTTCTATTCATTACCATTCCCATTAGTATGCCTTGAGAGCCATGCCTGGTGCAGGTTTCCAAGTATGCCACTGAGAATGTCATGTGGCTTTTTGTAAAGGTTCCTATTCCCTGTAGCAATTTACTCTGCACAAAAGGAATAGAGGTTTATGCAAATCCCCGTGAGAAAGCCTTTTTCCTATATCTCCACCAAATATGGGGCTGATCTGTTAATTTTCAGATCCTGGAAGGTGGGTTACTCAAGCCCTTTGCTAGAGCAAATTTTCAACCACTTCCAGGGCTGGGAGAGGTCAGAGAGAAGCTTGGTAATGCGTTTTTGTGGCAGTTGCCAAATGTCTAAGGCCAAACTCACCTTGAATTATACACCTAATTTGTGAAAAGGTACATTAGGCCATAAGCTTACCATTGAAACAGAATTTACCTGTGTGAACTGTGCTAGTTATTTGGGTTCTCTAAATCAACCTACAGAGAAGAGCTCAACAGCAGCAGGACATTTGCAATACTTGGACCCCATAGCTATTTTATCTGGGTGTTTTTAGGAATCTGCATGTTCTTTCCAATAAGGAGTTGATGGCTAAGGCACATCCTGTAGTGAGAGCAGGTCTGGTGGGCTTCTGAGATTAATTTTACCGATAGTATAGTTTCTTTTATATTTATGTGTATTACATATAGCTGTTCTAACCTAGGCAAGATTGGAGTAATGTAAAGGTGTGTCAGGGAATTGGAACAGTCAGAATGGGCCGATCCAAAGGTCTACACAGACTATTCTTGGTGATATTTACAAATGGCTTTGAGATATTTACAGATGTGCCACTGTCAAAAGGTTTTGACCAGATTCTGACTCGATTAGCAAATGTTCCTTCTTTTAGTCAGCATTTCATATATATTGTTTCTAGGCATCTAAGCAATGTACTTCACTTAAGGAGTTGGGTGGTTGACAGGATGATGGACATGTGTAAAATATAGCATAATTAGAACATGATGCACTAGCCCTCAGACAACCTTGATGACCACACCAGCCTCAATTTGAGCATTATTGTTATCCTTTTGCTGATGTATTTTATTTGCATGACTTATGTTATTGGTGTGACAAATGCAATTCTTTAAGAAAATGTGCAATTTAGGAAACATTACAGTTATAATAAAGTTATTATGGTCACCGACAGCAATTGGAGAACATTTGAATTTTATTTGATGTATTTTCTCCTAAATTCATTTGACTTTAAAAACAGATAATCTCATGGAATATATTGGATGCATTTGTTGAAATTTAAATATATCACTTGCTCATATATAAAAAGTCGATTGTCAAGATGAATAAAGATACAATCATGTATAAAAATGAAATTGTATCTTTATTGACAAATTCACCTGTTTTGAACTCCATGTTGACCACGACTTAGAAATACGTAGTTAGGCATGCTCTGAGACCAAAGCCTGTGTTCACTGATTGACAGATCAAAGATGGGGTGGCACCTAGCCAGCAGACAAATGTGCGAACAGGAGATCCAGGAACAATTCCACAGCTAGGAGCACCAACACTACAATGGTCCAGGGAGATTGGCCGCAATAACGCACACATGGCCGGAGGTGTTCGTGTTAACAAAAAACCATAAAGTCAGATGCCATATGAAGTAAGGAACACTTAACCAAACAACACACAGCACACACAGTACACACAGTGAGCATGTTCTCCCCATGCAGCCATCTGGACACGTTACCCTCTGGCTGCATTGTGTCTATGCAAGTTGGTTTCCGGTACATATGTTTTATATTATTTCTGTTAGGCGCCTTGATGCCCATGGGCGAAGTCTGTGCAATATAAAATGTCCTTCATTCATTCATTCATTCAAGGTATAGGCCCACCTGGATACCTCATTCAATACCTTCATTTATGTCTGCAAAGACAGAGGTACACATTTCTTACCAAAACATTTCAATGCATTCAATGATCTGTATAAAAGTCTATATTAGACCGATTGTAAATGAAGGAAGTCCTTGGGCCATGTGCCTGTGACTGTGCTCACATGTGCATTGTTTAATTAAATTAACTGTTCCTGTTTTGCCAAACATCTTTTGTCTATTGTTTTTCAAGGTATTTCATGTTGAAGCAACGCACTCATTGGATTGATGTATTTGACTCAACTTAATTATGTTTGTTATATACCTGGTGTAATTATTGAAGTAAAAATTATGATTTTTCTCTATTCTTTTTCCTCTATTGTAGCCTAGCTTCAGATCTACTCCTTCCTGCTCTTCCTCGCCTCTTGATCATCTGACTGAGGCCTTTACTGACAATCTGTGCCTGGCATTCAGAACTCATACTGTGCATCTTAAAGCTGGCCTCTTGGCTCTGAAATTGATTTCTGCACAGGGAGGCGCCAAAAGTAGAACAAATCTGCCTTCAAGACATATATCGGACACTAAAGTACATTTTGTGTGCTAAATTGGAAATGCATTTCCTGTTTACATTTCATTTTTATCTTGTACTATGAATTGGAGTTTGTTTTGCAGCAATGTTTTTTCCCATACTGTGATTTTGTGCTGTACATGTTTTTCACCTTTCCATAAAAGCTTTCGGTAATTCTGTAGCACAGCCTTAGTCTGCAATTAATTCAGACTTGTATCTGCTTTAATTTTTTTAAACTCCTCTCTCCCTCACCCAAACTACACAGAGTCTTTTCTTCAGAGTATTTTCAGTGCTTAATTTGAGCAGGTGGTTGGAGGTGGGGCCCACCGGAATATTTTTTAGGGGCACCAGCATTTATTTTCCCTCACCAGACTTTGACCCAAATAGGAGTGAGAAAAACACAAAAAGGGGAAAAATGGAGAAAGAAGAAGACAGTAAAACTGGAAAAGTGAGACACAAGAACATGCAGCAGTGAAGTAGAGGGGCAGGGAGTGTCTGGTAAAAACCATTCATCCTTGGTATCCATCACCACGCCCTCCCACAAAGCCGGTGGCAGCCTCTGAACAGAATTTCAGACCCCAGTACTTATTATTTTACAAATAAGCACTGCCCATTCCTGCTGCTTTACTTTGGGTAACCACAGTTTAACCTCCGATAATGTTGAAACTAGATAATGCTGAGTATTCCAATTTATAAATGTAGCCTCTTGCAGGGGGTCCCAATGCTCGCACTGATCTCTGTCTTCCAACACATTTCAGTCTATACATTATCTGTTGCTGGAAAAAGGCCTTTATATTTGTCCTTTTTGTAAATTGTGTGTAAATATTGAAGCCACCATTGACATACAATTGATGAATGGGTATCTTTGGAAACAGAGAAAGCACACCATTTGTAATTCCAACAATGTGGTTTACAGACTGACATGTACTTGTCTAAAATATCAAATTAAAATCGTTACCCATAATTTAAAAGTGTGGATACGAAAACATACAGGCAGTTGATGTCAACTAAAATTAATCACAAAGCTGGTAATTAGTATAAAGATTTCCATTCCCAACGTCAAGAGTAAAATTGATGGTCCAAGAATAACTGAGATGAGAGAGATTGAGCGTAGTCTACTGAGAAAAGAACAAGGATTGATTTTTTTTTAAACTGAACTTGATTACATCTTCAGGGTTAGCTCAAATAGGCCATGGATAGGCCTAGTTGTAGGAAGGGGAGGGTTGCCAGAGGGGATCACTAAGGGTGGGGAGCAGAAGGGATTTTTATTTTTTTAATGTAGGTCCTCAAGTTGGTATAGCAGAGTAGCACTGTTTAGATGTAATCGTCTCGTAAGCAAAAATATCAAACAAATATAATAAAAATACAACAAATAACTAAAACTAAACCTTTTTAAAAAAAATGAGCACAGAGAGTGAAGGGTTACTGACTTTTGAAATATTATGTTGGAGCGTGAATGGGTTGAGGGTTAAAAAGAGGCGACATGCTATTCTGCACTAATAAATATGCTGCAAGAAACTCATCCCAGAAGGCAGGAATGTAAGGATCTTTTTTTGAAGCAAAAGTGGGTGGAAAACATTATAGCCACAGATAAGTTGCATAGTGTTAAATGTGTAGGGCTAATAGTTAAAGTTAAATCAGGAATTGAGTTGGTCCACCACAAGGCCAATGAGGGGGAGGGGGCGTTGTATCATGGTAGAAGTTAAAATAAGTCACTTATGTATGATAATGAGTTACTACGGCCCAAATATAGACAATAGTTCATAGCTGGCAAATATGTTTTCGACTCTGTTCCATGTTAAACACCTATAATTTTAGGGTGAGATTTCAACATTCTCTTAGATAATACTCTGGACAGATCCTCCACACAAATATAAATTAATTCCCCGAAAATTAGCTCATATCTGGCGGATATGTTGGAAAATTATAACTTATGTGATGTTTTTCGTGGAGTTAAAGGGAACAACATGAAAAAAATTAGTCAATATTCCAGGCTAGATTATTATTTTATGGATAGGACGGAAGTAGAGAAAGTGGTGAGAATAGAGCATCTCTCCAATACCTTTCAGATCCTGCAGCAATTCTTCTTAACAACTTCGGCGCTGATCACAAGCTCAGCTCGTCATGAGGTTTACCTGTTGTGCGCTCATGATGAGCTGAGCTCGTCATGAACTGCGGGATTTCGCATTTTTCTGCGCACAGCGGTAAAATGCGCCGCAGAGATGCAGTTAAATTTGAACTAAATGAATCATGGGGGCCTAGGAGATGGACAATGAATAGAAGGATCCTGCTACAGGAGTGGGTGGTGGCAGAATTGGCACACAGCTCAGAAGAATTTCTTTCTTATCAGCTTGTCATCGATGCCCCTGAATGTAATATGGAACGCATACAAAGCTTTGTTAAGGGGGGCACTCAAAGGTATGTCAGTGACTTGGGCAAGGGAGGAGAGAAGCACATTTTCTAGTCTGGAGGAAAGGGTAGGGGGTTTAGAAAAGGTGCTGAAGAGAGAAGGTTTAAGTGAAGAGGATAGGAAGGAGACTGAAGAACTGCAGATGAAATTTAGAGTCAAGATGGAAGAAAAGGTTCGGCAACAATGGGAAGTAAGTAGAGCTAGAGATATATTTGACCAGGTTACCTGGAGCTATGTTATGGCGGTAATGGATTATTTCTGAATGGGTAAATTAATAATAGGTACACTAGAGAAGATTTATAGAAGCCCAACGGCCCGTGTTTTAGTGAATAAAAGCCTATCACCCTCTGTGAAGATAGAAAAGGGGACAAGACAAGGTTGTCTTCTTTCACCCATACTTTTTGATATGTCTATTGAGCTGTTTGAAACTGAATAAGGGAATGAAGGCATTTAGGTTTGAAGCATTCTCCAGGAAGATTGCGCTATATCATCTAATGCTCTTTACTTCAGATGTACGTTCAGCTTTACCCCAACTAACAGCAGAGGCAAGAGGTTTTGGTGCCCTTTCGGGATATAATGTCAATAAGGAAAAACAGATATAATGGTGTGGAATCAAAACAAAGTGTATAAGAAGTGCCACGTACATGAGATAGCTGGGAATAGACATAACCAGAGATATAGGGAAACTTGCCACATTAAATTTTGAGAAGACAAGCCAGGAAGTAGGAACATTGTTAAAAAGATGGCAGAATCTCCCACGGTCTATTTATGGGTGAATACATTTGGCAAAAATATCCTTTCTGCCTAAAGTTACTTTTAGGTAGGCCTATCAGGAGCACAGTAAAGATGCTGGTGTATGAGGGACTGGGAAATGGAGGCGAGAATACCTCTGTCATTATAGACTTGGGGGAAGCCTTTACCAAGTGTGGATTTGCTGGTGAAAATGGGCCACAATGTATTATACCGATTGAAATAAGCAAAACTGAATTTCCAAAGCTTATAAAAGTTATTCAGTACAATATCAATACAGAAGAGTTGTATTCATAGTTGAATACACATGCTTTATTTCAGACATATTTTAGTGAATCCAAGAGATTGCACTGTATTGTGTCTCCTGAATGTATGACCCCCTTTTGTAAATGTCTCTAATAAGCTCAATGTGGGTTTTTTGTTGTTGTCATCATTCAGTTTTTTTTGTCATCATTCTGTTATGCAAAATGTAATTTAGTCAATTACATATTAAATACAAAATCCAGAAATGAATTATATAACATATGCTAAATAGCTGCATGTTGCTATTAAATTGTCGGAGTAAGAAACTATACATGTGTGCAAATTGCCACAATGCTAAAGATAAAATTTGAATTCACATTCTAAAGAAATAAAATAGGCCTCAAAAAGAAAATTATGTACTTTGTAATAATTATGACAAAAAAACAAAATGTTACAGCATTTTCCTTAGATACATTGTATTAGATATTAAAAGGCATTCCCATGACCTGAGTAAATTGGTTGTTGCTGAACTAACCACAATATAATAGAACAATAGATTTGGACCGTCTTGAAATGCCTCCGTTTTTTAATAGACTGTGACATGCTTACTTTCAGCACCAGAGAAAAAAAAAGCTTTCCAACAGCTGTGTTTAAACTGTCTCACTGAGAAGAATCTGTATGACACAACAAATAGGGATTAAACTCTGTCAAACCATTACAAATACAAAAAAGTTTTTTTCTCCTCAGAAAGGTGCAGAATTCGACACCTGCTGGTCACAGCAACAGCTGCGTCAAAAGCACATGGTTATTTCTGACTGCAGGCTAACGAGGGGAAAATGCTGAGTCAACTAGATTTTAACTCAGTGTAAACCTGGTATACAGGCCTGCATGATTTTAAAAGTTACAAAAAACAGTTTCATTATTTTGGATAACAGAAAAAGATCAGTAGGGATTTCCTTTCCTAATGCCCTTTTACGTAAGCACATCCGTGGTTTTGATGTTAAATAATAACTGTCCTTTAAAAAGTAGTGCCGAATTTTCATGTTTCCAGTAAGACTTCTGTGCTTAGGGTTATAAATGAATGTGTTTAAATATGATAGGAAATGAATGAGGCTTGCTTTTCATACGTGAAACAATCAAACGGGTTGGTGTTATTAAAAAAAATCATTTTGATTATATAAAAAAAATCTTACTAAAAATAGGGGGCACTAAAAATGTTTTTTTATCTCTATACTGCCTAATAATCATGCTGTTAACTCCTAGCATCAAAGTTGAATTTAAGTAGCGCTTTACCGCAATGGGGGGGAACTAAGATGGAAAATGTCTCTTTACCCAGGCGTACAAAACTCATTTGTATAAGGGTGTACCTTATACACTTCTGATCCTCCATCTCTGTGATATGTAGTGGACATTCTGGGGATGACTAATATGCCAAAACATTGAATGTTATTCATTTTTAAGTACTCCAAGCACCAAAGTCAAAATTGGGCAAAATCCACTGTTTAAAAGCAGTTCTGCCACTCAGAGCAGTCTTCAAACTGATCGTAGGCTTCAGTAAATGTACACAAGTAAGTATAGAATGAACAGCTGACCTCTATACTGCTAGGAAAGCACACTGCACACTGCACACAAATGACACTAAATGTAAAAACCCAGCAGAAGTAATTAAACGTACCTCTAAATTACTGGCAAACAGGAATGGAATATGACTGCTTTTCAGCTATCCGTCTCCGGGGTCACTTTGAATTGGAAAGCCTCATGGAAAGGCTTGCACAAAATAGGACAGCTGGTAAGGGTTAAAGGTCGAGTTCTGCATTTAGCAGCCTAGCAGGGCTCAGAGCAAGGTTTACTTTGACACATTGACCTCTGAAACTTTTTGAAAGACGAAGTGGCAGCGCAGGGAGAGAAAGAGAAGTTTTGCTTATTATTTTTGGCAAAAGCAAGTTTTTGTGTACTCATATGAACAGACGGAAATACAATGGTATATGTGAGCTCTGATTCTAAGAATAGCTCTGCCACAAATAGAAGTAGATGGTGTCGACAGAAGTAAAACCTTTTTCAGGTTTTCCTACTGTCGAAATGGGGGAAAGAGGTTAGCTCCTATACAAATCTATTTTTTCTCACTTTTTTTTAGCCTGTCTAAGCTGTCTGTGAAATAGCCATGCGACATTTAATTGGCTATTCAGTAATACTGTTTTGAAAATTGTTAGCAATAATAAAATTAATAAAATATATATGCTATGTTACTACCCATCCTGTCTGATGAAATTATGAAAGGATGAGTAGTCTAGATTGCTGTTCCCTTATTTGACCTTTAAGGGGAACTAGATGTGGGTAGTTTTTGTTCTAAAATTCTCAGGTGATAACACCATTATTATTAGCTAGTCTGTGTAAAAAAACTGACAGTCCCTATTAGAACTGGTGTTGCATAGTTTGGATCATGAAAAGTAGAATGTAGGAAAGACGCCCATGTGATCCTTAGCAAACATTTTTGACAAAAATATTGTTTTATAGGGGTTTGTTTGTCACAACATGTTCTGCTGGAGAAATGTATGTACCCACTATGTTGAGTTTTTAGTTCTTTACGTAATAAGAATCCCTGTTAAATTAGCAGTTTTAGATTTTCCTGCTGCCCCAATAACATGAGAGCATGGTCCTAAGCGTACAATGTAGGAGTTTATATTAATAGAAATCATTTTAGAAGTGTCTGAAGTCCTGTACAAGTAATGCAAAGTCTATGAGTAAAAATGTAGAAGATTTCCTTTTTTCTTGAGGGTTTTCAGATAAATAATATAGGAATATACAGATGTAAGGATTTGGAGTGTGTCTGAATTATTTTTCTTTTTTCCTCTGAATTTAGGAAATTAACACAGACTTCCTTAGCTGCTTCAAATAGAGTAATGGGTCCAGGGTTTTTACTTCCAGATAGATAAAGTGGTTCTTGTGTGCCTTGCTAATATGTAAGACGTCCCAAGACTGGGAAGTATTCTGAGACTATCCTTTCTGTTGATAGATTATTTCTGTGCCTTGTCTAAAGACCTTTTGTTTTGTCCACCAACAGATATATGCTGCCGTACAACCATTGCCAAAGGGCCCGGACATCAGATCCAGACTGGGAAGTCAGCACAGTCCAGCTTGAAGCCAAGATGAAGTTAACCAGCACAGTTGTTGCTGGAAACTAGGATCTATCTCAGTGAAGGTGGAAGCACTGGGATGTGAAGTGTGCACCCCTGCCACTGTCTTCGGTGAAAGACGGGGTCACAAATCAGAAAGGAAAAGTCGTGGATCAAGTTTTTGATGCTCAGCTGAGAGAGTCACAGGTCGACCAGACCGGCAAGGGGGCTTTCCCTTAAGGTGACCACTTTTGAAACAAGGGTTGCTTCAGAGATCCTAGCATCAGGACTCTGAATCCTGGTACCAAAGTGAATGCAAGTTTGTACCTTTGTTTGTTGATAAAGAGATACCTGGGCACACTGGAGAATCTGTGGCCCCAACAAAAGAGCAGTGCGCCAATGGAATAATACAGAAGTTAGGGAAGGACTTGGATTTAGGGTACAGGTGCTGAGTCTCTGGTGCCTGTTAATTTGAAGTGAAGAAAACTGGTGCACTGCCTGAGACACTGGACAGGATAGTTGAGGGCATTTGCCTTGGGGGGTGATTGCCCTATCCTCAAAGAAGGGCTTCTTTTCCTTCTCAAACTGGGCTGTGATTCCTGATTTGCGAGTTGTGCAGCTCCACTGTCGGAACAACAAGAGCCTGCCTGTGAGGCTCAAACAGACACACGGAGAAGTCTGCCCTCTGGCTGGTTGTACAGAGGCTTCAATTTGCCCAAGGACCTACGTTTTTTGTTAGTAATGTACCCATTCAGACGTCCCATTTTTGAGGAGGAGCAGCCCTTTGCGACTCCTCGTCCTAATTCCTAGGACCCTGTGGGGTCCTCCTAATCCATTGGAGCCAGGATCATTTTTGTAAAAATATGTTTAACTGCTTTAATATTTGTATTAGGTATAATGTTTTTTGCGATAGCAACATGCTTCTGAGCAGTTAACAAATGCGACTTTGCCCTCCTCCTAAAAATATAATGATTGATATTCTAGCCCTCATAAAAGGAACACTGGAAAAGTATATTGAAATAGTTTTTATTAGATATGTGCTGTTGGCTATTCTGACATTGAAATGGATGGCCACTGAAATGTATCAGAGCCCTCAAAATGTTTTTTTACATAGAATTGGACTAGATGGTTCTAGGATTTGATTTTTGATTAGGGCTAGGAAAAATGTATAATCTGTTTGTGATAATAGTCATTACTCTCTCCTGCTATCTGTATGCTTTGTTCCCTTTGTACTCCTGATTATACCTTATATATACCCTCCTAATGAAATGTTTAGAATGAAAAATGCCCACCTAGCAATGAATTAGAATATTGATGAATTTATGAAAATAAATGTGCAAATTATTTTCTATTTTCCTACTAGATCATAAGAATGTCTTTAGCTCATGCTAAATGGGCCATCTGTTAAAGATTGCAGGGATCACTGTTAGCATGAGCTGAAAGCCATTTTGTACTTGGCAGCCATCTTAGTTAGCCATGTGCTTGCCATGTGATTTCTCCCTCTCCCAGAGCATTGCACATGCTCAGAAAGGACTAGTTGATAGAATGCTCCTGCTCCTAGTATAGAACTGTCAGGCTATTCTTGCTGATGTAAGGACCAATGTCTCTCCTCCCACTTTGTTGAGCAAGCAAATTTTGTATAGCCATATTAGTCAGTAAGTATTCTTGTATGTGCCAGGACAATGTAAACCTATGAATATATAAGGCCCTTGTGCTCTGTTCTCCTTAGAATGCCTCCTACAGTGTACTGAGGGTACTGTGTGGCGTAGTCTCCCTCATTTTAAGTTAATATAAATGTTGGTTTTATATTACAGATTCTGTGCCAATCACTTCTTTGTTGGTTAAAAGAACCAGGTGTATGAGTGAACCCCTCGGGAGGTTTATATTTCTTCAGGCGTGTGGTCATTGTAGAATCCGTTCTGTGCCCCTCCCACTTTAGAGAAACACTGACAAGTGTTCTTTTCATAAATTTCACAGTTCCATCAGTTCTGTTTGCTCCAAGCCATTTGATGTCTCTATTCACTCTTGGGATTATTTCAGCAATGGTCCTGGACTGTGGATATGCAGAAAGTCTGGTGTTGCCCATTTATGAAGGAATACCAATTCTGAATTGCTGGGAAGCCCTTCCCCTAGGTGGAAGGGCTATTCACAAGGAGCCGGAAAATCAAATACTAGAGCAATGCACTGTTGATACTGGCACAGCAAAGGGACAGTCTCTTCCATCTGTGATGGTTTCTGTTCTAGAAGGCATTGTTGAAGATATTAAAGTCCGTACATGTTTTGTGAGTGACCTTCAACGTGGACTGAACATTCAAGCAGCAAAATTTAATATTGATGGCAGTGCTCAGCGTCCTGCACCTCCTCTTGATGTTGACTACCCTCTAGATGAGGAAAAGATTTTGCATGTTAATGGATCAATCAGAGATTCAGTTATAGAAAACGTTTTTGAGCAGGATAATGAAGAGAAATTGGTTGCAACCTTAATACTGGATTCGCTTGTACAGTGTCCAATAGATACAAGGAAGCAGTTTGCTGAAAATCTGGTAATCATAGTTGGCAGTGCAATGCTGCCTAGATTTCTCCACAGATTAATGGCAGAGATCAGATATCTAGTGGCAAAAACAAAATACAAAGAGGCTTTAGCAACCAAGACTTTCAGAATTCACAATCCACCTGCAAAGCCAAATTGTGTGGCATGGCTTGGAGGAGCTATCTTTGAAGCTCTACCAGACATCCTTGGCAGCCGCTCAATTTCAAAGGAATATTATAGTGAGACCGGTCGTATTCCTGACTGGTGCGGCATCAGGAACTCAAATGTGGAACTTATGTTTGATGTTAGTAAATCACCACCGCCAATGATGAAAAGAGCCTTTCCAACAGAAAAATAGCTGAAGTAGCAAGGAGCTGGGATCTCATGAATTTGATTCCTGTAAATGAAGTATGTCAACAAAGTTACCCCTCCTACATGTGTAATACCATAAATCTGTGTGTCCATCTTCAGACACCGCTGCACAGAAGAGTTGAGCGCCCACTTAAAAGTGATATTCATCTGTAGGTATTTATTGCTAGTTTGTAAACGGAAATCTTATTGCAGTTTGAAAAGCACCCACTGTTGCCATTGTTATGAACTGAATAGAAATTAGAAGGCACTTGCTTGTCTTGGAAAACTGACCATTCTGATATCTGTTGTCATGACACATCAGTCTTGAATGCTCAGCCGGTGGTTCCACTGAAAAGAGGGAACATTTTTTTGTACTTTTATTTTCTTTTTTAGTGCTGGTCTGTCTTCCTGATTAAATTAACTTACAATAAACAGTGCATTGTCATGGTGTTTTCCAGACAAGTGAACGTCTGTACAAAAAAACACAAGCGGCACAACCACTAAAGATATGTATTAAACTTCTAGCAAAATCCAACTAACTGAGAAGACTGAATAAAGTTTTTCTTAACAATATACGTGGTCGGATCCTTTGGAAAGTCTTGCTTTGTAGCACAGATTTTTATACAAAGCTTGGCACTTTAAATGGTACTGTTTTTATATTTTCCAGCTTGTATTGGATATTCTGAGAAGCAGGATGAAGTTGAACTGAGCACGTAACGGTGCATGTTGAATGGTGGTCCAAAGTCATTTATTTCTACTTTTGTATTCGGTAGTACTCTTTAACCATACATTAATATATGCAACGTATGCCATAACACTAACACCAACCCAATCTGTGCTGTACTCAATAGCAGAAGACCATTGTGCACTTCACGGTAACTCTCATTGCCTTTTTATTCTACCTTGCAATTTTAATACAAAAGTGCTCCTTTCAAGGTATGTTAGGTTATGGTGGCATTTGTCGTTTCTGTTCTGAAAACGTGTATTACTGTATTCTAGCAAAGCACTGCTTTGCTGTTCATTGAGTAATCATCTATTGAGCACATATTTTGTTACGTGTTATTGCAAACTATTGTTTCTTTTGCAACTGCAACTAAAATTTAGCACAAATTAAATAAAACATAGCCATTGTTGTAACATGGCCTAAATAATAAAACCATTGCACTGCTGCACCTTTTTGGGCATATCCGTACAGTCCATAAGCACTGGAATGATGTGTCCTCTGTTATATATTCCAATCCAAAAGTCTATTCGAAGCATGCCTCTGCCGAATGGTGAGGGGGTCAGAGTTCCTACAGCAGTGGAGAAACATGCCGTACCGATTATTACTTTATATGTACTATCAAAGATGCAGCGAACATATTGTGTAGTATTTTAAGTAATGTAACTGACATTTATAAAGCGCTCTGTTACTCCAGAAATGCATCCGAGGTGTGAAACTAACTAAGGGACCTCCATACTTTTGGTTGAAAAGCCAAGTTTTCCTTTTTTTTCTGGAACTGAGGGGCTGAAATGTTCCATATCTCCAAAGGGAGTTTGTGCCATGAAGGTCCAAAAAACAAACCATGGCTGATTCTTAATGATACTTGTGTTTTCTCTTTCCCCACAGCAGAAAATGTCCCCAAAGCTGTTTGTTTTCTTCTAATAAAGAATATTCACATATTGACATAAGGTTACTTTTTTGTTTGATAATATCCCCTTAACATTTGAGAAAAAAAGCATTTTAGCTCTACAAGGGAAAATAACGTATTTTGTCTGGGCCAATAAGGGCGTGCATCTTTCCTGGAAGAAGTTGAGGAGGAAGACTAGAACATGGGGGTTAGGGCTTCCCGACCTACGATTATACTGTTGGGCCTTCCAACTTAAAAATCATAGAATGTTACTATCCTCTCCAGATGAGACTTTAGTCGTAGAATGTATAGAGGAATGCTTTGTGAATTACCCGTGGAAGGCTTCATGTATAAATTTGGGACCCCAAAGTACTTTAAGAAGGTCAGATTGAAGTGCCTCCAAGTAGCGGCTAAAATTTTGTTTGAAGTTAGATCTATCTTGGGTATCACAAATTATAGTAAGTTGTGATACATATGGGACTCCCCAGGCACTCAGTATTTTATGCTAGATTCTTTCACAGATCCTTTGAGATGGAGCGTTAAATGTAGATGGGATCAGTTGTTAGATGCAGATCCTAACCTGACTTGGGAGTACTGGAACTACAGGACTGAAGGGAGAATCTCAAGATTTTAAATATTTCAAGTAAATTCATGGATAAAAAATCAGGACTGGATAAGTGAAAGCCCAAATCAAATGGAAATAGATCTTCAAAACTCACAGGCCAGGAGGAAGGAAGTGGCATTTTGGTACTCACTTCTACTCACAGCGGCCAACGAAAAGATGAGAGCGTCTTTTTCGGCATGGGAGGAATACTTGCGGTTTGTTGAACTGGAAGAATTATGGCAAGCATCTCTATCTACATTTTATATGAAAGTTAAATCTGCTGCATGAAGGAAGAACCATTTGTTCACTCTCCATAGAATCTATTGGACCCCCAAAAAAGTTGCCAAAAATTTAAAAGAAATGGTGACTCCAAATGTAGGCTGTGTGGAAGAACTGATGCAGATGACATGCATATGTTTGCCCCTTGTTCAAAGCTTAAAGAAGTTTGGCCTTAATGTTGGTAAGACTATTTCTGATGTGATGGGAACCGAGGTGGAGGTAAGCACGGATTTAATTATGTTTGGGATAAGGCAGCAAGACTTACACGCTGAATCGAACCAGCCTTCCACCTTGGTTTTCACGCTTTTCCGTAAAATTCCAGTTAAAGTTTTGCAGATTTGCTCAGAAATCTTCTGGAAGGCTATTGTAACTAAAGTAGACTCAGTAATGTCAGATAGACAGATCATAAACTCTTTGAACTGAGTTTTTATTAAGCTTTCAAGAAAGGCTATAGGCTCGACCCTGTTCCATTTTATTGAATAACCATTCACTTTTGCTAAGGCTATCCCATATTGGTACAAGTTATCGACTACATTATTAGTCTGACTCTGACTCGATCTAAAGTTTAGAATAGTACTAATCGGAAAATTATCACTCATTGCGATGTCCTCTGTTTTAAAACCGAGAACATTGCAAGAGTGGCTATTGGAGACCAGGGCGAAATCTATCACTGAGTGGCACCCCCTACCATTAAAAGTTGGTTGAAAAACAGCCTGTGGACTGCATAACTCATTTGCAAACCCCATATCCAACTGAAATACAAAGTTGTTAAAAAAGTTTCCAGTAATAGAATGTTCAAAGTGAGAACAAGGATCGCCTTTAAGGTTAACTAGCCCGCAGATGCCTTGCTCACTATAAGGACATAGATGACAATTTAAATCGCCCATCAATATAACACAATTCTCGATTGCGTTGATTTCCGATGGATTTTGCTAAATATTTATAAGTTCATCAAATACCTTGCTTAGTTCAATCTTCGGAATGTTATTGTAGAAATTAATCAGGGTAACATGTTGATTGCCTCCTACTTTGAGTGACAATAACTGTAAATAATCAGACCCCGTGGTGAGTAGCTTAGCCGTTACATTTACAGTGCTAGATATAAAAGTACAAAGACCTAGAAAGTACGAAAACGATTTATATGAATGTCAACCCGCTCCCAGCATTCCTGTAAGCAGATTATATTAAAACTTTCTATAAATAACAGAAAAGCCGGATCCTTAAGGTTGTTTGATAGGCCCGCTATGTTCCAAGATATCAGGGAGATATTTTCGCCTTTTGCTGCTATCTCTATTAACGAGTCTCCCATGTTAGGAACAACTATACTGTTATCGCATGGTGTAGTGGAGGGGCATACTTCTGGGTCCCCTGACTTATCTAGTGTGACATGGTCTTGGTCAACACCAGATACTACAACCTCCGGACTACACTCAAACCCTACAGTGTGCCTGGTAATTTCAGAAGTAGTTTCCCTCCACACAGTCAATAGATACTCTGAAACCGAAAACACTACACACTGGCTAGTGTCGCTTTTTAAAATTCTCAAAACCTCTCTTTGCATCCGAATTTCAAATTTTTTACACAGTTGACGTATGCACGGTCTCCTGACACCTAAATACACTGGGCCAAGAACAAAACATGCTTAATTGTTTAATTGGCTTCCGAACAAGATACACATTGCTCAGCACAGGGCTCCGATGCACCCCCCACCTGGCTGTAAAAGAGGAAAGAGGGAGGGACCCATATCTTAACTGCAAATAAAATTTCCCTGCAGTTACCGGCTTGATTTCATCCAACAATTGCTGTAGCTCATTGTTGTCTGTGTGTTGGAGGAATGCCATGGTCAAAGATCCTAGATTAGACTGGTTTTACAACAAACTCAACTTATGCTACCAATGTGCAATCTTGGTGTCTCATGTACAATATTTTGACCAACGGCAGTGCAGCAAACCTTCCTGATGTGCTACCATGTGCCAATATAAAAGGGCAGGAATGTACCTCATTCCTGTCCTTTTCCCATGTGCTGGTGCACAAACAGCAGCCGTGCGCCAGTCCAGACACCCCTTTCAAGCAGAGTTATGGGCAAAAGGGAAACATATTTATAAGGACATGAAAACGTCATGCATGGGAACTTTACATGACCTTGTAAATATGGAGCAGCCCATTACGCCCCCCAGTGTGTAAATAAAAGTGATGCGCCAGTAGCGCAATGGGCTAGTAAATAAGACCATTAGTTTGAGTCTTGGAAACTAAACTAGCCTACAGTGTAAACTCCAACAACAACAAGGTGATGGATGGGATGCTTGAATAAATCTCAGCCAATGTCAGTCCTTCAGGGCTGCATTCCAATGCATCATTTTTTGCCCACCATGTCACTATTGAATTAAGTCTGCCTTATGCTTGTCAGCGATGATCCTACTCCTCATGGAAGCAGTCCATTCTGTACTGCCAGGCAAGGACCACTCCAGAAGGAACTACAAGCAACCCAGACAGGTTTTGACCCATGGAATTGTGGTAAATATTTTACCGTATCATTTTTTCCATATAATTACAAGTACAAGAATAGCTCAATCAAATGAAAGGCAGAGTCCGGAGTGTCTGAGTCTGAAAGGGCTTTAATTCAGAAATGACTCGAGTCAATGGAGATCTATTCCATCAATACAAGGGTTCGGGTACGCAAGGGAAGATGTCAGGAAAGATGTCAACGATTTATTCACAGTACATGGCATATATAGTAAAATGACACAATAGCATTGCATACAGTAGGCGTGACTAGTGAAATGTATATGATAAGAACACATGTGCGTAGCGAAAAGGTGTGAACATGGGTGTGCACAGAGGCGTGAACTAGAAACGTCACAGAAAAGTGTCATAAGTGGGTGGATGCTTAGTGAATTCTTGCAGAGTCAGCTGAAACCTATGGCCTGGATGCGCGCGCAGCTAATATGACGTGTGATTGACGTGCATCTGGAGGGAGCTAAGAGTCTGACTTTTAACACTAGTAGAGGAGACATAAGACTGGTATGTCAGATCGACCTGTTCCTGAAACATATCTGATATCTTGTGTTTGGAGGATGTTTATACTGGAAGAAAAGGTCTTTCGGGCAGAGGCTATGCTACACTGAATGTATGCGTGTCTAGGTGCAGATGCGCGGAGCCAGGGCCTACCATGGTAACGGGAGCAATGAATTACATGAGGAGGACAGGAAGGCTTTACCCTTTACTCTGCAGCCGGGGAGCTGTTTACTTATTTTACTAGACAGGAATGTGTTTTCGAGGAGGCTGAGCTGGCTACGCTGATAACTTGAAGGCAAAATACTGTTTTTGGCACGCAGAGCAGGCCGAGCCGGGCACCGCTCGCTTGGCAGGAAGTAAGACAGAGGTCAGGGATGCATTTCATCTCCACGTTGCAGCTTTCGGAGACAGAGACGGAAAAGTGGTTCAATGGCAGGAATCAGGGCCTAACTCGGCAGAGCCAGGAAATACGTGAAAGTGCACCATGTAACGGTGGCACGGCATACTTAGAAACTGAATTATCAATCCATTCATGGTGGATCTGAAAGAGGACATGTTAACGTTGGACGCAAATGTATTTGCGTCTTTAAATTCGGTTGCGGAGGGAAGTTACATGCACTTTAACTCGTACATGGAGACAATGGGGTACTCGTTAGGGGACATAACTGACCATAAAAATTCCAATTACCTCATTCCCTCCTTGTCCCCTACGGACCCATTAGGATATATCTATTTTCATGAGACCATCTATTTGTTCGTATAACATCATTTGTTCTTCTTTCTTTAATCGGGAGTGGGAACGTGCACTTGAGCGGGGAATACAAGATGTGGCGCACAAGCCGCAAATCGCTGGCCCACATTGAAGACATAGACAGCAACTGAACACAATGGCCAATATAATCCCTAGGAATGACAATAGCTTCCATCCCCAGGCTGTTACTACACCCCAGAGCCAACCGGACCAAGTCCAGGAGCCTGGGTTCTGGTGTATCTGATGGGCAATTTTGTGAAGTCTAGTGATGGCCTTATAGACCGAAGGCGCGTTATTAGGAATAAACACGCAACAACTGGATCCGATGACTCTACAAGCTCCGCCCCTATCGGCCAGGATGACGTCAAGGACAAGGCAGTTCTGAAGAACAACAAGTCTCATAGCAGACTGCTCCTCTGTTAAGTTGCCCAAAGCTGAAGTAGTCTCATTCACTACTGCTTCGAGAGTTCTGGTTAATTTGCGTATCAATTTACTATTGGACACTGTGCCTAGATAGGGAAAGAATCCTTTATTGAAATCTGTATATTGTTCCCATGCGGTTTCAGTATAATCAACTAATGGAAGGTCTCTTTTGTGCCTAACTAGATTGAGGCGGGAATTCCTGTGATAATCAGGAGGGGCTAGAAAAACAGGAGGCAGTAGGAATGCAATGTAACAGGTACCATCCCAGTCTAGGGGTAAACGTATATAGGCTGTATGGCCACAAATGAAATAGGAATGTCGGGAAGCTTTGAATGTAGACTTGCCTTTATCACTGAATTCGACCACAGTAGTACATTCACTATGACCTAGGTGTACTGAACCATTCTTTCTGACACATAATTCACCTTTGACTGGTAATACTGACATAGATGGCAAGTCTGGACTAGTTTCTGACTGAACATTCAAAATCATGAGGTCGAGTGTAAAATTGCCTAATCCATACACTTTGTTTTCTAAGTCGGTCCCTGTTCTTTGGGGGAGACCCTCCTTGTCTGGGAAACATGCCTTATTCAGAACTGTGTTCAGATTTCCCCATACCCAATTACCCTGGAAAACTATGGAATCAGCATCTACAGAATTAATTAAACTAAACCATGCACCACAGGAACCATTGTGTGTAAACGGATACGAAAAGAGGGGCAGAACTCCCTGATATTTCTGATAGGGAGGGAGTCGGCCACATATCCAACAATTGGTAGCATTGCTGGTCTGATGGGAATGGTGTAACATACTGATGAATGAATTGTTGCGCAGCGCAAGTCGATAAGACAGTTCGTGTGGAGGTAGCTCACTAAACGTGTGTTCTGCAGTGTCATTAGAAAAAGAATGTGCAATCGGAAAATACATGTACAACATCAAGCTGATGCCAATTAACGTAAGACTCAGAAAAAACATAATAATCAGGGTGCAGATGCACCTACTACGGAGATTTTTACAGTAACGATTTCTTTTCATGATCTCCTGTCTATCTCTCTCTCTATTTGGATCTAGCTTGTACATTGTCAGAAACTGCCTAACCGCTTCACCCAGGAGGGGACTTAAACAATTAAACTGTCTGACTTACTAGACCTCAGTTTTTGTCTGTACTCCTCTTGGGGAGTTTTCTCTCGAAAAGGGAGTTTAGTGTCTGTCTTTGGTACGTGAGAGTTCTGGGAGTCAGGGCTTGGCAAAAGTCCATGAAATTATTTCACGTGACTGGAGTGTACCCAGCCCTTCCTCCCCTCTAGCTTTACTGCAGTCCGGGTTGTTAACAAAACAATCTTCGGCTCCTTCCAGCGGGGCTCCAAAGGACTCGTCCTATCGAAGTTCCGAACAACAACAGTGTCTCCCGGGACCAGTGCATGTGGCTTCACCTCTGAGTTGTCTGGGAAGGCTGCAGCAACCTGTGAACGACAAGATTGTAGTGCAGACATCAAGGAAGCAAGGTAATCTGTCAGCATAGTACTTTCGACATCGGTTATTTTTCTCGGCAGAGGCGTCCCCCACATATTAGGAGGTCTACCGAAGACCACCTCATACGGAGATAGCCCTGTCCTAGAATGGGCTACCATTCTCATATAAAACAGTGCAACTGGTAATGCTACTATCCAATCTACGCCTTTCTCTTTACACACTTTAGCAAGGCGAGTTTTCAGAGTCTGATTGTGGCGCTCCACGAGACCTACTGCCTCTGGATGCCGGACACAGTGAAACTTCCACTGGTACCCCAATAGGAGTGAGATCTGCTTCATCAGTTCGGACGAGAATGGCTGACCGTTGTCTGAATACACGACACGGGGCAAACCGTATTGAGGGCAAAACTCACGAACCAGCTGCCTAGCAGTGGTCGGGGCACTGTAATCTGGGACGGGATATGCTTCTGTCCATCGGGATAGGGCACATACAACTACGAGGACATACTTAAATCCTCGGCACCTGTCCATCTGGATATAATCCATCTGGAGGACTTCAAAAGGATAGTCAGGAGGATGAAATCCACCTTGCTCTACGGGAATCCCTTTTCCTGGATTGAACTGACAACAGATCATGCAGGTACGCACTTTCTGTTTTGCTGCTGCTCGTAAATGCTTGTTGAACCATAGATTCTGTAAACTGTCTAACATGGCTTTTTCTCCTAAATGTGCTGGGCTATGTGCAGTGTTGATGATAACCTGAACCATAGAGTCGGGGAGGAACCATGTGGTTTTTCCCCTCGTCATCCAACCTTGATCTGTCTGGAACCCTCCTTGTTCAGCCCATTTCTTGATTTCGTCTGGAGTAGCATGTCTCTGTATGTCAATGACATCTAATGCGGGGTCCCTGACTGTCATGCAATGTGTCAGTGATACATCAGTCTTTGTCATATCAGTCGTCTGTGTATGAGTCTGTGCTGTATATTTCGCTGTCTGATCTGCAAAGTCGTTACCCTGGGAAATCTTGTCTGTTACTTTCGTATGTGCCTTGCACTTCATGATGGCTATGGCTGTAGGCAAATGTATTGCTTCTAACAGTGCTTGAATGAGAGGACCATGCTGGATTTTGGCTCCGTGAGAGGTCAGAAAACCTCTCTCTTGCCAGAGGACACCGAAGTCGTGAACGACTCCGAATGCATAACGTGAATCTGTGTATATGTTTACTTTCTTGTTCTTGGCTCGTATACAGGCTTGAGTCAGAGCAATGAGCTCTGCTGCTTGGGCTGACAGGGTGTCAATACGATGTGTTTCTATGACTTCAGTTTCAATGGTCACTGCATATGCGGCCACTAGCTCTCCTGTACTTGTTCTCATGCATGAACCATCCACATAAAGTGTCAGGTCTGGATCGGGTAATGCGACATCTGTCAGGTCTTGTCTGGGTTTCATAACTGTGTCAACTACATCTACGCAGTCATGTGGAGTAGGATCTGTTGTGCTCGAAGGTAAAAGTGTAGCAGGATTCAGTGTATTACAACGTCTGATTTCTATGTGTGGCTGGAATAACGTCAGTTCATAACCTGTCAGTCGTGCTATAGTCAAGTGTTGGGTCTGTGTTCTGTTTAGGAGAACTTCCACAGAGTGTGGAACCTGTACTGTCATTTGGTGTCCCAATACAATGGAATCACTTTGTCTGATTGCTAGAGCTGTCGCTGCAACTGATTTTAAGCACGCAGGCAAGGCCTGGGCTACTGGGTCTAATGTGCTCGAAAAATAAGCACACGGTCTGTGTTTGTCTGCTTGAAGCTGAGTGAGAACCGACAACGCTGTGCCATCGCGTTCTGTGACAAAAAGTGTAAAAGGTTTGCTGTAACATGGTGTCGCTAAAACAGGTGCTTGACATAAGGCTTTCTTCAACTCGTCAAAAGCTTGTGTATGTTCCTGAGTCCATGGGAGGACAGACGAAGACACTGCCTCCTGTGTTGTCAACTGTATGAGCGGTTTAGCTAGATATGCGTACTGGGGAATCCATTGTCTGCAATAAGAAGTGAGTCCAATAAAGGCTCGTACTTCTTTCTGTGTCTTGGGTTGTGGAAGAAGTGCAATTAACTGTATACGATCTGGTGTCAGCTGTCTCCCCTCCTTGGACAGCAAGTGCCCAAGGTACACAACTTGCTGGGCACAGAATTGTAGCTTCGAAGGAGACACCTTGCGTCCCTTGCCCACCAAGAACAACAAAACAGTCAGTGAGGCTTGTTCACATTCTGGTTCACTTCGGGCGGTGATCAGTA
Source organism: Lissotriton vulgaris (assembly GCF_964263255.1). Lineage (NCBI taxonomy): Eukaryota > Metazoa > Chordata > Amphibia > Caudata > Salamandridae > Lissotriton > Lissotriton vulgaris. Next base: position 420,851,652 of record NC_141694.1, on the reverse strand, counting down.
GATCATCGACGTACTGTAATAGGGCAGTATTGGGAGGCATGTGAATATCATTGAGTTGTCGTTTCAGTGCTTGGCTGTAGATGCTGGGGCTTTCTGTGAATCCTTGAGGTGCGCGTGCAAATTTGAAGCTTCGGCCATTTAAACAGAATCCGAAAAGATACTGGCTTTCCGGATCAATGGGGACACTAAAGAAGGCGTTCTTCAGATCGATTACAGTAAAGAACGTCGCCTCTGAATCAATAGCTGTCAATAATGAAGAGATATCCGGGACCACAGGATACTGGGGTACCACGCATTTATTCAATTCGCGTAAATCAATAATCAGTTGATAAACTGGAGGTGCATTAGGATCTGTACGTTTAAGAATCGGGATGATAGGGGAATTACAAACATTGGAGTCGGTTTCTACAACCACTCCTTGTGCAATGAGCTCGTCAATGATTTTCAGTAAAGCCACTACAGCATCTGGTGGTAACTTGTATTGTCGGATACGTGGTAGTATAACTCCTGGCTTGAGTGTAACACGGTACGGTGTAATGTGCATACAACCTACATCAGTAGGGCCTTTCGCCCATAAATGTGCAGGAACATTCTGTAACCTGGGATCAAAATCTCTCAACACATAATGGCCCTTGAAGTCACGAAGGAACAGCCTGCCTCCTTCCGGAGAACAACAAATTACAGCTCCTAGAGCTTTCAGTGTTTTTATACCAAGCAAGTTTTCTGGGCATGATTTCGTGAGCAATAAATCAGTAGTTCGGGACAATGGACCAACTGCAAGGGGCACTGGTTTTGATACTTCATTAACAATAGGCTTTCCTGAAAATCCAAGGGAAACATTCTGTGAGCCTGAGAGGGGTGCCCCTGGAACCTCTTCATGACTGATGGTTGTTCTGCTTGCCCCTGTGTCAATCAAAAACTTTCTATCTTTCCCTAACACCTGGCTATGTACATAAGGACCCTCTTGATCTACAGGAACCTCTATAAGGGGCAAGCCAACCTCCCTCTCTAGGCTGTTTCATGTGTATTGCTGATAATCGGGGTAATCAGATTGGGCATACTGGTACATCTGCTGTGTGACATGCTGAGTCGTGGCAATGGGTTGGGGCTGTGGTACCGCTACGGCCTGCTGTGGAACATGCATAGGTTGTACATTTTGTGGAACATGCTGCTGGACCTGATCCTGTCTGGGCGGACGTGGTCTCTCTTTGGTTTTACCTGTGGCGATATTGTGCTTCAAAACTGCGCAATCGTTTACATAGTGACCTGGCTGTTTACAATAGTTGCATGTCCCTTTAACGGGAGCCGCTGAATTATTTGAATGTGTCGCGCCCTTTTTCTGACCATCTGCTGGAACTGACTGAGCAACTAACATTTTCATTTTCGTGTCTTTCATACGTCTCTGTTCGTGATCATGTTCCTCTCTAATTCTGTTCTGGTGATATTGTAACATTTGTAACATTTGGGAAGGCGAATTAGCTTGCCATGTGCTCTCAACTTTCAGTACACGGTTCTTAACCTGGGGCAATGAATTTTCGACTAATTTGGACACAAAAAGGTGTGGATATGACTCGCTACTTGTTTTCAGGCCAATATTAATAGTAAATCATTTCTCAAATCGGGAATAAAAATCACTAGTGTCTTCGTCGGGTTTCTGTTTGCAGGCTGAGATTGCATCCCAGTCCTCCTTTTTAGTTGCTAATAATCTTGGCAAAACCTGTACTAATAGACCTGGCAGTGCTTTAGTTTTATCCCCAAGACCTAGACCTGGGGTTCGAGTCGTTTCTTCGACTTCTAATGCCGTCCAATCAATCTTTTTGTCTCCCACCTCCCATTCTTTTTCTTTGAGTTTCTCGTAAGTACCGGCAGGCAATAATACTTTCAATATTTTCATAATGTCGGGGTAGGTGTAATCTCCCATGAGTAACATGTCTTTTAATTCACGGTGAAAACCTGCGGGGTCTTTATCATGACTGGGCACTATTTTCTTCATTTCTAATAATTCAATTTTAGTTATAGGCGTGTATACGTACACACGTGCAAAGGTATCATCAGGATTCCGGATTGGATGTACTTCTCGTAAAGGATTCTGTTTGTCAAAGTTATATGATTGCCTGACTGGGGGTGGAACAGAAACAAGATGTGGAGTCAAGAAGGTTCTATATTTGTGACTTTGCTCTAGAATCGTTTCAATTAAATCGGTACCTAGGCCTCTCCATCTTCTTAGGAGTAAGTCTTGCAATAAACTGTATAACGGACCTGGATCAGATGCTTGGTTTTCATACTGTATAATAAGGTGTTGTGTCATGTATATACCAGCTAGTCGCTGTTCTTATGGAGTAAGACTTAAGAACGTTTGCACTACTGAATCGTCTTTATATATACTGTCATCCCCGGCCCACTGTACTGCGGACCGGGCTAGCTCCTGATCACGTAGGGTATTGAGTTCTTGATAACCTATCCTTTCTTTTAGTACTTTGTCAGTCATCTGGAATACATGTTCAAGGGTACATCGCTCTGGTATCGGACAAAGGTAACGTTTCTTGTTTTTGAACGTTTCTTGTTTACGAATGGGTCTATCGAAGGGCCTATCAAAAGGATACGGTCTAGGGAGTTTCTCTCTACCTACATATGCCATCATTTTTCTATTTGCCTGTTGCGAGGTTTCTGCTGGATTCTCTCGTTCATCCTCCTCCTGCGAGGAGTCCTGATCGTCTGATTCAAGTGGCTCTTCAGATTCTCGACGGGCATGTATTGCTATTATTTCTTTACGGATCTTTCTAACCATAGCATGTACACATTTCTCTTTATCATGTTTACCCTCAGATATATTCTGGCTCCATCTGGTCAATCTATTCATTTCGTCTTGTGGAAAACCTGCCTGATCTTGTTCCCTTATTAAACAATTAACCAAAAAACGCATGATTAAACCTTTGTTCTCAACTTTCTGACGCGACATGGCGTCACTAACACACTCCGGTCTTTCTCCTGTTCTAATAAAATGATACATATTGTCTAGATGTTCTGGCATTTCTGGCAGTAAAACTAAATAATCAGTAACTCGTCTTAAACGTAGGGATGCTAATAACATGGGCCCTGTTTGTCCTGGCACTGGATCATATCTGCAATCAGTAAGCTGTTCTTGAAGTTTTTCGTCTGGAGCTCCTTTAGGTGTTCGTGACATTGCGAAATTTCTCATTGTCATACGTTGTAACTGTGGCGGGGTACGGAAACCTCCTCTAGCACCTCCTGAGGCGGAGGCTTGAGCATAACCTGACTGTAGGGTCGGTATTTGTGGCGGGATTGGACCCTGGAAAAAAGGGTTAAGTGGATTAATACCATCAGGGAGAACTACCGGGGAAGTGACAACAGGTGCAGGAAGTGGTGGAGGATGTGGAGCAGGATGTGGTGCGGGTGGAGTTTGCTGTTGCGGACCTGGGGGTAGATGATCGTGGGGTAGGTTAACGTTAGCAGGTGGTACGGGTACATGGGCAGGTGCATTAGTATATGCGGGAGCTACATCGTCTAAATAGGAAGAAAGGAAAATGTCTGCTGCGGTCTTATGACGTAATTTAGTCGGAACCAATGGAGGGGGCAGGTCCTTCGGTATTACCGGGGTCGCCTTGGGCAGGCCCTCGGCCAGAACTGGATACAGTCCTGTCACAATGGCATTACTCTGTCTGTCGTGTTCTTCCATTCTAACTCGTTCTCCTTCTTCTATTAGTTCTTTTTCTTTGGCTTTTTCGGAATCCTCTCTACTTTTCTCTGCTTTTCTGAGTGCTTTCTCTGTCCGTCTATGTGATTCTTTGCGCCACAATTCAATGGCATCTTTCTGTGATTGTCTAGCTTTCTTTTTCCACAACACTTCTTCTACTCTCATGATGCAATCGGCATCCCATGTCCCTGTAACGGGCCATCTCTGATTCTCTGACAAGTCTTTCGTGTAATCCACCCACAAATCTAGATATAATATGGCATCTAAGCCATGCTTGTGGTACATAAAATGACCAGGAGTGTCCCTGGGTGGGATGGGAACAGCTTCCTCAAGTATCCCTTTTCTAGTTCCTATCTGTCGTAATTTCGAGAATAAAGGCATTGCTGCCTCTAAAATGGACACGAAAATAATGAACACAATATAATATGCAAACAGTCACTCATACCACGACATTAAACACATTGAAACATTTCGAACATAAATTGACAACCCACTGATTCTATAACGAGAACAAAGTTGAACCGTTGAATACAGGAATTACTTGATATACTGCTAAACAGTACAGATACACTGCTAAAACAGTGCAGACCGGGTCTGTGTACCCAAACCCGTCTTGACCGGATACAAATCAATGCACCCGTCTTGATGCGTCCCCAGCAACGGTACTCACCGGGAAGCACGGAACGGAAGGCCTCGGAAACTCGACTGGACTGGACTGACGTCACCGCCTCTGCTGCGCACTACGCATGCGCCTCGACACTACAGGTGGGCCTCTCGACACCTCGGACGCTGCTCTCTCGGCTGGGCTCTGGTCGGGATCCTTCGCATTCCTCACCGCCTCGTCTGGATGTCGATCGCAGTCTCCGTCACCTCCGTGGGCCTGAGGGAGATACAGGAAATCCTGCAGATGCGCTTGGGGTCCGTCACGGCCGTGGCAGGGGGCTAGGCCTGCGACGCATCTCCAGCGCGTGGGGTGGGGGAAGCGTCCCTATTCGGGCGCCAAATTATGTGGTAAATATTTTACCGTATCATTTTTTCCATATAATTACAAGTACAAGAATAGCTCAATCAAATGAAAGGCAGAGTCCGGGGTGTCTGAGTCTGAAAGGGCTTTAATTCAGAAATGACTCGAGTCAATGGAGATCTATTCCATCAATACAAGGGTTCGGGTACGCAAGGGAAGATGTCAGGAAAGATGTCAACGATTTATTCACAGTACATGGCATATATAGTAAAATGACACAATAGCATTGCATACAGTAGGCGTGACTAGTGAAATGTATATGATAAGAACACATGTGCGTAGCGAAAAGGCGTGAACATGGGTGTGCACAGAGGCGTGAACTAGAAACGTCACAGAAAAGTGTCATAAGTGGGTGGATGCTTAGTGAATTCTTGCAGAGTCAGCTGAAACCTATGGCCTGGATGCGCGCGCAGCTAATATGACGTGTGATTGACGTGCATCTGGAGGGAGCTAAGAGTCTGACTTTTAATACTAGTAGAGGAGACATAAGACTGGTATGTCAGATCGATCTGTTCCTGAAACATATCTGATATCTTGTGTTTGGAGGATGTTTATACTGGAAGAAAAGGTCTTTCGGGCAGAGGCTATGCTACACTGAATGTATGCGTGTCTAGGTGGAGATGCGCGGAGCCAGGGCCTACCATGGTAACGGGAGCAATGAATTACATGAGGAGGACAGGAAGGCTTTACCCTTTACTCTGCAGCCGGGGAGCTGTTTACTTATTTTACTAGACAGGAATGTGTTTTCGAGGAGGCTGAGCTGGCTACGCTGATAACTTGAAGGCAAAATACTGTTTTTGGCAGGCAGAGCAGGCCGAGCCGGGCACCGCTCGCTTGGCAGGAAGTAAGGCAGAGGTCAGGGATGCATTTCATCTCCACGTTGCAGCTTTCGGAGACAGAGACGGAAAAGTGGTTCAATGGCAGGAATCAGGGCCTAACTCGGCAGAGCCAGGAAATACGTGAAAGTGCACCATGTAAAGACGGTGGCACGGCATACTTAGAAACTGAATTATCAATCCATTCATGGTGGATCTGAAAGAGGACATGTTAACGTTGGACGCAAATGTATTTGCGTCTTTAAATTCGGTTGCGGAGGGAAGTTACATGCACTTTAACTCGTACATGGAGACGATGGGGTACTCGTTAGGGGACATAACTGACCATAAAAATTCCAATTACCTCAGAATTGCCAGTGGATAACGAATTGCAAGCATCTTGTGTGTGTTTGATACAGGGACAGAACAAGCTGCAAGAGGCCATTTTCTTGAAGTGACCAGTTTAGTAATAACAACTGGAACTGTACTGGTGGCCCCTTCCGGAGTGTGTCCTTACCCTGAGCGCTGTTCTTACAGTCCTGGGAGCCACAGAAGTGACCAATAGAAGCTTTTCCAGAAAGTCTGAAATTTTGAACCTTAGAAAAGTTTGGGCCTTCAAGACCTCTGAAGCATCAGCGGGAACTTGCAGTAAAGGTCTGATTTTGAGTGGACTTCAGTTTCAGTTTCCGTTTCATTGGTCTTTATTCGGATATACATTATCCATAAAAGCGCAGCCATTTCTCATAATCATTTACATAGTCCGTCATCATTAAAAAAAAATTAAAAACAGAATTCAGCTATGAATCTAGTCAATGAAGATATTTCAAAATGATCACACATATTCAATAGCAGCCTCAGAACTAAAGTGCCAAAGTGCAAAGTGCAAATGTTTCAGGAAGTAGCAGCAAAGATGGACAAGTTATTAGATCACATTAGAATTACAAATAGCAGCTTTACATAAAGTGTCAATGTGCAAAGTACAAGTAAGAACAGCAAAAATAGCAGCAAAAAGACAAGATTATTTTATTCTATACGTAGTGCTCTGTACACCCGCATATTATTCATATTGCATGTTGCCCTGTTTAAATATAAAATCCGAAAGTGCATATAATACATCCTAATCCAACATTCAGGAATTCATAGAAGAACGCAAACGAATAGCCATTTTCAAAAAGGTGCACACTCGATATGTTAAATCATCATCATTGAGGTGAAGAGATTTTTTATGCAGCCTTAAAATCTGTTATTCCTTTTATCCTAAAAAACGGTATCAATAGATGCACACTATATTTTTGATAAAAGGTGCAAAAAAAACAAAAAATGAAGCACGGACTGTTTTCCTAAATTGCCACATGGGCAAACCAGATCCTCAATGTTGTGTTGATAGCCTATGGGGAAGCACAGCAAATATATTTTATTGTACTCGATCTAAGGTGAAAAAGAAGGCTTCGCTCCCATCGAGTGATGTCTCTTATGAGATAACTCACTGGGACACAAGAAGGAGGTCCGCCTTCTTCTGCCATTAATATATATTGTCCCACGGATACCTTGATGAACTCCTGTCCGTGTCTTATATCGCCAAAATGTTTATATAAAACTTTACTGATGGTCTTTCTGTCAATTCCATCTAATTGTTCAGGTTTATAAAAAACATGGCTAAGATTAACTTCTGTCAATTTTGCCCGTTCTTCCGTACGCTACGGTATGTCACCACCCCTGTCACATTTTAAACAGTCAGCCAAAATCTCCCTTGTTAACAAGGCTGCTGGGTTCTGCCAGACCTTTAGCCAAAACATGGCAGGGCGGGACCTAACATAATCCTCTAAGTAGGGTAATCTTAGCTCATTATGACAAATGAAAGTAAATGATGGAATTGGTAAACCCAAAATTCTCCTGCAGAATCTATTTTCTTCGGCCTGGACACTTTTCAGGTTTATGAAGCCCCAAATTTCAGCCCCATAAGGCATAACTGGTACACATTGTGTTTATAGATTTTAAGTAGGGACAGTACCACCTCAATTCTTTTTGGTTAAGGAAGGCTTATTACTGAATTTATTGCTTTTAAAAATTTGGTCCGTCCATATGCCAGATGCGGTGTCCAGGACCCGTTATCTGAAAATTGTAAACCCAGATACGGGAAAGTGCGAGTGCATAGCAGGGAATCTGAGCCCAAAGTAATAGTGTTAATGAGACATTTTTTAGGGCCACAGCACATTAAAAAAGATTTTTTCAAAATTGTACAGAGATTCAAACTATTCATAAAAGCTACAATACCCCTAACTAAAATTCGTAGAGCATTGGGTGTACGCCCCATTAAAACAGCATCATCTGCATATAATAGGGCGGGCAGTTTCTTACCATTAATTATTGGGACATCTGTAGTTTAGCTGGACAGTACGTTATGTAGCTCACTGACATATAAAATAAATAAAAGTGGGGTAAGAACGCACCCTTGTCTGACGCCTCTACCAACTACTATGTCCTCTGAAACTGCCCCATCCATGCTAATTCTTTCCCGAGCCCTTAGGTCCCTAAGCAGATACGCTAAGAAATGTACCATATCTTTGTCCAATCCATAATCTAAAAGGTATTGCCAAAGCCTGGATCTATTAACAAAATCAAAAGCGGATGTAAGATCCATAAATGCCAAATGGAAAGGGGCGACCGAATCGGTCCCCCCGAACGTATGGCCGAGTGCCTCGATCCCCCCGGGAAGCCATTTTGGGCGGGAGGCGCGTCTCAGCTGGTATGCCCGAAGCGGCGTAGCTGGGGCGCGCTCGTTCCCGCCCTAGAGTGGGCTGGCCTAGACACCGACGCAGCCAGCCACGCCCTCAGGGGCAGGCAGGGGCGGGTATACGCCCGCCCTGAAGACGGATAAAAAGGGACGCAAGACCAGAAGACATCCTCTTGTTCTTGTGCTCTGAAGCTGCACCTCCTCGCTGCACGTGAGCTCGGGACAGAACGAAGAGCCAATTTTGAGCGTTTTAATCTCTCTCTTTGTCTTTTAGATACTTCATCTGAAAAGATGCCCAAGAAAGGAGCGAAGACAATGTCGACTGACCAGTTGGTTCGGGCCCTCATGAAGGACATGTCCGAAATTAAGAAGCGGTTGGCGGAGCGAGACGGCGAGGAGGGATCGGGGCGTCCACCGGCCGGAGGGAAGCCAAAGAGGCCGAGAAGGGGGCCGGTCGGGGGAGACGTCCCGGTTCCCTGTTCCCCGCTCGAGGCGCCAGCCCCGGTACCGGCCCCGGTACCGGATGAGGGGAATGCGATTCCCGTGGTAGTCACCCCGACGTCTGCCGAAGATATGCCTCCCGAGTTGGCGGCACAGTTAGCAGCATGGTTGGGGGACGGTAATGGGGGCGCCATGGCTACCGAAGCGCAAGCACTCATAAAGCAGTTGCGCGAGAAACGTGATACAGCCAAGGTGCCCGCGCCGGATGCGGCGATAGACAAGCCACGAGGGACGGAAGCAGCGTCCGGTGCAGGTAAGCGGCCATTGCCGATTGCAAGGGATGAGTCAACCCCCTCTCGTAGAGAAAAATTGGGGCAACATGTTCCTTTACCAATAAAGGAAAAGATTTGGGCGGGGGAATACGTTAACATTTTCTCCCTGCTCGTTGATCACTATGTGGTCGAAACTGTTAAGGGTCAAAAGGATCTGATGCATCCGAGTGTTTGGCGCGCAAAAATGGCCGCCTTTAAAGTGAATGAAAATATTGGTAACTGGGGTAATGCTTGGGGAATTTTTACGGCAATTTTGGGGGAACGTAGGCCTGATTTGCTCCCTGAATTTCCAGTATATCAGTCACGAATTATGGGGTACTCGACATCACACCAAGGTAACCAATGGTTCTGTTATGACAACCTTTTCAGGAAAGCGATGGAGCATAACAAAAGTTTAACCTGGGACTGTTACGATTCTTTAACATGGAATAAGATGAAAGAGTCAGGGATGTTGAAAGTGCCGTTGGTGGGGAGTGCTGTTGGTGAGTCCTCCCGCCAAAATGGGGGGACACCCTTTCGGTCGGGTACGGGTACAGACGATTACCCGAGACCCGCCGGCAATACAGGGAAGAGGGGGTTCTGTTTCAATTTCAACAGAAGCAAATGTACTAGGCCCCCGGGATCTTGTAAGTTCAAACACGAATGTAGTGGTTGTGGGGCACCCCATCCTGAGTCCTCGTGCAGAGCCAAATCGGGTGAAAATGGGGGTAGAGGAGGCGCTAAACAGGTCTAATATAGTCCGAGGGGCGCCTTTACCAACCCCGATTGATACCCTGGCGATGATTCCCTGGCTCAGCGAATACCCAGATCGTACTTCTGCTGGGGTGCTACGAAACGGTTTTTCATATGGTTTCCGCATCCCGGTGGGTAACTTTCAGGGTGTCGGGACGTGCAAAAATCAACTTTCCGTCTTGCAGCATACTACTGTAGTACAGGATAAGATCCGGAAAGAGGTTACCCGAGGTCGGGTTGCCGGCCCGTTTCCTGTCCCCCCGGTGCCGAACTTTGTTTGTTCTCCTTTAGGGGTGGTCCCCAAGAAGGACCCGGGTGAGTTTCGATTGATTCACAATTTATCAGCCCCTCATGGCCTTTCTGTAAACGATGCAATTAATCCAGAAATGTGTTCGGTGCGGTACGCATCATTCGATGAGGCCGTAGCCATTTTGAATCGCCTGGGGCCCGGGACGCTGATGGCGAAATCAGATATCGAGTCAGCGTTCCGTTTGCTCCCGGTATACCCAGAAGACCAACGTTTGTTGGGATTCATGTTTCAAGGTTTGTATTACATGGACAGGTGTTTGCCGATGGGGTGCTCGATATCTTGTGCTTATTTCGAGAAATTCAGTAGTTTTCTGCAATGGGTTTACACGAAGAAAACAGGTTTTCGGAATGTGATGCATTACCTCGATGACTTTCTGTTCCTTGGGGCCGCTGGGGATGATGAATGTGCCCGGGCCTTGACTGAATTTTGTGTTTTAATGAATCAATTTGGCGTGCCGTTGGCACCAGGTAAAACTGTGGGTCCCACGACTTGCCTCGAGTTCCTCGGGATCGAGTTGGACTCTAGTGAGGGTTGTTTTCGTTTACCAGCTTCCAAAGTATCGAAATTCAAAACAGCCCTACAAATGTGTATCACTGCATCTAAAGTTACGCTGCATCAATTGCAGCAATTGGTGGGGAAGTTGAATTTTGCCTTAAGGGTGATCCCGATGGCCCGCCCCTTCTCCCGTTCGATTGCACAGGCGATGGTCGGCCTAAAGGAGGGTCACCATCGCACGAGGTTATCGGCCGAGGTCCGCCAAGACATGCGTATTTGGTTAGCATTTTTGGCGGATTTCAATGGTCGAGTCGTCTGGAACAAACCGGCCTTGTCCTCTGAAGAGCTTGGTCTATGGACGGATTCAGCGGGAAGCATGGGTTTCGGCGCCATCTTCGGCACAAAATGGTCGGCACAAAAGTGGCCAACATGGTGGCACGATGAGGGGCTGACGAGTAATATTGCTTTCCTTGAGCTGTTTCCTATTTTGGTGGCCCTCAGATCCTGGCCCGATGGATTCAAAAATCATTCTGTCATATTTTGGTCTGACAATATGACCGTTGTAGAATGCATCAATAGTCAGGCAGCACGTTGTAAAATGATTTTGAGGCTGCTTAAAGAAATTGTCTTACTGTGTATGCAACTGAACGTGGTATTCAGAGCAAAACATGTCCCGGGGGTGATGAATCAGGCTGCTGATGCACTGTCTCGTTTTCAAATGCAGGCTTTCTCGGGTTTCCTTCCCTCAGCGGACCCCGAGCCAGCACCCTTTCCCGAAGCTCTCTGGTCTCTCGGTGCCCCGAACTTCGTTACCTCGTGGGAGAGAGTCTAGCACCAAGGACGAGGAAGGCATACGAAGGGGCGTTTCGGGCTTATTTGGCCTTTTTGGGGACTGAGAGAGGGGGACTTTGGGGGCATGAGGATTGGGTAGTACATTTTCTGATGTCCTTGCGTAAGGCTGGGAAGTCGGTGGCTACAGCCCAGAGGCATCGTGCTGCCATCTCCTTTGTTGCCAGGGCTCATAATATCCAGGACCCGACAGCGTCTTTTGCTGTACAGAAAGCGCTGCGTGGGTGGCAACGCCTTGAGGGTCGCAGAGTAGATGAGAGGCGCCCGATAGGTCTGGATAGGTTGTCCCAGTTGCTGGCCACACTCCCCGACATATGCTCGTCTCAGTTCGAGGCCTGTTTGTTCCGAGCCGCTTTTACGCTTGCATTTCACGGGGCTATGAGGATAAGTGAGCTGGTGGCAAGGAGCAAGCGGGATGTGTTGGGGGGTTTGTGCCGGGAACACGTTCAGATCAGGGGTGAGACTATGACGGTATCCTTTGTCAAGTCAAAAACCGATCAAAGTGGGGTGGGAGACTGCATAGTCATTCGCAGGATTCCAGGGTCTTCCATGTGTCCGGTGAGGTGTTTAGAGGATTACCTAGCACGAAGGGTGGCATCATGGGGGGGGACAATGTTGAGACACGCGGACGCCACCCCACTGACAAAGTTTCAGTTTCAGCGGGTGCTCGCGATGTCGATTACCGCAGCGGGCTTGGACCCGGGTGAGTTTGGGACCCATTCCTTTCGGATAGGGGCTGCCACTGAAGCTGCAGCCAGGGGTCTTAATGTGGAACAAGTAAAACGAGTGGGGCGTTGGTCCTCCAATTGTTATAAGAGGTATGTGCGGTTGCACATGTTGTGAAGCTGTAATAATGTACTCACGCTTCTTGTCTTTTGTTTGGTTTTCAGTTACGCAAGCCTTCGAGGCGGGGCGGACTATGCAGTCGACCCAACACCGGGCCAGCGGTCAGACATCACCGGCTGTGAGAAAGGAGGTGTGGGTCGTGGGCCACTCATACGTGAGGCGTGCCGCAGACGTATTCGAAGCAGGTGACATGATTCACGTAGCTGGGGAATACGGGTACAGGATGTCTTTCTACGGAAGGGGCGGTCTCTGTATTGACCAGTTTCAGGCTTACTTTGAGGGTTTGTTAGGGCGGATGAGGTCACCGCCGTCCATAGTCATAGTACATTTAGGGGGCAATGATTTGGTCACCACCGGTAGACGACTTCTCCTGGAGGCAATGCTTTCCACTGTAAGTTGGTTGGCGAGGAAAGTTCCGGGGTGCATAATTGCGTGGTCTCATATGATCCCACGAAAAGTGTGGCGGGGGGCTATTTCGATCCCTGCTTTGAACCATTCTGTTAGGAAACTTAATAACAAAATGGGTAGGTTGTTCCGTTCCAGGACATTGCATTCTATCTCGCACGGTTGTATTAATGATGACAGTATGTATCTGGGGGATGGTGTGCATTTGTCTCGGGTGGGAAATGAGTTACTCATAGGAGACTTCTTAGCATGGTTAAAAACGTTGGAACATGACCTTTAGCTAGGAGTTTTGTGGGGGGCCCGGATAGCCGGTCAACTATCCGGGCCTGTGGCGGTAAGGTCATGATCGGTGAGCACTAATTAGTAGATCCCTATGAGTGGGCGTCACCCAACACGGATGGGAGCGCTCGGGAGAGGTGGCCATTGGCCCCTCAATGGGGAGGCGGTCCCTTCTAAGGATGGGTCGCCGGAAGTAAAGGAAAGGCGGTCAAGGCCCCTTCCTTTGTAGGAGGGGTTACAGCCCCCTCCTGGGGAATTTCCCGGGGCCAGTGACATCTGCGACGGCAGATGCGGTAAGTTGTGTGGGGTTGGGATAAGGGCCACGATACCTTCTAGATACCTCACACGAGTATTCGAACGACCTTTAACTGGCGTCGAGTTTTAGGTGCCCCCGTCAAGTCAAGGGAAATTGGTAGTAGTTGCACTTGAGGTACGCCTCCGTGCTGTCGCCCATCCCAAGTGGGAGGGGTAAGTCTGGTTAGGGATCTTGACACCGGTTATGACCCTGCCGTTGGCCCTTAAACGTTAGGTTGTACAATTTCAATATGTCAAGAAATGTTTTGTAGGTTGCTAGTTCGGCTAGGAGAACCTCTGTATTAGAGAATCTGTTAAGGTTAGCCAAACATCGCAATATGGTAATGAAATTGTACATAACATGAAACGTTTAATGTTTTAATTTTGTTTTAATAAATACGGCCGGGATGGTCACTCCATCCCACTTCCAAAAACTTCAAGAACTGTTTCCGGTTTCACTCCTTTTGGGGATTGTGTTGAGAGGGGGTGGCGGGTATCTCGGCCATATGGAAAGGGGCGACCGAATCGGTCCCCCCGAACGTATGGCCGAGTGCCTCGATCCCCCCGGGAAGCCATTTTGGGCGGGAGGCGCGTCTCAGCTGGTATGCCCGAAGCGGCGTAGCTGGGGCGCGCTCGTTCCCGCCCTAGAGTGGGCTGGCCTAGACACCGACGCAGCCAGCCACGCCCTCAGGGGCAGGCAGGGGCGGGTATACGCCCGCCCTGAAGACGGATAAAAAGGGACGCAAGACCAGAAGACATCCTCTTGTTCTTGTGCTCTGAAGCTGCACCTCCTCGCTGCACGTGAGCTCGGGACAGAACGAAGAGCCAATTTTGACCCACCCACCAGCCCCTGAAGACAGCCAGTTGTGTATAATAAAGTTGATTAATTTTGTTTGTTTGCGTTTACAGGTTGTAGTGCCATGTTGATTTTGAGTTAATAAAGAATGGTCGTTTTTGAGTACGTTTGCCATTAAAGATATTCAGTTTAGTGTTGAATTTTGATGTATGCTCTTTCGGTCATAGTGGCCAAGGTATTCTTAGGTTAATTTGCACTGTCGTATTTATTTTTGGTAGGCGGTAAGGTCATGATCGGTGAGCACTAATTAGTAGATCCCTATGAGTGGGCGTCACCCAACACGGATGGGAGCGCTCGGGAGAGGTGGCCATTGGCCCCTCAATGGGGAGGCGGTCCCTTCTAAGGATGGGTCGCCGGAAGTAAAGGAAAGGCGGTCAAGGCCCCTTCCTTTGTAGGAGGGGTTACAGCCCCCTCCTGGGGAATTTCCCGGGGCCAGTGACATCTGCGACGGCAGATGCGGTAAGTTGTGTGGGGTTGGGATAAGGGCCACGATACCTTCTAGATACCTCACACGAGTATTCGAACGACCTTTAACTGGCGTCGAGTTTTAGGTGCCCCCGTCAAGTCAAGGGAAATTGGAAGTAGTTGCACTTGAGGTACGCCTCCGTGCTGTCGCCCATCCCAAGTGGGAGGGGTAAGTCTGGTTAGGGATCTTGACACCGGTTATGACCCTGCCGTTGGCCCTTAAACGTTAGGTTGTACAATTTCAATATGTCAAGAAATGTTTTGTAGGTTGCTAGTTCGGCTAGGAGAACCTCTGTATTAGAGAATCTGTTAAGGTTAGCCAAACATCGCAATATGGTAATGAAATTGTACATAACATGAAACGTTTAATGTTTTAATTTTGTTTTAATAAATACGGCCGGGATGGTCACTCCATCCCACTTCCAAAAACTTCAAGAACTGTTTCCGGTTTCACTCCTTTTGGGGATTGTGTTGAGAGGGGGTGGCGGGTATCTCGGCCATATAGAGGGGACTGTGTCGGGCGATGGTATATTTCCCTATAACTTAAGATTCAGACACTGTTCCACCGTTCCAAGATGACTTCGGAAACCCAACTGGCATTTATTTATTATGTTTTCATGCTCTGCCCAAGTTCAGATTTTGTTCAATAAAACTCTCCCCAATATCTTAAGAGTATTATCAATTAGAGAGATTTGTCTATAGTAGCTCGGATTAGATCTATCTCCCTTTTTGAAAATGGGGACGATTACAGATGTGGACCAGGTATTTGAGTGGACTTCATTGGTTCATTGGATACAGCTTCAAGCTTGCCCTGCTATACCACTTTGAGCCCCATTTAAAAGCCTAAATTTGAAGGTAGAAATCTTAGGTGGCGAAGGTGCAAAAGCAACCACCATAAGCAAGCAGCCATGACATTTTCATTTCTCCTTTTTTGAGCTTTCCCTGCTGAAACCAAAGGCTTCAATTGGAGCTCATTCAGAGGCTATCTGCCTTTGAGAGGACTTCATCAGATAAATCCTTTAACCTTACCCCACTGGAGGACTTTTACTTCCATTTCAGAGAAAAAAGATAAACTATCTGATCAGAACGAATCTGCTTGATGTATCTGAGCTACACTCTATCAGAGACAGGCTGAAATTGTGTGTAGGTCCAAGTCAACCACAAACAGTGACTACTGATTGGCATTTAACTTTTTTTTTTCAGTGCTTTGTGCCCTAAATCTTTAAAACTTGGTTTCTATGATTCCTGTCATTAGATATTTGGCAGTGTGGTATGATTTTACTCATTACATTTTTCTCTATTGTCAATAATTGGATACAGAGAATTTATTTTGTTATTTTTTGATGTCTACTCTGTGTTGTTACTTTTAAAAACTTTTTACACATTTTCTTAAGTTAAGCCGCTCTGCTCTGTATGATTGCTACTAGAGGGCTGAGCATTGATTTTAAACTATATTTTACCCTGGCAAATTTGAGGTGTTATTGTTTGTGGTAACTTCACATCCACCACAAATAATAATCCACTTGTTTACAGTGTGGGACAACACACTTGGATGCGAAATATACGGTGGGTGTAAGAAATGCCATTCATTATTTGATAGAGGTGGTCTGAGTGCTTATTTAACTATATTTTAAAACAACATTTTGCAGATTGATATATTTTTATCAAGGCCCTCAAATGTTATTTGTCTTGCTGGATCTGTGAGGTATGAACAGAGAAATATCGCTTGAAACAGATGAAATCCTATGTTCTAAACATAGCTTTGCATTTGATATATTTTCGTTGCACTAAACGTAAGCAAGAGATGGCAAAATGTAACCAAAATAGAACTTTGATTTGTTCACTTGTGAATGTCTGTTATAGTAATGCATTCTTTTAGGCCAGGCATATTGAGGTTCTGTGAGAATCGCAATGGTGTTTTTGACTCGTTCGAATATGGACGAGTTTGGTATCTATGAACCGCAAATGACGAGTTTAGTGGGTTTACGCGTTTTCGCTACGCTGCCTTGAACCGTTCGTCTTATTCGTGGGTTTCTCCATCTAAGCCCACGGGTTCCATTTTAGATACGGCCTCCATTTTGTCTCTTGCCCTCAAGTAGTCAGCGAACGGACACTGTCCGCTTCGTGACCCTGGGATTCTCAAGCTGTTGCGCAAGACACGTGTTTCTTTGAGGGTGTCTTTAGGACGAGGGGGATGACACTGCAAAGGCAGATGGCCCCGCTCGAGGCTCATCTTGCCGTGCCGGTCTATTGTTTCAGTCGTGCATGCATTAGGCACGAATCCTTTGATCCTGCAAATCGTGCTTCCGATATTGCCCCCTACACTCTTTTTCAATCTGTTGTCTATCCTTGTCTTCCTTTCACCTGTTTCTGTCTCTTCTCTTAACTCGTTTACAGCCAGAATGGAATGTACTTAATGGTGGGATAACGTACTTTTACAGTTGGGAACCGGTGATGCTACTGTAATTATGTTCCAGGCTCCTGAATTCATGAAAGCAGCCCTTTTGAAGTTTACTGTGGGAACTGAGTTGTAACCTTTTGTTCGCCATGTTGTGCTATGACTAAGATATGTATAAAAGGAGCGATCCACTGTTGCAATTCGAAGCAGTCTCTCAGAACCTACACATAGTGTACTTCTTGCGATTTCTGTATCCCTGCAGTAAATAAACGCTGATCTTTGACGCCGAAGGAAGTGTCCCGTGTCTCTGTGGTTTGTACGCCGGAACAGGTAACCCACGAAGGTTTCAGGTTTTGTCCCCTGGCACCGCTGGGCCTTAGAATAGCCCAGTCCTTCAATATTGTTTTGTTATTAACTACAAAAATCTCAAAAGGTATATTACAGAGTGTCAGTCTCTGCTGTGTACTTAGGGCCCATACACAATTTCCATTGAACATGTATGAATCAAGTTGTTCTGACAATGCTCTAGGTATGGCTTAATTTCATCCCCTCTACATAAATGGGAGAAATCAAAATGCTACATTTGTGTACATTTTCTCTGGAATGCACCTGTGTGAATGTGCTTTGAGAAGCTCCTGAATTTGGGCATTTCCACAAATATATGCCTCTCTGATTTGTTTAGGCAGAAACCTCTCTTTAGCATGTTTTTATTAAACTAAGCCCAATATGTCTTTTGTATGCAAATGGCAATTTACAAAATGCAAATCTTCTTGACTGTAGCATTTAAATGCTGACTGTTAGAACTGGGATTTCTGGTTGGCTAAGGCTTACGCCAAAGCCAGGCAGAAACCACCATTCTAGTCAGGGCGAGGGAGTCACATGCCAAGATAACCCCTGCTCACCCCTTTGGTAGCTTGGCACGAGCAGACAGGCTTATCCCGGAGGCAATGTGTAAAGCATTTGTGCACGCACATAACAGAAACAACATCCTAGGCACACCACAAAAGGAACTCCACACAAGGTTATGTAAAAATAACTTTTGTATTCTAAAAACACATCGGATAGTAGTCACACAATATACATTGTGCCAACTGGCACAGGCAATATTCACAAGGGATTATTTACACCAGGGCAGGCCACATGGGCCACTGTCAGAATCAGCATTCAGTAGACCTAGCACTGAGAATAACTGTCACACCAAATAACAATTATAGATCACAACCAGTAACCACTAGTAACAGGCAGGTACACACTACGCAATACTAATATCCATAGGCATAGATCACGCATGGACACATAACCTCTCTAGTATAAACTATACTAGGCAAAACAAACTTCTAAGCATGAGCACCTTTAGAAGTATAACACAAGCATAAAGGCAAAGCACATTACGCAGCAATCACATTTAGGCCGAAACAGTATAACTACAGTAGACAATCTCTCATTAGTCTAAACACATTAGACTCTGACTCCTAAGAATAAATCACATTTAGGGGTGCAACTCATACAGTGAAACATAATCTCACTAGCATAAACCTCCATAGGTAAAACCATCTCTAGAGGTATCAACACAGGGTGCGTAAAACATACTAAATGCATTACATTTCCTAGCACCACATCACTCTAGCCTATAAATCACATTAGGCAATTGTCATCACAAACATAGTGAAAAATAACATTGCACAAAAATCACATTAGGGCTGTGTGCCCTATCCACATACCAGCCCCCCTGGCCAACTGGCCATCCAATAAGGGGACTCCAAAGCCCTGGGTCCTGAATGTCAGGGCGTGCTGCCATCGCAGCGCCAGCCAGGTTTGCGCCACAGGCGCAAACCTAAACGTGCAGCTGCCCAATACTTGCTGGGCAGCTGGTGACAATAACAGAGCCTAAACGTTGCAGCTGGCACTAAGTGCTGCACAGCTGGGGAAGGCCTGGCACCACTGTGCCACCTCTGAACAGCGTTGGAGCCTCCTAGGCCCTAAAACCAATAAGGCCCTCATGAGGCGCATTAGCACTCTAAAATAAAAATGTGCACTAAAATAAATTGCCCCTCCAAGTGTTGCAGACGCCCTCTGCGAGCGGGGCAGCTGGGGACTAGGGCTTGGCATCACAGTGCCCTCTTGCCCCCACGGGACCTACAAAGAACCTTTACCCCAGGTTGGAGCCTTCTAGGCTCTGGGAGAACTGCGGGGCCACGATGGAGCCAACGAGGCTTGGGACGTCACTAGTAAAAAGTGGGGGCGGCCCACTGCCCTCCGGGGCCACCCTAAATGTCCCCTACCACTGTGCATACCGTTGGAGCGGCCCACTGCCATCCGGGGCTGCTTTATATGCTGCCAACACTGTTGGAATGGCCCGCTGCCAAGTGGGGCCACTCTAGGAACCAACAACCCCGAGCCTTCTTCTTACCTGGCTCCAGCGTGGGGAACTTTCTTCCCAATGCATAGGGGGCACAGGCGGAGGTCGTTGCGGGGCTCTCTCACCTACGAGAGCCCCGTCTTCTCTGCACGCCTATCTTCAAACGGTCCCCCATCTCGGGTCCGGGACTTCAAGAGGGGGGAGCCAGCGAGGCTCCAGACTGCCGCCTCTGTGCTCCTCGTTATCCGCGGCGGGGGCCAGGCACCGGCAATGTGCCTCGGGCCCCATACAGCTGCCATCACCACACTTGCGGGGCTCTCCCAGCTCACGGGAGCCCGCACCTCCACTTTTCAATTGCAGGCAGTTTCCTCCGGCGGCGGCGGCGTGTGCGGGACTTTCCTCTCCAAACCGGAAGTCCCGCCCGTCATCAGGCACCTCGCAGCCTGACTTCCGCTTTCGACTCGGGCTGCCGCGGTGATTACTTTTCCCCGCAGTACCGAGGGGTAGGCACCCTCGGTTTGAAAAATAAACAGCTGGGTTGGGCACCCACTGTGATTACAGCCAAAGTCGTGGGGTGGGCACCCGCACACTAAAAATAAAAATAATCGGCCACATAATGCAGGGTGGACACCTGCAGCTCCACACCACCAAAATAGGCAGCCATGACGGGGGTCCCCAGAAAACAGCCCCGAGCTGTCACGGCACACATAGAAGCACTCTATAAGCGCCAGAGCAAGGTCACCAGCCTTCTCCCTCAAAAAGCACTCCCAGGGCGCTTAGGCCACACAAAGCCTGGGCAAAGGCAAAGAAAGCAAGGCAAAGGGTCCCAAAAGTCCTGGGCAACAAAGGTGGGGCAAAACAGCTCCCCCACAAGGAAAATCTTCCAGGCATCCAGGGGCTGGGCAGGGCCCAGGGAGGCAAGCCTTCCCCTGGGCCCCAGCAGCAGCACGCCCCTGGTAGTTTCAAGTTAGAAAAACAAGAACACTGAAATGGGGTCACAGCCCCTCATTTATACAGCAAACTCCTTTGTTGTAAAAGGTGCAGGCAAGGGAGAACCAGCTACAACTGGTTATGGGGAACTCCCTTTTACTGGCCAGGCTAGGGACATCAGACGCACCACAGGGGGTGGAGCCAGCATTGTGGGGGAAAGCCCAGCCCTATTCAGGACCCAGGTGCAGCCCCTCCCTCACATGAGCATGCTAATCTCAACACTCACCACTGGGGCAGACCCATCCTGACTCCTGGAGCCCAGCTCACCAGCCAGCTCCAGTAAATCACACGCCAGACACAAATTACACAAACATGCCAACTTCTAGGAGTGGCACTTCCGCACTAGACGCAATCATGCTGCATACATCATTGCGCAGCATTCAATCTCACGAGTTCGCACATACAAAACTCGACCCTGCACTCCCCACACATCAGGAACTACCATGGTCACACATATTCCCCATGCATTCCTATGAAAGGGCAGGTCACTCTCACCACACACACAGAGAGCGCAAGCACTTTACACTGGACATCAGTGAAAAAGTGCGCAGAGACCTAAAATCACCAACACCAGGTTACAGAAACAGGCTAGGCAAAAGCAAAAAGTTTCAGGGTGAACCTACCAAAAGGGCCGGGTCCAACACTGACACACTTTAAATGGAGGACCCATCTTTTGGCAGCAATATCCAAGAGAACATTGCCATCCTGCTTTCATTTGGCCTTTTACCAGTTGCGGCTAATCCCGCTGATCTGTAGTGGCGTGGAGAGGTGGGGGGATAAAATTAAACTAAAATAAATCACTTACCTGTTGGCCTGCTGGCTGGCTGGCCGCCGCCTCTCATCCGTCCTCTTCCTGGCACCTGTTGGAATAGGAATCAGGATTGGCTCCCCTAAGCCAAACACTGCAATGCAGCGTTGTGATTAGTAAGCACCCAGGATCGGAGGTCAGATGGGGAATAGAAGCCTGGGCATTATGTCCACCCAGGCTGTAATGCAGCCTGGCTGGAGAACATTCAAACTGCGCATGAATGTTTGGCCAGCCCAGTAGGCCGGCCAAACATTCAAGCGCCCTTAGGAGAGTGGCACCACTCTTCCCCCCTGTGCAGCCTAGCTCCGCCCCACTAAACTGCCCCTGCACAGAAAAATAAAATATCTTGTTAAAATAATATTATTCTTCCTTTTTTGCCATGCTGAAAGGCAGTGTGGTGACACTTTGCCGCCTTAGCAGATGTGCCGCCCCTGCCTGCAACTGTTCACGCCCTTTTTCTGGGAAAACCTTGGAACTCATGAAGTTATACTTTATTTTTTGTCTACTGCTGAGGATGCCGAAGGGCAGTTGAGCAGGGCAATGTCACATTACTCAGGCTCCTTCCAGAACTGTTGCTTGCTTGTGAAGTGATTATTAAGAAAACTGAAAGGGGCATCACTAAAATATGTCACTTATATAACCATATTCCATATACTGATGTGCAGGAAATGTTAGGATTCTCACTTTCGTAGATGAAGTGCATGGGATAGAATATTCCTTTCTCACTCCACGTCTCCCTTCCCTCCCCAACTTCTGTCTTTCTCACTGTCTCTCTGCCTTATTCATCTTTTCTGTATGTCTTTCTTTTCCTCTCTGTTGTGTCCTTTCAATTCCTCTTTTTCTCCCTGTTATATTACTGGAAAATCATGTTGATTTGAAGTCAGTGCAAGGTACAACTGATACCTGTAACTCCCACTGTGAGCTATAATCTGCAACTCTGAAAGGTGAAGGGGGATGAATAATATACCTAATAAGCTTATTGGTTACCACCAGGACCTACATTTGAAGCTTTCGATTTGTGGCCAAGAAAGAATGGGGCTGTTCATGGCACATGTCAGTCATGGGCAATTTGTTCTAACTGGTATATGGGAGGTAAATGCTTATTTTGGGGAAACAAATGCCAAGAATCTGTCTGTTCTGGACAAAACCTCCCACCTAAATCCGTTTGTCTATTGATGATATATATGTAAATGTAAATTGATACTTGTATAGCACACTACTCACCCGCAAGGGTCTTAAGGCGCTTGTACGAATACCGCTGTGGAACCCATCCTGGCTTTCCCTGTGAGGCATCCACTCCTGGGCACCCCCAAGGTGGAGGCCAGGCATCCTCAGCGTTGTGGGGGCCGTTGCGGAGATTAAGCAAGCAATTGCCCAGAGTTGCAGAGTGGGACTGCATGATTGGAATAGGCACCGAGGCGAGAATGATCAGGTCCGTGGAATTTTAAGCCCAAGACCCGCCGAGCCGGGAATTGAACCCTGGTCCCGGGCTAGACCTCGACATCAGGGTCTGCTGCTCTAATCATTGAGCCACACTTCTCCATGGGTTGCAACAATATTTAATGGGTTAATGGGCTAATTGAATATTGAACACAGACCTGTTATGTCCTAGTCTATTGAAGGTCGCCCCCGGCCTATGTACACATTTTTGACAAGTCACATTCTTCCATCCATCCGTGCATTTCAATCAGAATTTTCTTCACTGATACTCCTATTCATCTGTCTAGGTACTCAGCTCATCCATTTTTTACAACTAGTCATGGATTTCTTCATCCACCCTTTGACTCCTTTCACACAAACTTGCCAATCATTGAAGACGTTTCACTTTCTAAAAGCCAGGCCTCTTTTCTTTCCTATTGCTTGTTTAGATTGAAATCCCTGTCGAGTGGGCCAGTTTCAACATATTCTGCTGTCCCTGAACTGCTTATTGCTTGTAAAGTTACTTCTAATGCAAATCCTTGAAATCTCGTTTCTAGCGCACAGAGAGCCAGGCACGGATGTACAATATTTCCGATCAGATCCATGATGAAGGGTCCCTTTAATTTGAACTGACATTTTCATTGCAGTGATTTGTTCTGCCTACTGGGAGTCATTATTCATAAAGGCAAAGTTATCTGACACAACAGGCAATTCTCGCTGCTGAGATCCGTTGGAATGAGAGCAAGTGGTATTATACCAGAAGATGTGACTACGGCAGGATTCACCGCAGCAGGGGTCCATTCCGGCAGGACGGGAACATGATGAGAACAGTCAAACAATATGTGTGAAAAGCACCTACCGGCTCAGGCTCTGCCGCTCCTCCTCCTATTGGTAAGGATTTATGCAATAGGATTCTTCTCTTTTCAGTAGTATCGTTGGCTTTACAAGTAAAGGACGAATGACTCCAGGTTTTGTCTATTTTACACAAGGAAAGCAAAAGATCGAATGAATAACAATTAAGCCGAAGCTCAGTATATTCAAGTGAAGTGCACATTTCTGCATTGTCTGTAGCGACGTAAGGATTTCAGGACTTTGGGTAATTTCTCAGTAGCACCACTGTGTTCCAAAATCAGCGTTATGTCCAAAGGAAGGATGCCCATACTGTATAACATTGTACACAATCACACTAAGACAAATGTGCTCGTTACGACCCTTTAAACACACCAGTGTCCACATGGCAACTCCCGGCCTGCCTGGCAGGGAATCATTTCGGGGCAATATGGAACAAAGTAAAGTTATTTACTGATGATTGTCGACGACTATTGCGAATGTGTATATTTCAGATTTGGTTTACCAGCTTTCGGACACACAGGGTTCAGTGAATGTCAATGAAACGGGGTCAAGACAGGCACCAACCTGCAACGCATAGCTCAGTCTTTGCCCCCTCTCGAATTCTTAATGTTTGGAAAATAGTAATAGACATGTAGTAGGTGCAAAGACTTTAACTGTAAGTGTGATTAGGAACTTTTCTATAACATTATGCAGATATAAGGTTTCACTTTTGGAATTCATCAATCCTGTACTTGGTGATGATCCATGTGATCTAAGTCGGATACCTAAACAAACATAAACAAACATGCACCATCAATTTTGTTACACTTTGTCATAGCAGAAGCTGCAATAGGATATCAAGCAAACTCTTCATAATAACAGAAACCAGCGGTCTTTCTATTTAGAAATTAACTTCAAAGCAGATAGCCACTTAAAGTGACTTGGCATGTGGCCCACTAATGACGTAAACCAGCATGACTTAGAACAAATGTACTTATTTATCATGAAATACATTAAGTAAGGTTCACATTAAGATAGCTATCCTGAGGAGCCGGCCATCAGCCATCGCAGCATACTGACAACATTTTTGTGCATTTCTGATTCGAATCTATTCTAGAGTTCCTGGCTCAAATGGTCGATGCATGACAGTTTTACATCGTTAAGTTTGTTAGCGAGTTTTAGGATAAAGTACAGACGCCTTTTTCCAAGGTTGTAAATAATGAACTAATCACAGAATGCTTTTGAGCAGCATTTTATATCAGTTGCACGCGAATGAGGACACATATTCCAAGGAACTATACATTTGTTTGTGCTTTTGTTTAGTGATGGAAGTTTATGTGCAGAAGTGTTTCCTCAAAGCACAGAAGCTCTAGAACGTGTACACTCGCCATCAATAGTGGGCTGCATTCAAGAGCGAGATTGACAACACTATTTGCATATTTTCCCACACATGTCACTTGTGCAAATAAAGCTAT
Organism: Lissotriton vulgaris; assembly: GCF_964263255.1. Lineage (NCBI taxonomy): Eukaryota > Metazoa > Chordata > Amphibia > Caudata > Salamandridae > Lissotriton > Lissotriton vulgaris. The sequence continues at coordinate 420,826,780 of NC_141694.1, read as the reverse complement.
TTAGTTGAGTGAGTTGCACTTTCGCATTGACAGCATCAGAATAAATTCAATAGGAATTAATCTCCTTTGCACTTACCAATGCAGAACATCTGAATTAACATGTAATTGCAGTAACATGGTCAGGAATGTAGATTTAATAGTGTGATAGACACCCAAAGTCCATTTTCCAGGAGTCTGCGTGTGTAGTAAAAATCAGATAGGTTGTGGTAAACAACTGAAATATTTTGTAATGGTCTTGAAAGAGAATGGGAATACAGTTGGGAGAATCTCATTCTTTATTAAAGCATGAGATGGGGCCTGTCCTTTGAAAAACATGCCTCCTAGATTACGGTTTAATGCAACAAAGCTAGCACTATCTAGGATAGAACTACCCATCCTTCATGCAACATGTCAAGGGACTGGAGAAATCATGATTCCAACAGCATCAGAGGTCTGTATCTGAAAACATTGAGAATATAAATATGGACCTGCCAAAATATTGCCACAAATCATCAACTACTAGAATATCATGAACACATTTATATATAGATAAAGATGTATTATTCTATACTTAACATCTAAGGGCCACATGCATCAACCTATTTAGGAAGTGCAAACGGTGCGAATCGCTAAATTCGGCCGTTTGCGATTCCTAAATAGGTTTTTGGGATGCATCAAGCATTTTTGGCAAAATCGCTATTTTTAGCGAATTCCAAAAATGCGATTGCTTTTAAGGAATCGCAAATTTGTGGTTCCTTAAAAGCAATGCATGATTACTTTTAAAATTGCGAATTCGCAATTAGGGGGTGCAAATTACCACGAGGTTGAACCTCATGGTAATTTGCGAAAATGTGTTAAAATGCTCAAATTTGCATTTTAAAACACTGTCATGTTACAGACACACATGTCCTTAGGACATGTGTGTTTGAAACATGCACTTCAAAATACATTTCAGGGGTGCAGGGGGGGTCCTTTGGACCTCCCCTGCACCCATGGAATGCATTAACATTTTGCGAATTCTAATTTGCGATTTCGCAATTCCCATTGATTCCTATAGGCCTTTTGGCCCATAGGAATCAATGGGAATTGCGAAATCGCAAATTGAAATTCGCATATTTGCAATTCGGTAAAAATTGCGATTTTTACCGAATCGCAAATTTTATGCAATTTAAATCATGCATCCCGTTTTGCAATTCCTTATTTGCGATTCCCTAAAAATCGCAAATAAGGAATCACAAAACCGGACTTTGATGCATGTGGCCGTAAGTCCCTTCAGGATGTGTATATCACTGAGGTACATAAATGTGGAGTTACGTATTGGAAACATCGGAGTTCTGGATTCCACTACATAACTGTATCTCAGTGCAGAATTTTCTAAATCTGCCTACATCTTCCAGTGAGGCATGTTGGAAGCAAGCGACAGAAAGATTTAAGTGGGGTCTCATCGCTTGTCTCTTTCCTGCATAAGAAATATGTTATTGCCTGATAAGGATGTAGAACAACTCATATAACCTAGCATCACAATAGAAAGGGGAGCTAATGAAGGCTTATATTGCAAATAAGTCAACCAAGTTCATACGGGAAAAAAAAGACATACATACACTTGAACCATTATTATTAGCCCTGGCACAAATCATTAACGAGGTGGAATCCAGGGGTGGATTCAGTGACCTTAAAGATGACAATGGCCAAGGAATCAGAAGACAGAGGAAATAGGATTCGTAGGGTCAAGAAGAACAGGAGGATGAGACTGTGTACAAGGGGTACACTGGACCAGAGGAGCCCAGGACGTGGAAAGGACATACAATTCACGAAGGACCATATTTATTGCCAAGTCACCAGTGCAGTGCAGGAGGTCACCTTGCTGAGCTGCACTATGTGACAGGAAAAAGGGCAGGAATGTGGTCTCCTCCTGAGAACTTTGTTGTATCTTGAGTCTTCCTGCTGCTCAGCTAGAATGTCTGTGTTGTGGAATGTTTGAGAACCAGGTACTGTCATCAGTTCATTTTTATGTATGGTGACAAATGGATTAAGGGAAGTTAAGCAAGGAAAAAAAAAGAAAATAGAATGGCAAGGTGCATGGAAGAAAACCGAATTGAAGAGTTATATAGGTCCAAGAACTGGAAACTGGTTTCAGAGCACAGCGGTTACTGGAATTTCTCAAAGGTCTCAAGAATAGAAGCCAGTCGGCGTACACAGACTAAGCTGTGGAAAATCATAGCTCACAGTAACAAAACGATGTTTTCAGTAATAGTGGCGGCTGTGAGAGACCATGTTTGGGGCCATGTCCAGGGACAGGAAATGCGAAGGAAGCATGAAGACGGGGTAGAAGAGACAACGTCGACTTGAGCAGAACGGGGTGTAGCATCCCTGAGTGTTGTTCTTGGAGTGGAGTCAAGTTGTTTCAAGTCTCTCTGTTTTGGTGTAGTTTGGTAGCAGGTGAATAACTCACCAAGAGCTGTTCCACAACAAATGTTGTGTGTGAGTTGTGTCAAGTTGTTAGGGAACTCATTAGCTTGTGTATGCAGGGGCTATGTTGTATATAGTCACCCCTTGGTTGTGCTGTTTAGTAGTAGGTGATTAAGTCACCAAGAGCTGTTGCTCAACAAATCTTGTGTGTGAGTTGTGTCAAGTTGTTCGGCAACTCATTAGCTTGTGGATGCGGGGGCTATGTTGTATGTAGTCACCCCTTGGTTGTGCTGTTTGGTAGTAGGTGATTAAGTCACCAAGAGCTGTTCCACAACAAATGTTGTGTGTGAGTTTTGTCAAGTTGTTAGGCAACTCATTAGCTTGTGTATGCGGGGGCTATTTTGTATGTAGTCACCCCTTGGTTGTGTTGTTAAGTAGTAGGTGGTTAAGTCACCAAGAGCTGTTCCACAACAAATGTTGTGTGTGAGTTGTGTCAAGTTGTTAGGCAACTCATTAGCTTGTGTATGCGTGGCTATGTTGTATGTAGTCACCCCTTGGTTGTGATGTTTAGTAGTAGGTGATTAAGTCACCAAGAGCTGTTCCACAACAAATTTTGTGTGTGAGTTGTGTCAAGTTGTTAGGCAACTCATTAGCTTCTGTATGCTGGGCTATGTTGTATGTAGTCATCCCTTGGTTGTGATGTTTGGTAGTAGGTGATTAAGTCACCAAGAGCTGTTCCACAATAAATGTTGTGTGTGAGTTGTGTCAAGTTGTTAGGCATCTCATTAGCTTGTGTATGCGGGGCTATCTACTTTCAGTCTTTCTCCCACCACACACCTAGCAGAGCTCTACTTCCCTTCCCTATCATTCTTAGAAACACAGTGGAATGGACCTTTGTTATCATTCCATAACTTTGTAGGAATTCTGGGCAATACCTACAAGCAAATATTAAAATAGCTATCCTTGCAAAAGCCATACTTAATTAACATATATGTTAGACGTTTTGTGGATAATTGCTTCTCAGGCCAATCCACACATCTTTGAATTATAATATCCGATTTTCGAGCAGCTTTTCGATTTCACGCTGCAGTTAAATTACTTTTACATCATAGAATACGGATTTAATTCGATAAAACCCACAGATCAGCAAATTACAATTGGATCACAAATATGGTCTGATTACGATTCGAGCGCAACTACTTTACGGGATCGCAAACATTCTGCCAAATAAAGTACAAAATCTCACATTTATTGCGGTTGTCCCCTTTTATCAGCACTAGTACCAATACGGACTCGAGATTTAGACGCCAACGGAATAGCGGAGGACCAGAGCGGCAACCACATACTTATTTAGAGGCGGGACCTACACCCAGTCAGCACTGCCAATCAGATCGCAACATTGGAAGGCTCTATATGTAAATCCCTCAGCTTTGAGCCCAGAGCAGAGGATTGGCCTATTATCAGTGCAGTTTAGTCCAATCACTATACACCTCAATACATTTAAGCACGGGCGGGAACCGGGGCTTTTAGTATTCATCTCGGAACCCCCATTAGCAGTGGGAGTGATTCATTCAAGGAGGTAAGATTTTTCCCAGCCCATTTATACTCTTTGGAGATAGAGAAATTATCGACTCTTCTCCTCCCACCTTAAACCAGGTTTCCTAGAATAATTCACCCCCTTCTTTCTTCACACCAGGCCTTTGTGTCCCTTTTACGGCGGCGGCCAATTTTACAAAACGGTAGCGCTTCGCTAGAGGGTACCATGGAACCCTGCATTCACAGGTATGCAAACCATTCAACCTTTCTCATTTAAGTACTGTTGTAGGCAAGTTTAAATATATCACTTATGAGTGGTCTGGCTTTCCCATTTAGGTTTCGCCAGCCCTCACAGCCCCCTGGTTTTAAATAAAGAAAATCAGCTTGCGAGTTTCCCTCTACCTTCATTCGGTGAGATTTACAGCGAGCACCTGCCATAGCTGGTAGGTTTCAATAGGTTTAGTTTTACCACGCAGCCATATTAGACAGATATGTTTGCTGACAACGTTATGGCTCCTCTTTTTATCCAGAATCGACAAGACTTGCACCCATAAGTACTAATAGGGCATTTCTCCAGCCTCCTATATCTACAAGTGAGACATCGAACATATCCTATTCATAGCAGGTATGTCTGCAGAAATTCTCTATGAGCCGGCTCATTAACATGCCATATGTAATCTATCTTTGACCTTTTCAAATAACCTTTTTATGGTCATCTATATAGAAATCTTTGTAGAGAACACTAATTCCAGCGACATATTCCTATTTCCCATAGTAGAGATAGAGCCAATATGAGTACAAGCATCTTCAGTCTCGCTTTTAAGACTAGCACAACCTGGTAACAGATAGAACAACACTCTTAAGATGTTCTTGTTTCTACAGACTCACAGATAAACATCTCTAAACAAATGGCATAACGTCAGTTCAACATTTTAAGTGCCACTATTGATACAGCTGAGAACTTCTTACTTCGTCAATCACCTATCTCCTAGGAATAATCTGCATAGGTAAGAATGTGTACCACTAACCTATGTCTCTAGAAGGTAGAACTCAGGTTAATTGAAGGGCCCTGCAATTCCTTGAGTCCTTAATTAAGGTAAAAACTTATAACAACAAGGGTACCATTTCCTGTAGAGCTGTTTATCATTAACTTCTAAGATCGCCAGCTGGTAGATAACCGCTACTGTGGCAAAAAGGTATCCCATTTATCCATATAGCGAATAGAGCAGTAACAGGAACCCATAGGGAACCGAGAACATAAGAAGGCCCTTATAGAATCATTATTTTACACCCAAGGCATAATCTTCCCTAATAAGTGGATATAGTAACAGCCATACAGTGTACATGTATACGCATTACTCTCCCCTAGGCGACACCATTAAAATAAGAAAGTGTAAGGGAGAATGTAGAGATCCAGATATTCCTTGATAGACTCTACCATAGTGAGCATTATGGCATTCTCTTGTTATGACACCATTGAAGTTGTGCATTATTAGATTGCATAGATGATAATATGAATATTGTAAAGTCGATAACATGTATGCGTGTATAATTGTATGCATATTTATTGTAGGGTATCTGTATAGACCCCTAAGCACGACAGACAACCAACATAAGTCTTGACAAAGGTGGACTCCATTTTCGTCTTGAACCACCGAAACGTGTCAACACCAATTTTTTGTACAATTCCAGCCTCCCCCTCCCATGTTTACATTGAAATAGATTGTGATGATACATAGGAGTGATTATTAGACAGCTTTGAATGTACTAATTGTATTTAACAAGTTTTATGTTTTACACTCTTTTGTCTGTCTTTTCCATTGTGCAGGCCACAATAGATTGTGTTATTAATTGTATGTTTCATTTTTTAACCATTTTGTCTAGATAACCATGTTATGTATAGGTATGATATGAATTGTTTTTATTCTTAACTACACAATACATTTTTTGTATTTTACTTTTGTGATTGCACTAGTTTTGACTCTATAGTTTACCTTGAGGCTATGTTTTAGCTTTTTCTGTATTCTTCTCAAGGGAATTATTTTTACCCTATGTTGTATGTAGTCACTCCTTGGTTGTGCTGTTTGGTAGTAGGTGATTAAGTCACCAAGAGCTCTTCCACAACAGGTGTTGTGTATGAGTTGGTGCGAAGTTGTTAGGCCACTCATTAGCTCGTGTATGAGTTGGTTATGCTGTATGTGGCCACTCATTATTTGGTTTTGTGCAGTATTTATTGGCGCATGAATGAGTTATGTGAGTGCTTGTTCTGTGTCTGAGGTGTGCAAGTTATTTCCTTGCGCATGAATGAGTTATGAGAGTGCTCGTTCTGTGTCTGAGGTGTGCACGTTGGTAAATGGCGCATGAATGAGTTATGTGAGTGCTTGTTCTGTGTCTGAGGTGTGCACGTTGTTTCCTTGTGCATGAATGAGTTATGAGAGTGCTCGTTCTAGGTCTGAGGTGTGCACGTTGGTAAATGGCGCATGAATGAGTTATGTGAGTGCTTGTTCTGTGTCTGAGGTGTGAACGTTGTTTCCTGGTGCATGAATGAGTTATGTGAGTGCTTGTTCTGTACCTGAGGTGTGCACATTGTTTCCTGGTGCATGAATGACTTATGTGAGTGCTCGTTCTGTGTCTGAGGTGTGCACGAAGTTTCCTGGAGCATGAATGAGTGCTTGTTCTTTGTCTGGAGTGTGCACGTTGTCTACTGATATATCTAGTGTTAAGGTTTGTTCCCATGTGTCTTGCTTGTTGTACTGGTCAGGCCAATTGGTACGATTTGTGGCATATGGGCGTGTTTGTGTTTGATGTAGGATAGTTGTTGATTTCAGGAGGTAATGTGACGTTCTTCTCAGACTGTATAGTGCGAGATGAGATGTTATTTGTGTTCCAGGAAGTATCAGTATGGGGAGTGACAGGATGTATCTTTTTGTGTCAGTGTGTTGATAGTGTGACTGGTTGTGATGTGAGGTGTGTGGAAGTGTATTGCTTATTGATTTGTTTGCAAATGTATTATTTGTGTAGTGTTTAAAATTTATTTAGTGTATTGTTTTCACATTATGGACTACATGTATTAACTATGTGGTCTTTATCTTGATTGTTTCATACATTATATTACACAATGCAGTTGTTCCCTAACGAAGGGAGATATGTTGTATCTTGAGTCTTCCTGCTGCTCAGCTACAATATCTGTGTTGTGGAATGTTGCATGGATGGAATGTTAGTGGGTTGTGAATGTCAGTTGGGTGAGGGCTGAGCAGCAGGACTGCTGCTCCTGATGGGGTTTTCTATCTTTTAACTTAACATCTTAACTTAAATAAAGTAACTTGAATAATCTATCTTGAAGTATCCATCTCTTTTCTGAATACATCAAACTTCAGCAGCGAGAATCTCTCCAGTAACCACCTCTCGGCCTTTCACAGGATTCTTGTCACTAACCTCTTGCAAGCTTCCTGCCCCCTTCCCAGCCCCAACCATAACCCTTGAAAGAAATCTTCACAACACCCTCTCCTTGACAATGTACAGCTGTGCTAAGCTTCCCTGGGTTTGAGCTCTCTGCCCCTGGTCTGTGACCACCCATGACCCTCCCCCTTGTATTCAATCACTCGCCCCTTTGACGGAGAGCACCTGCTTCCCCTCCTCCTCAGTTTCACTTAATGGACTCTGGACAGAATGGAAAAGCATGGGCAACAGTATCCCATGTGTAGGGCACTGTCGGTCGTTACCCCTGAACTTACTTGCATTGCTTTTTTATTGCATTGTTCTTTATTGTAAAGGCCGCTTTTACTAATGCGCTCAGCTATCCACATAAAATACAGATCTTTTCTTTGCAGCCAGGATATTAACCTTGTGCACTACCTTATAGTGGGTCAAAACTGTTGCTAGACAAAACTCAAATCTTTCTCTAGCGGGGACATTAATCACAAGAGTTATCTTGATATTTGTATTGCTGCCTGAGAGCTGGATGCCCAAGGAACTCTGAAGCAGGTGCTTCTAAATCTAAAGTTACGCTAAACAAAGTGCCCCCTCCTCAGGTCAGTGCCCCATCCAGGTCAGCACCCAGGGGCATATTATCAAGGGCATTATCGCCACTTTAGCTGGACTTTTTCCTGCTAAAGCGACGATAATTTTATTGCCTTATTAGCAAGCTGTCGCTAGCGAGCAGTTTGGGGCCCGCTTTGCATGTCAGCGATATTTATCACTAATGACGTGCAAAGTGGGCGTACCCAACCTGTTAGCGACTGAAAGCAGTCGCTAACATGGCTATCGCCTATTATCAACGCAGGTGAAGCGATAAAAAAATGTGTGCTAAGCGCGAAAATCGCCAAAGCCTAACGCCTGCTCAGACCACTTCTTAACCTGTATATCCAATGGGAGGAGGATATTCATGTTAAGACCCTATTGGCGATGATGCCTGAATATCGCTGGATTTCCAGCGATATTTATGCATTGAGCCGCTATCGCCGGATATTTTATCGCATTTGAGATAAACGTTGAAGGTTATCCCTGCGATAAAATCCGGCGATGCATGTCGATAAAAAAATTATCGCTAAGCTCATTTAGCGATAATTATCGCTATTTGTTGCTAATATGCCCCCCAGTGCGGCTGCTACGCTCTTACTGCCCTAAAGCTGGCCTTGCTCGTATTCTCAGGCCATCACATTGGACAAGCCAATCGCTATTAACAGATGATGTGAAATTTAGAGCATGCATATGCCTTTAGCACACATGCCATGGCCACGAAAATGCCTTTAAAACACAAATGTAAATATTTTCCAGGTAAGTATCAGCCCCTTCATTTGAAAACATCCACATTCACTGAAAAATATGATCTTGTACAGAATGATTCATACCTGTTGAATGTAGGTAGGTATAGTAATTGGTGGAGAAGGTGCAGCCTGTAAATATAAATAGACACAAAATAAAGTTGCATTTAATTTAAATAGTAAGTGATTTCAATCAATATTTAGCCTTGGGTGTATTCATTTAATTACATCTAAGAAGAGAAACATTCTAAATAAGCACAAATAGGGATCTCTGTTGCTGGTTAAAGTGAACTTTAGGACCAGCTCCCTCCTGCTTACATCTTCATATTCAGTTTTTATACAAAGCACCAGTTGCGTTACATGAGGACACATTGGGGCAGATTTATGTTGGGAATGCGCCACGTTTGCGTCACGCAACTGCGGCGTAAACGTGGTGCATCCCTACGACCCATTTACAACGTGACGCATCTAGGCAGATGTGTCACGTTGTAAAGCCCTGCGCCACTTGTGGGCGTGCCGGCGCAGGGTGGGCATTCCGGGGCAGGTGCGCCTCGCAAAAGTGGCTGAGTGAAATCTATAAGATTGCACTCAGTCACTTTCAGGCCAATGCTGCGTCAAAACCCTGCGCCTGCTTGAAGCAGGCGTAGGTCTTAACGCAACATTGTAAAGATGGGGCACCCCCGAGCCTTGCTGGAGCTGCATCACGCTTGCGACGCAGCTCCAGCAATGCGCCACCTTTACGGCACAGATCCGTCACACATCTGTGCCGTTTTTGCCCCATGGTACGCCGCATTGTAAATGCGGCGCACCATGGGTGGCGGAGCAGCGGCGCAAAATAACTGGCGCATCCTTGGGGATGCGCCAGTTATCATAAATCTGCCCCATTGATTTTTGTCAGGCACGGGGAGATTAATTGATTTGCCCAGAATCACAGGATGTTCAGCGTCATTGCTGAGACTGAACCAAATTGGTTCACGGTCGGCTGCCCTAGCCATTAGGCCAACTCCTCTCCCAACATCCTCTCCTCTCCTTCATGTGTATTGTGTTTTATTGTCAATGGTGTGTTATTTGTTGTCAATGATTTCTGTAATCATCCTCCTGACGCTGCAAATACCATTACTGGAAAATGAAAAGCTGTGTAAACAGAAGAGGGCTTCTGCAGCTACAGAGAGCAGAACTCGCTAACAACCTGAGTTCATTGGGAAGTCAGAGGTTGATTCCTGGCATTGAATCCTCATCCCTGTCAAATTCGGGGGCCTATTGCAGATCTGCATTAGAAGAGAGTATTCCTTGATGTGGAAAGTAGGCATTTAGATTATAGCCGAGGAACAAAGACCATTTTGCTCTGTAAGCAATGCTAGTCATTTAATCACCGGTGAGTTGGTAGATACGGAAGCAATGCCAAGGGGCAATTGTTCACTCTAGTTTACGGGAGGAAATATGCACACTGATGCACTCTATAATTCTACAGGTCTATAAGTGATCTAGGAATGCTAGTAGGTAATACGGGGCAACCAAGTTTATATTACTGGTCTAATTCAACGCACTAAATCACAAAAAAATAGGGCCCTTATTTATGAGGCCTTGCGTCAGTTTTGCGCTGCCGGTGCGTCACTTTTTGTGACGCACCAGCGGTGTAAAAAATGCGCCTCGTTGCGCCATATTTAAAAAGTGACGCATCTAGGTAGATGCGTCACTTTTTAAACCCCTGCGCCACATTATACCTGCGTCAGATATAATGTATGCAGAGGGGGCGTTCCCCCGCAAAAAGCCTCGTAATAGTGACGCAGTGAAATCTATGAGATTTCACTGCGTCGCTTTTAGGACGCTGTTGCGTCAAAATCTTACGCCTGCCTCACAGCAGGCATAAGACTGGCGCAAGCCCTTTCACATGGGGCTTTCCCCATGTGAAAGGACGCATTGCTGGAGTTGCGTCACTTTTGTGACACACTCCAGCAATGCGTCACTTTTGCGCTTACAGATACGTCAGAAATACTGACGTATCTGTAACTCCTTGAGACATGATGCGTCATACATTAAATATGACGCATCAGGAATGTCGTAAGGAGTGCGCAGTGAAAAGTGACGCATCGCTGTTTTCACGCAGCGATACGTCACTTTTCATGAGGCCCCAGGGGCTTAATATACTAAGCCATTTAGTGGTTGCAACCCTGCAATTCAATAAAACACAGAGATTGTGACTACTCGATGGATTTTTCACTATTTACAAAACCCCTTTTTTATGATTAGGAATTGGTTACAAGTCTTCAAAATGGGTTTAGAAATGCATAGCGTATTGAAAATTGGGAGGGGTGTGCTTAGGGAGACACTTTCAGATTGCAACGCCCAATGCTATATATCAATGGTTTAAAACTGCAATTTATGTCGTAAACAATTACAAAGGTACCAACTCTTCAAAGAGAGTGGTAACTCATTCGCAAACGGGAATAGGTCCCTTTGTGGCTCCTTCCCCTTTGCGAATGTTAAACAAAATATTGGGGAGTAGTCATTTGTCCAAGGCGCCACTGCGACCTCTCAAACAAACTTTGCAAAAAAAGAGTTAGCTTTTCTTTTTAAACACTGTTCAGTTTTCTTTAAAGAAAACAGGCTTTATTAAAAAATATATATACTTTAATTAAAAAACGATATTATCCGTGGTGGTCTGCTGATGTCGGCAGGCAACCATCCATGTTAAGGCATCTAATCGGGGTGAATCACAATTTGAAACTTACCTCTATAATATTCATTAAGTAGGTAGGATTGCGATCTACCTACCCTAAATGATGAATTTTCAAACCGACCTAATCTCACATAGGTCGGTTCACAGCATCAAATGTGATTTTTTTTTTTTTTTGCCCGTGTTAGTGCTGTCCTTCCTGTTTGCCCGCCTACCTCGACGCCCTCCACCTTCCCTCCCCGCTCCCCGCTCCCGCCACCACCGCCGACCCCGCCCCTTTTTTCCTTCTGTTCCCTCCACGCTCCCGCCTCCCAGCTCCTCCGCCCACCCGCGCACTTGGCCTTAAATGGCGACCGTGCGACGCAGGTGAGTGTGACCCACTTGTGGGATACCCCCGCGCCGCACGGCCAACAGCTGCTGCATGTGCCCCATCGCCTTGCCCTCTGCCTCGCTGCCTGCCTCGCTGCCGGTTGTCTCGGCTTTGTGCCTGTTTTTTTCCTATTATATTTTGTGCCCGTGTTAAGCGTTGTGTTCTCCTTCTGTGCCTGGTTTTAATCTTTTTTTGCCCGTGTTAGTGTTTTCCTTCCTGTTTGCCCGCCTACCTCGACGCCCTCCACCTTCCCTCCCCGCTTCCCGCTCCCGCTACCACCGCCGACCCCTGCCCCTTTTTTACTTCTGTTCCCTCCCCGCTCCCGCCTCCCAGCTGCTCCGCCCACCCGCGCACTTCGCCTTAAATGGCGACCGTGCGAATGCGCAGCGGTCACGCGCAGCGGGCGCGCCGATTGTGCGCCGAAGGCGCGCCAAAGGTAAGCCCGTCTCCGCCCGTCCGCGCCTGGACCGCGCCCAGTGCCAGGACCCCTGGCCCTCGAGGACCCCAGCCCACCCGCCTGACGTACACCACCGCCACCCTCACCGCACTCAACACCGGCCGAGTCCCGGAATGCTGCCGAGCCACCCCACGACGCATCCACGGACCCTTCAGCTGCAACACCTGCAAGTTCACCTGCATCAGGACCTGCCCGACACCAGCACCCGCCAAGCCGAACACCAGCAGCAAACACCTCAAGTGCATCCTGCTCAACACCCGCTCCGTCCACAGACACGCCATCGAACTCTGGAACCTCCTCGACACCACAGCCCCTGACGTTGCCTTCATCACGGAGACCTGGATGAACGCCTCCTCAGCGCCCGACATCGCCATCGCCATCCCAGAAGGTTACAAGATCACCCGGAAGGACCGCAACACCAACCAGGTGGGAGGAGGCATCGCCATCATCCACAAGAACACCATCCGCATCACGACCAGCACCGACAACACCCCACCCTCCGCCGAACACCTGCACTTCCAGATCCACACCGACCCGAAGACCACCCTCAGAGGCACCCTGATCTAACGACCTCCGGCACCACGCACTCAATTCAGCGAGGACATCGCCGACTTCGTCAGCCCGCACGCCCTCCCCTCCGCTGACTACATCCTCCTGGGGGACTTCAACTTCCACCTGGAGAACAACAACGACTGCAACACCAGCACCCTGCTCGACAACCTCGCCAACCTTGGACTCAAGCAGCTGGTGTCCACCCCCACCCACCTCGCCGGACACACACTCGACGCCATCTTCGCATCCAGCAGAGACATCGCCTTCAGCCACGCCACAGAACTCCACTGGACAGACCACAGATGCATCCACTTCACCTTCAGAAGAACGACGACCCACCACCACCAGCAACAGGTTGCCCGAAGAAGCTGGAACAAGATCACAGCCGACCAGCTCACCGCCTCCCTGAGCCAGCACCCTCCGGCCAGCTCAGCGAACCCCAGCCAGGCCGCCGACAACCTCACGAAGTGGATTAGCAACTGCGCAGACGAACTCGCCCCACTGAGGACCCCGCCCAGCAGACCCGGCAGTAAGAGAGCCCCATGGTTCACCGACGAACTCAAGAGCTCCAAGAAGAACTGCCGAACCCTCGAGAAAGCCTGGAGAAGGGAACCCACGCCGGACAACAGGACCACCCTCAAGCTCGCCACCCGGAAACACCACCAACTGATCCGCATCGCCAAGAAAACGGCTTTCAAAAACCGACTAGACAACAACGCACACAACTGCAAGGAACTCTTCAACATCGTGAAAGAGCTCTCCAACCCCAACGCCGGAAACAACGACATCACCCCTTCGCAAGACCTCTGCAACTCCCTCGCTTCCTACTTCCACAACAAGATCGCGGACATACACGACAGCTTCAGCACTCAACCGACGCATGCCACGACCACAGGACCTCCACCCACCACCACCCTCCGCGCCTGGACCCCGGTCAACACCGAAGACACCGTCCACACGATGAACTCCGTTCACTCCGGATCTCCAACCGACCCCTGCCCTCACCACGTCTTCAACAAAGCCGACGTTGTCATCGCACCCCACCTGCGGGACATCATCAACACCTCATTCGACACCGCCACCTTCCCCGAGAGCTGGAAGCACGCCGAACTCAGCGCTCTACTGAAGAAACCTACAGCAGACCCCACCGAACTCAAGAATTACCGCCCCATCTCGCTCCTCCCGTTTCCAGCCAAAGTCATCGAGAAGACCGTCAACAAACAGCTGGCCGCCTTCCTCGAGACGAATGGATCCCTCGACCCATCGCAGTCCAGTTTCCGCGCCAACCACAGCACCGAGACCGCCCTCATCGCCGCCACCGACGACATCCGAGCCCTGATGGACAACGGGGAAACAGCGGCCCTCATCCTCCTAGACCTCTCGGCGGCTTTCGACACGGTCTGCCACCGCACCCTAGTGCAGCGCCTCAGCAACGTCGGAATCCAGGAGAAGGCGCTGGAATGGATCGTCTCCTTTCTCGACGGAAGAACACAAAGAGTCCGCCTACCACCGTACAAGTCAGAGGCCACCAAAGTCATCTGCGGCGTCCCTCAAGGATCCTCACTGAGCCCGACTCTCTTCAACGTCTACATGAGCCCCCTCGCGGCCATCGCACGCCAACATAACCTCAACATAATCTCCTACGCCGACGACACCCAGCTGATCCTCTCCCTGACCAACGACCCCGCCACCGCCAGAGCCAACCTGCACGAAGGGATGAGAGAGGTAGCCGAGTGGATGACGACGAGCCACCTGAAGCTGAACACAGATAAGACGGAGGTCCTCATCCTGGGCTCCTCGCCCTCCGCCTGGGACGACTCCTGGTGGCCCCCCGCCCTGGGCACCGCACCCGAACCGACGGACCACGCACGCAACCTGGGTTTCATCTTGGACTCCTCCCTCTCCATGACCAGGCAAGTCAACGCCGTCTCCTCGTCATGCATCAACATCCTGCGCATGCTGCGGAAGATCTTCTGGTGGATCCCCACAGAGACCAGGAAGACCGTCACCCAGGCCCTCGTCACCAGCCGACTGGACTACGGCAACGCACTCTACGCCGGAACCACCGCCAAGATCCAGAAGAGGCTCCAGCCATCCAGAACGCCTCAGCCAGACTCATCCTCGACATCCCACGACACAGCCACATCTCCGGACACCTAAGAGACCTGCACTGGCTCCCGGTCAACAAGAGAATCACCTTTCGCCTCCTTACCCACTCACACAAAGCTCTCCACGACCAAGGCCCGAGCTACCTCAACAACCGAATCAACTTCTACGCTCCCAAACGCCACCTCCGTTCTGCCAGCCACGCCCTCGCCGCTGTCCCACGCATCCGCAGAGCCACTTCAGGAGGAAGGTCCTTCTCCTACCTGGCCGCCAAGACCTGGAACTCCCTCCCGGCCGACCTGCGCCTGACCCAAGACCACCTCTCCTTCAGGAAGAAGCTCAAGACCTGGCTGTTCGAGCAGTAGCGGCACCCCCCCCCCCCCAAGCGCCTCGAGACCCTACGGGTAGGTAGCGCGCTCTATAAATGTCTTTGATTGATTGATTGATTGATTTGTAAAAAGCTGATGCTCAATTTCCAACCACTTTTTGCTATTGCGAGTACACCAGGCCTCTGTTGCAGAAGTGTCAGACTGATGTCCAGGGCCAGATTTTGAGTTTGTTATAATGGAAAAACTTTTCAGTTCTATGTAGAACAAAAACTGCTTTGGGTATAAAAATGGATTGCTGTAATGTACTCCTGTACGTGGATGGTATGGCGGGGGAATTTCAACAGCAGATTCTTGTAAGTATTACTCTCACAGGAATATTCATTACCAATCTATATGAGCGGCCACATCAGGGCTCGAGTCGGGGTACCACGCGGGTGGACGGCGTCCCCCCACTTATTTGACCGGGAGCTTGATAACTGGAGCAAATGGAGCCACACATTCACTTTTTGGTCTCTCTGGGGCGAGATCGGAGTCCATTCAGAACGCTGCTCACGCGCTGGCTTCTCTGATGCAATCGCATCTAAGGGGTGAGCGAGGGGAGATGGTGCAAGCCACCGTTTGTGACATCACTTCCTGTCGTGACGTCAGCATCCCCCCACTTCTTTTTTAAGGACTTATGCCCTGGGCCACATAAGCAAGTTTACTTGGACTAGATAGTAGTGAGATCCATATCCATATGGCTGGACATTGGAAGATAAACTCCAAGTCACAAGACTGTGGTTGCATTGATTACGAGCGGTCACATGACTTCATATCTTTACTCAGGAAAGCTAAGGTACACTTTTCTGTGTTTTGATAAATCGTAGAAGAATCCGGTTAATGTGTATCCAACAGGTGAAACACCCTAACTGAGAGTGTCTTCTTGACGCTAAACAAAACAACAATTGTTGAGCAAAAACTTACATATTTGGTTTCACGGCCCACTGTTCTTGGAAGAGACGAAGTCATCTACAATTCGGATGAGATAAATTAGAACAGTTAATGCGCCAGCACCATGGAAGCCGAATGACCAATTTAAATGTTATCAAGCATTTTTTAAACTGACTGCTACGTGGGTTGGGACGGACAAAATGCCATTGGGCCCACTATTTAATCTTTAGATTTCTGGAGATTTTATTTATTTTTATTAATCTTCCGAGCTAACCGTGCACCTTATTAAA
Source organism: Lissotriton vulgaris (assembly GCF_964263255.1). NCBI lineage: Eukaryota > Metazoa > Chordata > Amphibia > Caudata > Salamandridae > Lissotriton > Lissotriton vulgaris. The sequence goes on along the minus strand of NC_141694.1, from coordinate 420,810,382 downwards.
GATTATCCAGTTAAATGTTGCCACCAACTTTGATTATATTTAGAATTGATGCAGGCCTTCACAAAAGGCCAACAAATACATAAAATAGATTCATATTAAACAATATACCATGGAAATAAAATATAAAAATGCATCAAAAGCTATACAACTTGACAAAACAGTAGAAATGTTCAAACCTTACTATATATCAGACGTCATTTTGGGTCGAATTACTAAACCAATTGTTACTTTGGTGTTTCTAATATTTCTGATAGATATTTCCTTATAATGTTCATCAAAGAGTATAAACAAATAGAGCATTATCAAGACACTGTATCCATGTGGACACGCAGTTTATGACTTTTTTAGACTATAAAACGCTATTTCAGCATTCTAGATGCACTTATAAAAGATGACAACTCCCAGTGTGCAATTTAAGAAAATAATTTCTACATGTCATGATTAATCGGGATTATAAAAAAAATCGATCTTTGCCATATCCAAAGATGAACATGCAAGCGATATTCCATATATTTTTTAACAATTAGACCTGAAATAGTCATACTCAGTTTCCAAATATTTTACCACTGTTTTCAAAACGGATTAGGACTCGATAACGATTTGCATAATAATGGTGGAGAAGTAAATCTGCATCATTTTAATTGGCATCATCATCCAATCCCTTAGCAGTTAGGGCATCAGTGACATCATCATTGTAATCTTTATGCCAGACCACGTTTTCACGAGCTTCGAACACTCCTGCATCAACAAACTCTGATTAAACCTAACTCAAGTCTAATGCACTGAATAGAAGGGCAGCTTCATAGTGCCAACAATGGTTTCCTTATTTCACTGTAATGTCTGGGATGGTTTCAGGCACATATTACAGTTTAATTACATCACATTTTCATAATCTATTTTAAGGAGATTAAGAATCTACGGTTTACAGACATAAAAAAACTAAACAAAAGGATTTCTGAGAAATTATACTGACATTCCAATTAAAACACATTGAGTAATGACTTCTAACTTGATATTTCTCACATCCCAAGTATAATTACATATGTTTGCTCATTTGAATACAAACTTTATTTTGGTTTTAAGACGTTTATTTGTAGACCCTGAGTGACACAAAATTCTATAAATTCATTTAGACCCCTCTGCAAATCTGCAAAAATGTGATTTAAAACACAGTGACTTGTAATCCGTATATATTGACACATTATACTAGCGAGGTGGAAAAGGTTCACACTTTTCTTGTGCAATTAGACAGATCACAGAGTGTAAACTGAAAATAAAAAAGTGCACAGAAGCATAGGTGGTGCAATCCGTTAGCTGTATTTCTCAGAGAAAGTCGACCTTGATCCACGCGCCTTAATGTGCGCATCGAAGTGACAGTGTACAGCAGATATCTTTAAACTGGAGAGAATTTTAGCTGATGTCAGAGGAGGGAAGGCTCTGGCCCAAACTAGCATGTATCATGCCCATGGGGAAACAGAGACATGCACCAGGCTGAAAACAGCTTTGTGTTTGTAGTGAAAGAAAGAATAAGCAGTGTCAGGGAGCTACTCTGTAATAGGCCATTATCAATAACTCTTGTCATCATGTTCTGGCTAGCAATATCTGTCATATCTGGTATGGGGCATGTCACCCTCAAAACTACCTCCTCTTACTTTAATTAAGGATCACTCTGGAGATACGTTTACATTGGCTGCCAAAAAATAGGTTGGCAGTCACTGTATTTTGAGTTCAAAATGTTTTATTGAAGTTTTATGCAACAAAAGAATAAACAAGTACAGATTGCATTTTTAAAGGCATAATCAAACATAACTGCAATCTTTGGTTAAATATATTGATATGTTTATGGATTAATGGTGTAAAAATATGTTTTTCATTCTAGAAGGGGTAGATTATTTTTGCTGTATGAGAGGGCAGGCATTAAAATGTTTTAAGACCATTGGTGTAAAGTGAAACTCAAAGGGTCTGATTCACAAAGGTAAATTTACATTTTTGTGTAAGTTTACGGTTTTTGGGAAATTCACAAACTGCAATTTAAACGTTAATTTGTAACTGTGGAGATTCTGCAGCCAGAGCTGGGAAGCCTGCACATAAAAAGATAGGATAGGTCTATGGACATTGGACTGTTTCTGTTGGAGCAGGACCAAGTCTGCTTTGCAAATAGCTGGGGAAAATGTGGGGCACATGGTGAGCAAAATGATAATGGACTGGAATACAGCTCTGGGGGATTACCAGTGGCTGATATTATTTCAAAACATTCTTTTCATCACCGTTTTTTTTTACTGTGATTCCCTAAGTGAGACTGCCATGCTCAGGAGTGGGCTACATGCTCACTATGCAACTGGAACCAACCTGCACCCAATTGATGAGACTCAAGCAGGGTGACACTGGTCCTAGGTTGCTTGTGTTCCAATTCAATGAATTGAGATGACAGTTTGGGTTTGATTGTTCTTATTAGAGCATGCCCAAGGCTGTTTTGCAGACAGCTGGGTCTAATCTGAAGTGGCGTGGTGAGTAGGTGAGTAAAACAAAGATCAATTCGGATACAGCCTGAGTAATTATCAGAGGCTGAGATTAATGTAATCATTCTTCACAAAAAACAAGAAAGATAGGCTATCACTATTGTGAGCAGAATGGAAGAACATTTTTGCAAGACTTGGAATCATCCAGTGCCAAAAAGCAGAGACGAAGAAAGGGGTTTTGTAGCAGTAAATATTTGTAGCTTTTCCTGTGGTGCTACAAGGAGTCGCCTAGTGACAGACTAAGGTGCTGCAGTCATACTGCTGACTCAACAGAAACTCTATAGCAACAGCTGCTATTTCTTCATTTTTATCCACAATTAACTCATTCACATAACATTTCGGCAATTGTTGGTGACCATGATCTCATAAATGATGTGAATGTGTAGCAGTAAATCTCAAATAGCTGCACTGCAGTTACATAATATGCATAATACAAAGGTGAGCTTGAGCTATTAGTACACTTCAACCATGGACTGCTTATAGCCCCAATGTGAAGAACTTTGCTACTGAACATCTTCCACCCACACTGCTTCTCGCGCAGCACCTACCCAGACCCCCCCTCCTGCGCCTTGGGTCAGGGCGATTGCGGACTTTTTCACCTCTAAGATCCAGCGGATCCAGGACTCTTTCCTTGTGCTGGAGCCTGAGATGCCAGGTCGGGTGGAGAATGCCGCTGTTACCCGACCTAACGCAGATGTGGCCTTGGCAGCTTTCCCTCCTCTCTCGCTGACAGCTTCATTTGACCTGATGGCTGGGCTTAAGTCAGGTTCCCCTCGGGATGCCTGCCCCGCAAAATTTCTGGCTAAAATGGCAGCTGTCATTAATCCACTCGTGAACCCCCTGTTGAACTGTTCTCTTGCACAGGGTGTGGTTCCCCAGTCCTGGAAGCAGGCTATGATTATTCCCCTGCTCAAAAAGCCTGGTCTGGATGTGGAGGTGTTAGCGAATTACAGACCTATCTCGCTCCTGCCGGCTTTTGCGAAGGTCATTGAAAAGCACGTGCATAAGGTGCTTGCCGATTACCTGGAGTCCCACGACCTACTGCACCCTACCCGGTCGGGTTTCCGCGCCAATCTTAGCACCGAAACAGCTCTCCTGGAAGTCTCGGAGGCGATAAAGGAGGTGCTGGATTCGGGCGGGAGAGCGATGCTGGTGATGTTAGATCTGTCGGCGGCCTTTGACACCGTCCCTCATGAGGGTCTGCTTGCTAGACTCTCAGAGATTGGTCTTCGAGGGACGGTGCTCCAGTGGTTTCGATCTTTCCTGGCAGGCCGTCGACAAACGGTCTGGGCTTCTGGTTGCTCCGCCGAGATGTCGCCATTGGATGTCGGAGTTCCCCAGGGCTCTGTTCTGAGCCCAACTCTATTTAACATCTTCATGACCCCTCTGGCGGCACTGGCGGAGTCCTTCAGGGCCCAGATCGTTTCCTACGCCGATGACACCCAGCTCCTCTTCACCTGTGAGAGGGGTGCGGACTTCGATGGAGGTAGGATCCAGGGTTGCCTTGAGGCTGTGTTTCAGTGGTTCCATCATAACAGCCTCAAGTGCAACTCGGATAAATCCGAGGTCCTCTTTTTTGGGTGCAGTTCGGACCCGGACTGGAAAGTGTGGTGGCCTGAGAACATGTTTCCACCAGCAAGTTCGTCCCAGGTGGCTAAAAACCTTGGGATTAAGATCGACAATGGCCTCACACTACGCTCGCAGGTAATCGGTCTCACTGGCACCTGCTTTGGCCTACTCCGGATGCTTCGCAAGTTCCTTCCCCTGCTATCGGAGGAACACAGGAAGATCACGGTGCAGGCGATTATAGGCTCGAGAATAGACTATTCCAACGTCCTCTATCTCGGCCTGCCAGAATACCTGGTCCAACGGTTACAGGTTGTCCAGAATTCGGCGGCACGTGCCATCTTTGGACTATCTCGCCATGCCAGAGCCTCGGGCCTCCTGGAGGCTCTGCACTGGCTACCTGTCCGGAAGCGGATAATTTTTAAGACTCTCACCCTGGCACACAAAGCCTTGCACGCCTCCGGAGCTAAATATCTTCAGAAAAGGCTGTCCTTTTACCTTCCTGCCAGGTCGCTTAGGTCTGAAGCCTTGTCTCTTGCTGCAGTGCCCCGCGTGAAGAGAGCTCGCATCGGTGGCCGCTCTTTTAAATTACTAGCGCCTCAGTTGTGGAACAAACTGCCTGTGTCCCTGCGCAGCACTCCTAACTTGTTGGCCTTTAGGAAGGGGCTTAAAACCTGGCTTTTCACCTCTTAGTTTCGGGCCCTATTAGGTTTCCTTTTCCTCTGTTTTTGTTTACTTTCCCTGTTGTGTTATGAGATTAGTGTGCAATTCAAAGCGTCGGGACACTCTTTTGAGTAGCCGCACGCTATATAAAACCTTTGTATAACATAACATAACATAACATAACTGCTTAGCTATACAAGCGAGGCGGCCATCTTGTAATATCTAATTCAACAATCAACCAAAAACTAAGGGCCATATTATCAAGAAAGGGCAATACATTATCACCGCTTTTATCGGCAGGAAACTGCTGCTAAAGTGGCGATAATGGGCTTGATAATATGCCCTTGTAAATTCCCATAGAAGCCCAGGTATATATGAAAATTTTGGAAATGTCCCTATTTGCAGGGTTACCCCAAACATTTTGCCTGCATTTTCCTCTTTTTCTGACCATCTTTTTGTTGGGCTTAGGATTCTGGGCACTTTTAACTGTCCATTTGGTCTATTTTAAAGCTCCATTGTAAATGGTATCTAAAATGTGCATATGGCCAGGCAAGTTGAATGTCATTTGTGGGCTGCAGTGCAGACAGATACAACCCACATATGTGATCAAATAAATGCCTGCCAGAAGTATCAATGTGCTCTGGCTAGGCTGTTGTTTAAATACAGTGCATTGAAACATAGCAGGAAAAAGTGCCATTGCCATGTATGAGAGGTCTATTTTTATATGTTCTTAAGTCATCCCTAAATGGTGACATGTACGTGTACAGGGAGGGTGCTACTATGTAAAAATAACAAAATTCTGATGCCCCTAAAGGAATTATTCAGTTGAATTCTTTTTCTGATAATGTCACAATCGTGATCAATATTTTATAAGCAGGAGAAACAGTTAACGGAATCAGACGATCAACTGTATCAAAACACAAGTATTTTATTCTCGTGATTTCATTTATATTATTATACTTTTTCTTTTTCTTTATGGCAACGACAAAACTGAGAGAATTACATTTGGTTACAGTCTTGCAACATCACCATTTGCCAAAAACAATGGATTTCTCAAATACCATAGTATGCGACACAGTCACAAATGATATGACAATTTTTGTGTATTCAAATTACAACAAAATAAGCAAAAATGGTGATATTATGTCGACGTTTCGGTCCTCCCTTTGGTCAAGAAGATCCTTAGGACCATCATCAGGACGATGTAGTTGCACATATATGTCTAATGGGGGAAAGACATATATGTGCAACTACATAATATCACCATTTTTGCTTATTTTGTTGTAATTTGAATACACAAAAATTGTCATATCATTTGTGACTGTGTCGCATACTATGGTATTTGAGAAATCCATTGTTTTTGGCAAATGGTGATGTTGCAAGACTGTAACCAAATGTAATTCTCTCAGTTTTGTCGTTGCCATAAAGAAAAAGAAAAAGTATAATAATATAAATGAAATCACGAGAATAAAATACTTGTGTTTTGATACAGTTGATCGTCTGATTCCGTTAACTGTTTCTCCTGCTTATAAAATATTGATCACAATTGTGACATTATCAGAAAAAGAATTCAACTGAATAATTCCTTTAGGGGCATCAGAATTTTGTTATTGAAAATACCCAGTTCCTGGGGGATAATTGGGTGGCTCTATAGTTTCTAGACTATGTAAAAATAGCCCACACTACCTATTAGGGCTAATGTGACCTCCCAGTAAAGGCAAAAGCTGGTTTGCTTTGTAGCCTTTCTTTCCTTTTCCCCAAATATGCTATAAAGGAGTTGCAATCCTAATTCTCTATAGAAAAATGTTTTAACGTTATATCCTGATTTCAAAATGTTATTTAATGGTGAAATCACATTTTGACAACTTAAACAGAAATGTAAATTTATCAAAATGTACTTCGAGCTGTATGAGACTGAACTGCTTTAACCCCTCCCATCCTGATTACGAGCTGAGCTCGTCATCAGCCACGGTGCTTGTGTGCTGATGACGAGCTCAGCTCGTCATGGCCATTAGAACGCTCGCACGCTGGGCTAATTCCCCTGCAGTGCTGAGCGTTCTATTGAAACGGGTGTGGCAGTGACGAGCTCAGCTCGTCATGAGCACCGGGGCGCTGTGCGCGCGCCCCCCAGCACAGCAGGAAAATTACCTCAGCAGCTAAGGAGTTAAACCCTGTTCTTCTACTTGTCACACCTCCAGAGCTTGACTGCTCATCCTTGGCTGGGAAAGTTAATGACCATGGCTCAAAGGACAATGGCTTGCCTCTAAGTCCAAAAAAGGGCAATTGGTGTTAAGTTGTACCACATAGCAGGAATTGGGTGATGGGATCAGTTGCAGAACAAATGATAGCTTTAGCACAACCTCTTATGACTTGAAGATGCCAGTGAGGAGTATCCATATTAATTTCTAGGAGGCTCCCAGGAGCCTCCTAGACAGGTAGGATTTAGTCATAGTAGTAAGCAAATCCCATGTTGCCATTGTCAGGCAGGAGACCCTACCTACATTTAGCAGTGGCTTTCTAGCTGAAGACAGACTTGTCTGATGGCCGCATGAATGCTTCTGGGTAATTTTACAGGATGGCAAAGAAGAAGCACTGCATAGGTTGCTGGGTAGATTGGGACAAAACACTATTGCATGGTAGAATTTCTTCAATCAATGTCTAGTGCACAGGATAAATCAGTGGTACCTCTACCACAGCCCCCTCAAACATGCCTGGACCCTAAAGACTCCATCTGAAGAAGAAGCCCCTGCTGAAAGAAGAAAATGGACTCCTGTTGGAAGAAAATGACTCACACAAGGGCTCAGGGGGTCAAGTATTGAGGATTCATGAACTCTGCTGGCACACAGGTAAGCAAGAAGTTAACCTCCTGCTTACCTGTTGTAGGGACTCAAAACACAGGTCTCCTGACTTCAAGAACGTCCAGATGACTAAAGAAGATAATACCCTTTAGAAGTCCTGGCAGGAGAGAGACCTGGTGCCCAAAAACCTACCCTGATGACCTAGGAGCTGCGGGACTGATCAGAACAAGCCTTCCCAGTAGTTAGAGACTAGTGCTCAGTTAATACCTATAACCAGGGCAACCCTCTTGGAGTATTCGAGCTCCAGTCCATCTCAGCTGATCTGCAGTTGCACCCAGGTTCTGGTCCACAACAAACTGTGGTTTTTCCCTAGTGTCTTTTTCACATTTTCTAGGCACTTTTTGTCTTACAGCTTAAAAAATGAGTACCATTATCTTCCGATTGGTTTAATTTATTTTAAATATCTTGATTTCTATTTGCTTGTTAAAGATTTCTATACTTTTCTAAATTATTAGTGATTTTTTTTACGTTTAAAGTTCTGCTTTAATGCAGAACTTTTGGCATTGCTTAAAAATAGCACTTACTTCTCTGAGGATTACCCGCTGCTTGTACCATGTCTACCTGGGGTTGAGTAGAGATTCTCTCAGGGTTGAGTAGAGCTTCTTTCAGGACTGTGTTTGATCTAACCAAAATTGATTTATTGAATTGATAGAGGCACCTCCTTCTAAATTAAAACAACCCATTTTCTCACAACAACATTATCTGGCAATAATGGAAAGGATGATTTATCTCTGCATATACCATGAACATGTTTGCTTTAAGTTATTCCTTAAGTGTTATCTAAGGAGGAATGCAGTGTTGATTGCTAGGGAATCTCTCCTTCTCATTAAGGTGTTACATTAAAGGTGAGGTGATATTTGTATAGTATATGCTGCTTTTCCGGTTCACAGGCTCTTGCACTATGCAGAAAAAAAACGGAATAAAAACTTGCCATGTTAAAAAAAAAATGTCATGCATGCCATCTTTCTGTGTGGCCTACACTGGATCATTGGTGAGCTGAGAAGGGGCAGTATCCAGAAACATATGCTATATACTATATACATGCTATATACTGGGAGAGACAGGTCCTCTTTGGTGAACACTCAGCAATTTGCAGAGATCACATCGTACGATGGTATAGATACATCGACGATGTATTTCTGAACTGGAATGGTACACAAGTACAGGCAGAAACTTTCATTGAGAAGTTAAACATTAACAACTAGAATTTGGCATTTACTTCCAACATAAGTGCATGCCAAGCAACTTTCCTGGATGTCTCAATTGAGATTACCAATGGCTGCCTGGAAACAGCATTATTTGGGAAACCTACTGCAGGGAACACGGTATTGCACGCCAAGAGTCACCATCCTCCGCATCTGATAAGGAGCATCCCTTATGGGGAAATGCTCAGGATCAGAAGGGTTTGCAGTACCGAGGCACAGTGCAAGCAGCACAACATGCCAGTAAACAAAGGTTTCTGGCTAGAGGGTATAGCGAGAACATATTGGCAGCTGCCATACGCAAAGCCAATGCCCTTCCTCGTGCAACAGCACTGTTACATAAAAAATCCTAGTGTCCAACTCCTATGTCTACGCAGCAACCTATCAGACTAATATGGTCATTCAATAGCCAACATGGGGCACTAAGAAAGATAGTGAATAAACATTGGGATCTGGTGAGATGTGATCCCGTGATTGGTGAACTAATGCCGAGAAAGCCAGCAATTACTTACAGAAGGGCTTATTCCTTACAGGATGCTTTGATTAAATCTAGCCCAGAACTGGAACCACCTAAGGATTGGCTGGCAAGCAGTAGAGGTTTCAGGAAATGCTCTACATGTAAAGCTTGTTAGCATGGGGTAAATAGAACGGAATATCTCACCCCTTTCTCAGTAGTCCCATGCAAAATCAACAAAAAACTAACCTGCAAGAGTGAATTTGCAGTATATGTGTTGGAGTGCCCGTGTGGCTTAAGATATGTGGGCAGCTCTAGGTTGCAAGTCCACAAATGTGTACTCCAACACTTGAGGGCTGTCAATACCAATGATTCTAATTACCCAGTGGCTAGACACTTCAAGGAACATCACAACAACAACAGTTCTCTCCAGAAGTACTATGCCATTGACTCAGTGGGCCCCCTAAGAAGAGGATGTGATAGGGATGCTGCACTCAGAGCTTTAGAAACAAGTTACATCTTGATGTTGGATAGCAAAGCACCTCAGGGACTTAATGCCTCAGAAGATTTTTATACCTGTCTCTAGGGTAAAAAATTCCATAAACATGCCATTGAGTAATCTGAATGTTGTGTGGTTTATGGTATTACCGTCATCTTTCAACACTATCTTGCAAGCAAATGAAATTTATGTAATACCATCTATTTTTGCTGCAAGATTCTGGTTGTTTTTGTGTTTAAACCATCTGTATAACTGAAAAAATCGCCACTATCTGTGTTTGGATGGCAGACTGGGACCAGTCTGAATAACATCCCATTCGCAAACACAAATCTATGTATTTTTTTAAATCTATGTTTCAACATAGTTTTAATTTGACAAAAAAAGAAATTTTACCCAAAAAAATGTAACTAGTATTTGGTAGGTGTTTTTAAAGATGATGTATTTCATTGATCACATACCCTACCTTTTACTGCACACATCATCGAGACACTATTTGCACTTTATTTTTTCACTTACTTATTTATTCTGGTGTCATAATATAGGATGCAAAGCTGCAAAACCGGGCATACACATAATGTATTTTTCTGGTTGAATCATTGCGTGATGGCCACTGGATGAGATGTTGGTTGACTGCTTTAACATTTAATATTCAACTAGATATTGTGTACATCTTAACAGTATTGATTTTAATTCATCCTTTTATATATAAAGAATTGGATTTTAGGCCAGTTTTTTAGGACATGCCATGTATTTTTTGTATTTTTTATATATTTTATAAATATATTATATATTTATAGCTAAATTATTTATTCTGCTATTTTTGCACTAATCTATGTTACTTTATGTAACTGAATTTAGTTTGGGCATGTGCCAATTTACAAAAGTTGCAGTTTGATTCATGACAGTTTGTCCTTTATTTGAAATATTACCGTTATGGGGATTTATCCCAATACTTTTTGCCCGTTGAAAAGGAAAAATTTCAGTATTTTTACTATGTTTATTGTGCATCCTAATGACACCCAATGAAAATGTTGCATTCACTAGCACTTTCAATTTAAAATTCTGCCGCCGCCCCCTAAGGCGCCATGTGACCAAGGCCTCTGGTAGGCCGAAACGTTATGCTGTCTGTTGCGGAATAAAAATCACTCACAGAAATCTGGGTCTCCTGTTTCCTGGCGGTACTGCGGCTGGATTTGAGTCAGTTTGCTGTTTGTGGAAACCTGTGTTCATATATATATATATATATAAATATATATTTTTGGATAACAAAGGAGGCGGCACAATCAGGATATCTTTGTTAAGCCTTATTTATTTCAAGACATTTCACCCCACCAACGCGTTTCAGCCTTACACGGCCTTGTTCACGGTTGGTTAGTCCCTCTACAGTGTTTGTATTTATACTGGCCCATAGTTAGCGAATTATGCGGCATTATGGGGTATGTAGTTTTTGTTACATTTCAGTGAAAAAAAAAATTATTTTTTAAAAAGAAAAGAAAGACTATATATATATATATTCACTGAAAAAAACATAGGTTTCACACCAGTTATAGTTAGGTGGAAATTTTACTCGCATAAAACCATTGAAATTCCCACGTGTTATAGTTAGTTGGACTCACTATAACTTGCGCGTGCAATGCACTGCTGATGATGTCACATATTACATAACTCATGACATGGTCAGTGACATCACTCATGACATCACTGACATCAGCATTCTGACACCTTCCTTCGTGGTATCAAGACACCGCCCCCAATCGGACACCTGCTCTCGCACCCTACTAAAGTACCCTGGACTCTGACTTTACACCAACACGTCATTGTACACACCGATAGTGGCAGGTGAGCAGTGAAGCCTCAGTGCGCTGGACCTACAATTGAGCACAGTGCGGGAAAGGTGCTGGGGTGCTGCACCATGGGTGCACAGGTGCAGGCAAGAGATGCTCCCATAGCTAATAATGTAATCTCTGGCCTCATTCATATGTTTCATTTTAAGGGCATGCTGGAGCGCAATGTTTCTCATGGACCCCAGCGTCCTAGGCCAACGGGTGACGGGAGGTAAACACTGAGGGCTGGGTGCAGTAGGCTGATGCTCTGTCTACATCTCCCTCTGTTCTTTTGACTCTCCCTCCCTCTCTCCTTTGCAACCACTCCCTCCCATTCTCACTATCTTCCTTTCATTCGGAGTACCTTTCTTTTCCTCTTCCACATGGCACAGATACTTATGTTTCATTTTTGTCTTGCAGGTTTTGTACGCTGATTCCGGAGGAGTGCCACCCACATATTTATTGTTATACTGCTGTTTGTTCTAATAAACTTGTGTTTCCATTTATTTGTTTTGTTTTAATAAAGGTTTTTTTCCCAATAAATAAGTGAGTGTATAGGTCTTCTTTTTCTGACAACACTTTAGTTTATTGTGGAAATTGTCTGTTTATAGGAGGTTATGGGGGAAAACGTTTGTAATTTTGTGATGCACCTACCAAATATAGACCAACAGACTATTACATAAATGAAACCTGCGTAATTCTACAACTTTAAGGGTTCTATGCGTGTATCACTTTATAACACCATGAGTACTGCCCATGTGATTACAGGACCAATAAGGCACTGCCTAGGACCACCGAGGCTTCAGAGACTGCTGAGGCCCACCCTGCATATTTAAATAAAGCCCTGGAGGGTGGCAATCCCCGGACTTCAGTTGGCCTTGAAGCCCCCAGAACAATTAGCAAACAATACCCAGGAAGGTGGAGATCCCCTAGGCTGCGAAATGTCTCTATGCCCTCCTGCTCCTAATTTACATGTGACATTGAGATCCCCAGTCCTACAGAGATCCCGCAATATAATAATAAGATTGGCCATGGAACATTACCCACCAGGGGCCTCATTTAAATGAACGGGTTAGAATCCACTTTTTTATCTCAATTCTTACCATCTGGACCCGCTCTATTAAAGTGATATAATGTTTTCCTCCTCTCTCTTCTAAATATATAAATCCTACCAGAGGTTGAATGACATAGTTCAATGAGCTGATGATCCTGGGATGAGTAGAAACAACAAAATTACAACAGAGGGTCCCTGAAAACTAATACTCGGAGAGGGAGGCAGGGAACAAGGCAAAAACACGAACAGAACCTCTCACTAGTATTCATTTAAATCTAGGTAATCTATCCTACATCAGTTCAAATAATAACATTGTCCTAAAACAGAAGTTATTGAAAAAACATCTTTTCTTTTTTATTTAAAAGGTTTTCTGATAAGTAAGAACATCATAGAAACAAAAAATCCTATTTGTGGAAACAATGTTGTATGTACATTCTATATACATATATTTATTTATATTATTTACAATACCCCCAGAGAAAAGAACATCACACATAAAGGCCCAATCGAAAAAAACACATAATTCGTCCAGACACACAGTCTTACCAATCTCACAAACTCTCAACAACTGAATCAAAATACAAGAGAAAACAATTTGAAACAATATAGAGACTTCACAAAAACACATAAAATATATACAACATGACACAACAAAAGTGAAGCGCTGACGCGCATTTCGGAAAAGGAATCTTGTCCTAACTTCCTTCGCCAGGGCGCATTAAGATCGATATTTCCATGTATCTTATTCTTTTACTTGTCTCTATAATACAGTGGTTCCAATCCAACAAAATATTAACCGGGGGGCTAAATCTGGAGTCAGTATAAATAGCTGACAATCTTCTACTTTGTCTCTGTAACTGTCCCGAGACTGAGTAATATAGAATTGAGTGAGAGCTTCTTGACTGAGTGAAGTGAGTGTCTGAATTGGTAATTACTTTTACCTCCCAAAAGGAAAATTTTGCTTTACCTAACAGTTATTTGGAGCTCTATTTCCCTTTGGGTTATAGGGAGTCCCTCTCTTTGGTTTAAGCCCATGAGTAGAAACAGCTACACGAAGAAAACGAGTCTTCAGCACAATGCAAGCAACTTTGAAATATTGGTGAGTGCTGCCTTCTATTTGCCTTCTCCCGCTCATCGCCAAATTTATGTAGTGAAGAGACAGACAGCAGTGGATCCGATAAGTGGATTTATTGCAGGAAAAGAAGACAGCTTAAACAGCCTCCAATAGCAGCAGACAGCAAGGCAACCGTCTTCCCCAGCACCATGTACAAACTCCCCAACGTTCCTCTCATGACAGCCCTACATTCTAACATTACATACTTACATTCGAGTAGAATTACATACTAACATTCTACTATGACTTACATTGGAACACTACACAGAGCACATGACTTTACAGCAATGAGCTCATGCTTTCATCCAAGAGTCTTGAGACCGGTAGGGGTGAGTAGTTCGCTTCCCACTCCCTGTATTATATAAACGCAAACTGACACACCTTCCACAGGTATACTACACTGCCCAAAGCACATCACTTCACAGCAATGAGCTCACGATTTAGGCTCACAGTTTAATCCCCGAGTCTTCAGACCAGTAGGAGAAAGTAGTTTACTACGTACTCCCTACATACTATAAACCTATACTTGCACTACTTACACAGTTATACTACAGCGGCTAGTACCATAAATCCCCCAGAGCCCATCACTTTACAGCAATCAACTCCGTTTGATCCCCGAGTCTTCACACCAGTAGGCGTGAGTACTTCGCCTCCCGCTTCTGGTATAGTATAAACACGGTAGCGTCAGGAGATTGCTTCCCACTCCCTGTATGGTATAAACGCCTACTAACACTACTTGCACACGTATGCTACAAAGACCAGAGCACATCACTTTACAGCAATGAGCTCACAGTTTAGGCTCTCGGTTTCATACTTGAGTGTAGCAGCATATCTTCTCAGCCATGTCACTCTGAGCAACACTGCACTTTCAGACCGATAGGAGTGACTCTTCGCTTCGCACTTCCACACAGAGGTTACAGTGCTCCTACCCTCCTTTCCTCTTTTTTCCACCCTTTTTTCCCCTTAGTCGCTTCAATGGAATCACAAAATGGTGGCCAACACTTCCTAGTTACAACCGCTCGCATCCAATGAGCAGCAAGCTTGTGCTCGTAACTCCTCAGCCAATCAGATGGCAGAATTCCCAAATATCGATATCTGTAAATTTCGATATTTCTCCAAAACTACTAAACCAATTTACACCAAATAAACAAATCAATGCTTTCTAGACCAAGAGCCTTCTCCCTGCCGAATTTGGGGTAATTGCGTTCATCCGTTCGACCTGTAGCCTCGTCTAAAGTTTCCTATGGAAATGAACATTGAGAAAACACATTTTCGGACCCCTTTTATCTCAGCCCCCCTTGACCAATCACCCTTAAACTTTCAATATAGGAGCTGATATGAACAAAGAATTTGTTTTGAAAATTTCATAAAGATTTGTCAAACAACCCCAAAGTGATAAGCAAAACAAAAAATGCTCTTCCTATGAAAACTTGGTCCTAACTATAACTACCCACTGGCGACAGCCAGAAGGTAATAGGTAATATTATATATATATATATATATATATTTTTTTTTTTTGACTGACGAAGCCTTGAGCGAAACGCGTCTGTCGGGGGTGTAGGGAGGTTCGGAAACGGAATAAAGAAAACAGATCACATCATCTGTGTGCTGGCCGTTTTTTCCTGGTAACATTGTCAGGAATCGTGTGATGAGATATATATATATATATATATATATATATATATATATATAAATTGCTTTGGAAAATATATATATATATATATATATATATATATATATATATATATATATATATATATATATATATATATATATACATATATATATATATATATACATATATATATATATATATATATATATATATATATATATATATATATATATATATATATATATATATATTCACTGAAAAAGCCATAGGTTTCACACCAGTTATAGTTATCAGGAAGTTTTACTTGCATAAAACCATTGAAATTCCCACGTTATAGTTAGTTGGACTCACTATAACTTGCGCACCTGCAATGCACTGCTGATGACGTCACATAATACATCGCTCATGACATGGTCAGTGACATCACTCATGACACCATCCTTGTGACAGAGTGACAGACCTCCTTTCAGTGTAATGTAACCCTTGAAACACATATTCAAAAATAGAAACTAACATTTTCAAAAAAATGGAGATACCCATACCAGTTACAACAACCAATTCAGTAGTTCCACCATCTATATACACATTCACTCATTCACCAACAGTTCTATATAGTCACTCATACATATACTCACTCATCATATGTAGTGATACACCTATACATCCTGTTACACACCGACAGTCATCCAAAAGTTACTCACACACATACTCACACATGCAAATACACTATTGAACATCCATTTATTTGCATATACAGCTATACACACACAACCACCTTACTTCTAAGGAAACTTACACATACTTACTGTCTTAAACAATCACTTATAGAAACACAAACTTATTTAAACAGGAACTCTTACAATCTCTCACTCTCACATATACTCACTTATATACATCAATACTCACATATACTAGATTAAAAAATATGTAGTTACTGATAAAGACACTAGTGAGACAGTCATTCACTCACTAACACACACATAGACACACTCATCCACCCATACATTCCTGCACATATGCTGTCTTCAAAACACATACAAACAGTGAGTCAATCATTGATGCATCTATGTGCTAAGTAACACCCCCACCAAACCATGCAGACACTCATACTGATACTAAAAAAAACATCTAATAACCCATATACACACACATGTAGCTACTCACCAACCCATGCAGCCACTTATACACAAAGTGAAACACTGATACATATATTTAAATGTTTAAACATTACTCGCTAATATATGTATTCACTAAGATACACTTAATAAGCCAAATTTACCAATTAATTTTTTTTAAAAAAAACATCCCTTTAGTTACTTACTTAAACATTTATTCTTCCATCGACCTTTTTCATATACATATATAAAACATATTTATTTTTCAGAAAGACACACATTCACTGACTGGTGTCATCAGTGATGTCATGAGTGATGTCACTGACCATGTCATGAGTGATGTAATATGTGACGTCATCAGCAGTGCATTGTAGGCGCGCAAGTTATAGTGAGTCCAACTAACTATAACGTGGGAATTTCAATGGTTTTATGCGAGTAAAACTTCCTGCTAACTATAACTGGTTTGAAGCCTATGGTTTTTTCAGTGAATTTAATAGGTTTTTTAAATGCTAATTCCTAACTATAACTGGTGTGAAACCTATGTTTTTTTCAGTGAATTTCATAGGTTTTTTTAAATGCTAATTCCTAACTATAACTGGTGTGAAACCTATGGTTTTTTCTGTGAATTTCATAGGTTTTTTAACTGCTAATTCCTAACTTTTTATAGGGCCTCATACCTATGTGTTTTTTAGTGAATTTCTAAGGTTATTTTTTCGCAAATATCTATAGCTTAGAAATGTATGTTTTTCTAAAAATAAATTCTATATTGTATATTAATATAATATATATTTTTTTAAAGTATATTCATTTTTTTTTAATATTTCACTCTGGAGCACTCCCGGTGCGCGTACAGGTGAGCGCTACAGTGCACGTACTGGGGTGCGTCCCGTCAGCGCACCCAAAAAAAAAAAGAAAAAAAAATAATGAAGGAGTAAGCTTGAGGAATGGGGACAAAGAGAGTGGTGTAAAGAGAAAGAGAGCTAGAGGGAGAAACACAGAGGGACTGTGTAATAGATAGTAAAACATAGAAAAGGTATAAGAGGAAGTAACTGAGAAAAGGAAAATTAATAAGGGATCAAAAGAAGAGAAGAAAGAGGAAGACGGCTAAAGCAGAGGTTCTGGGAGATGGTGAATAGGTGATGAAAGTAAAAGGAAGGAGAGTAAAGGATGGGGAATGACAGGTAGTGACGGAACCAGAGAAAAGGAACAGCAGTGACGGAGGGAAAGAAAAGAGCAGTGAGTGTAAGTAAAGAGAGGTGAAAGAAGGTGGATAAAAGTGAATAAGGGTAAGACATGGGGAGTGACAGAGAGAAAGACCAGAGAGAGTAAAGGATGGAGTGTCAGAAAGGGACTAAGTGAACCAGAAAAAAAGGTAAGTGAGGGAGTGTGGATGAGCAGGGGCACTGAAAGAAGTTGAATGTGGTAGGAAAGTAAGGAAAAGAGAAGTAAATATGGAGGATAGGAATAAGTGAGGGAAGCAGAGTAAGGAAACAGGGGTGAGGTAGGGTGAGAGAAAAGTAGTGAAGTTAAAGCAAAGGGTGATGACAAACTACATTTTGTAGTCGCACTTACCATATCATTAATGAAAATTTACTTGCATGTTTATACTACACTTTGTATCCGTGAAATACAAAAGAAAAAACAAGTTATAATTAGTAAAATATATATTTTAAAATAGAAGAAACAGGTCAAGAGGTAAAAAATTAAAAAAGTGTACTAAGAAATAAAACAATAGTGAAGGATACAAAAACAGAAATAAAGTAATGTAGAAAAACAAAAAAGAGGGAAAAAGAAATATAAGGAGAACAAATTACTGAAGATAAGTAAGATACTAAAAGAATGTGAGATACCAAAACGAAATCAGGAAAGAGAAGAAAGTAAAAGGAAAATGACTGAAAAGGAAAGGAGTCTAAATGAGGATCCATTAATAAGAAAGAGGAATGGAAGATGACTGAGAGTGAGTGAAGGGGAATCACAGAGTGAAGGGATGAAAGGAATGAGGTTAATATAGAACAATAGAGGAAAAAGGAGTGAGAAAGTAAATACACAGAAAGACAAAGGGAAGGACTGAGTCAACTGCAGTACAATGAGTGAAGAAAGGAAAAAGAGTAGAGGAGCACAAGAAGGAAAGATAGGGGAAGAGAACTAAAGCAGTGGTACTGGGAGAATGTGAGAAACCTGAAAAGTGGTGCAAGGGAGAGAGGAAATGCAGACAGTTGAAATTGGATTGAGGAGTTGTGAAAGAAGTGGAGTAAAGGAACAGCGATGAAACAAACTGAAAGAAAGGCAGTGTAAGTGAGTAAAGAGAGCTAAATAAGGGAGGAAAAAGGAAAATGAGTGTGAGACAATGGGAATACAATATAAATTACACAATGCAAACTATAGAATGACTTATACAATATGTTACATTGTTTATTTTTGCTGTTCTCAGAATATATTGAATTTTACTTAAATTAGTGAGTTCAAACTCTTCATCATATAACAGCGGGAAAAAAAACACAATCTAAAAGATTGTAATAAAAAAAAAAACATAAAAACTTACAAATCATATATGTACACTAATCTTTGATTCACTTACTTTTCCTTGAGGCCAAAAAGTAGATAGTGAAGATCCTTTTGGTGGAAAAAAAGTCTGCTGTTCTCTATAACTTCCATTTCATCGACTTCCTATGAAAAAAGATCTAAGAACATCATACCTTACACTTTCCTTACGGCCAAATAGTGTCAGATATATGAGTATTTTTTACTATGAGATCCACTTACAGTACCTATATGAGATAAATAATATTAAACATTAGACTAACTAACTAACTAACTTTTATTAACTACTCCCGTCTTCAAAGGCCAATTACCTTTACTAAAACTTTGGTTTTAAAAACACTAGGTAAGAATTTTTTAAGTCATAAGGCAAACGTTGTTTATAAGTCAAATGAGAATCATTGCAGTAACTCCAACCTTTTTGACATTTTAGGTTTAAAGCATTTTATTAAGACAAAAACATAGGGAGAGGGAACAGGAGGTTAGGGTTACATACATTAAAGCGAAGGAAATGAGCATGACATTACGAGTGCGACGGTGGACTAGTCCGCTGTGGAAAAGGAGGCAACAGCAAATGAAAAAGGCTAAATATAAGCAATACCTCCATTCTGAGCATAGTCAACACCATCAGTCTGAGCAGAAAATAATAAGCAATAACACAAAAAAAAAAACCACCATCCCCTAGAACCCCCCCCAAACACCCCAACTCCCCCCAACCCCCCTGTCCGATGTACCGCTAGTAACACTACCTGCCCCCCCACCGCACCCCCCCCTCCAGGAACCCAGCCCCGCTACCCCTCCTAGTCTGCTGGAATCACCGGTGGCGTCAAACTTAGGAGCCTGAGGTACCTCGGACAGGTGAGTTCCCTAAATTCGGTAGTTAATAGCGCACAAAAGGGTTGCCACAGCTCATCAAATTGGTCTATCTCCCCCGCTACCGTGAGTGACAATTTTTCCAAACCCAGCACATGCCAAAGCCTGTGCAACCAGCCAGTGATGGAGGGGACCGTGGTGGTGCGCCAGTGGATTAGGATGTTCTGAACCGCTGAGCCCAGCGCTATCGCGATTTGCCTGCCCCTACGGGACTTCAGCGGATACATCAGGCCATTAGGAAGGCCCAGCAATATATACGCCGGAAAGCGCGGTAATTCAATTTCATAATGCATATCAACCTCATCAAGAACCTCCTTCCAATATGCGGCCAACAAGGGGCAATCCCAAAGAATATGCGAAAGGGTCCCCACCTGACCACAACCTCTCCAGCACTCCTTCTCGATATGCCTGTTCATCTCGTGCAGTCTCTCTGGGGTGTAATACCAATATGTGGACACCTTGGTGAATGTCTCAGTGAGGCCAGTGTGATACGCTGAGTGTCTCGCACGGTGTGCAATCTGGTCCCACTCCTTGTGGCTAAGTGTCCTACCCAATTCCCTGTGCCATCGTTCCCTGCCCGGATTATAGTAGTGAAACGGAGGGGGCTGTAAGAACTTGTAGAGATCAGTGATCAGTTTAGCATCAGAGGCGCGGGTCACCAGCCACCGCTCATATGGTGTTATCTGATGATCAGCGGTGTCCCGCACCTGGGGTTGAAGCGCCCAGTGCCGGACCTGCATATATCGCAGTCTATCCGACTCCGTCAGGTGGAACTCCTGTTGAAGTTGCTGAAAGGGGATCACTCCCTCCGACCCATAAATCTGAAAGAGCACTCGGCAGCCCGCCGTCCTCCAATGGGAGAAAGCACCCGGCTCCATCCCTGGGGAGAAATCAGGATTATCCACTATGGGCGTAAATGGCGAGGGGAACGTGGTGAGTTCCCGAACCTCGCAAACCGTGTCCCTCAGGGGAACCCGCGTGACAAAGAAAGCATAAAGGTTGGGGGGGGCGGTGAACTCGGCGCAAGAATGGAACTTCCTGGAGGGTACGCCCTGCCACCGCCTGGTCCTGAAAGAGCCAGTGCTTATCGGATTCCCACCTGCTCCACTCCACAAGGTATCGCAGCTGCGCCGCCTGAAAATATTTCCGGAGGTCCGGAATACCAAGGCCCCCCGCCACCGGGGCAAGCGTGGAGAGAACCCTCTTCATCCGCGGCTTGGGGCCTTGCCAGACAAAGCGTGCGATGTCAGCTTGTGTCTGCCTGATCCAACCCACTGGAGGCTGGAGCGGCAAGGCTCGGAAAAGATATAGGATCTGGGGCAGAACCGTCATCTTGACCGCAGCAATCCTGCCAAGCCAAGACAACAGGCTCTTGCTCCAGCGGCCAAGCTCCTCCTTGATCTTCTTACTAAGAGAGGTGTAATTAGCCATTACCATCTCTGGCAACGTCGGCGCCAGCAGAATCCCCAGGTATGGCACCAGGGACGATGACCACTGCATGGGAAAGAGCCGCTGAAGGTCCCGTCTAGTATCCGCAGCCAGAGACACATCCAGAGCCACCGACTTGGTCATGTTCATTTTGAAACCGCCACTTGTGAAAAAGCATCCAACTCGTGGATGCAGGCGGGAAGGGACCTCCTGGGGTCGTCCAGGGTCAGCAGGACATCATCCACATAGAGGCTGACTGTGTGAACATACTGCCCCATCTTGATCCCGATTGCATCCAGGTTTTGGCGGATCCTCTGGGCAAACGGCTCCTTGTAAAGAGCAAAGAGGAGTGGGGAAAGAGGGCACCCCTGCCTCGTGCCGCGCTCGATTGCAAAACTACGGGAGCTGCACCCATTGACCCTCACCGTCGCTGAAGGGTACCTGTAACAATTGAAAACCATCGAGCAGAATTTATCACGGATGCCCAGTTTCTTGAGCACCTGCTTGAGGTAAGGCCAGTGAACCCTGTCGAAAGCTTTCTCGGCATCCACCGCCAGAAGCATCCGCTCGCCCGGGATCCGCGAAGCCTTCTCCAGAATGTGCGTCACTCGCTTAGTATTGTCGACAGTTTGCCTGCCGGGCACAAAACCAGCCTGATCGGCCTCAACCAGACCCGGGAGGTGCAGGGCCAGCCTGGACGCCAGAATCCCCGTGTACAACTTGAGGTCGACATTCAGGAGCGAGATGGGCCTATATGAGCCACATAAGGCCCGATCCTTCCCAGGCTTCGGGATCACTGAGACCGTCGCTCTCAGGAGATCCGGTGGGATGGCCCCCGATTCGGAGAAAGAGTTAAACAGCCGGGCGAGGATAGGGGCCACAACCGGGCAAAGGGTTTTGTAAAACAGGGACGTGTAACCGTCCGGGCCCGGGGCTTTCCCGTGCTTAAGTCTGGCTATCGCGGAAATCACCTCCCCAATGTGGATATCGCGCTCAAGATATTCCGCCTGAGCGGGGTCTAGCGCCGGAAGGGTCACAGATTCCAGATAGTCCACGGCTTCCCGCGGCGATGAGGGCTCCCCGGTGTACAGCGCCTCATAGAAACCACAAAAGGTTTCCGCCACCGCCGCATCACCCGAGACAGCCACCCCGTCCGTACCCAAGAGTTCCTTCACTACGTTACTCTGTTGCGCGACACGGAGCCTGTGTGCCAAGAGTTTGCCACACCTTTCCCCCCCTGTGTAAAATGCATGTTTCAGACGTAACGCTGCGTATTCCGCCCTGTCCATGTCCAGCGCCGACAGGAGCTTCCTGGCAGCCTTCAACTGCCTCCAAACCCTTGGAGCACCCGTACAGCGGTGGACCTGTTCGAGCTCCCGGACCTGGGAAGTCAGCTCCTCCCTCTTCCGCTGCCGCTCCCTGTTTTCTGCCGAGGAGATGGAGATGAATTCCCCCCTGAGGACCGCCTTCAGCGCCGCCCACTGTGTCGCCAATGAGGTGTCTGAGTTACTGTTATGTGCCTGGTAGTCCCATATTGCCTCCTCAATATGTTTTACAACTGTTTTTTTGTGCAGAAGGGTGTCCCTAAGACGCCACACCCCCCGAGAGGGGGAGGTCGCCGGCCACGCAAACGTACCCACGACCGGCGCATGGTCAGACAGTGTCAGGACCCCAATGTCTGCCGCCGTGGCAGCGGCACGCATCGGTCCACTAACCAAAAAGTAGTCCAACCGTGCGTAGGTCCGGTGCGCATGCGAATAATAGGAGTAATCCCTATCTGTAGGGTGGAGGGTGCGCCAAAGGTCATGCAAATCCATGTAGGTGATTCGGGCCTTCCCGGCCTGGGAAAGTTCCCCAGTCTGCGGGAATCGCTGCGCTGACCTATCTAATGCAGAATCGAAGACTATATTTAAGTCACCCCCTAGGATAACATGACGATCGGGGGAGGCAGTTACATCCACCAGCACCGAATCTAAAAAGCGTTCTTGATGGTCATTCGGGCTATATAAGGAGCCAATAGTAAACGATGTGCCCCCCAGGCGGAGGCGGTATGCCAAAAGCCTCCCCTTCTGTTCAGCAAATTTATACAACACCTCCCCCTTGAAGGAGCTCGCTAGCAGAATAGCCACCCCCGCAGTCTTGGACGCAGCAGAGGAGAAAAACTGGGTGGGAAACCTGGCAGAGCGCATTCTATGGCAGTCACGGGACAGCAAGTGGGTTTCTTGCAGGAGGCATATATCAGCTTGTGTCCCCTCCAGTAGAGACAAAATCGCCCTATGCTTTACAGGGTTATTCAGACCCTTAACATTAAGGGTCACCACCTTCAGGGACGACATATCTCCCAGAGTCCGGAGACGCTATGTCGCGGGCAGGCAACTGGAGGGGGAGGGGCACAGGGCAGCAGGGCAGGACAGGCAAAATAGGACCAAGCGTGAACACAGGAAATATCGGACGGTTCCTTCCCAACCCCTGAACAACTCCCGACCCCACCCCAAACGAACTAATGGCAACTAGCCAAATTCCAACTCAAACACAAACAACCCATTGCCCCAGTCAAGTCCCAAAACGGACAAGTCTGCAGAAAGTACCAAAAGTGGACGTCCGGCCACTCGCTTCCCCCGCTCCCCCCCGACCCTCCCTCCGACCCCCGAACCTGGCACCGAAGAAGCTGTGTCCATCTCCCCCCGGAGTGAGTCTAGGCAGTCAAGGCCACAACGTTCGAGGCGGCCGAGTCCCTGGCCGCTTCTCTCAGGGCACTGGCCATGTCCGCTCCGATTGTGGGCGAGTCAGGCCGCCCAGCGCTCGCCGTCGTCCTCCTCTATCCGAGCGCCTCCAGGTCGGTGTTGCTCCATCCTCTTCAGTAGCCGTGAGCCCCAAGACGCCGCAAACATCCTCCAAGGAGCGCAGCTGGTGCAGCACCCCGTTCCAACGGAATATCAAACGAAAGGGATGCCCCCAGGAGTACGGTGTCTCGTGCTCGCGCAGGAAATCGGTTGCAATCTTGAAGGACCTGCGCTTCTGCAATGTGATGGCCGACAGGTCCTGATACAGCGCCACAGGTCGCTCTCGGAACGTCAATGGTTGTTTCCTGCGGGCCTCGGACATGATGCGCTCCTTCATCGGAAAGTCAGGGAGGTAGGCTAAGATGTCCGGCGAAGGTGCCGCTGACTGTCGCTGTCGGCCGACTCTGTGGGCCCTGTCGATGCGGATCGGAAAGTCCGCAGCCTCTCCCAGAATCTCCCGGAACAAGTCCTGCAAATAGCCCACCAGGTCTGTCCCCTCATCTGCAGACGGTACACCCCGTACCCGTATATTATTCCGCCTCGACCTGTTCTCCAGGTCCTCGTTATGGGCTTGGAGTTCAACATGTTGCTCCCTGAGACGGAGAACGTCCTGTTGCAAATGGACGATCTCGTCGTCCCGATGTTGGGCCGCTGCCTCCACCGTCTCCATCCGCTCACCAAGGCCCTCCACCTCCCTGCGGACCTCGCGTACTTCACTGGCCACCTCCTGCTTCAGCGTCTGGAAGTCTGCTTTAAGCGAGCTGAACAGGTCCTCCATGAAGGACCTCGTGACGGGGGGCTCACCCCCGGTCGGGTCCGCAGAGGCCCGGGAAGAGCCCGGAGATGGTTGCGCCCTGTCCCGCTGTTGCTGGGCCCTGCTAAGCATGTCCGGCAGGGTGCGATCCCCCTTCCTCGATCCTCCTTTTCCGGACATTCGTGTCCCGTACTCTGTCGCACTCAACCAAAGCAGGAACACTGGCTTCGGCCACCTCCAGTAGACTCGGCCCTCGATGAGTTTCCAACGTTCGGTAGAGTCCCTCAAGAAGGAACTCCCGGCCAGATAGGGGACCTGCGCCACAGATGACAAAATGGCGGGCCAGTCTAGTCAGAGAGCCGTTCGGTGCTCAGTCAAGATTCCAACAGGGATCCCCGCTAGGGGAACCCCGGCTGGTGCGTCCCGCAGGAAGGGAGAGCTGTGCAAAAGCAGAGGTGTAGGAGACGACCTCAAGCGACACTGAAGGAGGGCTGCGTCACCGTCGCCGTGAAGACAAGATGGCGGTTGGGCGGGGCCAGGTAGACCGTCCAGGCCCAGCTATGCCACCAGGGCCACTCTAGAAGCCAGGCATACGGAGGAAAGTTCTAACCAGGGCTGTCCGGCTAGAGAGGAGAAACAGTAGATCCGGCTCCGCTCCTAAGCATTGTCGCCAACTGGCCACGGGGCCGGGGCCCGCACCACATGAGAGGCCACCACCGCAAGTCCAAGCACCACCACCATCACACGGCAGGGTCCTCGCGCAGTGAAGTCACACAGCCGTTATCCCTCTGGCGATCCCCGTCGAGCACCGGGGCGAGCTTCACTCAGATCGCTAGACATCAGCACCAGGCCCCAGCCGAGGCATCCGGACAGCGCCCCGATCTGCTCCGCCTCCAAGGCGCTCCGCCGTCCTGCAATCGGTCTTTTAGCATGCTTCCGCCGGAGCGATCGGGGCCAAAGTAGCATCAATGCGTGCCCCAAGGTCTCCGCCGCCCGTCTCTCAGCCGCTGAGCTTCAGCGGGGGGAGAGAAGCTAACGAAAAAGGGCTCGGGCCTAGTCGGGCCGGAGGAGCTGCGGGAAGAAGCGTCCGCTCACCCCGCCATCTTGGCCACGCCCCCCTTTTTGACATTTTAAGTAGCATGTATAATGTCCTGATGTTGTCGAAGGACCGTCATGATAAATAATAGCTACAGTTGTAATGGTTCTTCCTGAAATTGATAACTGAGAAGCCACCAAATTTTTGATACAAGTTGTCAATTTAGTTCCATCAGGTCTACATCGTTGGAAAACTAAAATGATATACTGACCATAACTTTGTATAAATAATGTGGATAGCATTGGACACTTACATTGGGTACACACCATATTATGATCTGCTGCTTTAACTAGATTTTTAAATGACACTGATTTACAGTCTGGTAAAGTCAAATATATAAATCTTTCAGTGTCTATTCTAGTAGTACTTGATGAACTACAGTTGTGGCAGTCATGCTGCCATTGATAAGAAAGGCTAAAAAGATTATCTACATCTACACCTTCATCTTCCAAAACACCAAACATATACATTAAAAATTCCTGACAATCCTGCTGAATGTTCTGTGAAAATTTATCTTGACCAGAACACATATCTAAAATATTTCGAATTTCTGTTACACTTTCTATTTTTGCTCTATCACTGCTACATTTCTCAAACACAGAATTCAATAAACCACACAATCTTTGATCCCGATTTTCAACAATCTGTTCTTGTAAAGTTTGAAGAAAAAAAACAACATTAACCACTACATTAGCATAGCAGTTGACACCAGAACTGTTTTCAAACTGAAATCCAACAACATTTTAATCAGAATCCTTTTTCTTTCTGTTTTGAATTACAGTTTCATCTACTTTTTGTCTTACTACCTCACTGCAATTATTCTCATTTCTTCTTTTTCGGCCTACCACACGTTTTTCAAACAGAGGATATTGAGGCAAATGTGGAGCATACTCTCTTCTTAACCTATTGTATTCTTTAACACAATCTAGATCTGCACAAATCTTTGTTTCATCACACTCAATCAAGTACAATCCTGATAAAGTTCTGACTCGTGATAATGCCACATATGCCATACCCTCTTTAAACACAGATCTTCCAATGTTCACCAAAGCACTATCTACACTTAAACCTTGAGATTTATGAATTGTCACCGCATATGCCAAACAAACAGGAAACTGTTTTTGGCGGACATATAAGTCTTTTACAAGCAGAAATCTAGCAGAACAATGACTGATTTGTTGTACTTGTTCAATGCCATCAAATTTTTATTTTAAAAATTCAACTCCATCTCTATTTCTATAATTCACAAAATCAACAACATAACCCATTGCTCCATTTACCAGACCTCTTTGAACATTTAAATTCCTTCTCAAAATGATACGACAATTTAAACACACATTCAGAGTCTTTTCAAAACCAGCTGTTTTAGAAATACTTTTCTCTAATGAATCCAATTTTGTTTTCAAATTTTCTGACAAAACAATTGTTGCACCCATATGCTCTATTTTATCTATTGCTTCCAGTTTCACAATTTCTTCATTTTCTAACTTTAACATTTTGTTGTTGAAGATGGAACATTCTTGCAGAGTTGGCATCAAACATATCTCAGATTTCTTCTCAGTCATTTTTTTAAAAATATTCTCTGGAAGAAAGTTTTCATTTGGATACAAATTTGAAATTAATCGAGCATGTAAAGCTTCTTTCCCAAGCGCACTTACTTTTCCGATACTTACATCTTGTAGAATATTTTTATAATCTTCATCCTTTGCCTGTCGCATATTTTGAAGCAGTTCAGCATATTTAAAAGTTAACCATATATTAGCATTTCCAATGCTTCCAAGGGACTTCCTGGTATCTTCATGCGTAAGCATTCTAAACACTGGTTGTCCTTTTACTGGAGTCAACTGCAGTAGATATCCAAAAACAATAATGTGTTTTCCTCCAAATAACACATCATACTCTGTTCTAAGAATTTCTTGCATTCTCAAATGCACAAAAGCAAGCATTAGATTTAAGACCATGCTTACTTCATCAATGATAAGAAGTTTCATTTTCTTCAAGACTCTGGAAACTTCAGAACACGCATCTCCAGATAGCTTGTTGTAATGCAATTTATTATCATGCTCAACTGGCAGCATCAGTAAATGATGTAGAGTAATCCCATTAATGTTATGTGTTGCCAGTCCAGTTGGAGCAGTTACAACACAAGTCAGCGGTGATTCAGTCCTTTTCTGCAAATAAGTTGCAATGGCTTTAATCAGAAAACTTTTTCCTGTTCCCGCTTATCCACTTACGTACAGTCGAACAGGCTTAAATGATGTACATGAGCACACTTTTTCTCATGTCTGAATCCATGTTCAATCTGTTCTGTAACTTCGTCATATATCTTTTTCTGCTCAATGTTTAGTTGCTTTACCAAATCTTTTAAGTTAACTACATCCTCTTGAGCTTGTTCCATAGCTCTTTCCACCTCATCCATGGCAGTTGCAGCTTCATTTTGGATAATTGGTCCTCCTAGTGGATCCTGACTCAATGAAGTAGAACTCTGACTGTCTTGAGAACTGTCTCTAGCAATCTCTTCAGCAATTGTGGTTTCTTGCTCTATTTCTTCGTTCAACATTTGCAGATAATTTGGAAAAACAGGACATTCTATGGTATCCTTAGTTGCATTTAAAGAGTCTTCATAACAGAGAAAATCTCCAAGTAGTTCCTCTTCTGTACGCCATGGCTTAAAGAGTTGCAAAAGAGCTAAATAGTAAAATTCTCTTTTGACTGGAGCTTCGCAACTCAATTTTCGATGATTAATCAAATGGCCTTTTCTCTGCTTCACTAGACATCCTTCATACCCAATGACAGTATATTTTTCATTATTGATATCTTCTGTGATGTTCCTCTTATAACTGTAGTTTTGCAGAACTTCATACAAACAAGTGTTCTCAAGGTGAGTACTTCTATTTGGATAGTATGTATCCAACATGTTTGTCTTCAAAATATCTGTACTGTTTGGTTCTTTCTCCGCCAAATATTCAATTTCTTGTACAGATTTCAAAACTCGGTTTCGTGTTGCAGTAAGACCTAGACTCACCCAAATGATTGTTCTTGATTTGGCATAGAGACTTGCTGATGATAACCGATCAGAACATTCATATGCTCCAATTTCTCGATGCGACAACATCTTCAGACTGAAACTGTATAATTTCTTGCTTAGACTCTTTTCATGTGAAATGTCCTCCCACATTTCCTTCAGTTCTGTCTTTTCTTTTTTTGTGATGTAAGATGTCACATATCGAGCCACAGCAATAGAGTTGTCAGCAACAAACTGAATATCCATGTTAGCATTCCACATAGACAAAATCACTGGGTTGTAGTCGATGTACTTGGACTCTTCGTTTCTTTTTAAATTATATGTATTTTTGGGTGATTTCCTCGTCACAGTATGTCGTAGAGATGACATCAAATATTTACTCTTCCCTTAGAAATCACTGGTCGTGGAAACGCAAAACGACATTTTGTGTAGTACTTTTCCTTGTTTTTGAATTTTCAATGACAGTACTTTCCACAACAATGAGATTGAAAACGTAAAACTTGTTGCCTTAAACTGTTTTCTTCAGTAGTTTTTGGAACAGCACATGTTGAATACTCTTCAATGAAACTCATCACTGTTTCATCCGAATCTGATCCAAGTTTGGGTGCATCTTTAATCCATAACAACATATGTATATGAGGAGCACCTCTCGCTTGATATTCCTTCCTCCAAAAGAAATCCAAAACCTCTCCAAGGGGAGGATTTTTTTTGTTGGTAATAAAAGACATCATAGCTTCAAATCTATGATTAAAATATCTGCAAACATTCCCTGGATCCAAAGAACACAGTTCTCCAGGTGTTTTCAATTCTATATTTTGTATGTTTCCATTTGCCTCTCGTAGAAATTGAAGTAAGTCGTCCCATGCATACTCAGCAAAGCTAAGAGTGAGGAACCATGTAGAAGTTCCTAAGTTTCTTAGCATACATTTCATTTCCCCATGACGACGGAACAAATACTTGTTTGTTCCACGCTGACATGCCATGAGATTGATTAGCTGAGATTACAAAATACTGTCTTGCAGATTGACTTTCTCCATAAGGTCCCTCGCCGAAACATTTTGCAGATGAGCTCCACTTTTCAGTATATGATTAACTGCATAAGAAAGCCCAGACAAATCACTTTCATACAGTAGATGAAACAAATACGGAATGCATTGACGAAACCTTGGATCTTCAGCATATAATCTTAAAGTCCGGTATTCAGCTGGAGGAATTTGAACTGGTCCATCGTTATATCGTCCACCTCGACCTGTTGGAAATACCTGTGGAAAACAACGAGCTTTATTATTATTATTATTATTATTATTATTACATTTGTTGAGCGCACAGCTACCCGGAGGTTTCCCGGCGCTAGTGAACAAACAGAAGGTGAGATGAGCTGAGAAGGGTTAAGCAACAGATTTAAGAATTAAAAAGCCAGGTCTTGATTCCCCTGCGAAATTTAAGGTAGCAGATTTCAGATCGCAGGGGTTGAGGCATGGAGTTCCAGAGAGAAGGTGCTAAGAACGCCAACGAGCGACCACCCATTTTGGCTTTATTGAAGCGCGGGATCTGAAACTTATTTTGCGTGGAGGATCTCAATGTGCGGGAGGGGACATAATGCTGTACCAGAGAGGACAGATATTTCGGGGCTTTGCCAGTTTTAATGTGATGCATTATACAAAGAGCTTTAAATTTCACTCGGCACTCAATGCACAGCCAGTGCAGATTGCGCAGATGGAAGGAGACCGAGGACCTGGCGGGCAGATTAGAGATGAGGCGAGCTGCCATATTCTGAACCACCTGTAGTTTCTTGGTGACCTCCTTGCAGGCACCCAGAAGAAGGATGTTCCCATAGTCCATCCGTGATATAACAAGGGCCTGGACTACATTCGTCTGGGTGTCTGCTGGAAGCATCCACGTGATCTTTCTCAGCCACCTGATGATGGTAATACAGGTGGCTGAGACTTTTACCACATGTTGCTTAATTGACAACTGGTTGTCAAAGAGGACCCATAGGTTACGAGCTGTTTCTGAAGGGGTGGGAATAGGGCCCATCTGCTGAGGCCAATGTTGCGGGCCCCAGGGCGATGAAGTCGGACCAAACAGAAGCAGCTCCGTCTTATCTCCATTCAGTTTTAATTTATGTCTGTGCATCCAGTTAGAGATTTGTTCCAGACCAGACCGAAGGGAGGACATGGGAAGGTGTTTGTTGGTTGAGAGCGAGTAGACAATTTGAGTATTGTCTGCATAAGAGTAAATAGAGAGACCTGCTTGCTCAGCTAAGAAGGCTAGAGGTCTAACATAAAGATTAAAAAAGAGGGGACTAAGGATAGAACCCTGTGGAACACCGTGAGAAGAAGCGTGGATTGAGGAAACAGAGGAGGAGGAAAAAACTTGAAAAGTGCGGTCAGAAAGAAAGCTAGCAATCCAGGCCAGGGCAGGGCCATCAATGCCAATAGATTTCAGGGTGGACAAAAGGATGGTATGGGAGACAGTATCAAATGCGGCACTCAGATCTAACAGAATGAGTGCCACTGTCTCCCCATTGTCCACCTGTCGTCTGATGGTCTCTGATACTCCAAGAAGAGTGGTCTCAGTGGAGAAGCCAGCCCTGAACCCGGATTGTGAAGAGTGAAGGAAATTTGAGGATTCAACATAGGAAGTAAGAAGAAAGTTGACGTGCTTTTCCAGAATTTTGGAGTTGCATGGAAGCAAAGAGATGGGCCGGAAATTAGATGGATTATTTGGGTCAGCATTGGCCTTTTTTATCAACGGGACCACCATCGCCATGCTTCGATGCTTGTGGGACCGTGGCTTCAACCAGTGAAGCGTTCAGAAGATCCAAAATAATCTGAAGTGTAGATGAATCCAGGGTACCAAGTATTTGCGAAGGCATGGGGTCAAGGGGAGAGCCAGATTTTATTTCATCTAGGTATTTCCGGAAAAGAGGGAACAAAATCAAATCCCAGGAGTGAAGTTGAGGGGCGGGGGGAATAGCAGTAGATGCCTCAACAGTTAAAGAATGGGGTGTTTGTAGATGAGAGCAAGATGCATCAGAAAAAGAGGCGCTAAAATTAGCATACATTTTATCTATTTTCTCAAGGAAAAAATTGGCAAGGGAATTACATTGTTCTGTATCGAGACATGGATCTTTAGGTACAGAGGACATGCCTGATAGATCTTTTACTACTTTAAAAAGTGCCTTAGGTCGATTTTGGGCATTGAGTATAGTGATGTTGGCATGGTTGGCCCTGGCAGTGTTGCAGGCGGCATGGTATGCTTGAAGAGCAGTCTTATATTTTTTTTTATTATCGATGTAATAATTGGAACGCCAAATGCATTCCAGTTTCTTGCAGCGAGATTTTTCCTGTCGAAGTGTGTCATTAAACCAGGGGGCCGGTGGATGGTGGATATGAGGCTTATTCCTCTGAGCTGGAAGACAAGAATCTAAAGCTGTCATCAGCCAGGAGTTGATAGAGGACACATCTCTAGTAGTGATAGTAGGAAACGCGGGCCTAGAATTCTCAAGGCAGGTGTTAAGTTTACCATTATCTAAGCGTTTCCAATTTCTGCTGGCTTTATGTGGTTGTAAACTAGTAGAAGATTTGTGGTGGTCGGATATATTTAAACAAAACTTTATGATGAAATGATCGGACCAGACAATGGGCTGAGGGGGAAGGCAAGTGATGGTGTTAAGATTAGAAAAAATGGGGTCCAGTAAGTTACCAGCTTTATGGGTAGGGCCAGAATTATGCAGATGTAAATCCAGAGCAGCCAAATCCTGTAGCAAACGAGTACTAATAGGGCAGGATATATGGTTGAAGTGAATATTTAAATCGCCCACTATTAGGAAGTTGGTGGATTGTAACATCAAAGGGGCAATGAGCTCTGGGAGGGAAGATGCCCATGCACAGGCCGAGCCCGGAGGACGATAAATAAGAGTTCCAGTCAAAGTAAAATTAGGAGAAAGTAAAAGCTTAAAGAGACCGGCTTCACAATTGGGGAAATCAAGATCTTCCCATTTGCAGGAATATTCCCTTTTAAAGATGATGGCAATACCACCACCCTCCTTGTGAGCTCGGTTTCTCACAAAAAGGTGTAATTATTAGGGAGAGCCATGGCGATGTCCGGGCCGGAGCTCTCATATAGCCATGTTTCAGTCACAAGCATGGCTGCAGGGCTTGAGAACATAAGGAGGTCAAAAATGTCTCTCTTATGTTTAGAGAGAGATCAGCAATTTAAGCTGATAAAACACAGATCAGGGCAAGTCATGTGGGTAATATATGTAGAATGTGTGACAGAGGGAGTATCCCAAAGTATGGGTAAAGTAGTACATACATCAGGGATGGCAGAATCAAGCGTGAGAGCACATTTTGGACAACTCAGCGGCGCATCTTGGCAGCGAAGTAAAGGAACAAAAGTACAGGGAGGCGGCTGCAGACTCAGTAAGGCAGTGCAGGAGTATGTTATATAACCGGGAGCAGAGGGAGTAGCCCCTGGTCCCGTCCAGTCGCAGACGGGCGCAGACGGGCAGGACTTTGGCACGACTTCAGTGCGAAGTCGGCGCTCCCGCGCCGCTTCTGCCACTGCTTCATTAAGTACACGATGGAAAGAAATTCACTGGACTGCTAACCTGCAGATTGACCAGCAGGGCGGAAGTGAGGATGTTAGGGCCGGATGCAGGAAGTAGCGCTTGTGTGGGCCCGCCGCTACAAATGGCACAAGCCGTGGCGGATCGGTGCCCAGAGCAAGAATGAATGTGTGGCCAAGAATAGAACGTTGCACCGAGGAGCGGCGTTCAAGAAAAGTACATTGCGTTTTGTTTTAAAATGCACAACAAGTTACGCGTTGCGCCGAGAAACAGCGATCAAAGTAGAATAACACAAATAATGTTTTTTGAAATAGCAGATAAACGCACAGAGCCTCAGCGGCCTGTCTCACCAACTGCCAGCCCCGACTAAAGGCTACGCTGGTCTTAAGTAGCCTAACAATTCTACTCACTGGACCGCTAACCTGCAGATTGACCAGCAGGGCGGAAGTGAGGATGTTAGGGCCGGATGCAGGAAGTAGCGCTCGTGTGGGCCCGCCGCTACAAACGGCACAAGCCGTGGCGGATCGGTGCCCAGAGCGAGAATGAATGTGTGGCCAAGAATAGAACGTTGCGCGGAGGAGCGGCGTTCAAGAAAAGTACATTGCGTTTTTTTTTAAAATGCACAACAAGTTACTCGTTGCGCCGAGAAACGGCGATCAAAGTAGAATAACACAAATAAAGTTTTTTAAAATAGCAGATAAACGCACAGCGCCTCAGCGGCCTGTCTCACCAACTGTCAGCCCCGACTAAAGGCTACGCTGGTCTTAAGTAGCCTAACAATTCTACTCACTGGACCGCTAAGCTGCAGATCGACCAGCAGGGCGGAAGTGAGGATGGTAGGGCCGGATGCAGGAAGTAGCGCTTGTGTGGGCCCGCCGCTACAAACGGCACAAGCCGTGGCAGATGTGTGCCCAGAGCGAGAATGAATGTGTGGCCAAGAATAGAACGTTGCACCGAGGACCGGCGTTCAAGAAAAGTACATTGCATTTTGTTTTAAAATGCACAACAAGTTACGCGTTGCGCCGGGAAACGGCGATCAAAGTAGAATAACACAAATAAAGTTTTTTAAAATAGCAGATAAACGCTCAGAGCCTCAGCGGCCTGTCTCACCAACTGTCAGCCCCGACTAAAGGCTACGCTGGTCTTAAGTAGCCTAACAATTCTACTCACTGGACCGCTAACCTGCAGATTGACCAGCAGGGGGGAAGTGAGGATGTTAGGGCCGGATGCAGGAAGTAGCGCTTGTGTGGGCCCGTCGTTACAAACGGGACAAGCCGTGGCTGATCGGTGCCCAGAGCGAGAATGAATGTGTGGCCGAGAATAGAACGTTGCGCCGAGGAGCGGCGTTCAAGAAAAGTACATTGCGTTTTGTTTTAAAATGCACAACAAGTTACGCGTTGCATCGAGAAACGGCGATCAAAGTAGAATAACACAAATAAAGTTTTTAAAATAGCAGATAAATGCACAGAGCCTCAGCGGCCTGTCTCACCAACTGTCAGCTTCCAAACTTTCTTCCCATACACTAATATGACTTCCTTTTGATGCTTTCATTTGAAACAAGTCAATTGCATTCCCCATTACTTCTTTGGAATGCAAGGGATGAACAGTATAATGTTCAAATATTTTTTCACTTCAAGACACATCAACTTTTTCAATTTGGCCAACTGAACATTCACTGTCTTCTTCTGTAGCTGTTTACTCTGCTCCAACACTTACATCTTTATAGTACTCATTGTTTTTGACCAAATACAACATTGCCTTTTTGACTTTCCTAACATCCACTAAATCTTGCCAGATTTTCTTACTCTTTGTCGGAACCCCATTAACTAGAATAACCAGAGGATCCTCTTCTACTCTTTCTACACGAAATTGTATCAATATTTTTCTTGAAATCTAGAGGCAAATAAACAACTCTTCCCTTTAATCCTCTTTGTAAATCTGTAGGAGGTAATTTCCCTATCTTAGGCTCCATGCGAACAATAGCTTGAAAAGGATGGACACATTGAATCAAAATTGATTCATAAGTATTTAAATCCATCAATTTAGAAGGAATATCTATCAATTTATCAACTGAAGATTATTATGAGCAGCTCTAGCAGGCATTCTATTTTCATTTAATTTTTTCAAACAATAATTACAAATACGCTGATCAAAACTCAAATCAAAAGAATTCTCCACCAACAAATAACTTACAAAATCCTTCCATTCACTAATATTTTCCAATTCACATTTTGCATATAAATCAACTAACCTAGTCTGAATCTTATAATGAGTCCATCGACAACACACACAAGTTAAATTAGGCCTTTCACTTGATTTCACCTTAAACTTGGTAATTTCCTCGTCAAACTTTTCTGTACTTGAAATCTGTACATTGTCTTCCACATTACCATCCATTGCTATATCCATTTCTACACTGTCCTCTTTGTTCCCAAAATAACAAAACTCAATTTCTTCACAAATACGCTTCACATCTACTTCAGATCCATGCAAAAGAGCACTGTTTAACTGTTTAAGCTTAAGTGCTGGACTTTTTGCATAATACAACCTTCTCACTAATTTCCTCACCTTATTATGATGCACTGCTAACATCCTAAAATGATGAAAAACACTCTGACATACTTTTCTAGAAAGACAAGCCAGTGAATGCCCATGCAAACCTGTGTTTTCTCTCACTCTGCAAGGATCTAACTCTTGCAAGATCTTCATTTTTTGTTTTAGACTTTTCTTACTATATGTACGTAAGAAATTTTGAAGCAAATCGATTGAATCCTGTCGCACACTAGAAATACTACTGCACTTCCATGTGTACACTGGACCCTTAGTACGTCTCCCTAAAACTTCATCCGCTAACACCTCTTCTGCATCTCTAGACACAAGTTTCTCTTTTTCCATCACACAACAATCTTTCACCTCATATGCTCGACCACTGGTGTCAACTGCACGCACCAAATCATTTTCCTGAAAGTAACTCTCCTCATTAAAAAATGGCTCAGAACTTGAACTATGCATCCATTCTCCAGAAAATACTTCACAAAAATTAGTCCGATTAATTATTCTTTTCCATCTACTGTTCGATTTGAAAACATCAATTGCCCTATTAAGTAACCTAATTCTATTGATTACTAAAATAAATAATTTTTTCTTAACTTCAAAAGCCTGATCAACAATCTTCTCTACACTTTTCTTTTTCTTGTAAATAAGCAGCTCTCTGTTTGCCTTTCTTTTAATTTTTTAGCAAATTTAAAACGAACCTATTGCAAAGCATTCGTCTACGAATGTCCCTAAATTGATTTAACCTTATATTGCTATCCATACTCTTCTCTCTTCCTCCAGTAGAGGCATTTTTTGAGGGCCTCTCCTTTCTTTTCAGATTTGCCCTCTCCTTCTGGATCTTCACATTACCGTTAACATTTGTTTTTGTTTTACATATGTTGCGAAAAAAAGAAGTACTTGTTGTAGAGGATTCCTTTACTTCCGTTGCTAATTTTGTAATTTTCCGTATGGTATTTTTTCTTCCCCTTTGCCTTGACGGCATTTTTCCTTACTTTTTAAATGTTGATTTCAATCCGTGGTAAAGAAAAAAATAACACATTATAGACCACTATTAGCAAACAACAAAGCAATCACAATAAGCAAACGATATAAACACTAATTTGCAACATATCTAAGTTTATACCACAGCAACTATATAATTAGGAGTAAGACACAAACCAACAGCAAAGAAACTCAGGGCCTTATTTATGGAGGCCGTGCGCCACCGGTGCGTCACTTTTGTCTCATGTTAAAAGTGAAGCACCGGCGCCGCAAGGCAATCATAAATAACACCCAAATGCAAATACCATTAATTGGCCACCAAAATCATTTTTGGAATAACATTTAAAAAACACACCGCAGGACCTATGTACAAGCATTAGATTTCACTACTGAAACCTCACTGTTTCACAAAATACAAATCCCCTATCTTGCAAATATACATAGCAAGCATTATCAAAAAGCAAGACACAAACCAACAGCAAAGATACTCAGGGCCTTATTTATGGAGGCCTTGCGCCACCGGTGCATCACTTTTTTCCCATGTTAAAAGTGACGCACCGGCGCCACAAGGCATTCATAAATAACACCCAAATGTAAATACCATTGATTTGCCCCCAAATCGTTTTTTGAATAACATTTTAGAAACACAGCGCAGGACCTATGTACAAGCATTCAATTTCACTACTGAAACTTCACTGTTTCACAAAATACAAATCCTCTATCTTGCAAATGTTCATAGCAAGCATTATCAAAAAGCAAGACAGAAACCAATAGCAAAGAAACTCAGGGCCTTATTTATGAAGGCCTTGTGCCACCGGTGCGTCACTTTTTTCCCATGTTAAAAGTGACGCACTGGCGCCACAAGGCAATCATAAATAAGGCCCAAATGTAAATACCATTGATTTGCCTACAAAATCGTTTTTTTAATAACATTTTAGAAACACAGCGCAGGACCTATGTACAAGCATTCAATTTCACTACTGAAACCTCACTGTTTCACAAAATACAAATCCTCTATCTTGCAAATGTTCATAGCAAGCATTATCAAAAAGCAAGACAGAAATCAACAGCAAAGAAACTCAGGACCTTATTTATGAAGGCCTTCCTCCACATGTGCATCACTTTTTTCCCATGTTAAAAGTGACGCTCCAGCGCCACAACGCAATCATAAATAAGGCATTAATGTAAATACCATTGATTTGCCACCAAAATCGTTTTTGGAATAACATTTAAAAAACACAGCGCAGGACCTAGGTACAAGCATTCAATTTCACTACTGAAACCTCACTGTTTCACAAAATACAAATCCCCTATCTTACAAATGTTCATAGCAAACATTATCAAAAAGCAAGACACAAACCAACAGCAAAGAAACTCAGGGCCTTATTTATGAAGGCCTTGCACCTCCGGTGCATCACTTTTTTCCCATGTTAAAAGTGACGCACCGGTGCCACAAGGCAATCATAAATAACACCCAAATGTAAATACCATTTATTTGCCCGCAAAATCGTTTTTTGAATAGCATTTTACAAACACAGCGCAAGACCTATGTAAAAGCATTCAATTTCACTACTGAAACCTCACTGTTTCACAAAATACAAATTCTCTATCTTGCAAATGTTCATAGCAAGCATTATCAAAAAGCAAGACAGAAACCAACAGCAAAGAAACTCAGGACCTTATTTATGAAGGCCTTCCACCATTGGTGCATCACTTTTTTCCCATGTTAAAAGTGACGCTCCAGCGCCACAACGCAATCATAAATAAGGCCCAAATGTAAGTACCGTTGATTTGCCACCAAAATCGTTTTTGGAATAACATTTAAAAAACACAGCACAGGACCTATGTACAAGCATTCAATTTCACTACTGAACCCTCACTGTTTCACAAAATACAAATCCCCTATCTTACAAATGTTCATAGCAAACATTATCAAAAAGCAAGACACAAAGCAACAGCAAAGAAACTCAGGGCCTTATTTATGAAGGCCTTGCACCACCGGTGCGTCACTTTTTTCCCATGTTAAAAGTGACGCACCGGCGCCACAAGGCAATAATAAATAACACCCAAATGTAAATATCATTGATTTGCCCCCAAAATCGTTTTTTGAATAACATTTTACAAATACAGCGCAGGTCCTATGTACAAGCATTTCATTTCACTACTGAAACCTCACTGTTTCACAAAAGACAATTCCTCTATCTTGCATATTTTAATATTAAGCATTTCCAAAAAACATGCCACAAACCAACAAGAAAAAATCTCAATCTGCTTCCTAATTTGAGGTAACGCAGGTGACATAATTCTAAAACATACAAATATATTTCTTTACAGAGGCAGACACTATTAATTGCTTCTCAAAAAAATAAAAGCCATTCTTATACCCCAAAATCGTTTTTTAAATAACTTTTTACAAACACAGCACAAGTCCTATGTACAAGCATTCAATTTTACTACTGAAACTTCACTATCTGCTTCCAAATCTTCTCCATAGAGCAAGTAAGTCTCTATCTAAATTAAATGAATCATTACTTACCTTTACAAATGCTTTGGGAGATTAAGAACAGTGTCAGACACAAACACCAATTTTTCTTTAGCAGAGCAAAAGGTGTGCACTCAATACACTGAAACCAAGACTGGCAGAGAAAACTTCTAATTCTACACACATATGCCTCATTTCAACCAATCAAAACTCTTCCCTCACTTTTTTCAAACCAACACCCTACCCCCTCTCAGACCTTTCTATCTGTTACCACAGCAACTCCCTCCTAACTGAACTCTTAGGTTCAAATGTTTATTCTACAATGTTGCAAATTAAGTTAGCAAGGATGTTTGACCTCTCAATACACCAGCTTATCCAGGGCATTATTGCTTTTAGTAACTTTTTCTTAACCATTCAAATTGCTTCTTTCACACAACACAACCATGCACCCTAACTTTCAGTTTTCAACTATCTGAATCCACCAATCATTGCTTGTGATTCAAGAGCAGAGAAACTCCACAATTTTTC
Source organism: Lissotriton vulgaris (assembly GCF_964263255.1). Lineage (NCBI taxonomy): Eukaryota > Metazoa > Chordata > Amphibia > Caudata > Salamandridae > Lissotriton > Lissotriton vulgaris. Next base: position 420,770,283 of record NC_141694.1, on the reverse strand, counting down.
TTTGTAAACTCCTACTGTTCCAACTGCCATTTCATTCCCACACTTCATCTGACTGCACCAGAACCATCTCTCATCATGTATTCTGTGTGGATTATTGGACATAGCTACATCCACTGGGCTCAAAGGGATGCAGCTAGCACAAATTTTCACAACCTTGATTTATCAAATGTGGAAATCAAATGGATTGGCCAGAGAGGATTGAGATGTCACCAATTGATACCATTGGTGAAAACCTTTTTGCATCTGCCAAACCCTGATCTCTTAATGGTGCACTGTGGTGGAAATGACTTGGGCACTATGACTGGGGTTGGTTTGGAAATGCTTTTAAAGGACACCTTTGATCAATTGATGACACTTTTTCCACAAACTGCCTTGGTATATTGGTATATTCTAATATATGCCAAAGACAGAAATGGAACTGGTCCAACCAATGTTGTCCACAATTTGAGAAAGCACGGAAACATGTGAATAAATCTGTTTCTGCTTACATGAGAGACTATGGAATGGGTTCAATATACAACAATAACTTGTGTTACAACATGCAAGACATCTACAGAGGAGATGGTGTGCCCTTCTCAGATGAGGGGAATAGAATATTCATCCTGAATTTAAGACTGTGCATTGGAACCTACTTGTAGGTACTTAAATCAGCCACAGAACCCAAAAGCTCTTTTCAGGGCTACCGTACCTCTGATCACTCATAATGATTTTATTTTTCTAACTTTTTTCACTATTTTTCACCAAAGTACGCTCCCCGGTACGCTTCCCGGTGCGCATACCGGGCGCTCACCCAGCGAAATTTTAAAAAAATATATATTTTTTTTGGCCTATATGAGCCTCCTAAGCCCCCCTCAGAAAACCTAGGGGGTCAGGGGCTGTCTACCGTGCCCCCTTCTACCTATTCCCAACGTTGTTTGTCCTCCATCTTGTGTCTCGATTGTACCGAAACACAAAATGGAGGACTCCCGTAATGCTGCCGGTGCGCGTACCGGGGCGCGCACCGGTAAGCGCTCCCTAAAAAAAGGTGGGAAAGTAATTTACAGAAAAACCACTGGAGACACTTTCATCAAATATAGAATAGGCCCTACTACATAGCAGTCCCTACCATTTACCTAAATTTGGTGGAATTCCATTGAGACATTTAGGCTGTAGGCATGTCTAAATATCCTGAGGTAAATTACATGACAAAAACACATATGAAGTGTTAGAATTTACAACCAATTAAAAAGTTACTTTCATTTTCCACGATTATTTCCTGACATTTGATCGGTTATGTACACGAATATATATATAAAAAAGAGAGGGAAACACAGCCATTTTGACTACTACTTCCTGAAGTACATTTGAAAAGGAATTACACTGAGAACTTCAACTGCTTTCTCAAAGGTAAGTTGTTATTTTGGAAAGTGAAGTATGTTGTGCACTTTAAGTTAATTTGAGAAAAAATATTCTGATAGTTATATACTATCCCTCTGTAATAGTTATAGATTGAGATAGGCTTCTCTGTTATAGTTATGGATTGAGTTAGGCTTCTCTTGTACAATTATAAATTTACTTAGGCTTTTATCACATACACTTTTTTATATTTCTAAGTCCAGCCTGACACCATACACTGCCCAAAGATAACTTCACTGTTAAAAAATCAAAACTACCTGTCTGAACTTAAACCCAACAGTGCCCTATCTCTACTGATATATTTATTTTTTATGCAATTTACAGCAACAAAATGGAAGGAGAACAGAATATTTCTTTTGAAATTGTTTTGGACAACAACCCTGAAGAAAAAATGGTTGAGAATGATAACTTTGATTTTATGGATGAGTCTCTGGACCATGAATTAGTTCAGTGTGTGGAATCAATAGAATCACAGAATGAAAATGAGGACATTCCAGACAATATATTGTTAGAAGTTTTATTAAATTATGAAAAAGAATCAGAAGAATAAATTTATATTTAATAATCAAAAATTGTTCGAGACGTTATTCATTTTTATATGTAATTCATCAAGTAGTTCCAAAAAGTTTATAATATAAAGTGAGACCTATAGTATACTGTGCAACTTTTTTGTGTTACATAGTAAGTTTGCTCATAGTTACTTCCTTTCTCCCACTATATTATCTCCAATGTGTATTTAACATCTCTTTATCATCTCCTGCCTCCATGTTGTTTCTGCTTTCCTGACAGACTATGGTATGAATTTCATATACCACAATAACTTCTGTAACAACATGCAAGATATCTACAAAGGAGACGGTGGATATTAAATTTTAGACTCTGCATTGGTACCTACAAGTTGGCACTTAATAAAAAAATTTAAAAAAGAACAAATAATAAACATACCATTTTTGAAAAGTCTGTCATTCTTTTTTCCCCATGGCACACTCCCTGGTACGCTCCCCAGTCCGCTCCCCGGTGCGCATACCGGGCGCTCCCCCCGCGCAAAACGAAAAAAAATCATTTTTTTTTGCCCGCGGGGCCCTTTTATAGCCCCTACATCAAACCTAGGGGGTCAGGGGGGTCTATCCCTGCCCCCTTATGGTCATTTCCCCCTTTGTTTTGCCACCTCTTGTATCTCGAGCCTACTGAGACACAAGATGGCGGCCGCTCCGGACTGTTTTGAATGTTTAAAGACACCCGAGAGCCAATCAGCTTTCCGTGTGCAAGTCGCGTGGGTGCCCGGTGAGCTCCCTGGTGCGCGTACCGGGGCGCTGCCATAGATATATATATTTTTTTTAACCTAAATTACTCAAAATCCACTGGAGCACATATCTTGAGACATAGCAAAGGCACATCGGGCTACCAGTCCCTACAATTTGCCAAGTTTGGTGGAAATCCATTCAGCCGTTCGGGCTAAAAGTGAGTTTGACTGCCCTATGGAAATTAACATGGGGAAAACACGTTTTGGGACCCCCCTTTTATCTCGGACCCCTCTTGACAAATCCCCCCAAACTTTCAGGGAAGGACCGGAGCTCGACGAGGCAAATTTGAGGAAATTTTCAGGCAGATTCATCAACCGGCACCAAAGTTATTCCAAATAGAATTTTGAGATTTTGCATTGCAAAAATCCTAACTATAACTACCTACTGGCGACCGCAGGCAGTACGCTGTTGCATGCATTCAGTTTTCATCCTAAACATACTATAGAAAGTCTCCCATATGGAGAACTTTTGAGAATTAGAAGGGCATGCAGTACAGAGAAGGCCTGGAAAGATTCACAGGAAATTGCTAAAGCCAGATTACTAGCACGAGGTTATGGGGCCCAAAAGATCAAGAAGGCTTTACAAAAGGTCAATCTGCAAGATAGGGCGACCCAATTACAACCACGGCTTACCTCGCAAACTGACAATGAGTATTTAATTTCATCTCCTGATGAAGATGCTAGTAATGGCAATTCCCAATGCAGGTTTATCACAACGTACAGCAAGCAATCGCATGCCATCAAAAAGATCATCAATGCCCAATGGCCCATTGTATTAACTGATGGGGTTCTAAAAGGTGTCTTGCCTGTCAAACCGAATATCACTTACCGAAAGGCATATTCAATGAGGTCAGATATGGTCAAAAATAGCCCAGAATTGCTTAATAACGATATATGGTTTTCCACTAAGAAGGGTTTCTTCAAATGCAGCAGCTGCAGCGCTTGCAAGTTTGGAATAAATACTAAGTCCTACAAGAATGCATTTTCTGAGGAGGTAATAGAGATCAAGGGCAATTTTAACTGCAAGACTGAGCATGCAGTTTATGTGTTGAATTGTGTTTGTGGTCTCCGTTACGTAGGAAGCACAAAACTTGCAGTACAAGCTCGCATACTACAACATTTGCGAGCAACTGTCAATTCAGATCAAACATATCCCGTCGCAAGACACGTAAAGTCTGAACATGGGAATAATCATAATGTTTTATCTTATTTTGTCATTGACAGTGTCCCCATAAACAGAAGAGGAGGAAACAAGGACAAAGCTCTGCGACAGTTGGAAACAAAATATATTTTAGAACTAGATACGAAGAATCCTAATGGTCTTAATATGCGTGAAGATATGTACCATTACCTATAATTGAATGTGTCATTGTATTTAAGTGAGTATTCGGATATGTGGAAATTTTTAGTGGCCGTGATTACATTTTGTATAGCATATTTTGGGTTTTAAGATTTTATATATAACTATATTCATGTCTTTCATGGTGTGCCGGTTGTTGTGTATATATTATCATGAATTATTTATTTATGGTCTTTTATACTTTTAATTGGCACTCGAATGTATGAATTTAACATTGAACTATGTATTTTGCACATATAAATACCCAACTGCTATGCACTTGACCACTTTATTCTCGTATTCTCGCATTATCTACACAGTAATGTAATACAAACCAATCTACAGATCATTTATGACCACTATTGCTGACTTTTCCGCTATATGGGGCTCCCGGCTGGGATCTCCCATTGATCTTATAAACATAATTTTGCACTTTATTCACTTGGCTGCCCTTTTTTCTTGCACAACAGCACTTTTTATGAATTTAAATAGTATTTTCGCGTACAGATGACCAAATATTTTGTTGGGCGTATTTTTGGAGTTGAGAACAGTTCTATTATGTTGTCAATATACTGTATTAAGCAGGTATAAGCACAAAATGATTTCATTGCTAGGTATTGTTATGATTTTAATAATGATTCTAGTATTTATTATTTTAACATGAAATAGTTGTTGTTGTTGTATAGCTTTATTTCGAAATATTTCATTTCATAAAAGCATTACAGTAAAATCAATATAAGGGTAAAACACAGTTATACATCGAGACTAGAAAGAATTACAACAAGAATCTTAAAAATATACAACCTAGTAAGAAGCATCATTTCTGAAGACATTTGTGCAAATATACAATTATTCATTTCTGAATGGACAAAGGGGCACATACAGGAAATTACCGAGGCACTACAATATAAGTTGGCATCCTTACTGGAGGAGCTTCCTCCTCGCGGTTCTTATCCTCCAAACCCACCCCAGGAATTTTGCCAGACCACAAGCAAGCAGTGGGTGAGGGTCGGATTTTAACAGCTGTAAGGCCTCCAAATGTGACCGAGTGCCCAGCCTTGCGCAGAGCGGTTTCAACCATCTGCGACGGGGAGCAGCGTAGGCTGGGCATTCAAATAACAGATGGGGGATGGATTCTACCCTGGTTGTGCAGAAGGGGCAAGTTTCCACAGTTTGCCATGGTGGTTTCCATTTAGCTGTCCTTAAGCCTAAGGGCAAAACCCCGGCCCTGAATTTGAAATACAACGCCCTATCTGTTGGATTCAAGATCACATCGAGGTAGGGTTCTCTAGAGGGACGAGATTTGATAATCAAGAACTCCTTAGCTGATCTACACATAATCGGTTGGGAGACTCTCTCATTATCCACCCACAGCCAGAATATTTTCTTAAGCAGCTGTTTGGGTGGCGAGGATCTGTTAGCCCAAGCATCACCGAGGCCTAAGTCGCAAAGGAGGCGCTTTACACCAAGGAGCCAACCGATCTTATGCCAGCCCGGGGTTGAAAGAAGCTCACTTAGTGCATCGGCATAGCTTGAAAGCTCAGGGACATTCCATATACGGGCCCACAGAAGGAGGGGACGTAGCTTGGCCTGGTCAGCTATGGATCGTGTACCTGTGTCGAGTAGCAGGGGTAGGGTGGGAGAGCTGTGAGGGAGCCGCATTAGATCTTTGTGAAACTTATTCTCCAGATGAGATAGAGTATCAGGTTTCTGGGTACCCCACAATTCGGCCCCATAAAGAGCCGCACTCACAGCCTTTGCCTTGTATATGTCGAGTATCACCCCGATGGGTTTGAGGGGTGAGGCACGATGCTCTTTTAAGAGGGCACCCGTGACCCTCCTGTATGTCAAGGTGGATTTTTGGTGGTGCGCCTTCCAAGACATGGTGTCACAAAGTCTGATTCCTAGGTAGTCAAATTCCCTGACCCTTTCTAAAGGTACTGCATCAATTAATGGCGGGTAAACTGTCTTCCTGGGGGGGTTCAACACAAGGAACTTGGTTTTGTTGATGTTAATAGCCAAGCCCCTTGTGTCGCAGAAGCCCTGAAACCTCGTTAGCAGGGTTTGGAGGCCCTTCGGGGATTTCGAAATCAGCAGGGTATCGTCTGCGAACAGGAGCGTTGGTATCTTTCTGCCCGCCAGGGAAGGAGCATCTGCTGATAGTTGGAGAAGGTGCTCTACCACTCCGTTTAGATATAGGGAAAACAGAGTGGGAGCTAGCACACACCCCTGGCGGACGCCCCTGTCAACAGGAATCCGAGATGTTTTTTGGCCTTGCTGACCCCATCTAATTTGGGCAAAATTGCTTTCATGGAATTTGATGGTTAAGGCTAACAAGTACGCGGGCATGCCCATGCCCTCAAGTGTGGCCCAAAGTTGGTTACGTGGAACAAGGTCAAAGGCAGTCCGCAAGTCGATGAAGGCGAGATACAGACTGCCCTTGCCCAGTTTGACCACTTTCCAATAAAGCATTAGGAATCGGAATGTCTGCTCAATCGTGCCGGTTCCAGATCTGAAGCCGGCCTGAAAGTCAGACAAAACCTTCATTTCCTCGGCCCACTGCAGGATCCTACCCAAAACTACCTTCCCTGCTGCCTTCTGGGTGGAATCAAGTAGACTTATGGGTCGGTAGTTGGCCGGATCGTCCCTGCAGCCCTTTTTGAAAATGGGGACAACTTCCGCACCCCTCCACGAATCCGGGAAACCACCACCCACCATTGCCTCATTCAGGAGTTTAGCAATGTATAGGCTCCAAACATCGACATTGCTACGAAGCAAGTCTCCAGGGACTCCATCTGGGCCTGCCGCCTTGTTGGGGACGATGCACCTGATTGCTATCTCCACCTCCCTAGGTGAAAAAGTGGGGCCAAAGTGGGAGCTATTAGCTGGTACTAAGTCACTAGGACTCCTATTAGGACCCAGTACCCCCGGGGAGTTGGAGTATAATTTGGCAAAGTGGGCCCGCCAAACCTTCCCTGTAATATTACATGTAATCAGGGAGTCAACAGGCCTGTCCCTACCTCTAATCAGAGCCCAGAAAGCCCTTGAGTCCTTTCTAGAACCAGCCTCCATTAAATCACTCCAGAAGTTGGTTTCGTGAGTGATCTTTGCCGCAACTTGAGTCTTCTTGTAATTTTTCCTAGCTTGGGAAATCAAAGCCTGGTCTTTAGCGCTGACCGCCATAATTAATTCACTTTTTGCTTGGCGGCAAGCGTGGGAATACCATTGATCTCTGCCCTTGGTCACATTTCTCCGCTTGGGCCCCCCCCTCCCCTCAGGAACCAGGAAAAGATTGCTAAGTGATACAATTGTCTCCACAAATGGCACAAGGATAGGAGAGTCACAGTCCAACGTGCTTGCAATACACTTGGCTTCCATCATTATGGATTGAACTTGGGCAGTTCTTGTGACATCCGAAGCAACCTTAGCCCACTTTAGTCGCCTCCCGCAGTTTGATGGAACAACTTCGTGGGATGATTTCCAGGTTGGCCGAGGTGATACTGCTGTGGCCCCTTGGTCCCACGGGAGAGCGAGCGAAAGGATCAACGGGTTGTGGTCACTATCCGTGGATTGTTGAACAACCATATCAAGGGCGTATTCCCACAGGTTAAAGTTTTACAGCACGTAGTCGATTCTGGAGGTGTGTCCAATCCTGTTGTATGTGTGTGCACCTCCAGTGTCTGACTTGCAACGACCATTAGTGGCTCTGAGAGAGTATTCCAAGCAAAGTGCGTTTATATCAATGGCATTCTGAGTCCATTTCCTGATGGGGTTGAGTGCAAGCAAGGGAATGCCTCTCTTGGCATCATCCTCCCATGTATCCAAGATATCATCGCAGGCCAAAGGCTCAAAGCAGCAATTGAAGTCCCCGCCCAGAATGGTAAGGGAGTCAATGTTGCAGCCAGTTAGCTCCTCTTCGACTCCAGTTAGGGACAGAGGGCTCAAGTTCCCTGCCCTGGCCCCCCTTAGGTATATGTTGAAGAGCTCTAGGGTATTACCCCCCGGGCACTGCATAGTAAGTCTCAAGAGGTCTGGGGATGGTGAGTTTGTATGTTTTACTACTAGTCCCAGTGCTACACTTACCCAGATGAGAAGGCCACCAGAAGGACGGCCTTTACTGCCTTTGGACCTGGAGGCCGGCACAGAGTAGGTGGTGAAGCCGACCCTGTGCACAGGCTCCAAGCACCAAGTTTCTTGTAAAAGGCAGATCCCGAAGGGCTCCATAAAGGAGATCCAATCAGGTTTATTAAAGTTCCGGGCAAGCCCTGCCACATTCCAGCTTAATATTTTAAGCTGGGGAACACCTGTCAAGGTCTTGCCAGGCTGTGGCTCAGAGACTGGAGAGATGGCGTGGGTATCAGTGACCCTGGCAGGATGGAAAGAAGCTGCAGGTGGCGGGATTTCGGGGACAATCAAGTTTGCAGCTAAGTGAGTAATGGGAGGACAAACAACAGAGGAAGGGTGCACCAGATCCAGTGTGAGGGGGGCCTGTATTAGGGGCTGGATAGGGGAGAAAATACTAGTCACACCCACACTAGCCGTCAAGGATAGTCTCCCCTTCCCCAATGTGGAACCATTGTGATTACTTGGTAGTGCTCTGGTTGGGGGCGTTAGGAGTCAATCGACATCCTCCAGGCTGCCAAACCCATCAGCAGTTACATTTCCAGGCCAACAACTGTTTGGGTTAAGCACAGTGGGAAGGAATCCCCAACTAGGCTGTTGGGGAACTGTGGGCCAAAAGCCCCCCTGCGGGCATACAGCACGGGGAGGATAAAAGAATGATAAAGGCCTCGGGGCAATAGAGGAACCCCAATCTTGGTTCCCAGGAGACCAGATGTGCCTGGCTGTATACACGTCGTCAAAAGTTACGACTATACAATCACCGGGGGTCGATTTCCTCGTGGTACCCACCCAGGGAACTCTTCGAGTCGTTAAGACTCTACTCCTCCTTCCATTGGGAATAGGCCTATAAGTGTTAAGCCAGTGCATAACTTTGTTACGTAGCGAGTGCTGGTCTTCATATTGGCCATTCTCCAGTTCCGGGACACCCGTCAAAACCACCATATAATCATTTGCTTCGGGAGGAAGGTCAATATATCCTCCTCGAAAGTTGCTCCTGGTGTGGGGACCCCTAGCAGAATGCGTTGAGGGTTTATTCCGGGGGGCCTTGGCGGGACGTGAACTATTATTAGCTGGATTCTGGGCTCTTGGTGTCGCTGTTATGGTGTTGTTACGAGGTGCCTGGGCAGGGCCGGAGCTAGAGCTAATTGGGTTCCGGGCTCTCGATGCAGCTGATGTAGAGCCAGTGTGAGTTTGTGTAGCTGGAGCATTTGGGGTATTAGCCCTGGCCTGAGGGGGCGGGTTTGCAGTAATGAGATTCCTGGTGCGGGGTTTGGGAATAGGGTGGGTAGGACAGGGCAAAGTGGGATTAGGGGGCAAACCAGGGATAGCTGTAGGGGGTGGGGTAGGAACCTCTGTAAGCGAGTTACTATCAATCACCCCCTGACGTTCAAGGCCTCTTAGGCCAAGAGTGGCCAAGGCGATGATGCTTTTCTCCATTTCGAGGAGATTGTTCTCTATGCGGGAAAGCCTTAGATCCAGGGGAGATAAAAGATTTTTTAGGGACTCCCAGACCACTCCTATAAACTCCCTCTCCCTCCCGTCCTGATTTGTACAGCCCGTATCTGATCTTTCAGGTTGTGAGGTGCCTCCAGAATCTAAAGGGCCTTGCCCCACAATATTTTCACCGCCAGGAGCCAGTGGGGAGAGGAGAGGCATGGCCGGACTGGTAGCGGCTATTGTATTGTCACTGATGGGCAAATTAGCACCCTGCATTGGCAGTTTCTTCCGAGGGGAAGTTGGGCTGGGGGAACGTTTTCTCTTATTGGGATTCCCCGGGATGTTATCGAGACCGCCATATGAGGTAGAGGCCAGGGATATATCAAGTGATTGTAGGGAAGAAGTAGGGGAAACAAGAGGACTATCCTCAACAATAAGCGGGCCGTCGGGCAAAGCAGGTAGACCTAAAAATGGGAGTGGGAGGGAGGGAGTGGGCAGAACAGGCATATCGTGGACATCAACCACCGCTATAACACCCTCCCGCTTACCGATATGATTAGGGGAAATAGCAGTAGCTATATGACCAAGAGAGGATTTCTTACGTGAGGCAAAATCGAGTGACAACTTCCTGGCCGCTTCCAGGTCAAGGGACACTCTGGTTTGCAGTTTGTCAATTTCAAGGTCTATCGCCTTGGTTGTCCGCGTGATAAAATCGTCCATGGGCCCGTTAGGTGCCAGCCCCCCCTTGGCCGCCCTATTGCGTGTGACGCGGGTACACATATGGACTAACTGTATCTAACAGCCCGGGCAGCAAAATGGGCAAACACAGAGTGCGAGGCAAAAGTGCAAGAGAGGGGGCCCAGACCAGACCGCTCAGACATCGAACGGCCTCAAACGGCCCGCTCTTTGCCCGGTCTTCGCCCCGCGCTTAGACCCGCGCGCGTCCCGCGTCGCGAAAGCCTCAGAGTAGGATATATGGGCCGTTTGTAAGCGGAGGGCGGGCCACGGGGGGGGCGGGACCGGAAGGTCTTGCAGGTCACGCAGGGACTCCTGGACAATGGAGTCCCTGCACACGCTCGCAGCCCCGCTGCGCCTCGCTCCCACCACCAGCCTCAAGCTCTCAGGAAGGTGTCCAAACAGCCCCCAGCCAACAGGGCGAAGCGGCACCCGCGGAGCGGGTGCGGCGAGTAGTGGCCACAGGTCCAGCAGGCAACAAGAAATCCGACTGTAGCGCCAGCAACAGCGCTACGGCAGGCAAAAGCGTCCCAAGGAGCAGTGCAGGAAGAGGAGGTAAAGTACCCTCCTGTGGGCGGTGGGCGGGCCACGGGGAGAGCGGACCGGAAGGTCTTGCAGGTCACGCAGGGACTCCTGGACAATGGAGTCCCTGCACACGCTCGCAGCCCCGCTGCGCCTCGCTCCCACCACCAGCCTCAAGCTCTCAGGAAGGTGTCCAAACAGCCCCCAGCCAACAGGGCGAAGCGGCACCCGCGGAGCGGGTGCGGCGAGTAGTGGCCACAGGTCCAGCAGGCAACAAGAAATCCGACTGTAGCGCCAGCAACAGCGCTACGGCAGGCAAAAGCGTCCCAAGGAGCAGTGCAGGAAGAGGAGGTAAAGTACCCTCCTGTGGGCGGTGGGCGGGCCACGGGGAGAGCGGACCGGAAGGTCTTGCAGGTCACGCAGGGACTCCTGGACAATGGAGTCCCTGCACACGCTCACAGCCCCGCTGCGCCTCGCTCCCACCACCAGCCTCAAGCTCTCAGGAAGGTGTCCAAACAGCCCCCAGCCAACAGGGCGAAGCGGCACCCGCGGAGCGGGTGCGGCGAGTAGTGGCCACAGGTCCAGCAGGCAACAAGAAATCCGACTGTAGCGCCAGCAACAGCGCTACGGCAGGCAAAAGCGTCCCAAGGAGCAGTGCAGGAAGAGGAGGTAAAGTACCCTCCTGTGGGCGGTGGGCGGGCCACGGGGAGAGCGGACCGGAAGGTCTTGCAGGTCACGCAGGGACTCCTGGACAATGGAGTCCCTGCACACGCTCGCAGCCCCGCTGCGCCTCGCTCCCACCACCAGCCTCAAGCTCTCAGGAAGGTGTCCAAACAGCCCCCAGCCAACAGGGCGAAGCGGCACCCGCGGAGCGGGTGCGGCGAGTAGTGGCCACAGGTCCAGCAGGCAACAAGAAATCCGACTGTAGTGCCAGCAACAGCGCTACGGCAGGCAAAAGCGTCCCAAGGAGCAGTGCAGGAAGAGGAGGTAAAGTACCCTCCTGTGGGCGGTGGGCGGGCCACGGGGAGAGCGGACCGGAAGGTCTTGCAGGTCACGCAGGGACTCCTGGACAATGGAGTCCCTGCACACGCTCGCAGCCCCGCTGCGCCTCGCTCCCACCACCAGCCTCAAGCTCTCAGGAAGGTGTCCAAACAGCCCCCAGCCAACAGGGCGAAGCGGCACCCGCGGAGCGGGTGCGGCGAGTAGTGGCCACAGGTCCAGCAGGCAACAAGAAATCCGACTTTAGCGCCAGCAACAGCGCTACGGCAGGCAAAAGCGTCCCATGAAATAGGGCAATGTAATCATGATGAGAAATTTATCGCTAAAAAATAAGGTTTATGTGCACTGTGTTTGTATTTATACAGATATTAATTCAGCTGTGAATATTAGCACTTAGAAACAGCATGTATATGAGTCTGTTTTCCATTGCTATGCAACAATGACTGAATGGTCATGTGACCTATGACAAGGAGTGCTGCTATTCGTGTTTCACTATTTAAATTTTTCACAATCACAAACGCTGGTATCTGGTGAGCAAGGCGACAGGTTCGCCGAAACGCGTTGGATCGTGGCACCTGTGGCACTATGCTGATGACAAAATAAAAAAACTCTGCTACACCTACCACTGAAACTTGGTGTCCGTTTGTTCTCCTGGGGAGCGCTGTCTTGTGCGGTGTGCTGTGGGAGCGTCAGCGCATATATATATATATGTATAACCTATAACCTATAATTTTGGTGTGATTTGACCAATCTGCATGAAATGTTCCCCAATAAGTGTCATGGCGTGTACTATTGTTATGGACAGCTTGGGGTGATCCATGCAGTGGGGACCAAAAATTTGGGGCGTGAAATAAGGTTGCGTTTGTAATGTTATTTACCATAGGAACCTTTAGCCACACCTACAGCTCAAACCACTCAATTGACTTAGACCAAATTTGGCAGGGACGTAGATGTTGGTTCATGGAAGTGCATTTTGCTTGTTTGATGTAAATCTGTTCAGTAGTTGTTGGGAAATATTAGTTTAAAATTATAGTGATATCTCTGGCCGTGGATATTTCACGAAGGTTTCACGATCAATCGCTAATGTACTGGCCAATGGGAATGTTCTGATTGGGTGGACACAATTTGAATAGAAAGCTGCCGCTGCCATTTTCTCTATGGATAATGGTTCCTGTGGCTGAAAATCTGTGTGAAAGCCCACATAAGGGGTGGAGATACTCTGACCCAATGGTTGAGAAATGGGGGTGTTAGTGACACAAGTAGTGTGTCTAAAATAGTTGTTTTAATCGCACACAATATTTGCGATGACGACGCGACCGCTAACGCCGACCTATGTTTACATCGAGGGGACATCTCGACTATCAGCGCTGTCACAAATATTGGTGGAAATATAAAAAATAAATCAGTGAATCAATAATATGCGTTGTTATATACCTATTGAGATACTGGTAAATGTTTTTTATAGAGTTATTTGTATAGTGAGTTATCTACTGTGATTTGTAGAATTATTTATATAGGTATACTTTTTTTATACTGTGGTAGCTATTGAATTCCTGCTTTTGCTTTCTGCTCTCGCGACGTAACCCAGAGGATCATGATTACCGACATAAATAGTAAGTACATTTTATTAACCATTCAATTATTTAAAATTTTTACAGTAAAAAGAACTTGTAATCTGCACCCCTCCAATCTGCACCCCCTCCCTCAAACCCTGCAGTCTCTTGGTTACTTAAAACACGCTGATCATACTATTGTCCCTTTTGCTAGAGAGTCCTTTCCTTCCCTGAAAGCAAAGGGTGTATTTTATATTGCACTAGCATTTCCTTACCTTCAAATGGTAGATTATTTTATATTGCACAAGCATTTCCCGTTAAAAGTTCAATGACTTCGCAGTGCCTGTGGTTGAGCCCGGAAAAACTGGGTGGGAGTTGCCCCAAAAATTTCTGGTATGTGGAAAATCGGACCTGGTTTGTAGTCTTCAAGCAGGCCATGAGATGCTCGTCCATAAAAGTCAGAGATAAAGTGATACTTTCTCTTGCTATGTTGCTGTTATGGTTGCGCTTCTGCCTCTTATGGTGGCCCTATAGGCACAACTTTAATGTTAAGCAAAGACAGACTCGGCTGTTCCTATGGGATAGAAGGTAGGAAAAGGTAAAGGTACGGTCACAAGAAGGGTGAAGGTAGTGCTCGGTGGAGGGCTACCCTGGGTATCCAATTTGTTGGTACTAATGGCCTCATGAGGTTCCGTGACGGTTCCGTGACAACTTGAACCCGTGTTTTTAAGTTTGTCGGAAATACATAAAAATGGTATCAGTGAACCGCAAATGATTCATTTAGTATATCCTAGTGTTTTCGCTACGCCACGAGCAAGAGCACTCCTTCTACCGACACATTTCTGATAAACACACGGCATCCATCTTAGATCGTGGCCGCCATTTTGTGGTTTCTTGCCCTCACATATGCAATAGCCTCTGATCACTTCATTCACGCCACTTTGATTAAGGACACGTAGCCTTAGCCGGAGATTCACCTCTTACGTGACACGTGCACCTTAAACCAGATCACGCTGTAGCTGCATGACTCGACAAAGGCTGCCTCCTCTGCCCGAGGCCAGCCCACCTGAACTGGTTTTCCTGTCCATTGTACCTGATCATGATTAGGCGGCCGAAGCCGGTAGCCTTGCCCATTTACAACCCACAAACATCTCTTATCCCGCTTTTCTATCTTCTGCACCTGGCTCTGCTCCTTTCCTTCTGGGCCTTTATTAGGGGGAGGTAACGAACTTTACGATGAGGCGGTCCGGCTCTTGAATGCAATATTGACAAGGGATTGTGATGGACTGGTGGGAACCCCTCTTCGTGATGTTTGGTATCAGATATTATCGACAGTTCCTGTGTAACGCCAAATATTTATTGTTTAGAGACACAAAGGTTTGGGAATGTACCGACATGTGAAATATTTGCCTAGAGCACAATTTTTAGTATATAAGGAGCAACCCACTTTGTACAAATCGAACAGTCTCCTGAATTCTGCCCGTGTGTAGATTCTGTGACTTCTGTGTCCCTGCAGTAATAAACCTTTGGTCTTTGACGCCACCATCGAGAAGCCCGTGTTTCTGTTCATTTGTGCACCAAGGCAGGTGGAACTCCGGGGTCTTCGGGTGTTGTACCCTGACACCTCTGGACGGAACCAAAAAGTCCAGAACTCCAATTGGCGCCCAACGTGGGGCGACGTCATTCGGTACCGGTCCAAAAGCCTGAAGAGTTCGAGAAGCTTCGTGTGAAGATTCCTGAGGGAGGCGCCCCACTTCATCGATCCCGGCATATCGCAAAAGTGGCCCTGAAGTTCTCTTCCACGAGGATTCCCGTTCAGGACGGCTGCAGTGGGCCGTTGCCTTGACCGTCGCCCTGTCTTGGACCCGAAGTGGTGCAGTCCTTAGTACGGCGAAACGTGACAGGTTTCTCCTTGGTGACGTCTTCAGTGACTCAGTTAAGTATTTAGTGATAGCTAGCTGGTTACTTTTGTGAGGATTGTTAAAAATCTTCGATCGGTTCTTGGTTTGGTTTGGTCTTGTAAGATTATCTTTGGTTGTTCTAATTACGATAAACTATTTGGTTTAGTTTGGGTATCGATACATCAGTTCGTTTTTGGTAGGCCTAAGTTCTTGGTTCTAGTGCACAATTTGTTTCGTGTTTGTTTTGTTTTGTGTTCCGGACTGAAAATGGTAAGTCGGAAAATGCTGTCTTGTTTTAGTTGCAACAGTGACTCACAATTAGAGGACTCTTGTCTGGTTCCTCCGATTGGGACTCCCCTATATGATTTATACTGTAAGTATGGTGTGGGTCCTATAACTTATAATGAGATATGGGTCCGTTATTGTAAGAAGGATGGTGTCCTTAGTTGGCCACTGCATGGTAGTTTTGAACAAGAGATTCTCGACAACTTAGAAGCGAAATTGTTTAGGAAGAAAGCCCGGCCGGCAATGTTTGACTCTTTTCGTTATTGGCGGAAAGAATCCAAACAGAGAGAAATGAAAAGGTTGAAGAAAGAGCAAAAAGAACAAGAAGAGTTAACTCTAGAGCAAGCGACTAAACAGTTGCAGGCTAACGAGTGTGAGAAGGCCATAGATGTAGCCATTAGAGAGCATAACTTAGCGATTGACAAGTGCTATCCTGCCTTGCCATCGAAAATGGCTAAGATACTGGAGGATTCCGAAAACGATCCTCTGCTATCTTATTTGTTACGGTCACCTCCACCGTATGCACAAGGTGCTACGGCTCCACTGATCCCGAATGTTCAATTGCCGGTTGCTGGACAACCTGGCGTTCCTGCTCCTGTTCCTCAGAATCAAGTTCCTATACTTCCTGTGGTGAATGTAAATGTTCCTACAGCTCCTCCTCTTCCCGCACTGCCAGCTCCTATACCTACCACTGTACCTACTGGTCCTCAAGCTATTTTTCTCGATACTCCTACTGTTTCGTCATCTATTCCTACCTCTACTGCATTCTCTATGTCTGCGAGTGTACTAACTCCACTTTCTGTTCGTCGAAGAATCACTGATTCTGTTACTAATATGCTGTCTCCTATATATAAAACCTTGATTAAGACTCCTACTCCTGACTCTGTTCAGAGACGGAGTCAGCTACCAAGTACTGAAGAACGGGGAGTTTTAGACTCCACGGCTCTCAGATGGATTACGAAAGTTAGAAGATATAGTACGAAAGATGTGTTAGAGACATTTATGCAATGGGGAGAGCCAACGCAACGGTACGTCTTTGATGAGATGTGCTCGTTGTTACGTGAGGAAATAGAAGAAGACGATGTCGAATCAGATTTGGAAGATTTAATTAAGGTTCAAAAAGAGTTTGCTGCTGGAATGATAGTGGGTGATAAAATACAGGAAGCGATGGAACTCATTTTGAGTTTTAGGAATGATCCATCTCTTCGTTCTCCGAGAGATTTAGAAAAAGGTAAAGCGAAGCCAAGTCGCCAATATCCTATGAGGGAGGTTCCTCCAATTTGGCGCGAAGCCGTGCAAGCTGATGCGGTTGCAGGTATTGCAGCTGCTCCAGCACAGTTCCAGAGAGTATGGATACATATTCCATGGAAGCGAGCAGAAGTATTAGCAGTAAAACAGGCTTTGCCAGATCCACGTAAGAATCCAGCCGGATATTACAAGGAATTGACACAGACAGTTGAGGCTTGTATAATGAACTTAGCCGACATTGATATGTTGTTTGGTAATGTAGTTCCGCAACCAGTGTGGGCTAAAATTCGTAGAGAGGATCATCAGGCTGCTTTAGGTGGTGATTGGGCAGCTATCACTGCAGCAGATGCTCAACAAATAGGTGGTGCGAAACCTGAACCTTTGATTGCTAATCTGCCAGGTAGAATAATTGATCTAATGAAGACTCTAATGCCCGCATTGCGTGTTAATTGGGATAAATTATCCGCATGCAAGCAAAAGAAAGACGAAAGCGTCTCGGACTTCTTCACGAGGTTCGAAGAGACTTTTGTAGACCATAGTGGTCAGGACATGAGCACTGAAGGAGGACAGAGATTGTTTGTTGATAAATTTGTGCATAATTTGTTACCTGAATTATGCAATAAATTGAAAGACTCAGAAAGTGCGTGGGCTGTATCTACGACAGCGCAAATACTTGCGACTGCACAGTACTACGAAAATAGGGATAAAGAGGAAAAGGAAAAATCAGAGAAGAAAACGAAAGATTTAAAAACTAAAGTTCTTTTGCAGCAGGCGTATCCGCCTCGTACGAATCAGACTAATACGCAGCAAAACTCATATCAAAGGACAGATTATAATACATCAAGGCCTCAATATCAGTGGAATCAGTGCGCGTACTGTAAGAAAGAGGGTCACTATAAAAATGAATGTCCGATCTTAGCGCAAAATAATGCAGCAGCAGCTCAGAGAGGTCGTGGTGGATATACGCAAAATTCTAGAGGTCGAGGGCGAGGTGCTATGCCTCCGCAAACGAATGATCGTCCTTCTAATCACTTTGATCAACGAAATGTACAGTCAGCTCAACAGAATAGGTCTCAGCAATATCTTGTTGAGGATTATTGTGAAGTTGAAGAGGGATTTCAACAAAATGGGTACTAGGACAGCCATGGACAGAGAGAGGGAGTAGTATCAGTTCCAGTGGATCAGAGTGGGCCTTATGTCGCAGTAGCAACATCAGGTGTAGTCGAACCGTTTCTGTTGGATACTGGTGCCGCGAAAAGTTCTATCATGCATGCGAAACTCCCTGGCGCACCTTTGTCTGGCTCAACAAATGTTTCCGTAGGTTTTTCAGGCGCCCCTGTGTACAACCCGATATCTGGTCCTTTGTCTATTTCTGTTGGACCGTGTCACTTGAAAGCACCCCTGATTTTGACGACAGGTTGTAATGAAAATCTGCTTGGTTTAGATTTGTTAAAACGACTATATGCGACATTGTACTGTTCTCCGGAAGGAGTACAGCTTACTTTGGGTAAAAGACTCACCTCTCCGATGTACTTGTCAATGGACGCACTCCCGCCGGAGCTACGTTCACTCCCTGATTCTCTTTGGGCGACTGGTCCCAATGATGTAGGTCTACTAGAAATTCCACCATATGTAGTAACTTTGAAAGCGAATGTAAAATTTCCAAGAACTCCTCAATATAAAATCTCGAATGAAGGAGAACGTGCACTTTTACTAATCGTGCAAGATTTGATTAAGAAAGGTGTGATTGAAGAAACTCGAGGAAATGTCTGTAACAGTCCTGTATTACCGATCTTGAAACGAACTGATCCTACAAAGCCTCCAGTTTATAGGTTTGTCATAGACCTTAGAGAAGTTAATAAGATTGTAATTCCGCAGTTTCCTGTAGTGCCAGACATTACTGCCTTGTTGACATTGATTCCTGCCACAGCTACGTGGTTCTCAGTTATAGATCTCAAGAATGCATTTTTCAGCATTCCGATAGCTGAAGAAAGTAGGGATATTTTCGGCTTCTGTTTAGGAGGTCGCAGTTTTAGATTTAAACGCGCTCCACAAGGCTACTGTGAAAGTCCATCCATTTACAGTCAAGCTTTAAAAAGTCAGCTAGATTCTTTTGTCCTTCCTCCAGGCTCTGCGCTAGTACAGTACGTAGACGATCTTTTAGTGGCTGCTGATGACAAGGAAACTTGCAAAGCAGCTACGATTTCACTATTGCATCATTTGTCTAATTTGAATCATAAGGTGTCACCTTCCAAAATGCAATATTGCTGCCAAGAAGTAACCTACCTAGGTCACCTCTTATCAAAGGAGGGAAGGAAGTTGACCCCGGAAAGAATAAAAGCAATTACGCAGATGAGTGTTCCACGCACACAGAGGGAAGTACGTGCCTTTCTAGGTATTACCTCCTACTGTAGGCAGTGGATTCCAAATTTTTCACTTTTAGCGAAACCATTGATAGCTTTGACTGGGAAAAATGTTCCGAGTCCGGTGCCATGGTCTGATGAATGTCAAGAGAGTTTTATTGAGTTACGAAAAGCACTGTGTTCAGCTCCTGTATTGGGTACACCTGATTATAGCAAGCCATTCACGCTCTACGTTCACGAAAGAGAAGGTTGCGCGTTGAGTGTTCTGACACAGAAGTTTGGTGACAAACAACGCCCTTGTGCGTATTTCTCATCAACATTAGATCCGGTAGCTAGAGCATTGCCTAGTTGTTTGAGGGCTACAGCGGCAGCTGCAGCTTCCATTCGACAATCTGCTGGTTTGGTGATGAACAATATGCTAGTGGTCATGGTTCCTCATGCAGTGGATACACTCATGAACCGAACGAAGACACAACACCTTACTAGTGCGAGATTATCTGGTTACGAGCTGACGTTATTAGCAAGTCATATTCAGATCAAAAGATGCAATGTATTGAATCCAGCAACATTGTTGCCGACTGATCAAGAGTCGAGTGATTCTGAGCCACATGACTGTTATTTCAAAACGGAGGAAGAGACAAAAGGTCGCATCGATTTGAGGGATACTCCCCTATCCGACCCGGATGGTACGCTGTATGTGGACGGGTCATGTTTTAAATTGGAGAATGGTGATGTGACTGCTGCCTACGCGGTAACGACTTTGAAGACGGTTGTGGAGACTGCAAGAGTGAGTCAGAATTCTGCCCAAGCAGCAGAATTAATAGCTCTTACGAGAGCGTGTGTTTTAGCTGAGGGAAAGAGAGTGAATGTGTTTACAGATAGTCAGTACGCATTTGGCGTGGCCCATAGTTTTGGCCGGTTGTGGAGAGAAAGGGGTTTCATTACGTCCCATGGGACTAAGATTCAGCATGGTCAGCTAGTTAACGACTTGTTGGAATCTCTAACCTTACCGACTGAAGTTGCGATTGTGAAGTGCAGTGCTCATAAAGCAATCACAGATGATGTTGGTCGGGGAAATGCTTTTGCTGATGAAACCGCTAAACAAACAGCTAGAGACATGATGAGTAGAATGTATGTTGCTACGTCTGCAAGATGGATTACTGAGTCTGGAATGTGTGAGGACACTATGGAAAGTGTGAAAGAGATTCAGAAAGAAGCGACTGAGGAAGAGAAACGCGTATGGAGAGAAAGTACGGGCAAATTGGACTCGAATGGATGTTGGATCGATTTGACAGAACAGCAGCGTTGGATGTTGCCTGATGCGTATGTGCTTGCAGTAGTGACGATGGCGCATGGAGTGGCGCACATAAGTTCTAAAGGGATATGTAAAATGTTAGCTCCGGTCTGGAAGAATGAGGGAATCAGTAAATGTGCAGAGAGAGTGGTGAAAAATTGTATGGTGTGCCTGATGCATAATCCTGGCAAGGGAACTCCAACTCCAGCTGGTCATTTTGCTCCTCCTTCCTGTCCCTTTGAAGTAATTCAGTTAGACTTCATTCACATGGAACGCTGCAACAATTTAAAATACGTCCTGGTGGTAGTTTGTGCTTTTTCCAGGTGGATAGAAGCATACCCACTAAAGGACAACACTGCTCTATCTACTGCCAAAATTCTTCTAAAAGAATTTTTCCCTAGGTACGGAATGCCACGGATTGTATGGTCAGATAACGGAAGTGAGTTTATAGGGAAAGTTATGCAGAGTGTGTGTGCTGGTCTAGGATTGAAACAAAAATTTCATAGTGCAAACCATCCCCAGTCTGCTGGTTTAGTCGAGGGTTACAATGGTACCCTCAAGCTTAAAATAGCCAAAATACAAGCATCCACAGGTTTGGCTTGGCCAGACGCACTTCCCTTGGCTTTGTTATCAACGAGAGCAACGGTGCATTCTAGAATAGGGCTTTCTCCATATGAGATTGTGTTTGGCCGCCCGGCAAATGTCTGGGGTGTGCCAAGGCCAAAACAATTTTGCTCCATTGAATATCCTATGTTGATAGACTACCTTTACGACTTGACTGCTAAATTAAGTCTTATTCATCAACAGGTTTTTGATGCTTTGCCAAAGCCTCCGGAGAGTCCAGGGCATCAACTGAAACCGGGTGACTTCATTGTGGTCCGGAACTTCGCGAGGACAAAGAATCTTCAGCCTCGCTACATCGGCCCCTTCCAAATCCTACTGGCAACGAGGACAGCTGTACGTGTTGCTGGCCGGAAGAACTGGATCCACGCTTCTCACGTAAAGCGTGTTCCACTGCCGCTGCCCTACGACGACTGGGTGAAGAAGGGAATTGGTGCCTCCGAATCTGAAATAACTCCGAAATTTGTCCCTTTCAGCGATGCCGATTTGATTATTGACACTTTGAAACGTGACTCTCCTCCTGAAAAGACTGCTTTGAACATTGAACATTTGTCTCCAGCATCAAAAGAAACCTTGCCATCTGCGAACTTAAACTCTGCAACAGCTGCTAGTGATACACTATTTTCCGATCAAACAGTACCAGCGAAGAAGAGATACAATCTTAGAAGCAATAAAACGAACTAATAAAGCAGGCAACTGCATATTGTGATTTTGACATATATATATATACATTGAACTTTTGCTTTTCAGCCAGGAAGTTTGCTATTGTTTATTGTTTTTTTAAAATTGCCTTGCCGTCTGGGTAGCCGTAGGGTCGTGGCTGTGTGCCTAGTTTGAATTTGCAGGGGTCTGACACAAGGTCGATCTTTCTGTTAGTTTTGGGAACTCCCAGGGCTGACAGAGGCATTTTCATCTACGTACACATCATCAGTGGTCGCGAGCGGATTGTAGAAGATGGAACTTCCTGCGCTGCAACGAGAAAATGTGATTTACGTTCGCAGAAACAGACTTAATAGAATTCTTCACAGCAAATGTTTCTTGATGCAATGTGCCATTACATTTTTTATTGTTTTAGCAACATTGGTGGGTGGAATTGTCTTTAGCATAAATTTGATTTTTGTGCCAGTTTCTACAGTGCCTCCCCTTGATCCAGCTATTTCTACTGTTTCTTCTATACACTCTTTTCACTCATTTCCAGAACATGAGCAAGCTCGACGCTCAGAATTCATTAATAACACTTTTGTACAGCTCTTGCATCAACACCAACTGGTAGTTAACACTACAGACTGCTGGGTGTGTGGCTTGATACCTCACACTATGGATAAAGGTATTCCCTATTTGGTTTTGCCTTACAGCTATAATGGATCATTTCAGGCCTTCCAAACCATCTTTGCTTATGCCCTTGAAACCTATCCTCCACGTCCACCACGTTCCACTAAATATAACTCTGCCAACAAAGCCTTAGTCCAGGGAATTATTGACATGGTTAAGGACGTCAATAATACTCCATCTTACCCTAGAGACGAATTGCGAGTATATTTAAGTTGGAATACTTCAGAGTATCGCCTTAGTTTAGGAGAAAGCAAGCGCAAAAGCTCAACTCCAATCTGGGTCGTACCTCACCGAGGTCAGGTCTGTCTGCAAGGTAATGGGAGAAATCCGAGAGCTCAGCTAGGGAGAAGTGAGTGCGTAGAGACTTATGTGTTTCCGGCTAACTCCTCCCCTGCCTTCCTCACTGCTAGGGGTACCTACTTCATTTGTCGAGACAGAGCTTATACATGGTTGCCTGCCGACTTCTCAGGATCATGTTATATTGCTCGATTGTTGCCTCCGACATACACTGCTTCACCGGATTACCACAGAACAAGAGTAGCAAGAGGTGTTTTCAGCAAGGAAGATACCGCTGGTCAGGAAGCTGGAGACTTCTTCAAAGGCTTCCTTCCGTTCTGGGGGCCTATGGCCAATAGTAGAAACATACGTCAGCTAACACGGGTAGTTGAATCTACTATTACCGAAACTGCTGGTGCCCTTAGCAATCTGACAGCTGAGCTTCAGGCGGATAGGCTCATGACATTGCAGAACCGTATGGTTCTAGATGTTATACTTGCAGATCGAGGTGGGGTATGCAGAATGATCCAATCGAGCTGCTGTGTCTTTATTCCTAATAATGCTCCAACAGTTTACGAGGCGATCTCTAAGTTGCACAAGATTTCGGACTCCATACATGTAGACAAGGGAAACTGGTCTTTCATGGAGTGGGTTTGGACTCTGATTTCAGCGTGGGGATGGAAGGTTCTAATGGTCATTGGTGTCATCTTAGTATTCCTATTCTCATGTTGTCTGATTATTCAGTGTGGTCCTGCTCTGTGTAGTCTTTGTGCTGCAACTTGTCTCAGAAAACCATCTGCGTTTGGAGAAAAGACACGAGAAAGGATGATGATACAACAGCATGTCACTGACCTGATGAACATAGAACTAGATTCAGATATAGATTGAGTAATTGCCTATGTAAGGGCAAAAGGAGGGTCTGAGGTTCCGTGACGGTTCCGTGACAACTTGAACCCGTGTTTTTAAGTTTGTCGGAAATACATAAAAATGGTATCAGTGAACCGCAAATGATTCATTTAGTATATCCTAGTGTTTTCGCTACGCCACGAGCAAGAGCACTCCTTCTACCGACACATTTCTGATAAACACACGGCATCCATCTTAGATCGTGGCCGCCATTTTGTGGTTTCTTGCCCTCACATATGCAATAGCCTCTGATCACTTCATTCACGCCACTTTGATTAAGGACACGTAGCCTTAGCCGGAGATTCACCTCTTACGTGACACGTGCACCTTAAACCAGATCACGCTGTAGCTGCATGACTCGACAAAGGCTGCCTCCTCTGCCCGAGGCCAGCCCACCTGAACTGGTTTTCCTGTCCATTGTACCTGATCATGATTAGGCGGCCGAAGCCGGTAGCCTTGCCCATTTACAACCCACAAACATCTCTTATCCCGCTTTTCTATCTTCTGCACCTGGCTCTGCTCCTTTCCTTCTGGGCCTTTATTAGGGGGAGGTAACGAACTTTACGATGAGGCGGTCCGGCTCTTGAATGCAATATTGACAAGGGATTGTGATGGACTGGTGGGAACCCCTCTTCGTGATGTTTGGTATCAGATATTATCGACAGTTCCTGTGTAACGCCAAATATTTATTGTTTAGAGACACAAAGGTTTGGGAATGTACCGACATGTGAAATATTTGCCTAGAGCACAATTTTTAGTATATAAGGAGCAACCCACTTTGTACAAATCGAACAGTCTCCTGAATTCTGCCCGTGTGTAGATTCTGTGACTTCTGTGTCCCTGCAGTAATAAACCTTTGGTCTTTGACGCCACCATCGAGAAGCCCGTGTTTCTGTTCATTTGTGCACCAAGGCAGGTGGAACTCCGGGGTCTTCGGGTGTTGTACCCTGACACCTCTGGACGGAACCAAAAAGTCCAGAACTCCAATCACACACCCTTGCGAGTGTCATGCTTCATCATTGGCGTTTGCTCCTCATTGGGCAGGCGGTTCAATGCCCAACCGGCTCACCTCAAAGAGTTGAGTCCTAGTTTTAGCTGTAGCCTGGATCTCCTTGCTTGTCTGGGTGCCTGCATCACTGTCTTGTATGCTTTTGTCCGAGCTGCTGCTATGAATTTGTCTAAAGCTCCAAGGAAGGCCTGTTATCTGGAATTGATGGCCGGAATTAATTTTGCTTTACGGGCTGTCAGCATTGGTTCTGCTATTGGGCTTGACAAGCCTTGGCTTAGGTGCCTTAGTGAGGGAATTGTGGAGTTGGTTTTAGTGTTTAGATGTTTTATATGTGTGGCTAAGGTGGCCCTTTCCATTAGCCACACCCCAAGGTAAATATAGGCTGTTGTTGTCCGGATTCGATGGTCGCCCAGTTCCCAAGAGGCTTGCTTTTTATGAGGGTATTTGCCAAATACTATTATCGTTGTCTTATTCACATTAACTAACAAACAAAGTTCCTTTAAGGCTCTCTGGAGACCCACCCTTGTGTGGTCCATTACCAGTTTATCATCAGCATACTGGAGGATTGCGATCCTCACCTTGCCCAGTCATAGGGGCACGAAGTGGGTATCTTTCAGGGCATTCCCCAAGTCCCTGGTGTCTAAAGTAACTATTAGTGGGGCCAGGACACAGCCCTGTTTGAACCCCCTGTTGGTTTTGACTCTTGATGTTACAACTGTGGGGTTTAATTTGACCTGGACCCATGTCCCCTCATAGAGAGCTGTGATCGCTTTTAGGAGATTAGCAGGGTACCCCCAGGCTGACAGCTTACCCCAGTCTCTTCCTCGGTTGACTCTGCCAAAGGCCATTGTATAATCTATAAAGCAGCAAAACAGAGGCAGGTTCTTGTCTTTAACCGCCTTTTTTGGAAAGATAGGCCAGAGCCATGATGTTGTTCATTGTGGAACATTTTTCCCTGAATCCTATCTGATAGAATGGGAACATTTCTTTATTGTCTGCCCATCCTCCAGTCCTTCAATAGTTGTTGTGCACAGGTCTTGGCTTCTATGTTGAGCAGGGCGATTAGCCTGTAGTTATCAGGATTTGAACAATCGCCTTTCTTATGGATGGGAAATAAGATTAAACCTTTCCAGAACTCCCATAATATTGCTCTCCCATAGGAGTAGTTATAAAGTGGGATCATAATTGCCTGAGCTGACTTTAAAACCGGGGCAGGAATGCCATTAGGCCCTGGAGCACCATTGCTTCTCATTGCCCTGCTAATCCTAGCGGTTTCCCTTTCCATGAAGAGGGCACCTTGAGTAGTCTCTGACACTACTTCCTGTGCACTCTTAGAATGGGATTCCTTGTCTAGGGCTGCAAACTGGGTGTTCTTGTTGGTAATCTGTCCAGCAGCTGGCAAGTCTCTCATGTACAATCCATTGACGTATGCTTCCCACTCATTACCTGCGATGCTATTCTCTCTTAACGGGCTGTGGGAGCTTAACCGGTTGATATATCTCAATCATTTGGAGTTGATCTTTTCCTTTAACAAGGAGAATACTTTAAGCCATTTCTCTTCGGTGAGCTTTTTGTTGTGCTCCCGCTTTCTTCTTGTATGCTGTCCTCAGAGCAGCTTTGGGGATCTCCTCCAAAAATATTCCACCTTTCTCTTTGGCCTTGAATGCCTTCCTAAAAGCGTGTTTGCATTGTGTCAGGCACTTTGGTGTTTGTGGCTCAGGAGGCGATAGTTCTATACTAGGTCTCTTTTTTGTGTGATGGGCATTGCCTAGATTCTTCATTAAATCCACCGTCAGGATATACCAGTAGCCTTTTATGTTTGTTGTGGAATCTGTCCGAGGGTCTTCTTTCCTCAATGCTACAGACTCCAACAGTCTGCTTCCAAGATTAATGGTCCATTTTACATTTTTAAGGGCTCTAAGTCGCTCTTCTCCCATGGGTCCGCCAATTATTTGCTGAACGTCCACTGGTTGCGTTGTAACGGGGAAGCTGGCACTCAGTGGTCAGTGGTCACTTCACCCTTCTGTCATCCACTGTGAATTCACTCAGGTTTTTCACCTGCCTCTCATTAATTAGGATGTACTCTGTTGCAGATATATTCCTAAAGGGCAGTTTGGTGCACCACAAAGGAAAGCTAGTTTTTTATGAGTTGATTGTAACTGAAATCTTTCAAGATGAGAAAGCAAGAACTCAGAGTTATTCCCAGTTCTGAGCGCGTCTAAAGTATGAGCCAGTGCTCTTGTGTTAAAATCTCCGGCGATGATTACATTGTGATGTTCAAATTTAATTAGTACTTCTTCCAGAGTGCTGGTGAAAATGTCCATGGAAGATTGCGTTTGCCTCTTTTTTGGATTAATATAACAGATTATTAGCAGCAGGCAGTAGGGCTGGGGGATCGCACTAAGCCCCTCGATTGTCATGGCTTGCAGGTCGGGAGTTGTAACTCTTGGTACTGCGTTTCAAATTTGCAGGCGTAACTTAAGAAACAGACAGGCCTCCTGACAGGCGACCAAAGATCGCAGCTATATGATGTTTATAAAAGCTGACAAGTGAAGTTGCTGACATTGCCCAGGTTTCCTGAAGGCACACTATGTACCTCTTACTGAGGTTATTGCAATCTCCAGCCTCACTGTGGAAATGGAAAATAGGCTTTAGAGATGGGCATTCTAGAATACACTCGAAAAACATGAGTTTTAAGTGTAAATTAATAAACCCCTAGTGTGGTATATACTGTAATATGTATGCATATCTGTGTTTTTCATTTTATGGAAAAGCCGCAAACGCCACGGTTATAGACATCATGGTGACATTTTGAATAACGAAAATGGAAAATAGGTCTGAAAGTTGGTTTTTAAAGAAACGTAGTACAAAAATTTTAGTTTAAAAATGCCTTGAAAGAAGTATGTATATAGTGATAATATGTGTAGAGAAATGATCAGAATGGATTTTTTTTATATATTATTTTTGGATGTGTTCATGGTAATTGAATGTCTGCTTTTGTTTTCCATTTTTGAGACGTGTTTGCAGGCATCACAATGTCATCTCAAAGATCTCCAAAAGTGAAAGTAAAAAAACCTTTAGAAAAATTAAAAGTATTTCGGGTACTAAGGTGGCTCTGACAAGAGCTGTTGTATTGGTTGTATGTATGTGGCTGCTATACATAAGACCGATGCAAAGTTTCAGTTTACTTAAAAACACCCTGTTGCCTTCCTCTGTAAAGTTCACTCCATCATTTCTATAAATTCCATGCTTGTCAAAATGCAAATGGTCTCTGAGGAATGAAGAAAGAATGTTATTAACATTTTTCCTGAATTTTTAAATCTGAGGACAGAATTGATTTGCCCACTTCCATTTCTGCCTTTGGCATATATCGGATTACACCAAAACAGTGTGAGGGAAAAGAGACATCAGTTCTGCAAAAGGTTCTTTCATTAGGATTTCTAGTCCTACTTCATACTGTATCTAGGTCATTGCCACCACAGTGTATAGTTATGAGGTAAGGAATTTGGGAATCCACAGTCGATTTAAGCAAAGCCAGCAACTGATGAAACTTTAAACCTCTCTGGCCAAACAAAGTAATCTGCACATTTGTCAACCCAAGTCCCTGTAGCCTCTTTAGCCCAATTGAAATAGCTGTGGCCCACAATCCATACTCTAAGCATTTTGAAGTGAAGGAGCATTAGTAGTCAGGAGAAGGCTAGAGCTGAATGAGGTAGTTTTCCAAAGGAAAAGCAGTTAAAATGGAGGTGATTTCAAATATATATATATATTTTATTAGATGCTGTCAGCATGAACGTGAATATATTTAGGTTGTGTGCTGGAGGGCTCAGGAAGCAGTCTTAGGTCAGCCAATGAAGGAAAGCAGCAGTCCCAAACCTCCGGTGTGTATGTCTTTTTAATTAATATTTGATGCATGCATGCATGTATGTATGAATGTTTGGTAATGAGTGTTGTGAATTGATGTGTTTGTGTGTGTACGCGTGTGTGATTTTATGGCTATGAGTGTGTATGTGTGCATGTGTGTCCCGCCCACCCCTTCCCTCGTGCTTTTACGGGCCGAGATTGCTAAATAACAAGAGTATGTTTGTATATGCTGTCAACGCACTCACTACAAGATTCAAACGCAGACTGTTGACTTATCTTTAAAAAGTGAAAAAAAGAGAATAATGATAACTGGCAAAAGTTTGCATTGTACTTCTTTGTAGAAGAAAGATTTGACTTGTCCACACGACAAGTTATATGTAAGTAGTGCTACAATAAATTAGAGGATAATAAAATGCCTGCTAGAACTGTGCATAATAAGTTATAACTGGTTCCCATCCCAGAAGCACTTCAAGATTTCAATATATAAGAGTCCATTCTTATCCAAAATTTACATCCATTTCAGGCCATAGTACGTATGGAGCCAAAAACAGGAACGTTACTCCCAACAGAGCTGCAAAAAGGTCTAAAAGGTAGAGAATTGTATTTCCCATTAGATGTCAAGAAAAACATTGACATTGAAGGAACAGAAAGAGATTTAGGGAAAGGACCAGTAATTCTTGCCAATTCTGTGCATACCAAGAACAAGACAAGATGGCAGGAGTTAGTAGATGTTACCAAAGTTAAAAAAGCAACTTTATATCTGGTGCAAAACAATGTTTACTAGAGAAATGTGGAAAGCCTGCAAGATATCACACATATGGATGATCAGACATTTCCATCTAAAGGTCAGATTGAGAAGGTGGAACAGTCCAGGACAGAAGAAATGTATGAACATTATAGTATTGAGTATTGACCCTTTGCATTCTAAAGAGGTTATGGGTGATGCCATTGTGCTGTTTAAAATGAAGGATGCAAAAGGAGCTCTATTAAGTGTGTGGCAAAAAAGATTTGAAGCTCAGTGTTTCTAACATCTATTTCCTACTGGAGTATGTGGCAGGTATGACGAGCAGCCTGTGCAAATACCTGCAACTAACTATAGATGTAGTAGACTTTATTCAGATGATCCTAGATTTCATCAGTGTATTTCATATATATTTCACCTATTATTTGTAAGTGACGTCTCCCGCTGCTCATATGCCTTGAATCATATTCTAAAAACCGGAGTTAATTTGCATAATATATAAGCAACAGAATGTTTGGAAAAAGTTCAAAGAAAAGATGAGCACTTGGAATACAATTTTAGGTCGGGAGTAATGAATATTGGTTATCGATGTCATGGTGAACTCAAGTGCATGTTGAGGAAACATAAACACCTACTTGGTTCCTGAGTTGTGCTGAATATGCATGGGATAACCTGCTAGAGTTCTTGCAGGAGGCACATTCAAAATAAAATACATTCATCTGAAGACTCCAGGAGAACTGTGCTCACTAGAACCTCCAAATATTTTATTTATAGATTTCAAGCAATCATGGCTTTCATCTTGAACAAAACAAAACCTCCTCTTGGTAAAGTGATTGATTTATTTTGGCATAGAGAGTACCAAGCAAGATGTGCCCCCATATTCACATGCTGTTGGGGTTAAAAGATGTCCTAAAGTTAGGACCAGACAGTGAGGAGTCTGTGTGTGTCTTGTATTGCGAAGTATGTAACTTGCTGCATCTCAAAGAAGAGTAGTGACCACATATTAAGAGAAGAAGTTCTATTATTCCAAAATCATAGTTGCGGAAAATATAGTCAGTAAAATTACATGGCAAAAGGGAAATTTGATATAAGATGTTGTTTTGGATACCTATGACCTGTCATCTCACTAGGAAGAGTCAACACTTTTATGTCTGCAGTCAGATATACACTTACAAGGAAATCACAGAAAAACACATATAACCTAAGAATAACAGAGGCCTCTAAGTACACTAATGACTACAACCCTGAAGATGTGGAATGCAAACATGGATGTGCAGTTTGTTGCAGAGAACTCAATTGCTATTGCTCAGCATGTTACATCTTACATAAAAAAGTCAAAGAAAACAGATGGAAGAGATGTGAGAGGAGATTTCAGCAGAAAAGAGTCTTACGAAGAAATTGTACAGTTTTAGTTTGAAAATGCTTTCTCTCAGAGAGGTAGTCTTTTATGAATGTGTAGAACAGTTAAGCTTAGCCAGTTTGATTAATAAATCTAGAGGCGTTCTATGGGTGAGTTTAGGGCTTGTTAATACTCATAACAGAGTACTGAAGTATTTTCCTGAAATGTAATATCCTACAGAATTTGAACCACATAGTACATATATTATGAAGAGTAACATGCTTGATATGTACTATCCAAGAAGAAGATGTCATCTGGAAAGGATGTGCCCCTAAAAAAATATACTTTCAGAAGTAGGTCAGTGGGAACATAGATGAAGGTAAATTTGCTGTGGCTGGATGTGAAGGATGTTTGGCCAGACATAACAACGGAAATGTAATCAGCCATCGAAAGTTGCCAAACTCCAGATAAAAGAGAGTTTTTCTATCTAGCCTTGTTACAGTTGTTTAAGCCATTGCAAACTGAAAGTGAGCTACCTGGAGAATTTGACTATTATTAAGATTCATTCAACACAGACAACATTGAATGCTCTGTGTTTCCAGTGTATCTTCAGATGTTGAGTAATGAAATTGAACAGGAAGAAACGATTAAGGCTGAGATAGCAAGAGAGTTCTCAGAGAAGTCAAAGTTCAGCTCCTGGAACTCAAAATCCTCTTGGACAGCCAATCATTGAAAATGAAACTGCAATAGCTGTGGGTTGGATTGATAATGCAATGCAGCAAATAAGAAAGAAACTGTGGATCTAGAAATACCTATACAGCAATTGAATGCAGATTAGCAATACATTTTTGGAGAGGTAAAGGGTAAAGTAGGACATGGATTTCTCCATGAGAACAAAATGTGTACATGTTCTACATATAAACCATTTCTATTGTACATAAGTGGTCAAGCTGGAACTGGAAAAGCTTCTTGATTAAAGTAGTGACAAGTTACCTACAGAAGGCAACAGGTTCCAAGTTGCCATGTGTAGTCACTGCAGCAACAGGCTTAGCTGCTCATAATGTTGAAGGAGTTACCGTTCATTGATAATTAATGCTGAATGTTGAACATGACAACAAATAACAATTCAACAAATTATCAGGTGATGCTTGTCATTAAGTGGCAAGAGTATTATAGAAATTAAAGCTAATAATTATTGATGAAGTCAGCATGGTGTCTAGCCTGATGCTAGCTTTTATACATTTAAGAATACAGCAAACATTAACATCTGATTACGATGTACTTTTTGTAGGGAAAAACATAATTGTCTTTGGAGACCTACATTCAAGAAACTACTACATACTACTACATAATGAAACAAGGAATCCACTAGGAAGTATTGAAAACATTTTGGAAAACTTTCATAACAAATAGTTATTCCAAAATGTGCGCCAAGCATCAGCTAAGCATTATGCAAATATACTGAAGGATATAAGAGTGAGAGACCTCACAAAAGAGGGAAGGATAGTATTAATTGTCCATCTCATCGAAAATGTGTTTCCAAGGAATGTTTCAGCTGCTGTGGTAATGTACAAGTTTGTTAAGGAAGAGAAGTCTATTTTTTGTTTGATGCCAACTCTTGAGACGTGTAGTAAATTCAATGAACAATTTTTGCAACTAGAAAAAGAAGTGATTGTCGAAATTAGAGCAAATGATAAAATGGAACATCAAAGAGTTATGGTGCTACCAACAGAAAAACTGCAAACAAAATTGGATAATTTAGAAGAGTGTGTCAAAAACTGCATGATTAGATAAACAGTATCTGTAAAAATTGTCATGTAATCTTACATCATCATTTAAATGTCAAAGAAGGGATAGCGAATGATGCAATGGGTAAAGTTAAGAAACTTGTTAATTATCCAAACAGAAGTGACGTGGAATACTTAGCCATAAAATTTGATGATAATGCTTAAGTTAAGTAGATTGTGAAAAACTTGTATGTCCAGAGAAAGCAGTTTTGAGTGTCTTTAGCGCATACAGTAACTATTCACAAATTGCAAGGTTTAAGTGTAGATACAGGTCTTGTTCATATGTTCCTCAGTTATGAAAAAGAGCATTGTCTGGTGTATTTGTTTCTGACTGATCTTGATGAAATGAATCTAAGTGCTGATGTAAGTTGTGTAACAGAGTATAA
Source organism: Lissotriton vulgaris (assembly GCF_964263255.1). Classification (NCBI taxonomy): domain Eukaryota; kingdom Metazoa; phylum Chordata; class Amphibia; order Caudata; family Salamandridae; genus Lissotriton; species Lissotriton vulgaris. Next base: position 420,737,525 of record NC_141694.1, on the reverse strand, counting down.
TCGGTTAAGGGCTCAATATGCACCTCATTTAGGCCAGTATACTGTGGTTCAAAAAGCAAAATGGAAAATATCAAATCAGTCAATCAGAGTTGAACAGAAAGATGCACGGAATAAGGAAAGAAAAGAAAACTACAGCACAATGGGGAAACACAAGGTTAGGACTTTGATATTAAATCTGGAGTGAACTGTTATGCAAATATAGTGTTAAATGGAATATATATCTGCCTCATTTTACAAACTCTATTAAAGAAAGGCAGATAAAAGAATGTCTTCACAACTGTGTTGTTAACTAGAAGATTTAAGAAGTGATAGAAGTAGTATACTTTCTGCTACAGGAATAAGAAAACTTACAGATGACTGTACTGGATCAGTAGTGTTCTCTCAAAATCTTCAGCAGGATGCTCTGGAATTTCTAATGGGAATGCCTGACTATTAGATGAAGATGATTTGAATATCAATGAACTATTTGGTTGACCTTATAAATACACCCAAACCTGTCCCATAAGATTGTGAATTTACGTCTAGCACTGAAATACATTCAGAACGTTTCCTCTACTTGACATTACCAGATTGTGAAGCTGTGCCATTTAAATATTTATCTAGAAACGCCAATCAAGATATGACCTGTCGAAACTACAGATCTAAACTTATGTCAACGTTGTTTCTACAGAGCTATGGAATATATATTATAGTCATAGTACAATGATGCACAGTGTATGGTACTAAATTACGAATTGAAATCACAAACTTTAAAGCTGCACAAATTTCCATCTTAAAAAAACGTTCGCAAATATAGCAATCATATTCATGAAGGAGTTAGTATGACCTCTGACACTACATAATATATTTACGATGTCAAATAGGGTTGGTAAAATTACTATTTCCACTCCAGTGAGTGCAACAGTAGGGAAAGTGTTGGATAGTGAAGGGATAACATTTACTTTCCCACTCCAGTGAGTACATCAATAGGGAAAGTGCGTATTGTGGAGGAGCAACATTTACTATTTTCACTCCAGTCAGTTCAAAATTAAAAACAAACAAAATATCACCAACAAAATAAAAATATTTTTAAAAAGTAAATAAAAAAATATAAAAATGTTAAAAATGTAAATAATAACATATGTAATGTACAAAAGATAATATAATGTTAAATACATGTCATAAATGCCTACAAATAATATATTAAATAAAATAAAACAATTATTTTCAAACAAATAAATATTTATTAACAAAAACATTCATTATTACACAAATTTATACTATTTACTTCCTACCCTGTAACACCAAACAACTCATAAACCACATTGAAAATAAAACAAAATGTAATTGCATAATTAATTATCAATTAAATACATATTATTAAAAAACAAAATAAAACACATCAAATCTAATTGCCTTCCCACCCGTTACACCTGTATTCCCCACAACCCACACCTAAAATGAAACTGTAAAAAAATTCATAACACAAGTAAAAACATTTTCAATTAAACAACTAATAGCATTTAACAACTAATTATAAAGTAAGTAAAAATTAATTTACTCCCTACCCTTGACCCAATAAACCCAAAACCCACACACAAAAAATTATTAAACAATTACACTAATTAATTATCAATTCATGTGGGTTCTGCGTAGGGTTTTGAAGTGTACAAGAAATGATGGCGCCTAAACTGGTAGCGGTGAGTGTAAGTTGAAGTAACAGTGTTTTAACGGTGCAACACGGTGCAACACGGTCAGAGGAGGCCCAAAAACATCTGTAGGGGGTGGTCAGGGCCCACCCAATAAGGTACAAGCAAATCCTGTGCGCACGTAACAAAAAGGTAATCTTTGTAGGTTTTCAAAAGAAAAACAAGCAAGAGTATCAATAAATGAGGCAAGATGGACTCTTCAAGAAGATTCTTTTCAAAGCAAATGTATTGAGCCTCCCATTTCGGAGGGGTAACATCAAGACAAGAGCAACCAGCCGACACGTGTATCGTCAGGCGAGCATGTAGCTCGTAACTCCTCAGGGCTGTTTATGTAAAGGATATAGCTGATCACGTAGCCGGTGTTAATTGCAACACAGCAGGGCGGCTCGACAAGTGCCGATGGGTGAGGAGTAATATGTCAAAATTAGAGAGGAAGACAAATTGCCTAGTTCACCTTCCGAAGAGAGACACCACGGTTCTACCCCGCTGGCGCTCCATGCAGGTCGCCCAGCACGACGGATGTACCCGTTCGTCTTCCTCCCTAATTTTGACATATTACTCTTCACCCATCGGCACTTGTCCTTCCTTCTATTCTGTTACGTCTGGGGAAATTAGTTTGTCCTGCCCTCATCCTTTCAAAGGTCGATTAGTGTAATGCTCTGTACATCAATCTGCAGAAAAGTTTATGGAATAAATTACAGATCCAGCTGAATCCAGCAGCACAGCTATTACTTTGAATTCCTAGACATCAATCTGTTTCCAAAGCCTTAGTTCAACTTCAATGGTTACCAGTACATAGGCATATCGATTTTAAGGTTTTGTGCACTGCCTTCAAAACCTTGCCTGAAGTAGGAACAGAATGCAGTAAAAAAAAATCTAGGTCATTGTGATCTTCATCAGCTTTCAATCTCAGTGTCCCTAAATTTAAAAGAGCCCACTGGGGTGGAAGAAAATGTATCTATGGGACCACTACACTGTGGAATGCTCTGCCACTTCATCTGAAGACATGCACATCCTTGTATACCTTTAGGAAGAATCTTAAAACACTGCTTTTTAATCTGTAGATCTTGATTAGTTTTTCTTTTTCCTTTCTTTACTTTTATTCTGCTATTTGGTTAGCACCAAGATGCCTTCGGGCAGTTGCTCACTTTATAAACGTTATGTTCATTTAATTGTATACAGTAACTTGTTGTCCACTACTCATCCATATCCAAGACCATTTCGGATTTTTCCAGTTTCTCCCTGTTTTGCATTTTTTATTTTTCCTCTTCATCTTGTCTCAGGCTGTAGGTTTCACAACTGGAGCCCTAGAATTTGATCTTGCTAATCTGAAAACATATAGTTGCCCAGATTAAAGACTTTTGCAACAAGATGGGAATTCTTGTCAATAGTGTGACCAAGAAGGTGGAAATTCAAAAGGCGCTGAGGGCCTGGGCAGTAACCCCACTCCAAAAAGAGTGATGGAATGGGAAACCTAAGAATTGCTCTTCTGATGCACCACTTGTAGCAGTTGAGAGGGACACCCCTGGATTCGAGCTCCCTGTGAGTGCAAGAAGCAGTGTCTCCTGTCATGGCCTGAAGGAAAGGGAGGAGGATAGATAATTAAAGCTAGATGGCCAAGTTAAAGAGGAAGGCATCAGCAAAAAAGGCTGAAAGGGAAGCCAAAGAGGTTGAGGCAAAGAGAGCCTTAGCATAAAGTACGACTTCTGGCTTATGAACTGAGTCAAAAGGAGCTGGATATCAAGGTCAGGCAGTCTGATTACAGCAGTGATGGTGGCAGCATACATGCAGAACCTGATGGATTCAAGAGTGCACGTATACCCAACGCTTTGATGCCCGGTTATATGGTGGAAGAATACATTGATAAGTGGTTTGCTGCTTATGCTGTTGCACTGAAGGTTCAGAGAGTTCCTGCTGTGGAAACAGATTCCAACACTTGGGATTGACACTCTTCTAACATTAGAGGTTGGGAACCAAACTAAGTATGCAACCATGAAGACAATTTTGTTTGCCAAACTTGAGCTGACTCGCAAAAAGTATTGCAAAAGATTCTGGGACAGGCAAAAGCTCCCTAAACAAGTTTGGCTAGATTTTGCTGAGTACTCCAGTATTAGGGCAAACAAAGCAAAACCAAAGGGGATGATGGACGGAGTGTTGAACATTGCAAGCACTCACCCACCAGTCAATTGATCTGGATTTAATCCATCATCATTCTTTAGCTCCCTCCACCACCCCAGTTCAGAATTTAATCCAGTAGCAAAGTGAGCAAGGGTACCGACGCCTAGGCATATCCCTGCCGCACTTTGGGCAAACAAAGCAAAACAGAATCCAGGGGCAAAGTGAGCAAGGGACCCACGTCTTGCCCTAAGTGCGCCAGTATATACCCAGACATGAGACCTGGTCTCATTGTGCCACTAGAATCAAGCTATCCAATCTAAACTAGGGTGGCATGGTGAGCAAAAGAATGAAGAAATTAACCCTGATCTCTTGACTGGGGGTGAATGTTTTGATTTGTTCTGCATTCCGTCCATCAATTATGTGTCTTTTGAGTACTCCAGTAGTGGCTGGGTGAGGGCCAGAAAATGGAGTGATTTTAATAGGTTGTTTCATTTGATCACGAGAGAGCACCTGCTCAGTACCAGCTTTGCAGAGTTGCACCAGCAACTAGTTGACTGTAAGGTGACTGGCCCTAGGAATCTTCCTGAAGAAGAGGACTTCTGGGATAGCATAGAGGTGGGAGTAAAACGGAACAGCAAAGAGTTCTCAAAAGGCCCCCACAAACCTTTCCAATGGATTAGTGGTAACCAGTCCCAGTCTGATCATAAAAAGAAGGGGTTCTTTGACCATAAGACAGGGAGTTTTGTACCCCAGTGTACAGAGTGCTACAAATATGATCCCGATAAGGGTGCTCCAGAAGTTTCAAGAGGGGACAGTCCCCCATGGGGTAAGAGAGCAGGATTGGGTTGTATAGTGCTCGGGAGGTGGTAGGACCAGTTAGTTTTGGGGGGACAGGCAGAGGTGACCCTAGTTTTCCTGGGGGATGGAGGATTAGCACCAAAAGCTCATATGCCTTCAAATACTTCACAATATAGGCAGTGGGTCACCATTAATGGGACACATTTGGAGGCTCTGTGAGACACCAGAGCCAGCATGACAACTGTCAAATGTCAGCTGGTATCTGCAGAGTAGGTCCTATTGAACACATTCAACCAAGCTGTAGTCGCTGACAATAACAAGGGGTGGCGGAGTGGGCTAAAGAACTGTGATGGACTAAACCCAGATCTTTTGACTGGGTGTGATTGTTTGATAAAGCAGTTCGGGCTGCACTGTTTCTATGAGGCACAGGGTCAGACTGATTTGCATATAGCCATGCCTGAACTGGCGTGGCGGAGTGGGCTAAAGAACGGTGATTGACTAAACCCAGATCCTTTGACTGGGTGTGAGTGTTTGATACCATATGTGTGGCAGGGTATGCTCAGACGTAAGTCCCTTGCTCACTTTGCCACTGGATTCAAGCAAGCCGGGCTGAAGACGGCTGGAATGCCAGAAACCGGTCCTCAGTAGCTTGTTTCCGGTCCAGGGAAGACATGGCTTGGCAGTTCGGGCTGGACTGTTTCCATGAGGCACAGGGTCTGACTGATTTGCATATAGCCATGTCTGAATTGGGGTGGCAGAGTGGGCTAAAGAATGGTGATGGACTAAACCCAAACAAGTCTTTTGACTGTGTGTGAGTGTTTGATTGATTCAGATGCTCTGTCCATCACCTCCCCCTTTTGTACCGCGACAATAACAAGAGCCATCTACCAGTGGCTCTGGTTCTCTTTGAGTGGGGGGGTTGTCTGAAAATTGCTGTGAGCCCTGCCATGCCTGTTGATTCTTTGCTAGGCAATAACCTAGAACACACTACCTGGTAGGGGATAGAACTCAGGTCTCACTTGGAGGTGATGGCATTGCTGAGTGGGTCTGTATGACCACACACACCATAGCTGCTCGGATGTCTGGAGCCTGGTACAATAATCTAGGCATCTGCCAAGGAGAGCAGAAAAAAGCATGGGAAACTGGTCTCTAAAGTTCCAGTGGCGCAAGTTGATGGGGTCCCTGTAGATGAAGCTCCGGAGCCAGCTGGAAAATACATTGCTGACCTAAATGACATACCTGAGCTTGCCAGCTGGAAGGTTAAAGGTGGGCCCACCAGGGAGGAATACTGCCAAGCATAGAAAAAGTGTCTCTTTCTTGAAGGCTTGAGGTGCCAGGCTTCAGCACATGCAGCAGGTGAAGCCTCAGGGAATTATCTAATCTACTGGAAGAACAATCTCCTTTAGCGCGGGGACACACTAGCTAGTGTAGCCATGAGCTTTATAAATGTGTTCATTAATATTATTATTATTATTATTATTATTATTATTATTATTATTATTATTATTATTATTATTATTATTATTATTATTATTATTATTTGTTTTGTATTATTATTATTATTATAATGAGCCTAAGGTTCCTGGTGCTGAGGCAACCCATATACTGGTGGTCCCACAGTGTTACAAGGCCTTCCTACTGGTCTTGGCTCCTGAAACACCAATGGGAGGACATATGGGGCAACACAATTTGCTAGGTTTTTCTGACACCTTTATTGGCCCCGAAAGAAGACAGCCTCAGATGCATTCTGCAGACCCTGTCCCACCTACCAGGCCGGTGGGAAATCAAAGAAAAAGCATAAAGCTCCCCAGGTCCCATTACCAGTTATTGACTCCACCAAGTTAGGTAATTCCCACTCAAGAGAGGTGTCTTGAAGAATATCTGCTGACATTTCTCTGTTAAGGAATACAGATGTGTACAGTTGTTTGTTCTCTCTGGTCCCCTTCATTATAAATCTAATGGTAGATCCTGCCCACTAATTGTGTTTCTCTACACATTCTTCGCCCTGCTATGCGTCACTCCCTTTGCTCCATTCAGCAGTTCCTGCTTTTGTCTAGCCTTTTTGACCTATCAGACGGTATTTGCTTCATCCCGCAGCAGACACAGCTACAGCCTCTCTGCTTCAATCATCAGGACTTGATCTCTCATCTCAATTTTTGTTGAACATATTAACACCAAGGGCATGTAAAATATCCCATAAAATTAGGAGGCAGTAAGACAGGACATTTAGCTTTCCTAAACAAATAAATATGGTAAATGGGCAATGATCACAAGTCCTTCTTTCACTGATGGTAAAAAATGCTTTCACAATGAGAGTGTTCTTCTCAAAGCATTAATCAGCACAAATCACAAGTACACCCATGAAATACAATTCTTCATGCAAGCTTGTTGCAAGCAATTAATCCTCCTCAGTGTATGGAAATAAACATTGTAAAGAAAGAACGCTGTCAGCAAACAGGTAAATACCTAGTCTTACATTGAAATGTATATTCATATTTTCTGTCTTGTTAGAACTACTCTATAGTTTAAATGTACTACAAAAACACACATTTTAGTATATGTCTATAATTTCCTTACAATGCTGCTTTACTTTTATACACTGCTGCATAGAAAGACATGTTAAATATTATCACTTTTTAAATATTAAAAATATTTTATATTCCTCAAGAAGAGCACACATTTGTGAAAACATTGACAGACACATATGTAGTCTGATTTAAACAATGAAAACTAAAAATGAAACTGAGCATGATGCTTAAACGCTGTTAATCTAAGCTGATTAAAACAATTAATATATAATGTAATAAAAGAAAATAATGAAAAACATGTGCGGTACGGTTCTATTTTGCCATCTTGGCCATTCACAGCTGTTCACCCAGATAAGTTACACTCGTGAGTAATTTGCACTTGTAATTTACTCATACTTTGTGTAACTTTATTAATTTTGGCTGTTCACAAAATCTGAGTGAGAAATTACTCAAAAGTGTAGACTTACATGTATTCACCCCTTGAAAAAGGGTCTGGAGTCATATTTACTGCCAAAAAGAAACAGTAGTAAGACTTGCACCCCACATGACCAACCGATTATATTTCAATAAAAAGCAATGTTACAATAATTTACAAATTCAAAAATGGTTATTAAAATATTATATAATTAAATAATATATCTTTTCTTTATATATGTTTTAACATTAAATATATTTACTTATACTTTTTAATATTTTAAATAATCTAAGTTAGTTTATCAATATTTCCTATGGGGTTTATTTTAAGCCCCTGCCTGAATTATTTTCTATGGTAAAGCATTGCAGTACCATTGGTTGGCCATTTGGGGTACTGCACTTACTCCGCTATGAGCTGGAGTAATGCACTACTGTTTTTGGTCCCTTTTGTTTGATTGCAGTAACTTCAGAGGCACAGTTTGGAAAGCAATTGGTTTCTCTTTTGTGAGTGGGTGCCTGTCCCTCAGAGCCCAACCCTAACTTTTCATGAACCCATCATTGAACCTCCCTAGATGTGCTTCCATTTAGTAGTAAGTATGCCCCTTTTCCAGCCACTCCAACAGTGACTTCCAAATACTAAACTTACATGTTTGAGGATGTCCCCAAAGAAAAGATAGCAGAGGTGGAGATTTATACTTATGTGTTTTTGAATTGCATTTTGTGATACCTCAGTAGTACTATTGTAGTACTACTAAAATACTGTAGAATACAGTTTGTCAATAGGCACTTATATCACCAGAATTCCTCCATGACAATAAAAGACCATATTACAGAGGTATATGTTGTGTATTCTCTCTCTCTCTCTCTCTTTCTCTCTCTCTCTATTACACAGTGATTGGTGGAATCGTGTAGTTTTAGCTTAGGTGCCATTTGAAGAATCTGCAAATAAAACAATGCTCATCCACTGCAGCTCCTTCAGGAATTCTTTGGAAAGCATGAGGCAAGAAAATAGGGGTGGGGTGCAAAACTATGATTTCCCTTGGTAATTCCAGTGGTAAATGTTGCTCGCTGATAAAATAAAATAACACCTGAATGGAATTTCACCACATTTAGCAGAAAGTGAAAGATTCAACTATTTTTGAGAAATTTAAATTTATAGAGCGAGTCAGGCTAAGCTTAAAGGGTTAAAATACTGACACTTGAAAGAAAATGTTGCAGCAGCCATTACAGGACTAGGCCCCAGTATCAGGATTTTGTTCTCCAAATAGAGTAGAAGGGCCAGGATAAAAAAACGTTACACATAGGCACTTGGTGGGGGGAGGCAGGGACTCAGTGCAGGCCTTCATGGATAAACTGTGATTCTCCCATAGGAGCCTCTGTAAAGCTGCCACCCCATACCGTGCAAGATTCCTCAGGGGAGCATGCATTGTACTGCAATACCATGGGTTGAATAAGTATGTTGAGGACAGAGGTAGTACCACTCTAACCAAAACGATTTTTAAGGAAGGACATCAAAATAAATTTGAACCACCCATGTGGATTGGGTTGTTTGCCTATGGGGGTGGCTCATCACAGTGCCTGTCTGGAGGTTTGGCCCTTGCAAAACACACTGCAGCACAAGGTTTGGGTGAAGGACCTGCTACCAACCCCCCACTGTACATGTTTGAATGTCATCCACAGCAGGAGGTCAGATGGCCCAAGCTGGAATGTCCAGGCTCTTTTCCAAAGCCCCCACTGTGCATAGATAGGCACTGCTTATGACCTCACACATTACATCACTTATGGCATGTTACATTATTTTTTTTTAAAAGGTAAGAGGACCTGAGTTGAGCATTTGCCCTGGAATGGGTCCAGCATCTTACCAAAAACCCATGCATGGTGGGGCAAAGTTAAAGTTAGTTCAGTGAATTCTAACTTGTGAATTTCAGTATTGTTTTCTTTTTCAAACATTAGTCGTTATTTTATTTCAGCTCTTGCGCCCCATCAACTGTTGCTTAGGAATTTACATATGGCCCTGGGAACTCTGGGTACACATTCGTAATTTGAACTATATTTTCTTTCAATTTAATGGATCTGTTGTCATCAACAAAGTCATTCAACATGCCATAAGAAGTGCATGATTGGGGCACAACATAAAGTTAATTAACTAAACAATACCTGGCCTATTACTGTAGTTTAGGCTATTTTAATGTTAGTACATATTTCATTTCAACGCCTAACTATTACGTCATTTAAACCTTTTTTTTTTTCATGAAGGGCTGTTGTTTTTGCATCATATTCCAAATTGGCCCAGGTCCCACCCCATCATGAACCCCCAACCCCTGCTGCACAAGGCCCCAGTAAAATACATTGTTGAAAAAGCTAGTTTTTTTGTGTCAGAAAAAGAAACACATATGAAGGGTGATAACTGATTTTAGCCACAATATAAATAATTTTATTGGTGGCACCATATACATTTTAGGAATCGTGGTGTGTTCAAAGCTTGATGAACTCATGTTCTGTAAATTCACTCTATCTTCCTCAGTCATTCGAGAATATTATCTGACAGAAATACTGAATAAAACATATATCAATCAATCAATCAATCAATCAATCAATCATTTCATTTGTAAAGCGCACTACTTACCCGTAAGTGTTTCAAGGTGCTGGGTGGGGGGGGTGCTGCTGCTACTGGTCAAAGAGCCAGGTCTTGAGTTGTCTCCTGGAGTTCAGCAGGTCTTTGGTTTGTCGTAGGTAAAGGGGGAGGGTGTTCCAGGTCGGGCGAGCGGTAGGAGAAGGACCTGCCTCCGGAAGTGGTCTGGTAGTGGTTCTGTGGATGCGCGGGACCGTGGCGAGGGCGTGGTCAACAGAGCAGAGTTTCCTGTTGGGTACGTTGAAGGAGAGTTCACTGTTGAGATAGGCTGGTCCGGTTTTTTGGAGTGACTTGTGTGCATGGTTCAGGAGTTTGAAGGAGATTCTCCTGTCGACGGGGACCCTGTGCAGGTTACTCAGGTGGGGGGTGATGTGGTTGTGGCGCGGGACGTCGAGGATCAGGCGTGCAGAGGCGTTCTGGATTCTCTGCAGTCTATTGATGAGCTTGAACGAGACGCCCGCATAGAGTGCCTGGGTGACTGTTTTCCTCGTGTTTGTCGGGATCCATCTATAGATCTTGCAGAGCATGCGGAGGGTGTTGGAGCAGGTGGAGGCGACTGCGTGGACTTGTTTGGTCATGGTGAGTTTTGAGTCGAGGATGACTCCCAGGTTGCGTGCGTGGTTGGTGGGGGAATGGGGGTCCCCAGTGATGCAGGCCACCATGATTCATCCCATGCTGAGGGGTTGGACTCGAGGATGAGGATCTCCTTCTTGTCTGAGGACAGCTTAAGTCGGATTTACTTCATCCAGTCGGCGACTGCCTTCATCTCCTGGTGGAGGTTGGTTTTGGAGGTCAGAGGGTCCTTGGTGAGGGAGAGGATCAGCTGCGTGTCGTCAGCGTAGGAGATTATGTTGAGGTCGTGCTGTCTGCAATGTGTTCTTGCGGTGCCATGTAGACGTTGAACAATGTCGGGCTGATGGAAGATTCTTGTGGGACACCGCAGATGATCTCGGAGGCCTCGGACCGGAACGGGGGTAGGTGGGCTCTCTGAGTTCTGCCGAAGAGGAAGGAGGTCGTCCAGTCCAATGCCTTCTCCTGGATGCCCATGTCTTGGAGTCGTGTGCTTAGTGTGCGGTGGCAGATGGTGTCGAAGGCGGCGGAGAGATCCAGGAGGATGAGGGCCGCTGTCTAGAAGGATCCTGATGTCGTCTGTGGCGGCGGTAAGGGCGTTCTCGGTGCTGTGGTTGCTGCAGAATCCTGATTGGGAGGGGTCCAGGATGTTCTTGTCTTCGAGGTGACGGCTGAGCTGGGTGTTTACTATCTTCTCGATGACCTTTGCTGGGAACGGAACAGGGAGATGGGTCGGAGGTTCTTGAGGTCGCTCGGATCCACCTTGGGTTTCTTCAGTAGAGCGTTGATCACTGCGTGTTCCAATTATAAGGGAAGGTGGCAGTCTCGAAGGAGAGGTTGATGATTTTGTGCAGGTGGGGTGCGATGGAATTGCTGGCTTTGTTGAAGATTGGGTGTGGGAGAGGGTCGGACGGGGATCTGGGGTGGATTATGCCCATGGTCTTGATAGTGTCCTCGATGCTCACGTTGGCCCAGGTTGTCAGGGTGTCGTGGGCGGTGGAGTGCGGTGGGTCCAGTGCGGCGAGGTCTGCAGGGGTCGTCCGGGGTTTGAAACTGTTATGGATGTCGGTGATTTCCCGGTGAAAGAAGGTTGCGAGGGAGTCGCACAGGGCTTGCAATGGTGGGATGTCGTTGGTGCTGGAGCTGGGGTTGGAGAGTTCCTTCATGATGGTGAAGAGCTCCTTGCTGTTGTGTGCATTGTTGTCAAGGCGGTCTGTGAAGGAGGTCCTTTTGGCGGTCCTGATAAGGTGGTGGTGGTTGCCGATGGCGTCTTTGTTGGGCAGCGTGGCTGTCCGGCGTCTTGTCGCTGTGCCATATGTTCTCCAATTTCCGGCAGGTGCGCTTTGATTCGGGGAGTTCTGGGGTGAACCAGCTGACTCTTTTGCTGGTGTCTCTGTTGGTGTTTTTTTCAGCGGGGCTACGGTGTTTACGCAGTCGTTCATCCAGCATTCGAGGGTGAGTGCACCATCATCGGTGTTGGTGGGGTTGGTCGGAGGGTTGAGTGCGAGGCTTGTCTGTAGTTGTTCTTCAGTGACTTTACCCTAGCAGCAGCGGGCGGTCTGTAGGGTGCGGTGGTTTGTGAGGGGTTTTCCGAAGGAGAAGTGGATGCAGTGGTGGTCTGTCCAGGTGAGTTCGGAGGCATGGCTGAAAGTGACGTGGGGGCTTGAGGAGAGGATGGCATCTAGTGTGTGACCGGCGATGTCGGTTGGCGTCATTACGAGCTGTTTCAGTCCGAGGTTGGTGATCAGGGTGGAGGAGTTGTTGTCGTTGTTGTTCTCCAGATGATAGTTCAGGTCTCCGAGGAGGATGTAGTCAGTGGAGGTCAGCGCATGCGTGCTGATGAGGTCGCAGAATTGAGTACCTCTTAGGGGGGTATTGGGATCTGTGTGGATCTGGAAGTGCATGTGTTTCGCACTGCTGGGGGTGTCGTTGGTGTTTGTTGAGACCCTGATGGTGTTTTTGTGGACGATGGCGATTCCTCCTCCGGCCCTGTTGGTGCGGTCTCTGCGGGTGATCTTGTACCTGTCTGGGATGGCTATGGCGATGTCTGGCGAGGAGGCTTCGTTCAACCAGGTCTCGGTCAGGAAGGCGACATCCGGTGATGCGGTGTCGAGTAGGTCCCAGAGTTCGACGGCCTGTTTGTGTGCGGAGCGGGTGTTGATCAGAATGCATCTAAGCTGGCAGTGTTCCGTCGTGGTGGGCGTCTCAGCGCTTACGAGGCAGGAGAAGCTGCAGTTCAGGCAGGTGAAGGGACCCTGGGTGCCCTTCGGGGCAGCCTTGCAGCAGGTGTGGATTCTTCCTGGGTTGAGAGTGACGAGGGTGTTGGCGTCATAGCGGTGGGGGTCCTCGTGGCTGCTAGGGGGGGAAAGGGTTCTGGCGCTGGGTGCGGTCAAGGCACTGACGGGCGCAGACGGGCTTTGCCTTAGGCACACCTTTGGCGCGCCAGCGGCAGCCATATATGGGGAGGTGGGGAGGGAGGAGCAGCTGGGAGAGGAGAGGCGAGGGTCGAGTGGAGCAAATGGGCGTGGAAGGGGCGGGCCGCAGGGGAAGCAGCAGCAGGGAGGGGGGAAAAGGAGAAAGGCACGGGGCACAGACTCGGGAAGGGGCACAGAAGTCAGTACAAGGGGTACAAAATCAAGGGGGCACAGAAGTCACAGAAGGCACAGAAGTCAGTTGGTACAAAATAAAAGGGGGCACAGAGGTTGGCGAGGGGTACAGAATTCAAAAGGGGGCACAGAAGCAAAGCAGCGAGCGGGGGTCAGGGGGGCACAGAAGAGGAGCGGCAGACAGTTACAGGTACACGCAGCAAGCGGCAATGAACCTAAGGGCACCACTGGCAACCAGGGATGAGGCACAGGTGGATGCCTGTGGGTGGTGGAGGGCCTCGATTTTACTGGTGGCAGTAGAGACAGCGGGGTTGCAGGCGGAGCTGCAGAGGTGGTGGAGCAACCTACCAGGGAAGGTCAAGGGTCGCTCTCCTCACTGAGCAGCGGGCACCATATATGGGGAGGTGGGGAGGGAGGAGCAGCTGAGAGGCGGGAGGCGAGGGCCGGGTTGAGTGAATGGGCAAGGAGGGGGTGGGGCTGCAGGGGAGGCAGCGGCGGGGATGGGGGAAAGGAGACAGGCACTGGGCACGGACTCAGTAAGGGGGCACAGAAGTCAGTAGAAGGGGTACAAAATCAAGGGAGCACAGAAGTCACAGAAGGCACAGAAGTCAGTTGGTACAAAATAAAAGGGGGCACAGAGGTTGGCGAGGGGTACAGAATTCAAAAGGGGGCACAGGAGCAAAGCGGCGAGCGGGGGCAGGGGGCACAGAAGAGGAGCGGGCAGACAGCTACAGGCACACGCAGCAAGCAGCAACGAACCTAAGGCCGCCACTGGCCACCAGGGATGAGGCGCAGGTGGATGCCTGGGGGTGGAGGAGGGCCTCGATTACACCGGTGGCAGTAGAGACAGCTGGGGTGTAGGCCGAGATGCAGCGGTGGGGGAGCGACCTACCAGGGAAGGTCAAGAGTCGCAGCAGCCTGTCAGTTGATTCCCAGTTGATTCCCTAGTGTTGTACTGCAGCTTTCCAAAGTGGTCTACAGAACAATGAGAGCGCTAACATTATATGATACAAATGTGGCACAGCTGAAGCCATCTTGATGGAATCAAGATAGTTAAACCTAAAGCATTTACTCTAGAAATGAGTAAAGTGAGGTGGTTCTTTTTGTCACAGAAATTATGGTTAGTGCTCTAAAAATCGAAAATGAAGACAAGCAGGTGGCAGGAACGGAGGCAGCAAAACAGACCAAGGGGGAAGGAAGAAGGGCCTAGGGGCACAGACAAAGACAATGAAGGCAGGGGCTAGGGTCAGTAAGCTGACCATATAGGCGGAAATATGGCATGGGCAGTCACTGTGGCAATACAGTAGATCCTGGAGGTCAGGAGGGAGGGGGCAGGGACAGCAAGCTGATCACCACAGACCAGTACCAGCAGCAGCACAACTCACCATGAAGGGTAGGTAGACAGGGGCAGCAAGTTGAACCAAGAAGGCAAACCGGCATAACCACAACAAGCAAGCTGACCATGAAGGGCAGGTAGGAGACAGCAGGGGCACATACACGGAGAGCAGAGAGCATATGGGCAGAGGGGCAGGGGCAGCAGGCAGACCATGGTGGGCAGGGTAGCAAGGGAAGTACAATGGACCCCAAAGTCCTAGAGGGAGAGACTGGGCACATATCCAGAGAACTTGGGCAGTGAGTGAGGTGCAGGGGCAGCAAGCTGACCACAGAGGGCACTGCATCATGGGCATAGGTAGGAAGCTTACCAAGAAGGGCTGAAGTGAGTGGGCAAAGGCATGCAGGCAGAGAATGGAGAACAGGCAGGAGGGGAGTACGGACAGCAAGAAGAATATTCTGGGCAGTCCATCTTGGGTGGGAGGAGCAAGCTGACATGAAGAGTAATAGGGAGGTTGTAGGGGTATGCAGATGGAGAACAGAGGGAAAGAAGGAAAGGGGGCAGGGCAGCAAGCTATCGAGGACAGGTTGATATGGGCTGGCAGCTGGCAACCAATGGGGTGAGCCTGAGTCATACCCTCTCTGCACATGCCTATCATGCTCAGTTAGGATGCAAAGTAAAAACTAAAAGTAAAGAGAGGTTATATTTAATAAAAAATCTCAAAATTTTCAAAAAAGTATTTAATGTGATGTTAAAGTGAGGTATTGAAATGGGTTAATTACGTTTAGAAATTAAAAAACACTCATATTCACCACTACTTACAACCACACATATTAAATCACTCATGACATAACAATCATTGAATACATCACTGATGAGATCTTTTTTTAGTAAAATCGAATAAGCAGCCTTTTGTGAGCATTCAGTATGTGTCAGTGTGTGATCACTTAGATATTGTTCTTTTTAGAGCACAATGTGAGCATGTGTGCACCTTCTCATTTGTCCACCATAGTTTGTTCTTTACCGTGAATTTCGGCCAAGCAGCTTTTAAATTTGAATTTGGATTTGATTAATGTCTTTTTTTCTAATGCTTATGATCTCTGCCACATTACCTCTGAGTTAAGACTGCTTTAGTACCACCCTACCAGAGGGTTAAGCACAGGGAAATTTAATGCCTTTTGTGACTCACCCTAACAAGTAGTGTGGCTTTTCTTTGAGAAGGGTTCTCACCCCCTCAACCGAAAACCCAATTTCCTACGTACATGAATCAGGATCTAGTTCTGAACTTGTAATATGGACCTTACTATAAATCATTTATGTATCTTGAAGTAATACTAAAAATCTAGCATGATTCAGGGTCTAGTGGACCAAAATTAATGTCCTTTATATGGAAGTACTGTTATTATGTTCACATGAATAATGGTGCTATTGATCAACAAGAGTTTGGCAACATCACAGAATAATTGGTGCTGAGAACATTCAGGTCCTGCATTGTCAAACCATCTGATCAACTCTCAAAAAATTGGTGCATCCCACAAGCTACAAGACACAGTTGCAGTGCTTGGCACAAAGTTACTTCTTTGATATATGGGCTGTATCCCCATGCAATCCAATTAATCGGATAACTGATCCCGAAAACAATAATTGTATTAAATAAAAACATTTATAATATGATTAAAATATATATTATTCTAATTGCCCAATTAGTCCTTTACCCTTTCAACAGAAAAGACCATCAGTTGCTTCAAGTAATAAACGTTTCTCATCTGGCTCATAATTAAAGTGGTTAAAAGGCAAAGAAGTCCAGTGAATCGTTGATCCCTTCAATAAGTAGATCATATTTCATTGATTTGAAAATATGTAAAACAAAATGTCTTGAATGTTTCTTTTTGCCTTGCAAAGAATGCACTCGATTCTTGGATAGTTTTAAACTCAAATATTAGAAACTGAAATAAGCTCTCCCTCAGTGAACCACAAATAGATTTGTACTGTCCCTCGAGCATTATAACATAGCCACCAGCAAGTATTTGTGCTTGGAGCAATTCCTGTATCATGGACTGTGAACCAATACAATATTTTTTACGTCGGGTCATTGATGCCCTGTTCGCAGTGAGCAGGGAAGATGAAAGGAGGTTTGGTTTATTTTTCTTGAATTATGTGCTTTCTAAATTTCTATGTGGTTCCTAAAACATATCTTCTGTTTTGTCTACTTATAATTTAACACAATGCACAGACTGTTTATGTTTAGCTGCAGACAGCTATTGCTGTCTGCCTAACATTTTGGTACCAATTCCCAAAAATATATGTTACATTTTCTATATACATGTATGCCTCTTTAAATGTCATTAGAACTTTCTGTTAGGTATGTACTGCATCTTATGTTTTGCATTTTACATTCCAGTCAGATTACCCTGGACCTTCTGACTGAGCAACATCTATTTTCTTGCTTCTTAAATAAATCACATTTTATATATATATTATATTCTCATTTTTTTTTCAATTATATTACAAATTTGGCAACGAGGACAGTGAACAAAGACTATGGATTTAATTTCTATATTTGTATCCTGATTTTTATCGTATTAGATGTTCACCTTGTGTGCCTTTGAATTATTATATTTGGATTGCATCGATTTATCTTTCGCTAATTTGCTGTTATCTTGTGGAATTTTGGAAAATTTTGAATGAGCTGCAAAGAAGATACTTATTTTTAAAAGTTTACTTGATTTGTTGCCATCACTCCAGTCCGTTGCTCCTTGTTTTCTTTTCAAGTGCCTCTCGTGGATTTCACCTGCATTCTACTATTTCCTGCTCCTACGAGTGATCTACCGCGTCACTGTGCTTGTGACCCTTCGCTTCATTGCGTTTGTTGAGTCACGCTGAGATCACTTACGGGAGCCATTTTGTTTGTTGTTTTGCCGCTTGAGTGTGAATGTGAGTTCACGGAGCGCATTTATTATTCAGGAGCGAGAACGGCTGAGATTTCTACAAAAATTAGGAAAGACAACGCTATTGCAGTGACCAACAGTGATTGTACAGCGGTATATTTTTTCCTTTCGTCGTTTTATTTTTAAAATGTGTGAAGAATAACTGTATATTTACAGCACCTATGACAATTTGAACACTAACTGTATTCAACTTCAACATCTAAAATTTTGAACACTAACTGTATTACAACTTTGTGAACAGAACTTTATTTCCAATATGTTTGGCCATATTCTTTTTGTGGTATTTATTTGATTATTCTTATGATGCATTGCTAACACTTTGTAGGATATTTGAACTTACCATGTGCACAATGTCTTCATATGCACACAGTGTTACTGCATATTTTCTAATCTTTGCATAGTTACACTTAGGAGCACATTTTAAGTTCTGATTTACCAAGTTTATATACACAATTTCTTTTTAGGAAATATGCAATCTACTTTTACATGATATTTTCTATTTAACTAATTTTAGCTTTGCTTATGTACCTTACTTCATAGTTCATTGGTTATACATAACTATTCAGATATCAATATGCAGTTCGATCCTCCAGCAAAATTTATTCGGGTAAAGGGAGATCTTCCACTACCATGGTCCAGGTGGAAGGAGGAATTTATGACCTACATTAAAGCTATTGATGGTGATAGGTTGTCTGCAGAAAGAAAAAAATATATTCTTGTGCATTGTCTGGGATCTGAGGGTCAACTTGTTTTTAGAACCCTTCCACAAGGGGATGGAGGTGGTGATAGAAATGTTTTTGAAGATGCACTGAATAGATTAGAAACTAGATTTAAACCCTTGCTCAGTGTCGCACTTAATAGATATATGTTTTACACTGAAGATCAAGAAGAGAATGAAGCATTTGAAGATTTCCTTACAGGGTTATGTGGGTTATCTGCACATTGAAATTTTGGTCCCATGACTGATGAGATGATTCACGATCAAATAATAGTACACATCAAAAGGAAAAAAATACAAGAACAATTGTGGATTCTGGGTGATCCCAACTTATCTGAGGTCATTAAAACTTCCAAAGAAATGGAACAATCTGAAAAGTGGGTTAAGTGTGTACATAAGGATAGTAAAAATTCCAGTGAAGATATATTTGTTGTAAAGGGATATGTTCCACGTGATCCACCACATGTTAGTACCAATACTTCTTCATCATGTGATGAATCTTCTAAATCTAACTATTTAAGCCATACCTTTATTAGGAAGTCTGAAAAGGGTTTCCATTATTTTAGGTATGGAATCCCAATCATGCCGCAACTTTTGCTGGGTGTCCCGCTCTTAGCAGAGAGTATAAAAAGTGTGGGAGACGTGGACATTTTGCTGCCTTTTGTAAGGATACAAAAAAGTGACATTTCCGGTGTTAAAGGAAAAGTATCTTATATTATTTCCGGTGAATATTCTGATAATTGTCGTGCACGTGAGACTGGAATGTTATTATCCATGGCTGAAGAAGTAGTAGAATCTAATTCCAATAAACTCAAACCTCTAAAATGTACTGTACATATACAAAATGTCGAATTAGAGCTAATGGCTGACTCCGGTTCTCCTTGTACTATTGTCATTCAGGGAGCTTTTCTGAGATCGTTTTAAAGACAAATTTTCTCTTAAAGATTGACAGGAATCTGACATTATTGCTAGGGCTTTTGATGGATCTATTATAGACATGGAAGCTTTTGTTGATACCGTTATTGAGTTCAAAGAACACATTGCCAACATTAAATTGTATGTTACAATCAAAGGTGTGAATGTTTTGGGATGGAGGGATCAGTGGTCTCTGGGTATTATATTAAATCCTAGAAGTGAAGAGCCTGTGTTATTAATATCACAAGCTATTTATAGTGTGTACATGAAACAAAAATTGATAATATCCCCCAAAAAATTTCCTGGAGATTTCTCTGAGAAACTAGGTAGGATTAACAATTTTTCACATATAATTAAATAAAAAAATTGAACTTTGACTGTCAAACAAAAACTTAAATCCGTGTCTATAAGTGTGAGAGAGGATTTAAAGAAACTATTACAAGGACTCATTGATCAGTTCCTCAGAATGAGTTTCTCCCATTGTTCTAGCACGAAAATCAGATAAAAGTTTGAGACTATGTGTTGATTTAAGATCACTAAGTTCAAATGTAATTGTGGACTGCCATTCTTTGCCGAATATTAATGAAGTTGTTTCCATGCTTTTTAGGTGCCAAAATATTTTCTAATTTTGACTTACATGTCATCATATTCTTCTCACAGAAGATTCAAAACAATATACTGCATTTATAACACCAGGAGGTCTTTTTCAATATAAAAGAATGCCCTTTGGCTTGGCCTCGGTGGCATCAATCTTTCAAAGGGCAATGCATCACATTTTTAAAGACTTAGATTCATTTGTTACATACCTTCAAAATGATATTCAATTTTTTTAGATAATTCGGAAAACATGCTGAACACATAAAAGAAATTTGTAGTCGTTTGGAAAAGAATGGATTGACTTTGAAATTAGAAAAATGTTAAATGTTTCATGAAAGTGTAGAGTATTTAGGTCACACACTTTCAGGGAATGGTGTTGTCCCTAAGAAGTCCTTAGTGGAAGCCATAGTCAATGCTCCAGCTCCAGATAATAAAGAAAACCTTTTATCTTTTGCTGGGCTTTGGGAATATTACAGAAAATTCATTAAAGATTTTGCTACCTAGATGGAGCTGTTGAGAGAACTTACTAGACAGAGTGTTGAATTTTGTTGGACACAGAAACAAGAAGATGCTTTTCAACTCATAAAAAAAGAAATTGGGAAGCTCCTACTTTAAAACCTTTTTGTTTGAACAAAACTTGTGTAGTAACAGTTGATGTTAGTATGTATGGTTTGGGTGGAGTACTTTCACAAAGAGCTGGAAAAGATGAATGGTGTGCAGCCTTTGCATTTTGCACGTTAAGTGAGACTGAAAGAAGATACTCTGTTATTCAGAAAGAGTTATTGGGATGTGTTTGGGGAATTGAGCATTTCTGGATTTTTATATGGGGTAATAGATTCATTCTCAGGACTGATCATAAACTCTCAGTTTCAATTTTATCTCCTGGTGGTGGGTGGAATGCTACGGCAAGGATCGGCAGACTTACGTCTACTCTGCAAGACTACAGTTTTTCTATAGAATATGTTCCGGGAAGACATGATGCTACAGCAGATTGTCTCTCTCGTCTTCTTAGTTGTCAGATGCCTGAAGTTGAAGATTTTATTGATTCTGAAATGGTTGCATCCATGTCTGATTTGGTCTCACCAAAATTTCCCTCAATCTCTGAAGAAATGTGGAATCAAAGCATGGCTGCTGATAAAACTTGTTTTCAAGTTAAAGAGTTTATTCTTAAAGGATGGCCTAATGATAGAAGTATTCCCACTGAACTTAAATCATTTTTGCTAGTTTCCTCAGAACTCATTTTCGAAAATAATCTTATTTTCAAAAATGGTAAGTGTTTTCCTCCTGAGTCAATGAGGAATCTTATCTTAAAACTTGCTCATGAAGGGCATCCTGGAATGCCCTCTGTGAAAGGTTATCGAGATCAAACTTTTGGTGGCCAGGGTTGGACAAATATGTCAATAGAACAGTGAGGGAGTGTTTTGTGTGCATAAATAGTGATAAAATGTTGAACATTTTTCCTACTCCTCTAAGACCTGTTCCATGGCCAGATTCTCAGTGGCAAAAGATTGCTTTTGACATATTTGGTCCAGTCAACTCATTCCCCAAGAGTCTCGTTTTGCATTAGTCATTATTGACTATTATTCAAAGTGGCCAGAAGTTAAGTTTGTTCACTATGCCACTACCTCAGTTGTTATAGAGTTTTTTTAAAGAGATCTTCTTCTGAGAAGGGTTCCCTGAGATTCTTATAACAGATAACGGTGTACAATTTAAGTCTCATGAAATGGAGGAATTTTTGACTTTGCATAATATTAAGCATCATACTACAGTTCTTATGAACCTCAAAGTAAAGTTCAGGTTTAGAGGTTTAACGGTGTTCTTAAGGACGGTGTGAGATAGCTAGGAAATCAGGCAAGGATTGGAAAATTGTATTAAGGGAAACATTGTGGATATATCGTAATACTCCACACTCTACTACAAATTTGAGCCCATTTTATCTCCTCAATGGTAGAAATCCTGTGTCAAAGTTGTGTCCTTGGTAGATTAAAAATAAAATGTTAAGGGAAAATTGTGATTTTGATTTAGAACAAACAAGATATGATGTACAAATGAAACAAGACAAGATGAAAAATGTATATGAAAGTGAGAGAACGTTCTTTTGTTGTTGGTGGGTGGGTAGAAGTACGCAAACCAGGATTCAACATTAAAGGGTCATCTAAATTTGGGTCTCCTATTAAAGTCATTAAAACATACTTCAATAGTGTAATGATACAAGATGGAAACATTTGGAATGTTAGAAGAATTGCAAAATGTGATGTTCCTTCTTTAGGTTTCAACCCTTGTAGAACTAACAATTTTGATAAAACTGATTCTATTTCTTCTAGAATTAGAACTAATGGTAGAGTTATTAAAGCTCCCATTAGAATTAGGGATTATGTTTAAATTTTAAAGAGAAGAGATGTGTTATATAGAACATAGAATGCATGTTGGCTGCTCCCAAAAGGATACTTACTTCCTCGTGTCATGTTATTGTCTGTTTGGCGTACCATTCTGCCTCCGCGAAGGGCTCACATTACACTGCACAAGTGACTATTTTACATCTAAAAATTTACTCGATAATCACACATTAAATTCTTTAGGATGCATATGCATTCTTTACATGAAACAATAATATTGTTTTATGCATTTTTTCATTGCAGCAGCCTCTTTATTAAGATTATTTAGAAAGGTTCAGGTTCTACTTGAATCCTAATGTCTTCTCTGATGTTTATATTCTTCTTCGTAGCATGTTTTTTTCATGAACTTCTTGCTATGTCACCATAGGAACATTTTATCAGTCTACATATGAAGGGCTTTCACTGTGACTGGTTTTTGCTAGGGGTGAATGAGTATGAACAAGAGACACACCCTTAGTACAGTGGTCGTGTGGTGAATACTGTCTCAGGCTGCATGAAATGTTTTCTCTGGGCATAGGCTGGTGATTATCATTTCTTTCCTGCGGATGTATAACAGGTTTCTTCTGATGTACATTCTCTGATTGTGAGGTCAGCTGCTACTTTGGCATAGTCAGAGGGGACTCAGTTGCATATATCAATCATAAACTGATGTTTAGTAACTATAATTTCTATTTCATCTGTTTCTATTGCCTCAGTGCTACAGGTATATTTATTAATGTCTTCAGTAGGGCCAAGTAGAGGTAAATAGTCCAAGAAGTAAGGCATTAGGGAGTATGCCTTGATTCTTCTGAAGTTGTATGCCTCTACTTATTGAGCGTGTTCTTTGTCAATAATTAATTCGAGGAGTGAGCCAGGAGTAATGACAAAGATCGCAACAGGATGCCTCACGAAATGACAGAATGACTAGGTGAGTGAATGAGGGAGTGAGTGAGCCCCAAAATGATTTTAGCCAACGGCACGTTCAACCATCTTCTTATCCATTCATCCACCCATAGACGTTTTAAGGCTAGGGTATTTGGCCAGAGCTCCCAACTTCCAGGTCCCCCAGCTTCCAATGCCACTCATGGTAAAGTGAGTGTTGTAGGCAATTTTTTTGCTGTAATAATTTTACTCATAAAAAACTGCAGGGGGCCTAATCTGACCATTTTATTTTGGGGAGCGGAATAATCATCCGTGGCCGGTAGTGGGAGTAACGGCTGGACGGTGATGTGGGGAGGGGGAGGGGAAGGGTGGGGGGTAGTAATGTATGGATTATGGACTTTAAAAGGTAAGTAAACATAAAAATAAATCAAACTAATTTTGTTGCACACACTGCAATGCAAAATGCGATGCAGTGTGTGCAACAAAATTAGTTTTATTTATATTTATGTTTACTTACCTTTTAAAGTCCGTAATCCATACATTACTACCCCCAACCCTGCCCCTCCCCCTCCCCATGTCACCGCCAGACCGGTACTCCCACTACCGGCCGTGGCTGGGAATAATATGTATATTCATCGTCCATTTTATTATGTCTATGCCAAAGGTCAGTCACCGCATGTTCTTGTACTAAGGCCTGGAGGGCCTTAAAAACTCTAGGTTTCCTACCAATATACTTATCATTGCCCGCTAAATTAAAATTGGCAGGTACATTGATATTCATATCCCCACAAATAAATAAAGGAAACGGCCAATTAGCTAGTTCTGCGTTTAAATATTTAAACAATTTCGGATCATCCAGATTTGGGACATAAATAATACATAAAGTTAAGGGTCTGTTATCAACTAAAATTTCAGCAATAATCCATCTACCCATTCTGTCCTCTCGGACCCTAGTAGAGACCCCAACTCTGCACTTTAATAGGATGGGAACACCCCTGATCATAGACATCTGTTTAGAGCAGGCAATTAAATCTTAGCCAGGCAGCTTCAGACACTCACGCCTACCCCAAGGTAGATGGGTCTCCTGTATACATAATATGTCTAACTGCATAATATGAACAATCTTAGAAAAAAGTGCACGCTTTTTAGCATCATTGAGGCCACAAATATTCCATGAGCTCGGAATACGTTTACCCTGCCCTATTAGCACATAAAAAAGCAGTTCAGACCCACTGTATCTTTTCCTGAATTTTTGGCCCTATGAGCTGCTCAATACCAGCATTACAACATTTTATAGGCACAACTGCAGTAAGTATCAAAAACCAAAGGCATCGTGAACATGACCCCACCCCCTCCCCAAATCCCCAACCCCTCCCCCCTGGCAAACCCCCCACCCTTTCCCACCCCTCCTACAAACCCCTTAAGTGGCAACAGGACCAAGGTCCTTGTGATGGGATGAGCCAATGGCCAATTCTCGCCTGGATCCCCTCAACCCCTCAAAACTAAGCCTAATGTGAATAAAAAAGCACATGAGGATAAATAGGGGTAGCTACCCCATCCAATCGACTTGCCCCCCTACTAATCCAGGGACCCCCAGAAAAATAGAAAGAAAGATAATTAGTAAAGAGGAAAAGAACATATAATACCATAAGAAAGCTAACAGCTTCTTAACTGTAGAGTAGCGAGGAATTCCTTTGCCTGTATTTCAGAAAGGAAGATTCTGGTCTGCCCCTGATGAATAATTTTAAGTTAGGAGGGAAAGAGTAAGACATTTTTTTTCTTGTCGGACCAATTTGCAGAAATAGCCTCTATTTCTATTCCCACCAGAATCCAATTGGATTACAATCCGATGATTGTGTAATGTCCTTGGTCTCGCTTACGTAGAGCTCCCCGGGTTTGGACCTTTGAAAGGAAACTTTTGTTGGAAGAGACATTTCAGGCACATATGAAAAAATGGTTGGCTGAATTTCTTGACATTAATAGGGGAACAGCATCTGAGCATGTGGTCTGGGACGCATTAAAGGCCGCAGTCCGCGGCAAGACCAAGAGTTTTTCTTCTTATTGGTGGAGGGCAGGACAAAAGCTGGTTAAGAGTCGCCTTGAGGAGCTTAGGCTCATGGAGTTAGAATTAACATCTAAAGTTAAGAATGGTTCCTCTATAGAAGAATGCCAGCAGGAGGTTGCTATATTTAAATCTAAACTCTTGGAGTATTTTGGGCAGGACCTCGCCGCTAAGTATCTCCAATATCGCACAAAGGTGTTCGTATTTGGAGAAAACTCCAGGAGGCTACTCGCTAAGAAGCACCAACAGAAAGGGCTGCAGTGTCGTATTAATAAAATTCAGGATGAAAATGGGGTGGTGCAGGACACTCAGGAGGGAGTGGCTGATGTGTTTCATAAGTTATAATATAAGCTTTATACAGAGGATATTGGGAGTGTCCTGCTGGAGTTTGAGACTGAGGACTTTCTCTTTGGATTGGGCACTTCTAAGACTTCCTACGAACAGAATGAACTATTTTCAGCCCCTATTTCATTGGAGGAGGTTGAATTAGCAATAAAAACTCTAGCTAACGGGAAGGCCTCTGGTCCGGACACTCTGCCTCTGGAATTCTATAGGACCTTCTCTAAGGAGATTCTACAGTATTTGTTGTTGATTTTCAGGTCAGCGCCGAGAGGCGTTGTTCCTAAATCATGGCGCCAGACTATAATAGTTTTGTTTAAAAAAAAGGGAAAGCCTGAGCTGAATCCATCATCCTTTCGACCCATTTCCCTTATAAATAGCGGTAGTAAAATCTATTCTAAAATCAAAGCATCTAGACTGGCAGAGGTAATAACCCCTTTGGTCTCCCTGCGTCAACATGGGTTTATCCCATGCAGGGACACCACAGACCATGTCCGGAGCGTCATTGCCCTTTTGGATTGGGCCCAGGTCACGGCCTCTCCCCTCAACGCCGAGAAGGCGTTTGACATGGTCTCCTGGGGGTTCTTGTGGGCCGTGCTTCGGTGGAAGGGCTTCAGTGGCAAATGTATCCAGTCAATACGGACTCTGTACACTTCTCCAGGAGCTGCATTACGTATTTCGGGTCAGGAGTTAGGGTATTTTAGCATTAGCAGAGGCACAAGGCAAGAGTGCCCTTGCTCACCCTTGCTCTTCGCTTTATACATTGATCCGTTCCTTAGTAAGATCGAAGGTCATGTAGATACATCACCCATAAGGATTGAAGGTACAGAGTACTGTGTTTTGTCTTAAGCGGACGATATCTTGGTACTAACTTCAGATGGCGCCTCTGCACTCTTGGCTCTTAAGGCATCTTCTTAACAGTTTGTTTTAGTATCAGGATATAAATTGAATGTGGCAAAAACCCAGGTTGTGCCCCAGTGGTTAGTGTAGCAACTTATTTAGGAATTAGGATCTCGGCCGCAGTCGAAACCATACCAGATTTGAATATTCTTCCGGTGGTGGATGCTGTAAATTCTAAGCTGGAACGATTTTAACATTTACACCTTTCCTTATACGGTCATTGCAGTGTCCTTAAAATGTTGGTACTTCAAAAGTTTCTATATCTTTTTAGGACAATTCCTTTAAAACTTTCTCATAGAAGTTTGGTGAGGACTGATAAGATTTGTCATAGGTTCCTCTGGGGGTATCGCCGTTCCCGTAGAGCTGCTAAGTGGATGTGTCTCCCCCGTTATCGGTGTGGTTGGGCTGTACCTAACTTATTAATTTACTACTGGGCCGTTTTTGTTCAGTTTTGGGTGTGCCACTCTTGGGTTCAACTGCCGAGGTCTACCCATGTAATAGACCCACTATTTTTGAGATTGGTCTTGGCACGGCTCCCAAGGGTATACTGACGTAAGTCTTGGAGCCTAGTTATTTTAAAAAGACCAGGTGCAAGGTCATCATTGCTACGTTCAATATTTGGCAGAAAATACAGCGGAAATTGGGGATCCCCAATGTTTTTTTTGTTGTTTTTTTTGTTTTTTGAAAACCTTTATTTTGTAATAAGAGAATTACAGTTACAGACCTACAACCACGGATTCTGGTCAGTAATATGCAATATCAATAGCACAATAATACAAAGCTCATCAGCCGACAACCCAAGGGCCCGGCAGCGGTAAGGCATGATATCATAGAGGACTTGTGGCGATAAGAGGATAAATAAAAGGTTTCACATTTTATATTTTATAAATAACAAAAAAGAAACACAAAAAAGAGTCAAGGCGGGTACCATGCAATGTAATGACTGTCTCATATGGCAGGGGGAGCCAAATGATTAATGAGCAATGCTATAAAGGAGGAGAGATCTTGAACAGGGGGGGGCCGAGAGCAAAACAATATATCACATACAGCAGGAAGCTAAGAACTTGAAACGCACAGTCTAGGGGATTGAGGAATGTCGGGAGCTTCAATTAAGGGGGGAGAGCAGATATCTCCTCGGTATGAATTCCATTGATCCCATATCCTTCCCCATTTCTTGGGCCTACCACGGAGACATATATACGATTTTTTCTCTGAACATGCACCAGTCCATGTTTTCTTTCCAAGTTGAGACTAATGGTGCCCTCTGAGATCCCCACAATTGAGCAATGTCCCTTTTCGCGATCATGTTGCCAAGGGTGACCCATTGAGTCTGAGCAATACTGCAATCATTCGGCTCCCAGATGTTCAACAAACAGCGTCTGGCCTCAGGCAATAACTCAACACCCGTCACCTCACCCATCACAGCATGCACTTGATTCCAGAAAACCACTACCGCCGGACATTCCCATATAATGTGAAGGAAGGTAGCAAGCATACCACAACCACGCCTGCACAGCCCATCCGCAGAATAACCCATACACATCAAACGTGGACCCGCGACATAGACACAGTGTAGAATCTTTAATTGCACCAGCCGGAGACGCGCCAGAATTGTGACCTCTTTAGGGGAGGATATCGCAGCCGGCCAGTCTTCATCGTCCAATTCCAGTCCATCGCCAATCCAAGCCCCCCGAAGCTGTACAAGGAGGTCCGAAAGGTCATTAATGAGATTTTTGTAGATGAGAGATATAGTGCTATCCGGGACGTACGCGTCAAGCACTCTATCTTCCAGGGGAGAGGACTCCGGGATAGTAGTCCCAGCTGGGAAAGCTGACTCAAGTGCGTGGCGGACCTAGAGATATCGGAAATATTCCCTGTCGCTCAAGTTGTATTCCTGTTTTAGTTTGTCGAAAGTCTTAACTCTGTTCTTGGCCCAGAGATCGCCCACTTTACTGATGCCAATAGGGTCCCATCTATCGAATCCCTTAGTTGTCCATAGACTGCCCAGTCTCTCCGCAGCATATAGGGGGGTCGCTCTAGTCAGCTTGTCCGCCAACCCCGTAGCCGTAGTTATGTAGTACCGCCACCCCAGTGGGGCCCGTCAGGTTCTTCCTGGCAGCTCTTGAATAGAGCGCTCTATTATAGTCGCCCCCGGGCAGCTGCCACCTATCCATCTCGAATGCGGGATTCGGAACAGGACTGTACATGGCATGGTTGACCGCGTTCAGTTGGGATGCCCAGTAGTAGCATTTAATATCAGGCAACGCTATACCACCATCGTACCAGGGCAAAGTCAATTTTGCCAATGCTATGCGAGGTCGCCCGCCCCATACCAGCTTCCTCTGGAGGCCCCCAATTTCACGAAAAGAGCTAGCTGGCACCAGATCAAGTGTTTTTTGGATGGCATACAAGAATAGGGGGAGAGGCATCATCTTGAACAGGGCCGCTCTTCCCAAGGGGGACAACGGCAAGCCACACCACGCCACGACATCCGACCTAAGCCGGGCAAGCGGAGGTAACAAATTTCGCTTGTGACGTACTGTGGGGTCCAACGATATGTAGATCCCCAAGTACTTAAAGCCGACTCTCGAGATGGGTATCGGGCAAATGCGGGGCAAAGAAGGCAATTCTTCTGTGAGGGGGTCGATACAGGACTTGGCCCAATTGATAACTAAGCCGGAATTTTTCCCAAAGGAACTCAAGACGTCAAATAGGACTCCCAATGACTTACGGGGAGAGGTGAGGTACAACAATATGTCGTCCGCATACAGCGATATACGATCCTCAAAGTCAGGGGACCATCGAATGCCCTTGAGTGAAGGTTCCCAGCGGAGCCACGCGGGAAGGGGTTCAAGGGCAAGCGCAAAGAGAAGTGGCGACTAAGGGCACCCCTGCCGCGTGCCGCGTCCGAGAACAAAGGGTTCTGAGGCCCTGCTGTTGACCACCACCTGAGCCAGCGGTTGTTCATACAGAAGCTTGACCCACCCGATGAACTTAGGGCCAAATTTAGCAAGGGCTGCCCACAGATATGGCCATTCCACCATGTCGAAGGCCATCGAGGCATCAAGTGAAACCAAGATGGCCGGCTCATCAAGAGACCCCGCCCTTGCTAAGACGCCATGAAGACGGCAAAGATTTAGTGCTGTGTTTCGATGGGGGATGAATCCAGATTGGTCTGGGTGTATCAAGTCACTGATCACCGTAATCAGCCGGTTCGCCAAAAGCTTCGCCAGGATCTTGGGTTCCACATTCAAAAGCGAGATCGGCCGGTACGATGAACAGTGTTCGCGGGGCTTGCCATCTTTATGGATGACCACAATGGACGTCAGTCTCTGATCCCATGGAAGGGATCCGAGATCTTGCGATGCCGAAAACATCCGACGAAGATGTGGTGCCATTTTGTCAGGGCACAGCTTGTACAGCTCGACTGGAATGCCATTCGGGCCTGAGGCCTTCCCCGAGCGAAGTGAGCGGATAGCGAGCGCTACTTCATCGGTGGAAAATTCCGCCTCCATAAGCTCCTTGTCCAATTCCGACAGACTAGGCAACGCGATGTCCCGAAGCAACAAGTGCAAGTCTTCCTCCGGCCTATGTGAAACCGGTGCATAAACCTTCTGAAAATGCTGGGCAAAGACCTCAACTATCTCAACCGGGTCCACCACACGCGTACCATCCACTTTTTCAGCGACAGGCACCACTCGATTCAATCTATCTCTTTTGTCCAACCAAGCAATCAACTTTCCCGCTTTATCACCAACATCATACAAATGCCCCTGTTGCTCACGATTCATTGCCTTGGCCGCGTCAGTCACCACAGCTCTATATTCAGACTGTTTAAGGGCCAAAGAATGCAGTCCCTCAGGTGTAGCCCCAGACTCCATCTTTTCCTCCAACCCAGTGATTTAATTTTCCAAACCCACCACTTCCGCATTCTTGCGCTTCCTCTCGCTAGCAATCAAGGATAGAGTCTGACCATGGATCACAGTTTT
This sequence comes from Lissotriton vulgaris, assembly GCF_964263255.1. Lineage (NCBI taxonomy): Eukaryota > Metazoa > Chordata > Amphibia > Caudata > Salamandridae > Lissotriton > Lissotriton vulgaris. Next base: position 420,707,113 of record NC_141694.1, on the reverse strand, counting down.
ATAAGCCTCCCACAAGGAGACGGGGGAGGACATCGATCCCTCATTCTCGGCAAAGTAGTAATCCATACACTTAACCACCTCTGTTTTTGGGGTTACGAAGGTGCCAGGTGTTAATTGGGGCAATCCGACCACCGGCCCCCAGCTGTACGTCAATAGTGAGCCAGAGTGGGGAGTGATCCGATATCCCCCTAGCTAAATGCCTGATTTCCCTTACAGAGACCATCTGCACCGCTGGTACGAGGATATAGTCGAGTCTCGAGAGACTCCCATGAGCTCCAGAGTAGAAGGTATACTGGAGCTGTCCAGGGTGCAGTTGCCTCCAACAATCTGCTAGACCCAACATGTCCAAAAAATTTCCCAGCCATAGTTGCGATGTGGGGAGGAGTCTGGGAGGGCTACGATCTTCATCCCCACTGACAACCGAATTAAAATCGCCACCCACAACCAACATGCCTTCAGGGAACCCCAGGACCACCCTACCCAAATCAGAAAATGTAGTGGACTGTAGACCGGGCGGATCATACACAGACAAAATGGAGATCGTCTTCCCCTCCCACTGACCCGTAATAGCCGCATATCGGCCTCTATCATCCAGCACCGTGTCATCTATCTCCAGGGGGAGGGAGTTTCTGACAAGGACGCCCGCCCCCCTCGACCCAGTGGTAAATCCAGAATGGGCCCCCAGGCGGTAGCCCCGTCTATTCAGTGCATGGCACGTGTTTCCTACTAGATGTGTCTCCTGGAGTAAAACTATATTTGGGGAGCAGTGCTTCAAATATTGCAAAACTATCCCCGGTTTTATCCTATCACCCAGACCATTGACGTTCCAGCTCAGCACCCTCAGCCCCCTACCCCCATCCCAGAAATGAGCACATTGCCCCCGCAAAGAAACTGGCACATAGGATAAAATATGCAACAAAGCGCAGCCTCAATGTAAACAAGAAAGAAAAGCCACCCCAACTTGCAGTGTGCCTGTCGCCCCATTAATCTAACCTACAAGAAGAGAGAAAAAAGTCCCCAGAGGAGGAAGAGTCCCGATTCCCCCCACCCCTGAGTATCCACACTATATAGACATAACAGTCACAGAGCCACTGCTATAAGTCCATAGAGTTGGCTCGCCGGCGCAGACTCACTACTCCTGCTCTTCCAGGCCGCCTTCAGCGCCCCTCAAACTTTCTGGGCTGGTACGGTGTGTCAGCAGAGTGTCTAGCCAGTCATGGCCACCTCGGGGCGGTTAAAAAAGCGAGCATGTTCTTCATATTCAATCCTCAGGCGGGCCGGAAAAAGCATGGCGTACTTCAATCCCATGTCCCTGAGTCACCTTTTCACCCCCGTGAAGCCCATGCGTTGTTTCTGGACCGCCTGTGTAAAGTCCGGATAAAAACTGATCGACGCATTTTCAAATTTAGTGGGACCATTGGTGCGTGATGCTTGAAGGATAGCGTCTCTGTCCCGGAAATTAAAACTCCTGGTTATTATAGGCCTCGGAGCGGCCCCCAGTTTGGGCTTCCCACCGTGAAAAAGTTACTGAGGCCCTTTGGTGCCAAGTGGTTTAGAACAAGGTCCTCCACCAGAAGGTCTGTAGATAAGTCTGCGGAGTTCTCCGGAACACCTACAATGCGGACCTTGTTGCGTCTGGCCCGGCTCTCGAAATCATCCAGCCGACGGGCAAACAAGTCATTGGACGTTCGGAGATTGCGGACTTCGGTCTGGAAATCCGAGACATCGTGGTCAGGCTCGCGGTCTTGATGTCCAGGGACTTGACCCGCTCATTGGTTTTCCCCAAGTCCGTCCTGATAAGATTGACTTCGATCACCACCATGTCTATCTTAGCTGCCAGGGTTTCATAATGCTGGCCCATAGTTGTCCGAACACTTGTAATGGCGCCCATAACGTCCTTCAAAGTCGGCTCCTAGGTTGCAGGAGGACCATCACCAGTCTCCTCAAAGACCTTACTCACTCCGCCAGGGGAGTCTTTTGGGCGGGTAAAGCGATCTATGGTCTGGGATTGGGCAACCCCTCCTCGGTATGAGCCTCTGGTTGCACGCTTCTCAGTATCCACCTTGCCCGCCATGATGAGCGACGAACTCTGACGGAACCTTTGGGATCTGGTCAGAATGGTTCCCCTCGCGGCAAACCTGTAAAAGCGAGAGGGCGAGGACAGAAAGCAAGCGTAGGACTGGCTGTAGGAAGCAGGTCAGCTGTGTCAATCGGCAGCAAGTCGCCGTCAACAATGACCGAGAGCGAAACCGAAAGTACCTCAGGGGCAGTGGACATGTCACACCAGCCGTTGTTGTTCAATTGCCACCTGGGTACTTCGGGGACTGAAGCCCGTGGATGGTCTTCGGTGTAGGCCGCGAGTTTCAAAGCGCAGTAAGTCCAGTTCCCGGCGGCCAAATCGATTTTTGAAAGAAAGTGTTTGTATCAGCAGGGCATCAGCTAAAAGTACCCGTCGTCCAAATCAGGATACGTTGCAGGATAGATGCGGGAGGCGGAAAGGGTCTCGGGAGCCCTGTGCTCAAGCGTCCATCTTGGATAGGCGCGAAGCTCCTCCCCCGGTATCCCCAATGTTAATATTTATACTCCGTTTAAAGCAGCTCGTCTCCATCCTCCCATTTTTCAGGATTGCATTATTGTTAGATGGCAGGCCTTAGGTATTCAGGCTATCGGGGATTTAGTGTGTAGAGGGGAAATGCTTTCTTTTTCTTCTCTTAAGGATAAGTTTAAGCTGAATACACACAATTTTTTTAAATACTTGCAGATCAGAAGTTTTATCCATAAATGTCTTAGTGAAACTCCCTCAATGTTAGATAAGTTTGATATACTTCAATTAATACAAAAAAAACTAGAATAGTGACATTGTACCAACACTTACTGGCTAGCTCCTCTGATGATTTGGAGGTGCAAAATTTGAAGTGGGAGGCTAAATTTGGCGAAACCTGGGATTGATCTGAGAACTGCTTTGGAGCTAGCCAGTGAGGTCTTGGTTTCTGGCAGTCTACGGACCCAAAGTTACATGGCTGTTTTTGAACTCAATTATACGCCTGCAAAAAGAGCGAAATGGGGCTGTAGGAAGGGGGATCATTGTGCTAGATGTGGGCTTTATGCAGCTGACTCTACTCATATGTTTTATTCATGCCCGAGCCTTCATGACATTTTGTCTGATGTGGAGCGTTTTATTAATGGTACGCTTAATATCACTTGCACTTTGTGTCCAGATACTGTCATAATGGGTTTTGAAGGTTCATCGCGGGCAAGAAATTCTTGGTATGTCACTGCATTTTTGTTCATAGCCATGTCTATGATCAGTTTGTGTAATACCTCACAATGGCTATCTCCTGATCCACCTGTATTCATAAATTGGAGAGCTAGGTTGCTTGCTATCTATAATCTTGAGTTGTCCATGTTTACACTAAAGGGGAGGAGGAAGCGAAAGAAGGCTTGTAAGATCTGGGCCTCTGTCGAGGAATGGTTAAAATAGCCACTGTGAGCCCATAACTTATATATTAGGTTTTTTTTATCGGTGAGCTGCTGTTTTTCAATGAATTATCTTTGTTTTTTCTGTCTCTCTGCCATATGTCATTGATGAACTTATATGTTGTTTTCTCCAGCTGTTTACCAAATTTGACCTATGTATATATTTGTTTTGTTGGCCACATCTGCATTGGCTGATGTGAAAAAACAAAAACAAAAAAAATGGTACTAATTACAGGGGGAATGAGCAGCAGGAGTGCATTTGTAATAAATGTGGCTCTGCATTGTTTTTTCTCCCTTGCACACTGGCATCTTTGGTTGCTGCAAAAATAATAAACCTTCCAAAAAGCTTTCATGCCTAGCCTGCCTAACCTTAATCCTCACACACTCAAGCAGTTGGTGGCAATTTTAAACTGAAAAATAATCTTTCTCTTCATAGGTCAACTCACCTCTTCCAATGTAACCCTCTCTTTTAATCTCTCTATCTCTACTTCTCTATGTACCATCTGCATTTATTGCCCTTATTCCCTTGTCTTTACCTTAACTCTTTCTACCTCATCCATGTCTCCGTATCGCATTGTTCTATCTGATCTCCCAGTTTCTCTCATCCATCTGCTTCACTTTCCATCCAACTTCATCTCTTTCTTTATCCAAGCTCACTGGAATTATGTAAGTCTGTGACGTTTTCCCCATAATTATGAATTTACCGTTCTTACCCCATAATCCATCTTCTGCATAAATTGCAGCTTTTCGCAAAAAAAACATTGTTTCTGGCTCAAAAGGATTAAAAGTTACTGTTAATGCTGCCACAAGCGTTGGCCCACTGCAGAAGACCCTTTGGCTGTACTGGCAGGTCACATCTCAGTTGCTGTATTTAGATCGTAGACTGATACTAATGAAGTAAAACTTTAACCCATTCACTGTTAATATTTGTAAAAATTTCAAAAGAATAAAGTAATACTGTCACAACTTGTGCAGCATTACTCACCATAATTAACATTTTCTTGCTGCTTTAATTAGTCATCCCTGCCACATAATATCATCTTCCCATGCAGCATAATGCCAGTGGCCCTGCATCTACCTCTCCTCTAAATATATCTCTAACCCCTCACTCTCTACCTCTCTCTCAGGCCTTTCTCCCCCTCATCACTCCCCACCTCTCTAGCTCATCTCCCTTACTACTTTATCTCGGTTTACCCATCGCTCTCTTACTACCAAACATCTTTATGTACCTCACCATTAGCTCACTGCAACACCTCTCTACTGCCTCATTATCTTGTTCTGCCTTTGTTTCCTTTCTTTCACATCTTTATAAATGTATATATATATATATATATATATATATATATATATATATATATATATATATATATATATATATATATATATATATATATATATATATATATTTATATTTCTGGATACCTTTATTTCTCTGCCTCTGCCCCTTTTTCTCTGTCATTAACTCCTCTCTCTAGTTCTCTCCCTCGCATACAACCACACATAGATCTATGAACCTCCTCCTCCATTTCAATTCTGCCCCTCCACCTCATCTATCCTTCTAAGACTCTTTAATTATATCTCTCTCTACCTCACAATCTTTCTATGACAACTGTGCATATCTGTATGAAGTTTATCTGTCTCTCTCTCTATTTATCTCCCCCACTGACATATCGATCGTTGGGTCAGCTTCCCTATTCCAATTCACCCCACCACCTCAAGTATCCATCTAACATTCTCTCTTTATAAATCTTTCTGCCTCACAATCTCTTCCGCTGACACCTGCCCATATCTTTATGAAGCTAACATGTCTCTCTCTATTTCAGGTATGTCTCTCAAATTGTTCTTTTTGCTCTACACTGTGGTTCACTTTCTTCCCTTCACCCCTCTCTTGCTTATTCTCTTCCCCCCTACTCTATTTTCTTGACCTGTTTTCTATACAACTACTTATTTTGCTCTGTTTAATTTACATCCCCGTAGTTTTTGACACATATGTATGGAAACCTCTCAATGCATTTTTCTATGTTTAATTCACCTCTTTTTGTACATTACCTCACTTTCTACCCCACTGATTTGAGCACTTTAGTCCTCTGTGTCTCCCTATTTATATCTTGCTCTACCCCTCAATCACACATTAAAACATTGCCTATTGCTTTGCCACTCTTTCACTAATTACATCCTCCTCTATCTACCTCTCTTTATCTCTCTTTATGGCTACCCCAACTTTCTCTGTTAACTTTACTTCTCCCAACGCCTCACACATTTGTCTATACCACCACTGTCTCTACTGCCTTCTCCCTCTACTTCACATCTCTAGCTATATTGTTCTCTTTATGTCTCTGTCCATCTCCTGCATCCTGCACTATCATAATTTCTTTACTCAGCAGATAAAGATCTAATGAGAGGAGTGACAAAATATCAGTAGGAAAATAAGGCAGTGGAAGAGAAATGAGGAGAACGTTATTCAATTTTAAACAATGAAATGGTAAAAATCCTAAAAAAAGCAGCACTTTGTGTTCCCTGTTGCTGCAACAACACCAATAGGTAAAGGAGATATATTTGTGATTACAAATATTTGGCAACTAAAGCCACAATTTCAGACCCTATGTACATATGTCTTATTTTTTTTAATACCCATTAGTCCACTAAACATTTAGAAAGTAACCTCCCTGGTATTTTATTCCAAGAGTGAGAGTAACAGGCTGGTTTAACAAAAGATTTTGTTGTTGCCAGTTAAAATTCTAGATCAAAAGGTTTAACATATAATTAAATTTTCTTTGGTATCAATAGGGCTTAAAATAGTCAAAAAAGGGATAATACATTCTAAGTTGTTCCAAACAGGGACCATCTTTTAAAATATCGCTGCACCCATCCATACACTCATCTATTCATTCAGTCATCTGTCCATGTCAGGTGTCTCTGCACTCATTCAGCCATAGATAGACTCAACCATTCAAATATGCTCTCAGTCATGTAAGTATGTATGTATTAATATATGTATGAATGTATATGACATTTCTAACCTAGCCAAAAGGCAGAGAAGGGCTGGCTGTACATGGTCAAAAACAAGCATAAAGTCAATGAGTAATAGGAGGGAATGCTGCTTTGTTGGCGGTTAAGGCATTGTTATACAGTGTTCTTTAAAGAGATGAGTCTTTAATCTTTTCTTAATTTAGAGCAGCATTAGGGTTGTCATTAAGGCTACAGAGATGTTGTTCCAGATCCTTGATGCATGTATGGAAAATACCTGCTGTCTTTTTTTTTTGTACTTTTTTAAACTTCTTAGCCTGCAGTCTGATGGAATCCTGCTTGCCAGTGTGTCCAACACCCATCAGAGATGGTGAGATTGGCTCCTCAATAAGTTTTTCCTGCTGGTCATGCTGTCTTTGTATATGAGGTAGCTTGTTTTAAAGATAGTGCAAGATTAGAGGGGGAGCCAAAGTAGTTCCATCAGGATGGGTGTGCTATGATCATATTTCTTATCCCCTGGATGACACGTGCTGTGGGGTGTAGGAGGCTCCATAGAGGTGCCAGTGTGGAGTCTTAAAGTCCATGGAATAGGGCATTACCGGCATCCAGATGCGAGAGTTCAAGGGATTAAGCAGCAGTTCTGAAATCACGTTCTGGAAAAAATTGATTGACTTTCTAAAGAAGAGGGAGCTCGTATCAAGCCACTGTTTTTGTGTTTTTGGCAATGTGTTCCTTAAGGAATAGGTTGATATCAGGTTGAATCCAAGTGACTTAGAAGTCAGTGAAAGTTGGGGTTCGAACCTTTCAAATTTCTAGCCATTGAGGCAGGGTTGTTCTGTATATTGCTTGTTGCTCATTTTAGAATCATCCTTTCCTTTTATCCATCCATGAATGTTTCATTCATCCTTCTATCCATCTACCCCTTAACAAATTTGCATTGAGCCATTCAACAATCCAAACAAACAAAGCACCAAATCAATAAAGAAGCAGCTTTATTAAAATAAAAGCAAGAACTATTGGCTCTTCTGACGTCTGTTTAAATAATAAGAACTTTCTCTTCATTATTTGTAATGTTTTCGAACTGATAAGCCCATACATGTGGATTTTGTACAGCACCTGGTAGACGAAACTTAACAATTCACCATGGTAAATAAATGGTTGCATCACAATAGTTCTTAAAGGCATATTAGACACAAATAAAATTTAGTATAAAATACTTTTATCTAGAAGAATAAATGATATGTAGAACTAGTAAAATGTAGAACTAGTAAAAAGTTTTAAAATACTTATTTAATTGGACAAATTATTTACAGAGATAACAGTTCTCAGTAGTGCTGACACACCAATTTAAAGAGTGTTTGTATAAAGAAATGAAAGCAACCAGTGGACAATAAAAGTTGAGTAACTTGCGCTGTATCATAAAAATTATTATTTTCCATTTTAAAATTGAGTAACTTATCATTGTAAAACATTGTTTCATAGCAAATGTTTTTTTCTGTTAAATTATAAGCTTTGTCTAATGAGTACAAAGAAACCATATTTATACTATATAACTAATTCACTCAGGTTCATTTTAGGTGAGTTAGCTTGCCCAATTTTACATGATAAAGCAGTAGAGCAAGCATTTATCGCTATTACACTGAGCAGACTTATTAAGTAAATGTTAATTTGTAATATTTAAAAGGTGTTCTTTTAAGAAAGTTATGTATTGCCTTGACATTTCATTGCACTCCACTATTTTCAGTTTCATGCATTTAAACAATGGTCTGCATTTCTATACAAATGGTAATGCTATGCCTTTAGTCTTGCTAATTTGTCTATTTAGCGCAACAATTCATTTTTGGTAGTGACGTGCTCTCTTACTCTAAGTCTTTTGCTATCCTATGATGCCATTGTGAGGCAGGAAAACCATTTTTATTTTGTAAATTGTAGACAAAAAGCAAATATCAGTTTCTGCTGCTATAAAATAGCAAGGGTTACAGTGTACAAGGGAACCCGTAATAATGGCCAAGGACCACGGGTAGTGCTACTTATTTTTATTTTACAAAGGTCCTGGGCTTTAATAATACTTAGAGAAATGATTTTCACAGGCTTGAAATAAGGACTGTGTTTTTCTTTCTTCAGTGTCCAGCCGGACCTAGAAGTGTTTATTTTGAACACAATTTTTTGAGTATAAACAGAGTAAAGTGAGACAAGTCACACATTAGTAACTGGGCACAAGCCTGTACCAAGTCAAAAGGAAGACAATACATGGGAGAAAGGAAAAAGAATTAACAGGCAAACAAGGAGAGCAGGGTGGCTTATGATACAATACAAAATTTAAATAAGCTCAAACCCACAGTAACTGCCATGGAAATTGCAAATCATAAAACAAGCAGTACTGCAAAACAGTCGACGAACGTTTCGATCCCTATCCCCAACAATATAGTGGGATCATCTTCAGGACTAAAATAGGCTTTGCCTGATTGGTCGAGTAAGCCACGAGTGATGCAAAGTGGGCCGGACGTGGCTGAAACACATCAGTCGGTATTCACGTTTCGATTTGGCTGATGCGGGTTATGTCCATTTTCGCCTGGCAATTTTGCGTGGCGTCAGGAAAGTTACTGGCAACAAACCGGGTTGGTCGGTTCAAATTGGACCGTTAGAGCCTAGCGTTTCTAGCGTAGGCTTGACAGGGAGCTTCAATGGAAGGTAGCCGTAAAATAAGGCTTGAGATCCCTGCAGGGCGCTAAATAGCGTGGGCCTTTTTCGTGCGAGCCTCAATTTGCTCGTAGTGGGGCCGAAATAGGGTCCCGTCTGGATGGCTCGATGGCCAGCCAGTACAGATGATTGGTCAATACAATAGGAGGGAGGTGTCCATTAATGGACATAGAAAACATTTTGCGTAGAGTGCAAGAAAAAAATGGAATCATTTCATTTTTATGTTGATTACATATATGTATATATATATATATATATATATATATATATATATATATATATGTATGCATATATATATATATATATATATATATATATATATATATAGCAATGTCAGCAGAAATGCTCCAGAACAGAGAAACTATGGCAGTTGCTCTATTTCAAGATTTACCTGAAATAAATAACAGCAATCAAGTTGCACTTAATACCAGCAAAGCTGTAACTGATTTAAAGACTATGCTAAAGAATTTGGAAAAGCTCTCACGGACAGAGTTAACTAAGTGGTGGGAGAAGCGCTCTCTAGAGAAGTACAAGGAAGTAGGACGTGTCCCAAGGGGTTTGAGGGTTCTCATAGCACCATCATTTGAGAACCCCAACCCCTTGATGTTGAAGGAAAGGGCATCGAACAACCTCGAGGCTTCAATTAATATGATTTGCATATTAATGAAATATGCTGAAATTGATTGTACACAATTTTGAAAGAAATAGAGGAATTGAATAAAGAATTAGAATTACAAGATAATAAAGATTTTATCACCAAATATAGAGGAGAGATGGAAACACATCTGATAAAATATGAGGAAACTATAAGAACCAGAAAACAATACAAATTTGTGCATGACAAACGCGATTACAAGACATGTAGAATTTTCACGTTTGCCCGCAAGTATGATTATGTAAAAAGACAAGCACAAGCTCAAGCACAAGTACCAAGAAACCCTGCAAACATGGAACGCCGCATTTCCAATGCTGTATTATCTGATATAGATTTGAGCTCAGCAGCAAGTAGCGCAGATTCAGAAGAAGGCGACGCTATTAAGGGCAATCAATCTACAGTACCCACACAATATTCACCCTCGGAAGAGTTGGGTTTTTTAGTGGAGGACAGACGGCAAACGCTGTGACCACAGACGCAACAATAGCAAGGGAAAAACGCAGCAGGAAAAACAGAAGTGCAAAAGGAACGGAGAAAATTCAGGAACCTCAAAGTTCACAAAGCGTGGCAGGGGGAAAAAGTAGTGATGGAGCAGAGTAAAATCAGTGAGCCTGATAATAAGGTGGTGAATCTGTCTGATGAAATTTTGACTAAGGCTGAATCCCAACTTTTGGCATTAGGTTTGTTATTCTGTCCGAAAAATGTCTTTGATTATGTTCAGACTCGAATTGATGTGTTCAAATTCATTAGGAAACTCAAACTTAGGAAACACTATAAACTAACTAAAGCCCATGAGTTATCTGAATCTATTAATATCTCCACTCGTCCTACCAGCAAGTTAACAGTGACTGACACTGACAATCTCAAAAAAATGTTTGCATTAACAACAAATGAAGAGACAAGGTTGAATTCTACTCAGCAAGAACTGGAAATCATGGGGGTAAAGAGCAACCTGCCATGTTGTAGCCATTTTAAACCACCTTCCACATTCATACCCCTGATCGCTAAGGATGCTATTGACACTTCCAATGATGCACTAATAGAGGACCTTAAAGCACTGCAAATCATGTCTATCAGAAAGAAAAATAGGCACAAAGATATGGAAAAAAAATATGCCAAACTGATGAAGAGATTAAGAACTAATTCAAACCTTATTATAAATAAGTCTGATAAAGGAGGGAATATTGTTATCTGGTCGCTAGTGTTATACATGGAAGAAGCTCATTTCAATGATACTTCTTGTTATCGCAAAGGGACTATGAGTGAAATGAAAAATTTGAATGAAACTGTTACCAAAGATTTGAATCAATGGAGGAGGGAAGGTTTGTTGAGCAAACATGAACATGGCTTTCTCACTAACGACTTTCCTATAATACCAATCCTCTACTTCATACCAAAGATCCACAAACAGATATCTACAGTTCCAGGTTGACCATTTATTTCGGCCCAAAAAAGTCTCATGTAACCATTATCTAAGTATGTAAATTATTTCTTGCATGATGCAGTGGAAAAATTACTTAGCTACATCAAGGATACAGGCCATTTTTTGTCAAAACTGACCGGTGTGAAATGGGAAAATGACTATGGGCCAGATGTAGGTCGCCAATTACCGGTCGGTAACGGACGAAATTGGCCGTCACCGACCGGTAATTGGTGATTGAAATGTAGGGGCCATTATTTTACAGAATCTGTAAATTTACCGAATCGGTATTTTTACAGATTCTGTAAAATACTGAATCGGTAATTTTACCGATTCGGTAAATCAAGATGTAGGTGGCACTCCACAGAGTGCCACAGGCCCTTAAGAGTCGGTATTTTACCACCCAATCCTATTGGGTGGTAAAATACCAAATTCAGGTGTGCATGCACACCTGTGCAATGTGACACACAGAAAGGCCCTTAGGGCATGTATGTGTGCCACATGGCACACAAGCCTGTACTTGGGGTGCTAGAGGGTGTCCAAGTGACTCCCCCTGCACCCTTGCAGGATTCGGTATTTACCGATTTGGTAAATACCAAATCGGTATTTCCCATTGATTCCTATGGGCTTCTTGGTCCATAGGAATCAATGGGCAATACCGATTCGGTATTTACCGAATCGGTAAATACCGAATCATACCGATTCGGCAATTCTGAAATTAGAATTACCTACATCTGCCCCCTTCCTATTTACCGACTCTTAAATACCGAATCGGTAAAATTCGGTATGTAAGAGTCGGTAAATAGGAATTACCTACATCTGGCCTTATGTTTTTATAGCAATGGACATTTTTGCACTGTATACAAGTATTCATCATAGAGATGGTCTCTCAGCTGTTAAATATTTTCTTGATCAACGGAGTATCGAATATCGCCAGCACAATGATACGCTACTCAAAATGATTCAACTTTGTCTGGAACATAATTATTTTTTGTTCGATAAGACCATATACCAGCAGTTGAGGGGTGTAGCTATGGGGGCGTGTTTCTTCCCTACCTATGCATGTTTACATGTTGGGTGGTGGGAGGAACACGTCCTCATGGGCACCCACAAGGGTTTGTATGATTGTCATATCGTGAAATGTTTGCATTTCATAGACGATATTTGTATGATCTAGAAAGGTACAATTGAATCAGCTGAGGAATTTGTCAAACACATCAATCTCAATGAACTGAACCTACAATTTACAGCAGATATTAGTAAAAGTAGAATTCAGTTTTTAGATGTAGAGATATACATTGATGATCACGGTATACAAACTAAATTACATAGCAATTCCACAGCAGGCAACTCCATACTGCATGCCAGTAGCACACACCCTGGTCACCTAATAGGAAGTATTCCGTATGGTGAATTTCTAAGAATGCTCAGGATTTGCAGTTCACCTATGGATTTTGAGTCATGTCAAACAGAGGCATTTGAAAGACTTTTGGCTAGGGGATAATTCCAGTAGTTCAAAGGGGCACGGAGGTTAGAGCTGATCCTTCTATTGTGGAACCAATCAGACTTATAACTACCTACAACATAGAAGAGAGGAAGGTGAGGGCAATCATTAAAAAACATTGGCTCATATTGAAGACAGACATTACATCAGCACAAATGCTCCCCCCACAACCCTGTATTGCTTTTAGAAGGAGACCCTAATGAGGGATGCATTAGTAAAATCTAGCCCAGAGGTAGTAACTAACAAAAATTGGTTGTCTAACAGGACAGGATTTTATAAATGAATTTCATGCATAGCATGCAAATTCGGGGTAAATACAAATGAATACCAATCCATACTTCAGCTTACTCCCAGTAAGATTCGTGGGCTGTACACATGTTGTACTGACCATGTTGTATATGTTTCAGAGTGCACATGTAAAATGAAGTATGTTGGAAGCACGAAATTACAAGCGTATGTCAGAATTTTGCAACACATAAGAGCAATTGTAAATTCAGATGACAACTATCCAGTAGCTTGTCATTTTAAGCTTGTGCATGCCAAGAATCTGAAAGACCAGCCAGATCTCCAAGAATCTGAAAGACCTGAGCTATTTTGTCATCAACTTTGTACCGAAAAACATCAGGGGAGGTAATAGAGAAAAACAGCTCAGACAACTGGAAACAAAATACAATTTAATGTTAGATTCCAGAATCCCTAATGGGCTTAATATGGGGGAAGATCTACGCAACTTTCTGTAAAATATGCCTCTTGGAACTGAGTTAAAACAGAATATTAATCTCCCTGCCAGTTTTTCTACCTTGGAGGGCAACACTATAATTTGTATAATGTATGATTATTTTTGATCCAATTTTTTCCCATTAATTATTGCACTTGCACTTTATAACTAACAGGTTTTTATGGAATAGAGCAGTCTAAGACCATGGTTTCTCTTAGAAAATTAATTTTTAAACAATTTTTTATCCTGTAATCTATTGATATGATGGTTAATATCATGTTCCTCCTTGCTACTAGGCACTGAGTTCATTGTATTTATAGGTAGTACAGACATCATCTTTTAACATTGAGGGATCTATGAAGTATTATGGTTCCTTCATCTATGGCCATTTGGCCGTTATGTCAATGGTGCTAACAACAATATGAATTAACTCTGATTTTTACAGTTTTTTTTGTTTAAGATATCTTTATTAGTTTCACAAGAAGAACAAGTGCCGGTGCGCTACGCAAACATCGGGAACAACCTGGCATAGTAGGATTGTGCTTCTGGCAAAGGAACTGTAAATGCAAATGCAGAAACAAGAGCCCCCCTCCCCTCCTCCCCCCCCTCCCTCTCTCCCCCCTCCCTTCCTCCTCCAAAGAAAAGAAAATCACGCAGCAAAGGCAGTGTAGGCCGGCATGAAGGCTCAACCAGCTACAGAGCAGATGTAACAAGGGTAAGTGGCTGTGGCGGATCAGCTAAGCGCAGGAGTCTAAGATATTTGGGACATGTGAGCTCAGTAAATCCAGACATCAGCAACGGGACTAGCGGGCCCATAGTTTATGAAAGGAAGCCCCAGGGTTAGTCAAGGAGAGAGAGATCTTCTCCATCCTCAAGATAAACCACAGTTTGTGTAGCCAGCCCAGCCTAGTAGGTAGCACCGCAGACCCCCAGTGAGTCGGAACGTTCTGTACTGCTGCTCCCACTGTCAGTGCCATTTGTTTACCTCGCCGGGAATGAAGCGGGAAAGTAACAGCGTTGGGAAGGCCAAGAAGAATATAGGCTGGAAATCTCGGGATCTGAGTCTCAAAATGGGAGTCAATCTCATCCAGTGTGTGTGACCAGTACGCTTCTAAGGAGGGGCAATCACAGAGCAAGTGAGTGAGGGTGCCTTGAGCGCCACACCCCCTCCAGCACAGCGGACTTCGTGAGGGGTTGCTTCTGTGGAGGCTGACAGGTGTCAAATACCAGTAGGTGGCCAATTTAGTGGATTTTTCAATAGATGTCATGTTACGGCCGTGCGACGAGTCCGATGGTAAATATCCTTCCACTCTTTTGAGGAAAGTTTCCTTCCTAGCTCACCCTCCCACCTCAGTTGCCCTGCAGTCTTTGAAGCATCCGAGGGGACCCTCAAAAATTTGTACAGATCCAACTTCAACCACACATCATTGTGTCTCGTAATCAGCCACTTCTCAAACGGCATCAGCAGCCGCTCCGCCCCTTCCCGCACCCCCTCCTGGAGCACCCAGTGTCTGATTTGAAAATAATGGAATCGCTCTGTTTCTGACAGTCCGAGATCATTACGAAAGTCTTCAACCAGGCGCAAGCCAGAAAGGTCGAAGAAATGCCCAGTGGAGCGAGTAGCTTCGGTCGTCCACTGTTGGAATTCTCTATAGTCAAGGCCGGGTGGGCAATCCGGGTTTTTCACAATAGGCATAAAAGAGGAGGGGAGCGTTGTGAGCCCTCTCGCAAGGGCAGTCCAGTCCCAAGCATCAATGATGGGGCGGGTCACTTCCGATAAATATAGACTACGATGGCGATGATGTCGGGGCAAAAAGGGAACGCCCCAAAGAGTGCGAGATGCAAGGGCTCTATCCATAAACAACCAATGCTTCTCATACTCTGGCTGAGTCCACTCCACCAAGGCCCGCAACTGCCCCGCCCGCCAGTATGCCACAAGATCTGAGATACCCACTCCCCCTTCCAACGGATCCCTGTAGGTGAGAACGCGTCACATCCTAACTCTGTGGTCCCGCCAGATATATCGCTCTATGTTCCTCTGCAAGGCCCGCAGAACGCCGACAGGGGGCGTCAGTGGGAGGGTATGAAAGAGGTAAAGAATTTGAGGCAACAACACCATCTTCACCGCCGCCATGTGGCCGAGCCAGGAGAGAGTGAGGCCTCCACCTGCAAAGTGAAGTGCATACTTGTTTCAGTAGGAGCGAGTAGTTCACCTGCTGGGTGAGGGAGATGGTGTGTGCCACCTGGATCCCCAGATATGAAATGGTATCTTGGGCCCACTGAACTCGAAAATTCTGCCGGAGGAACGCCAGTGTCTCCGGCTTGAGGGATAGGTTAATAGCTTGTTACTTATGCACATTGATCTGAAAACAAGGGCAAAGTGAGCTAGTTCATCCAAAAAGGGCAGTAAGGAATCATGAGGATGCTCCAGGGTCCCCACTACATCATCAGCATAAATGCACAGTTATGCTCAGACCCCCCAAAGGGTATCCCTCAAATCAATGGGTCATCTCAGATGCGTTGGGCCAAGGACTCCATCTACAAAGCAAAAAGGAGCGGCAACAGCTGGCACCCTTGCCTGGTCCCCCTACATATTAGAAAGGCCGCTGACGCCACCCCATTCACCCGTACTGTGGCTGTGGGATTCATATAGCACTGGAAGATCCAGGCTATAAAACGCGAGGGAAGGCCAAAATGAAGCAGGTTTGCTCGGAGGTACGACCAGTGAACCCTGTCGAACGCCTTCTTGGCGTTGAAAGAGAGGACCATACGTTCCACTGGGAATCGCTCAGATCGATCCAGAAGATGGAGAAGGCGTTTAGTATTATCCGAACATTGCCGCCCGGGGACAAAACCGGATTAGTCAGGGTCTATCAACCTAGGGAGGCATTAGATAGCCGCGTCGCCAAGATGCTTGTGAAGATCTTTAAGTCTACGTTAAGAAGCGATATAGGGCGATAGGAGCCACAAAGACAGTGATCCTTCCCCGGCTTGGCTATTACAGTTAGTAAAGCTTCCAACATAGAAGAAGGGAGGGAAGAAGACTCGGTCACCCCTATGGAATTAAAATCCCGCGCGAGGATAGGGGCCAGCTTGCCACAGAATTTCTTATAAAAACCTGAGGAAAACCCATTGGGCCAGGAGATTTATGATGCTGAAGACGGGCAATTGCGCAGATAACCTCCTCCACTCTAATGGGGGCTCCCAGTTTCTCTGCCTGAGAAGGCAAAAGTGTGGAGGTGGCCACCTTCTAAAGATATTGAGACAGGGCAGCCGCAGGCAGTACCTGAGCCGAATACAATGAGGTGTAAAATTGTGGGAATGCTTCGACAATCGTCTCAACCTCCTTACACTCCCGCCCCCCAGCGTCTTGTATCAGTGTCACCATATGTGCTTTTCTCTGAGCGTGGAGCCGATTGGCAAGTAGACAACCACATTGATCGCCCACAACGTAGAAAGAGTGCTTAAGGCGTAAAGTGGCGTACTCCGCCCGGTCAATATCTAGACCAGCAAGTTGCACGCCGGCTGTTTTCAACTGTTGCCAAACTCTCTGTGCTCCAGTGCGCTGGTGAATGCTCTCAAACTCCTCTACCTTGGCCATCAGAAGTGCGCGTTTCTCTCTCCTCTCTTTATTGTTCGCAGAGGCAATGCCAATGAAGACCCCTCTAAGGACTGCCTTCATAGCTTCCCAGAGGATCGTCGGAGAGACGTCTGGCATGTCATTCAGAGCTATGTGATCCGCTATGCTCTCCTCAATCTGTTGCACAACTGAGGAGCGCTGGAGCATGCTCTCCCTCAAGCGCCAAAATCATCAAGTAGCTTGCCTTGGGGGAAAATTCAGAGAGAGTCGCAGCGCAGAGTGGTCGGACAATGGGCAGGGAAGGATCTCAATCTCTCTAAAAGTGCTGCGGGAGTAGGTCAGAAGTAAAGACGCAGTCAATGCGGTTATAAGTCTTATGAGGGTGCGAATAGAATGTATAGGTTCGGGTATTGGGGTGTTTTCTGACTCCAAAGATCAGTGAGTCCTGCGTCCGTTAAGAGGTGTTTCCCTACATTGGATAATGATCCCGTTTGACCCCAGCGCTGACCCAATCGGTCCATGTCCCCATCCAGTACTAAGTTAATGTCCCCTCCAAACAGGACAGTTCGTTCCGACAACCCTGCAAGTTCCCGGATAACCGCTTTAAGAAAACTCTCCTGACCAGTGTTTGGGGAATAAACTGAGGCTAGAACAAACGTGTGAGTGTCTAGTGTAAAAGTGTGGGCCAGAAGCCTCCCCTTGATTTCAGCTTGCCTCCCTCCCACCCGGCCCGAGAAACAGGAGGAAACCAAGAGGGCCACTTCTGCAGTTTTGGATGTAGCTGATGAGAGCAATTGAATCGGGAACGCCCATGATCAATGGCGATGGGTGTCAGCTGAGATAAGGTGTGTCTCTTGAAGTAAGCATATATGAGCGTCAGTATTCTCCAAATAGGACAACAGCGCCCTTTGTTTAGTGGGACTGATAAGGCTTTTCACATTCAAGGATACAATACGAACCTCAAATACCATAAGGGTGGCAAGGTATGTCTAAAGCAGTGGATCACCCTCGGCGGAGGCGCTTTGGCCGGGACAGGGCCCCCAACTAGGAGCATAGCACGATAACAAAGAAAGAGGAGAGTACTCCATAAAGAACCAAGAAAAAACCCCATTAAACAACTCCCCAAAACCAACAGACCCAAAAGAACGGTCATAGATGGAGTTCACAAGAGTCCCAGGCAACCACTTGTGGTGAGATGTGGGATGGATAGCAACGGTGCCCGCCGCCCCCCCAAACCCAGGCCCATCCCAAAGTGCTAGATCAGTCCCACCCGAGGTCAAACTAAGAGGCGTAGGCGTACCGCAGGGTGGCAACAAACATCTGAATCAATCAGGTGAGAGTAGAGGTCTCCGAAAAAGAGCGAAGAACCACTGATCGTTCTTTAGCCATACTTTCGGTGTACGGGCGAAGAATCGGTCTCGAGCTCTCCACTTTCCACCAGCGGCTACTGTCATCTCATGGAGAGGGGCTTGCAGGGTTCTCCGGAACACCACAGGTCGCCCCCGTGTTGTGACGGAGAGAAGATGCTTCTTCCACTGTGCCGACCTGATGCAGCCTACCCTCCCACTTGAAGATGAGTCTAAATGGGTGCCCCCAAGGGTAGGCAACGTCTTTGGAGCAGAGAAATGCGGTAACATGCCGGAAACCACGTCTCTTCTGAAGCGTGGAGGCAGCCAGGTCCTGATAAAATAGCGGCTTACAGGAGCGGAACTCGATAGGGTGTTTCGTCCGCGCCTCCCGCAGGATACGTTCCTTGAGCTTAAAGTCATGAACGCATGTCAGGATATCAGGCGGGGGTGCCGTCGCCGACCTCCTGGGGCTCACTCGGTGCGTGCGATCCAGCCAGATCTCCAAGTCAGGAGGACCTCCCAGGACATGCCGAAACAGATCTACGACAACTGCCTCTATGTCCGGAGCGTCCAGACCCTATGGCACCGCTCGGATCCTGATATCGTTGTGGCGTGAGCGGTTTTCAAGGTCTTCCGTGTGGGTCTGGAGATCTAAGTGCTGCTCATGGAGGCGCAGCACCTCTTGCTGAAGCTGAGTCAGTTCTTCATATCTGGCTGCGGTCTGGTTCTCGAGGTCATCCACCCTTCCACCCACTGAGTCCAGATCCCTACACATCTCTCAGATCTCCGACGAGAGATCCCTTTTCATGGCGTGGAACTCCTTGGTGAGGCCTGCGAAGAGTGACTCCAAGATCGAGCGCGTGACTGGACCGTCGGTCTCCGCCGGAGCCTGCTTGTCAGCTGCCTCGGCGGTTCGCGATGGAGCGTCTACCCCTCCCATGGCAGATTTGAAAAATAGATCCTTAACAGTCTTGTCCTTCCAATTCCTGGAGTTCGCCATGCGGGTGCGACAGCTAAGAGGGGACAAAGTAATTCCAGGAACCCTTGGGTGGTACTCCCGCACCGCACTAAGCCAATGTCATGGGGAGAGTAGCAGTGCTCTCACTTATGCACCACTGACCAGCTATGTCGCAGGTAGTAGTGGCAGTCCTGGGAAGACGGAAGAAGAGCTCTCCCAATGTTGGCCAGGCACAGAACAGGATGTGGGTGTGCAGGATAGCAGCCTGGATGTAGCTAAGCCCCTAGTCCAACATCTGGAGCTCGAAAATACCGTTCGGGCTCTCTGAGAGGGCAGCCGGTTATCTGCTATGACCACCCCGTTGTGTAGCAACCCCCTGATCTAGGAAAGCTCCCAGGCTGCACCGATGCTCCGGGTGTTATGCCACCAATCAACCAATCAGTCACGCTAGCTGGCTGGGGAGAAGCCAGCTGTTCTCCTAGGGAGAGCACAAGGGCACCGCTCCACCTCTCCCGCGTCACGGGTCTCAGTCAATCTCCTCACCTGGCTCCTCACGCCCCTGCCAGGCACTCAACACCTGACCGTGCCATCTCCCTTGGCGACAAGCTAGGCTCAGGACACGAGCCCCACACTGCTATCGCTAGCACCTCACCGCAGTGGCTAGTAGCTACGCGCTGGCAGGTCCATCTGCACCTGGCCCCTCAGTCTCCACCAAGCTCTCTCCACCTCTCCAGTGGTGTCGGGCCCATCTGCTCCTTGGCCCTCCTCCTTGCGTCGGCCGGGTCTATCCCCCGCACTCCGCTGGGTCACCTACCAGGGGAGCAGCCACCAGCTCTGCAGTCGAGCAAAAGCCCTGCACATCCCAGACACACCATCTGCAAACAGGCACCACAGCACTCCAACAGCCTAGCACCCGGCTGCCATCTTAGTGTAGATTGGGTCTCAGCACATCAGCAGCTCGGATTCCGACCCCGGGCAATGGCAACCCCTTCTGGGCCACCAAGACTCACCGGGGCGGTTTCCAGTCACCGCGGCGCCTTCTACTCCGCGCTGCACTCCACTTTCTGCCCCCGCCGGCGTTGCTGTTCCTCAGACGGAGATGGGGGCCGCCATCTTGTCAAACCACCGGGACACACCGCCGGCATGACGACTCCACAGGATCTCCTCTGCGAGGTCCCCGCAGCAGGGCTCCAGCAGCCGCACTTCAATCTGGGCTCAATAGGGCTGCACGGAGCGACCGCAGCACCCTCCGCCACCACTTTCCGACAAACGTCGTCAATGCCAGGAGCGCCGGACAGCCTCGTCGCGGCCGCCTCGGAACTCGGGCGCTAAACCCAGATGTCCTCCCATCCACCTGCTGGTTCGTGATTAGGTAAGGGTCACAGAGTGTTCCCGTGACTTTATTTGCTGAGGGGGACACTCTAGGCAAAGCTGTGCATAGAAGGCCTCGGTCACGGGCAGGAGCAGCAAGCAGGAAGATCCTACTCGTCCGCCATCTTGGACACGCCCCCCGATTTTAACAGTTTTAACTATATTGTGTGTTTTATATGGAAATATTTTATCGTAATTTATATACTTGATCTTAAAGCATATTTATATGTTTTTTTGCTAGTATTTACGATTTACCATATGAATTGGATCCAGGATTTCCTCTGTTCCTCAAAAAGACACAGCACTCACGGGGGAGAGTCGTAGATTTTGAAGAGTCAAAAATAAAATCTACGACTCTCCACCGTGAGTGCTGTGTCTTTTTGAGGAACAGAGGAATACGTGGAGCGTGATATATACACACACATATATGTGTATATATATATATATATATATATATATATATATATATATATATATATATATATATATATATATATATAGTCATATCATGAGGTAACATAGCGCTTTACCAAAGAACAAATAACGTCATGCTGAATTTAAGTCCTCCGTAAAGATAATACATAATATGTTTGTCTATACATTAAGTAGTCAGATGCGTTGAGTCACATACCTGTTTGTCATCAGAATGAATCAACAACTTTGGGGAAGGAGGAGCAGTTTTATGATGCTAAAATGGGGCAGACAGAAAGGTAACAAATATTAATAGTTAAAGAGAGAACAGTGAGCAGCAAAATGTCAGATTTCCCTCATATATTGCCTTACCAAGGGGAGAGGATCTTGTAGGACTTCATCAATAGCTGCACATACTTCTTCGGTCTGCTGCCTGAACTGTGCTGGAGAAAACATCTGGGAAAACAAATGGTAAAGATCAGCATATGAAATGAAATTGTAATGAGTAGCAGAGGAAATAAAAATGAAAAAAATTACTTCAGAGTATGTATCAAAGATGTCTCCTTCATCATGTGGTGACTGTGCTGGCTCATCTGTTGCCTATTGAGAAAAACAAATATTTTGTTATTGGAAGCATTCACTAAATAGTTCATGAACATTCAATAAGTTTTATGTTGCAAACAATTATAGTTAGTGTTCAGATTACGTGTATGTCTCACAGCAGTAAGAGTATATCTAGTGAAAAGGGTCCAGATGCTACTTCTACGAGATAGAAGCTGCAACTTTCAGAGAACATCATTTGGCTGTGCTCTGTCTTAAATTCACTAGTTGACAGATTGCTTGGATACCAGGGCTTTAAGTGGGATGCAAAAAAGTGGTGACCTCTGTAAATAAGTGACTGAAAGATGTAAACTTGTTATGGTATGTTAAGGTATGGACCTTTATAGAGCTGTCAGACATATCACTCTGTCAGGGTCTTATGTTGCTGATGACTAAAATGTTAGAAGAATTGTTGTCACAGAGTAAGAGGTACTTTCAAACATCTAGGTTTTAAGCCCTTTTTAGGTCGAGCCTAGAGTCAGCGTGCAAGCACAGGTCTGGTGAAGATATGCTGTAGTTCACTACATGAGGGAAGCCATGCTCACTGCCTCACCAATATTTTCATTGGCTTGGGTCTTTGTCCTTCGTAAAGGCTGTCTTCTGATTGATTATGAGGCTTTTTAGTCCCTCCTTATTATGGCCATGTCGTCATTTGTACCCTTCCATGGCTACAGGCCCCTTTACTTCTAGTGTTACACAGTACGGTGTGTGTAATTTAGTCTGTGAGCGCTATTTTATCCGTGCCTTTCCACTGTTGTATGGCGTTTTAGGATCCGAGCGAAATTTACTGATTCATGCCCTTATGTAGGTATAATTCACATTGCCCTTATACAGACATAGAAATCATACCCATATTTAGACATAACCAAACGAGTCCAAATACAGGCATGGCTAATTCCACTAGTTCCAAAAAGCCACAACGATTTCTTGGAAAACTCGGCTTCAGCAGTCAGGGACATCCCCTAACTTTAATATTGATTTGTCCTAGAAATCATGGCGTTTTCAAAGAACTACCAGTCACTTTATGTTCTTTGGTGACGTTATTATGCCAGACTTTACGTCAAACTAGGCACCCTCAGGGTATAAATATGCCTCCACTTGCCCTAGCAAACACACTGTGGTTCGGAACAGCTCGACTACCTACTTGCCCGACGCAGCTCACTACAGCAAGTGCCAAAGGAAGCCGACCCTCCAGTTGACGCACTGATCAAGAGGCTGCTTTTCTCTCGCTGAGAATCCAGCTCTAGTGTTTCCAAGCTCCCCTCGCAGGGTGCTGGGAAATCGAGTCCCGAGACAGAGATAACAGACCTCCTTCATTCTAAAACAAAGGTACGGAGCTGATTAGACCCTAAGCGAAATCTTGAATAGATTCTTGGCAAAGAAAACTAAACCTATGCTACACCTCACTTACTACTTCTCTCGTACTAGACTTAGGTTAAGTACATAGGGGTAGGCGTATTTTAGGAGCACCAGTTTAGTACTTTTTAGCTTTGTTATTTATGTATGTATTTATCTATGGTCTAGAAACCACACAATGCTTTTACAGTATTATTTTATAATACTCTTCTTACTGTACGCATTATACTTTGCAACCAGTATAATGATTGTAGCAGTTCACTTTACTTGCATGAGAAAGAAGACTGTTCAATAAATACTTTTATTGAAAACGCCCGTCTCTCTATTTCTCTGCACCTCTGATGAAACGAAGCATGCACGATTGACTGAGTAAAATATCTATCTATTGTTTCCACGATATTCTTTGGGAAACAAAGTTGTCATGTTAATACAGTTGTCAGACATTAATCCCTTCTTGTTTATTCGATAAAGTTTCTAGTGACCTCTGAGCTAGCTGACACAATTAAGTCTAATATATTCGATAGAGACCTAGTAGACATAAGACCTACGTCACATCTATAGGATTTGTTATTCCAATGCGTAGAGCCTATTGGGAAAATAGGAACTACACTACACCACCCCCTCCCCACCCGCACTCCCATGGACCGTGCCTTCTTGCCCCCTTCTCTCTTCTCCCCTGCCCGCACTCCCGTTGTCCATGCCTTTGCCCTCCCCCCGCCTGCACACCCATTGTCCATGCCTCCACGGATTTCCCAAATCCAGGTGACTTATGACCAGTCCCTCTACCAGGGCTTTCCCGGGCTGCAGTGGGATCCATTGGAAACATTTTTGTAGCATACGCATGGTTCTCTAACAGGTACCCAGAATATGGGTTGCCTGGTTCTTCATCAACAGTATTTTTTTCGATTATTATGTCTAGGTTTCATATTGTTGTTTTGGGGGAGGGGCAAGGGCCAAGACTAGTCAGCCACGAGTCATCTGACCAGTATTTCTGTATTTTCCCAAATAATATAACCTCCTTCTTGCTTTAATTAAGTCTTAAACAGTTTGTTTGCATCCAGTTGGTAATATGATTCATACTGCTTTTGACTCTGATTTTAGTGTCAGCTGGATTGGGTGCCATTGTTAATACCAGTTGAGTGTCATCTGCTTACGAAACAACATCAAATCCATATGATCTGATTACTCTTGCGAGTGGGGCAATGTATATAATAAACAGCATGGGACTTAGTGCAGACCCCTGAGGCACTCAATGGCTTTATTGCAAGAGATATAGGATTCTAGTTGAACTGAAATTGTCTGTCTTTTCAGGTAGTTCCCCAACCAGTTGGGGGCTTTTCCTGTGACCTCAATCTCCTGTAGCCTTTGTATTAAGAATGTAAGAGAAATTGTGCAGAAAGCAGCTGATAAAATCTAATAAGACCAGCATTGCTGCCTGTCCCTTGTTTAGTGAAAGTCTAATTTTGTCTACTACTTCTACAAAAGCAGTTTCCGTGCTGTGTCCTGCCTGAAAGCCTGACTGGGAGGGGCCGAATAGTTGACTGCTTTCTAAATAAGCAGTGCGTTGTCTGTTGACCAGTAATTCCTTTGATTTCCCAAAATAAGGAAGCAAGGAGATAAGTCAGAAATGACCTAGTACGTTATGATCTGGAGTTGATTTTTTAAGTATTGGTTTGACCCTTGCTGATTTCCATTTTGTTAGAAAAGTTGTTTCCAGGTTTAAAGACATACTCTAGGAGGTCTGTGAGGTCGGCACAACTACACAGGGTATTCGGGCTAGAGGGGTAGCACTGCTAGCCAAAGGTAGAGGGTATAATTTTATCAGAACAAAATTGAATAAATTAGGCAGGTGGGTGATCTCAGAACCGCACACAGGGCAATCTTTACCAATGACCATCTGCTCAATTTATGGGAATAATAGCGATGACCCCCTCGGTAATTAATAATGTCTCTAATGAACTCACTAATTGGCCGTTACCTGTTATAATCTGTGGAGATCTTAATATAAATCTTTCACATGACTGGTCAATAAAAGATGACTGGCATTACCGTGGACGAAAATCAAAGGTGTTTATGACAATCAAAGAATTATGTATCACCCACGGGTTAGTGGATGCGTGGCAGACCTCGAACAGTAACCCTAATGATCCAGGGTACACATTTTATTCAAATCCGCATCATACACATGTCAGGCTGGATTACTTTTCAATCTCTAGTTCATTGAAAACCTCCTCTAAATTAGAAAAACTACCCCGTATCATGTTGGATCATAATCCTTTACTACTCACAGTTGAGATAACATCTTTGACACAGACACCACAAACCTGGACATTTGAGAGATCTCTTCTCCTTGAGAATGAATATTGTAACCACATGAGAAGCTGGATACCTAACTTCTTAGCGGTGAATACCGGGAGCACAATGGTAGATTTTGTTTGGGATGCCCTAAAAGCATGAATTAGGGGAGAAACAATACAATACTTACTCAGGACTAACAAGTGTGCAAGAGAATCATTAAAATTGTTACAAGAAACTTTAAAGGGGGTGGAAGAAGATCTTATAAGGGTAACAAGAGGCTCTTTTACCACAGAAGAGATAACTAATGCTCAAATTCAGGTTGCTAAAGCCAAAGCAGCAATCACAAATGTATATACCATCAAAGCAGTTAAAAACGCTACTGTTCACCGTGAAAAAATATATGAGGTTAGCGAATCAGTTGGTCAGCAATTAGCCATCAGGATGAGACAGCAGACCTCACAGAATATTATACAGGATATCCAGGACCCTATAGATGGCAGAGTATCCGACTCAGAGAAGATTAGGGAAGCTTTTTGGCGCTTTTATAGTTCTTTATATACAAAAGAGGGAGAAATAGATCAAGAGAAAATTACTGAATATTTAGATACAGATACTTGCAACAAACTTAACACAGAAGACCAGGAAAGCTTGGAAAAGGCCCCGGACATAGAGGAAGTAGTAAAAACAGTAACAGATCTCTCCCGTGGGAAGGCAACTGGATTAGATGCTATTCGATTGGAATCTTATATAGTATTCATGTATCAGCTTCAAGAAATATTGTTAAACTTATGCCTACATTTATTTAGAGGAGGGCAACCCCCTTACTCCTGGTCAAGGGCAAAAATTGTTATATTCCCCAAGAAAAACAAACCCCCGGACCAGTTGGGCTCTTATCGTCCCATTACGTTAATAAATGAAGACTCCAAAATCTACTCTAAACTGCTCGCTAATCGTATCTCATTAATTATACATAAGGTTATATCTAAATTTCAGCATGGCTTTATCCCCGGGAGAGACACTACCAATCACACACGGAGGGTAATCAGCTTATTTGACAATACCCAGGTGACAGGAGACCCAATGGCGTTAATACTACTCAACGCCGAGAAGGCTTTTGACAGGGTCTCCTGGTCATTCCTCTGGCAGGCTATGTCCCGGGTCGGATTCAAGCATGTTTTCATACAGGCAATTCAAAAACTCTACATTAGTCCTCGGGCTATGGTGATGATCAACGGCTGTATCTCTAAAGAACTAAAAATCTCGAGAGGAAC
Organism: Lissotriton vulgaris; assembly: GCF_964263255.1. Classification (NCBI taxonomy): domain Eukaryota; kingdom Metazoa; phylum Chordata; class Amphibia; order Caudata; family Salamandridae; genus Lissotriton; species Lissotriton vulgaris. The sequence continues at coordinate 420,680,478 of NC_141694.1, read as the reverse complement.
TAGGCAGGAATGCCCGTGTTCCCCGTTGCTGTTCGCTATTTACATTGATCCGTTTATTAGGAGATTGGAATATAATAGGAATATAACTGCTATCTCGACACATGGATATTCAACAAAGACTCTTGCATATGCCGATGATATCGCCATTGTCACTGCTAATCCAAACTTGGCTATGCCTACTATTGAGCTGGAGGCTGTAAGATTCGGAAAAGTTTCAGGATATGCCCTGAATCAAGGGAAACCCCAAATAATTATCAATAACAAATGTGATATGGCAGATCCACGCATAACAGAATCAGCTACTTATCTAGGGGTCACTGTTACATCTGAATTAGGGAAGATAGCCAACCTGAACCTAAAACCCTCACTAAATAAAATACAAAAAGATCTCCGACGTATTAATAATTTACATCTCTCTTTGATAGGACGGGTGAATGCATTAAAAATGGTCTACTTTCCAAAACTCTTGTACATATTTAGAGCCATTAATCTAGAAATTTCAGACCAGTGGTTTAAAAAAATGGAGCGTATTTTCACGAACTTTGTCTGGTCGTACACACAGCCCCGCCGCGCCTATAAACTGCTGACACTTCCCAAAGAAAGAGGAGGATTAGCCCTTCCAAATCTTAAGTTATATTACTGGGCAACAGTTTTGTTATATAGTCATGAACTCTTTCATCTTGATGGGACAGGGACAGATGCGAATAATGATGCCCCTTCAATCCACCAAATAATACTGGGCGATAGAAGCACTGGCTATCTGTGGAGATATCTCTTCGATAGCTACCATAAAAAAGTGAGATTAAAACCACTCATAGGAACCTTCAAGGTTTGGAAATCTGTGAGGAAAATGATAGGTTTGGGACGCTTATCTTTCTACACCCCCATACAAAATAATCCCTCCTTACCAGAAATATTTAAAGATACCTACATAAATAGGTGGAATACAGCCGGAATTTCTGATATAGGGTGTTTTTTTTCCTCAGAGGGGCTACATTCTTTTGAATTTTTGAAAGATAAGTATCATTTGGAATGGAGAGACTTCTTCAAATATCTCCAAATAAGAGATTTTCTTTCACGACGTATAGAGGGAGAGGGCACCCTGATTAAAAACGCCATAGCCGACATTCTAAGCAACTCTCAGAAAAAACTCAGGATTGGGGGGTTAAATCAGCTGTTATTGATGCATATTACAGATGATATGCAGAAAATCACTCAGAAATGGCAAAGTAAAATCACTATTCCCACAGAAGAATTTCATTATGCATATGGCCTTTCGCAAACTGTTCTTATGTCGACGAAACTGCAAACACAATTTTATAAAATATATTTCTTTATGTATTATACTCCGGACAAAATTGCTAAATGGGGCAGTGGGAGAGGTACATGCTGTTTTCGATGTAATTTACCAAATGCGGATTGTGTACACATCTTCTCATCCTGTCCCGGTTTAACTCCTCTTAAGTCAAAAATGTAACATTTCCTGTCATCGATTCTCAAAATAGTGGTTACCCTATCTGATCAAACAGTTGTTCTGGGCGTAACAAATCGTACCAACCAGAATTTTGGTCATTAATTGATTTTTATCTCGATGACAGTACTAAGAATTTGCATAGCATCAGCCTGGCTAGATCCCTTTGCCCCCTTGTATCAACAGTGGTTTTCAAGAATGTTAGCCATCTTTAATCTAGAAATAGCAATATATAAAACAAAAGGTAGGAAGGGTAGGACCAAAGGGTTAAGAATCTGGTCACCTTTAATAGAATGGTCTCAATCTCAATTACATATATGGTAACAATCTGGTTGTAATGATTTAACTGTCACGTATACCTTTGTAACCTGAAGTTCATCCGTTTTTGAATGATTATCTGATAATGCTTTAGTTTACATTTTACTTTTATTACATATATGCTTTATGGTTTCCTTTTGTTCCATATACAACCTGCCCGACCGGAGGGGGGGGGGGGGGGGAGGGTGTTGTTATATATGTTGTGTTGTCTTGTCTTTTTTTGTATAAAATCTAATAAAGATATTTAAAATAAAAAAAAGGAGGTCTGTGAGGTATTTAAGGAGAACCGGGGATAGGGCAGCCAAGATATAGGGTGGAGCTAGGTCTTCTAGCGATCCTGACCTAATCTTATTTAAAGTTATTCTAACCTCCTTCTTGGTTAATGTGGTGAACTCATCTAGTTTTGCTGAGCAGCTGATTTCCTTATTGTCATCACCTAAATGTACTTCTTCTGCTATGCTTTTGGGGAAAGTGTTATATATTTTATATATTTTTTCCTTAAAAGTGATAAAGAGTTTCTCTCCCTTGTCTTGTGAGGCTGGAATGGTAGTCTGACAATATGTAGGGTTTGTAAATTCTTTTACAATTTTATATAATTCTGTATGAGAATTAGCTGCAGTTTCAATTGTATTTATAATATGTGCTTTCCTGTTTTTTTTGTGATGTTTTTTAAATATTGCCTGTGCTTTCTTTTATAGGCTTGACTGTCCTCCATGGTTTTTGTTACTCTCCAATTGCGTTCGTCTTTCCTATTTGCTGTTTTTTCTTTTTTTAGGTAGTAACTCAACTAAGGTGAGGTTTTCACTTTGTGATTGACTTTACAATAGTTTTTTTGTTACTGGGGCTATTTTGTTTAAGATAATATGATTGATTTCTTGAAAGTGTCTAATGTTTGTAGATGTCCTGATGGCCAGATAGTATAGGTGAACTACAGTGTGAGAGGAAGTAAACTTTGTTTACTTTTCTGCAGGATCTAATTTAATTCTGACTAGATAAGGTGCTTTTGCAGGTTGGAGATACTTATAGGTGGAACTTTAGTAGACTGTGAATTGACCAGATCAATGGGACGTGCGGGATCACCCTGATTTTGAATTATTGGTGAGCAGGAGCTTTAAGGTGTGCCCTGCCATGTACAAGGGTCCGATCACCCTCTGAACCAGCCCTAGGTTGTTAAGATTAGTGATTAATTGCCTGTATTACCGCCTAAAGACAAATCTGCACGATTGTTAAAGTCTCCTATGAGTAGAAAGTTTTCTGCAGCCAGTATGTGTGGGTCAATAAGTTCTGTAAATTTACTGCTAACGTTAGTCTTGGGCCCTGGGGGTAAAATAGACAAGAGCACCTCTCCATGATCACCTGTTTAATTGATTTATTCTGAAAATACACAGCTTGATCCAGTTAGCTGTGAATAGTTTCTCTGTGCTGATCGTTAGTCTTTCGCTATATGCTATGGTGAGGATGCCCCGTCTTTTTATGTGTCTTAGTCTAGTCTTATCAATTTATATTCTTTGGGGAAATCCCATTGCTACGTCAGGAGTGGCTGTGGCTTGTATCCAGGTCTCAGTTATGAGACAGATGCCAGGTTTTTCTGCATCTAGTAAACTCCATACCTCTAATGCATGTTTAGGGATGGATCGTGCATTGAAATAAAGCCCCACTATATCTTTGTTCTGTTTCTCTTTCTTCGTTCCGTCAGCACTGATTTCTGATGGCCATTGGGAAAGGATAAACTTACATTGGCTGCAGTTAAATGGTAATTCACAGTTTGGGGGGAGATTGGGTGAATGTTCGGTGTTGCACCTAACTTTTAATTTGTTGTGCTCTTTTATTAGTTTGAGTTTCCTACTTGAATAAAAGTGTAGTACCATTGTTTAAGAGCTGATCAGTGATTCTTAGGTCACCGTTGGAGAAAAGTGAAAAAAAAAGAAATTGTGCAGGGATTCTGGAGGCTGGCGGGCCAGGTGCAGATGGGCTTGCCTTTGGTGCGGCACTGGCACTGCGCTCTGCGTGTCTATCCTCTTTCCTGCTATAAATAGGCAGGCCTGTTGCGAGTGATTGGGTGAGAAGGTGGCCATTAGAACACTATTCTCCCCGTCTGGTGGTATTCACTTCCTGTCAAGTGAGAAATGTCCCTCCGCTAGGATGTGAAGAGACCTGGTTCCTGTACAAGGTATGGTACAATATTAAAACAATTTCCCAGCAATTTAAAAACACTTTTCTGAGAAAGAATTCAAAATTTACTTTGAGCTATAATGAAAATAATTTTGTGCATGGCTTCTGTCCCACTTTAAAGGAACAGTTATTTTTTACCTTACCTGGTATTTCTGAGCTCTAGAAAGATCTAACACTTTGCTAGGCTTCTATGCCCTTTCCTGCCCTAAATAGGCAGGCCTGGTGGGAGGGAAAGGGTGGTATGGTGGCCACAAGAGCGCTAACCTTCCCGCCTGGTGGTATTCACCTTTTCAAGTGAACAACGTCCCTCTGCCCAAACGGCACCAGCCTTGGCAGAACAGGGACTGACAGGTGGGACTAGGAGGATGTGAAGACAGCCGGTTTATGTACAAGGCAGGAACCCACATAGAGCAGTTGCTGAGTTCCGCAGAGATCCACCATGTGCCCCACCCCCTTCAACAACTACATGAACCTGCTTGCAGTCATCATTAGAAGCCACAATCTCAACATTGTCTTCTACGCCAATGACACCCAGCTGAATCGGTCCCTCACAGGCATGCCCACAGCCACCAAGAGCAACTTCCACAATGGGATGAAGGCAGTGTCCACCTGGATGATGAAGGACAGCTGCCTCCAGCTTAACTCAGACAAGACCGAAGTCCTCATCCTGGGCTCCACCCCCTCCACCTGGGATGACTCCTGGTGGCCCGCAGCACTCGTATCCCCTCACATCCATGGGCCATGCACAAAACCTCGGCGTCATCCTGAACTCCATGCTCTCAATAAACCGCCAAATCAACGCTGTTTTGTTATATCTTCAAGTGGATCCCTACCGAATCCAGGATAATGGTCACCCATGTGCTTGTCAGCAGCAGACTCAACTATGGCAATGCACTCTACACAAACACCTCCCAGAAACTCCAAAAGAAACTGCAGAACATCCAGAATGCTTCTACATGACTCATCCTGAACCTTCCACGCTGCAGCCACATCACTGGCCACCTGAAAGAACTTCACTGGCTACTCATAAACAAAAGAAATACCTTCAAGCTCCTCATGCACACCTACAAAGCCCTCCACAATGCCAGACCTGCATATCTCAACCACCGCCTCTCCTTCTACACTCCCACCAGACATCTCTGCTTCGCCCAACTGGCTCTGGCCACCATCCCACAGATCCTCAAAATCCAGGTTGAAGGAAGATCCTTCTCCTACATCACTGTGAAGACCTGGAAGTCCTTGCCTCTGTACCTCAGGCAATCACTATAGCTGTCGCCATTCAGGAAGAACCTCAAGACCTGGCTCTTTGACTAAACCGCAGATCCACCCTCCAACACTCAGCACCATGAGACCCTCATGTGTGAATAGTCGTGCCTTATAAGAAATCTGATTGATTTATTGATTGAGCAAAGCTTCAAAGGGGCAAGCATAGAGGTCTGTACCTCTCAAAGTCCAAGGAAAAGTGTACAACCTCAACCTATGAGAACACTACTTAATACCACAAGAATATTAGGGTAACACCCATTGATCATACCATCAATAGCTCCATTGTCCTGTCCATTCTCATACTGAAGCTGATACATTACCAAACTCTCCCATCACCACCCTGAGAATGGGATGCGGTTTGGGAGCTTCTTGCAACATTGTGGAACAAAATGTGTACGTTAACGCTCTGGTTCACCATGTTCCTTGTCAATGTCTTCTTCTCAGGCGCTCTATCGCTAATACAGGGTTACATTCCCATGTAAACTTATCTGCATATGAAGAACAAAATGCAGGCCAATTCATTCTAACTTAACCTATAAACTCATTGGTGCATATTTAATAGTTTTATGTGCATACAACTACAAATGAAATAATAAATGTCAGTACATGAGATTCAGAATTAGATTCATGTTACATTTGAAAATATTTGAAATAATTTTGAATGCACGAATACATTATAATACCAATGTGAAAACATTACTACATACGTTTAAATAAATAATTCGCATTTCTAGCGTAAATACATTTTAATAATGTGAGGATGGTTCTTATCAAGTGTCTAAGGAGTACCTGTCATTTTAATAATGTGAAAGGACACAGTGTATATGATTCTCAGTTCTACAGTTCTACAGTGAATGCACTTCAGTACTAAGTTCAATGGTAACACTTTGCATTATTAACGTTATAACTCAGGAGTATGCAGTGCTAAGTGTGTTGCAGGGATTTTGCTTTGGAAACAGAACTATGCTTGGGATCACAGAGCATCAGTATGTAGGGACTGAGTCACCATACCACATCAGTACCTATAGAGCCATATCCCGACGTGTTCATAGGGCTTTACCTGCACTCCTAACCTTCCCATAGCAACAGGTAAGTTGGCACCACAGAACACAAAACTCTATTCCTCTCAAGGAACCGCAGTAACAGGTCATTACCTTTTGTTCTTTCACTCCCACATGTCCATAATAAACAACCAAGAGACACGAGGAAAGTCTACAATATTTATTGAAACTATCGTGCTCTGTTGTGTACTAACTGTGCCGCAATTAGTAAACATATGCAACTTAGTGGAGTGATTAGCATTATCAGTAGACTGTACACAATGAGAAGCCCTACCATGGCAAATGCTAAATTTGCCTAAGCCTAACCTCACTAAGTGAGTGCAATGATATATCACTGATCTCTGGGATTAGAGTTGGGTCCCATAACTGGCATTTGCCATTAGCTGGTCTGTATCTCAGATTGCGAACAAGTGGCAAACTCAAACCAGGATCTTTCCTATGCAAGAAATGTCCTCGCTATTTTCAAAATGGCAAGTCTCCGCTTGCATGATTAGAAATGCCATGCTAGAAAATAGCAGCTGTGTCTCTTTGTTATGTCTATATGTGAGATGGTCTAGTGACGGATCACAGAGAAAAACAGGGCACAGTGTTATTCGACCTTGCATGAGATGTGCAGACTCAATCCCAGAAAAACAGCCAAATAACAAAAATCATGTGCAGGCTATTTCTAAAATAATAGCGTAGTACAAAAACTAACATGTTACTTCGTGATGTATGCAAAGTATACACGGCCTACAACCAACAGTTAGGCTAACAAAGGGGAGAACTACAGTGGGCCCTATAGGGAACTCACAACAAGTGCACATATAGGTTGTGTAGCTGTGACATGTAATGGTGGAGTCAATATTATGCTGCTCCAATCCCTCCTCTGATGGCGATTTGAGCCATCACATCCAGATGACAATCTCTTTTTAGATGGGCCTCTCAAAACCTCAGTGGTCTCATACATTTTCATCTGGATTCCACCAGCTGCCATCATAGTGTCTGCTCTATTTGTCCCCTTGTTCCATATCTGTTCTTTTTCTCTTGGTTCTCTTCTTCACTTGTGCCCATTTATATCCCTTATAAATTGCAAACAGAAATTGTTATATGCCTAAGCCCATGTAGCAAAGCAGTTTATTTCTCACATTGACCTCACAAACAACATTTTCAGCGGGTGACCTTTTGCACATATTTGCATGCAATACAATGTTGGATTAGTTTCTCTGAAGCTAACCTTGTTTTTATATATAACTTCCCACAACAATATCACAACACACTGAGCATCATGTACTTGTTCTAGTTTCACACTACGTACAAATGTCATTACTTTCCGAATCCACGGAGGACTATCTATATATCCATAACATCACTAATCTATGCGTACATCACAATGCTGCTTTCTATTATAAAAGAGGAGCATCCCAAAAGATTAGTAGAGGAGACACTCCTGCTGACACGGAGGGTCCTTGCATGCTGAGAAATCACCACGCAGCAGTCTGACATCTTGTGAGTGGTGTCTAATTTGTGACCAAGACTCCTTGGTCCTTCACTCTGTGACATCAGGTAACGGAATTGGAACGCCCCTTGGGAGGATTCTTGGCTCTACACCTAAACACTCTAGGTACGCTTACAGTAGGGTTCGGATAGTGGGAGTTTGCTAGAGTAGTGCCTTGTTTATATGTCTGCCTATATAGATTGTTTAGCACCATGGTAGAACAATATCTCCTATTTACGCTTCTAAATTACAACTATACGCTCCTTCATCAGACTCGGTCCTAGGTACTCTTCTTAATTGTTATAGCAAAGTCTATTTAAATGCCTCCTATAAGTGCACAGTTCAAATTCGCAAATGATGACATCCATGATAAAGTGTCTCAGTCTGTTTAGTAGCAAAACTGTTTCAAAACTCAGTTCAACCATAATGTTCTGTTCAAGGAGGCACAGTAGAATTTAAATTGTAATATTAAAATGACAAAAGTTCTCTCTCCCAGACATTAGCAGCAAGGTATGTCCATCCAGGTGACGGGTACTCTTTCTTTCATTGATTTCCTTGCTACTGGTCCTTCACCATCACAACCAGTTTCCTCAGTATCTTCTGGGATAGGGTGTGGCACATGCATTGAAGGCACTAGTATTCTACTAATTAGAATATAACTGATCCTAGAATAATGATGATTAACTGGGTGGTAAAATGGATAGGCTCGTTTGTGGGACTATCCCATCTCCATGTATCTGCGAGGTCATACTGGTCCACTAGCCAATAAATTGCCTTCCTATTCTGCACGTATGATGGCTAGAATTAGCATGTGAGGCATCTAATAAAGCTAATTGAATACAGTTCAACAATTAAGTATTCCCTTGGTTTGTCCATCAGAGCTGTATGTATTTCAGAAAATACGGCTTGGTCATCCATATTTCATAAATAAATGGAGCATATGTTATGCATGGTAGTTTCTGCATACAGTGTAAATATTACCCACCTCTATGGCAGGTCACTTTTGATGCGTAATTTGGAAGTGAGCTTTGAAAATTGCTGCACCTGGTATTGGTGTACTGGTGGAAGTGTCATAAACTAATTTTTTCCCAGCCCGCTTTTATAGTAATTTATCATTTCCACGTATCCAAGTCTCAGGTAAACAGGGAATGTCTGGTTTCAATCTGTTCAACTCTAGAATTACTTTTTTCTGTTTTTGTCTAGAATTTCTGCCTTTCACATTGATCCGGACAATCATAATCTTATCACCAGCTATAAATAATGTTTCCAGTTCCGAGATACAAGCAACAATTTGGGTTCCATCTGCCTAGCATCTGACACACTCCCTTAACCTTTGTGCTTCCTGGGGGCGAAGGTTGCTTGCAACAGTGATGGCCGCCTGACTTGATAGCTCTGCGTGACCTTTGTTCTATTTATCAATAATCTTGAATCTGCAGTATCCTATCTACCTTGCAACACACCACTGCTTGCACTGTACAGCAGCGAACTCGGGACGTCCCACGACCAGAGTGGAGCGAGCTCTAGGGATCGGAGGTGGGAGGTCTGCTCCGATGTCTGAGGCCGTGGTCTAGAGTTGACGAGCCCTGCCGGGAGCAGTGCAGCTGCCTGGAGACAGCGATAGTGACCGGCGTCCTGAAAGGCTAAACGGAAATCTGTTAAGTTTCCTGAATGGCTATCTTTCAGGACTGAGGACTAAAGAGAGATATTTGCAATAGCGAACTGGTGTAAGACACAGATCAATGTTGTTTAGCTCGTGGCAGCTTACCGTCTAGCTCCAGGCAATATCCACATCTAATGTGAGGGTCTGCTTAAAATTGTTCACCGCGATGCGGGGGTCATGTTGTCACTCCTAGTATCAGTTTGTTATGCTCAGAAAGAAATGGAGATACACGCCGGCATTTATATATACTGGTTAATTACATTAACCCGCGCCCGATGGGAAACAAAACAAAGGCTGGCTTGCGCCTATGGTGGCCGTCTTTACAAACATTATGTGCATTCTTGTCCAGGCACAGTTGGGGAATGCACGTTGTGGGAGAGGGGTGGAAGGGTTGTGAGACTGCTGAATGGTATTTTTTCTGCGTTATCACCAGGTGGAATGATATTACTTTTGTACTTGTTTATATGCCTTGAACGGGATTACAGACCGTACATCCCCCCATGACTGGCCTCACTCACGTCAGAGGCCTTAATGACTATAGGAAGTAAAGGAAGGTCCTTGCCTATCTGGTCAGATTCAAGGTGGAGGTGGCATACTTGCAGGAGACTCATCTGCCTCGAGACAGGCCCATGCTATGTAGCAAGGGTTATTTGGCAATGTACATGCTGCAGGTTTCACCACACATGCGCGTGGGGTCCTTACGTGGGTTAACCATAGATCTTTGCTTAAACTGGAACCTCTTTACACTGACCCGGAGGTACACTGTGTGATATCTAGGTGTAGGGGTAGGGGAGTGGAGCTTCTTCTAGTAAATGTCTACGTCCCAAATTACGACAACCCTGCTTTTTACACTTCCTTACTTGAGTTGGTCCGTAAGTGTGGTGAGGGTGAACAGCTTTGTGGTGGGGATTTTAATATGGGGCTGAACCCATGGAAAGACAAGTTGGGGGGCCTGACAGACCACCTACATCATCAGCGTGAATGGTTGCAGATTTGTTAGTGCACCTTGACTTATGTGACATGTGGCGAAATAGGTTCTTAGACAAGGGGGGCAACACACATTACTCGGCGTACCATAACCTTCACACACGAATAGAAAACTGGTTTTCTGCTAGTCGACTTTATGATCAGGTTCGGCACTGTGAGGTACACCCCCACACACTATCAGATCATGCCCCACTGCTGATAGTGCTTGACACCCCACAAAAAACCATACCCCTTTCAAATGGAGATTTCCACCCTATTTGCTACTGGACGCGGGGTTTAAGGAAGAATTGTCGGAGGCAATTGAACCCTTCTTCGCTACCAATATAGGTTCAGTTGATAGCTTTCAGGTAGTTTGGGAAACATTAAAAGTATACATCCCTGGTATCACAATGACCAAGCACTCTGGGGTTCTGAGATCGATCCGAAAAAGGCTTTCGTATTTACAGAGTTCACTAAAGACATTTGAGAGCCGTCTCCAGGCAGGTACCGATGATGCACTAGTTTCTGAGTTTAAAGCGCAGCTGGCAGAATTCCACGACACTGATGATGCAGAAGTCAAACACCTGTGGAGGTATGCCACAGCGCGCACTTACAGTGAAGGGGAGAGGCCGGAGTCCGTGTTAGCACAGCTTCTCAAAAAAACAGCGGGAGAAAACGATAGTCACAGATATAACATTAGAAGACAGGCATGCCATTGTAGACGAAAAGGAGCTAGCCGGGAGGTTTCGTAGATACTACTTAGAGCGTCATTGGACTCGATGCAACGACTCTGAGTCGGACATATTGGTGTACTTGTCGTACATCAATCTCCCATAGTTAACTAACACACACTGTGAATTTGTTATGAGACCTGTGGAAAAAGAAGTAATTCTTCTTGCATTGTTGAATATGAAGTCGGATGGCCTGACGGTAGCCTCCCTTCTATAAGGCATTTCTGGACTTGTTGCTCCCACGTTTAGCAACACTCTTTGACGATATCTGAGTTACAGGTACTATGCCCCCATCCATGAATGAAGCAATTATTGTGGCTATCTTGAAACCTGGCAAGCCACCGACTGAGTGCCCCTCATTTCGCCCACTTTCTTTGCTTAATGTCTATGCCAACATTTTTGCAAAGATTTTAGCAACTCATCTGGTCCCACTCGTTCTGCTATTGGTAGCACCGGAGCAAGCTGGTTTTGTCCCGAGTAGAAACTGAACCTATATCTTGCAGAGAGTGTTTGGGGCCATACAACACACTAAGGGCCAGATGTAGGAGCCCAAATACCGGTCGGTAACGGCTGAATTAAGCCGTTACCGACCGGTATTTGGTGATTGGGATGTAGGGGCATCATTTTACAGATTCGGTAAATTTACCGAATCAGTAAATTTACCGATTCTGTAAAATACCGAATCGGTAATTTTACCGATTCGGTAAAACCCAGATGTAGGTGGGACTCTTCTGAGTCCCAAAGGCCTTTCAGATTCAGTATTTTACCACCCAATCCAATTGGGTGGTAAAATACCGAATCCTGGTGTGCATGCACATGTGTGCATGCACACCTGTGCAATGTGACACACAGACATGCCCTTAGGGCATGTCTGTGTGCCACATGGCACACAAGTCCCGATTTAGGGTGCTAGAGGGTGTCAAAGTGACACCCCCTGCACCCTTGCACGATTCGGTATTTATCATTTCGGTAAATACCGAATCGGTATTGCCCATTTATTCCTATGGGCTTCATGACCCATAGGAATCAATGGGCAATACCGATTCGGTATTTACCGAATCGGTAAATACCGAATTCTACCGATTCGGTAATTCTCAATTTGGAATTACCTACATCTCCCCCCTTCATATTTACCGACTCTTAAATACCGGATCGGTAAAATTCGATATTTAAGAATCGGTAAATATGACTTACCTACATCTGGCCCTAAGCCCGATATACAGGCAGTGACAGCATTCCTCTATATGGAAAAGGCTTTTGATTCTGTGGACTGGTTATTTATGAGACAGGTTCTGCAGCGGATGGGGGTGGTGGCTGTCTTTTTACAACTGGTAGGGGTTTTATACAATGCGCCCACTGCTAGAATAAAAATTGGCAATCTGGTGACGGACCCTATCTGCATTACCAGAGGCACGTGGCAGGGATGCCCCTTATGTCCTATACTCTACTCGTTGGTTACCAAACCCTTGGCATGCGCACTTCGTGAATATCTTAGATTTAAAGGTATCAGATTCCTAAATTATGAATTGATCGTCTCTGATTACGCAGATGACACCTTACTATACGTCTGTGACCCAGAAAATCATCTCTCCTCTGTGGTGCATCAGGTGGTGCATTTCGGAGTGGTGTCGGGGCTTAGGGTTAATTGGTCAAAATCCGTGATATTCCCACTGACGCCTGCTACTGTTTCGTTCGAGCCCAACTATCCTCTATATTGGACAATGGACACAGTGCGATATCGTAGTGTTTAAAGTAAATTACGGAGTGGCTATCGATACGTTGGATGACAACGTGGAGTGGTGGATTCGTCTGCCACGTTCTCTGCTGGGTAGGGTCTCCATTATGTAGGTGGTTGTTCTCAATAGTTTTTTCCTTCTGTTTCACAATATACCTCTGGTTCTTCCTAGCTCATTCTTCCGCCGTCTTAATTCCTTGCTGCTCAAGTTAGCTTGGGTGGGTAAACAGGTGCAGGTACGTTGGGAAGTACTTACATTGCCATACCATATGGGGGGGCTGGCTGCACGGATCTGGAGCTTAATTATCGAGTCGCCCCATGTGCCCATGTCTATTACTGGATGCACGGTTCTCCTGATACCCCACATCAACACATAGAGAGCATGACGTCCTCTCCCCTGCCTTTGCCAGCTTTGATCTTTTTGCCGCCAATCAATCAATCAGAGTATTTATAAAGCGCACTACTCACCCGTGAGATTCTCAAGGTGCTGGGGGTAGGGTGCTGCTACTGCTCGAACAGCCAGATCTTGAGTAGCCTCCTGAATGTAAGAATGTCCTGGGTCTGCCTCAGGTGGATGGGGAGGGTGATCCAGGTCTTTGTGGCGAGGTAAGAGAACAATCTTCTGCCAGTGGTCTCTGTTCGGATGCGGGGGACGGTAGCGAGTGCGAGGTCGGCTGAGCGGAGTTGGCAGTTCGGGATGTAGAAGATGAGTCGTTTGTTGAGGTATGCCAGTCCGAAGTTGTGGAGTGCCTTGTGTGCATGAGTGATGAGCTTGAAGGTGATCCTTTTGTTGATGGGGAGCCAGTGCAGGTTTCTTAGGTGGGGTGTGATGTGGCTGTGACAAGGGATGTCAAGGATCAGGCATGCAGAGGAGTTCTGCATGAGTAGTAGTCGTTTCAGGAGTTTGGCTGAGGTTCCTGCATATAGCGCATTTCCGTAGTCCAGTCTGCTGCTGACGAGGGTTTGGGTAACTGTTCTTCTTGTTTCGATGGGGATCCATCTGTAGATCTTGCAGAGCGTTCAGAGGGTGTTGAAACAGGAGGATTAAACGAAGTTGACTTGCTTGGTCATGGAGAGAGTGGAGTTGAGGGTGAACCCCAGGTTGCGTGCATGGTGGGTGGGTGTCGATGCTGCTCCCAGGGAGGTCGGCCACCAGGAGTCATCTCAGGCAGAAGGGGTGGAGCCAAGGACAAGGACCTCCATCTTGTGAGAGTTCAGCTTCAGACGGCTGCTCTTCATCCATTCGGTGACGGCCTTCATCCCTTTGTGGAGGTTGTTTTTGGCTGTGGTAGGGTACTTGGTAAGGGATAGGATCAGCTGGGTGTCATTGGCGTAGGAGATGATGTTGAGGTTGTTCAGTCGGCTACGTGGGCCAGGGGTGCCATGTAGACATTTTGGGATGGGGGAGGATCCGTAAGGTATGCCGCAAATGATCTTGGAGGCTTTGGAACGGAAGGGCGGGAAGCGGACACTCTGGGTTCTGTCAGAGAGGAAGGAGGTGTTCCATTCCAGAGCCTTGTTCCGGATCCCTGCGTTGTGGAGACGGGTGTGTAGGGTGCGGTGGCAGATTGTATCGAAGGCAGCTGAGAGTTTGAGTTTAAAAATTCTTATATAGCGCTCTTACACCAGCGGTTTCATGGCGCTGTAACTGGCAGATCTCCACAAGGAACAGGGGAAGAGGACTGGAGACAGGGGACTAAATAAAAGTTTTACTGAAGAAATAAGTTTTAAGTTTCTTTTGAAACTGGGGATATGGGGTTAGGGATCTGAGCTCTAAGGGTAATGAATTCCAGAGGGTTGGGGCAAGGGTGGCGAATTTTGAGCCCCCCCACTTTTTCCGGCGAAACCGGGGGACTGTCAGAAGGAATTGGGAAGAGGATCGGAGCTCCCTGGCTGGCAAGTAGGGGATAATGTCTGAGGAAATGAATGCAGGGGCCGTGCCCAATCTAGCCTGGTAGGTGATAGTCGCAAGCTTGAATTGGATACGTTCCCGAACCGGGAGCCAATGTAAGATTTTCAGGAGGGGAGTGACATGTGAGGATTTGGGAAGCTTAAAGACCAACCGAGCCGCCTGGTTTTGGATCATCTGCAACTGCCTGAGACTATATGCAGGTATACCTGCATATAGGGCGTTGCCATAATCCAGGCGGGAGATGACCATCGCAAGGACGATCAGTTTCAAGGCCTCGAAGGTGAAAAATCGAGAGACCTTGCGGATGGTACGAAGAGAAAGAAAAGAAGAAGAAACCACAGAACTAACCTGGGAGTGAAGGGTAAGGTGGGAGTTGAGTTTGATACCTAGGGTTTTGACAGAGGTAGAGGGGACCAGAGGGGGACCAAGGGAAGGGGGCCAAAAAAGTGAAGACCAGGGACTGGAGCAACCACCCGTCAGCACCAACTCGGTCTTATCGGGGTTGAGTTTCAGGTGGTTGAAATCCATCCAGTCCCTGATGAAAATCATAATAGACTGGAAATTAGAAATAGAGGCAGAAGAAGAAGACAGATTGAAAACAAATTGGAGGTCATCCACATAGTTATATACGGCGACCTCCATTTGTTCTAAATAAAAAATGAGGGGAGAAATGTAAAGGTTAAACAAAAGAGGTGAGAGGGAGGAACCTTGGGGGACCCCGCACAAAACCTTCCGAAAGTCCGCAGAAAAATCACCCAGGCGAACTGCCTGGGTGCGGTCCCTCAGGAAGGAGGATAACCAAACCAGGGCCGTGCCCCCGATCCCCGCCGCCGCGACACGGGAAAGTAAGATGGTATGATCCACCGTGTCGAAGGCGGCAGAGAGATCAAGGAGAACCAGCGCCTGGAATTGATTGGTATCTCTCCCCTCCCTGAGGTTGTCAAGGACCGAAAGGACTACGGACTTCGTAGAGTGTGCGGGGCGGAAGCCAGCCTGATGGGAAGCCAATACCCCATTCTCTTCCACAAAGGTGCTCAGAGACCTGGTGACATGGCGCTCGAGCACCTTGGCCAAAAATGGTAGGAGAGAGATGGGGCGATAGTTGGCTGGGATCGAGGGGTCTGCGTCAGGTTTTTTTAAAATGGGTAAAATAATAGCTGATTTCAAGGGGTTAGGGACAACCCCCTGAGAAAGGGAGCTGTTAAGAAGGTGAAGGGGGGGATCAGGGCAAGAGGTATAAATATGACGAAGTATGTGAGCGGGACAGGTATCAAGAGGAGAGCCAGATTTTACAAGGGGGATTAAAGATGTGAAGGATTCCTTGGTCAGGAGGGGGAGAGAGTTTAATTGTCCGTGCGGAGGAGGGCACTGAGGATCAACAAAAGAGGGGGAAGGTGAAGGGATATTGGCTTTGATAGCGGCAATTTTCTCGATAAAAAAACTTTTCAGAGAGTGACAGAGGGCTTGGGAAGGAGAGGGCTTAAGGGAGGTGCGATCTGAGAAGGCTAGATTCTGAACAATCGAGAAAATTTCCCTTGATTGGTTCTCGGCTGTGAGGATCTTGGAGGAAAAATAGGCCGTTTTGGCGGCCAAGATAGCATTCTTATAGTGAGCTAATAGAGTGGTAAAATCAGCTCTTAAGATGGGACAGTAGTTTCTCCTCCAGGCCCTCTCAGCACGGCGTACCGATAATTTGATGGTTTTAAGGTCATCGGTAAACCACAGATTGGCATCTTTCTCCCGCTTGGAGGTCAATCGTTTCAAGGGGGCAATAGACTCGCTGGCTGAGGAAAGCCATTGTTCAATGATGTTAGCCTGAGCCAAGGTGGAAAGACTGTGTAAGGCAGGGTAGGAAGCACTTAAAAGGGCCGATAAGTTTGCCGGGTCAACTCTGCTCCACGAGCGGACCCAGACATTTTTAGGAAGGGGGGCCCTAGCTGTAGAACTAATAGAAAGAGCAAAAGAAATCAGGTGATGGTCGGACCAAGTGCAAGGAGAAATAGAAAGGGAGTCGACAGGGCAATTCAAGGACCAAATCTGGTCCAAGATATGCCCCTTGACGTGAGTTGGGGAGGATACATGACAAACAAAATTAAGAGATAAAAGTATGTCTGAGAACTCTCTCGAAGATAAACACTCTGCTGGGTCAGAGGGCCAGAAATTGAAATCACCCAGTAGTAGCACAGAAGAGTTATTGACAGAGAGGGTAGCTAGCACCTCCTGGAAGTCAGGGAGAAAGCGTAGAGGTGAGAGGTCCAGGAATGTCAGGGCTGCGGTATCACCATTGTCCACCAGGGCCCTGATGTAGTCGGTGCAGGCGATGAGGGCGGTTTCGGTACTGTGGTTGCTGCGGAACCCAGACTGGGATGGATCCAGGATGGTGTTCTCCTCAGGGTGGTGGGTCAGTTATCCATTGATGATCTCCTCGATGACCTTCGCCGGGAACCAGAGCAGGGATATGGGCCTAAAGTTATAGAGGTCTCTCGGATCCTCCTTGGGTTTCTTGAGCAGGGCGTTGATCTCGGCGTGCTTCCAGCTCTCTGGGAAGGTTGCAGTTTCCAAGGAAGTGTTGAATACCTTATGGAGATGGGGTGCAATGTTGGCGCTGGCTTTGTTGAAGATGTGGTGCGGGCAAGGGTCTGATGGGGAGCCGGAGTGGATGGTGCTCAGGGTTTTTCATGGTGTCATCGTTGTTCATGTTGGTCCAGGTGAGCATGGGGTTGATGTGGATGTTGTTAGGAGGGTCTGGAGTGTACGTGGCTGTCAGGGCAGTCTTGTTGTTGAAGCTGTCATGGAGTTCTGCGATCTTGCGGTGAAAGAAGGTGGCTAGGGAGTTGCACAGGTCCTGCGATGGTGTGATGTCGTTGGTGTTGGAGCTGGGTTTGGAGAGTTCTTTCACAATATTGAAGAGCTCTTTGCTGTTGTGTGTGCTGTTGTCAAGGCGTTACTTGAAGGAGGTTCTTTTGGCGGATCGGATGAGGTGATGATGTCTGCGGATGGCATTCTTGTGGGTTGCATAGCTGTCCGGTGTTTGATCGCGGTGCCATTCCTTCTCCAGTTTTCAGCAGTTTCGCTTGGATTCCTGGTGGTCCGCGGTCAACCAGCTGGCTTTCCTGTCCGTGCGTCTGTTGGAGAGTTTCTTGATCAGGGCAAGAATGTTGGCGCAGTCGTCGACCCATTGCCTGAGGTTGCGGGCGGCAGTGTCGGTGTCGGTGGGTCGGCAGGCGGGCTTCGGGCAAGGGTAGTGTTGAGCTTGTTTTTGGTGAATTTGCTCCAGCTGCGGCAGGGGATCTGTTGAGTGCGGTGGTGCGTGGTGGGTTACTGGAAGGTGAAGTGGATGCAGTGGTGGTCTGTCCAGAGGAGTTCGGTTGTGAGGCTGAAGGAGCTTGTGGAGAAGATGTGGATGTGCCTGTGGCGGGTGGAGTGGGTGGGTGTTATGACGAGCTGTCTGAGTCCGAGGTTGGCAAGGTTGGCAATCAGGGTGGTGGAGTTGCTGTCGTCGTTGTTCTCGAGGTGGAAGTTGAGGTCTCCGAGGAGAATGTAGTCTGTGAATCGGAGGGCATGCGAGCTGATGAAGTCGGCGATGGAGTCGCTGAACTGTGACTGGGATCTGGGAGGTCTGTAGACAAGCGTACCTTTGAGGGTGGTGTTGGGGTCAGTGTGGATCTGGAAATGCAGGTGTTCGGCAGTGCGGAGGGTGTCGTTGGTGCTGGTTGCGACCCTTAGGGTGTTCCTGTGGACAATGGTGAATCCTCCTCCAGCTCTGTTGGCGCGGTCCCTGTGGGTGATCTTGTAGCCGTCCAGGATGGCTATGGCGATGTCCAGCCCCGAGGAGGCGTTCATCCAGGTCTCTGTCAGGAAGGCGACATCCGGGGAGGATGAGTCGAGTGGGTCCCAGAGTTGAACGGCGTGTTTGCGTGCGGAGCGGGTGTTGAGTAGTATGCATCTGAGGTGGTTGCGTCCTGTCTCGGTGGGTGGGTAAGTGGCTTGGAGGCTGGTGAATCTGCAGCTTTGGCAGGAGAAGGGTCCCTGGGTGTGCTTTGGAGTGGCCTGGAAGCAGGTGTGGGATTGCCTGGTGTTGAGAGCGTGGAGGGTGCTGGCATCGTAGTGGTGACGGTCGTCTTTGTGGTGGTCACGAGGACCAGGGTGTCTGGCGCTGGGCGCAGTCCACGCGCGGACAGGTGCAGACGGTCTTGCCTTGGCATGCCAGCGGCGTGGCCGTGCAGTGGACGCCATATAAAGGGAGGTGGGAGGGAGGAGCAGCTGGGGGCAGGAGTAGGGCGGCAAATGGGTGAGCAGGGGGGTGGTGCACAGCGGAGGGAACTGGTAAAGACAAGGGCACTGGGGTCACAGAGGCAAAACAAGGGGGGCACAGATAAAATAGAGGAAAAAACATAGGAGACAAAAATACAGACAGGCAGCAGTATAAAACAGACAAGGCAGTAATACAAGATACAGCAGTACCGGACTACCGAGGCCGAGGGGCCTTGAACCTGCGGCAGCGGCAGTGACCAGCAGCAGTAGCGCAGAGGCACCCTGGTGGAGCTGTGCGGCGTGGGGGAAGTGACCAGCCTGAAGACAGGGTCAAGGGTCACCAGATCGCAGGACGGGAATACTGGACTCTGTGAATGCTACAACGCATGCTTGGCACATCTCCTGAAATTGAAGGTGGTGGCCATATTATATTACCCACACGCACTGTTGGAATGGTGCCTCTGGATGCCCCCCTGTAGGGAAAAAGGGATTACAAAGGTGCACAATACTGTAGAAGTTCCATCTGTTAGTGACTTATTTGTGGGAGGTATGGCAAAGAGATGGGATGAGTTGGTTTCGGAGGGTATGGCTGCTATTTCTCTCACCAAATTTCAGTATCATAGAGCATGTCAGGCTTTAGTGCACATCCTGGGCGGGGACTTGGCAGAACCACCTGATTTACCAGCATTATCCTATATTATTAAGGCGGAGTCCCCACATCGGATGGTTTTCCTGGTCATATAAGCTTTCCATGGACTACAGGGATAATCATTACACTAAATCCCGATTAGAGTGGCAGAGAGACCTAGGCATGGAGATTGATGATACAATGTGGGCCTACTGTTGTGTGAGCATGAAGCGCATATCTTTAAATGTTAGATATAGACTCATACATTTTAAGGGCCCGATTCACAGAACTAACTTAAGGCAAAATCCTAAACTTACTACTTTTGGTATTCACAGAAGTTAGGATTTTGTCTTAAGACAGACTTAAGTTAGGATTTTGTCTTAAGTCTGTCTTAAGTCTGTCTTAGGACAAACTTAAGACAAAATCCTAACTTCTGTGAGTATCAAAAGTAGTAAGTTTAGGATCTTGTCTTAAGATAGTTCTGTGAATCGGGCCCTAGGTACCTAAATAGAGTTAACTGCAACCCCAAAGGGCTCTGTAGATATGGACTGAGAGATGGGGCAGAATGTGACAGGTGTGGTGAACAGAGAGCTGACCATACAATTAGTGTGGCTATGTCCAGGGATTGGACCACAATATTCCAAGAAATAAGTCGAATTGTAAAGTTCACCATTCCCCCAGACCCGGCTCTTGCACTGTTGAGATTCTCCAAATCGTTACCTAAGGGGGCTCGCAGATTGGTAGATATGGGCCTTCTGTTAGCCAAACGAAGGATAGCAATGTGCTGGCTCCGAGGACCGGCCCCCACAATATCGCAATGGTCGAGTGATATGCTATACTGCAGCACACAAACTGAGAACTGCAGTGACTTACTACCACCACAGAGTCAACCTAAAAACTTTTGGGCTTTGTATAAAACCTACGCTGAGACAAGGGGTAATGCTGTAACAACAGGGAATGCTTACAGTTAAGTAACTTTTGTGGTTGACTCAGTTGTACGGTGTGGCTCTGCCTACTTTGATGATGTCATGTTGGACGGACAGTCTGCTCCGGGCAGTCACGTCGGGGGAGGGGAGGAGGGATAAGTATTATCTAATGTTATGATGCCAAGTAACCCTCAATATATTTTATCTCCTGGTGATGTAACTTATGTTATATATTTCATATGTACATTTGTCACTGCTCTACCACACGATACAGTCTCTTGTTTTTTATTAAATGCAAATTCAATAAAGTTATTGAAAAAAAAATATCTGTGCTTCTTTTGGGTACCGTTTATCCCCTTTGATCACCACCACCACCCGACCATACCACAGGCACCTTTTGTTTGCTACCGGACACCTACCACTCCACCTAATAAGAAAAAGGCAGTCTGCCTGGTCAGTCACAGGGCCCTAGCCCCATCCTTCATAATGGACATGCTTGGATGCATCCAATGGGAGAAGAAGACATCCTAGCACTGAACAAAAAGGTATTTAGATTAAATATTGTGTTCAAAATATAAGGAGATAGAAATACCCAAAAAAATACTGTGCTTACAATATATCAGAATGCAAGAATATTATTGTCAAGAATATCTTTTTTTTGGGAAAATAAGTATTATTTTAAGGAATATTATTTTCAATATGATTTTCAGGAATATAGTTGTAAAAAAAGATAGTTGGTACATTTTTTAAATATTTTAGTTCAAATATCCATTTTCTGTTTAACATTTTGAAAGGGCACTCACCATCAGGTTTAGTAAACTCTTGCCGCAGCTCTCCTCACACAAGCCAGTCAGTCTTTTCAGAGCCCATGAGGAAGAGGCGTGACTAGCCTCGAAACGCGTCGGCAGCATGAGAAAATTGACTGGCTTGTGTGAGGAGAGCTGCGGCGAGGCTTTACTAAACCTGCTGGTTTTCGACACTGTGAGTGCCCTTTCAAAATTCGGGGGCATTTCTTGGGACATAACTTTTTAGGCGGCGGCCCACCATGGAAAGGAGCACCGTTTCTTTAACTTTGAAAGGCTGCGGAAAGGAGCCTTTTCTTTCGATGCAACACAGTGATGATCTGCTTACAGAGCTTTCCTCACCCCTGCCTACCCTACTAAGGGGAAACTTTATTTTAATAATGGCAGGACATTGGACCTACAAACGTAGTAATCATATCCCATAATGCTCAGCAATTCATGACGGCACTATGCCCAACCCACTGAGGACATCATCAAATAAAAACACACCTGCAAGAAGTGAACCTCCAATGTCTGTCTCTTCAGAGCCCATGAGGAAGAGGCGTGACTAGCCTCCAAACGCATCGGCAGCATGAGAAAATTGACTGGCCTGAGGGAGGACAAGAAAACTCCATATCGACACCAGTTGTGGCCAACACTTTAAGCCAAAGACTGTCAAGATTAGACATACCACAAGAGTCACCAAATAGTGGATTAAAACTGGCATCTAAATTTGTCCGGTAGGACCGACGGATGTCATTGACACCTTCTCAGAGACTGTCATCAGGGACCTGATGACTTTAAGAGATGCACAACCAAAAATGAAGGGGACGTTTAATCTCACTAAAGAACAACGAGAAGCAGTCAAAACTTTGGCTGAAGACATATCGATCATCTGTAAACCTTCAGATAAAGGAGGTAATATTGTTATACTATCCCGAGAACAATATATAATGGAGGCAATACGACAACTGAGCGATACCAACTGCTACAAGCCTTGTACAAAGAAAAGATATGTTGAATGCCGGGATAACCTATACCACTTGCTGAAAAAGTGGCAAGACAAACAGATGCTTGACTTTGAAGAATATCTCTTTCTAAAAAAAATGGACCCTATCCTTCCCACATTTTATCACTTACCGAAAGTGCATAAAAACCGAGACAATCCCCCTGGTAGACCAATCATCTCCTCGATAGGAAGCCTGACGGAGAATTTGTCAAAATTTCTGGATCATTACTTGTTTGAATTTGTATTTTGCCTCAAATCTTACATTAGAGACACCTCGGACTTCATTGAAAAGATCGAACAGATCAAATGGGACTCTGCCTATTGTCTCATAACCTTAGATATAACAAGTTTATATACGTGCATAGAGCACACACAGGGTATTGAGGCAGTAGAGTATTTTTGGAAGAAACACCCGCTGAATCTAGCATTACATATTCAAATTTTATTGGAGTTGCTGGAATTCTGTCTAAGAAGGCCTATTGTTTTAACCGATAACATTCTGGGACCAATCCAGCCAAACTTGCCAGCCATTACTTTTAGATGGGCTCCCTCTATGAGGGATGCTTTAGTCAAATCAATGCCAGAGACAAATGCTAAAGGTACTTCGCTTATGAAAACTGTTTGTTGAAGTGCAGTTCCTGCTGAGTCTGTACATTAGCTAGAAATTTTACTCACCGCACTACAGCTTTTAGTGATA
Organism: Lissotriton vulgaris; assembly: GCF_964263255.1. NCBI lineage: Eukaryota > Metazoa > Chordata > Amphibia > Caudata > Salamandridae > Lissotriton > Lissotriton vulgaris. The sequence continues at coordinate 420,657,413 of NC_141694.1, read as the reverse complement.
AGAAAATTGCTATTCAGGAACGCCTAACTTGGCATTCAGAATACACAATTTACAAACTGAAGTGCACATGTAATTCAGAATATATCGGTAGCACGAATTTTCCAGTGCACAAGCGAATCCTTCAGCATGTTAGGGCAATTGTACACTCTGACCATAACTATCCAGTGGCAAGACACTTCAGGTCTGTTCATGATAACAAACTCAAAGACCTGAAGTATACAGTCTTGGGATCTGTCCCCAACCCCGGACGGGGAGGGAATCGTGATAAGTTGCTTAGACAAAAGGAATCTCAATTTATTTTAGCTCTCGACACAAGAGTCCCTAATGGCTTGAATGTGAATGAAGATCTTCATAATTTTCTGTAGAGTCTCTAGTAGAGCCCACTATATCTGTGCACATATACGGTGGCTACTATTTAGATTAATGACATATTCTATCATTGTTCTGATGTCATGCTTATTGAGTACTGTATTGATTTTGATATGTGACTGTGGGCACATTTGCACTTTAGGACTGCTTAGGCTTAAGCAATCCAGGAATTTTTTCTTCTATGCTGCTAAATTGAACATTTGTTTGTTGCAAACTATACACTTTTTTGCACAGCACTATCTTGCACATATCAGACGTTTGGCGCTTTCTGATCATTTTCTGTATATTCGTTGGCTAGTTGTAATTAAGGCATTTTAACAATTTATTGCATTCTTTTATTAGCAGATATTTCCGTTTTTAACATATATGGTTTTATCTCAAGACATATATTAATCAATTCTAGACATGATTGAATGGAATCTGACTGTCACTTTATATATCAAATGTCTGTGATAATGTTTGTTGATTGATAACCATGCACACGGGTGCCGCTTTAACTGTTTGGAAATACAGGCTAGTGTAAATTTATATGTTGAAATTGCCTTGTCACAACGAATAATTAAAATATGCTGCAATATATTGATATATGATGATGATTGCTCAATTTCAGGCAGATATGGCGATGACAATTTTAATTTTGCACTATGCAATTATCTAATTCATTAGCTACTATCCGCATTATGCACTTTATTTCATTGTATTTTTACACAATTAGTAACCTCTGACCTGAGTAGAGTAATACTATGTCAGCAAATGGTTTAATTTTTTACACTATGTACAGATTACCTGTGCTGCTATATGCATTTTGCACTATACATTTCAAGATAATTGCTCACATCAGATGCCAAAGTATGTTGTTTAGTTCTATTGTAAAGTAAACGGTTCACCTATTTCTATAGCGCACACTATTCACTTTAAATACGTCATTGTAATGGAGACGCATCATGTGATCATGTTCCCTAGAGGAGCGAAATGCATCATGGAGGACAGTGGTCCTTGTAGCTACATGCCAAATAAATTTGCACTGCATTTCCACTCAAATTGGTGTGGAGGTCCGTAATTTCCTTTGAAGAAGCTTTGAGGTCCCAGCCTGTTTGGTACCGCTCCGTGAATTGGGGTGGACAGGACGCTTTCTTAATATATATATATATATATATATATATATATATATATATATATATATATATATATTCACTGAAAAAACCATAGGTTATAGACCATATATAGTTAGGAATTCGCATTTACAAAACCTTATTTTACTCACACAAAACCATTGAAATTCCATATATAGTTAGTTGCACTAACTATATATCGCGCACCCGCAATCCACTGCTGATGATGTCACATATTACATCATTCATGACATGGTCAGTGACATCACTGATGACATCACTGATGACATCTCAAATGACATCACTGATGACATCTCAAATGACATCACTGATGACATCACTGATGACATCTCATTTGACATTACTGATCACATCACTGATGATATCATTCATGTGATAATACGATGAACCTCTTCAGACTCTAATATAACCTTAGATACAATCAGTGTAAACAGACACTCACAGACTGTCACTCATCCATGGAGTTACTCACACACCTAGTTAGTCATGCAAAGAATCAATCACACCTCCATTTCCTCAACTATACAGTTATACAAACTTTACTTATGCAAACATATACTAACACATATTTACTCTCTTATACAATCCCTGATACAAGTTCACAATGATCCATACAGCCACTCACACATTCACTGGCTCTTATGCATAGTTATTTATATATGTCAACTCTCACATGTACTGTGTTTTACATATGTACTTACTTTGACATGTAGCACTGAGATATCCATTCACTCACCAATACACTCATGCACACAGTCAACCGCCCATACAGCTGTTTCCACATGCACTTTTGAAACCATACATCTAGTGAATCAACTGCTCACACATCTATGCACAGAGTCATACACCTCCCAGCCACCCACACACACACTCAGTCTCCCATACAAATACTTGGGCAACCAATCAATAACCCATATAGTTACTCATATAGCTACTTATCAACACATGCAACAGTTTACAGAACAACAGACATAATGATGCACAAATTAAGACAGTTTAGTCACTAACCCATGCACTCAGTGAGACACATTTAATCACTCACTCATACAGTCAGTCATGCACCTACTAAATCCTTCATCCAGACACTTATACATCCACTCATTCTTCAATATGTAAGACATATTTTAACTTTACAGAAACATACAGTCACTGGATGTTGTCATCAGTGATGTCATCAGTGATGTCATTTGAGATGTCATCAGTGATGTCATCAGTGATGTCACTGACCATGTCATGAATGATGTAATATGTGACATCATCAGCAGTGGATTGCGGGTGCGCGATATATAGTTAGTGCAACTAACTATATATGGAATTTCAATGGTTTTGTGTGAGTAAAATAAGGTTTTGTAAATGCGAATTCCTAACTATATATGGTCTATAACCTATGGTTTTTTCAGTGAATTTTCAAGGTTTTGTAAATGCTAATTCCTAACTATATATGGTCTATAACCTATGGTTTTTTCAGTGAATTTTCAAGGTTTTGTAAATGCTAATTCCTAACTATATATGGTCTATAGCCTATGTTTTTTTCAGTGAATATATATATATACATACATATATAAACATATATCATCTGTATATCTATATAAATACAAACATAAATGCATGCATACATATACTTATATGCATTTTAGGGTTGTTAGGGCGTTTTCGTGTGTATTATGTTGCTTTTTTAGGGCTTTTGGGTCAATTAAGTAGGGTTCCCGGAGCCTAGGGCTGAGGGGCCGGTTCAGTTTCGTGCGTATTGGTGTTGGCAAGGTTTTGAGGGATTTTGGCGGTTTTTGGTCGAGATTTGGCCGTTTTATGGCTTTTTTTGTGTTTGCGGGGGGCGCGTATTCGGGTTGAAATTCGTCCCCGTTCCAGTGGATGGATTGGGCTGATTTTTGGTGAGATGTTAGGGAATCGCTGGAACTAGTGTCCAGCCAAGTTTGAAGCGGATCGGAGCAGTGGAAGTGCTTTAAAGAGCAATTTTTGTGCGGAGTAGCGAATTGTCATGTTATTCAATGGGAGTTTTTGGTGCGCATGGAGAAGGTGAATTTGGGGTGTTCCAGTTGCGCTAGAGGGACGGGGCTTGGGTGAGCTGTAGGGAGAGTGGATCGGCAGGTGTGCCGAATTTTTGGGATTTGTTGGCCGAAGGGAAGGGTGTGCTTGGGCAAAGTCGATTTGGTGAAAACGGTGCGTTATTTACATGAAAGTTGAAAAAACACTAATAAAAGCAAAGCTAAAAAGCCACCTCATTACAAACAGAATGGCTTTAACTTAAACGAGGGCGAGATCTATTGCATTTTCAATGCTTGTTTACTTTGGTTCCATCAAGAAGGCATTCAGATGTGTCACACATTTGCCATAAATTCTGAATGTTAGCACTCTAGTTGCACATTAGATCACTGTAGTAAAGCTACTGCTCACCAGGGACGTCTGCTGCTGGTATTCAAAGTGCATGTTTCAGTCTGCATGTCAGAATTTTTTTAATGAAATAGAAGAGGATTTGAGAAGTCACTCAAAATGATCCCTAATTTTTCTTTCTGAAGCACTAATCATACTTTCTATGGCAAAATTAACCCCCTCATGTTGTTCCTTTTTAAATTGAGTGTTTTCAGACTTACCACTTCATTCCAATCAAGATGGCTTCTGGTGTGCCATACTTTTGTCATAAGTAAGACTGTTAGCGCTCTAGTTGTTCTTTAGGACACTCTGGGACATTCTGTCATTGGGCTATACTTGGGGTACATCTGGGTGATATTTGGGCTACATTTAGGCTCTTTTGTCTCTGGTGGCCATCTTGCGAGACTATGTCAGAATTTTTTAATGAAATTGAAGAGGGTTTGAGAAGTCACTCAAAATGTGCCCTAATTTTTCTTTCTGCAGCACTAATCATAATTCATATGGCAAAATATACCCCCTCATTTTGTTCCTTTTTAAATTAAATGTTTTAAGAGTTACCACTTTATTCCAATCAAGATGGCTTCAGGTGTGCCATACCTTTGTAATAAGTAGGACTGTTAGCGCTCTAGTTGTTCTTTAGAACACTCTGGGACATTCTGTCATTGGGCTATACTTGGGCTACATCTGGGTGATATTTGGGCTACATTTGGGCTCTTTTGTCTCTGGTGGCCATTTTGGGAGACTGCATGTCAGATTTTTTTAATGAAATAGAAGAGGATTTGAAAAGTCACTCAAAATGTGCCCTAATTTTTCTGTCTGCAGCACTAATAATACCTTCTATTGCATAATATACCCCCTCATTTTGTTCCTTTTTAAATTAAATGTCTTAAGAGTTACCACTTTATTCCCATCACGATGGCTCCAGGTGTGCTATACCTTTGTAATAAGTAGGACTGTTAGCGCTCTAGTTGTTCTTTAGAACACTCTGGGACATTCTGTCATTGGGCTATACTTGGGCTACATCTGGGTGATATTTGGGCTACATTTGGGCTCTTTTGTCTCTGGTGGCCATTTTGGGAGACTGCATGTCAGAATGTTTTAATGAAATAGAAAAGGATTTGAGAAGTCACTCAAAATGTGCCCTAATTTTTCATTCTGCAGCACTAATCATACTTTCTATGGCAAAATATACCCCCTCATGTTGTTTCTTTTTAAATTAAATGTTTTAAGAGTTACCACTTTATTCCAATCAAGATGGCTTCAGGTGTGCCATACCTTTGTAATAAGTAGGACTGTTAGCGCTCTAGTTGTTCTTTAGAACACTCTGGGACATTCTGTCATTGGGCTATACTTGGGCTACATCTGGGTGATATTTGGGCTACATTTGGGCTCTTTTGTCTCTGGTGGCCATTTTGGGAGACTGCATGTCAGAATGTTTTAATGAAATAGAAAAGGATTTGAGAAGTCACTCAAAATGTGCCCTAATTTTTCATTCTGCAGCACTAATCATACTTTCTATGGCAAAATATACCCCCTCATGTTGTTTCTTTTTAAATTAAATGTTTTAAGAGTTACCACTTTATTCCAATCAAGATGGCTTCAGGTGTGCCATACCTTTGTAATAAGTAGGACTGTTAGCGCTCTAGTTGTTCTTTAGAACACTCTAGGAGGCTGCAGTAGAACACAAAGGAATCAACTGACAGTCTCTGTCCTTGTTGGATGTACATGTTTTACTGAGAATGTCAGACTTCATTTTCACATGACTGAGAAAGATAATGTGAATTTACAGAAAATATGCTTTCAGTTTAGCTTATAGATCCCCTTCCAAACCACTGTGGGAAAATCATGAGATATTAGTTTTCTTTCAAACAATATTCATGATATCACAGCAGAAGGTTTTTTCACATGGTAAAATCACCTTAGAACCCACCACAATTCCTAAAACGAGTATGGTACCATCAACAAATGATTTATAATGTAACTAAAGTCCTAAAACCCTCTATTAACTACAATGCTTTTTAATGAGGTGCTATCATGTATATTGGTCCCAAGATGGCTGCCAACACTTCTTGGATGAAGTGCTGACAGCCAATCAGATCAGATGTGTGGTTAGGCTCCGCCCAGATATATATATTTTTTTGAACCTAAATTACTCAAAATCCACTGGAGCACATATATTGAGACCTAGCAAAGGCACATCAGGCTAACAGTCCCTACAATTTTGCCAAGTTTCGTGCAAATCCATTCAGCCGTACGAGCTAAAAGTGAGGCCAACCGCCCTATGGAAATTAACATGGGAAAAATGCGTTTTGGGACCCCCCTTTTTTCTCGGCCCCCCCTTGATGAAACCCCCCCAAATTGTCAGGGGCTGCTCAGAAACAAAATGTTCCATTTTCCTGAAAATTTCAGCCAATTCCGTCCACAAACGCCAAAGTTATTAGACATAGAATTTTCAAAAATCCCATAGAGAAAAAATCCTAACTATATATACCTACTGGCGACCGCCAGTAGGTAATATATATATATATATATATATATATATATATATATATATATATATATATATATATATATATATATATATATATCGGGTTAGATCGGGTTGTTCTCACCTACGTGTTTCTAGGTGACAGGGGCATAGCATGCACAATTGACTTTTGACTGGTGAGGGGGGGCCAGGGAAGGTGCGCTCTGCCGATGTTCAGATCGTCTGTTTTCGAGTACATAACCAGTTCCGGGTGTCAAGAGGCAGAGCATTTTATGCCTACAAAGGATAAGGGAAAACTTCCCGGAGTAATAATAGGCAGAGTCAGCACAAGGCTAGTGATGAGATCAAAAGGAGAGACAAGCAGGGTGATGAAAATATTTCTTAACCAATCACAATTTACTCACAAAAATATAAATGTGGCATGCTCCCGTGGTTCCTCTGATCTGCAACTGAAAGGAAAACCATTACTGCCCGGATTTTCTGAAAATTACCGGTGAGATACTGAAGGGTCCTTAGGGGAGGATAGAGATGGAGACGGGAGAAGGATGGATAGCAATATAAAGCAAATAATTCCTTTTAAAAGAATCCACCTAAATGAAAGCATAGTGACATCATTAATAGTAAAGAAACGATACACTTGCCAGTGCTGAGAACCTAACTTTCAAATCCTTATTCCAAGAAATGGTTATCATGAATATAAAATGGAAACCTGCTTTATAAATTGCAACATAACATTTTTAATTGCTTCTTTTTAAAGATTATTTCAATTTTTTAACACATCTTTGTTTTGTGCATGGAAATACAAATGAACTATATACATTTATATACAACAGTACAAAATACAGATGAATATATACAACAAATTACACACACTCTCAAATTCAAACACTCTTGGCCATACATTCACACCACTAATCAAACATACTAGTCCCGGTGTCAATAAACCTGTACAAAAAATGACTCCTGTTCTTTGGACAATTTATAGTTCCTTGTAAAGTTCAAAGGAAAAGGGGACACTCCTCGTGCTGTTTCTAATTATAATTGTGAATTGAGTGTTTTTCCAAACAATGACCCGGGACCGGGTCGGTCGACGCGTTTCAAACCCCGTAATTGTCAGGGTTCTCCTCAGGACCACAATTAACTAAAAAGAAAGAAAACATTGTTTGAGGATTCTGATCTATGCTAAGAGACTTGTGCCACCCCTATCCACAATCTTACTCCCCTCAGCCTACCTCAATTCCTGGGTCAAGGCTCCAAACCGAAAGGTCAATAACTTGTATTCCAATGCATAGAAGAGGGAGGGGCTGGAGCAAGAGACACATATGTACACTGGTTTAGAATTACAGAACGTGCAACTCGCCTTGAATCATCATCAAATGCTCTTTTCATACACTTATCCTTGGCTTACCCGTGAATTCGTGTGTGGATTCCACACTTATTTCATATTCCTTTTGTCAATAGAAGGTCCCGCTACAAGTAGATCAAACGCTGTTGAAGGAAGAGACAAACAGCGCGTATTAACGCTCGTGTTTGGCTTGTCATTGGGGCTGCGCTTTCTGAACTAGGCTGCGCCTAGCGTTCTTACCGTTAAAGCTCACAGTTACACTCCTCACTGTGAAATCGCTCTGGCTCCTTCAGACGCTACTGCTCCTAAGATCGCCTGGATGTTGAAGTGGGGAATACACTCACTTCCTGTGGGCGCGGCTTCACCCGATTGAATTATGGGAATTGTGGTCTTGTCCATACTGTGTTCACTACGCAATGACGTTTGAGATGTAATAAAAACATGTATGAAGTAATTATGAATTAGGTTTGTAAATTTCAGAAATCTCATTCAGCCCTTTTACCGCTGTATTAAATTTCATTATTAACAGCGCTTCTAGCTGACTAAGTCGTGCATCCAGATCCCCTCCTCTTGAATCCCTCTCGATTTTAGATAAAACTGTCCACTGTAATTTAGTTTTGTCATGATTTTTGGCCACCCAATGGTTCACTAACGGGGCATTTTCCACTTCTCGGCGAATTCTTGACTTATGCTGCGTTATTCGTTGTCTCGCTTCCTGGGTTGTTTTCCCTATGTATAACATGGGACAGGGGCAGACTATGGCATACACCACGTTCCTTGTCTTACAATTAGTAAAGGTTTCGTGTTTCCAATTGATATTATCAAAGGAAAAGACTGTATTTTCAATTGTTTCGTCACAACATATGCAGGTGCCACATTTATGGCGTCCTGATGTTGGGGGGGAACCCAAATAGGCTTCTCAAAGTAGGAGCTTTTTCAATTGGCAGAGCTGCTCTAACAATGTGATTTGCCACACTTTTCTCCTTTTTGTACGCGAATAAGGGGGGTGATGCAAAGTCCTCGTGTAAATCTTTGAGTAAATGCCAATTCTATGTTATTAGTTTCCTGTGTTGGTTAGCCACTGGGCAAAAAGTAGACACACATACCAATCTTTTTAGGTCAGATTTAACTTTCCTCTCCAACAACGTTTCACGTGGCGTCCACCAGGCTCTTTTAAGAGAGTTTTTTAGAAGTTTTTTCGGGTATCCTCTTAGCAGAAGCCGCTCCTTGAGTTGGTTTGCATGTTCAAAGTAATCATCTTTTTGATGAAATAAGTGTGGAATCCACACACGAATTCACGGGTAAGCCCTTGCATAAGTGTATGAAAAGAGCATTTGATGATGATTCAAGGCGAGTTGCACGTTCTGTAATTCTAAACCAGTGTACATATGTGTCTCTTGCTCCAGCCCCTCCCTCTTCTCTGCATTGGAATACAAGTTATTGACCTTTCGGTTTGGAGACTTGACCCAGGAATTGAGGTAGGCTGAGGGGAGTAAGATTGTGGATAGGGGTGGCACAAGTCTCTTAGTATAGATCAGAATCCTCAAACAATGTTTTCTTTCTTTTTAGTTAATTGGGGTCCTGAGGAGAACCCTGACAATTACGGGGTTTGAAACGCATCAACCGACCCGGTCCCGGGTCATTGTTTGGAAAAACACTCAATTCACAATTATAATTAGAAACAGCACGAGGAGTGTCCCCTTTTCCTTTGAACTTTACAAGGAACTATAAATTGTCCAAAGAACAGGAGTCATTTTTTGCTTTTTGTACAGGTTTAATGACACCGGGACTAGTATGTTTGATTAGTGGTGTGAATGTATGGCCAAGAGTGTTTGAATTTTAGAGTGTGTGTAATTTGTTGTATATATTCATCTGTATTTTGTACTGTTGTATATAAATGTATATAGCTCATTTGTATTTCCATGCACAAAACAAAGATGTGTTAAAAAATTGAAATAATCTTTAAAAAGAAGCAATTAAAAATTTTATGTTGCAATTTATAAAGCAGGTTTTCATGTTATATTCATGATAACCATTTCTTGGAATAAGGATTTGAAAGTTAGGTTCTCAGCACTGGCAAGTGTATCGTTTCTTTAGTTCAAGCTGGCTCAGCCTTGCTGAGTTTTTGAGTCAAGACCCTTTCAGTTGTCTTATCATTAATAGTAGGCATAAACAATTTGTCTTTGTTATGTGAAATAAATGCTAACACAACCACATATCTGAAGGAAGCAGTGATGTACCGGCCATTCAATCCGGGGTCAGAATTTTTTTAAGTTACACATATCGTATGTATTAGGTAAGATAGACCAGAATGGATGCCAAATGTTTTGACAAATTAGTTTGTCACTAATAGGAAACTATCTGATTAAGATTATCCTTCATTTCTAGAACAATTTAAGTATATGCATGAACAAAGGTCTAAACTAAAGGAACCTCAAGACGGTGGAATTATCACATGTACACAGAAGTCTGCTTTTTAAAAAGAAGGTAATGACTTAAGCCTTTTTATCTGAAACAAGGCGTATAGTTAGATTTGGAATGGGGGCACATATGCGTAAATTGCTATATTGGGTGCATTCCTAGATAATAGCCACAATTACTGTGAAGTTCTAGTCTTGAATGGGAATAAGTGGGCTCTTTAAAAATTTGTGAAAAACAGCCTATCTAATAGATAAATACAAGCGGTATAAAGTGATGGGGTGAATATATATGGATTGTTTATAAAAACAACTGTAGTAGAAATGTATTACTTAACTGGCTTGCCACATAAAATGCTTGCTATTGAAAGTTATTAAATCTGTAGGATTATCACAATGATGTAACCTAAACCCAAAATATTTTTATATATTTATTTGATACAGGTTTTTAAACAGGGGCTATTTTACAAGGCTTTACAGAAAGACTTGCAAATGTGTTGTCTTAAAAAAGATGGAACATTAACAAAAGCCATTGAAACGCATCAACACATTTTCTGACATAAATCATGGAAATAATTGGATGTGTAGATACAAAAAGCAATAGAGTATCTAGGCCTAGTTATTACATTTCTCCATTGGATATGTTTTATGAAATGACAAAGTGTATTGTCTAACTCTCTCTCCCTCCTTATATGTTATGTTTTGTTATCTGTTATTTGATTGTATCACATGTAATGTGTGGTTTTTAAACTTGTATTGTTTTATATGACTTTGATGATATATAATATGTGTGATGATTTTTGAAAAATAATGTAAATTGATAAAAATGTTTTTTCAAATAAAAAGAGGTTTTATGATAAATCTTGAGTGTCAGAACTTATACAGTAAAAACGGTTGTGGGAGTCTATTGTACAGGCTGGAGTACTTTACTTACCTAAGGGTATGACTCAGAAGCGAGTGGAGTTCTGTGCCACTGGTTTGTGGTATAATCCAAGGGATTACTTGTTCTTTACTTGCTGCAATGCTAACTGTATTGATTTTACGCATTTTGCTGCTGGTTGTGGCATGAATACTGCATTTTAGAGCACAATGGTTTTTCTGATTCAGGAAGTTCTTATTGTAGACAGGTACGAGAGTGTGAGCAAAAATGTGTGTCTTGTTACCACGATTTCTGAGAGATTCGGGAGTGCTGAGTCTTGGGTTGTCTAATCATTTGCTTCTTTTTGAGTGTGTAGGAGAGCAAGTGAGACACTATAGCTTTTTGATTCTGGGTTATTGGGCTCTAAGGTGGTGGGAGAGTTTGGCCCCTATACAGTGAGGCCCCATTTTCCTGCTCATAGTTCTGTGTATGTGCAGACTCTCTGCAACAGTGACTTTCCTAAAATGTCGCCACTTGTGATGCAGAAGAGCTTGTTTATGTTCTCTAGGGCCCATCACCTATTTTATGTACCAGGCTTTGATACTACAGGTTTCCTATTTATCCAGACACTTCCCACATACTACATAAGCGCTTAAGCTCTGCCATGTAGCCGGTGGCCTAATAAATATGCTCATCCCATCTCACACCCCTAGTCCCCCGGATTCTGCAATTGCTATTCTGTGCATTAGAAAGTACTGTGCCGAGATAGTTGCTTGTTTTTCCGTTCTTTGCCTCCATGACCCCTGAGACCTGGGGAAACACGTCAGTGACAGAGATATCTCTAATATACACCTATGACAACATGTGCAAACCCATACCACGGCCCAGGCCACGTTTGGGGCACAAAAAGGATATATTCATTTTTGGTAAATACGGTGTGATCGCGCTACATTAAAACTGCCAAAGAAAAAGACAGTGGACAAATTCTGACAAATTGCTGCTTTTTTGTCACATTGTAGATGTTTTTAGACTTCTTTCTCTTTTTGCAGTCACATAGAGATACGTAAAAGAAATATGTGACAATCTTCCGTACATGGAGCTAAAGGCTGTGGGAAGGTAAGCAAAAATGGAGCTAGTTTTAGTATTCTGAAGTGTGATGGAAAAAAAGGTATGGTAGTTTTTATTTTTATTGCTTGATGAATTAACACCCTTGCAATACAATACACAATGAAGCACATTATAACACATAAAAGTATCCCATCCAAATCCATTTTCACTAAAACGCATTGCCAAATTTTCCATCTGTGATTCCAATTAATGAGCATATCCAATGAGCAAAGTAAGGCCTATAAACCTCTTATCCATAAGTTAAATGAATTGAGAGAGGCAGCTGTCTACATACCCTACTACGCCAAAGCCCTGTGTTCTCTTGAGTACGCTATATAATTTAGCCAAAAATGCCAATTATACATTAAAGCCTACCTGCTAAGCAGGGGGCAGGGCTGTCTAAAACAGCACACATGCCTTGTGACAGCAACCAATTAAAATGCTTAGCACCGTGTGAGGATTAAAGTGCAAATGCTCTTAAAGATTTAGGAATGCGCTCACAGCACATTCTACTAATCATCCATTTAAAGTGCATATGCAAAGGAGTCTTAAAATGCTTTTGCCTCCCCCAACATGCTCAATGCACCCCCATGCAGCGGCATTTTAAGGATTTTGGGGTGCCCTGGGCCAAACAAATTTTGTGAGGCCGATAATTGGAACAGGTCCCTGACAGTGCAAAGGAACACTGTCCAAATTCAAAAAGGTGTTTGCAATTAATATTCACAAATAGTGGCATATGTTTTCAATAGCGTAACACAACAATAGCTCATAAAAATACCCCCTTATGTCATTAAAAGTGAGGTAAGATGACCCTTGGTTCTACTTTGTGCAATTCCTCCATAATGCTGCCACTTCCTTCGGATCAAGTTTGGGCTATATAAAAACTGCACACAGAAAAAGACAGTGAGCAAATGTTGGTTATGTTTTCTGACAACTGCTGCTTTTTTAGGTTAAGCCTGGGCAGTGCATGTGCTGCTCTGCAAAGCATGCTGTATTAGAGTATGGCCTTAAAGTTCTGCCCACACTCCACCCATATTTTTCATTGGCTGTGTCATTGTCCATTGTAAATGATGGATTTTGATTCACTAATATGCTTTTTGGTCCCTCCTTAGTATCACCTTGTCTTCATTTGAAACCTCCCACAAGGAGTGGCCCTTTTACTGCTGTTGTTACGTGGTATGTCTTTTTCGTCTGTAAATACTATTTGAGCTTTTTCGTCTGTAAATACTATTTGAGCCTACTGCAGGCACGAAATGCTTTCCTGCAACCTTCAGTGCTCCATCGCTATTTCCCTTTCCAAGCAGCCCAGGACAATGGTGGTTGCTTCTTTGAAGTGAAATACGTTTTGCATTTGCAAGAGTTTGAGCTATTGGCATTCTAAATTACAGTGCCTTTTATTTATGTGTTAATTATCAAACCAGATAAATAAAAGGCACTGTCATTAACAATGTCAACAGCTTAAGCTCTCGCAAATGCGAGGCCTATTGCATTGCAATGCTTGTTCCTTTAATGATCAAATATTTATACGTGGCTAGAATGAGTTTGTTTTTCCCTTTTTCTGAGTTCTCATAATGGCGTCTCTATTTTCTTTCCTGCCTGCGACAAGCTTGTTTATGAAGTCTTAAATTTTCTGTAAACTAGGGTCCCTATTCCTCCTGTTATTTTTAGCCGATGCTATTTTATCTATTGTTTATCCAGCCATACCCAGTATAGATTGTCTGGATCTGTCATCATGGATGGCCTTGTTTCAGACAGAGCGGTGTCTAGCTCTGTCTCCCTAATTGTGTACCATTTACGAGAATGCCTAACTGGTCAAAGTTTGTTGTAAGTTGTGATGAGGGGGGCTACTTTGATGTTGGAGCATCTAGACTGGGTTTTAGACCTGTCAGCCTTTGGTTGGTCTTCCCCCAAACACTTTGCCTTCACTCCTCCTATTTTTGCTGATCTCATTTGGTTGGCCTTAGGACTCTGCGTACTTTACTGCTGGTAGCCAGTGCTAAAGTGTTTGCACTCTATCCTTTGAACATGGTGGAATTGACTTTCACCCAATTGGCATATTTATTCTACCTTTAAAGGTGTATTAAATGTAGGCAAGGCCTGTAAATTAAATGCTACCAGTGGGCCTGCAGCACTTATGGTGCCATTCACTTAAGTGGACCTTAAACATGTCTTATGCTAGCCATTGCAGCCTGTGTGGGTGCAGTTTTAAACTGCCATTTCGACCTGACAAAATAAACATTTTGCCAGGCCCAAACCTTCCTTTTTAATACATATAAGTAACCCATAGGATAGTCCCTGAACAGCTCAGTGGGCAGGGGACAGTGTATTTAAAAAGTTGGACACACACCTTTAAGTTCGAAATGTCCTGGCAGTGTAAACCCCCGTCCATCTCCTGTGTGTCTTTTGTATGACCTATGTGTTCTTTCATTGAAAGAATTCACAGACACTTGTGAAAGCCTCAGTAATAAGATCCTTCCCACTCCCCACTACTATATCAAGGACTATGCCTAGACACTGAGTTACAACATGGCCTACCAATCTCAAACATCATGATCTCCTCAGTCATCTGGGTTGACCACTACATGATTTCCATCAGAGTTACCCCCACCCCCTTCTACAGTGAACAACTGCAACATCCCTCACTTCTTCTGCTAAAATGAACTGTACTCTGATGCATTCTAATTCAAAGTAAAGGAACAGCTCCATTCAGTAAACACCATTAGCTCTCCCATACTAATTTTGGTTTAGGAGCATAGTAACCATTCTCAAACTATATACACATGCACCACAATAAAATGAGACTAACAAGAACAGACACAATTATTGGCTCTCAGACATCATTAAACTAATCAAACAGCAATGCCATAAACTGGAATGTAGTTGGGTCAGATCCACTTCATAAACCTCATCTGTGACACTAAAAAATGAAAGAACCACCTTCCACAAAGCTATCTTTAGTGCCAAAAATGTCAACTATTCAGGACAAGTACTTGAAACAGCCTATGTGAACTCTTCGAAGTGTTCTAAGAATTAACTAGCCCACAATGCGCCACAGTAGTTGTGTCTCCAGCCCCAGAACTTTTCAACACTCTGTACTTAGAAAATCCATGAGGTCTAACATAACCTAAAAGTTTCTGATCCCTTCAGACCATAGCAAAGAAAAGAAAATGCCTCAAACATTCAGCGTCACATACATTTCTAAGAACTTTATTAACTCTTTGCTTCAGGATCTATAACATAGCCAAATCCCAGAAGATACTTGCCCAAGTGACAGTGCCTACAGACGAGCAGTATCACTTGCACTCACATATCAGGATTCCTAAACAGAGGCCCGCATCTTAGCAAAATCCAGTTTTTTCTAAAACAACCTTCTGTCACTCCATTCTTAAAAATGAAAATGTCAATTCTGTTAATATGAACAATTACCACACTATTTCAGGCGTTTCTTGGATTTTTAAAATTGAGGAGAAAGTGGTAACCTCTCAGCTTTAATCTCACCTCAAGTTTAACACCATACTAGACTCCAATAAATCTAGTCTCTGCCCCAAGCCTGAGACTGAACCAGTCCTATTAATCGGCTGCACAACATCTTAAACTTGAGTGACATCAGAGATCACTTTGCTTGCTGATACTCCTTGACCAATTTTTGATACAATTGACCAAAAGTTTCTCCTACATAAACTTACCTCAGTTGCCCAGATCCCAGATGAATCCCTAAATGTTGTGTATCCTTCCTCAAAGAGAGGTCACAAGAAGGAAGACTTTTGAAAGTTCACCTCCCCTGCCTGCTGAGTAACCTGTTGGGTACCCCAGAATTTCTCTCTTTCGTTTTACTCTTTAACACTAATAAATAACTCTACTACGATGTCATTTGCTCTCATAACTCCCATTCCACTCCTATGTAGATGTAATGCAAATATACCCATGGGCCACAGGCTGAGTCTGGTAACTGTTGAAACCTGGATAGGTCAAAGGCCTACAAAATGCTACTGAGATAGAAATACTAGTGCTAGATGACTCATATTAGGTGCCTCACACCTGGTGAACAGAAATAACACTATCTTCCCCCTTCAGTCTTTGGAGGAATTGTGACAGCTCCCAAATCAAGCCAGTGCTCTACGTCTTATCTATGGCCTAAGCAAGACATGGTCCATGAACCACCACTAGCTCTTGGTACAAGACAGGGGCACCTTCAAAGTACTCTGTGCCTGATTAAGATTTTGCATGACAGGTTACGGTGATGGATAACCCACCAGCCGAAATATAAATCCCGTTGGATATATATCAAGCCTTCTGCCTCACATTCAAATGCCTTGATGGCTCAGCACCAGGGGTATGTGAAATGTGTGTAAATTGCCTTTATGCAATTATGCAACATTTGGGAAAATGCTAGGAAACTTACATAGTTAGATGAAATGCAAGTCTATCCACTAGTGCTATATTTTAGTCTGAAAAGTATCTGCTTATCAACGTTTGATGCAAGTAAGCATTTTGTAGTAAAACAATGTGTGATGTACACAAGTGGCAAAAGCAACAACTATTTGCCTTCTGGCTATTCATGTTATTCCCATGTGCGTGCCCTCAAATGTTGCCACTAATGGTGCATAGATACGTGATATGGAGTAATTTCAGGAATGTTGCATAACAAACATAACTCCCAAAATTATGCAAATTACACTGACATAAATGAGATTTTTCCACGGGCTTGCCTATCTCTTAAAACCTATGGAACCTCTTCAAGAAATAAATCTTTTCAAGGCTAGGACACTCTTCCCTAGCAATCCTAACCTCGTTGTGACCTTTAATAATAGCCGGAAGTGAGGGGTGTGGCATGGTGGCAACCAAGATGGCTGCATAGTACCGAGGCACTGCTGAGGGTGAGGCGAAGGCCCAAATATCCTGCATTTATCCGGCCTTACAGTTTCTATAAACCACAGATTCTGCTGTTGGAGGTGCTCCGGAGCCGGGGAGAGAGTTGCTCTGGTCTCTCTCCGACCCCATAAAGCACCATAACTTCGACCCGCAGAGGCAAGGCCCCTGCGGCCTATACGCGGCAAGTACCAGGAGCGGAGCACAGGTCTCGGGTGCCAACGGGGGCCGGGTGCTGTCACAGCGAGTCAGCGCCGGGTCCTGTGGAGTGCGGAGGCCCCAGAGCCTAGCGAGGAGGGGCTCGCCCGGGGAGTGACTTGGAGGGCTGTGGGTGCCTGGACTGTGCGACGGCACGCTGAGATCCCGCGCGGAGGTTGCATACCTCATCGCGGGGCTCGCGCATTGAGGCGGAGTAGATTCCTGCCACTGTGACGCGGCCTGCTGTATACCCTGGCATCCCTGGGCTATTTGATGTGGTGGTCCTTTAGGGGTTTGGACCCTCGTGGGGACAGAGTGCGGCGGGCTGTAGTGGTCGGGAGTTGTGACGTGGTCTGGTGATTGGCTGGTGCGGAGCGCCGGAGGAGCTGGAGAGAGCGCCTTGGCAATATCGGAGCGGTGTTGCGGAGGGCAGTGCCATAGATCGGAGCACTGCCTATTCGGAGTAAAGGAAGAGGCTCATTGTGTTTCGGACATTGGCACTCTGGGAGGCCTGAGCTCCACGCCCTGTTTTCAGTGAAGCGGCGCCAGGGCCAGCGGAACAACAGTTAGTGACCAAGCTCGTGTGGACCAGGGGGGCAGACTATCCTGTCGCAGACCACGGCACTATCCAAGCGGACACACACACGGATCGGGATAGACAGCTCTGGAAGCAATTGGCGGACAGCCCAACGGGGCGGCAGCGGGTGGACCGTGGACGCAGTGAGTGGTGTGTTCCCTCATCATCTCGGGGGTCTTTTCAGAGGTGACAATAAAACCTAAGAAGTCAACCACCACGCAAACTAATACAATTGACAAATATACGGCATTGGCCGGAGGAACGGAGGAGGCCACCCCCGAGGGTTCGGCCAACGAGGTGGAGCCATCCATGGCCCCCATCATGCAGGCCATACAAACTTTGGGTACGACACTGTAGGCTAAAATTGATAAAGTTACTATTGAAATTGCTCTTCAGCGGGAGGATCCGAATAAGACTCAGAGAAGGCCACTCAGAATGCCACGTCTATTGCTGAGCTTCAACACACCACCAAAATGTTGAAAGAACAGGTCCAGCAGCTGCCCCACCAGCAGAAGCAGCCAGCTGCCAGACTGGAGGACCAGGAAGGGAGGGCCTGCATGAATAATATTTGAGTGGTGGGAGTGCCGGAGAAAATGGAAGGCCCGAGTGTTGACCTGTTCCTGGAGGACATTATCTTGAACCACCTTAAGCCCAAAAGACTCTCCAAGTTTTTTGTCATTGAAAGAGCGCACAGGGCACTGATTCCTCCACCACGTCCTGGAGCCCCCCAAAAAATTATTACTGTCCTGATCCTTAATTATAGGGACTGGGACGCCATCCTGCAGGCCGCTCGACAACATGGGGACCTCTGGATCGACAACGCCACCATCTGATTTTTTCCGGATTTTACCCTCAAGGTCCAACAGGAGTGCTACTCGTTTGATGGAGTCAATAGGGAGCTTAAGGATCGTGGCATTAAATACATGATGTTCTTCCCGACGCATCTCAAGATTCTTTCACATGGGAAATCCTTTTTCTTCATGTCCCCGGAGGACGCCCACGCCTGGTTGGAGGAGAATACAAAGCAACCCGAATGTCCACGGCCGGGAGACAGCTGGAGGAATACTGCAGTGCATTCTCCGACCTCTTCCACAGGTTCGGCAGAGGTAGAGCGACAGCTGCGAGGCAGACTTCGAGCGCCCTGCCAGTCCAGGTCGCGGAGTCTGTCTAGCTCGCCGGACTTTGGATGAGGATGCGGAGGACGCCCTGGCCTGGGAGGTCGAGTTGGAACGCACATAAAATATGCTGGTTCTTCTGTGTGTAAAACTGCTGGGACATTGATGTAATGTGGGGAACCAAACCTGAATGACTGGCAGGGCGTTGGGTCCCTATCAGACTTGGTACAGCGGATACAATACAATTGGGGGGGAGAGGTTGATCCATGTATCCGGCTGAACACCCCCCCAAGTTTTCGTTTTATGGGCGTCAGGCGCTCTGCTTGTTGGGGAAAATTGGGTCATGTCGGCCTGAGAAGCAGGGTAGCAGGGAGGGGGGAGGGCACAGGAGGTTGCAGGGGAGAAAGTTGAATGTTTGTTTTTTGCATTATGGTTTATGCAAGGTACTGTTCTTTTGGCTCCGATGGCACAAATGGTGGGCATGTGGGTTGCGGGTGGTGTTGAGGGTGGGCAACCATCTCTAAGATTCTTTCTACTCGCTGTTTATGATGCATACACCAAAGGCACAAAGAGTTAACATATTATCCTGGAACATCAACGGTCTGCAGAATAAGATAAAGCACTCTATGGTCCTCCAATATCTCCATAGGCATGCCCCAGATATAGTCTTCCTTCAGGAGACACACCTGATAGGTAATCATTATAAGGCCCTTAACAGATTCGGATACATGATACAGGCCCACGCTGGTTTCACTACTGGCTCCAGGGGCACCGGGATCCTTATTAAAAACTCTCTTCCATTGGTGATTGGGCGTAAGTGGCTGGACCCTTTGGGGCATTATGGGGCAGTTTCTGGATGGTGTGCGGGTCGTACGATCAATCTTTGCTCTGTTTACATTCCACCAAAATTACACACCACCACCCAGATATTGGGAAACTGTTACTGGACATGCCGGTGGGGATCCTGATCATCAGGAGGACGTGATGGCTAGGGACACTGATAGGTCTGTGGCTCTGCCTGACCGGGGGGGAGTGTGTCATCTCGGGGACTTTGTGCATGTGATGGGCTTGGTGGACCTATGGAGGGCGCAGAACCCTCACCTTAGACAATACACGCATATCTCTGCGGCACATGGCTCGGGGTCCAGGTTAAATTACCTCTTAGGCAGGTGGGTCACATGGGCCTCTTTCACAATAGTTGTCATAAAGCCAGAGTTATATCCGATCATTAACTGGTGGGGGTGCAGCTAGGGGGTCCCGAGAGGGACTGGTCGACTCTCCCCAGGCTGGATGAATTCCTGTTTAAGGACCCGGAGTTTCAAGAGCAATTCATGGAGCGAGTGGACCAATATTTTGAGGAGAATGTGGATTCCGTTAGATCTCAGTGTACCCTCTGGGAGGCTTATATGACTGTGGCCAGGGATTTTGTGCAGGCGGAGATGGGGAGACGCCGCAAGAAAAAACATGCACACATTGGTAAACTAGAAACAGAGCTCCACGCCTAAGAGTGCACCAGGGGTGAGACACAGGAGCAGGAACTAAGTCACAAGCTCCGACTTAAAGAAAAAGAACAAAGGACGTGATGTCCGACCAAGCGAAATTGCGTGCTATTGCCACGCAGCGGCACGTTTATGACTTGGGGGATAAAGCTAATAAGATGATAGCCTGGCTTGAGAAGCACGGCAGAGACCGTAATTGGGTGCCTGGGATATGAACACTAGACGGGACTACACGAGACACCGGTATAGGCATAGCAGAGGGGTTTGTGCAATACTATGAGGCTATCTATGAGCCGCAAACTGAGAGACAGGAATGGGAGTGTGATGAATTCTTGCATGACATCCATCTACCTACACTAGATCCGGACGATAGGGGTATCCTGGAGTCTGACATTACAGTGGAGCGGTAGAGGCTGCTACGGGAGATTTGCAGGCAGGAAAGGCGCTGATTCCCAATGGGTTTCCAGTCGAGGTGTTCGGGTGTGTGTTGGGAAGGGTAGCTCCCCATATGTTAAAGACGTTTAATGAGGCCAAACAGGAAGGGTTACTCCCGAAGGATCTTAGATCTGCAACGACGACCCACCACCACCAGCAACAGGTTGCCCGAAGAAGCTGGAACAAGATCACAGCCGACCAGCTCGCCGCCTCCCTGAGCCAGCACCCTCCGGCCAGCTCAGCGAACCCCAGCCAGGCCGCCGACAACCTCACGAAGTGGATCAGCAACTGCGCTGATGAACTCGCCCCACTGAGGACCCCGCCGAGCAGACCCGGCAGTAAGAGAGCCCCATGGTTCACCGACGAACTCAAGAGCTCCAAGAAGAACTGCCGAGCCCTCGAGAAAGCCTGGAGAAGGGAACCCACGCCGGACAACAGGACCACCCTCAAGCTGGCCACCCGGAAACACCACCAACTGATCCGCATCGCCCAGAAAACGGCCTTCAAAAACCGACTGGACAACAACGCACACAACTGCAAGGAACTCTTCAACATCGTGAAAGAGCTCTCCAACCCCAACGCCGGAAACAACGACATCACCCCTTCGCAAGACCTCTGCAACTCCCTTGCTTCCTACGTCCACAACAAGATCGCGGACATACACGACAGCTTCAGCACTCAACCGACGCACGCCACGACCGCTGGACGTCAACCCACCACCACCCTCCGCGCCTGGACCCCAGTCAACACCGAAGACACCGTCCACACGATGAACTCCGTCCACTCCGGATCTCCAACCGACCCCTGCCCTCACCACGTCTTCAACAAAGCCGACGCTGTCATTGCACCCCACCTGCGGGACATCATCAACACCTCATTCGACACCGCCACCTTCCCCGAGAGCTGGAAGCACGCCGAACTCAGCGCTCTACTGAAGAAACCCACAGCAGACCCCACCGAACTCAAGAATTACCGCCCCATCTCGCTACTCCCGTTTCCAGCCAAAGTCATCGAGAAGACCGTCAACAAACAGCTGGCCACCTTCCTCGAGACGAATGGATCCCTCGACCCATCGCAGTCCGGATTCCGTGCCAACCACAGCACCGAGACCGCCCTCATCGCCGCCACCGACGACATCCGAGCCCTGATGGACAACGGGGAAACAGCGGCCCTCATCCTCCTAGACCTCTCTGCGGCTTTCGACACGGTCTGCCACCGCACCCCAGTGCAGCGCCTCAGCAACGTCGGAATCCAGGAGAAGGCGCTGGAATGGATCGTCTCCTTTCTCGACGGAAGAACACAAAGAGTCCGCCTACCACCATACAAGTCAGAGGCCACCAAAGTCATCTGCAGCGTCCCTCAAGGATCCTCACTGAGCCCGACTCTCTTCAACGTCTACATGAGCCCCCTCGCGGCCATCGCACGCCAACACAACCTCAACATAATCTCCTACGCCAACGACACCCAGCTGATCCTCTCCCTGACCAACGACCCCGCCGCCGCCAGAGCCAACCTGCACGAAGGGATGAGAGAGGTAGCCGAGTGGATGACGACGAGCCGCCTGAAGCTGAACACAGATAAGACGGAGGTCCTCATCCTGGGCTCCTCGCCCTCCGCCTGGGACGACTCCTGGTGGCCCCCCGCCCTGGGCACCGCACCCAAACCAACGGACCACGCACGCAACCTGGGTTTCATCTTGGACTCCTCCCTCTCCATGACCAGGCAAGTCAACGCCGTCTCCTCGTCGTGCTTCAACATCCTGCGCATGCTTCGGAAGATCTTCTGGTGGATCCCCACAGAGACCAGGAAGACCGTCACTCAGGCCCTCGTCACCAGCCGACTGGACTACGGCAACGCACTCTACGCCGGAACCACCGCCAAGATCCAGAAGAGACTCCAGCGCATCCAGAACGCCTCAGCCAGACTCATCCTCGACATCCCACGACACAGCCACACCTCCGGACACCTAAGAGACCTGCACTGGCTCCCGGTCAACAGGAGAATCACCTTCCGCCTCCTTACCCACACACACAAAGCTCTCCACGACCAAGGCCCGAGCTACCTCAACAACCGAATCAACTTCTACGCTCCCAAACGCCACCTCCGATCCGCCAGCCACGCCCTCGCCGCCGTCCCACGCATCCGCAGAGCCACTACAGGAGGAAGGTCCTTCTCCTACCTGGCCGCCAAGACCTGGAACTCCCTCCCGGCCGACCTGCACCTGACCCAAGACCACCTCTCCTTCAGGAAGAAGCTCAAGACCTGGCTGTTCGAGCAGTAGCGACACCCCCCCCCCCCAAAAGCGCCTCGAGACCCTACGGGTAGGCAGTGCGCTCTATAAATGTCTTTGATTGATTGATTGATTGATTGATTGATTGAACAATAGTGGTGATACAAACGGCTGGCAAACCTCAGGATTCATGCAGTTCCTACAGGCCCATCTCACTCCTTAATTATGAAACCAAGGTCCTTGGCAAAATCCTAGCCACCAGACTGGGGATGGTCTTTCAATCCTTGATCCACCAGGAACAATCTGGCTTTATGCCGCACAGACACACGAGGCTTAACCTGCGATGCTTGTTTGGGGTGCTTCAAACGGTGTATAACCGCCCGAATGTACCAGTGGCCCTACTGTCACTGGATGCCCATATGGCCTTTGACAGTATGGAATGGCAATATATATATGCGGTATATATGTGCGGTCTTGGCCAAACTGGGTTTTGGTGATAACTTTCGAGCATGGGTAAGGTTTTTGTGCACTGCACCACTTGCGAGGGTCCGTGTTAACGATGCCCGCTCCAGGGAGTTTCAATTGGGGCGGGGCACAAGGCAGGGCTGTCTGCTCTCCCCGCCATTATTCGCCCTGTTCTAATCTATGTACAAAGGCCGGCCGACTCTATCCAGAGACTCATGCAGATCCTGCGTACGTTTGGTGAGTACTCCGGCTATCGCATTAATTGGGACAAGTCCCTAGGTCATCTGATGGTAGGACCTCTGCCGACCTTATCTGAGGAATGTCAGGGGCTGGTCTGGAAAGAGACCTTCCGATACTTAGGTATCTGGATTACGAATCCGGAGGAGGAGTTCATGCGCTTGAACGTGTACGCTCAACTAGAGCGGCTACGAGGGGACGTCAAAGATTGGAGAACTCTCCCTCTCTCCTTGATGGGACGCGCCGTCCTCTTTAAAATGATGGCCCTTCCTTGCTTGCTATATGTTCTGCAAAGTGCTCCCTTTCCAGTTCCGGAGAAGATCTTCTGGGCGATCGACTCAGAGCAGCGCACACTTCTTTGGGGAGGGGGATGCCCGAGAATTGCACTGAAGAAGCTCCAGCTGGTGATATATGAGGGAGGGCTTGTTGTCCCTGACATTAGACTCTAGTATTGGGCGGCACAGTTAGTCAACATCAGCGGGTGGGTGTTCGCCCCGATGGATGAGCCGGCGTATAGGGTCGACAGTATGGTCTTTGGGGGAGATACCTACTTGGCCACTCTTTATCACAAGGGTAGATGCAGTCCGTCTCTGCCACCTCAAACGGCCGCAGTTGTGGAGACGTGGAAATGGGCGACAAAACTGCTGGGTTGGGAAGTGAAGCTTACAGCACAAACCCCGCTATGGGCTGGGAATTATCTCCCAGAGGTTGCTAAATTGAGGGTCCTACTCAAGTGGAGCCTAATTGGCATTGATGTGTTGGGCGATGTCTGGAAAAGAGGGGACATGCTAGAGTTCGCAGGCAGAATTCCAAATGGGAAACGGGGAGTTCCTTCACTACCAGCCATCATGCCATCTACCAACATCTGCACCACGGGGAACATCTACCAGACTATGCCCCACTGGAAGATAGATTATTGCTTGATCCCATGATAGATAAAGCCATTTCCCTCACGTACAAAAAGATAATCAATAACCTAGCTGATCCCTTGAGACCTCTGCGTGAAAAATGGGAGTCCGAGGTTGGGTTGTTGGAGGAAGACGATTGGAGGGAGGCCCTGCAGAGCCCCAGGGAGGTGGTAGATTGCGCCCAGTTTAGGCTTGTTCAGCTGCACATCCTGCACCGCTCCTACACCCCACGCACGACACAATATCGTATGGGGTATGTTGACTCGCACTTCTGTCTGAGGGGTTGTGGAGAGGTGGGCACCTTCTTCCATATTTTGTGGGACTGCGCCAGGATCCTGGCATACTGGCCCAGACTGGCGGACATAATGTCTGAAGTGGTCGGCACTGAGGTCCCATTGGAGGCCTGATGGCACATCTTAGAGGTGACGAGTGACATCACTTGGCCTAAGTGGGAAAAGGTCTGGCTGGCGTTAACGAGTATGGTCGCCAAAAGAAATATAGCGAGACTATGGGTTATTAATGTCTTGCCAAAAGTGGAAGATTGGGAAAAGGATCTAGATTGGTGCCAGAGGGCTGAACAAGAGATATATAAAAGTAGAGGGTGTCCCAAGAAGTGGGAGATAATATGGGCAGCGTGGAGAATGTATAGGGGGGATTTACTGGATACCTAGTCTGTCTCTGAAACCTGCTAGCAATATGTATGTATCTTTGTCTTTATATGCGGGTTGAAATGTTCGGGATGGTACTATGAATGTCTTTGCCTTCTGTATGTCCACATACTATCAGATGCTTTACAGTATGCAACTGTTTTTTGGAGCCTGTTTTTTTTTTATAATAATAGCTGCAAGTCTCGAGGAGACAGTGCTTTTCAGTGGCTGAATTTCAACACTTCAGTAACATCACCCCAGCCTTCAGAAAACAGCTGAAAACATTTCTATTCTATTCTCTGAACACTTTAAGTTTTATAGACTCCTCAGTGCTAGAAGTAATGTATAAATAAATAAAATATGTACAGTGTGTGCCCTGGATTCCAGGGCTATTTAAGGGCATGTACATAGGTGGACTTAGAGGAAGACTGGACCTTATGGACAATCCACACTGTTCCTAGCCAAAGGCATTACATAGCATGGCTTACCCTTCTGCAGAGTATGGGTGAAGGGCTGACTATTGGTTAGGTTCTGTGACCAGACAGCACTATTAATGGGCAAAGTTGTACACAGTGGGAGTTTGCCACATACAGACAGATGAGTGAAGGGCTTGGCTGAAGGCCAGGCCTTCTTGGCAATCATCACAGAACACAATTGAAGGCCACAGATGTGTGAGAGTTGACCTCCAGCTGAGAATTGGGCACAGATAAAACACTAAAATTGGCTAGTTAGGATTAGTTACACAATCCATTACATGTGTCCCAATACGAAAGCAATATCAGGCCCCATCAACACAGTTATATAGATATAATGCATGTCGTAGTTTTGAAAGAGGGCTAATTAAACATGCATTTGGCAGTTAGAAAGTGCAAGTATGAGCTCTACATCTACAAATGTGCTCTTACAGTGGGCTTTCTCTCTCGATTTCCTGACAGCCTCAAGCCACATTAGTGTGCCCCATTCTGGGAAAGGGGCAAAGGTAATTCAGCAACCTTCATCCAATCCCAATTAGAAGGCTGTCGCCGCCAGCATTAAGCTTAATCCTCCTCTGCAGTCACAGTCTCCTAGCCTGCCTAGTGATGTGGTCCAAGATTCGTAAACCTTTCATACTTGGCTGTGACACACTATCAATGACTTTGTTCCCCCAAAGCCTCCCTCCTCAATGGAGAAAAGGAAAAAGGTCAGTGCCCCTTGGTACACCCAGTCCCTGGCTGACAAACATCTTTTGTGTAAAAAGAGTGAATGCAATTGGAGGAAAACCTATGACCCGACACCTAGAGCTCTTTATGTAGAACATAGGAATGCATACTTTGCGAGTATCAAAGTAGCAAAAAAAGACCACCATATTACAGCTATCAAGGAGGCTCGAAAAAAACAAAAAACAGTTTTCTCCATAGTGAGATCTTTTACCCACCTTAAAGCTCTTCAATCTGTCATTCCGCCGTCTCAAGGTCTTTGTAATCAGATCGCTGATTACTTTGAGGAGAAAATTAAACCTCTTCAGGTGGACTTTCCGCCCATCTCCTCTCCTCCCTTGCAGGGCTCCAATGCAATGATGGGGACAACGGCTTTTACGCTTAGTAGGTTTGCCCCAGTGTCTCTCCTACAAACAAGTGAAGCCATCATGGTTTGTAAATCAGGAGTGCCCTCTGACTCCTGTCCCCCGCTGATTCTCCACCAAATAATCAATGTTGTTAACCCCATCATAAATGTTATAGTCAACTCCTCACTCAGTTCAGGCATTGTCCCGCCAGATTGAAAAATAGTTAAACCGCTTATGAAGAAACAAAATAAAAGTACCACTGATCTCTCCAATTTACGCCCCATATCCCTTCTTCCAGTTCTTGGGAAGATAACAGAAAACATGGTCCATCAAGAACTGAAGAATTTTGTTGAAACCCACAATATTCTGCATCCTCAGCAATCGGGCTTTCATCCTAGGCATTCCACTGAAACGGCCCTCATTGAACTCTCCGATTCCATCAAATTCTTACAGGATGATGGGAAGAACGCCGTCTTGATATTACTAGACCTATCGGCGGCGTTTGATACCATTTCACATAAAATTCTGATTGACAGGCTGAGAATTAATGGCATTACAGAGGTTGCCCTTGACTGGTGAAACTCTTTTTTATCCCAGAGAACACAAACCATCTCATTAGGTCCCTTCCTCTCAAAGGAAAAAAGGTAACATCTGGAGTTCCACAATGCTCCATTCTGAGTCCACTATTTTTCAATATCTATATGGTGCCTCTCATCACCCTAATCGAATCGTATGGGATATTTGTGACTTCGTATGCCGATGATACACAAATGATTGTATCGTTAGATAAAAACACCACCAGAGCCAAACAGAATTTCCAGAATTGTCTAACGGACGTTTTTCTGTGGATGGACGATAACCACCTGAAATGTAATGCTAACAAGACGGAGATATTGCCCATGGGGAAACATGTCAACTTTAACCCAAACAAATGGTCGCCAGAAGGCTCCACTGCGCCGCCCATTTCGGTAGAAGTAGCCAGAAACCTAGGGGTCTTTTTTGCCTCCTCTCTGTATTTCCACCATCATGTTAGGAATGTGGCTGGCAGGTGCTTTAGTATTATTAAATCTCTAAAGAAATGTTTTTACTTTCTTCCTACCGATTGTAGAAAGGCGGTTGCGGTGGCCCTCATACTTTACCGTTTGGACTACTGTAACGGTTTTATAGCAGGGGTCAAAAAGGCCACTTTGAAAAAACTACAGAGTGTGCAGCTTGCAGCTGCAAGACTTGTGCTTAAATTACCCAGAATTTCCTCCGCATCCACGGCCCTAAGGACTCTGCACTGGTTGCCCCTTCACAAAAGGATTTTGTTTAAAATCCTTCTAACTACATTTCGAGCTCTCAACAACATTGGCCCAAGGTATCTCTCAAGAAGATTTACATGTTATAAGCCATCCAGAGTTTGAGATCTGCAGGCGGCAACCTGATTACCATGCCCAGGTTTCGCTACAAAACCAAGGTGGGAAAATCCCTCACGGTCTTGGCCTCCAAAGCCTGGAATGTCATGCCCATAGAACTCAGACTTCTCAATCTAGAGAGTTCTTTTAGGAAACAATTAAAAACTTGGATCTTCAATCTTTCTGATGCATATGTAATGGACGCTATCTAACCCTCACGGTTGTTGCCTCAGATGCCCCGTAGAGCCAGGATGCTCCTTTCGGAGCGACAGTTAGCCCTCTATAAATTCCCTATACAAATACAAATACATAGGCGCTTAAAAACAGCTTCTGTGTTGCTTCAGTCTTGCTCACATGTACATTTTTACAGCTTGCTGTGAGTAACTATAGTGCTACCCTGCACAGAATATTATACATGAAAAGTGACTTTAGAGCGTTTCTGCTATATGGAAAAACATATAAAAGAAAACACTATTGTACTGATCTTGACTGAAGATCTGGATAAGATTGATGAAATCTGCAAAGCATCAAATTCCCCTGATATCAGGTACGAGAAAAGAGCTGAACAGGATAACTCATAGAGTAAAATGGCAAACAAAAAAGTTGATCAAAGCACTACTTGAGGAAAAGGAACAGTAGCAATGCTAAATTAGAGAACAGATGAAAAGATGGGTAATTTACAGTGGACGATCCAATCTGTGAATAAAAATCAAGAACAAAAATTGTAAAGCCAGAAGTTGAAAAGTGCAATAAAAAATCAGCAAGCAAATGTGTTGCAACCTGCCTTGCCCTTTCAAGTGCTACTATGAAGATGCCTGAAACAGAAATTGTCTTCAGGGGAAGAGATTCTGAAATATTATGGATTCCGACATTTCTGTAGTTTCCATTAGACTGTCCACCGTATTAGAGTGAGCACTTTATATAGTCAAACCTGCCTCAAATAAAAAGTAATGGTGTTCATGATTCCACAAAGAAAATGAGTTGCACGCCATGATTGAAAAGCTACTGTTTACTACAGTGATTTGTATTGTGCTTGAAACAGGATAGAGCAGCTCTCTGGAGGTAATGAGAGTCTGAATGACCGAAAGAACATTGGCGAATAATACACCATCTTTAGGGGAAGAAATTGGTAAAGAATGCTGGGAGCAATCTGCATAAATATAGTCAGGTTACAATGTTATATAATGTTAGGTGTATTTGTAAAGTGCCATCAACCGTGTGGGTATCCTGACCCAGAGCGAGTGTGTGCCTAGCCCTGCCTATAGTAGGTTAGATATTGAGAAGCCAGGTTTTCAGCTTCTTGGGGAAGTCAAGAAAAGAGGAGGCAGCTCTGAAGTGTAGTGGGAGGTCATTCCACACTTTAGGATCTTGTAAGAGATGTAAGAGAATACTGGTCCTCCTGATCTGATTCTATATATGTGTGGAATGTGTGCGAGTAGGGGTACTCTGGAGCAGAGGTGCCTGCGTCATTGGTGAAGGAGATGCAACTGTTCAGGTAGGTGGGGACTGTGTTGATTAGTGCCTTGAAGGTGTGTGAATGATCAAAAGTGAAGGCCAGAGGTACCTTATTATTGATGAAGAGAAACAGGGTAAATATGAGAGTGCAACCTCAGGGAACTCCTT
The DNA here is from genome assembly GCF_964263255.1 of Lissotriton vulgaris. Taxonomy (NCBI): domain Eukaryota; kingdom Metazoa; phylum Chordata; class Amphibia; order Caudata; family Salamandridae; genus Lissotriton; species Lissotriton vulgaris. Next base: position 420,627,564 of record NC_141694.1, on the reverse strand, counting down.
AATGGTGTTTCAGAGTATCAGGAAGGAGGTTGGGTATTTTGTACACTGAAACCAGTTTGTCAGGTATGACGAGAAAGAGATGAAAACAGAGTCAGTCTCTTTCTATCTTTGAGGATTTCCAGTAAGCTGGATAAGTTCACCTTTAGGCAGGCAGATGATAAACCAAGGAGGATACAGAGATAGGAGTTGCTTTCATCTAGAACGTGGAGGGCATCATAGACCATGGGCGCTTATCATGTATAGAGAATGTTGTATTTCTTCTTAGTGCACCTATTATCATACAAGTGTTTAATATAGAAAATGAATGTACTATAATAATTTTTATTTTTGGGAATTCTGATATTTGTGTTATACACTATAGACTTTATACCATCCGTTTTCAACTCTAACTATTTGAGAACCATCAATCACAGAATTAATAACATTTTGCAATAATTATTTTCCATTTGTGGTGCAACTGAACACAATGTACTTGCTATGTTTTTGGGGGCAGATTAACAAGAAACTGATGCATCTCTGTGTTATTATAGAGATGTGTCAGTTTCCTTGCGCCATGCGAAAAACCCTTGTGCCACCATAGATGCGTCGCATTTATAATGCGGCGTGCCATGGCGCATGGATGACGCATTTGTTGATGCAAAGGTCACGCATTGCTAGAGTGGTGTCGCAAGCACGACGCAACTCAAGCAATGCTCCGAAAGGCCTTTACCTTTTGTGTCTAGTCACTCCTTACGACTGCTTCAAGCAGGTATAAGGTTTCGATGCAATAGCATCATACAAGTGGCACAGTGAAATCTTGTAAGATTTAACTGCATCAATTTCACAAGGCTTTCCTGCGTGGGAATGCTCATCCTGCATATGTATACCTGACGCAGGTAGAATGTGGCACAGGCTTTACAATGTGGCACATCTTCCTAGATGCATCACTTTGTAAATGTGTCTCAACGTGGTGCATTGTTTACACTGCCGCTGCGTGACAAAAGTGATGCAACAATGGTGCAAAAGTGTTGCGAGGTGCTTGTAAATCTGCCCCTCAGTCTTTAGCAAATTATTCGTTATGAAAGAAGAGCTTTAATTTGTTTGGCATCTCTGGTCTGTCTGTATTTGTTACATATTTTTGTATGTTACAACTGCGGTTTACATGCTTATCACAAAAGCAATACCATCAGCCAAAGGAAGTTTAGGCAGAGCGATATCTTGGACCATCTCTAACAGTCCATGTGTTTCTTTGCCTAACACCTTACCATCTTTCTCACTCCTTTTGACTAATGGCCACCTGGGTTAAAGAGCAAGGCAAGAATGCTTAAAGGCCCGGGGTGATAGCGAGGCCTAGACCCTTTATACCATATTGGTGAATTGTGCTATTCAACTTGTATACAAAGGTTTATATTTTAATAATGGAATCCCTGAAAACAAACATAATCAGACAAACGTTTAGAACCATCAACTATGTATCTAATATTCAGAATTATAATACATGTTTTAAAAAATGGTTTGAGAAATCTGGCTGGTACAAAACGAGGCAAAAGCATTATCAGAAATTCGTATTTAACACCTACCTTCTGCTCCTTGAGCAATGTGTTTGTAGGGATGGCTGCAAACGTCTTATATCTCGAGGTGATCTTGTAATGCTAGAAAAGACAAGTGTGAAAGAAAGGTTAACTTATAGGAGAAAACATAGTACTAACTAATTATCCTGTAGGCGACCAAAAAAGCTGACTACTGCAAGTTATGTTAAACTCTAATGGCTTCCTTTTCTGCAGGGTTACCTGTAATACTTCATCACTGAACTTTAAATTAGCATTATCTTTCATTTAATTCAATAAGACATTCGTAGGCACGGGTGGATTTATAATAACCGTTAATTGAGGGCTCTCGTCATGATGTAAAAGGTCTTTACGAAAAAAATGCAAACTGTGGTACAAACCTGCAGTTGTCAAAACACTGTCATTTGTGAAGTTCGTCTAAGCAAAACATCTGTATTTTGATGTCGTTGAATTGGTTACACTCTGGAGAACAACTAAATCATCATAGAAATGTTTCTTTATCCCTATTGTATTAGGAGACGATTAGGGTAATTTAGAGCTTGGCGGAATGATAACAGTATCCTAAATCAGTGGTGAACCCTCCCCTTCTAGCTACCAACAGCCAAACTCACTTAGAGATAGGGTAATTGCCAGGTTTCGATGCAGCGAGCTCAGGGTGCTCCCCTTGTGGAACCTTTGCCTTCGCGGCAGGTCTACTACTGGTATGTGTGGTTATAGTGACAGTATGACCGTCACAGGATTTCCCTGCCCGGTACCACTATTCAAGTCTGCAGTTTCAGTGACATCTTAAAGGATATTCTGGGGCATGGGTAAAACCTAATTTGGGGCTACCTGTTCAAAGCAACTTTCAATCTATTACCAATTATCAGCTAATTCAAGTCCACTTGATGCCAAACAATAATGTTATGGGGTCCTACAAATACAGGGAAAAAATATCTGGCCAATAACGTGTATTTGTAAAGCACAGATTCACTCAGACGAGTATCTTACCACTGTATTACAAATGTTAATTGTTACCCAAAAGGACTCATTTTATCGACCTCAGAAAGATGAAAGTCTGAGTCGACCAGCCAGGATTAGAACCTGTCAACAGGACTCTACGGTGGATGCATTAGTCCACTAAGCCACCAGACACAGCAAACAGCACCAACACTAGCTTGAATAAGCACTGATAAGCTATCTCCTTCTGTGTTCCTACCTACACTTTGTCTTGCAAGAACAATATTTTACATACAGTGTGTAACCAGATTGTTCTTCTCATTGTAGTAATGCTACTTTAGTGTTCTTGAGTGGCTATTTAATAGACTAGTGCATAATAATAAAATGAGACATTTGCACAAATGGCTTCAAGTTTTAGACTCACTCTCTGGATATTCCTAGTTACAAATGAATCCCCCTTCTTAACATGTGTTCTTGTTCACAAGAATATTGGATGGAATTTGATAACCTTCTCATTAATTCTCCTCTCCTGCGTGTCCCTCTTCATCTTTCACATATTATACCACTATGACATAATTTAAGACATCAGTGATGACATCTCAAATGACATCATTGATGACAATGCTGATGGTATTATCCAATAAATATGTTAGTTAGTTTCAAGCATAGGACTAACACTGTGTGCAGGTGACACTTGTTTTGCACTCAGATTTTTTGTTTAAAAAAAAAAGTGTTGATCAATGCAATGATTGTATGTAGTAAATACTTATTATTGTGCTCACCTATGAGTATTTTAAGGGAATTGCCTCAGCCTGATATCTTCTATATATCAAGAGACGTTTGTGTGCACCAGTGACTTTATAAGCCACCAACGCTTATCTATCTATAACGTTTTCAGCAGAGTATAAAGGGTGTGGAAAGTATGACCTTTAGCATCTTTAGGCCTTGGTTTTTTATAGTGAGTAGTCTATCTATGTAGTGGGATTTGCATACAGTGAGCACTGTTCTGAGTAGATATTGTTTGAAACTCTGTAGTATATTCCTCACAAGGGTTTGGCTTAATGTAAATAGTGGTATACAGGCTAAACTCTGTCCATAGAATACACACTGTTTATAGTACGCACTTTTCTACTCATGTCCGCTTCATTTCTCATGAGAGGTTTGTTAACTGTGAAGAGTTTAATACACGCTAAAGGCTGTGTGTATTAGGGCATTAGTTATGTACCAGGGCTTGAGTGTCTGGAGGATTTTGAATTTCTCTGAGCAGTTGTATACATAATGAACATGGTGTATAGTAGCTTGGTAACCATTGAAGTGTATCATATAGTGTCAATGCTGCACATAGCAGAAGCTTACTTCATCTAAGGGGGTTGTATGTGTAATGGCATTAATAATGCTTCATATTATTTTGATCTATTTCTACTTACTTTCATACCTCTAATGCAGTAATCCTTTCAAGAGTAATGTGTTAAAAAGTAGCCTGGGTGATGTAATCAATGATGCCATCATGAATGTAAAAATATTATGCCATTTAATATGTTATGAGTGATGTCATAGAACATGTCATGAGTGATGTAAATCAATTAATAGCTTGATTAGTTACTCTTCATTACCATAAAAGTGCGTGCAAAATACTAGGATCATAAATCTTTCCAAATAAAATTCACTAATAATAAAACTTATAGTTATGCAGATATCCATTCTAGGTGGTAAAAATCCACTTCTCTGTTAGATTCCATAATCCATACAATGTCTTAATTGTGCAAATGTGCATTCCAATTAACATTTGCGACCAGATTTTCCTTATTTTTGGAATCTTCTATAAATGGGAGTGTACAACACACCAAACCAATAAGCTAGTTAGTTATTATGAGGCTAGCTTCACTATATATTTATTATAAAATGTCCTATGAAAAATGATAGATAATAGGATGCATAGTGCGATTTAGTTAAAAAGATTCCGCAGATTTTTCCTAATTTTTAATACCTGTCATAAATATGAACTAATTGCACAACAAACCAGTAGATTATTTAGTTGTTGCAAAAATAGTAATGCAGATCTACAGTGTTTGATATTATATACTTTGAAAAGGGTTAATGCACTTTTTTGTACTGGGGAGTTCATGGTACCAGCAGAGAAAAATACAATTTACAGATTAGTTAGGGAAGACATGACATTGCAAGGGCATGGTGAGAGATATGACATGGAATAGCAATTAGCAAGACACCCCACCATCAAGGGCAGCAGATTAACCCTAAATTGGGTCAGGATAAATCGGTGCTGTGCATTTTGTACTAAGGTCAAATACGTTTGCAGGCCTTCCTGAGAGGACAGCTTACTATAGTCTAATACAGATGATTATAATATTTCCCCTCCCATCTTTTCCTTATTGCTTCATTTTGTGCACAAAGTTTCAATTTGCTCTAGGCAAGCATTCTACAAGAGCCACGGGATCTCCACTGCTTGATGTAGATTCAGGCTGTCCATGAGTATAAGTTTGTTCAAAGATATTTCCTCATGAGACCATATGGAATGCCACAACAGATTTGGTGCAATCGTAATCCTCTCTCTTATATATGAGGCTACCATCCCGAATAAGAGATGAAATTCACACAACTTTTGGGAGGGCTGAAAGACGTTTAAAAAATAAATTGTCTACCCTTTGGATACTCTGAGCCCCATTACGATGGTGGGCAGACCTTGTCCACCCGCCACCATAACGGTAAAAGGGACCGACCGTCAAAGGTGCGGTGGTCCTGCTATGCCCATTAGGATGCAACCGCCACCCTGTCGGTCTCATCCCGCATAATTTACATTGCAGCGGGCGGTGCTGTAAGCAGCACCCGCCGCAATGCAAAAGATGCATGTTGTGTATTAGCATGCGCAACGTGACAGGCACCGCGTGGTGCCTGCCATCTTGTGTATGCCAATATAGGGAGATACCATAGGTACCCCCCGAGTGCAACCCCCAACACCCAGGGGCCTGCAACGGGCCCCCACAGTCAAAGACCGCATGCCTTTCCATGGCAGCATTGCCGCTATGGAAAGGCCAAAATCCGCACACATCATAATATGGCGGGCGGTGCCTGCTAGGCACTACCACCATATAATGGCCCAGGACAGCACAGCAGGCAATCGTAATGATTGCCTGCCTGTGGTAAAGCAGCAGACAGTCTTTCCATCCGCTGCTGTACCCCCTGCCATTGTAATATGGTGGGCGTAAATGGAGGGTGGGTGGGGAAAGATGTCAGGCGGATTGCCACTGGTGGTCGGGCGGTGGCGATCCGCCCGACATCATAATGGCCCCCTCTGTGTGTTGGCCATTCCCCAGACCCCAGCACCATATGAAGCCACTGCCACACTTTTACTCTGATGAGGAGTTTCCAGAATGCCTTAATGTCAAGGTTGGTAATGGCACCTGTTGATGGATTTCTCCATTAGGGTAAACCTATTCACTCTCATAGGGATCCAAGAATGATTAGTATCAAACAGGATTCCCAGATAGGAAAAGATGGGGTTTCACTCAATTAAATCCCTTCAGCATAGAAAACTAGTTTTGTCTTGGGTTTAGCCCCACAAGTCACGGTGTAAGTCTTAGTACCATTTACCCTCAAACCAAAGTCAGCCATAAAAATTATATAATCTTCAATTAAACTTTGCAACCCCCTCCCAATTCTGTCAATCAATACTGCATCATCTGTGAAAGGGTAAAATAGGGAGGGGGTGCAAACCAATGTACTCCATGCTCCGTACCCAATTCTACCCGGTTCTTATGTATTGAAAACAGGAAGGGGGTTAAAATTCACCCCGCCTGACCCCTCTTCTAATGTTTACCCTACACGAACATTCACCATACCTGTCAAAACGCACTTGAGTATTAGCATCGGAGTGCAACTGCCTAATAAAAGTGATTATTCTCATGAGTGATGTAATATGTAAGGTCATAAGCAGTACATGGAGGGGGCGCAAGTTATAGTTAGCTCTGCTAGCTATAAGTGTTGAAATTCTGTGTTTTTATTCATTCAAAACATTGACACAGAAATTTTCATCTATCAATAACGTCACTTTAACCTTGTATTTTTCAGTGAATTTCTAGATTAAAAAAATCTAAATCGGATCTCATCATTACACCTAACTTTAATGTCACTATAAGCTTTGTTTTTATCCAATGAATTTCTATGTTTTTAACGCAAATTAAGATATAATTACAATTCCTATCTATAACATAACTTCAACCATTGATTTTTTCATTGAATTTCTAGTTTTTTTTATGTAAAGGTATATTAAATCACCATACATAAAGCCAAACCCATGCTACGCATGGCCTTTGGCCGTGCAGTTGCACACAAGGACTGGCCTCTCTGGGCAACCAACTCCAGCCATGCACGCCCTTCTTCTGTGCGCTGCGTGTGATTGGTCGCAGGCCCTCGCCTGCGGGCAGGCCCTGCAAACAACCCTTCAAGGACAGCCAAGCCCAACCATGCATAGCCTTCAGCCATACCTCGTGGGCTTGATCACAGTGACTGTCAGCCAGTCCCCTGAGGAGGGAGGAGGTTGGAAAGTCCTTCAGTTCCAAAGCCACTATTGGCCCTGAGGACCCCATCACCGGGGGACAAACACACTTATATTTGAGAAGGGGGCATGAGGCCTCTCTCCCTGGGCCCAAATGAGCCCCAAGAAATGTATCACCCAGGGCAAAATAATGATAATAGGTGACGGGGTCCCGTCCCCCATCCCCAAACTTTAAGAGGCATTAGGTCCTCATCTTCTTGGGTCAAATATGACCCCCGCCCTGTCATAGCCAACTCTGCTTCGGTTTTTGGAAGCGAGAGCAGGAAAGCTGCTCTCGCTTCCAAAAAACGAAGCAGAATTGCTTTTGCACAGGAGAGCTGCATGTTGGCAGCTCCTCTTGTGCAAAAGCAATGCCAGCTCCCGCAGGAGGCGGGGAGCTGGCTGTGACCGTGGGGACATTGGGACTCCCCCACGGTCCCCAACAGTGGGGACAGGCCCCGGGTGATGGGGTCCTCTGGACCAGAAGTGACCTGGGAGGGGAGCCATGTGGCCCCCCTCTAAAATTAAAGATGCTGCTAAATCAGTTTAGCAATGTTAGACTTTAAACTACTGCTTAATTTACGCCGGGGTCTACCAGTGCGCACATAGGAACTCAATCATTAGCACATGCTCTTTGGGCTTGCTGTGTAACAGACTAGTTAGGGAATATAGCTGTTTCTGTTTTATAACACACAACACACAAACTGGCGAATGCAATGATGTTAAAGCACAAGCCCACATGGACGGACAGCTCAGTGTAAAGAGAGCCTGCTTCAAAGAGCAGGCAACCAAGCTGCTACATCATTTTGACAATTTTAGACTTTAAACTACTGCTTAATTTGCACCTGGGTCTACCAGTGCGCACATGGGCACTTAATCATTAGAACTTGCTCTTTGGGTGTGCTACCTAACAGTCTTGTTAGGGAATATGCTGTTTCTCTTTTATAACACACAACACACAAACCGGTGAGTGTAATGATGCTAAGGCACAATCCCACATGGACGGACAGCTCAGTGTGAAGAGAGCCTGCTGCAGGGACCACATGTTCTAGAGCTCAACCTTTATTCTGTTGAGAGCAGGCAACCATGAGCTACATCAGTTTTGCAATTTTAGACTTTAAACTACTGCTTAGTTTGTGCCGGGGTCTACCAGTGTACACATGGGTCCTTATTCATTAGCACTTGCTCTTTGGGCATGCTGTGTAACAGACTCGTTAGGGAATATGCCGTTTCTCTTTTATAACACACAACACACAAACCGGTGAGTGTAATGATGCTAAGGCACAAGCCCACATGGACGGCCAGCTCAGTGTGAAGAAAGCCTGCTGCAGAGACCACGTGTTCTAGTGCTCAGCCTTTCATCTTTTAGGAGCAGGCAACCATGCTGTTACATCAGTTTTCTAATTTTAGATTTTAAACTACTGCTTAATTTGTGCCGGGGCCTACTAGTGCGCACATGGGCGCTTAATCATTAGCACTTGCTCTTTGGCGGTGCTGTGTAACAGGCTTGTTAGGGAATATGCTGTTTCTCTTTTATAGCACACAACACACAAACCGGCGAGTGTAATGATGCTAAGGCACAAGCCCACATGGACGGACAGCTCAGTGTGAAGAAAGCCTGCTGCAGAGACCACGTGTTCTAGTGACCAGCCTTTCATCTTTTAGGAGCAGGCATAAATGCTGCTACATCAGTTGGCAAATAAAGGGCCCGATGTGGGTAAAATTGATTTACCGATTTTCAATTCCCGAATTTTACCGATTCGGTAATTGAAAATGGGTAAATCAATGTGGTGGACATGTAGGTATTTCCAGATGTGTAAATACCGAATCTGTCACATTCGGTATTTACCGATTCTGTAAATACAGAATCGGTATTTACCATTGATTCCTATGGGCTTCAAAGCCCATAGGAATCAATGGGAAATACCGATTCTGTATTTACACAATCGGTAAATACCGAATTTTGCAAGGGTGCAGGGGGTGTCACTTTGACACCCTCTGGCACCCCACAAATAGGCACGTGCGCCATGTGGCACACAGACATGCCCTAAGGGCACATCTGTCTGTCACATGGCTAGGTGTGCATGCACACATGTGCATGCACACCTGAAATCGGTATTTTACCACACAATAGGATTGTGTGGTAAAATACCGATTTTGCAGGGCCTTTGGGACTCAGAAGAGTCCCACCTACAACTGAGATTTACCGAATCGGTAAAAATACTGATTCGGTATTTTACAGAATCGGTAACTTTACCGAATCGGTAAAGTTACCGATTCTGTAAAATTGTGCCCCTACATTTCAAATCATGTATACCGGTCGGTAACGGCCGAAAATACAGATTTTCGGCTGTTACCGACCGACCTACATCTGGCCCTTAGACTTTAAACTACTGCTTAATTTGTGCCGGGGCCTACTAGTGCGCACATGGGCACTTAATCATAACCACTTGTTCTTTGGGCGTGCTGTGTAACAGACGTGTTAGAGAATATGCTGTTTCTGTTTTATAACACACAACACACAAACCGGCAATTGTAATGATGTTGAGTCACAAGCACACATGGACGGACAGCTCAGTGTGAGGAGAGACTGCTGCAGAGACCACATGCTCTAGCTCTCAGCCTTTCATCTTTTTGGAGCAGGCAACAATGCTGCTACATCAGTTTGGCAATTTAAGACTTTAAACTACTGCTTAATTTGCGCTGGAGTCTACCACTGCACTCATGGGCACTTAATCATTAGCACTTGCTCTTTGGGAGTGCTGTGTAACAGACTAGTTAGGGAATATGCTGTTTCTCTTTTATAACACACAACACACAAACCAGCGAGTTAATGATGCTAAGGCACACGCCCACATGGACCGATAGCTCAGTGTGAAGAGAGCCTGCTGCAGAGATCATGTGTTCTAGCACTCAGCTACCAATCAATAGCTATGCACTTATCCAATAACTCCGGGAATGCTCATGCAGTTATAAAATCACCATGCACTATCCCTGCACTCCTCCAATGACCCAGGCAGTACTCATGCACTCCTGCAATCACCCAGATACTGACCATGCACTCATACAATAATCCAGGCATTTCCCATAAACTAATACAAACAGTCAAGCTTTAGCAATGTATTCTTCAAATCACCCAGACATTACCCATGCGCTCATGCAATCACCCATGCAGGACCCATGCAATCTTCCAATCCCCATTTACTGTCCAAGCACTCATGCAATCACTCTGCCACTACACAAGCACTTATACAATCACCCATGCAGTACCCATGCATTCCTCCAGTCATCCAGGCACTACCCATGCATTCATGCAATCACCCAGGCACTACTTATAAACTCATGCAATCACCCAAGCATTACACATGCACTTACAAAATTAACGAGGCATTATGAAAGCACTCTTCCAATCACCCAGGCACTACTCATCCACAGATAAAATTATGCAGGCACTACCTATGCACTGCTGCAATACCCCATGCACTCCTACAATCAACCAGCTAGTAACAATAGACTTATCCAAGCATTCCACCAATACCTAAGCACTTTTAAAATCACCACACACTACTGTTCAACTCTTGCAATCACCTTGTCGGTATCAGTCTGTCAGCTGGTGTGTAAGTGGCTGCTTGCGTTGGAGAGATGTGAAAAATGCTAATTCGGATGGAATGGACTATCTGAAACACAGGTTACACAGGGATGGAATATCTTCCAAAATAAATGTAGTGAAAACAATTGGAGCTGTCCCAGCTGAATTCTACTCACAATTCCATGCCATGTCATGTTCATAGCTAAATGCAATAACAACATTTGATGGACAGAATGCAGAACAATGCCACACAGTCACCCCATTACAGAGATCTGGGCCTAAATCCTTTGTTTTTTTGATCACCATGATATTTCAGTTTGAACACAGCCATATGTTAATCAGACTTGTCCCTGTGCCCAATAGGAACAGTCCAGTCTGAACTGGAAGGCCAGGTCCTCCCTGGACTGGAAACAAGCATCCTAGGATCAGTTTTGGGGTTTCACCCCTCATCAGCCAGGATAGCTTGACTCCAGTGGCATATGTTCATAGCTAAGGCCACGATAATGAGAAAGTTGGTGAAAAAAACACAACACTTTTTTTTACAGGATACAGAATGTGAAAAAACGAATTGCATCAGCACCTACCTATTTTATATTTATATGAAAAGAAGGGCATGTATTGTACATGCCTTTAGTGCGGATGCCACCATTATAAAGACCGACTATTGACAATTAGTGGGTTTGTTTATTGCAGAGGTAACAGTTAGAGCAATTCCCAGATTTTTGTGCTAGATGTTAAGTATGTAAGAGCTTTGTTTTAAAGTGACATACATGCCACAGAAGAAACTTATTATAGCAAAGTGTTTGTCTAGATTGCCTCTGAAAAGTAAAGTTGTTCTTCTAGATAGCAGTGAGATAGACAGAGGAAGTATTTCTAGTCAGGGGAATCTGGATGCTGTGTTCCAGATGAAGATTTGAGTGAAAAGAGTAAATACTTGGTAGACAAGTGGATCCTCAAATGAAGTGTTGATGAGGAAGTAATGTAATGTAATGATGTCTTGTAAAGTGCATGAATCTCCCCACACGGGGTATCTCTGCGCTGTTGACCACTGGGGAACCGGCCCTGGCTTTCCCTGTGAGATGGACCCTACTGGGTAACTCCAGGGTGAAACCAGGCATCCCCGGCATACGTGGGGGGCCATTGTGGAGAAGAGGCAGGTTAATGCCCAGAGCTGCCGAGTGTGTTCCCTGGTTAGTTAGAGTAGGCATCAAGGCAAGAATTATCAAGTCCGCTGACCCTGGGCCACGACCCTGCCGCGTCAGGAATTGAACCCTGGTCCCGGGCCATCCTCTGCTACGGGGTCTGCTGCCTCTAACCAGTGAGCCACACCACTCCACAAGTATACGGAAATGAACAGTCCCCTCATCCTCAACTACACAAAACTTGTTCTGGGACCAGATGTCCACCCAGTGGAATGGAGCCAGGCTGGCTACAATTGTCCTTGGGCTTAAAGTACCCCTTTTGTCCAGGTCACAATTTACAGTTAGGTATAAATTGGCTGGTCTCACTGTGGTCTCATTCAAGTTAATTAAGTACCTGACCCTTCCTAACCACCTTTCCTGAGAGTGGATGAGCCACATTTCTCACACCCAGATGTTCCTGCATAAAGGCCAATGCAATTATTTCTGCTTTGGGAGCTGTTTTCGCACCTCTTCCAGTGGGAAAGCACTAACAAAGAGGAAGCTGTTGGCAGGCTATTGCTAATTAGTCTGCTGGAGCTTCAGTCTGGTAAAGTTTAACTTTTTACAAGTTTTCATGTGCATTTATTCAAATTTCAACTTCACCATTGACTTGGATTTTAATAATGATTAAAAATAGTGGTTGAATCGACTCTTATTGGCTTATTATAAACCAAATTTATTCAAATACTCTTTCAATTATACTGTATTTGTTCTCATTGAAACACCTCTATGCCTTTGAAGTGACAATAGCTTTTAGGGGCTAGTCATTGTTGGAACATGAGGATTCTAATTTCTTATAATTTCCACTTATACATTCTAGGCATACTCTCACTGGGCTTCAAAGGCTACATGGGTGGCTAAACTAATAATTACAAGTAGGGCTCCTTTCTGTCTAAAGAGATATTTTGATAGGTTTAACTCCAAATTTAAAAGCTTCAGCAGTGAGACTTCATGAGTAGGCCTCAAGCCATGTTGCTGTTGCAGTTTAGTGAATAGCACAATATGTGCTGCAGTCGCAGATGGCATTTAACCTACTATGCCATTGTGCATGTCTTGCATCACATACTATAGCATTACTGGAATGCTAAATATGCCAATTGAAGATTCACATTTTTAATAATGTTTACACTAATTAAATTGTTTTATGGGAAAGAGCACATGACAATGGGGACTAGACAGCAGTATCCAAGAGTGCAAATTTCAAAAACAGCAATATCAGTCTGCATACAAATGGGAGTTGCCATGCAAAATACAGGTTCGTTTCTGAGAATATTCATACAATTAGATGTGGTATTTTAGTTGTGCTGCTATACTATATCCCCCTATTTTGAGTTCTGCTACTCAGAATGAGTGAACATTAGGTAATACTTGTCAAATTTCGACATATAACAGCACATAAAAGGGTCAGGAAGTATAACATATGGAGGAGATGCAGAACGGGGCAGTGGAGACTACAATCATGGAGGACAGCAACTTCCGGGGTCCGGTTCAATACATGCTGCCCAGTCATAAGATGACCAGAACTTGATTTCCAGGTGACAGAGGACAGAGCACTATAACTAGTTAGTGGGTGCCAAAGACTGTGTCGGTTGTTTCACCTCTTTCGCTTGACGATTTACTTCGCACCTGTATGTATCTCCGTTTGCTCACCTTTGTTGTTTTTCCCTTTTATTGCCCCCTCAGTTTCCAACCTATCTTCTTACCTTCTCCCTGTTCTTCCTCTTTTTTTGCCTTGGAACGATCACAGATTTTTGACTTAGCCCAGCAATTCGGCTTTTATATGTAACCTGTTTTTCTACTGTGCTATGGAACACCCCTTTTTAGCTTTCGTGAGTATGACTTTATCTTGCATTTCATCTCTGGGTCTCAGGAATGTTTCCAGGTTTGCTTGAGGAGCTAGTAAAAGCAATGCAGGCTCATTCACCAGGTACGATGCTTATGCTTCTGTCAATATACTTACCTATCATAGAGTTTGATCAATTCCTCAAGTGCTCATTTTCACTTGTTTTTTCGTCTTGGCATTGAATTATAGTATGCCTCTCCAACGCTGTGCCATCCTGTACCTCAGAGAGTCCAGTCCAGGCTGGAAACTAGGGTCTCATCGTCTTTTGCTCTCCCTGTCTCATCTCTTAACCTCTATACCCCTAAGTTACAATAGGTGTTCCATACTCACCTGGATACTGATATAGGAAGTGGTTGACCTTTAAGGGGAGAATATGGGATTAGCCTCACTATCCCGTGAGTCACAAATAAAGGCTAAATGCAATGCTCTTTAGTTTGCCTTACTCAGTATTACTGTGGAACTCATAATGTAGACCTAAATGTCCTTACACACATAAATCAAATCTGTTACTTGCCTTTCACGTCTCTATTATTTATTTATACATTTTGCACATCAAATGTTTATAAACTTATAATGGCACATGCACCCCATCTGCAGTTTACATTAAAAGAATTGCAATGCTTCTAGACATACACACACACACACACAAACATGCATGAATTATATGACAATTAATATATGCAGTCTTTTCAATTTTTTTAAATAAATGGTAAAAACAATTCACTCTATTTCGTATGCAAACACTTCATCATCTCCCTTTGCCACAAATATTTCTATTGTTAGGGTCAGTATTGACAGCATATACCTAGCAAGAGTGAATGCAGTGTGGCAACCCTGCTCTGTGGCCCACGTTTTACTAATGTTTGCACCAGGTTTTTGTTACATTTGTTATGCAAACCTGACACAAAATCGTATCCAAAGCAAATTTAGATTTCCATAGGCTAGTTTCCCAAAGTAACCCAAAATTCTGCTATGCACTGCTTCGGGTTACTTTGCATCAAGGAATCATTCCTTGGCAGTTCTGGTTGGACTGTTCCCATGAGGCACAGGCTCAAGACTGATTTGCATGTATCAGGTTCTGAAACTGAGGTGGCGAAGTGAGCTAAAGAATGATGATGGATTAACCCCCAGATCTGTGACTGGGGGTGAGTGGCTGAAAAGTTTCAGTGCTCCGTCCTTCATCTCCTTGTTTTTGCTTTGTTCAACCTAAGTTGGCAGGGTAAGCCCAGACGTGGGTTCCTTGCTCACTTTGCCACTAGATTCAAGCTAGCCTGGCTCATGAGGGATGTTACCCCTAAACCGGTCCCAGGATGCTTGGTTCTGGTTCAGGGAAGACCTGGCTTGTCAGTTTGGGCAGGACTGTTCCCATGAGACACAGGGTCAAGAAGGATTTGCAGATAACTGGGTCTGAACTGAGGTGGCAAATGGAGCTAAAGAACAATGATGGATTCAACCCAGATTTGTGACTGGGGTGAGTGTCTGAAAGGTTTCAGTGCACCGTCCATCATCTCCTTATGTGTGCTTTGTTCAACCTAAGTTGGCAGGGTAAGCCCAGACGTGGGTCCCTTGCTCACTTTGCCACTGGATTCAAGCTAGCCTGGCTGAAGAGGGGTGCTACCCCAAAACTGGTCCCAGGTTGCTTGTGTCCGGTTCAGGGAACACCTGGCTTGGCAGTTAGGGCTGGACTGTTCCCATGAGGCACAGATTCAAGGCTTGTTTGCATATAACTGGACCTGAACTGAGGTGGCCCAAGGGTTTTGACGATAATCCCTATTTACATACACTTGTATACAGGGATTTGTGGACAACCTTATGTCACCTCATGCAGGCACAACGAGGATAAATGTTTTTATGTCTCCTCCTTTTACTTCTTTCATGTGTGCTGTATTGTACAGGACACAAACATATTAGGAGAAGTGCTAAAGGATAACTTTTGTACTTGAACAATTCCTTTCCAGTACAAAAAGTACAGTTTAGCCATGCAAACAGGTATAGGGTTGCCAGCTGCCAAAAAAATCTTCATCCTTCACATTCATTTGCTGTCTTCTCTCTTCTTCTCTATATTACTTCAGAGCAGCATGTTAGTTCAATGTTAATTTCTGTAAGCAGTTCTACAATAACTAATTTAGCACGATTAGATGAAAGTAGTGGATTCATGCACATTTTTTGAAAAAATAAACAAAAAAGGTACCTTAGGTGTCTTATTTTCATTATCAGGTGACTGGGATAAGGATAAGGATTGTGCAGACGACAATTCGCAGGATCTTGACAATGTTGAGTATGGTGATGCGAGCAATGGGACAGGTGACATGCGTAAAGTGCTTACACCAGAGGCCATTTGCTCACAATTTGGGCTTCTAGAATAATTTCTGAGATTAGGGGAAGGAGATAAGGATTTAGGATGTGGTGGGTAAAAGTGAGCATTCTGGGTCATTAGAAGGGAAGGTGTAGATTGAGAGTGTGGAGATAAAAATTGTGATGAAGTATGTGCATGTGTAGAAGAAGCAACACTCAACTTCAGAGTAGGCAAGGGAGTTGTAACCACTTTTGATGAGGCATACCTAGGTCTGAAATAATTTTCATTTAAATGTTTTTCTGAATCAGGGGAAATAGTGACTCTTTGGTTGCTTGGTACAGTTATGGAGTGTGATGTGTAAGTTGATACTGTGGGTGACGGAGTTCGGTCTCTTCTCAACTTTCCAGGTTCTGTACATTTTTTTAATGGTTGCTTTAGCTCTTTTTTTATAGGAGGTTTCAAATTTACAGGGGAGGGTGATTGGACGTTTGAGGTGGAAGAAGACCTTGTTGGGCTGAATAATCTTTGTGGCAAAACTGGGGACACAACTTTTTCTCTGGAAAATGGTTTAGGACTTATTAAATAAGGATTGAGTGTCTTATGCTGTTGTGGTGGCGAATGAGATGAAGCCTGAAGAGGCTGATTCCAGACACTGAATTCTAAAGATGAGGGTAGTGTCTTGGTTTGCTTATAAGAGGGATCTGAATTTGTAGGTGTAAGGTCTCCTTGTTTTAAGGTTGCCCAGTTTGTGGAAAGTGTTTTGGTTCTGGTAGACTTCTGGCAATTAGTGTATGCTGGAGAACCAAGGGGCTTGGAAGACATACTAGAAATATAAGGTGTAGGTGTCCCTGATCTTTGTTTGGTGGTTTGTCCTGACTTCAAAATGGCAGTTAAAAAAGAAAGTCGTGATGGGAGGGAGGTGCTTTTTCCTGATTTTGATAGTGTTCGATGAGTAGACATTGGACTGCAAAGCTCCTCTGTACTGCATATTGTGGAGGAGGATCCAAACATAGGCGAGTGTAGTGGTTTAGGATGAGGACATAAATGATGAGTTTCAATGTGGGTAGGCAATGGAGATAATGCACCGGTTCTAAATGGACGTTCAGGAGATAAGGACTGGGATAATGTGTTACTAATTTGTTTATGACTTGGTTTTGCTATTTGAGATTCAGATGAACTGCTCAGCACGGGGGAGTGATGTGCAGACACGTGTTGCATTACAGAAGAGGATGATGAATAATCAGGAGCCATTGACCATGTTTTGGAATTTATTATAGGTGATGCTGTTGCAGAACTAAACGGTCTATAGTCATCATCAGCAGAGAAGGCTTGATTTGGGGGCTGTATGACATTGTCCACCCTCTGATTAGACTGAGATACAACATTAATAGCAGGTAGTGTAGAGGAAATCAGGTGAGTTGTAGAAGACAAAGTGGTTAGCTGCAGGAAAAAGAAAAAATGATTTTTAAATTAGTTGACATTACAGCACTCATAATAAATATTTTGTTTATGTAAAGTCATGTAGAACATTTTGATTCTAAACAGTACATCGGTTGCATAAACATCACAAGTAAAGTAGCATCACTTTACCAAACTTATATTGTGTGATATAATGTGTTAATGCATACAGCACAACAAAAGAATATGGGCTAATAAAACTACATTTAACCACGTATGTGGAAATCACTCATTAAATATTGGATCATATCATGTTACGTTATTTCACTCCTAAAAATAGCATACTATTTATTTCCTTGAGTGCACTTATAAGATGTTAGACATGAAATACACTTTGTGAATAATTTCAGTTTATTCAGGATGGAATATTTAAAACTTGTATTTTATACAGTGAATTATATCATTCGATAGATTTTTATTAAAAAAATTAGGATATGCTTTGGTTTTTTTAAATGTGAATCATATAGGTAGATTAAGAAATCCCCAAAATTCATAAGATGCATTCTCTATTAGAAATCCTTTATAACTATCTGGTCTTTTTTGCAACAAAGAACTAATTTGTAGCCTCACAACAAACCATACAAAAATGAAAGTTCAGAAAGAGTCAAATGGTGGCAGAGGAGGGTAGGTCTGATGTAGTGAGTTTTGAGTTAAGAGAAAATAACATCATCAATGAGCCAGTGGTGTAATGCAAAATGATGTGGCCCTCTGCACAGTGTGATGAGGTTCCCCTAAGTGACCCATACCTCACAGAAATTCATAGGTCTTGGTCTGAATGGGGGAATATGCAAGGTCTGGGGTGGCGAAGTGAGCTATAGATCAATGATGAATTCAACCCAGATCTGTGACTGGGGGTAGGTGTCTGAAATGTTTAAGCATTCCATTCATCATGTGTTTGCCCTGTGAATATGTGGCCTGGAAGCCATCCCTTCTACCTACTATACCAGGTCAGGAAACAAATGTTCCCAGAACAGGGAGTTTAGACAAATGTCCAAGAGCGCACCTGTGATGAAAGGCTTCTTCCTCATGCCAATCAGTCTGGCATTGTTGGGTTTCACCTCTTTTTCTGATTAACCCAATTGGAATCTCCCAGATACATGTTCATTCTTCCAGTAACCAAAAATGTTTTTCGAATCTCATCAGAGTGTCAATTACTGAAAATGGAGGGAAGGGAAATTTGCAGAACTGGTGTGTTACTGCCAGGCACCCAGACACCACAAATTATGACTTTTAAATGTTACCAATCTGGTGTAGCTATCCGCATTATTTTATATTTTAGGATCGTCACTATTTGGATATATTGATGAAATCTCTTTATTCAAATTCAATAAAACATAAAAGAATATAAAAAATAAAACACCACATTGGCGATACTGTAATACAGCCAAATAGTAGTTTGCATTATTCATTCCAGACCCACCCACCAAAGATGCCTGGGTCAGAGAGGAAACAGAGTCAGGAAGTGGGGTTAGGGCCCACTAGAAAACATAGGGTGGGGTATACAGGCACCCGCAATAATCGATCAATTTTTCCCAGACTTTAACCCATTGTTTGAACACCCATAGTAGTGTAGACAGTTTTTTTAGCTACTTTATTCATGTCCATATCTTTTTACAATCATTCATGCCTTGTGCTATGTCTGCTCCCCAACAGCAGGCTAAATTGCGTTTTGCTACAGCCTGGCTCAGGGTCATTCAGGGCCGCCACATTAGATTGATGTTCGATTCCTCCCATTTGTTAAGGGGGCACCACTTAGGCGTGGGAGGGATTGTCATCCCATACGGCATTCACACAAGTGACTATTGACTCCCAACAAGACTGTATGGCAAGAAATTCCCATATAATGTGGAAGAAAGTGCCCTTCTGGATACAGTTTCTACAACATGTATCACTCAGTGCCCTACCCTTTTTCACTATTGTGGTACAGGCAAAGTAGGCTCTGTGCAGTACCTTAAGCTGCACCAATCGGAATACCACCTTAATTTCTATTTTACTTGGCGAGGCCAGCGCCTCTGACCATTCATCATCTTCTAGATCCCCCAAGTCCAGGGCCTACCTCTCACAGAGGCAGAGAAGTGTGTTTGGTGTGTTGTTAATGATTTCCCGGTATGTGAGTGAGGTCGCTTTACATGGCATGTGCTCATCTAGAAATCAGCTTTCCAGGAGAGAGGAGCCAGGAAGCTCTTCGCCACCTGAATCACATGTCTAACTTGCAGGTAACACAAAATCTCAGTATCTGCCAGCTTATATTCCCTTCAGAGGACAGCAACAGGGATTACTGAACCCCTCATCCATAGATCTCCTATTTCAGACAGGCCTATTTGATCCCATTTGTTAAAGCCTGGGTACACACGCAGTGTGCCCAAAGCGGGTGAGTCCCAGAAAGGCATGAACCGAGTCAGTTTACCTTTCCACCCTAGTGCTTCATAGGCTGCATTCCAGAGACCGATGGTCACAGCCGTGGGCATGACAGGGTAGAATACAAGGCCCGTAGGTATGCATCCCCAGGGAATCCAACTGGAAAAGCAAATGGATAATACCCTAACAAGGAAACAACCTATTTGGAAAGCAATTGTGCACTGGGCATAGTACTGAAAATAAACTGTGTAGCAGTTAAACCATAGATCAATAGACAATCCAGGCAAACCAGGCTGATCTATTACAAAAATATATATTTTGTATTTCATTTCTGTTTTTCTTTTCATCTAAAACATTATTTCATGTATTATTAAGAACATACATATATATAACCAATGATTCTGTCAAGAGACTTGTATGTTCTCAATCTTTCCCTATGTACACGGAAACTACAGGTTGTTGCAAGGTATGATATGCCTAAGAAATATAAATGCCTTCAGTTATTACACAAAAGCAGTCACAATAGATCTAATGCAGTATATCCTAGTGATATCCTGTTGGACACCAAACCTATATCAATTTTCACTAAACGAAAAAAGGATTGATCGCAGATGTTAATTTTTAGATGTCATATTTGCACTGATTTTGAGAAAACACTGGTTACAGTTGTTTATTATCACCTATCCCAAGGGAATCCATCCAGATTGACAGTTCATCTGGTAGGTGCATCCATTGGTTGACCATTGTCAACTGTGCTGCCCAATAGTACTTTTGCACATCCGGCAGGGCAATACCTCCATTGCACCACCTCTGTGTTAGCTTATGAAGTGCGACTCTTGCCAATCCGCCATTCGATAGGAGCGTTCACATTGTGGAATGTATTGTTTTAAAATATTGTGAGGGGACGGGGAATGGTGCATTGTGTAAAGCATTTAGAAAGTGGAGTAATGCCATCATCTTGAAAAGTTTAGCTCTCCCAAGGAGTGACACTGGCAGTGACCTTCAGCGCTGAAGTCAATCTTCACCTTTTCCAATGAGGAGAAAAGGTTCTTCTCATAGGAGAGAGTGCGATCCATGGTGGCAAACATTCCCAGATACGTGAAACCCTCTGTGGTCACCCAGATCTCACAGTTTTTGGGCATATCAGTGATTTTGCCCAGTTTATTGTGTATCTGGAGAAATGACCAAGTTGCCAATTATGTTGATCGCTAGTGAGCATTTGGGGTCGGCCATATATAGGAGGACGTCATCAGTATATAGCGATATTCTGACATCCCAATGATCCGTCCAACAGAGGCTCCGCAGCAAAGGGTCCATGCGGATCCATGCTGCCAGGGGCTCTAGCACCATAGCAAAAAGGAGAGGGCATCCCTGGCGGGTGCCATGCCATGAGGGGAAGATGTGCGACAGCTCCCCGTTAACCACTACTTGGGCCAGCAGGTCAGAGTAGAGAAGTCGGACCAAACTCAGGAATTTTGTCCCCAGCCTAATTTCACTAGAAACTCAAAAAGGAAGGGCCAGTCAATGGTATCGAAAGCCATGTGGGCGTCCAGTGACAGGATGACTGTGTCCTCTTGTATGTACATTGCTCTACTCAGTACTCCATGCAGCCTTCTCAGGTTGAGTGCAGTTCCTCTCCATGGGATGAATCCGGATTGGCCTGGATGCACAAGTTAGGTAATTAACAGCAGCAACCGAAGGCTAGTAACTTTGCTAATATTTTAATTTCAGCGTTCAGGAGGGAGATAGACCTATAAGAGGCACAGTTATCTAGTGGTTTCCCATCTTTGTGTATGGTGATGATTGCTGGGAAGTATCCCTCACTCCTGGCACTCCTCAAACCTCTTCAACAAATGTGGGGCACTTTTCGACACATTGAGTTTGCATAGATCTGTGGGTAGACCGTTGGGGTCCGGTGCTTTTCCCACTTCTTAATCCAGAATTGCCTGTCTTATCTCCTCTTGTGTTAAGTCCCCTTCGAGGAGGGTCCTATCGTCAACAGTAACAGTTGGGAGCAATATGTTTGTTAGGAATGCGCGACAGTCCTTTGCAGTTGCCAAGCCATAGGGTGAGTTGTGTTGTGAATAGTAGGAAGCAAATGTTTCTGTGATGTTGCGTTTTTCATGAATCGATACACCCATCAATTCGCCCTTTCCATTTTCACTAGTAAGGCCAGGAGTTTACCAGCCTTATCCCCAACATCATAGATAGGGTTCAAAATAGCCCTGTGTCTAGTTTTGGCTTCTTCAGTCACCAGCCCATGATGCTCTTGCTGTTTGATTGACAGCATATTGGGGATGTTGGTTCAATCCTGGTGGATCAGCTGCACCTCAAGTTGAACTATGTCCTCTTATATAGCTTCCACATTTGCCCTTTTATCCCTTCTATGGCTCACTACCAGGGAGAGACCCTGTCCCCTGACTGTCTTTTATGCCTCTCACAATATCGCGGCCAAGTCGACTGAGACCTCAATCTCTGTGAAATATTGGTCAGTTGCCAACGTAAGTCCTTCTTGTGCACTAGGGACCTTCAGGTACCAGAGGTTTAGCTTCATGAATCGCTGGGCTCCAGGGAACTGCCCAGCCATATACTTCACATCTAGGCGAGTGTTCTAATATACCTCAGGGCAGATGGAAAACTTTTCAGAACTGGGCCAAAGTCAGCAAATAATCGATTCTAGAGAGGAAGCCATGTGCCTCATAATGGAAAGTGAATTGGTGCATCTCTGGGTTGTGGGACCTTCACACATCTGTCAGGGCTATGGTATTAAAAACATCTACCCTTGGGCTGCACCCCATTGGGTACAGCCCACAAGTGTATGTCTAGGGGGCCAGCGGTCGGAGGAGTCATTAAGGCATTTAGCGCAAAGTTGAAATCCCCACGCATTAGCACTTTTCTGTCTGGGAGGCTGAGAAGTAGGGTACAGGTCAGCATTCCCAGGTGCCCGCAACTGCTAAATATCAAACCTCTTTGTCCACCTACAAGTTATGTGTCTGTAATGCTAATGTCTGTTTGATCAATATGCCCACTCCTCTAGGACCAGACGTATAGCTTATTGGTGCCAGCATTTTATAGCCCCCCCTATTCAGCACCTTACTCCTGGTGCCAGTCAAATGTGTCTTTCGGAAGAGAATGACACTTGGTGTGTGTCTTTTAATATTTTGCAGCACAACTCCTCTTTTGATCTTATTGCCCAGGTAATTGATGTTCCATGACATTAGATGCAGCTGGGCCTTATCTGCAGGCTGCATAATGGTATATTCCTAACCATAGGTCTACTGGTACATCTTTTCTCCCACTCGGGCAGTCTGAATGGCTACTCCTCTCTATCTGTGTCACCAGTGAAATGTAGTAAGCAACAAAGTCCAAAGCAAATTCTGTGATGCATCTAGTGATGAAAATCGAACCAAAATTAGTTCCCAACATTGTGCCCCCTCCCTGCCTCCATGCAAAGTGGTCTCTTTTAACCTGCTCACTTCCCCAACTATGCAGAGCACTTCTCTTCCCAATTAACATTTCAGATAAACTATATTGAGGGAATTGGCCACTGACACCCTCCCGCCCATCCCCTTAATACATGTTTTGCAGTCTCTAGCTTCACAGGATTGTCAAACATTTCCCCCAACTAGTAAGCAGGTCTCATTGTGGTGGGGGGAGGTTACTCCAGCAGCCCTGACCATCTGTGTGGCTCCATTGAGCTCCATTGATCTCGGGAAACACCTTCATGTCTCTGCCATTCCTGGTGATTCTGAGATTTGGAATCCGGGGGACATCCTCCACCCATCCAGCCAGTCCCAGGCCTCCTCTGCCGAGGAGACGAACCACGTTCTGTCCTCTGTCAGGACTCTCAGGTGGGCAGGAAATATCATGGAGTCTTCAATGTTCTTCTCTGGCAGGGCATTTTTAATGTCCAGGAAGTTACTGTGCATCCTTTGCACCTCAAGAGTGAAGTCGGGAAAGAATGTGATGGTAGCATTGTCGTACTTCAGAGGTACAGCTCTCTGAGACTTCTGCAGGACCACATCACGATCCTGGAAATTGAGCAACCATGCTATGATGGGAAGTAGGAGGGCTCCAGCATGTGGGCAGGTTCCCGGCACCTTGTGTGCCCTCTCGACCGAAAAGTACTCTGACAGACCACAGGGTTGCAGATGTTTCAGTGTTAGGTCCTCCACAAAATAATGAGTGATTGAGCCTTCTGCCCTCTCAGGAATCCACAATATTCAAATGTTGTTTCACCTCGAGCAGCCCTCTAAGTCTTCAGGTCTTAGAGGCCAGCCGTGATTTTTCTCAAGTTAGTTACTTGGGTCTCAAGGAATCTTGTTTTAGCTTCCACTTCTTTAACCCTGTCCCCCACATTCAGTAAGCAAACTCTGACCAGTGTGAGGTCTGAGTTTGTTGTATCTATTTTGCCTTCGAGTGATGTGTGCTCCCCTGGATGGCACCCATTACGTCTCGAAGTGTGAGCGTCTTGCCATCAGTGAGGCCAGTTGCATCGAGTTGACGGCTCTGTAGTGCCACCTGGAGCTGGTTCTTCCATCGGAACTGTATACTTGGCCAGCTTAGTGTGGAGGCCACACCTGGGCGCCTTCCTTCCCGTCATTGTGATGCCAGAGTGCGGCTACTAGACCTCAGCACACACGTCTGGCTGGGTGCAGTGTCCTACAGGGAGTTCTGATCCAAAAGTGCAAGACAGGGGGCTGCACCATACTCACCACTGCCAGCAAGGATGTTGCCAAAGCACCCTCCAGCCTGTTGGTATTCCGGTAGTCCCTTCCTTCTCCCGCTGATGAAAACAGCATCTCAGTCCAACAATTCGCCAAAAGGCCCAGATATCAGCCCCACCTCCTTACACCTCGGCCCAAGTCAGCTGCCAAGTTTGCTTTAGTTTGTAGCCCGAGGGATGTTCCTCCCTCAATGCAGGCCTATAAGGGAAGAAGAGTGGAATCACCACTCTTTCAAGTTCAAAGTGTTGTCAGGAGTGGTTTGTCAGTGAACTCCCTGAGTTGATCCCTTTACCAGTATTGCTGTCCTCAGGGCAAGATTTTCCATTAGGGCTGTGGTGCAGGGCCCCCCTGATATTCCTCCCTGTTCCTGTGCAAATAATGAATAAATCGATTTATTTAGAGATAAGATTATATCTCTAAACAAATTGATGTATTTTAGTCTGGGCTGTCTGTCCCAGGCTGCCTGCCCCGCCTCGCTTTGAAGCAAGAGACTGAAGCCAGGCAGTAAATTAACTTTCTTAACTGTGACACACGACGCAGGGCTTGCTCTTCTGAAGCCCTTTATTATTAATCATTGCCATTGTAGTCAATGGCAATATACTCTATTGGCCAGTGATGCTGTTAGCGTCATGGTTTGGGGCCTTTAAGTCTCCCTCACTGCTTAAGAGCAGCCATCTGTCTCTGTCATTCAGAGGCATAGATCCCACCCTTTTGCACTCATCACAAGTAGGCCTGAATGCAAGCACATGTGTTTTGGTGCCTTGTCCTCAGAAATGGTCAGTGGACGGACACCCTTGCATCACTAGGAGACACGGACCCATTGGCAGCCAGTATCTAGTGAGATCTACTATGGCAGTGTTTGTATTTCATCAGCTGAATCGTAGTGCACTTCTACAGGTAAGAGCTCCCGCAGCTTTAATACTGTTTGTCAATTAAAGTGCTGACTAATCAGGATACTGCTTATTTAAATCTATTTACGCAATGCGGCGCCTAATCTCAGTTATTAACGCACAGCTGGAGACTTCATGTTTTTTTTCTAATTTTGCATGCTTTGCATGGTCCCTTCGAACCGGAGGCTGGCATAGGTCTTTTCTGGGACACATCCCGGACTTTTCGCTATTCCAACAATTCAAACCTTGTAGCTGGGAATCAAACATTCTAGCAATCAACCTGAGCGAAGCAAAGTTCTTACACAAAAAGAACAGCCTTGAAAACACACCCAGCCTTATTATTTGGGGTCTGAGTCCCACTCAGGAGAACATTGAATTATTGGAACTTTGTTCCTGAAAGAATGTGTGTTTCTGAACTCCGAGGGGCATATTCGCAGGGAGCTATCGCCGAGTTATCGACACTTAGAGCAGCCAAAGTCATGATAAATGTAAATCCCCATTCACAAGCAAGCAACTATCGCCAATGAGATGCAGAGTAAGCGTTCCCATGCAAAAACCTGCAACAAAAGCACATCACAACATTCTCAACGACCATCCAGATCTGTAATAAGATCACAAAACAGACGAGAAGGCACACTAGCAGCAGGAAATGAACACCTGCTCTTACCTGGTATACAGTCAGACTACAACCTGCACCAGAAAAGGGTGCCCAGCCCAGAGCCACACCTGAAGAACAACAGATGGCATGGAGCCAACGATCATGCAGCGCGGACACCCAAGAGGACCACAACACCCACCGTCACCACCCCCGGACCACCCCCCATCCACCCCTCTGGGCCGAACCCGGGCACCCCCCACCTTCCTCGGATCAAGATATTGCACATTAACATCACAAAATCATGCAAAGAAGCATTCGCCTGATGTCGCACCTTTACCACCATTAAGATACATGTGAGTACAGAAAATCGGATTCATTCATTCACCATTGAAAGCCCAAACAAAATATGTCAATCAAATTTGTCACTAAACAAATATTTAGAAGAGTCATGGCAGGGAATCCCTGGACAATCTGTAAGTCACAGTCTGCAAGACAATATGGAAGACAAGAAGGAGTGTCCTGCACTCATCAAAGGAGAGAGAGAGAGTGAAAAAGAGAGAAAGAGAGAGAGAGAGAGAGAGAGAGAGAGAGAGAGAGAGAGAGAGGGAAAGAGAGAGACTGAACAAGGAGCGCAAGGTCAATCGGGCCCTTGGCTCATTCATACATGCCAACTGGTGCGTGTGTTTCGCAATTGGTGCTCCCCAAATCTAAGGTATGGCATCAATGTCAGCAGGAAGGACACATCACATTCAAAAAATTCAAGCAGTAGTCAGTCTAAAATTAGGTATGAAAGCTCCTTTGTCTCAATACACAAGGTGGAAGGTCAACCGAACCCCCGACCTTGGTCTTGAATGCGGCTGGCACACCCTGCGTGAGATACCATGCCAGACTCCGACTCCCACATCACGAACTGCGCTAATGAAAGACCATCGTGTCCACACCCAACACATTCATCCCTGCCTGATCTACACCTGAAGGGCTTCCCTTGACACATTGGTAAAAACAACTCATACATCCAAACATTGCACACACATGCAACTCATTGGCCAAAGCTGTGGCATGTAGTCTACAGATCTGCCACTGGTCTGAGGATTGCCTGTGCTACGAGACCAACAAACTCAATAGCAGCCCATCCTCGGCATATGCACAAGCCATGTCACGTGGAACTGTACCGTGCACGAATGCTGCATCTGTTGGTATCACTGCCAATGGCAGTGTTGTGAATAAGTTTCCGTCTGAGTTTCCGTCTTGCCTATATCACATGCTTCCAGCCCTGGTTCCACTGTTGATCATGCACATTCGAGTGGCCCATGGAGGTCTGTCTATCCAACACAACAGTAGCTGAATTGGATTATGACTTAACTGTGCACCCCCTGTTGGCCCACGTACAGGAGTGTCACTGGGATACCCGTGCATGGGATGCCTTCATCTTTGGTGTATGTTCTGGCAGTTGTGCAAGGGAGATTGCACAACTTCTCGTGTGCAGTGACCACATCGAGGTGCTCCCATATTGGTCTGTGTTGCGGATTGGTGAAACTGCATGGACGGAGCACATCTGCCCAGACAACCATGTACTCCTGGCCAATGAAGCGGCACTCGCATTCATGGAGCCACATCTGATTGTCACCGACAGCACAGGTCCCCACACCTTGTTGCATCTTGATGAATGCTCACATAACCCAGAACAACAGTGGACATGTCTGCCTTCGCCTGGACTCAGAATGCATGTGCGTGGAGCTATGCGTGCATGCACACACCTGTGTAAGGTGATGCAGTCCCATGGGCGGAGCTGCACAGCGTTGCTTGGCAACATTCCCAATTTGGACATACTGCTGGGGGGAGAGTACACCCATGGCAATGTAGTACGACATATGACCTTGTAGGACACTTTCACCTGCTCACTGTCAGCAGAGCAGATAGTCGGCACAGTCCGGTTGCACAGCACCATACAGATCCCATGGGCTGTGAGTTGTGTCCCCTGACAAGGGGCTTTGAGCATACGCCAAACAGCACATGCCTCGTCCAGCAAGGCAAGGTAGGCTGAGACCATTGCCATCCGTAATGATTTGTGTTCATTTTTGCCTCCCCATTTCTTGCAACTCAACATGTTCCTATACTGCCTGTAAGTGTCTGAAGCATTTCTCTGCATGTTGTTTCCCTTCCCTTGCCCGTACTGACACGCACATGCTAATAAAGTCTACGCAGCTTCACTAGTTTTCAACTGTGATGAGTATTGATTAGAATGACAATTCGTGTGCCTCAATGAGCATTGTTCGTACATAGGGAGGAACTGACTGACGCATGTACAATGGGTTTGGGTCCCTTTTGATAGCTCCACCTCTGTGAGCCAGACATTGTGTTTGGGATAGTTGCTGGCAGACCTGTGCACTTACGTGTCTTCAGCAATGTGAGTATGGTGTCCAACTTCTGGCCATGTGGAGCAATGTTATAAATATAAAGATGTGTGTCAGTAGGCATGCAAAGAGACGTTCTGTTGTCACATGTGATGGGGACACCACTTCTGGCCTGCTACCGATTATGTCATTTCTACACACAGCCCTATTTAATACATGCATGTGGGGCTATGTTGGGGGTTGCGAGATTGTTGTTCATGTGCAATGAGGCCACAGCTAGTTCACACCTTCATAGTCATCTAATTGGCCATGTGGCTCAGGCTCAAACATGTGCATTGATATCATTTACCAGGGTTTACCTTTCAGTGCAATCAATGTCCCTACATTCATCCATACTTTTATATTTGAGTGAACATAGACATAACACATCTGTGTGATTTCGAATGTTTATTTCACATTCTGGGGAATTCCAGAGCTGGAGCAATACATGGCCATGCCAAGCCCACATTACATGGTTGCCCAGTGGTGGGCCAACCAGAGTCCTTTGGAGAATGAAAAGTGAATTGGAAGAGGAAGAGTGCAGTCCGCAGCCAGTTTGATGTGTCATTGGTAACCAAAGCAGATATGGCAGTCCATGTCAGGGTCTTGGTGTATGTTCCTGAGTGTTCCGGGACTGTAAGTGGTCCTTGATGGGGCTCAGACACCCACGTATGGTATTGAGTTTGCCTGCCACAAGGTCAAAAACCACCCACAGCTGATCAGCCATCTCTTCCTGTGCCGTGGGCAGGGTCACCTCGAGGCAGCTGGGCTCCCTGGGGTGGGGTGCGGAGGCTGTCCATTAGCCATTGGAGGGTGTCCGAGCATATGTGCAGGGTGTCCTCTTCATCATAACTGAAGAGATGTGTGGTCTGCTCTGCAGGAGGTATTGATTGTCCCTCTGCAATGTAAAGGGGACATGCAGGTTAACAGAGTGTCCCATGTATGTTGACGCTTTGTAGATATTTACATACAGACTGCATGACAATGTACATTGTGACTGTTTTGGTGGAGCAGGCTATTTGATGGGAGACAGTGGACATTTCGACTACATGACGGATGTGTGGTTGTACTCGTACACTATCATCTCACAGTGCCATGCAATGCCAGATGTGAGTGGCCAGTTACTACGCACAAGCAGCACCACTTGTGTCCTTCGTCATGTGGTGTAAGTGTTGCACGTTGTACCACATTGCCGTCAATGCTGATGTGCTGTGATTGCTATATCCTGCATTGTGGGAGAGTTGCCCCAGCAGCTCTGATTTTGCGGCCCCTTATCCTTTTGAGGTGGTATGCCTTTGACTTGTGTGCTTTTCAGGTGCTGGGATGTTTGCGACTTTGGTCATATGTGCTCTTGGACAGATTTCGTACTCTTGTACATTGTTTGTCTGCAGATGTGTTATTGACGTCATGGGTTGTAGGTGCAGATGGATGTGTCAGAGTGTGACCTGCTCCTTCACCAACGTGATCCACACTGGGCCACCTCAATGTCCGCTCGTGCCAATGTCAATTATTTTGACTGCATCCATGCCATCGGTCATGCAGTGTCACTTCCATTGTCAGTGTGGCTCATAGAGCCGCTGCTTTTCTGGATTCTGCACATATGCATGGGTAGGTTGTGGCATTATTGATATGGAGGGAGCCCATTTGTGCACATTGTAGACGTGGGCCTACTTGGTGGTTCTATGTGTGCTGCAGTGTGCCAAGGGTATCAGAGACATGTTCCACTATCATTGTGTGTGTGCAGTGTGTTACACATGATTCTGCATGTGTGCCATTGTGCCCATCTCCCTCCAACCACGTAGTCACTGGTGGTTACTCACTCTGTTGCTGTTGGGTCAGGACATTTGGAGCTGTGTCCCGGCCCCCAACTCCTTGCACTGTCTCCGCACTGATGACTGTGGCCACCATTTCCTCCAGCTCATGCAGCTCCTCCTGTGGCGCTGGACTCCCACCTCCAGTCGCCTTTGCTGGCTTTCTGTTGGCGGAGAGTGTCTGTTGGTCTGGCTCTGCACCTCATGCCAGCGCCTCTTGACCTCCTCCATTGACCTCCTCAATACTCCGACTACATTGACGTTGTTGACGATGGACTGCCATATTTCCGTTTGTGTTGCCAATGACACCCAGGAGGTGACGAACAGTTGTTGGTAGTGGTGTATCACCTCTGTGACGTTAATCCGGTCTTCCTGTGGACTGAACCCCGTCTTCCTCTTCTTCCCTGTGCACGGGGTTCCTGGCTGGTCCTCCGTGGGGCTTGTGGGGTTAGAGTTGTCCTCTGCACTCGGTCCGGGTGCATCCATGGTGCCACGCAGTTAGCTTTGATTTTGGTGAGGTTATTTTTGGTTGCTTTTATAGTGGATTTTCCAGCATGACGCGTGGGAATTGCAGGCCAGTCGCTGGTTGTTGCTAATTTTTGTATCTCAATTTGAGGCATTGCATCTTTTTTCGGACTCGTGTTTCACATTTTGTGGGGGTTGTGTTACTTTTTTGGGCAGTTATTTGGCGTGTTAATCTGCTACTATCGCATGGTGCCGCCGGGTTAGGAATACAATGTTAACACAGTGTTATTTTGTCGTGCTAGACTGTGATGTGAAGAGTTGCGTTAAGTTAATTTGGCGATGGTTATCACACGTTCTTGAGAACATACCCCAGAGAGTGCTATAGACCTGCACAGAGAGTAAAAAACAAGCTGACGACTCTGAGACCACTGACCAGACCCGATCTGTATGTTTCACACACTTATCACATGGAAAGTGAATATTTAAAGCGAAACTATTCCACACAATAATGCTACCATTTTAGTTTTCACTGATAAAATGATGTGCTCTGATGGGTGAGTGTGTTATCAACAGCCACTGGCTTGGTGACACAATCCCATGGATTTTTACTGTCAGTGGCTACATTAAGTGTCTGCAGCTGTCAAGCCTTAGATACGGGACCAGTGAGAATGCGTTCTTTGTCTAGAAAAGTAACCTGCCATAAGGCATGTGTGTCTTTTAATGTTGCTGGACCAAGAATGGCGTGTATCCTATCTGTGAAAGGCCATGGAGTGTTATGGGAAAGAGCATAGTTCTGTATTAATGATAGAATAATGCAGGCATTTTCTCCTGCATTGATAATGTTTCTGGGGCACTATTGACACACTCCTGCAAATAGTGTTACAACGGTCACAGGTGGCGTCGGTAATGAGGTACACAAGGAAAGCATAGAGCAGATAGTGATATAAAAGAGGGAAAAGTGCAGTAGACATTGGTGCGTGAAGAAAAGCTTAGAGTACACATTGATTCCAAGAGCAAAGTGCGCAGTGCGCATTGAAGTACATAAGGAAAGCACAGAATGGACATTGATGTACAAGAGGAAAGTGTGCAGTGAGCATTGAAGTAGGTAAGGAAAGCATAGTGTGGACATTGATTTACATGACAAAAGTGTGCATTGAGCATTGACGTACGTAAGGAAAGCACAAAGTGGACATTGATGTACAATAGAAAAATTTACAGTGACGGATATTGCAACTCATATGCCATTAAAATATCTCAGTGGATTGTGTCCATTTACCAGTTCCAATGCATACCATAGTCGCTGCATGTTCATATCTCCACAGGTTATCACAGCCTTTCATCCTTCTGAGATTGATAAAATGAGAAGCTCTTAGTTGTTTAATAATTTCAAAGACTGTGATGAAGTTCTCTAGTTATACTGAATAAGCAGCTAACTATGCCAAAATCATAAGAAATATCTTTAGTGATGTTATAAGTACACTTTCAAAATTAATTTAACTTTCTAACTTTCTTAAATTTGCTTTAATATGCACCATTTGCCTACTCTTATTTCAGTTTTACCTATGATGGTCAGGGTCGCTCGCCACAAGGCACTCATTCCGAACTTGCATGCCTCACCACTTTCAAATGTCACCAGCTACCACTGGCTGTCTATGTGGGAAGGCACCACGCAACAACTAACTACTGCCTCGAGAGGGACGCACTTCCCCGCCATATTGGGCCAGACAACTTGCTGTCTATTGCCCGGTATGATGTGCTGGAAGGGGTTGTTCCTTATCTACGCCGGTAGTTGTTCATTTCCCAGCACCCAGAGGGAAACAGTCTACAGTACACGGCCCATTGGGCGGGCCCAGTGAGTCCCAAATGGGCTCTTCCACCCATTCTCTTCTGGCCCACTCAGATCCTCCAGAGCCGGAGTGTGGGGGCCTACACTCCCTCACTGCGCCCTCTCACCTCAAGCGACTCCCTACCTCTGCACCATCGCAATTGCGGCTTTCTGGCTGGAGATGGGAACGCTGTGCAGACCAGTCCTCCAGTCGCTCAACTCGGTCACCAGCGCTGAATCACTGCACGCCTCCAGTCACCACACGGCTCCGGCCCACGATCCGGATGTGAGTGGGGGCCACCGCCCAGGTGCCACAGCTCCTCCAGTCCTCTCAACTTGTAAGTGTTCTGCCCACTTCCTTAACACGCAAGTCACACGGGCTAGTGCAAGCCACCCATTTGACCCCTGATGGATCACTGCAGCCACTGCTTGGTAAGGTGCTCAGGCCACTGTCATGACCTGGGCACAGGGCACTAGAACCCTGGACCCAACTGGTGGAAGGGGGCAAGGAACCGGACACCACTTCCAGTCAAGGATTGGGGGGACGGACACTTAGAGATAAACGGGGCAGCAAGCAGGACGTGTAATCATGTGCAGCGAGACCAACAATAAAGTTACCTTAAACAACAAAAGACTCCTGGCATGCTTCCTTGATCAAAACACGACAACTGGCGACGAAGGTGCTGGAAAAGAATCGTGCATGTGTTCGGCGCCTGAAAAGTGAAGAAACACAGAGCCAGGAGCCCACCCTGGTCCGAGTGACTGAGAAGAGACACAGCACTGGAGCCCACCCTGGCCGCAACAGGACCAGCGAGCAAAGTAAAGGAATAGTTGTCCGGCCGCATGACAAAGCCAGTAAGAAGCCCCTGAAGTCCCGATAATTAAAGACGCGAGCGTGAGAACTTTAAAAGAATCTCGCGAGATCTCGCGAGAGTGATAGCGGACATTTTGAAGTCAGGCAGAGCGACCGATGAGAGTCGTGGAAGACCCGGCGGAAATACCACCAAGAATAGATAGATGGGGCATCAGGCTGATAGACTACAACTTCAAGATCGTACACAAACCAGGGAAAGAGCACAACACAGCAGACTACATGTCGAGACACTCTTTAACCCCTTCCCTGCTGGGTACATTCCCCCACTGTGCTGGGGGGAGGGGGGCGCGCGCAGCGCTCCCATGCTCATGGCGAGCTCAGCTCGTCATGAGCTACAGTGCTCCTGTGCTCATGACGAGCTGAGCTCGTCATGACCACACCCGTTTCTTTAGAGCGCTCAGCACAGCAGGGGAATTAGCCCAGCGTGCGAGCGTTCTAAAGGCCATGACGAGCTCAGCTCGTCATGAGCATGCAAGGGGCTAACACAAACAGTGGAAGCTGCATCAATAGCGGAGGAATACCTGAATTTCGTACTGAAACAAAACACTCCGGCATCAATGACGGTAGCAGAGTTGGAGCGAGAAACAGAGAAGGACGCCACAATGCAGGCGGTCAAAAGGGTTACAAGACAGCAGAGATGGAGGCATGTCAACAACAACAGCATCATTGGAAATGGAGTGAGTATAGAGGAAATGCTAGCTTTCAAAAAAATTCTTGAAAAGCTGTCAAAGACCAAAAAAGGAATGATAATGAGAGGAACAAGAATAGTGATGCCAAATGTGCTGCGGAGACAGACTGTGAATTTGGTGCACGAATCACATAGAGGCATGGTAGCTACAAAGAAACTGCTACGGGAGAAAGTGTGGTTCCCGGGCTTGGACAACATGATGGAGTCCACCGTCACGAACTGCCACATCTGCCAAACGACGGGGCAGCCAGCAAAACCAGAACCGCTACAAATGTCTGAGCTCCCGCTGGCAGTGTGGACTGAACTAGCAGCAGATTTCTACGGACCTCTGGAGACGGGAAACTACCTGCTTGTTATAATAGATGAATTGTCCAGGTTTCCCATTGTACGACAAGTATTGTCAACATCAGCAAGTGCAAAATTGGCAACTATGGACAACATATTTGCGGCGTGGGGCTCTCCGCAAACACTGAAGACAGACAATGGCCCGCCATTCTCAGGGGAAACATTTTGAAAGTTTATGGACTATTTAGGGGTCCATCACAGGAAAATAATGCTCCTATGGCCACAAGCAAATGTCATGGTGGAGAGATTTATTGGGAACATAAAGAAGGCGGTCCAAAGAGCAAAACTGGCGCAGATTTCAATAGGACAGGCTCTGTGTCAGGTACTGAGGGGCAATCTGAACACTCCCCACAGCTCCACAGGACGGTGTCCTGCCAAGCTGGTAAAAGGCAGACCAAGCAGAACGAGGTTACCGCAGCTGGAAGCAACAGCAACGCCAGAGCAGAGCACCATCGCCATCAGAGACCAAGCAGACAAAAAAAAATGAAAGCATATGCTGATCCGAGGAGACTCGCAACTCCTGCGCACCTAAAGCAAGGGGATATCGCGGTGGTGCGGCAGCAGCAGCTGAGAAAATCGGACAACAAATTCGCCAAGGAGCCACTGACAGTGACCGAGGTAAAAGGGCCCATGATAACAGCATCAGCAGGACGCTATCCCTTCACACTAAACAGTTCACACTTCAAGGAATTCAAGAGCATGGACGAAGATAGAAAAGAAGGAACAACAGGAGACACAGGCATGAGACAGGATGAGGACGCACGGACGGACAAAGTAGATACCCATCAAAGAAGAGAGTGCAAAAGACCAAAGAGACTGATTGAAGAGATATTATGTGGACACATGATCTCTCTCTCTCTCTCGCTCTCTCTCTCTCGTTCTCTCTCTCCTACTACATGTCTGTCATTTCTGCAACAAAGGGGGAGATGTCATGACCTGGGCACAGGGCACTAGGACCCTGGACCCGACTGGTGGGAGGGGGGCAAGGAACCGGACACCACTTCCGGTCAAGGGCTGGGGGAACAGACACTTAGAGATAAACGAGGCAGCAAGCAGGACGTCTAATCGTGTGCAGCGAGACCAACAATAAAGGTACCTTAAACAACCGAAGACTCCTGGTGCTTCCTTAATCAAAACACGACAGCCACATTTGGTGTAATTAGTGGAGTTCCGCTTCTCAGGACGAACAGCACCGAAGCACTAAACCTCCTCACTGATTGCAGGTTGCGTATGCTGGCAGCTGGGGATGAATTGTGTGACGGATTCCACCCCCCCCCCCCCCCCCAAGCCCTCCCCCTCCCCGGTACGTATTTTTTGATACACATTTAAAACCGATTTGGGGGGATTTTCCTAGACGACATTGTAAAACCAGACATTTGTTCATAAGTAGGCCTCTCCATAGAAAAATAGCACTTTACGTACAAAGTGGACGCAGTATTTAATAGATGTTCACTGTAGGGACATATTTTCTTTATGTAGCATAGTTCATTCGATTTTTTTATACACTGAGCACCCAACAGAAAGCACTTAGGGTGACATATTTAATGCATAAAGGGAGGAACTTCTGCAAAACAGTGTACCCGGACCTATAGTCTTCTAGACCGATTGCGACATTTACCTTTCATACCAGGGTTGCACTTCCTGCAGCATATTAACATAGCTATGCTAAAAATGTAAATATGCCAGCTGGACGTAGCCATTTTTGCCTTCTATTGTAGGAATGGAGCACAAGTACCATAGCACTAAATACCAGTATCGCATTATTGAGACAAAAACGGTATAAAAAAACTATCAATAAAAAGGTAGAAAAGCAAATGTAATCATGCAGAAAAGCAATATTGCTACATACACCTTGATTTGTTTGAGGGTAGGTAAGGCGGTATTCAAATCTGCTTCTTCAAGAAATAATTGTTTTTTGAAACATCACCTCATCTTGCTTTCGTTGATGAGCTTTTCTCATCGGAGCTGCCTCGATTGGAAAGATTGAAACAAGCCATCTCAGACTGATAACATCAAAAAAGCTAAATGCACTTGCTTCCGTTCATTCAAGAAAGATACTAATTGCAAACGTGCCAACCGTGCTTCGTTCCATTCTGAAGTGTTCCCAGTTGAATACTATTAGTGCAGACCTCCAGCAACGTATTCAACCCTGCTAGAGAATGGTTGAATACATAAATATTTATATTCGGATTTGCATTTTGAGCAGAGATCTGCCTGTAAAACAGGAGCTTTTGACAGTAGCAGTGACTTTATTGCTATCAGTGCATCGGAAACGGTTAAAATACGAATGATTTCGACGCCTCATTACAGTATCTTAGATAATATAATCACACCACATGACAAAAAAGTAATGTTTAAAAATGCGAATTCAAATACACAGATTTGCTAAGGCTTTCTGTCAGCGCAAAGTGGCACAATGCATGGCGGCACAGTCTTGCAAGTATACCTACTGCCATGTACAAAAAGTGTTTGAGCTGGAATGATCCCCTTTATTCGAAGTAAAAACACCTTTTTGCTGCCTGGGATTACTTTGTGTCAAAGGGGAATTACTGGGAAGGTTCAGCACAAGCACCCATAGGCTTTGATGCAAAGCTCATTTTGCTCAAATAGCCAGACTGGGCTTTCCATAAAAAATGATCGCCTCCTTGGAGGGGCCTTAACAAAGGGAAAGGCGTTCTCAAAGAATCCACATATTGCATGTATACTGCAGTGCACATCACACATCCGATGTCCGGAATTCTTTTAAATGTGTCTAGGCATAGGAATTTGTAATGGAAAGATATGCTTATAGTCCAAATCCTATGCTAGATAGCACACACCCACTTCTACTTCATGGTGTAAGGTGTGCATCGTGCAATGCAGTCGGTTCGAGCACCAATACGGGGGTGACACCAGCAGCAGGTCACACTTAACACATATGACTCTGCACTGTGTTTTTCTCCATCATTTCCCCACATTTGGTTGGTTGCAATGAGGTGTTGCATATAAAAAAGTAAAACCCGCCTACTGTATTATTGCCTTTTTTACTTTCTAGGGATAATTCCAATAAAGTAACAACTCTTGCCACTGAATTGCAATTAAATGCAACTAAGCTTAATATATAGGCGTTTTTCTTGGAATGGCCTTTTAGACAAATAACTGTATCAGATATGTATTTTTCAGATCTTTTAGTGCTGACAAATAAGCAACAAGTAAAGCAAAATTGCTGCATCCAAAGCAAAAGTCATGGTTGTTGATGTCAATACCTACCACTTTCATTTCAGCGCCCCCATATCTTAATGAAGTCTGAAACGAAGACAGTCAGTCAAAATTAACTTTATTTGGTTTGTCACAACCATAAAGTATACATATACAGTTTACACACAAAATAAAAATCATTTTCTTAAAATATTTTTCTTATTTTTTTGGTTCTTTAAAAGTAAAACATTATTTTACAGTCCACACTCTTAGGTTTATTCGGCCTTTGAAAGCAAAGTCTCTACTTTTTTCATAAATTTCACACCGCGGCATGTTAAAATATTCGAACCTGCACCCATC
Source organism: Lissotriton vulgaris (assembly GCF_964263255.1). Taxonomy (NCBI): domain Eukaryota; kingdom Metazoa; phylum Chordata; class Amphibia; order Caudata; family Salamandridae; genus Lissotriton; species Lissotriton vulgaris. Next base: position 420,589,648 of record NC_141694.1, on the reverse strand, counting down.
CAGCTGGTGATTGCCTGCCTGCAGGTACGGATCTGAAGAGCATTTAGAACTGATTTCAGCAAAGTTCTTCTTTCCTCTTTTATTGACTCGCATGTACATAATAAGTGACTTAAGGTTTCCGTGTGATATCCGCATAATCTACATCTTGTTTTTTGTTGTGTGTTTTTCAGAGATGGGATCAGATCTTTAGAAGGGTGGTCGCCTAGTCTAAAAGCTAAAAATTTCATTTTTAAAGATAGATGGAAATGTGCCGCAAGGTAAGGTTGTGATTTTAATTGTTTATATGAATTTAATACAGTCCAGGCATGTCGACGTTTGGCCAAGGTCTTTTTATCTTCTACCAGGGAGAGAGCTTTTGCGTTTAATTTGCAGATCTTTTTGAAGAATGCTTCTTCCAATTGGCTGTTCCATATTTCCTCTATTTTAAGGGTTTCCAAGGTTGTTCGCAAATCCTCACCCCAAGAGTTTGGTTCACGTTCCTCATACTGTTTCTTGATTTCCAGTCAGCATGGATTATTTAATGAACCTGATTCTGCCGGTGTGAGCTTCCAGCACCATTTCCCTAAGACTGCTTTCCTTTGGTAGGTTTGATTTTGCAGGCCAAATTCCAATCTTATTTGTGCTGGAGCTGATCCTTTGTAAAGGTTGAACACCGATTTGTATATTTTTGTCTGGAGTGTGTTCAGGATGTCGATTTCTTTCCCGTGCCATATTTCTAGCCCATAGGACAGAGATGGTAATACTTGGGCTGCCATCACCTTCAGAAGATGTTCATAGGACGGATATTTCAGTTTCTTTTGAAGTTTTCTGTACGCGAAAGTCAGAGATTGGGCTCTCGCATTGATGTTTCTTTTTTGGTGTAATATGGACATGTTTTTACTTATTGTGACTCCTAAGTATTTATATGATGTTGTTTCTTCAATATGTTTGTCCTTAGTGTACCATTTGAATGGTTGTCTGCCTGTGCCCGCCAATCTCATCACTTTCGTTTTTTTGATGTTTAGTTCCAGACCTTCTAAGTCAAAATACTCAGTTAATTTAGTTACCACTCTTTGGAGGCCTATCGGTGTTTGACTTAAGACCACAATGTTGTCTGCATATTGTAAGAACTGGATGCATTCATTGGCTAATTTTGGTGGGTGTCCGTTTACTTTGTGCAGATGGCTTTCTAAGTCTGTCAAGTATATGTTGAAGAGGCTTGGCGAGAGCACACAGCCCTGTTTGAGGCCATTTCTTGTTTTTAATTCTGCGGATATTCGTCTTTCATCACCTAGCTTTACTTTTGCCCACGTTTCGCTATATAAAGCTATTATAATATCAATTAATTTCTGCGGGAGGCCCCATGTTTCAAGTTTATTCCACAAGCGGTCTCTTGGCACGCGGTCAAACGCAGATTTCAAATGTATATAACAAGATAGTAGTCCGGTCTTCTTTTTTCCTGCTCCTTCAATAAGCAGCGCCAGCGCTGACAGATTAGTTGTACAACCTGTGCCTTCCATAAAACCTGTTTGGAATTTTGGTACAATTTTGTTTTTATTTATCCATTGTCGAAGGTGAATCAATAGACAAGATGAAAAAAGATTTGCCTCAACATCAATTAGGGCTATCAGTCTGTAATTTCCCGGTTCCATTCTACATCCGTTTTTATATATTGGGTGGAAGATGTTCCCCTGCCAGGACTGCGGAATCTTTTTTTCCTTGAATATTTGGTTAAATAATGGTGTGAGATACTTTGCTCAAAAATCGGGATCATATTTGAATAGAGCATTTGGGAGCCCATTGGGGCCTGATGCTCCTATCGCTTTCAGTTTTTTTTATCATGATGGTTGTTTGTTGTACACTTGTAAGCGAAGTTAGGTCTTCTGGATCTCCATTTGAAGAATTTCCATACCGGTCATCTTTTGCGTGTCCAGTATCTGCTTCTTTCTGAACCATTCCTTTTATAGAATCATTATTTAGTTCTTTGTTTGATTGATGCCTGAATGTGTTGTATAGGCTTTCAATATAATGTAGCCATGTGGTTTCACTAATTCCTATGTTGTGCTGTCCGCCCGTTCCTTTTGCTAGTTTATTTATTATACTCCAGAATTCGCTGCTATTAGATAGTTTGCTCGACCGTAGCAGATCTTCCCAAATTTTCTCCGTGTGTGATCTTTTCGCTGTTCTACATTCCTCTTTGTATTCTTTTCTCATTTTCGATATTTCGTTGTTGTCTACTTCTTTTCCCTGCTTTTTGTCTACAGCTTTTATTCTTAGCTTTTTTGCGATTTCCCTTTTTTTATCTCTTAATTTAGTAGTGTACCAGGGCTCATTGTTAGAGTCTTGTCCATGTTTTATTGATGTTTTACTGCAAATTTTCGTAGCACAAGCTTATGTAAGTTCTCCCATTTTTCTTTGAGCGATTGATTTCCAGTGGCCTCCATGATTTTTACTTGCTCAAACACCGTTTCCATTATTTCTTTTTTTATATGACCCCTCCATCTGAGTTTCATCAAGTTGTATACTTCTGGAATACTAACTAATGATACTATCTTCATTTTTTCTTCTGAGTTTATGCTCAGTATCATCTCTTGTGGGAAATGATCACTTTCCAGTCGGGTTAATATTTCGAAATAATCGACCGTCTTTATAAGATCTTTACTAATCAGTGTGAAGTCTAGTATGGAGTTTTTCTTTCCACTCGAGAAGGTGAATCTTGTGGGTCGATCTCCCTTCATATTTCCGTTTAGGATCGCTAATCCTAATGATTCCACCTCCTTCCATATTTTTGGGATATTGTTTTTGTCTTGCATAGCACTTGTTAAATTACTATTAAAGTCGCCTGAAATAAGCATCCCGTGAAATTGGTATGTTTTTTGTAGGGTTTTTATCAAATTTAATAGCGTTAGTAATTTTTTGACTTTTGTTGCTTTTTCAGGATGGATGTATATGTTTATGATCAATAACCTCCATCCCAAGCTGTCTTTACATGCTTTGTTTTCTAGTTTTGTGACTTGTATCCAATTCACCCCTGAATCAAGTGCTTCTGTTTTCCAGGTTAAGTCGTTTGTTATAAAAGTGGATAATCCTCCCCTCGGATGTCCATATTTAGCAATTTTCTCTGCCATTACGTTACGTGATGTTCTTCATATCCCATGAATTGTCTCGGGATTTCATTCCATGTTTCTCGAAGAAGTATAATATCGAATTTGCTCAGAAAAGCCATTGTATCTTGATCTTGAACCATTTCTTTAAAACCATGAACGTTTCACGAGCACATTTTTATTTTCCTCTCTGGTATCTGGCCTACCTTGATGTTTTACTTTTGCTTGTTTCGGGCCGAGTTACTGCCATCAGGATCGATGCGAGTTTAGGGCTTGTGCTATCCAAGACCAATCTTCGTTATCTTTCGACCCATTGTTTACTTGTGTTATTTTTATACAGTTCGACTGGTGTTGCGTAATTGTTTTGTTTCTTGCCCCCTTTAGGATTGAATGTGTTTTTTCGATTGTGTTCTTAGGTTGGGAAGTCATGTTGTTTAGTAAAGGGAATGGATACTTAATAGGCGTTGGTAGTTCTAATGTTATTCCCCATTCTGCAAAGTAAGATCTTGTCGAAAGAATCAGCTCTACTATATCTTTTGATGCCCACGTAGTGCTGCTTATTTCCTCTTCTTTCTCTTTATGTAGTTGGACGAATTCTACTGATATGAGGTCACTTGTTGTTATTTCCCTTAATTTAGGTATCTCTCCAAACAATCTCAGTATGTTCCCCCGATTCAACTTGTCCGATTTTCCTCTTGTTTGGAATTCCGGCCTAAATAGTAGTTTACAGCGTATTTCTGGGGTTGCCGTTTGGGGATTCTGTTTCTGGTAGAGTTCTTTTTTTCCCTCTCTTTGCTCCAGTTCAATATATGGTGTGTGTTGATATTGTCGTTCCGTGGTTGTTGTTTCTTGTCAACTGGGTCCCAGTACTGTCACCACTTTTTGGAGTTCCATTAGTTCTCGCTCTGATGGTCCATTACTTATATTTTGCCCCGTCTTATCATTTTGTAGAGTTCCATATGAAGCATTACATGTTCTTCCTTTTTTTCCTACCATTATGGTTAGGCGGGTATTTGTCTCCCTGACTTGGTCTACTTGTATTTTTTGGCTTTCTACTTTTTCCATTGTGTTCCGACCATATGACTCGTTTTCTTCTATTGGCCATTTTAAACAGCTTTGTGCCGATAGTTCATGCTCGGGTTTTTGTATTAATGCATTTACTTTTACTTTTTGTTGTTCTGTGTCGAGGCCAAGAATTGTTTTTGCAATCAAGTCTTTTTTATATGTTGTTTTGTTCTGTGTGATTATATCAGCTTTTTCCTCATCCTTTGGTTTTCCTTGCGAGATTGATGTTTTCTTCCATGAGCATTTTGAGTGATCCTCAACCTCTTCTTTTTTTTATCTCTTGGTTACCTGCTTCTTTAGTAACCTTTTCTTTGACCGGTTCATTTGGGATCTCTTTCTTTTTTTCGAAGATGGCAAATAATTATTTTTCTTGCTTGATTTTAATGGCATTTTTCCTTGCCTTCCTTGCACGTTTGCGTTGTCTTTTGGTTAGATGTTCTGTTATGTCCGATGACCCCAGTGCTTTATTTTCATCTTGTCCTTTCTCAGTAATTTCATTCTCTTCTGATCCATTTAGGGTTTTTTCCTTTTCAACGGGGGAAAATGTTCTGTTTTGTTTTCCAATTTTTGTAGCCTCGCTGTTAGAGATTTCACTTTGAATGTTTTTTGAATGTGTTACGGCAAGTATTTCTCTCAAAATATCTGGTAATGTTGCTAATTTATCTATTATTTCCCCACAGACGCAATTTTGTTCCATTAACTTTGCTTTACGTTGTTTTTCTTCCTCCTTTTCTTTTGTGAGGTACACCGAGATTTTATCCACTTTGGATTTTATTCCCACTATGTGTGTTGCAATTAGGTTCATCAATTCCACCTGAACATCAAGTTTGTTTCATTGGAAGTTTAAAGCGTTAATCGCTTGTTCTAAGCTTTTTAATAAAGTGTCACCCCAGAACGCTGACTGTGCTATGTTTTGTTGTGTCCGGGTCCTTGTGGTTGAATTAAAGCTACCTGCAGAAGAGATAGTTATTGGCGAGTCTTCTTCTTTCCCCTCTTTTACTTCATCCGACTCCTTGGTTTTAGTGTTCTGCTGTCTGATTGGACTTGATGTAAGTTTTTTGGGAGAAAGTGTAGTTTCCTGATTCTCATCATCTTCATTTATTTCCAAGTTTTCAGATTCTTTCACTTCTACATTCCTGCATCGTTCTGGTTCCGCTTCCTTATGTGTATTGTCTTCGAGCATTTTCAGAAGTTCTGCCTCTTCAAAAATAGAAACAGATTTTGACCAGTCTATTTTTTGTATACTTCTATGAGATTTTGTTTGTGGCCCTGATTGACTAAGGTCTATAAGTATTAAGCTTTTATCGTTGCCCTCGGTAGGTTTTTTGTTTGGTGTAGACATTGCTTGTCCGTTAGGTATGTGGATTTGTGCCGTAGTTTTTACCAACCAGTTTTTAATTGTTGGTTGTTCTTTGCACTGAGTGCCTAAACTTAATTCTGATTCATTTCTCTTTTTGCGTTTTTTGCTTGATGAGGATAAGTTTAGTGCTTTTATTGGGCTTTGTAGGGTTTTTACTTCTTCACTTATGCTGTGAATTACAGCCATTTGATCTTTTAAAAAATGAAATTTGTGCTTGAATTTTTCCTCACCTAACTTGAAAGGCTCTGCCATGGGGACTGGTATCGGGTCTGTTTGTTCTTCACTGGGCACTTCGTCTGACCTCATTTTATTTCCTTGTTTGTTTCTTTCCTTTGCCACTAACCTTCTTTTTATGTTCTGTATTGGGGTTTGTCATATTTTTCCCGATTGCATATCCTACTTCTGTTATTCTGTCCTGTGGTCTGTGGTCTGTTTTAGATGTGTCTATGATCTTACTTTATTTTTCGTGGTATTGCTTTATCTGGTTATCCCTTTGTTTTTTTAAAAATGATTTCTGTTTCCTTTTACAAAGTGTAAATTATCCTTCCAACTCTTAATTTTTCAGACTGCTCTCGGTTTCTAATCTGCTAATTAGCAAACAGCGTAATATGGTTCCCCCAGCAGTCTTCCTTGAGTTCACTGGGCTCAGATTCTCTCGTTGCGTAGAGTGATATGGTCCCCCTGCTGTTTGTAACCACCTTCACATTACACCCTCACACTTACTCTTGCAAATCCCAGACCCCCCAAGCCTGTCTGCCCCTTTTATCTGGGACAGCTGCCGTCAGGGAGAGAGCGGGAGCGGGAAGGTAGGTGCTGGGCAGTGTGTCCGTCGTTATGCTGTCTTTATGCTGTCTTGATGAAAAATAGTAGGGAAAATAGTAGGAATAAATAAGCCAAGGCCAGCCGTGACTGTTGCTGTTTTTCCCCAGGGCGCGACAGCTCTTGTATTTCCCGGAATGGAGTTCTGCGCACCTGCTTGATGTCTACTTGATGCCTGCTTGATGTTCTGCAGTGAGTTAGAGGGGTGGGAGACTTTTATTCCGTTTTATATTTGTCAGGCAGGGTTAGGGGTCTGATGTGTCTGATGTGTCTGTGGAATGGCTTCCGCAGTGCACCCCCCCTCCCCTGCCTCCTTTGACTCCTCTGACTGTGTTCCTGTCTCTGTCTCTGTCTCCTTCCCCTTCACACCACCCCTTTCTTTTTAGCTCTATCTTTTGATAGTCTTAATTCCCAAGTAAAAATGGAGCTTGGTACTCAAGAGTTCTTCACCACAGTTCGCCCCCCTGAGTGCTTATCACACCCTCTCAGCCTCTTTTCGTGCCTTATGCTGCATGCAGTGCCTGGGCTTGGGTCAGGGCTTGGGCGGGATGTTAACGTCGGGCAGCCGGTGCCTCCTGCACAGATCCAGAGTATGTGGCCGAATCCTGGGGATCTTATAGCTCAAACAACTCTGTCCCACCACCGGCCGCGGCACCAGCAAGCTCTCTACTTAGCCCTCTGGGCGTCTCCTGTGTCACCCGCGGTCTCCTGGCTCCCACGGTCTCCTGGCTTCCGCGGTCTCTACACGCCGCTGCCCACGCCGCTTCAGGGTCTCTTTGCGCTTGGCGCTTTTCCGGTTCAGGCGCTATGGCAAAATTGTTTTCTTGTGTCCCGCTTTGCCCGCTCGCTGCCTGGTCACTTGGCAGTGGCTTTTCGCGGGACACTGCCACTGCCTCCGTTATCATTACAGCAGCACCTCGCTGCTCCGCTGTTGGCTGCTACTTGCTTGCCTCGATCCCCGATTTGCTCACTAGCGCTCCTGCTGGTCACGGTGCAGCCGATCGCAATTCAGATGCATGATTCTAGATATCATGATAATGCCACATAATAGAACTCAATACCTCCCTGAGATATGGCTGGTGCTCAACATTCAAATACGCGGGAAGAAGCAAGATTTCAACGTTACTCAAAGTCTTCCCTGTTTAAATCAAGAACATTTTATTTGTGACCTGTAACAACTCCATCAGATGAAATAGCATTCCAGTGATAGTACTTCAATAGACAATTAATATAAGAGGCTCTGTTCCTCAGAGAGCATCTCAACATTTTACTGCAATGAAGGGAATGAATGGATAAGATATTGATGGAAAATGTGTGAGGAAGACCAACGCATAGTTTAGACCTGTTTGTCTGCATTTTAGGACTCACCTACAGTCCTTCTAGCGCACTAGCTGCACACATATATGCCTACCCCAGCTTGCTTGTCGTTTGCCCCGTGACCCTGCCTTTCCCTCCCCATCTAACTTTTTAAAATAATTTAAAAATAATTTTTTCTCTATTGCTTGTGCAAAGGCCTGGCAGCTGTAAACTGCTGCCCGCACTCATCAAAAGTTCCTCTCCTGCAAACCCGCTCTCTGAAAAAAAAAATGCTGCTAGGGCCTTGAAGATGCACATTACTACCAGACTTCCTGCTTCTTTGTTTTAGCACTCTTGCTTACACCTTTTCTGTTTTATTTTGACATTAAAAAATGCATTTTAGAATAGTAAATTAAACATTGAAAATGCCAAAGTGGCTACCGGTACATTACCATGCATGTGAATGCACATTCGCCCATGTTGGGATGCTTTTTCTTGAAAATGGCCGCTGATTCGTGTGCATGCATAGCAATACATGTTAGGTCATCATGGAAAGATATTTCGCATAGAGCAAAAGAAATTATTCAGAGATAACCGTCCATGTGTTCATATGTATTGGTATGCACCAGCGCCTATTTTAATTTTCCTATTTTTCCTATTTGTTAATAACAACGCAAACAAGCATGACATTCATTAAAGATGGGACCTATTGGCTATGCTAGTGCTTGTTACCTAGTGAGATTCTACTGATTTCCATTGTAATGGCTGCTTGGGGTGCAAAGCATCTACGTTTAAATAATTTGTGCAATTCTTACATTCAATTAAGTCTAACTTTGAGTTGCATTTGCCACAGAAGACTACAGAACAGTTGCTTGACATTTACTTTATTTTCCCGGAAAACACTCTGGTAGCTTGAGAGCGATCAATTCTATAGAGTCTCATTCTGTACCTCATGGGCATTTGTTTGCCAAAACTCCGATCTGGACATTTCAGACCAAAGATTTTATTTTAATTCAATATTTATTGGAGATCTCCAACTTACATCCATACACCTGCCATTAATAACCTTCTACTACTTCTACCAAATGTTTAAGTATTATAAAATATATCCAGATAGTTGATCGTAATATATTCAGTAATTTTAGTGCATCTGAATTTGGGGAAAAAACAACTGTTTGATTTGAGATACTGTCAACTCCTGTTCCAGGGGCCACAAGCTAGATAACTGATATCAGCACCTATTGGTGGTCTTTGCGGTTTGTAACAATTGTGCCTTGGGGTCTTCACTTGACCATCAGAATAGCAAGATCAAATAGTCACATGCTTCTCTGTGATGTAATGTGGGGAGCAAGAGCTCCCAACTCAACAGTCTACACAATCCTGTAGTGTCTAGCCCAGTACTTGCCTTTTAGATAAACAGAAAGAACTTTAATTTCACAAAAGAGCTAAATTCTTCACAATCCAATGGAGGCGTCATATAGAATTGTTGTTTAAGCTACCTTTTAAAAGTGAGGCGCTACACTTCCTTCTTTTTGGTCACTGTCTCTCTCCTGCTAGTGTTGAGATCCCATATCTACAGTCTCTAGCAAATTTGTCTGGTGCGTTAGTGACTTGCCCCAAGGCATAGGGTGACCTGCCACTTACCTGCTAGTTATTCTTTTCAGTTTAGGCTGTGCAGCAGATGCAGTCCAGATCCCCAACCTTATGGTGGTGGCTCTTTGACTGCAGAGTTTCGCCATCAGCCTTGCTCGAGACAATATTTGTGGAGGTGAAATCAGTAAGGCAGATTTGAATGTCAATACCCATCTTTGGCAGTGGAGGGCACCCATCTATCTGCAGACAGATACTCAGATGCAGCTGTTGGTGCCTCCAGGCCAAATGCCTTGTGGGGGTGTCTCCTTGGCAGTTATGGACTCTAGGCCCTTCAAGCTTTCCTGCTTCTGCAGCAAAGCCGCTACCAAGCTCCTCATCCGCAGCAGTAGTAACAGTCTATTATGCCTGTGGCATGCTGTCAAGTGGCATTCGGTAAATGCTTACTGCAGCTCACACGGGATCGTCTTGGAGAGACTGGGGAACCCCAAATAAACCCCAAATAGATTAGCTCTCTGGAATTTTCGGTTCTTTCTGGTTGCTCCTCATGCCGGGAACATGCGTGTCTTCTCTACCTGAAAAATGTCTCGTCCTGAATACTTATTCCCTCTCTCAGCAGACGATCAGACTTCTAGGCACGTCACGCAGAAAGTGCAGACTTCAGGTGATGGTCCCTCAACTCAGCTGTCAGACTGGCTGTCAGGCAGAGACCAGCACTGACTTAACAGCCGCTCTTTGAATACTGCATGGAGCACATCCTTCCTTTGCCAAAAAAGAACATCAGCCTGGAATAAAGTGGGTTCCTGCAACATATTTTCCAGACAGAGGATGTGAAACCACTGTCTAAGACTTCAGAACTCGTTTGGGTTGCTTCTTTTTCAAATATCATTTAAGGCTGCTGTTTAGACACAGCCTTAGTGCAAAGTGATGGTTCTCTCAGCAGGTAGCAATGGAGTTGAATACAACCAGGAATATACAAAATAGGACCACAATGAAATGTGGGATGTCTGCACATTGCTGTCATCAGTAGTAATCAGAGACAGACCAAAAGGTAGCGCTGTCTGTAAACCTCCTCACTTTGAACATAAACTGCAGTCCCACACATCTCTACACAATCTTCCAAATGCAGTGTTTATTAAGAACTAATACGAAGCAATTTTAAATATGCTTTTCATTGAATTTCTAAGGGAAGCCCTGTCTGCACCCTTCTTCATTCTGGTGTCCGAAGCTCACCCTCCAGACACAGGAATACAGGCAATAAGTTTTCCCTCACTTTCCATCTTGTGCCATGTTAAACCGGGGGCTTTTAAAATGAATGAAAAAGGACCCAGTGCTCACTCAGAATTATAACACTCACATAGTAATAGTACTATACAGAGTCATTCTACCATACTCATTGCATATACACATGTTCAACATGCACATATGATATCAGTGCAAGGTTCTGGATTTGATGTAACCGTGGACATTTACGTGACTGAGAAACCCAGGATCTCACATTCTCACAATTAAATGGTTTGGTTGCACTACACATTTACAAAACATTTTATTCTGTCAAGGCCACTTTATGTAATGCCCCCAGGGCATGGACAATAGTTCAATGCGCAGTATGAGGGCATTGTTTGTGTCCTCTTTGGGTCGCAGAACAGGTTCTGGCTCTCACTTTGCCAGGGACCATTAGGCCTCTGATCACACAATAGATTAGCATGACAACAGGGGCAAAATGAAAACACAGATACCTCTTCAACCTGCAATTGTTACTCCTTAAGGAAGAGGTGCATGCTCATTTTCCATGCAGATGATATTCCTGTAACAATAGAAACTCTGAGAAGGAGGTTAGAATATTTTAGGTGTAAATAAGTTGGGACTAAGATGCATACTTGCTTAAAGTCATTCTATATAGAGCTCTTACCAGAAAGATTACAATTTGTACTCAATTGGATTTATATACATGTTTGTAAGTGCAGAGTTCCCAAGATCAACAAAAAATGGTGCCAATATCAAAAGGTTTTGTAAAATATAATAATCAACAGAACACCCTAGTATCTTTCACTTCTTCTATATTCACAAACATGGTTAGTGACATAATGTTGTCAAAAGTTCCCAAGCCTGACTTAAATACTGCCTGCATCCTTGGGAAGCACACTTTCAGTCCCCCCTGTATTGGGGAATATGCAATACATGTTTAGTGAACATCTTTCCTTTCGTTTTGAGAAGTGACATCAAGCAAACTGATCTGGATTCATTCTTGCACCTCTTTTTGTGGATCAGGATAAAGTATACTACACCATCACGAATCAGAGATAATACAGAACCTGCAAAACTTAATTGAAGATGAGTAACAGCACCTCACATACGAGATCAATAGTCCAACTTCTTCTGAGGGTAGTTAGTCCTTAAGTGGATCTTTATTGTATGGACTAATATTCATACAAAATAGACATAATAATAATAATAATAATAATAACAATAATAATAATAATAATAATAATAATAATAATAATAATAATAATAATAATAATAATAATAATAATAATATTAATAATAATCAAGTATCTATAAATGGGGTAAATAACAGTTGTCTCTTATCTATATCATAATTAGTAGACAGAATGGATCAGTGACTAAATATCGAGGGACAGAATATCGACTGTCCAGAATATTAATTCAAAAATATTGAGAGACAGAATATAGAAGCCCTATTTACAAACAGGTAAGTACTAAAATATAGAGTACAAAATATCAACATTTAAAATTTAGTTAACTAAAATATCAATTTAAAAAAAATAATATAAAAGTAATAAAATAATAAACATAAATAAATAAAACATAGTTAAAATTATGTAAAAAAAGCTTAAAATGTAAAAATAATAAATGTAATGTAAAAAAACATGTTTTTAAAAACATAAATATATATTTACTTAATATTATTATAAAATAATTATTAATCTTAATTATAAAATATTTAAAACAGTATTACAAATATATGTACATATATATATATATAAATAAACCTGTTATATAATATATCATAATTTAAATAATTAAAGTAATACATTTTATTTTAATTAATAATTTGCACTACATTAAATATAACAAAATTAAAAACATTACATACCTAAGGGAATACAATTAGTATTCACACTCCAACATGTGGAAAAGTAGAGTATTAGTTGGATAGCGGGTGGGTACAAATGACTATTCCCACTCCAGTGAGTGCAACAGTACGGAAAGTGTTGGATAGTGTAGGGGTAACAATTACTATTCCCACTCCAGCATGTGGAATAGTAGGGAAAGCGTTGGATAGCGGGAGGGTAAAAATTATTATTCCCACTCCAGTGAGTGTAACAGTAGGAAAAGCGTTGGATAGCGTAGGGGTAAAAAATGCTATTCCCACTTCAGTGAGTGCAACAGTAGGGAAGTGTTTGATAGCATAGGGGTAAAAGTTACTATTCCCACTCCCGTGAGTGCAACAGTAGGGAAAGTGTTGTATAGCATAGGGGTAAAAACTACTATTCCCACTCCAGTGAGTGCAACAGTAGGGAAAGTGTTGGATAGCGTAGGGGTAAAAATTACTATTCCCACTCCAAGGAGTACAACAGTAGGGAAAGTGTTGGATAGCGTAGAGGAAAAATTTAGTAGACCCAGTCCTACAATTTAATTAAAATTAATTAAAAAAATAATTATCATTTAAATATTAATTTACCTCCAACTATTTTCCAATATAAATGTCACCTCCAATAATCTAAACTAATAATAAATTAACATAATTAATTAACATTTAATTAATTAGCAAATCAAAATTAACAAAAAATATAAAAACAATGATATAAAAACTAATTAACACAATTAACAGTATATAACGACGTTGATTACATATTATATCAATATTAATACAAATGCATTTTCTAATATTTTAATAAACACCATACTCCCCTATAAACACTCAACGTCTAAACTCCTAACCTTCCAGAGTAATAGATGTTGTGGGTAACCTTGTGAATGACCACTCCGATTCCCAAGGAATATGCGGAAGCAGATCTAACCCTTTCACTTGTTATTTTTGCATGCCCAAAGTGTCACAAAGAAAATATATGAAAACGGCCTTTCAAATATTTATTGAAAAGATCTAATTATTGAAATGAAAACATTAGTTGTGATTAATAATGAGATAAAACACATCATTTTTACAAACATTATTAGAATGGTGAAAAACATAAGCAATCAAACCATGTGAAATGTTCCTAATATTACTCCTATATATCACTAATATCTCTACACTAGCCAGATCATATCAGGAGGAACTTCTGCCAGACCTGTTGGAATGATCTAACCCTATACTTTGGTATAATGTGCCAGGAAGCAAGCCTCAGTACATTACCAAAAACACCCAGCCAGAGTGTGCAAGCTTGAACACTTCTCTAGCAGAGCTATCTTCCTTCTCAGGATGAAGGTTGGAACCTGCAGGGAGGCCTTTTGGTCACAGCAGTTTTCCATGATAACATCAATGTAATGTGCCTCTCACCGAATTCAGCATGGAAACTCTGTCCTTATCGTACTGTGCCAAAGGTGCAGAACAGCATCTTTAGTTACTCTTATGAGGAAGAGTTGTCTCCTACGAGCACAAAAACAATAACAAGGGCATCGCCTTCTAATATGTGTGACCCTGCAACTATCTGTGCAGACTATAATGTGACAATATCTACCAGTAACAAATGTGTGCATGGCACTTCCTCATATTAGGGGAAACCTCCACTAGAAAAATATTCTAAGTTAAAAAGGAAAGATAAAATGGAGGCTAAATGTAAGCTCTACACCAGTGAGGCCATGGAAATGAAAAAATCTTGGTGTTAGCTACATCTGCCTTTGAGATAGTAGGCATCTTTGAAGTTAATTAATTTTCTGGGCACTGCCCAGAGGGCCATCCTATCAGTAAACAGAACACCTTCCCACATCCAAGGCTTTTGTCTCAGCTCTAGGAGTAAGTTCGCACCTCATCAAGGATCTGTGACAGTCGGAAGCGGTGACTTTTGGATCCTCATGCAAACAGACTTCTAGAGATGTTAGGCATGCAAAAAGTTACTTTTTGAAAGTACCTTTCTTAAGATATTTAGTACTAATCTGACTATATCAATGAACTGGATCTGTAATAAATATTTTAAAATAACAAGAATTAATTTTTAGGTTATCTGCTAGGCAGCAATACCATTATTTCATCTTTATATTAAAGTCTAATGCTTTCTTATGGAACAGCTCACTCTGCTACAGTGAAAATAGCTATTGGGGCCTTGTTACAGTACGGATTTGTTTTACAATAATCTGACATAATTGTAGCTACACAGTGTCAAATGCTGTTGCAAACTCAGAACCTGGCAGTTTGTCACAGGGATTTTTGAGAAAGATTCACAGCACCTAAATATACTCAGCTCATTCGTGAAGCTGAATAACTGTATTTTTCCACTCTGCTAGAACCCAGTTACATAAAGTTTCCCATGAGATTCTGCTGTTTTCTCAGATTCTTTCACTTTCGTTGAAACGGATTCTAGAGAAGCCTGCATAGACCATGCTTTATGAACGCCATTATCAACATCATCATAATCACCGTTTCTATCTAAATAAAATATATGTTTCTGCCCCAGTGAAAATAGACGTAGCACAGGAGATAGATAAACAAATTAGCTTTGAGCGCTCTGAAGCTGATCTTATAGGTATACAGCCGCACCAACTGGTTCTGATGCTTATTTCTTGGAACTTTTTCGCTAGGTGTGACAGCGAGGAAACATATCTTGTTAAGTGAAGAGTGTTACTCTCGTTCTAGAACTCTTGTGACTGGGCTTGGAATAGCGAGATGGACATGAATATCACTATAGTGAGACGGTCTTTAGCTAATGCTACTGTTGTCTTCCTGAACCAGCAATTAGAAAAACAGCCAACTCTGGTAAAAACATTTATTAAAACCATCACCGTTGCTAAAAAAGGAATGATTGAAAGAGCCTATTAAAATAATTTTGCAGACGGCAACAAAGCAATATCAGCACCTGGTGAGCTTTTATCTGAGCACTCAAAGTAATGTATGGTGTACAGTCAAGTAAATTGTTGCCAGCACAGGTTCCCAGGTAAAGAGAGCGCGAGATGATAGCTTTTTGCGATTTCAAATGCAGTCCATCTCAGTCATTATCTTTACAGCTGCAGTTTTTCAAAAGGTTTTGCAGAAAGAATCGTGCCTCGTTCCTATACATGTAGACAGTTTTCAGTAATTCCCTCTGAATGGCCGTTTTACTCTGTGCCAGACACGTAAATTCGTAGCAGCTGGAAAAAGAACGGAGTTCCATTGCAGTTGCACCGCTGCGCAGACATTGTGACTGCTTTGGGACCTGATCCTTCATACATGCAAACCTAAATTTGCTGCATTTTTCACCTGCCATTCTGGGGTCAGATTTTCACGCCCGCACCTCTTGTGTGTCACTTTTAACATGGGAAAAGTGACGCAAAAGTGGCACAAGGGACTTGTAAACCTACCCCTTGCTTTGTAAAAATACGGGATCAGATTTACAAGCCCCTTTTGTCACTTTTGCGCCACCGGTACGTCACTTTATGTGACGCAGCAACAGCCTAAATTTGCGGATCCTGTACAACTTGACGCCTCTAGGGAGATGCGTCACGTTGTAAAGCCCTGTGTCACATTATACCTGCGTCAGGTATAATGTATGCAGGGTGGGTGTTCCAATGCAAAAAAGCCTCATAGAAATGAAGTAGTGAAATCTACAAGATTTCACTGCGCCACTTCTAGGACGCCACTGTGTCAAATTCCTATGCCTGCTTGAAGCAGGCGTAAGGAGTGACGCAGCACAATGAGGATAGGCCTCCCTCTGCATTGCTGGAGTTGCGTCGTGCTTGCGACACAACTCCAGGAATGCATGAATTTTGCGTCAACATATGCATCAGAATTTCTGACGCATCTGTCAATCCTTGCGCCATGGTGCGCCGTACTGTAAATACGGCACATCCATAGTGGCGCAAGGGTTTCTCAGCGTGGAGCAGGTAACATGACACATCTTTACAGATGTGTTGCTTTCTTGTAAATCTGCCTCACAGCCTGGCTGGATAGTAGTTCAATACAAAAGAGTTAAGCTTCACCCTCATGGATATTTACCAATGTATTTAGGCTTATGTGCTAAATTAGAAATGAGGGGGGATCAGTTTACACAATGGTAAATATGTGCTGTTGAACAGCCTATTTAATCCTACCTTAGACTTACTTTGAAAAATATAGAAATACTATTCTCAAGACATATATCCAATTATGAAAATAAAAATTAGTATTCAGCATTTTTATTTCATATGCCACTTGAATGACCTTTCATACGTTTGTCATATTCCTGACTTACATAAACAAATTTGGATAGTTACTTAATTTATTCATTCATTCATTTTTTTATATAGCATGCGCCACAAAATAAATTGCTTTAGGCACTTGTTAGATCCTATAAAAATGGAACAACCATTAAAGGCGACCAAAGGTTCCTGATGGAAGACTAGCTCATTAGTCTCTAGACTACTTAACCAGGCTTCCATCAAGAACCTTTGGTTGCCTTTCCAGCACAGACTTCTACTGATTGTCACAATCTGAGATCAGATGATTTTAATGATTTCTCAGGACAGTAGTTATTGATTTTTTTGCTTAACCCCTTCCATGCTGATGATGGCCCCCAGCCATCATACATCACGGTGCTCGTGTGCTGTGCTGATGACGGCTGAGGGCCATCATGAACCCGCCCACTCATAAAAAAGGCCGCACAGGTGCAGAATTGTGGCCGCGCCCAAGGGGTTAAGATAGAAGGGTCTTTGGTTGTTAATGGTTTTGTTGAGGAGGATAGATGTTAAATCAAATCTGTGGCATTCTGAACATGCGGAAAATAGGATATTTGCCAGCACGGTAGTCCTCCTATTAAGATATTGACAACTTTGAATTTATGGGTACCCCTACATTCAATTTAATACACTATTAAGCAGATAATGCATGGATTTTTCAACTGTTTAAATTAGAAAAAGCTCAGTTTGGACCCAGTCATAGGCAAATCGGCCTTGGCCCTTCTTCACTGAAAACTGCCAGGTCAGAGGCTAAGAACAATTAAAGCATTCCATCCATCACTTTTCTGTATACTTTAGTGTGGGAAAAGATGTTGGCAAGCCAAACATATTATGGGCTTAGAGAACATCCTGTATTTCTCTGTTGAAAGTACAGCTCTTACAAAGGGGAACCTGCCTGCAGTTTCTGCAATTTAGAATCAAAACGAATCACAGCAGTGAATCTCATTAAGGCCATTGGGTTTCAAAGAGTACCAGGAGCAAGACAGAGAGAACCATGTGGTGTCAAGCAGGGGTTTGTTTTACTCTGATCCTAGAGGGTCGAGAGGAGCTAGATAGAGAAAATTAGACAGGGCTTTTTATTCCACCATCAAGGCATTACAGGATTTATTTTGCAGCAATTATTAGGAACTGAATAATTCCACTGAAAGATCAGGGCAAGAAGGTGTGACGATTCTGGTATGATTCATTTGGCGAATTTAGTCATTCAGTACTGGATCAACCCAATAAAATGCTGATTTCACCACTCTCAAATCTTACAAGAAGAAGACTGCTTGCTGGGGGGGCGTGGCTTGCGCCCAACGAGGATGGCGGCTGCTTTGTGGATGGGGACGAGGACTGGCCAATATGACGCTCAGCATATCCGCACTGATTACAAAACGGAGGATATGGTGTGCGAACCTGTCGAGTCCATGGAAATCAATTTGAAACTTATCTAGATCTGCTACTAACTTTAATTCCCGAATGAGAGACGGCGCAGCTTTACAGAGGTTGCGTCCGCCATTTTGAGTTGACCGCTGACGGAACTGTTGCCTCTAATGTGGTTCTCATATCGTCCTACCCGCGGTGTGCATATGGAGGACAAGGTGTGCAAACCGCCAAGCAGTTAAGGCATTTTCTCCTAAGCCTTTCCCAGGTCTGCAATTTAACTTTATTCCTCAAAGAAGTAGTAGCGCGGTTTTATGAAGGGTGCGCCCGCCATTTTATATTGACCGCTGATGGAGTTTCTCCAATGCGGTTTCTGGATGGCTCCATCAGCTGCTCGCCCACAGAATGAAGTACTCGACTTCAATGTTTGTTAAAGGATTTCTAACTTAAAGATTTCTTTAGGCATATGAAACTTTGTACCATTGTGCAGAGTGCATCTTAATTCCGCTGAGCTTCTACCTGCCACTCTGATCTTTACTCTCTCATACCGCCGACGGAGCATCCTTCCAATGCTGTACATCTACTCTATTCTACATATTACAAATAAATGCTCACCAGTTTAAAGAAATGCCTTCCGCGATGTTTGTTTACAATTGGGTCCAATAACTGTAATTCTGTGGGGTTTGTTGACGCAGTTGATTTCAATGTGATACCTCTCACAGGTCTAGTCTTTTTCACAGATGATTTGTGCGCTCTCCAAGTCTATTAAAAGGGTCCATATTTACAGCATTTTCAAGGTCTACAGGACTCTCTCTTATCATAAACAGGATATATAATAACTTCGCTGAGACTTTGCCCGCCATTTATGTTTTCTATTTTCTTCTATTGTGGATGGCGCCTTTTTGCATCAAGGCATTTTTGTGTCCTCCTCACAACCTAAAAGTGCACTATTTAAACAAATTTTACAATTTATACTGAGTATCAAGCCCACCGTTTATATCTCTGTGGTACTTTGTACATGAACTTGATAGAGTGCCTTGTCTAAACTCTATTTGTCAAATCACCTACCCACTCAGCAGGGCATACCCTAGACGGTCTATTCACCAATGACAGAGATATTACAATTACAAAGGTCATTCCTCTAATATGGACAGACCATTCTGCAGTATGTTTTACAATTCCCGTTAATCCTTGCCCACCCTCCCAGACAACTTCTGGGTCAACGAAATTCAGAGACTGGAAAAACATTAATATCGACCAGCTCACTGAGATCATACTTGACAGTCCTCCGCTAAACAATCAAGACCCTGTAGCTACGTCAGCCACCTACTTGAACAATCTGAACGCAGCCTGTAACAAACTAGCCCCCACAAAAACCTCTCACAGGAACAGAAAGCTTCCTTCCGCCCCTTGGTTCTCGGAATCCCTCAGATTGCAGCGCCAATATTGCAGAAACTTAGAAAGGCAATGGCGCCGACATTAAAATAACGCGGACAAGATCAGCTATAAAAATGCCCTTTCTAATTATAAAAAACTGATTACATCCGAGAAAACCACCTATTACACCAACCAAATTAATCAGGCCAAAAACTCATCAGGAAAACTGTTCCAGGTGGTAACATACCTGTCCAATCCTCTGCCACCCCCCTCAGAGGGATCTCAGGACCTCTCAGATGCACTAGCCACATTTTTCGAAGATAAGGTCATCCACTTTTGCACCAGACCCTTCCTATCCCATACCGAGCACTCCACGACAAATAACACTCCACATTTTTCAGCCTTCGAAAAAATCACGAAAGATACGGTTCAACCCCTTATCGCCCGAACCAAATCCGGATCACCACTTGATCCATGCCCCCCTGCTGTTCTCAACCTCATCCCAGAAGCCATTGCTCCGTCACTCACCACGATCTGCAACGCAATGTTCACATCCGGCACCTACCCTTCAGTATGGAAGGAAGCTATTATTAAACCGCTACTCAAAAAACCCAGTCTAGACCCTTCTCTCCCAGCCAGCTACAGGCCTATTGCATGCCTTCCTTTTCCGGCCAAAATCTTTGAAAAGATCATGAACCAGCAACTGTCAACATATATCCACAACAACAACTTACTGGATGACACCCAGTTCGGGTTCCGTCAGGGACACGGCACGGAGACAGCACTCCTGAAGGCGGCGGACGAGATTCGATCCACCATGGACAATGGAGGAGCTGCAATCCTCATACTTTTAGATCTGTCCGCAGCCTTCGACACGGTCGATCATACCACACTGATCGACCGTGTCGCGGCCATAGGAATAAGGGACAAGGCTAAAGAGCTTCTCGCCTCATTCCTGTCAAACCGCCCACAAATCGGTTCAAGACTACATACATCATCCTCATCTTCAGCCAGGAAACCAAGAGGGGTGATTATATACTTTCTGGAATACACTGATTTGTTGCAGGTCTTATCTGCAGCTAGAACACTAAATGGAATCACTTGGTCTGGTAATTCATTACTTTTTATGCAAGATTATGCCAATCCAAGGGCATATCGTCGTAAGGAATTCCTATCACTACGAGCCCAGGTACGCTCGATAGGGGCACGCTATGGTCCCTTTCATCCCTGCCTTTTTAAAGTGACCATAAACAACAAGACTAATGCTTATGAGGATCCACTACAATTAAAAAGCTTCCTTTACTCGTTTCAGGCTCACCCGATGGAAACTGCTTCGTTATCACATTCCAAATAGTTGTTTGCAGTGGCATTTCTATCCAGTATATTTTTCTCTTCCTCAAGCCTGCATTATAGTTATGTTTTACTCATAGCGTATTAAGTTTTAAGATGCACAGTAACTTATTTTCTTTTTAACGTCTTTGTATCTGGTCGATATTTCTTCTCTTTCATTCACAGATCATTCCAGCATCCTTTGTTTTTTCCCTATGTTCATACAGCTCGCTGGTTGTGTGTTCTCCTCTCTGTCCTTCCTATGGGTCTTGAGCGCGTCATTATTCGCTGTGGCCTTCCATCCCTCCACCTTCCGTATGTCTTGAATTTGTTGTAAGTCTTTTGTCTTCTTATCTTTTCTTTTTCTACATATTATATTCTCTTTTTCTTCTCTATCTTTCCTCTTTCCTTGGTTTCTCTACTCATTTATCTCAGCATTTTTTCTTACCTTTTCTTATCCTCCTATTCCTCATTACATGTTTTCCCGCTATTCCTTCTCTCTTCTTCTCTCTTCTTATTTATCTTCATTGTCTTTTTCCACATGTTATTAGTTCATTGCTCAATATGGTTCTATTTGTTTAAAACTTTGTTTCTTTCTGTATGCATCATTTTGTTATAATTTTAATATATGCCTTTAAATATTGTTTCATGGAATATCAGGGGTTTACACTCACCAATTAAGAGACAGGGGGTTTTAACTCATTTAGCCAAACTGGACACAGATATTGCGTGCATACAAGAGTCTCATTTGTCAACTGAAGAATCTGTAAAGTTGAAGAGACATTGGGTAAACAAAGTTTTCTTTTCTCCAGGTGATGGCAAGCGCAATGGTGTCCTTATTCTTTTTCGCAAATCCCTTCCCATTAATGTACTTTCCCATTGCTCTGACCCAACAGGCAGATGGATATTTGTTAAATTTCTGATAGATAATGTCCCACTCTCCTTGTTGAACATATATGCACCTACAGCAGGCGATCTCTCCTTTTGGAAACCGCTAGCATCACAAATTACACAATGTTATGATGATAATTGTATTCTTGCGGGTGATTGTAATAAAATCTTTGACCCCTTTATTGATCGACACTCTTTATCTTCTTTTATCCCTCAAAAATCTCGCAAATTATTCACACAAATAGTAAAACAACACAAACTGATCGATGCATGGTGACTTTGTAATCCCACAGTAAGGGAGTATTCATTCTACTCCCCGTTTCACCATACTCAGTCCAGATTAAATTATTTTTTCATTTCCCATAATGTGGCTCAGTCACTTGTGAGGGAAGATATTGGCTCCATTTTAATATCTGACCATGCACCGGTTTCTATGCATCTTGATGTCTTAGGCAAACCTAAATTAACTCGTAAATGGCGTTTTAATAACTCTCTGATTTTGGATACAGTTTTCACATCATCTTTCACTTCTTTTTTTCATAAATATTTTTTCTTTAATCAAACAAGCAGTACACCTATCCATGTAGTTTGGGATGCATTTAAAGCTTCAGCTCAAGATTTTATTATCAGATATGTCTCCAATAAACGTAGAAAAGCACAACATACCACCAATGCACTTTTAACCAAAATTAAAGCATTGGAACACTCCTACTATTGCTCTAAATCTAAGGACTGCTTAGTCGATCTTCTTAAAGCCAAATTTCAGTTCAATCAGGCTACAACCAACAATGCCTCCAATTTTCTTCTAAGATCCAGTGCCAAATACTACGGAGGCCAGAATAAAGCAGGTAAATTACTAGCGAATTATTTAAAGGTCAAACAAAATAAGCTCAATATTGAATCTGGTTTTGGTCGAGATACTCAATTAAAGTTTAAAGATGGAGATTACTTGAATGAATTTCTTCATTTTTATAAATCACTTTATACGTCTAAAACTTCATCCTCTGACAATGACATAACTCAATTTCTATCTCATATACAATATACCCCTCCTACTAATTCAGATTTTTCACCATTAGAAACTGATCTCTCACAGAAGGAACTTTCGGATGCCTTGAAAACACTTAAGAAGGACAAAGCCCCTGGTCCGGATGGGTTCACTGTGGAGTTTTTTACTCACTTTTCACATTTACTCTTCCCTAAATAATATATCCTTATCTCTGCTTTCATGCAGTGGGGTCAATCTCCTGGCTCATTTGCAGACGCCCTTATTTTTTTTATACCTAAAGAGGGTAAGGATCCACAACATTGTAAAAATTACTGCCCTATCTCCCTAGTCAATATTGATTATAAGATTTTCTCATAAGCTTTATCTTTACAGCTAGAATCTAATTTGCCTGATTTATTAGGCACAGAACAATCCAGTTCTGTCAAAGGACATCTCATCATGGACAATACCCGTTTATTTTTTGATATTTTGTCCAACGCCTCGCACTTCTCTCACCCTCTAGCAGCCATAGCGTTGGATGCTGAAAAAGCTTTCAACATAGCCCTATCTGTTCCGTGTCCTTCAATGGTTTGGTTTTGGCCCAAAGATTATTACTTTAATCTCTCTTCAATATTCTAATCCTAGGGCAGCCGTGTCAGCAAATGGTGACCTTTCTTCTTCCTTTCACCTACATGTAGGCGTCAGACAAGGATGTCCACTTTCTCCTTTTCTTTTTAACCTTGCTTTGGAACCTTTTTTATTACGAATTGGCCAAAACGCTGATATTCATGGCTTCAATTTTAAGGATACTACTATCAAGATGGCAGCATATGCTGATGACGTCCTTATGTTTTTATCCAGTCCTCAGACTTCTCTTCCTGCTTTTTTGGCAGAAGTTCAATCTTTTGCATTTGTCTCTGGTTATAAGTTAAACATGGATAAATGTGAGATTCTTCCTCTCACCAAGTTTACTCTTAGTGCTGATTTCGTTGCTTCAGGTTTTACTTGGAACCCTCAATACATTAAATACTTGGGCTTACACTTTTTCCCTACCATTTCAGAGACAATCTCCCGTTGTATGGAAAATTGTATCCAAAAGTTGTCATCTGTAACATTGAAATGGCACCCTCTTTATTTATCGTGGTGGGGCAGTTTGGACACCATTAAAATTATGCTCTCGCCCATAGTCATATATACGATTTCCAATATTCCATTAGCTATTCCATCCAAATATTTCAAGAAACTTACTTTCATTTTGTCATCTTTTTTTATGGAGTACCAAAAAAGCATGTATGTCTGTTTCAAAACTTGATTTGTTCAACATCAGAGGGGGGGTGAATTTTCCTGACCTTCCTACTTACCACAAGTCATTCCTTTTGCACCAAGCACCAACATGGCTCCCTGATCCTGCTACGTATCTCCCTAAATGGCCTTACTTGAGAAATCTTTTCTTTCACCTTTCTCATTTCAAGAATACCTCTCCTTTACACATACACCACAATCCATTTCTATTCCCATAATCAAATTTACTTCCAAGATAATACCACCTGCTGCTTTGACTTCATTTTCTAACTTACCGATTTGGCATAATAAAAATATTTTAATTAATATTAAACCTTTTTTTTGGAAAGCTCGGAGACAGCATGGTGTAATATGGGTTCATAAACTTTATGATCAACATCATATCATGTCTTTTGAAAGGGCTAGCTCTATGTTCACCTTACCTTTGTCCTTTAAATCCAAACATTCTCTCTTGTCGGAAGCTATTCAAAATGCCCACTCACAGTTTGCATTAATTCAACCAACTGATTCATATGAGCTTAGGCATACGGATAAGCTTAGGACTCTTGTTCTTAATGCATCCACAGCATCCTCTATTTACATGTTTTTACATACTTCTTCTCGTCCAAGAGATAAAACCAAGGTAGAATTAGCATGGGAAACCAATTTGGGAGTCTCCTGGCCAATAGACTTTTGGGTCGAATTTGGCTTAAAATTCGCAAATCTTCTAGTGCGGATAATACCACACAAACGCTCTTTTTTTATTTATAACAGACTCTTACTTTCTCCACTCATACTTCAAGCTAGACATTCTCATATCCCAGATCTATGCTGGTCATGTTCGTTACCACAGGCTGGCCTATTTCACATGCTCTTCACATGTAATTTTGTTCAAAATTTTGGGGAAAAAGTATGGGCTCAAATAAACTCCATCTTTAATTCTACTCACCCTTTTACCACTTCACATATTTTCTTAGGTAGTTTATCCCCCATATGAGAAAATTGGCAAGTCTCATGTTAAGATCATAGACTTTTTGCTGGCAGTGGCCTTTCAGCAAATTAGCAAGAATTGGAAGGACTTTACCAAACTATCATTCCAGGCATGGTGGTTAGCGGTTTGTTATAATCATAGACTTGACGCATCTTTTGTATACCCATTACACATGGCATCAAATCGTCTAAATCTATGGTCACCTGTCACACTCTTTTTTAACACAAGCGCAAATCGCTCATAACGTCTGCCTTCTTCACAACAAGAAGTTGCTAAACCCGCATGACATTGTTATGTTATGTTATGTTATGTTATGTTAAATAATTTATAACGCGCACGTACACCAAAACGGTTTCTTGGCGCTCATGACAGACATAACAAACCAGGGCCAGGAGATCACACTGTTCCAGCTTTGAAGAGAAAAGTTTTTAAGGTTCTCCTAAATGACTCGTAGGTAGGGCAGTGACGAAAAGAAGAGGGAAGGGAATTCCAAAAGATGGGGCCGAGAGAAGAAAAGCGCAAGCCGCCATGCCGCTTCCGGCGGGAAGATGGAATGCAAAGAAGATTATCAGCAGATGATCTTAGATTACGGGTGGGAAGATATCTCTTCAGTTTAGAAGACACAAATTCAGGGGCGCGATCGTGAAGAGATTTGAAGACGGTGCATCCGAGTTTAAAGGAGCACCGTTGGGCCACTGGGAGCCAGTGAAGGTTCCTCAGAAGGGGAGAAACATGCTGGTGTTTAGGTTGGTGATACACCAAGCGGGCCGCCTGATTCTGGATTAACTGAAGTTTATGGAGCTGATAAGCAGGAATCCCCACGTACAGGAGATTAGCAAAATCAATCCTGGAGATGACCAGAGCCAGTAAGACTAAAATGAGTGCCTCTCTGGTGAGAAAACGGCAGATCTTACGGATCCTGCGCAGTTGAAAAAAACAGGATGATGTCACAGCCGAGATCTGGGGTTTCATGGATAGATCCTCAGAGATAACCACTCCAAGGCTTTTCACGGTCCTGACCGGGCTGGGAGGGGTACCAAGGGAAGGAGGCCAATAAGTGTCGTTCCAAGGATTAGTAGGGCCTCCAACCAGGACAAGTTCCGTTTTTGATGGATTCAGCTTGAGCTGGCTGTGAGCCATCCAATCTGAGATCAACAACATGGTGGTTTGAAACTTATAACGGGAAGAGGGTAAAGTGTCCAAGGGAAAGACCAACTGAAGGTCATCAGCATAATTAAAAATAGTTGCAGGGGAGTGACGAAGGGAGACCATAAGTGGTTGCATGTATAAATTAAAAAGAAGGGGAGAAAGAGCAGAACCTTGGGGGACACCACAGGTGAGAGAAAAAAAGGGAGCAGTAAAAGTAGACAGGTGGACTGCCTGCGAGCGGCCTTGCAAGAAAGACCGCACCCAGTCCAGCGCGATACCCTGGATGCCGGCGTTTCTGACACGGTCGACCAGGATAGCATGATCGACCGTGTCAAACGCCGCCGAAAGGTCTAGCAAAATCAGGGCTTGGGAGAGGTTGTCATCAGCACCCGCTCTAAGGGTGTCCATGACAGCCGCAATCACCATCTCGGTGGAGTGGAGAGGGCGAAAGCCAGCCTGCTGGGGATCCAGGAATAGAGAAGTCTCCACGAACGAACTCAGGCACCCGGTGACATAGGTCTCTAATATCTTGCCCAAAAAAGGGAGGAGGGAGATAGGCCTGTAATTACTTAGCACTAGTGGATCAGCGCCGGGTTTCTTTAAAATGGGTAATACCACGGCCTGCTTAAAGGCCTCTGGAACAACTCCAGATGATAAAGAGGAGTTGAGAAGGGCCAAGGCAGGACCGGGACAGGCCATGAAAATTTCCTTCAGGATATGAGGGGGGCAACAGTCCCTAGGAGAACCGGGATCTTGTTCTGAGTTATTATTGCATGCTCTATTTTATCTTGTATTCTATTCTCTCTTCTGTGCTTGCATATTTCTCACATGATGCAATTTTGTTTGTATACTGATATTTATCTATTCATGTATGATATCTTATAATATTTCTACTTTGAACCACACTTGTTTTAATGGTTATATAATTGATACATTATAGGTAACTTCTCTATTATATGTTATTCTCATTTTATCTGTATTGCTAACATATTTATCTTAAATAAACTTTCTTTTGAACTAAAAAAAAAAGAAGAAGACTTCTTGCTAGCAAAGTCCTGTTGCATGAAGGCAATTTGAATGGCCTTCCCGTTGCACTTCTTGAATCTTTGACCCTAAATTTATACTATCAGCATCATAGAAGCTGATGAACAACAAGCAGAAGATGGTCTAAGATAATTTAAGGAGATAGCTTACTCCTGCTCCTGCTCCTGTTCTTGTCAGAAAAGTGTAGAGGATTCAAGAAACTGAGACAACAACTGCATACACTAAAATACAAGATCAATGATAACTGAACTTTTGACTGAAGTCGTGACTGGAAGTTGAGAATAAAGCTTTTTCTCACTTGAATAGGTGGTCTGTGTCGTCGATGAAGAAAATGAAGTA
Source organism: Lissotriton vulgaris (assembly GCF_964263255.1). Classification (NCBI taxonomy): domain Eukaryota; kingdom Metazoa; phylum Chordata; class Amphibia; order Caudata; family Salamandridae; genus Lissotriton; species Lissotriton vulgaris. The sequence goes on along the minus strand of NC_141694.1, from coordinate 420,562,310 downwards.
TTTGACAGACTAGAAAACCGTGGGAAGATGTTGTAGCACTTTTGCATTTATGAAGCTCTAGACCTTTTGCTACTTTTTAAAGAAGGGATATCTACTGCATGGTGTGTTTTTAAACTGAGGTCGCTGGTTTTGTTGCTGTTTCTAATATAATCACAATACTGCCTTCTAGTGAATGGTTTTGAAAATCCCATCAACCTCAGTGATATGATAAAAATCTCCCAATCCCTAGGTAAGATTTAGTTTTTTTTTTCAAATTGTTTGATAAAGTGGTAATGTTTTAGCTACATTGGTTTGGCAAGTTTTACATAGGTATTTCTCAACTCTAATGTTATTTTGATATTGTTGCACATGTACCACATGCACTTTTCATTGGGAAATGCCTTTACACAAAATACCAAGGCAAGGCCACTAAACAGATATTGTCCATCACCTGCCTCTAGGCCATGCAAAGTCAAGTTCTCTCTAATGCAATGCTGTGGAAGTCAACTCCTTGAATCACATTGTTCAATCTAAGAGCCCAGTCTAGGTCAAGATTTCTATAGGAGCGCAACTAATTCCACAGATTTAGGGTACATTTACAAGAACGTGTGATACCTACAGCAAGATTTGGCTACCACAACTCTCAACATCGCAGCCTATCATGGGAAAACAACTCCATGACAATGTGGAATTCACAACATGGCGGTAGCATGCAATAGTTTTCCGAAACCGCTGCAATGCCCACCACACAACCACCTTGAGGGAGATAAAAAGACTAAACCAAACGCAAAAAAAACCTGCGATGGGCAAAAGTGCGATAAGAAAACAGTGACCACCAGCGTGAGGGCAGCAATACTCCTGCGCAATGCAGGAAAAAAGCACAAGAAAAGCATACGGAAAATGCCACAGAACGGGTGCACCCTGGCCAACTGCTGAGGACAACATGTACACCACAACATCCAAGCACTGTGGAATAACAGAACTGACAGTCACACCGCATGAAAGAGACCAGTGGCAGACACATCAGAGCCGCAGGAGTGACACACCCACCGTGCAGCATACACACATAAGCAGAAGTGCACCTTGACATTGACAACATCCCGATGCAAACAACAACCCCAGCACATTTCAACACAGGACACAACTGGTTCCGCAAATGTGCAAAACCATCTGAAATCACAGGAAAATGTAACATGACAATGTACAAGTACAACATGTAACCTGCAAATATGTTTAATTCACACATGCAGTGCAGTTGAACATCTTCTACTGTCGCATGATTGCCATGGACGGTCACAATGTGACGTCAAAGATGGTATTCCTATGGGCCCGTCCTGCCGCTGCTGCAGTGGGATGAGGTCCACCTGCCCCATACCGCCATCATCGGCCGGTACCTCTGGAACTGGGATCTATGGGGCCCTGGTGCGGACACAGATATTGTGCAACACACAACATGCAACAATCAGCTTGCACACGATGTCCAGGCTATACAGGAGCTTCCCACCTGTGCCGTCCAGGCACCTGAAACGTGACTTCAACATGCCAAATGTGCGTTCAACGATGCCCCTGTGTTTATGTGGGTTGCATTGTACTGCCTCTGGGTGGGTGTGGCCGGGTCTCGGAGGGGTGTCATCATCCAAGGGCAGAGTGCATATCTTTGATCACCTGTGACAGTGCAGGATGAAAAGAGTCATTACTTGGTTCGGCAGGATGTGATGGTAGGTCTACCAATCCAGTGACCCCTGTGCTGACTGTGTGTGGGGTGAGTGTAAGCCAGCCCTCAGGGAGTAGCTGATGCTGACAACTACACCAACTGTCATCAGCACTCAGAAATGCAATGTCAAAACTACAAGGAGGGATAACTCGAGTCCCACAGGGCTACTGGCCCCGGATGCACAGCTCCCGACACGGGCCCACCGCCATGGGACGCTGACCTGCTGGAGGTTGGGGTAGGGTCATGTTGGCAGAGCAGTGCCTCAAACGTGTCTTGGCTGCATTCTGCATCTTCACACGTTCAGCTGGTGTGTGGCTGTGGTGCCATGAAATGTCTGCAATGGGTGCAGTGGTTGCACACGGATGACCATGGAGTGGAGTGTTTGTGTCTGATAGGTGGTCGTGTAGTTTGACATGTTGAATGTGGTTTGGTCACGTGTGCTTTCCACAGTTGTGCTTTGTGCATGGGAGGCTTTGGGATGTGTAGTGTGTTGATTTGGTACTTACCAACGAGCAGTCCCGTTCCATATGTGCCATCATTGAAGTGCTGGTTGATGATGGACTGTCGGAAGATAAAGGAATCATGTACATAGCCTGGGTAGTTGGCGACGACATTGGTAAAGAGTGCCCGGTGGTCGACTATTGCCTGCACATTGATGGAATGCTTGTGCTTTCTGTTTCAGTAGTGGTGTTGCAGTATCTGCAGGGGGCACAAGTGGGACATGTGTGCAGTCGATTGTCCTGAACACAGTCTGGAATCCGTCTGTGGCATAGCAGCCTTGCTTTGTCTCCAGCTGTTCCTGCGCAGTGTTGGGGAAGTGACAGTACTGGGGTATGAAGCTGAGGATGGCATCCAGGACAAGTGTGATGAACTTTGACAGGGCTGGCTGTGAGACTCCACCGACTCTGGCAGTTGTTGGTTGGAAGGTACCAGAGGCCAACAGGTGCAGCACAGCCAGCAGCTTTGTTTGCGAAGGGATCTTGGTTCTCCACTGTGTCGGGACCGTCAGCCCATGGGCGATGTGGGTCATGATGAGGTGAATGGTTGTCCTTTTGAGCCTGTAGTGGACAATGACTTCCTTGGGCATTAGGTCTGTGAGAGTGGTGAGTTTTTGGTATGTCTGCTGTCTTACTCTAGCTGCCTATGTGGTGGTCGGGGGGTCTGGCACCTGAGGGCAGTGGCGGTCCTGGGGTGGTGGCAGAGGGTGTTGTGGCCCTGTTGGGGCTCCAAGCTACATAATGAGTAGCTCCATGGATTAATTTGTTCTTTGGGTATGGCTGGGTGTGGGGCTCGGTTGCCTACTGCAGGTAGTCGTCCATCTTTACACATTCTAACTACCGCGGCTTATGGTCTGTTTTTAGTTTGCTTCGCGGATCTGTCAGTTCGTTGTGAAAGTGGTGTTGTTGTTGTTCTTTCATGTGGTTCTGCACAGGAACGCTTACTCTGCATCTCGTTATGGTTAGTTGGTGGTGTCTGCCGTGCTGTTAGGATTTGGGGCAGTTATAGTGGGAATACTGACGTTGTCTGTTGTTTGCACCAGCTTGTGAATGGGGTGTTAGTTATATCTCCACTTTTGATGCGTTAAGGTGGAGATAAATCAGAGGTAATGCCTTGTGAATATGCCCCTCAGTGTACTATATCATAGTCAACATAAAATACTTTATGGCACATCGATTCGTGGTTCTAAGCAAATTGTTTCCCAACATGTTACAAAGCCTTGGAAAAGTCAGTTGGCCATAACATAATAGTGCAATTATATAGCCAGTGCCTAGAATGTTCAGATACTAAGAGAGATGAGTTTATATAGATGAAATAAAGCATGGGACTATCATGATACAGAGAGCCCACAAGCTCTCTGTCTAAAATAGTGGGTTTTGGAAAATATCATACACAACCCTAGCGGTGGGTCACTGTTGGCCATCATGAACATCAGGGAGTGCAAATGGATCCATTTTTTAGACTCAGTACAGGGAAGATTAAATGAGTCTGAAGAAATTTCCCGACAGATCTATTTATTATGCACAGGTTAATCAACCAAATGTATAGGCTTACAAAATATCATGTCTTTTTTCTTTCTAACATCATGCAACTGCAACAGAACTATGTTTGTGTAACATAACTGCAATCTTGTTTAATATTTCTTCAACATTATTAAATGCTGGTAAATGTATGAACTGTACGTAGCACACAAAATCATTATAAGCTTGCCTGTGCACCACAATGATTACACCCAGAGAGATCAATGTATATTTAACCTATGTAAGTGATGTATGCATATAGTTGTTCCACTCCGGTGTATTGGTTGATTACATAATCAAAACAACACCATTTTAAAATATGAACAAACAATACTTTTTACATACACTGTGTTTGTTAAACGTGTGTTCTTCAATTAACATCTGATATGTACTTGATGAAAAAGAGATACTTATTTGAAGTCAAGATCCCTTATTTTTTTTAAAACATACGTCCACTTTTGAGCAATAGCCTTGATTGGGAGTGCTCCAATGTAACACGTAGGAATCTGCATTCCTGACGTGCTCCCAGGCAGTTAGGACGTCTGACACAATTAAATTACCAAAACTCTCAATGAAAGGTTAGCCCCCAATAGGGGAGGACCCATGAGCGGGGACACGGTCTGCGAGCCGTCTTCAGGTACTTTATCGGCTTTAAATTTAAGAAATGCTTTCCTTCGTGTGTTGAGGCAGATGTTAAAATTGAAAGCCTACGCAGATACGGTTTTATTCATTTAATTTTTACACAGAGCCCATGTTGTAAACTTATTGTGTTACTTTCCTCATGTTTTCTCTATGATCTTCTCTCCTCTCTATGTATTCTAGAATTGTTATGCCTGTTTGTAGGACTCGGGTTCTGTTGTGTCAGGATACTGGTCAGCAGGCGTTGAGTCCACATCCTGCTGTGCTCTTCATTAAATCTCTTAATACTACATCATCAGGTCTGGAGATTTACTTACCACATTTTGGCGACTTGTGCCTGCTGCCCAGCGAGTCTTGGTGTTGCGACTGTTATTTACTGGCATATTTCAACATGGAGAAGCATTTCAGCAGAAGGATTCAACAAAAAAACAAACCCGGCGATGTCTCTCTTGAATGCCCTTTGAAGACTTAGATCCGACGAAATTTCCGAGCGGAATTGGAGTTTCTCTAAATTAGTTATGCGCCGAAAAGACTTTCAACGTTTCACTTGTGAGTAGAATGCATTTGCTCCTTAGCAACGCTCCTGTGTTCTTTCTTTGTCCACCATTACTTCACCTGGCAACCAGCGAGTTAGCGGAGGTGAGGCATTACGAGTGAGGGGAAGTGACGCATTAGGCTAACGTGCAGCGTGCGTTCCAAGCCTCAATCTCACCCGGCGGCCATCTTTCTTCCTGTTTGCAATGGAGGAAGTTTTCTGAACACTTTGCGTTACTGAATCTACCCGTTGGAGTTCTTATTTCGGCATTAGAGCGGTTCAGCATTAGAGCGGTGAAGGAGTGTACAGCTCTATACTTATAGCGGTTCATTATTCTCAAGGTATTTCATAAACTTATGTTTTTTGTTCTTTTTTATCGTATTTTGACTCCTTCCTGTGTTGTGTAAAGCCTGTTGTGGAGCACATTGACGTTTTCATCAGCTTTATTCATTATAAATAAAGACTCATTCTGATTTGCCCAAGTTCAAATATGGTGCAACAAGTTGTGGTAACTCTGCCTCCTCCATGTTGAATGAGCCAGGAAATCCTTCTATTCAATGGGAAGACTGGTTTATAATGTTCGATAATTATTTGGAGGTACTTGATGGGCAAGAATTCTCTTCAAAGAGGAAGAAAGCACTTTTTATGAGCACTTTAGGCAAGGAAGGGCAAAGAGTTTTCAGATTTTTACCTATTGCTTTACAAGGTAATGGCCAAGCAATTCCTGATGAGTACAAGGAGGCAATCTCCAGGTTAGAAGTCAAGTTTGCAAAAGAAGCGAACCTTGTTATGAACTGCTACAAATTTTATACATAAAAACAGAGGTCACACGTTTGAGAGAACTTTCTATAAAGTGCAAGTTTGGGGCTATGTGTGACGAACTTATACTTGATCAGTTAATTGCGCAGTGTCATAACCGTAAGATTCAGGAAAGGCTATGGGCTGAAAAGAATCCCACACTCAAGGTGGCAATAGAACTTGCTCAAGTTATTGAGGAATCCAAAAAATGCATAAAAGTCATTGAGGATTCTAGAAAGAAGAGTATGGAACAAGAGGTTTCAGAAGTCTCAGAGAAAGCCTCGGACCATGAATCGGACTACTCAGCAGATGAGTCAGTTGCAGTGGTGAAAAATAAATTCAGGCCTAATGTCAAGAAGTTTTCATCTACTAATAAATTTTGCACGAATTGCAGCAGCAACTCTCACACCTCAGAAGCGAGGTTCTGCTTTGCTGCCAATCAAGAATGTTTAAAATGTGGCCGCATCAGACATTTTTCAAAAATGTGCAAAGTTAAAAGAAAACAGAAGGTTGCTGTGGTCAAGGACTATGGCAGTAATGTTTCACCTGTTAGGAACAGATTATTAGTTGTCAACGACACAGATGTTGCTAGTATTGACGACAGAAGACAGAATAGGCCAAAGGCTGATTTTAGAATAGATGGACGTGAAGTATCACTTATGGTGGACACTGGATCACGTTACACTATCATTCCTCAGTCTACCTTCAAGATGCTGTGGGGTGATAAACCTCTATTACAGAGTGACATTCCTCCAAAAGAGTTTCAGGGAGAGACTAAAGACATTGTGGGATGTTTTGAGTCTGATATATTATTTAAAAATAGGTCCACAATGGGTAAAGTCTACGTATCTTTTGATGGTCCTCCTATTTTGAGTTGGGTACATCAATTTAATTTGTACATCATCATTAATCCTAGAGCACCTGAACAGGTTATGGTGTTGGAAGATGATTCTGTGGAATCCATTTTGAATGACTTTGGTTCTGTTTTCAAAAATGATCTTGGTGAACTAAAGGGGTACTCCCATCTCATCAGATTGAAAGATGGTTCTCTACCCATTCAACATAAATTAAGGAGGATTCCTTTAGCCATTAGGAGTGAGGTTAAGTCTTTATTGGAAGATATGTTGCAGAGTGGGGTTATTGAACCGGTAGAGGGGTCACAATGGGTCTCTCCGGTTGTGATTTCTAAAATATCGGATGGCAAATTGAGATTTTGTGTAGATCTCAGGTCATTGAATAAGTGTGTGATTGCTGCTACTTTCCCTCCTTCCAATATTGGGGAACTGGTATCCACTCTTGATGGTGCAAGGCTTTTTTCTAAACTAGATCTCAAGAGTGCTTACCACCAGATAAAATTACACAACAGTTGCAAACATCTCACTGCCTATATCACCACTGAGGGAGTTGTCCAGTTTACCAGACTACCATTTGGCCTTATTTCAGCTGCTAGTGTTTTCCAAATAATGGTGGATGAAATTTTCAAGGGGCTAGAAAAAGTATTCTACTTTCAAGACAACATTTTAGTCTTTGGAAGTTCCGTTTTTGAGCATAATCAGATACTCAGGAAAGTTTTACACAGGATTTATGATGCAGGTCTTACTTTACGTAAAGAGAAGAGTGTTTTACTTGTGGAACAAATTGAGTATTTGGGCCATGAGATTTCAGCCTCTGTTATTAAGCCTAAGAAAGATTTCTTGTTGGCAATAAAATCAGCTCCGCATCCCACATATAAGGACCAGCTCAGGTCATTTATGGGACTCATAGAGTATTAAATTAAATTTGTTAAGAATTTTTCGGAGAAGACCATCTCTCTGAGGTCCTTACTTAAGAAGGGTTGTAAGTTAATGTGGGGACCTGAACAGGAGTCAGCTTTTTGTCACGTTAAAAATGACATTTGTGGGGCTGATATTTTGGCACCATTTGACACAAAACATGTTTCCATACTCATGGTTGATGCTAGTGCATATGGGTTAGGTGCTGTTCTCCTCCAAAAACATGAAGGCGGTGAACATCCCATCGCTTTTGCCTCTAGGACCTTGTCTGTTTCAGAAGTTAATTATAGTGTAATAGAGAAGGAAGCTTTGGCAGCTGTTTGGGGCGCACATTACTTTCGCACATATCTTTGGGGAATTAATTTTGTTCTTAAAATAGATCACAAGCCTCTGATTCGACTTCTAGCTCCAGGGGGTTCTGTCAAACGATCGCCTAGATTGGCAAATTGCAGCTAAATTACAAGATTTTCATTTTGACATACAGCATGTACAGGGTTGGAGGAATCTTCAGGCCGATTGTTTTTCAAGGTTACCAGGTGTAGCAGATCAGGGAGTTTTGAAAGTAGATTTGTTGGACGAGAGTTTTGCGTGGGTCCAATATGTCATTTCTATTGGTGAGGGGTTGTTTTCACAAGAGCAATGGCTTACAGCTATGAAAAGGGACTGTGTTTTAAAAGAGGTTATACACATGATCAAACATGGTCCAAAGAGGGAGAGTTGTTTGCAAGTTCCTGTTCGTCCTTATGTTAAAGTGCTGGATGAATTATCTACTAGTGGCGATGACATCTTGATGCGGAATGATAAATGTGTTTGTCCTTTTGAACTTAGAAGTAAACTCATTTCTATTGCATATGAGGGACACCTCGGTCAGACCATGACCCAGCAGATGCTTAAAGCCAATTTTTGGTGGCCTGGGATGGATGCCCCGGTTTCTATGTGGGTCGAGCGGTGTGTTACTTGTAAAGATGGTGAAAAGAGGTTGAAAGTTGCTGTCAGTTCGACCATGGGACAAATTTCTTCATTCAATGTACCATGGCATACTATTTGCTTAGACTTTATTGGGCCAATGACAGAACTCAATGTGAATCTACGTTTCGCAATTGTTTGTGTTGATGTTTACAGTAAATGGGTTGTTGTTGAATTTGTGAAGGATATCACTACAGAGACCACAATTAAATTTTTGAAGTCTCTTTTTCAAGAAAGTTTTCCCAATGTTATTGTCACCGACAATAGGACACAATTGACCTCGCACAATATGCGGTCTTTTATGTCTCACTGTGATCTGTCTCACCATAGAACCTCTCTAAATAATCCACAAGGCAATGGCCTTTTTGAGAGGCTTAATAGATTGGTTAAGGCACCATACAACTTGCCTTATCTGAAAAAGGAAATGTTTTGGAACTTGTGCAAGAAATGCTTAGTGCGTATCGAACTACAGTTCATGGGGGCATGACAAAGTCTCAGTTTGAGATTATGCTGGGCAGGGTACCTGGGACAAAACTGGTTCCCGATTGGATTAAAAACCTATTTTTTAAGACTCATTTTCAGGAAACACAATCTGCGAGTGTGAGGGGCAATAACTATATTTCAAAAGGGGACTTGGTGAAAGTCAAACCAGGAGGTGTTTCTAAGGGCTTGACAAAATGTAGGGGCCCTTTCCTTGTCAAGGATGTGTTTCCCCATTATGTTGTACTTGCCAATGGGGAAAAATGGAAAATGAGGAGGGTTGCTTTGTATCCGAAAAATGGTTCTTTATCCTCTCACATTGTTCAAAATGGTTCCATTGGTGATTTTCATGAAGACAGAGGTAGTGGTTATATGATAACTTCTCCTCAAGAAGAATGTACTTCATTTTCTTCTCCTTCTGACAGGGTTTGTGATGGTGGTGGTGATGTCTCAGATTCTGGTTTTTCTATCACCATCATTGATTCTTCTTCTTCTCAAGTACCTTTCTCTCTTCCCAGTCCTAAGATTCCAAGGTATCATAAACCACCTGTTTATTTAAATGATTATATTTACAACTAATGTTTATCATTATGTTTTTGTAAAGAAGGGAGATGTGTTGTAAACTAATCGTGTTACTTTCCTCATGTTTTCTCTATGATCTTCTCTCCCCTCTATGTCTTACTTGTATTCTAGAATGTTATGCCTGCTTGTAGGACTCGGGTTTCTGCTGTGTCAGTTAGGATACTGGTCAGCAGGAGTTGAGTCCACATCCTGCTGTGATCTTCATTAAATCTCTTAATACTACAACATCAGGTCTGGAGATTTACTTACCACAGCCCGCAAACAGAATACGTGTCTCTGGTGTATCTCTACTCGTGACACAGGGTAAAGTGGGAAGCCCTCTTGCAAAGCTATTTGTTAACCGCCTAAGGTAAAGTGATTTGATTTATTTTTACCCTTACTGAATCCTGTTTTTAGCCAAACCACTATACTAACACAAACTCATTTATAAACTTAGAGCCCACAGGAGCAGATTCCGGGACTAGAAGGAGCATTTTGGTGAATCACAAGCCCTATTTTTAGAGGTCGGTTTCTCGTTTCAGAACAATTACTGTTTAACTCTTTTTTTTTTAACTAAAGCTTAACACGCCAACACTCCTCAATCCTTGGTGTAAATATACCAAGAGCCCTTGTAGCAAAAGCACACAGACATTTCTACCCTGTGGGTTCTCCATTAAAGGCACTGTGGAAATCTCTTCCATAGGTCAGTATTTCTAACTTTCCTAAACATTATCAGTACAATATTTGATGAGGGTCTGTGTTTATTTAGACATACGGCAAGCCCCGACTTGGACAGATTGCCGTACCCAAAAGAGCGACAGTTGAGCTCCTTGACATGATTATCATTTTGGATTCCTAGTGAATCATTTATAAGCCTCACCCAAAAAGCTGTCTAAACACAATGGATCCTCCATTGATAAATGTTTTCTTTTTGTCATGCTGGCTACACACCCCTTTTTCATTCCCTGTCCTGAAGAAGACCCTCATTTGATGCTTTAATTTAGCACAAGATTAAGTTGGGTCGAAACATCAATGCTTTATTAGGAGTTGTGCATTCCACTAAGACCACACAAACTATGTAAAGGAATATCTGGTCTATGTGAGAATATATAGGCATTCTGTCACTCCATTTTGTAATGTTTTTTGTTATTTTTTTTGTACTTAATGTAAATGTTTTGATGTATGTACTTTATACACGTTATTGCACTGTGTTTTATATCCTCCACCACAACTGTTATGTGTAGTACTTGCCTTTTCATGATTATTTATTTTGATTTGACCACTTAAATCACTGTATGCCACAATTAATTTGTGTCAGTATTATAATATCTTTAAGTGTTTAGACATTCTTTAAAAACATTTGTGAAATCCCAAGTGAAGTAAAGGATAGATAACTATGAAGTCACAATTTTGTTAAGCATACTTGTGGTAGAACCACTGTTCACTTCACGTGATTGCCCCCAGGTTGTGCACGATACTGGGTATCCCCATTGCTAATACTGACTTTTAGAAAGTAGGCATTTTCTTGATTACCCTTTCTGTGTGTCTCTTCCTATTTGTGTATTGACAGTCTGGTTTTTGAGTGAGTGGGGCTGTGGATGTGTATTCACTGTAGATTGCCACTGGGGAGGTTGATGTTTGCTTGCCCCCCCCTGGATAACTCAGAGCCGAGCTGAATGGGGATTAGCTGCATTTATAGTAGTGGGAATAGATTTCCTTGCACCTAAATAGGCCCTATCTCCCTTGCACAGTGCTGTCTCCACCCCCTGTGACCATACAGCAGCAGTAAGGGTAGAACTGGCTTGGATTGGACTCAGAGACACTTGCACAAAGAGAACAAATACATTTTGGGGAATAATTATTACACCTGAAACCCAGGAACTTTAGATTAATTCTGGACTCAAGAGGAACCTTTCTCAAGGAGGAGAGCAGAAGAGCTGTGAGGAGGAGTACTGCCCCTTTGATGTGTGCTGTGTGGGCTTGGCCTGTAACTGCTGTTTCTGCCAAGGAAACAACAAATAATACCAATGATAAAAATACAGTCATTTATTAAGCACGAACAGCTACCTCCAAGGAGGTGTCCTTGTGCTAGAGTGATAAGTGACGCACGGGAGACAGGCAACGATCAAGAAGGATCAGGTTAAGCCACATTAAAAAGCCATGTTTTAACTGGCTTCCTAAATTGTGTTTCAGAAGATATAGGGAGTGCATTCCATAGTTTGGACCGCACAAACATAAAAGATCTGCCGCACAGCCGGGTTTTCTTTACACGTGGAGTGCAAAGTAGTTTCTGGGAGCTGGATCTCAGCGCATGCGACTGCGTGTAGACACCCAGGCTCTGTTTCAGATGCGAAGGGCACGATCTGTGAAATGCCCAAAAGGCAAGGATCAAGGTCTTACATTTGATTCTCTTGGCTACTGGAAGCCAATATAGTTCTCTAATATGTGGAGAGATGTGTTGCTGAAAAGGGACATGTTTGATTAATAGTGCAGCTGCATTTTGGACCATTTGGAGATTCCTAACAAAGTAGGCCGGTAAGCCGATAAAAAGGCTGTTTACGTAGTCCAGGTGGGAAGGTACTGTGGCATGGACTACGATATGGCGACAGCTCTCAGGCAGCAGGTGCATACATTTGCACAGGTTTCTCAAGCTACTGAAGCAGGCAGCTGTGACCTCCTGATTTTGGGCAGAGAAGGATAAATCAGTCTGCCAATTTACTCCCAGATCTTGAACTTTGCTGTGAACCTTCTTGAAGAAGTTCTACAATGGTCTGTGTGTGCTGTCCTCCTGTTCTGCAGTCTCAGGGACACAACAACTTCACCATCAGCTCCCCCTGAGCTCTGCTGTTGAGATTTCTAACCTGCCAAAAGTTGCCTGCTCCAGGTCTCTGGAGGTTGTTCCTGCTGGTGAGGCTGGAAGAAAAGAAGAACTGAAGAAATCAACACATCACTCTTCTTCCGTCTGTTTTACCTGATGCAGCACAGCTGTGCTAGAAGAATCTCCACGCATAGCCGCGCCACTGCTGAACCAACGTAGTACCTGTTGTGGCTGCAAGAACTGACACATTCGAGGGATCGCGGCTGAAGAAACCGACAAAGCACCGCTTGACGCTGCAGCATTGATAGGTGATGCATCCTTGATTTCCACACATTGTACCTTTGTGGCAATGTTTCCCGATGCATCACCTGCAGACCAGAACCATCTTGAAGCTGACGCATCACTTCCCCCTACAGACTGCATGCATCAGATTTGTCATATTGCTTCCCCAAGGTCTCAGGAACTGAGGCATCTCTTTGTTTCTAGATGCTTCTCATCTCTGCGGCTGTTTGGCCTTCTGAATTTCGACGCATCTACAGGTACTTCGTGAGAAATCCCGCATAAATAGTTTTCTATTGACCAAGTAGTCTGAAACCTTTTTAAAGTCATATTCTTAGTACATGTATGTTGCATTATTGTTGTTTTGGTCTTGTTGAGTTTAGATAAAGATACTTTATCTTTTTAAACTGATGTGCTGTCCATTTGTGGTGTTATCACTGTTCTACTGTGTGTTTTGAGTAGAAATACTTTACACATTGCCTTTGGGATAAATCTGCCAGCTCAATGCATGCTTCTCTGGGGGTAAGCAGGGTTTATCTAAAGTGTGTATCCCCCTTACCCTGACTAGAAGCAAGGGTCCCCATTTGGACAAAGATACCTACCGCTGCAAACTAGAGACCCCTGTTTCTAACACCCTTGAAGGGATTATTGGTGTTGTTTGACAAAGGTGCATACCCAAGTCTACAGGCAAGCCAAATCAAATTCTAACACTATTTCTCAGCAGAAGATAACATGATTAAACGTATTATTATATCCTAATTCTTACCAATCGAAACAGCCAACCCTGCTACAGTGAATATAGCTTTTGGAGCATTAAACATTTATAGGTCCTACTTTTAGATTCTATTCTCACTGCCTTCTAAGTAATATGGCCTACGTAGGGTTGATTTTGTAGTAGTTAAAATGATGGTGTAGGACTGTCAAAAGGGATATTTTGATGGGTTTCATTTTCAGTTTAGCACTGTACAGTCAGGGTACTGAGTTTAGGCCTGCAATAATGTTTACCCTTTCACTGTAGTGGATGCTACAGTCCATTTGTGACATTTTACTTACAAGCCATAGGTTTCTTTTGCACCTTGTATTATTAAATTAAATTTGTAGGGCGCACAGCTACCTGCAGGTTTTCTGGCGCCAGAGACACAAGCATCAGAAGTCAAAATTACTGGTAAAATAACCAGGTCTAAAGGCTTTTACAGAAACTAGAGTGATGAGGTTCATTACGAAGAGAGATAGGGAGGGTGTTCCACAGCACAGGTGCCAGATAAGAAAAGGAGCTGTCCCCCATGCGAGGCAGATTTAAATCTTGGGACTGAGTATTTGGCCTGGGAAGATGATCTAAGCGGGCGTGTAGGGTGATAGGACTTGAATAAAGAACCTAAATAGTGAGGAGCTATACCAAGTTTAATTTTATGTATAAAGCACAAGGCTTTCAATTTTGTTTGGTTCTCAAATTCTCAGCCAGTGAAGGTCCTGAAGGGTGCTGGAGATGGATGAAGTTTTCGGAACATGACAAAGCAGCCTCGCCGCAGAGTTCTGTACAAACTGTAATCTACGAATTACCTCTTTGTTGGCTCCTAGATAAAGGATGTTGCCGTAATCCAATCTAGACACTATCAGTGCTTGGATTACTGTTTTCTGAGTTGACCTTGGCAGCATCCATAATATCTTCCGGAGCCACTTCAGGATGGCAAAGCAAATAGAAGCAGTTTTAGTAGCCTGTTGCCTCATGGAAAGTTGATCATCAATCATTACACCCAGATTATGGGCGGATGGAACAGTCTGGGGAACTGGGCCCATTTCTGGGGGCCAATGACGTGGGCCCCAAAGGTCTTTATCTTTTCCTATTATCAAGCCTTCTGTTTTTTCACTATTTAATTTTAACCAATTGTTGTGCATTCAGCTGGCTATTTTGAGTAGCCCAGTCTGTAAGGAGGGCACTTTAGAGGTATTCTTAGCAGATAGAGAGAAAAGAAGTTGGGTGTCATCAGCGTATGAGAAGATAGACAACCCAGCTTCCTCCGCTATGGTGGCAAGTGGACTAACATAAAGGTTGAATAGCATAGGGCTCAAAATCGAGCCCTGTGGTACTCCAAAAGAAGATTCGTAAATCTTGGAACTAGCTGAGGTGGAAAATACCTGGAATGTTCTTCTAGTAAGAAAGCTCTTAATCCACTTCAGCGCAAGGCCTGCAATACCTCGTGATTGTAGAACTTTAAAGAGAGTTTAGTGTGATACCATATCAAAGGCGGCACTTAGGCCTAACAAAATAAGTGCAGCCGTTTCTCCTTTATCAAGTAATCGACGGATAGTTTCAGTAACCCCAAAAAGAGTGGTTTCCATCAAGTACTGGGCTCTAAAACCAGATTGGGATCCATGTAAAATCTCATTAGTTTCCACAAATTGAACAAGCTGTAGGTTCACATGTTTTTCTAATATCTTAGAAGAGAGATCGGTTGAAAATTAGACGGTTCTGCTGGGTCAGCATTAGATTTCTTTAGCAGGGGACTACCATTGCATGTTTCCACTCTGCCAGCAAAACAGCCTCTTCCAAAGAGGCATTATGTAGTTCCATCATGGGCTGTAGGGCTTGAAGGATCTGAACTGGTACCTGATCTTTTGGAGAGCCTGATTTGAGACCTTTCAAAATATCAATAAAAGACATCAAGTCAAGTGGTTGCCAGTTCAAAGTTTTATGACAGGGAGCAAGATCAGATTTCATTTCTGCTTTCTTATCATCAAGGTTAGAGGATGCAGTGTTCTTTTGTTGTTCCCCCTTTTTAGTAGATAGTTCGGTATAAATCTTTTCGACCTTCTCAATAAAGAATTTGGCCACAGTATCACACTGAGATTCATTAAGTGCCTGGGGTACCTGCTCTCAAGAGGCTCCCGAAAGCTCGCCAACTAGTTTAAACAGTACTTTAGCATTGTTCTGAGCAGATAGTATGGTGTTATTAACATAGTTTGCGCGTGCTCTTTTGCACAGAGAGTTGTAATTTCTTTTGGCCGCTTTGTAAATAGCCTTGGATTCAGAGGTAAGGTAAATATGCTAATCATGGGTATGCCAGTTTCATCATGCTGAAAGGAGGAGCACAGCTATGGTTAGCAGGGGTAAACTGTTCAGAGGTCTACAGCTAGCGAAAATAGTCAAGGCAAAAATCCGGGGGTACACCATGCAAAAGAAAGTGATTTACAAAAAACGCATAGTCCACTTGGAAGTGGTGAAGATTATCATAAGCGGAGATTTAAATGTTGTCATGACTGTGGTGAAAGATAGAACTACCTTTACATATGATTGTGTGAAGGCCGTTTCCCAGAAGGCGAGAGAGTAGTGATAGACACATGCAGATGTACTCATGAAGATGAGATAGATAATATGCTTTACCCAAATCCTGTTCAAGGTGCAATACTTTCTTTTGTCAGTTAGTCATTATACTATACAAAAAAAGAACTAACGTGCAAAACCATTTTAGACCACTGCACTTTAGTCCTGGAGTTTGATACATGACTCTTCACGGTGCATGTAGAACTTCGTAGGGATTCATTCATCTCATTGAACATCTCACAGAGCATACCACGTTCCAAGGTGGAAAATAATAGAGATGGAATTGCTAAAAACAATCTAGGGGATGTGTTGAAGGTAGAGATTAGAGATCAGCTATAACAGGACAGTTAGACTGAACAAAAGGAGGGCAGTCAGTTGCAAATTAGAGACTGCACTAAATGATCTGGCGAAGACGCATAAGGTTACCCTGTCACATAAAGCATGGTGTAAGATCTTGGTTTTACATGCTGAGCTCAAAACTCTCTGCTAAGAATCAAGCCAAAAATCTACAAGAAGGGTAAGAAAGCCGGCCTATTGCTGGCAAGAATATGGACAGCCACTGTAGCCCAATCCAAATTTCCCTGAGCTGAATGATGTTGGTGGTTGTAAGGTAAAAGATTACAAGTGCAACATATAGAGGCATATTCATAAGTATTTATCTCCGATTTATCCCCACTTTAACATTTCAAAAGTGGTGATAGTAATAACGGATGTATGACGTTACAACGCATGCTTTTACCACGCATGCCTATACAACGCTGTTTTTACAACGCATGCCTTTACAATGCATAGTGCTTGGGGGCGCTGGATAGTGAATAGTTTAATTTACTATTCCAACTCCAGTTCCCGTGGATAGTAGTGAAGGTGTTGGATAGTAAATTAAACCTATTCCCTATCCTAGAGCGTCCCCCAGCGCAATGCGTTGTAATGGTTTGCGTTGTAAAAGTTGCGTCGTAAAGGCACTGCGTGGTAAAAGTTGCGTTGTAAAGGATGTTTCCCAGTAATAACAGCCCATTCACAAGCGGGTACAAACTGCAGATATCATGTCCCACATATGCCCCCTGCAGATGCTGCGCACCACTACCGCAACAGAAAGCACACGCATTCCATCAGTGTGCAGGCAATAGTGGACCACCCGGGACTCTTTACCAATGTCATTGCCAACTACCCAGGCAGTGTGCCTGATTCCTTCATCTTCCGACAGTCCATCATCAACCAGCGCTTCCAGGATGGCACATATGGAACGGGACTGCTCGTTGGTAAGTACCAAGTCAACACATCGCACATCACAATGCCTCCACACCACAATGCACAACTGTGGGGAAGTACACGTGACCAAACCATATTCAATATGTCAAACTGCACGTCGACCTACCAGATACGACCACAACACTCCACACTCCTAGCCTACCCCTGCACCCAATACAGACTGGTGGTGTAGTTACCAGCATCAGCTCATCCTGCAGGCTGGCGAACACTCACCCCACACACAGCCAGCACAGGCGTCACTGGATTGGTGGACCTGCCATCACATTCTGCCAAACCAAGTATCGGATCTTCTCTCCCTGCACCGTGACAGGTGATCAAGGATATGCACTTTGCCCCTGGATGATGACACCCTTCCGAGATCCGAACACACCCACCCAGAGGCAGTACAATGCAGCCCACATACATACCAGGGGCATCATTGAATGCACATTTGGCATGTTGAAGTCACGTTTCAGGTTCCTGGGTGGCACAGGTGGGAAGCTCCTGTACAGTCCGGACATCGTGTGCAAGCTGACCATTGCATGTTGTGTCTTGCACAACATCTGTGTTCCCACCAGGGCTCATGGATCCCAGTTCCAGAGGTACCGGCGGATGATGGTGGTGATGGGGCAGGTGGCCCACATCCCACTGCAGCAGCGGCAGGACTGGCCCATAGGAATACCATCATTGACACTTACTCCTCATGAGCACGTCACATTGTGACCATCCATGGCAATCTTGCGATGGTAGAGAATATCCAAATGCACTGCATGTGTGAATAAACATTTTTCAGGTCTAAGCTTGTACTTGTGCATTTTGTTGTTACATTTCCCTTTATTCCAGATGTGATTTGGCAGGTTGTGCACATTTGCTGAACCAGTTGTGCACTGTGTTAAAATGTGGTGAGGGTCCTGTTGGACCCGGTATGTTGTCACTGCCGGGGTGATCGCCTGATTGTGTGCGTATGCTGCAAGGTGGGTGTGTCGCTCCTGCGGCTCTGCTCTGCCTGCCACTGGTCTGTTTCGTTAGGTGTGCCTTTTGGTTCTGTTCTTCCACGGTGCTTGGATGTTGTGGTGTACATGTTGTCCTCTGCATTTGGCCAGGGAGCATTCCTCGTACTCCGTTGTTGCTGATTTTTGTTCAGTTGCATTTTCCGTGTGCTGGTCTTGTACTATTTTCCCGCATTGCACGTAAGTATTGCTGCCCTCGCGCTGGTTGTCACTGTTTTCTTTTCGTGCTTGTGTCCGTCACAGGTTTTTGTCGTATTGGGGAATGTGTTTTTATCTCCGTCGCGGAAGTTGTTTCACGGACATAGTCCACGGTGTCGGCAGACTATTGCCGTGTTGTGAATTCCATGTTGTCATGGAGTTATTTTTCTGTGATGGGCTGCGATGCTGAAAGTTGCGTTACGCTACTCTTGCAGTAGTTATCACACGTTCTTGTGAATATACCCCAAAGAGTCCTGTTTCTCTATACAGACAAAAGTGTACAATATGAAGCCACTGAAGCATGCCTGCGCAAGCTTAACTTCACTCATTTTACCAAAGAACTAATAACCTTGTTACAGGAGCGAGCCCAATACAGAAGACATGGGCTGAAATTATTTTCAAGTTGAAACTTGTAAATGCGTCAGAGAAGATCATTTTTAATCTCAGTTCTACAAGAAACTTATGGCCTGATTTAGATTTCGGTCGATGGGATACCATAAACATGATAGATATCCGATTTTCCAAATTGCAAGTTCAGTTGGAAATAATGCATAAAATCTAAATCAGGCCCTTAGTGTCCTCCAGGCTCCAATATATTTGGAATTTTATAACTTCTTTCTACTTTAAGAATGCATGCTACCCTACACTGAGAGAGGGATAGACATTTACTCAGCCACTCATTTGAATAGAGGAGAGGATTTTCAACAAGTTGTTATATTGTTCTTTGGGTGCAGCCAGATAATAGAACAATTTTTAAGTTCTGACGCAATTTAGTATCCATTCTGAACTTAAGTGAAAACGAATATTGCCCATGATTCACACCCTAAAACACAAACTTCACCTAATGAGAGTTATCCAAGAAACTTCTCAAGCCTTTCTTTACCTAAAGTTTTAAATGATGCAGTCTCTGTTTACCTTTTGTGTTTCACTTCACCTTTGATTCTGTAAAATATTTATTTTCCAGTTGATGCATTTCTGTATTTATTCATGCAACATATGACTGTTGTATAGTGTATCTTGTGAACTGAGTTGCCTTCAGGTATCTGAATAAGTCCTGGATGAACTTGGTGACTGGCGATCATGACAGAGCAAAAGTAAGAGGCTGGAGCTGAAGTTAAATACAGTGCGAATTTAGCACTGTAACTGTCATTGGGTTACAAAGGTGGTCAAGCTGAATGCACATTCAGCAGAATGTACCGGGCACATGTCACATATGTGCTAATTTTACCTATGATTCTATTGGAAAATGTAATAAGGAAGTAGACCGTGTCAAAGACAAAGATAAGCAGTGCTTACAGGTGTGTTTGTGGGTTCCTTGTTTAGGAACGGTAAAAGGAGATAAAGGGGCAGATGTATCCAGCATTTTAATTGTCGCAAACGCTGCGAATCGCAAAATAGCAGCGTTTGCTACAAATGAAACTGGAAATGGAATGTATGAAAAAAATTGTATCGCTAAATAAGAAATCGCAAATATTGCGATTTCTTATTTTGTGATAAATGGTTTTCTGAGAATTATTATGCGAATCCTTATTTTGCATGTTTCTGTATTGCGAAAATTGCAAACAAGAAATTGCAACTTAAGAAATCGCAAGTGTATGTAAGAAAAAATCGCAATTAGCGAATTCCTGAAAATCGCAATTTAAGAAATCGCATTTAACACCAAGTACAATCAGGTGGTAACCTGAAAAAAAAATTAAAAGTCACCCAGAATGCACAGAATTTGTTTCCAAAATGGCTGGACTATACCTGATAGCCAGGAGGCTGCACATACAAGCTCTTGCACAGAGGAGACAGAGACAGGAGAGAATCTTCAGATTGCGCATAACCCTGTTCCAGCAGACTCAAGAGGACATTTATGACAAATACAGACTTCATCCACACACCATCTTGGACCTCATCAATGAATTGAAACCATTTTTGGAGCATCCAACACGCAGAACTCAATCAATTCCAACTCATGTGCAGGTATTGTGCTCACTGCACCTTTTGGCTTCAGGGTCTTTTCAAAGCGTAATTGCAGAGGTTGGTGGTGTGTCACAAAGTGCCCTATCACACTTTTTTCATGTGTTCCTGGATGCAATGCTGAACAGGCTTCAACATCACATCTACTTCTCAAACACCCAAAAAGCCTTACAGGAAACCAAGTTGGAATTCTATCAAATTGAACGCTTCCCCCATGTGATTGGATGCATTGATGGAACTCATATTGCCATCACTCCACCAGCAGCCACAGAATATGTATTTTGCAATAGGAAAAGCTACCACTCTCTCATCATACAGATTGTGTGCAATGCCAAATATATCATCAATGACATAGTGTCAAAGTACCCAGGCAGCACACATGGTTCCATTATCTTCAGACACAGCAGAATTCATAGACGCCTGAGTGCTGGACAGTTTGGAGACGGATACCTGCTAGGTAAATGACACTCATGCAAACATCCATGCATCCATGCATCCATTAATTGTAAATGGAACATACAGTTCAATTGTTTTTTTTCCATCCATGCAGGTGATAGTGCCTATTCAGTTCGTGACTTCATCCTAACGCCATACTTGAACCCTACAACTGCAAGAGAAAGACGGTACAACAGGGCACACCGGTCAACACGTGGGGTCATTGAACGCACATTTGGCATCTTGAAAAGCCGTTTCAGATGCATACACAAAAGTGGAGGCCCATTGCAGTGCAGTCCTGAAACCTGTTGTAAAATTGTAACTAGCGGTGCGATGCTGCATAACATGGCCATGTGCAAAGGCACAGACATTGAAGTGAGTGAGTCTGACACATCCGATGATGATGACATACCTCCACCTAGAAGGGCTGCTGCAGGAGTAGGAGCTGTGGCTGGCCGTCAGAGACGGTCTGAGATTACACAGAATTACTTTTAGGTAAGACAAGCAATACTACGTGTTTGATTTTTATGCAAGTGTTGTTTTAATTCACAACACACAAAATAAAGTGCATTTTGCATAATGTTCATCTGAAAAGAAAGTACAGGAAAGAAACACAAATGTGACATATAGCCATGTTTCCTCAATACAGTCATGCTAAATGAAATGGTCTTTAAAGGGTCACTTCTTGCGCTGGCGCCCTGAAACAGGATGTTCCTGTGGTTCTATGATTTCTTCATCATGTGCTGTGCCAGCACGCCTTCCACTTCTGTGCTGAGTCAAGTGAATAGTTGGTGTGGGGTTCCTACTGCTCCTGCTGGAGGTGTCCTCACTTTCAGCTGAGGCATTCAGAGCGTTTGCGCCTGAGTTTGAGGTTTGCAACATTTCTACAGCAGAGATCACTCTGTCCAAGCTGTTTGCCATTGTCTGGGTGCATTGGCTAATTTCACGCTGCATGTTAATGCTGCACCTGGTGAAGTTGCTTGTGACAGCACATAGCTGGTTGATTGCTTTTGTATAGCTTTGCATCCTGATATGTGCATGCTTGGCAGCCTTGTTGCGTGCATTCTCTGTACGTTCCATGGTCAGACGCAGTTTATCAATTGATGCAGCCATGCCTTCTTGATTTCTGTTCAATCTCAGGAGCTGACTGTTTATTGATCTGAGGGCCTTATGTTGCGGGCGCTGCACGTGAAGCATATCCTGCACAAGACCAGCAAAAACTGTGCCTGCTTCCATTTGCCCACTGCTGCTCCTACATGTCTGCAACCTGTTTGACCGTGTACTCCTGTGACTTTGGGGTTGGTCTTGTGAGTCACGAGGGCACACTGGGTCAGGCTCACTGTGTACTGTACCTCCATCTACATTTTCATCCTCTTCCAATGGTGGCAGGGGAGCTACATGCCTGCGCTTTCTGCGCACTATTTCAGTAAGGACAGTGGCATCAGTGCCTCCTCCTTCATTATCAGATGTGACAATGGGAGGTGAATCATCACCCTCAAGCTCCCTGGATTCCCTTGATTGTTCTGTGGCTGTAGAGTGAGACACATGAGTATGTACTTGTATGTGCATTTTTAGACAAATAAAGTTTGTTGAATTTAAATAATCACTATTACTACACTACATTTCTACCATTATAATTGCTTCTCAATTATTTACTGTGTTCCTGTGATGTACATGTGTACATAATTGTGATTGCACTACATATCCCATGATGCATTGTGTACTACATGTTCCACAGTCTCACTGGACTACCACATTCCTCACACTTGCAACTTGCAGAGGTCACACACACATGCATTTCAAACACGTAATACACTTCTTTGCATGTATCATACCTTCTGCTGTTGGTGTAGGGTCAGAGCTATCAATGTTAGCCACTCCACTCACACTCTCTGGAAGCAGGGTTGTTTCAATTAGTTCTTCATGGGGTGTTGGTTGGTCTGATGTTGATGTGCCACCACCTTTTTTATTTGCCTCCTTGATCCTTTCTGCAACCCTCTCTTCGGATCTTTGACGCATGTCATACCATATTTTTTTTATTTCATCAAAGGTTCTATTGGTAACTCCTACTGAATTTACTTTTTCCTGGATCTCCAACCAAATTTTTTGCTTCCTTGCTTCAGGGACTTTTAAGGATTTCTTTCCAAAAAGTAACTCATGGCTGCACACCATTTCTTCTATGAGGATTTCTTGTTCCTTTTCTGTAAATTTTTGCTTCCTTTTCCTCTTGTCTCCAGTGGGTGTGGCTCAGGCAAGCAGGTGCAGGCAATCACCCCAACTTCCTGGTTGTGATGTCATCAGCCTGTTCCAGCATTGCACTTTCACGTTTTTGTGATTTCTTAAAATTCGCAAAAAAAGAAATCGCAATTCATTCTCAGAATTTTTTGCGATTTTTAGGAAATCACTATTTTTTGGCAGAAATGTACTTACATACCATTTTGCGATTCCTTTAATTGCGATTCGTTACAAATCGCTATTAAGGACTCGCAAAACAGAAAGTTGATACATCTGCCTCAAACTAAAGCACGTGCAAAAGGAAAGAGGAGATGGTACTCTAGAGGAAAGAGGCGACGTATGAAATATGGAGATGGAGCATTTCAGAAAGTTATGGGGATAAAAGAGGGTTACATACCTAAGAATGAGAGCCATCAATTTCCATATTCTGGTCATGTGTTACTTGTGAATCTGAGAATGATCACAACCTTCGATTGTCTCAGGAAAAAAAATGAAAGACTCTCTGAAGCTATCTCTTGATGGTGGTTTTCTGCTTCCCTCAGTCCTACGCTCCCTGCAAAAAAAGCCTAGGTCCTTTTTAACCCCTTCGATGCTCATGACGAGCTGTGGAGCTGTCATGAACAATGGTAGTCATAAAATGACAGCACAGGATGGGAAAGCCACAGCAGCCAAGGTGTTAAAGAACGATGGGGCATATAATCAAGAATCAGCGTTAAAATTATCCCCGCTTTAGTGGCAGGAAACTGCAGCTAAAGCGGCGATAATGGCCCTGATAATATGCCCTGGAGAATTCCAATAGAAGCCCATTTTCACACCAGAACACGGGCTTCTATGGGAATTCACAATGGCATATTATCAAGTCCATTATCGCCGCTTTAGCGGCAGTTTCCTGCCGCTAAAGCGGCGATAATTTTAGCGCTGTTTCTTGATAATATGCCTTTTTGTGACAAAGCACATTAGACTGCTGTTTGGTGCACACGATATACCCAACCCTGGTGAGATTTTATGAAGATAAATAACAAGAACAGTAGGCTGTAACATTAGCAATTGTCTTTAATTCCGTTTTGCATGTTCAATTAGTTTTGAAAGCTGTTCTTTAGTTTGGAATTTATTGCACACTTCTAGCGTGCCTCTTTCACAGACTGATATTCATTTTTCTATGTTAAATTAAATTAAATTTGTGTTGCTACATTTTCTAGAACAGTGTTCACTCAAACATCCCAGGCCTACTGCATTGTTTTTCAAATTAAATTACGTTGCTGTTAGGTTAAATTAAATTGATGATAGCAAGATGCCTCCATGGTGGGCTCGCCTGTCAACTTGCTCTCTCTTTTCCGGAGCCGTATAACATGCGTCCTCCGCTTAGTCATTAATTAAATCAACTCTGTTTCTGTTAAATTCAGTGCCTTTTCCATAACAAGTTGCCCGAAATAACCTCTGTTTCTTCACTTGCTGCTATGCCAGTGTATATCAAACTTCTAAGACATTACAGCAACAACTGAAGTTTGAAGTCAGGGAAATGAAAGTTATAGATGTAATGCATTCTATACTTACAAAACACCAACCCCAACCATTTACACATAGGGGCTGCTAAAACGTTTTGTAAGGCAATCTTTGTTTCACCTTTTGATTGCATTGCGCATGTGAAGATTTAACCCTGCAGGAGAACTTACAAATATCAGACAAACCGATGGATTATTGGTTTCAAACAAAAGTATAGATTGACTTTGTAGTTGTAGTTATCCTGCTCTCCAAATAGTAATCACAAATTTGAAGCCTTAATAACTTAGGTTTTGTTTGACAAATCTTCATAAAACTTCCCTAACATGGGTTGTATCCACTTTGACTCGAACCGACAGAGTTTGTAAGTATATGTAAAAAAAAGTCGAAAGATCTAAGGGGATTTCTAAAATTGCAGCTGCCCATGCTAATTACAATAGGGAAATCACTGTTGTAGTTACAGTTTAAACAACTTGGCAGATTTTGCAGAAATGTGGATGAGGATATGCGAAGTGGTCTATCTAATCCAACTCACAATACTTTTATGATTTCGTGAAAATATGCTCTGCTTTTTATGGAATAAGTAAATGAATGGATAGATGAATAATTAAAGACTGAACAATGTCAAAACCGAAAGGTCTGACTTTAATTAATTGATGCATGCAAACACAGCAATGCAGGCAAGCTGTTTGCAGGAGTCAGCATTTTAAAGCCAGACCTATTAGGCGGGATTTACACTCGGCAAAAAAAGTATAAACTAAACAAATGCAAACCATAAAATGATGTAATACAAAGAGAAAGTATCTCTAGCAGGTGTCCTTTGTGTTGCCATTAACCAGACAGTGTACGTGAGAAAACGGTCCTTGGTCATGATGTAGGATCAGAGTTGGCAGGCGAGAACTGGCAGCACATATAGGAGACAAGGGATCCAGACATGCAGTTAGCAGCAGTTTCTGGGAGGAAACATCCTTTACCCCAAAGTCACAACAACGACCTGCCTTTACAACGGCGCCACTACCCCAACTATGATGTTACCATGTATTATATTACTATGCAAATCATTACAACGACTTGGTTTAGGGGGGCGCATTGTTGAACTTGTGTTGGATTTTTAAGTCCTACAAAAAGGGGATGATGGACGGAGCGTTAGAGCAAATTGAACACTCACCCCCAGTCAACTGATCTGGGTTTAATCCATCACTATTCTTTAGCTCACTCAGCCACCCGAGTTAAGACATGGCCATATGCAAATCAGTCTGACCCTTTGCCTCATGGGAACAGTCCAGCCCGAACTGCCAAGCCATGTCTTCCATAGATCGGAAACAAGCATCCTGGGTTCGGTTTCAGATTCCTCATCCTCATCAGCCAGGCTATCTTAAATCCAGTGGCCAAGTGAGCAAGGGATTCACGTCTGAGCAAACCCTGCCAACTTAGGGCGAACAAAGAGATACAAAAGGGGATGATGGACGGAGCGTTTGAGCAAATCGAACACTCACCCCCAGTCAACAGATCTGGGTTTAATCCATCACCATTCTTTAGCTCACTCAGCCACCCCAGTTCAGACACGGCCATATGCAAATCAGTCTGACCCTTTGCCTCATGGGAACAGTCCAGTCCGAACTGCCAAGCCATGTCTTCCCTAGATCGGAAACAAGCATCCTGAGACCGGTTTCCGATTCCTCATCCTCATCAGCCAGGCTATCTTGAAACCAGTGGCCAATTGAGCAAGGGACTCACATCTGAGCATAACCTGCCAACTTGGGGCGAACAAAGCGATACAGAAGGGGATGATGGACGGAGCGTTTGAGCAAATCGAACACTCACCCCCAGTCACCTGATCTGGGTTTAATCCATCACCATTCTTTAGCTCACTCAGCCACCCCAGTTCAGACATGGCCATATGCAAATCATTCTGACCCTGTGCCTCATGGGAACAGTCCAGCCCGAACTGCCAAGCCATGCCTTCCCTGGACCAGAAACAAGCATCCCTGGACCGGTTTTGGATTCAAAATCCTCATCAGCCAGGCTATCTTGAATCCAGTGGCCAAGTGAGCAAGGGACTCACGTCTGAGCATACACTGCCAACTTAGGGCGAACAAAGCGATACAAAAGGGGATGATGGACGGAGCGTTTGAGCAAATCTAACACTCACCCCCAGTCAACTGATCTGGGTTTAATCCATCACTATTCTTTAGCTCACTCAGCTACCCCAGTTCAGACATGGCCTTATGCAAATCAGTCTGACCCTGTGCCTCATGGGAACAGTCCAGCCCGAACTGCCAAGCCATGTCTTCCCTGGACCGGAAACAAGCATCCTGGGACCGGTTTCGGATTCATAATCCTTGTAAGCCAGGCTATCTTGAATCCAGTGCCCAAGTGAGCAAGGGACTCACGTCTGAGCATACCCTGCCAACTTAGGGCGACCAAAAAGCGATACAAAAGTGGAGGTGGGTTTTGCTGTTCACCCTAAGTGGGAAGGGTATGCCCAGACGTGGGTCCCGTGCTCACTAAGCCACTGGAGTCAAGCTATCCGGGCTGAAGATGGCTGATAGCCAGAAACAGGTCCTAGGATGCTTGATTTCAGTCCAGGGAAGACATGGCTTGGCAGTTCGGGCTGGACTGTTGTGTTTCTATCTAGGACCCTAATTCGATATTCCCGATTCATGCCCTTATGTGGTCATAATCAATAATATCCTGATAAAGGCATAAGAATCATATCCATATTCAATCATAGCCCATGCAGTCCAAAGCACAGCACGGCTACTCCCATCGACTCCTAGAAAGCACAATGCATTCTTTAAACAAACCAAGCCTCCAGCAGCCCGGGAAATCCCCCCTGCTTTTGTTTTGATTCGAACAAGAACTCCTGGAGTCCAGAAAGAACTGTTAGTTCTTAGTGACGTCTTATGTCCAACCTTACGTCAAACTCGGCACCTTTCAGGTATAAATATACCAACAGTTGCCTTAAGCAAACACACGGTGGTTTGGAGCAGAGCTGCCATCTACTTGCCCGAGAGCCCAGCAGATGCGAGAGCCCACAGAAGCTGCCCCTCCCGTTCGTTGCACTGAGAGAGACGCTGTCTTTTCCTCCAGCCTAGAAAATCCAGCTCCGGTGTTTCCAGCCTACCCTTGAGGGTTGCTGGGAGATCGAGTCCTGAGGAAAGAGATACCAGACCTCCCACATTCTATTACCAAGGTACGGAGCTGACTAAACCCTTAAGAGAATTCTTGATGCAGATTCTTGGCAAAACAATCTTAACCAACTTACCTTAAACTGCTACTTACTTACTCCTTCCCAAGAATTAGGCTTAGGTCAGGTACACCGGAGTAGGCGTAGTTAGAAGCACCAGTTGAGTACGTTAGTCAAATGTTTTTATGTATGTATATATTTTATCCATTTTAAAGTATCATATGTCTAAGAAACCATATCAATGCTTTTACAGTATTATTTCATAGTACTACTTTTACTGTACGCACTTTACTTTATGATAAGTATTGCAATTGTGGCAATTCATTTTTCTTGCATGAGAAAGAAGACTGCTCAATAAATAACACCTTTTTATTGAAAACGCCTGTCTCTCAATTTCTCTGCACTCTGGTGAAACTAAGTATGCACAGTTGACTGAGTGAAATAGCTGCCTATTGTTTTCACACAACTCTAGAAATACACTCTTATTCTGAGGGAGCAAAGTTGTCATGTGTATGCGGTTGTCAGAAACTGAATCCCTTCTCGTCTGAATCAGGGAAGTTCAGCCCTCCCTATTCATTCAAGAAAGTTTTTAGTGACCTCTGAGCTAGATGGCGCAAACCTAAATTAAGTTTAACATAGTCAGTAGAGACCTAGATGACCTCAGTCCTACGTCTCCACTGCTGTTTATGTTATTCCAATGCGCTGAGCCTATTGGGAAAATAGGAACTACACTACAGTTCACATGAGGCACAGGGTCAAGACTGATTTGCATATGGCCATGTCTGAACTGGGGTGGCTTGGTAAGCACAATAACGATGGATTAAACCCAGATCTGTGACTGGTGGTGAATGTGCAACATTCCGTCCATCATCTTGTGTGTTTTGGATTTTTAAGTCCAACACCTTCCCTACTGTTGCATAGACTGGCGTTGGAATAGTAGTTTACACTATTCCAAGATCCAGTGCCCCCTAAAAGCAAGTGCACCCCATATGCTAATAAACAGACATGGGTTATCATTTTGCCTATTGTTATATTTTTTCTACATTTCCATAGTTTTAATGGAATGCTCATGCATAGCTGCCCTGCTTTACAATATATATGTGCATGACATTTCTATGTTTGCAGTGTAAGCAAACAGACTTTGAAGCCTTTTTTATTACGAGTACAGCATGACAAAGATAAATTCGAAAAGTTGCCAAGTTTTGCTATGTAAGAAGACAGCATGGTCATTTGGGAAATGAAGGTACTCATTATATATGAAGTCAAAAACTCATATCACCATTGATTCACTGAAGTACATAGGAGTTTATAAAACAAAGTGTTTGGAAAGAAAACATGATAGTGCTTGGTTATCTCTCTAAGGGACCTCCTGTCAGAGTTCAAACAATGTTTTGCACTTTGATACATAAAGATGAATGAAAAACTCTTTAAAGTATTGGAAACATGAAAGGGTGATTGAGCTGCCAGTTCAGTGGAATCATAATTGGAAAATTATTAGGTTTATTATTAGGCCTGGGCGAAATTTAAATGATGCCAGTGTAATTTGCATTATTTCTGAAATTTCGCATTATCCTTCTGACTCAAAATTAACACATTTTCACCATTATGCCACATCATGTCATTACATGCTGTAAAATGTTACCACAAGCTCACAGAAATAACACCAACAGCCATATTAGGAGCTTCTTTTGCTCACGCTAATTGTGTTTTTCATGCCATTTTTTAAAACAAGAAATGCATCATTGAGTTACAAGCTGGAACAGACACATTTGTGCTTCAATATAGCACTAAATGGTAGATTTGCTTTTCACGTAGTTACCCATAATTTTGGGCAATTTTCCTGAAATTCTGTACAATCATGGAATAGCAAATGAATCAAATGTCCCACACCCCTACATATTATACAGGACAATTTTTGTGAAATTCACAAATTACTCAATACAAAAATGTACCAAAAATTCATAAGAATTGTTGGACTTGGCCATGTTGGCTAAAGTTCACTTAAACTTTTTGCTTTTCCTCTAGACCGTATTCCTGACAGAGAGCTGTGAACTTAGATGCTGTAGGTACTTACCAGTGCTAATCAGTGTGCAGTACAGATGTTCCCTGCATACATTGTAGTGGTGTTTGGTTGTCTCTGATTGATATGTTTGCCTTACCAGCAAGATCCCTAAGTGATGTGCACTGTGTGTGACAGAGCTAGTACTAAGAAAATGCGCAGAGGGAACGTAGGTCTTCAGTTTAGGGCCTGTGCGCATTATGCTAAATTAGCATATTGTCCTGACCAGTGCTACCACTAGCCAGTTCTTACTTTCCCTTTTGCATACACATGGGGCACCCCTGTAGGACGTCCTGGGTAACCCCTAGGCAGGGTGCAGTATAGGTAAAAGGCAGGACCTGTGCCAGTGTGGGTGCTAGGCCCTGACAGTGGAAAAGCATTAAGCATGGGCGAATTTTGCGGATCTCGCGTTCGCGAATTTTGCAGATTTGCGGATTCGCAATCCGCAAAATCCGCGAATTCCCGCGAATTTGCGGATTTTTTTTTTTTTGTGTTCGCCCGTGTTTCTGCCAGTTTGCGAGGGTTTTTACAATTTCGCAATTTGCGAACTTACCTGTCGGGTCGCAAGTTTTGCGAACTTGTTGTTTCTACGTGTCCAGCCTGTTTAGGACACTCTTCTTCATCACTGCCACTCTCTGTCACCACTGCCACTCTCTGACTACTCATGCCACCCTCTGGCCCACCCATGCCACCCTCTGTTTCATCACCACACCCTCTGGTTGTCCAGTGTACATTATTTTCGGCAAAGCAAAGCACACCTTCCCTGCCTCAAGTGACCTGAATTAATTTGGGGCTGATTAATGTGTCACAGAATTTTTTTTTAGCTGGCACCTGCTTCCTTAGTGCGCCCTGATTAGTGATCTTTTGCACTTGCTAAGTGCTTTCATTGTTGCAAAATTAGTTACAACACCTGCCCTGCCCCAACTGACAATAATGAATTAGGGGCTGATTAATGGATTTTAGCTTCCAGCCTGGCTCCTGCTTGTCTCCCTTAGCTGTAATTCAGGACCTTTGTGGCATATGTGTAACTATTCTGAGGTTCAGAGCAGGGTCACATAATAGTTTCAACTGGCAACTGAACTCTGGAGGGGCCCCTCAGGAAGCACTACAGGAAATGGCTACTAATGATGAGCCTGAACTTTTGAACCTGGTAAGTAGTCACTTTCAGTTTTGCTAAAATCGTATTTCTGCAATTTTGCACTTATTCGCGGGGCGCGAACTCACGCGAACTCACGCGAACAGTGCGAGCAAAATCCGCTGCTCGCGGATTTGCGGATTTTGCGGGAGATTCGCGAATCTCGCGGATTGCGAATTTCCCGAAAATCCGCAAAATCCGCGAGCGGAACGGATTTTCCGCCCACACCTAAAAAGCATCCATTTCATTTTCCATGGTGAAAGGCCATCTTGCCCATAGGACAGAATGGGGGAGGCTGGGTATAGGATTGTTAGCCGAGTTTCCCAAGAATTGGAAATGGAACAGTGAAGTTTGGTATGTCTGAACTCACAGCGTCATAAAGCATTTTTTTGGGTAGATGGTTTTGTTGCTGTGGCAGGAGAGGAGAGTGGGATCATGCCCCCCCCTAGGTAAAGTGGATCATCACCTGGGTCGGGGTGCGGGCCCGGAGGGACACTTTCTCTCCCTCTCACTGCTGGCAGTTGTGTGCGCCTGCCTGCGCTAGTCCCGAACGGGGCAGTACAGGGGCCATGGCCCGGAGTGGAACTTGTGTGTCATCGTTGATCTGTGCTGGGGGCAACCGATTGCACAACTTCTAAAAACTGTTGTATAACACTTTGCATATTTGCTGCTGCTGAACTATCAAACTATTGAACAAAGTCTGACACGAGAGGTGCTTATCGAACTCAGGGGTTAGTGCCCTACACACTACGTTATGTTTATTTTGCAGGATATGGGATCCTAGCGTAGTGCACTGCATTAGTTATTTTCTGCACTGTATTGAATTGCACTGTGACGTATTACCTTATTCCTTCCTTGCACAGGGAATGCTGGTGGTGATACGCATTGACTTGTTTTCCTATCGCACTATACGTAATTGCAGTGTGACGCATTTCTGTATTCCTTCCTTGAACAGGGCATGCTGGTAACAAACTGAGTTGCATTATCTTGTGTTGACTCAGTTTATGATCTAGGCACTACGCATTGCATTGTTTTACTGTGGCACTGTATAAGAACCCATCAATATGTATAGCAGTATTCCTTGTATTTTGCAATGTGTGTGAATCTAGTCATACAACGCACCTAACCTGTTAACGGGTAAGAGTCAGCGTAACTGTTGGTTAGAAGCGGTGGTTGGGGATTAGGCCCACCCAACCCAACGGGAACAATATTACCCAGTGTATATATGTGGGAGTTGTATCGTGTGGTCATTTCATATATCTTTTTATATAAAGTATACTCATTTTATACAAACTCAAGTCCATTTGTGGTGATATCATTGGGATTGCTGTGGGTGTGGTTGCACATACTGACCACTCTTGCCTTGGAGATAAGCCTGGCTGCTCGCGTCAAGCTACCAAGGTGGTGAGCAGGGCTGTCTGGGATGGTGTCCTTTCTTGGCCTAGCGTGGGAGCAAGAGGGTCCTGGTTGCGCACTTGACAATAATGGCACGCATGGGAGCACCAGCTTCTAACAATTGGCGGCAGAGTGGTGGTATACGATCCTAACGGTATTAAAACATGTATTTGCGAAACCAATCACAATAATTGATGTGCATCGCAAATTGACTGTAGACCACGATACAAGCACATATTGTATTTCTTTATTGCTTCTATCTTTGGAGTGACCCTGTTATCCACACATCATGTCTCAGGAGGGGAGTCTGATAGCCAGTGGGGCTATGGCTGTAGAATGTGAGTTTGACATTGAGGCTTTGTTGTCCAATTAGATTGACCAGTTGAGGAGGTTCTGCAGAGCCTTGGGATGTCCAATGAGGGGTAGCACCAAGAAGTAAGAGCTACAAGTGCCCTTGAGGGCCTGGTGGGAAGCCCAAGAGACTCCGGGGATGGGTGATGTTGAGGTGGACGAGGAGGACCCCAGGAATGGATTTGGTCCACTGGATTTGCCAGTGGAGGGGCCACCCAGTGGGGCTGGCAATGGCCATTCCGGGAGGAGTTTTTCACCAGAGGAGTTGGAGGAAAACCAAAGGGTCAGGCTGCATGAGTTGGAGGTGTTAAAACTGAAGACTCTCACAGAGGAGAGCAAGGGGGCTCTCGTGTTGGAGGAGAAGAAGATTCTTCTCGCTCATGAGATAAGCATGAGGGAACTGGACATGAAGGGTAGACAATTGGAGCCCAGTTCAAATGGTATCAGCACACCGCCTTTGCCAAGTGCGGAGGAGTACAGGAGGGCACTGGAGGATGGGGTGGTGATAAGCATAGTAAATGGTATGGAGAGGTTGTCTAGTATGGTCCCAGTGGAGCCTAGGCTCAGGAATTATTTTCCAGGTTTACATCAACCAGGGTTGGGGAGCAGGCTCTTTGATTCCTGGGAGCCTGCCCAAGAGCCGGACCCCTGGTCATGGGTCCCGGGGCCTGCAAAGGTCCCAGAGAGGGAAGGAGGGCCAGGAGGCGCAAGGAGATCCCAGAGTAGCGGGGAAAGGGGGCAGGCAAGCCCCTTGTCTCCAAGGAGGAGGAGGAAGACTAAGCAGTACCCCAAGGGATCAGTAGTACCACCCAGGGAACTACGGGGACCTTGGGAGAGCCACCAGGTGGAGGCCTTGCGCCTGGTTGCCACCAGTGTGGGGTACAACACCTAGCGTCAGGAGGGCCCAAGGAGTCAGTCATCAGGGCCCCTGCAGTCCTGAAGTTTGTAGGTGCCATTCCCAAGTTTCAGGTCCAGAAAACCAAGTGGAAGGTTAAAAGAGGGTGGTGTTCCCCAGAGGGAACACCGGAGGGACAGTGTCCGGCCTCTAGGGCTGGGTCTCATGGAGGTGACCAAGGTAGGCCCCCTTTTAATCTGTGGGGCAGGATTACTAGCAGCAGTGTCCTATTTGAAGGATCATCCCAGGGTACTGCTCCAGGTGGGGGTAGGTATCATACCAGCACCCCTGGAGGAGTCCCCCCCCGGCTGGGAGGGATCCATGGAACAGCATAGGCGACACAGGAGGTAGTGATCACGAGGATCACCTGGGTCAGTAAGGGGAGGAACAGGAGAGTATCCCTGTGGTAGAGGGCCTGCATCCTTGTTCTATCGCCCCAAGCAGGGGAGTCCATCATGGGAATGATTGGTCTACCCTGGCTTTTGGCTGGCAGGGGTTTGTGTTGGACTTGGCCTTGTTGGCTAAAGTTCACTTAAACCTTTAGCTTTTTCCCTAGACCATTTTCCTGACGGAGAGCTGTGAAGTTAGATGCTGGGGGTACTTGCCACTGCTAATCAGTGTGCAAGCACAGATGTTGCCTGTATACATTGTAGTGGTGTTTGGTTGTCTCTGATTGGTATGTTCGCCTTACTAGCAAGATCCCTAAGTGATGTGCACAGTGTGTGCCAGAGCTTGTACTAAAGTAAATGTGCAGAGATGGAACGTAGGTCTTCAGTGTAGGGCCTACGCTCATTATGCTAAATTGACATGTTGTCTTGACCAGTGCTACCACTTGTCAGACCTTACTTTCCCTCTTGCATACACATTGGGCACCCCTGTAAGACATCCAGGGTAACCCCTAGGCAGGGTGCAGTTTAGTTAAAAGGCAGGACCTATGCCAGTGTGGGTGCTAGGCCCTGACAGTGGAAAAGGCTCCATTTCATTTTACCTGGTGAAAGGCCATCCTGCCTATAGGCCAGAATGAGGAGGCTGGATGTAGTGGGGATTAGGACCACCCAACCCACCGGGAACAATATTACCCAGTATATATTTATATGGGAGTTGTATTGTGTGGTCATTTCATATATCGTTTTATATAAAGTATACTCGTTTTACACAAACTCGCGTGGAGTTCATTTGTGGTGACATCATTGGGATTGCTGTGGGCCTGGTTGCACATACTGAACACTCGTGCCTTTGAGATAAGCCTGGCTGCTTGTGTCAAGCTACTGAGGGGGTTAGCAGGGCTGTCTTGGACGGTGTCCTTTCTTGGCCCTACGTCGGAGCAAGGGGGTCCTGGTCGCGCACTTGACAACAACGGTGCAAGCGAGAATGCCGGCTTCTAATAAGATTATTTTGTGTGTTTTTTAATTATGTGAGACTGGTTCAAGGGGAAGATCTTTTGCAGAAAATATTGTCCTAGCACCTTATCAAACATTGGAGCATGAAGTTTGTTTGCTTTTGGAGTCCTTTCCACATGATATACCATCGAGTACATTTCACAAAATGTCATTAAAGTGTTCCTGAAATTTCATGAAACAAAAAATGTGATTTCACCCCCTATCATAACTCTCATAGTTAATCAAGAAAGAACTGGCAGCTTGACTGGTCACTTCACTCAAAGGTTAGGGTTAGTAATTGAAGAGTTCCTGAAACAAAATCAGCAATCTCTGTGCATGCATAAAAATGTTGAGTAGGAGAAGGTCTTGACAGGATATATTGCCTCACCCATCCTACAACGGTGGAAATTAAAGATTTATTGAGCTCAGCAGTTCTGCATAAAGTGTTAATGACTTGCTTTTTTGTCATCTGTAGTAGGTATAAACAAATTCACCAATAGAGAGAAAGTAACCCCTCATAAACAAAGGGTACAGGGTTTTATAACCAAACAAACAATACACTTCCCCCCTATGTGGAGAAATGATTCATAATTCATTTGTCTTCCACGTGCTGCATACCATATAAAACATTAAACATC
The DNA here is from genome assembly GCF_964263255.1 of Lissotriton vulgaris. Taxonomy (NCBI): domain Eukaryota; kingdom Metazoa; phylum Chordata; class Amphibia; order Caudata; family Salamandridae; genus Lissotriton; species Lissotriton vulgaris. Next base: position 420,526,799 of record NC_141694.1, on the reverse strand, counting down.
ACTGTCAATTATAACTACTTACTGGTGACTTCCAGAAGGTAATACACATATATATATATATAGGTTTCTGTCACGTTATAGTTAGAAATTTGCATTTAAAAAACCTTAGAAATCCACTGAAAAACTATAGGTTTCAGGGCGTTATAGTTAGTTGGACATTTCACTTGTACAAAACCATAGAAATTACCCTGTTATTTTTAGTTCAGCTAACTATAACTATAACTCGCGCGCCCGCAATGCTCTGCTGATGACATCACATATGACATCACTCATGACATCACTGATAGCATCTCAAATGACATCACTGATAACATCATACAGTGAATGTGTGTTTTTCTGAAAATTAAATATGTTTTATATAAGTATATCTCAAGGTCGATGGAGGAATAAATGGGTATATAAATGTCTAAGGGCCAGATGTAGGCAGCCTAGTACCGGTCGGTAACGACCAAAAATCGGTGTTTTCGGCCGTTACCTACCGGTATTTGGAAAATGAGATGTAGGTCGCCTAAAACCGGTAAAAATACCGAATCGGTAGATTACCGGCTCGGTAAAGATACTGATTCGTTAATATTTCCGATTCGGTAAAATTACCGATTCGGAACAAATACAGAGTCGGAAAAAGTACCGAATCAGTAAAATTACCGAATCGGAACAAATACCGAGTCGGTAAAAGTTCTGAATCGGTAAAATTACCGAATCGGAAATTACGAAATGGAAAATACCACGCCATCGAGATGTAGGTGAGCCTTAAATTACCGATTTGCTCCGAAATTCAGTAATTACAAGTCGGTATTTAACATGGATTGCAAGCAGGTGGTAATCAGGTACAGCCTGTAAAAAAGGGCCCCAAAATGCAACACTGGAACTAGAATGGCTGCTTTTTACGTCATATCAAGACAGCTAAGGCTACAGGCAGCAGGTGAGAGGGAATGGAGAAGGGAGGAACAGGTATATAGGCAAACGATTACACTCTTCCAATTGACAGAGCCAGAGATACTGCAGAGATACAGACTGCACCCTGAAACCATCATGGACCTGATCAGGGACCTGTATCCACTCCTGGACCACCCAAGACCAAGGGCCCATGCCATCCCACCCCATGTCCAGGTGCTCTGTAGCATACACCTCCTAGCATCTGGGAGCTACCAGAGTATAGTGGCAGCGGTAGGTGGGGTGTCCCAGAGCTGCCTGTTGCGTTTTTTCAGAATATTCCTGGACGCCATGATACAAAGAATGGATCACTACATTCACTTCCCAGACACTGATGCGGACTTGCTCAGGGCCAAGACAGACTTTTACCTCATGGCAAACTTCCCACACGTGATTGGCTGCATTGATGGGACCCACATCCCCATTTGCCCCCCAGCTGCCACAGAGCACATATACAGGAACAGGAAGTCAACACACACAATTAATGTACAAGCAATCTGTGATGCCAAGTTCATCATCACCGATATAGTGGCCAGTACCCAGGAAGCACCCACGACTCATATATCTTCCAAAACAGTGGGATCTATACCCGCCTGACAGCGGGCGAATTCGGGGAAGGATACCTGCTAGGTAAAGAAATGGGTGACACTCCCTTGATAGATGAAGCAGATGTATGTCAATGTGTGCATCTGAGTAATGTATAATTTTGTCTTCCACTTTAGGGGATAGTGCATATGCACTCCGTTCCTTCGTCCTGACACCCTACCTCAACCCCACAACACCCAGCCAGAGACGTTACAATGTGGCACATAAATCCACCCGGAACATCATTGAGCGCACCTTTGGCCTCTTGAAGAGCCGGTTCCGCTGCCTCCACAAAAGTGGGGGGGCACGGCAGTACACACCTGTAACGTGCTGTAAGATTATTGCAACCTGTGCAATGTTGCACAACCTCGCAACTAAGAGGGCACAGAGGTGGAATTGGAGGAGTATGAAGACCATGACGATGAGCAGGCACTACCAGCAGCCAGCACAGTCGAAGTACCAACACCCACAGATGGAAGACAGAGACGGAAAGAAATCACACACAACTACTTCTGAGTAAGTATCGAGACAAAGCATGTGCTGTACGTCAATGCACGTAGTTTATTTAGCACTATGTAGAAAAGACATGAGCCACAAATGTCACATACTAGTGTGCCTGGCACTACTGTGTGTACAGGGGTTACCTCACCCTCACATGTCCAACTGAACTTGCTGGACTCACTGCTTGCGCCCATGTACAGCCCTGCGTGCTGCAGGAGCTGGGCTGGGTTCAAAGTCTGCTGTGGCAGCGCCGGCACACTGGCGTCTGCTACTCCTGCTTACTTCAGGGACAGGGGTGCTGCCCCTGCTACTAGTAGTATCTGTGTCCCCGACACCTTCTGCTCCTGTGGTGGCTGACTGGTTTGTCAGCAACACTTCTATCGCTGAAGTGACTCTCCCCATCCCCCGTGTGAGGTCAGTACAGCAGTGCACCAGCCCCTCCTGCATTGCAACTGACCGGCGACACATCAGTGAAGTTGCATTTGCTAGTTGCCGCATGCCGCTTGTCTGCTGCTGCGTACAATGGCTCTCCCTGCGCCTTTGTGCACGGTCCTCACGAAGTTCTTCACAGAGTGTCATCACACACTGAGACATGTCCCTGACTCCCTCTGCCAAGTCCCTCAAGCTGTCTGCCATTGATGCTATTCCCTTGTTCATGTCTGTGAAGTTGGTGTTAAGAATTAGCATCTGCCTGTGTACTGCACTGATCCCTTTTGCCTGCAGGCGCTGAACCTTCACCATTGTGGTCTCCAGGCCTTGGAAAACACTCTCATCACGGCCACTGCCGCCTGACTCCCGGGCCCTACGACGTCTTCTTCCTTCAGATGGCCTGACAGGAGTGGATGTGTGACCTGGTGCATTCCCTGCCATAGACTGCATTGACTCCTCACATTCCCCTTCCTCATCCGAGGATGTTTGCAGGATCCTATGCGGGGGACCCTCATGCCTCACTGGCCTGAGGATTTCTGACACCTCAGAGTCTGCTGGTGTATGTGATTGTTCTGACGCAGGTAGTGGTGAGCCTATGAGCACAGGTGATGCTTCCAGTTGCATGGTGTTGTCTGCCTCTGGTATGTCTGCTGCTTGTGTGCAGGGTGCTGTAGGTCTTGCACTGCTGGGCCCAGCATCCCTGCCTTCTTGTTCACTGCTATCCCTTTGGGGATGTGTCTTCTCCCTCACCTGCTGTGACTTGCGTGATGTCTCTCCTGTGGACAGACATGGGCAGTATCTTAGTGGTGCTTTCACCGTGTACATCAAGATTAAATTACATTTTCACATCACTATTTTCTGGTCCTCCCATGTGTCTGATTGTATTGTGTGGCATGCCTGACGACATTTCATGTTGACTGCTCATATGGGTATTCTTATGACTACCACTCCCATAATGCATTGCAGGTGAATACTAAAGTCAGAACTGGATTTCCTACATACATAGCCACATTGGGGGAGGAACACAGGCAGGGGGCTTGGGCTGATGGACATGTCCCTTACCTTTCTTAGCTGCAGCTCGGGCTGAGCTGTCTGCATCACCAATCCCCAGGATGCAGTCTGGCTCCGGTGTGGACTCCACTAGCTCTTCCAGCTCTGTGAGTGGAGGTGCCTTGTTCTTCCCTACACCTGTTAAATTGGACTCCTTGCTTCTTGCAGCCAGTTTCCTCTTAGTGATGATCCTTAGATCATACCATCACTTTTTTAGGTCGTCCACTTCCCTGTTGGTCACTCCTATGGCATTGATTTTAGTCTGGATCCCCAGCCAGGTGCTCCTCTTGACAGCCTCTGGTACCTGCAGGGACTGTTTTCCAAATATGTTTGGGTAGTGCTTGACTACCTCCTCCACCAGCACCTGCAGTTCTCCAGTGCTAAACTTCATCTTCCTCTTCCTCTCTGCACCTTCTTTCTGAGAGTCTTGGGGCTCCATTTCTTTCTCCTGCAGGGCTCTGCTTCACAACTGCCTGTCTCTGTGTGTCTGCTCTCCTGTGTGATCAGTTACACTGCACCTGCATGGGTGTGGCCACTTCCTGGATGTGGGGTGGGGTCCATGCACAGGATTGGTCTATTGCTCTGTTGGTTGGCTGAGGGGCGGGATGGTGACACGTGATTGGTTGATACTTCAACTGCCTGATATTTTGTATCCCCGACTCGGTATTTACCGAGTCGGTAGTTTCAATGAGGCCCATAGGATTGCATGTGAGTTACCGATTCGGTATTTGCCGTATCGGAAGATACCGATTTGGTAAATACCGTGAAGGGGTTACCGATTTTTACCGATTCAGTATTTTTTACCGATTTTTGACCTACATCTCGTTTCACTTTCCGGAAATACCGAATCGGTAAAATTCGGTATTTTTCAGTCGGTAAAAATGTGTTACCTGCATCTGGCCCTAGATGGCTGATTTTTTTTGTAAAATTGATTGTATAACTGACTGATTTAATGTATCTTAGTGAATAGTAAGTAATGTTTAAATATGTAAAGATCTGTGTCAGTCTCTCACTTTGTGTATAAGTGGCTGCATGGGTTGGTGACTAGCTACATGAGTGTCTATATGGGTTATTAGTTGGTTTTTGAGTATCAGTATGAGTGTCTGATTGTCTGTATGGTTCGTTGGTGGCATTACTTAGTGCATAGATGCATGAATGAGTGACTCACTCTTTGTGTGTGTTGAAGACCGCATGAGTGCAGGACTGTATAGGTGGATGAGTGTGTATATGGTGTGTTACTGAGTGAATGACTGTCTCAATAGTGTCTTTATGAGTAACTACATATGTTTTAAACTAGTATATGTGAGTATTGGTGTATATAAGTAAGTATATGTGAGAATGAGAGATTGGATGAGTTCCTGTACAAATAGGTAGGTGTTTCTATAAGTGATTGTTTAAGAGAGTAAGTATGTGTAAGTTTCTGTAGAAGTAAGTGTCTTAGTGTGTGTATAACTGTAAATGGATGTTTGATACTTTGTTTGCATGAGTGACTGTGTGTGCGAAACTCTATGGATGAGTGGCGGTGTGTAACAGGATATATAGGTGTATGAGTACATATGATGAGTGACTACATGTATGAGTGACTGTATAGGGACTGTTGGTGAATGAGTGGATGTGTGTTTAGATCTTGGAATTAATGAATAGATTTGTTGTAACTGGTATTGGTATGTCCAATGTTTTGAAAATGTACGTTTTTAATTTTGAGTGTGTGTATCAAAGGTTATATTAGGGTGCGAGGAGGTCTGCCACTCTATCACAAGGATGATATCATCAGTGATGTCATCAGTGATGCATTTGAGATGTCATCAGTGAGTCATGAGTGATGTCACTGACTATGTCATGAGTGATGTAATGTGTGACGTCATCAGCAGTGCATTGCGGGCATGCAAGTTATAGTTAGCTGAACTAACTATAACGGGGGAATTTCTATGGTTTTGTACGAGTGAAATGTCCAACTAACTATAACACCCCTGAAACCTATGGCTTTTTCAGTGAATTTCTGAGGTTTTTTAAATGCGCATTTCTAACTATAATGTGCCTGAAACCAACGTTTTTTCAGTGAATTTCAAAGGTTTTTTAAATGATGGTATTTAGGTACAGTAGGGGGTAGTGCTGAGTTAGTGTTTTGGGTTTAAGGTAGTGCAGTGGTGTTTGTGTAGTGTAGGGGGTAGTGTTTTAGGGTTTAGGGTAGAGTAGTGTTGATTGTGTACTGTAGAGGGTCGTGCTGCGTTCTAGCGTTTTAGGGTTTAGGGTAGTACAGTTGTGTTTGTGTAGTGTAGGGGGTCGTGTTTTAGGCCTTAGGGTCATGCAGTGGTGTTTGGGTAGTGTAGTGGGTCGTGCTGAGGGTAGTGTTTTTGGGTTTAGGGTAGTGCAGTTGTGTTTTGGTAGTGAAGGGGGTCGTGCTGGGGGTAGTGTTTTAGGGTTTAGAGTAGTGCAATTGTGTTTAGGTAGTGAAGAGGTCATGCTGGGGTAGTGTTCTAGGGTTTAGGGTAGTGCAGTGGTCTTTGTGCAGTGTAGGGGGTTCATGCTGGGGGTAGATTTGGGGTTTTTGGGTAGTGCAGTGGTGTTTGTGTATTGTGTAGGGGGTTGTGCTGGGGGTAGTATTTTAGGGTTTCAGGCAGTGCAGTGGTGCTTATTTATTGAAGGGGTTGTGCTGGGGGTATTGTTTTAGGGTTTAGGGTAGTGCACTGGTGTTTGTGTAGTGTAGGGGGTTGTGCTGGGGTCGATTTAGGGTTTAGGGTAGTGCAGTGGTGTTTGGGTAGTGTAGGGAGTCATGCTGGTGATAGAGTTTTAGGGTTTAGGGTAGTTCAGTTATGTTTGGGAAGTGTAGGGTGTGTGCTGGGGTTAGTGTTTTAGGGTTTAGGGCAGTGCAGTGGTGTTTGAGTAGTGGAGTGGGTAGTGTTTTAGGGTTTAGTGTAGTGCACCAAACCAGCCACAATATCTGTGGACAAAGGGGATCCTGACTCTTTTGAAAGCTCCCCCAATTGAATAATTTGGGTCAAGGCCCTACCACGTCCAAGACCTATCAATTCCTTTTTTGGGATCCCTCATATACTTTTTGAAAAAGATCCATAGTTTCTCATCAATTTCAGGCGTGTGTGCCACCTTTCCCTTCAGTGAGGGCCTGTGGCATTCTCCCCTCATCCTATTCCTGACCTCCCTTTCAAGGGGTTGATGGATTTCCCCCACCACATATTCTGCCACTTTGGCATCAGGGGTCCATTTCGCTGACATAGGATGGTAAATTTGGGTAGGCTCGAAAATGTCCGAGTAGACCCCATCCCCAACCGGGGACTGAGAGGAGTGGGACTCTGGATGCCAGGGATGCCCCGAGTCCTTATCGTCATCTGAGGAGAAATCGTCCTCTGATACACCCTCTTCCTATAAGGAAACCTGCCGTTGGAGTCTACAATAGTGGTGACAGTGTCGCAGTTTTCTGTGGGCTCCTCCTCCTCCCGGAAGGGTGCATGTTTTAGCGTTCGCACACTCTTGAGGAAGGTCTCCGTACGTTTATCAAATCCTTCCAAGTGTGCTTAATGGCCCTTTTATTCCCCATCTGGGAGCTACTGGGACCCACCACTACCAGATCTGGGTAACTTTCACAAGCTTATCAACCTGATCCCTAAGAGGAGCCAGTGCCCTAGAAATAGGCAAAGAGAGGGATTGGTCCACTGCTGGAGGGAGAAGTTGGGGGGCCATTCCTCCTCCACCTCCTGGTAGGAGTAGTAAATGTGGTCTTCTGGAGAAGACATGATAGCGGAGGTTGTGAGCACAGAACAAATGCCCTTAAAATCCCTAAAGCAGCCCCCTCGCTGGTGTTCCAACAGCTGGGCTTTCCCGAAGCTGTTATAAGAATAGACTGAGGCGCATTACCATCTACCACAACCAGGTGACGCTGGTCGCTAACGTGGTCGTGTGGGGAAATCACTGCGTAGCGGTGTAAAAATTAGGCGAGGGCTGGTCGGGAATCAAGTGGACACTAAAGGAGTGACCGGATTCCCAAACGCACGTAAAGACCAGCGGGAGCACTTGACAGGATCTCACTGTGTGCAGAGCGCACAGCAGGAGAAACTGCGAGGGGGCGAACGCGCTCGGGCAAGAGCCTGGTGCGCAGGGAATATGAAACAATACCAAGGCAATGATGCTAATAACGGTCACAAGAAACCATTATACAAACAGCAGCAACGTCAGATTAAGCCAAGAATGTAAGGAAAGCACTTAACTGACAAGCAGTGAAGAAAGCAGAAGTGGAAGGGATGTCACAATATCATATACGATGGACTGTGATATGATTGGACTATAGTTGCCTTGGAGACTACCCCCCTAATGGCTCATGGGTTGTGTAGTCTTTTGTTTAATGATTGTTGTGTTACGTTTTCTTTGAACTGCTATGCAAATAAAGTGAGGGAAAGATATGCATAATCCTTGCCTCCGTCCTGCCATAGAATTAATTAAACTTTATTCGATCTGATTTAGAAACATAGATCATAAAAGTGTACATAAAAACAGTAAATCCTCTTTCCTAATACAATACAATGAGAATTAATTAAAATCAGTAGGTAAAAACGGGTGTTTCAAAGCCCAGTTCAGAGCAACTTCAGGTTAACAGAATCGTAAAGTTCGATGTTTCGCAAGATCAATCTCATGTACTTCGTACAAAATACGCAATAAGAGGTCCAAGTAAGATGTAAAGCTCCAATACCTGACCAGTTTGCAGGTATTGGAGCGTTATATAAAACTGCAGAAAAACTAAAAATAACAAGTGTTGTGCACACTTCTGTCATTGGGCTATATGTGGGCTACATCTGGGTGATATGTGTGCTACATTTGAGCTCTTTTTTCTCTGGTGGCCATCTTGGGAGACTTATTTGTTATGAAGTTTCCTAATTTCCTCATTTACTACAGTCTCCTCAGTGGGAAATGCTTTCAGTTTTTTACTTTGATTCCATTAAGAAGGCATTCAGATGTGTCACACATTTGCCATAAATTCAGAATGTTAGCACTCTAGTTGTTCATTAGATCACTGTAGTAAAGCTACTGCTCACCAGGGAATTAACTTGAAGTCTACTGCTGGTATTGAAAGTGATTGTTTCAGTCTGCATGTCAGAATTTTCTAATGCAATACAAGAGGATTTGAGATCTCACTTAAAAAATATGCCCTAAATTTTCTGTCTGCAGGACTAATCATAATTTCTATGGCAAAATGAACCCCCTCATGTGGTTCCTTTTTAAATTAAATGTTTTAAGTGTTACCAGTTTATTCTGATCAAGATGGCTTCAGGTGTGCCATAATGTTGTCATAAGTAAGATTGTAAGCTCTCTAGTTGTTCTTTAGAACACTCTGGTAAGCTGCAGTAGAACACAAAGGCATCAACTAACAGGCTGCTCCAGTTGAAATATAACAGGAAGATATTTGTAATCTCACTTAAAACATGTCCTGATTATTCTTTCTACAGCACTAACCATAATTTCTATGACAAACTGACCCCCTTCATTTTGCTCCTTTTTAAATTAAATGTTTTAAGAGTTACCAGTTTATTGCATTCAAGATGGCTTCAGGTGTGCCATACTTTTGTCATTAGTAAGGCTGTTAACGCTCTAGTTGTTCTTTAGAATACTCCAGGAAGCTGCAGTAGAACACAAAATAATCAAATGGCAGTCTTTGCCCTTGTTAGACATACATGTTTTACTGAGAATGTCAGACTTCATTCTCACATGACTGAGAAAGATAATGTGAATTTACAGAAAATATGCTCTCATTTTAACTTCTGAAGCACCTTCCAAAACACTATGGGACAAGCATGTGAAAGTAATTTTCTCTGAAACATGATTCATGATATCCCAGCATAAGGTCTTTCACAGGGTAAATTCACCTTAGAACACACCACAATTCCTGAAATTAGTATGATACAATCAACAAATGAATTCTAATGTAACTAAAGTCTGTTATCACTCTTTTAATTTCTCCTTTTGGTAACCCTCAAAATCTTTGATTCACTACAATGCATTTCAATGGGATACTAACATGTATATTGGTCCCAAAATGGCTGTCAGCAATTCTAGGATGAAGTGCTGACAGCCAATCAGATCTCAGGATGACATGTGTGGTTAGTCTCCGCCCAGATATAGATATTTTTTCTTTTTCATATTTCTCAGGAACTACTGAACGTATTTACACCATTTAAAAAAAGGAGTTCGTTCTGAACCAAGAGCTACCCTTTTGTCAAATTTGGTGTAATTCCATTCAGCAGTTTGGGCTGTAGCTGTGTCTAAAGTTTCCTATGGGAATTAACATAGAGAAAAAACGTTATTTGGAAACTGTGCTGGAATATATATATATATATATATATATATATATATATATATATATATATATATATATATATATATATATATATATATATATATATAACCTACTGGCTGTTGCCAGTAGGTATATATAGTTAGGATTTTTTCCCTATGGGATTTTTGAAAATTCTATGTCTAATAACTTTGGCGTTTGCGGACGGAATCGGCTGAAATTTTCAGGAAAATGGCACATTTTGTTTCTGAGCAGCCCTTGAAAATTTGGGGGGTTTCATCAGGGGGGGGCCGAGAAAAAAGGGGGGTCCCAAAACGCGTTTTTCCCATGTTAATTTCCATAGGGCGGTTGGCCTCACTTTTAGCTCGAACGGCTGAATGGATTTGCACGAAACTTGGCAAAATTGTAGTGACTGTTAGCCCGATGTGCCTTTGCTAGTTCTCAATATATGTGCTTCAGTGGATTTTGAGAAATTAACGTTCAAAAAAAGATATATATCTGTAACAGCGCTCCGGGCTGCGCTCCGGTTCGCGTACTTTTTGCGAAACGGAACTTTGCGATGCGAAGCTGATTGGCTCTCCGGTGTCTGTCAACATTCTAAACAGTCCGGAGCGGCCGCCATCTTATCTCTCGGTAAGATCGAGAGAGAAGAAGAGGTGAAAAACGAAGGGGGAATTTAATGAAAGGGGGCAAGGTAGACCCCTCTTGACCCCTTAGGAATGATGTTGGGGTTATTAAAGGGTCCCGTGGGGAAAATAAAAAAAAATTGATTTTTCACGGTAGAAGCGCTTCCCGGGCCGCGAACTGGGCCGCAAACTGGTAGCGAAACGGGAATTCGCCATTTTGTGTTTCGTTTTAATTAAATTACTAGGTATAAGGGGGTGCGGGAGATGTATCCTGATCCCTTATGTTTTCTGAGGGTGGCTGAGGAGGCTCATATATGTTGATACATGTCTTCCAGCGGCAGTGCGTGAGCGTTTTTTTTTTTTGCTGCGTGACGTCTGTTAACGTTCGATTCGATGGAAATCAGGAAGTGTTGACCGCCAATTTGTCACTGCGATAAAATATTTTGTTATAAATGAATCCTTATTGATAAATATTGTCTGCGCCATCTTGCCTTTTTTCCAATGCCACAATTTTGTTGTGCACGGCAGCCATTTTAGATGCCTTGACCAGACCCACTCTCTGCACGCCGTCGATTCTCAGCACGGCTCCCCACCCTCGCAAGCATCCCCCCCACGCACTGGTCACCCCCGCTCTCTCTCTCATGCATGGGCCATAAACTTCCCCCTATCTGCGCTGCTCATCCCTGAGAATCACACCCTGTGCCCGCCCGACACCTCCCTTTCACCCTATTCACTACTGCACCCTCTGACACTCCTCTTCCTCTGTGTCCGATTGTCCAGGCCGGTCCCAGGCTATCACCTAGCCCTGCGGATGTAGTTTATGGCCCCAGCTGTAGAGAATCCAGACATGCCAACCCTCCCGATTCAGGCGTGAGACTACCGATTTCAGTGCTAGTCTCCCGCCTCCCGATTCCTGCAAGCAAAAACCCGATTCCTCAGGGTTTTCAGCTGACAGGGCTTGGTATATTGTTACGTGCTAATTCTTCCAGGAAACGTCAGAGGGCCGATGCAGGGGCTCTAGAAGGGGTGATAAACCATTTAAGCCTCATTAACAAGCGCATGGTCTTTTAAAGATCTGTGAAGTACTCGGGGCGGCGGTGTGTGTGTGCCCTCTTTCAGGAGCGGGCGGGGGGGGGGCACTGCCAGCAACTTGCCAGGCCAGGCAGTGTTCAACACTTGCATCACCCTTTCTCTGCCTGCTATTGCACTCCATGCTTCGGAAAGGTAAGAAAAAGAACGTGCATTTGAGTTTGAAATGTCCGATCCTGTAGCAGCACACTTCCAAAGCCCACACATGACAATAACCCGATTCAAGGCCCCATTCACCCGATTTTTTAAAAATATATAGCACTCCAACAAAGTAGTAGGATTATAAAACTTTATTAACTTATGAATATATAGAACGCAACAAAAACTGTAAATACCTTCAAACATTTTTTGGAAAAAAGAAGCAACAATGGTCAGTAGCTGTCTTTTGTGCGAATAGTACCAAGGCAGCACAACGTGCTGAGTTCTGGACGGCACCCAGGTGATGTCACCTGGGTGCCGCACTGGTTTTTGGTATCCTACAATGCAGCTCAGAAAAACAGCGTGGGGCGCCCCGGGGGGTGCGCGGGGAGGCCTCGTCAGTAGCGGTCTGTTGTGCAAATAGTTCCAAGGCAGCAGAACGCGCTGAGATGTGGATGGCACCCAGGTGATGTCCAGTAAACTGCCGCACTGGTTTTGGTATCCTACAATGCTGCTCCGAAAAACGGCGTGGGGCGCCCCGGGGGGGGGGCGTGGGGGAGGCGGCGTGAACGGGCCTCCCCAGGTGGCGGCCATTCAGCTGAGTTGCGCCCGCTCTTGCGGCTACAGCGTCTCGCTCACCATGTAGTTGAGTTGCGCCCACTCTTGCAGTGCAGCGATAGGCGGCTGCCACAGGACTCTTAAAATGGCGGACGGCTTTTTTCCCATGTTAATTTCCATAGGGCGGTTGGCCTCACTTTTAGCTCGAACGGCTGAATGGATTTGCACGAAACTTGGCAAAATTGTAGTGACTGTTAGCCCGATGTGCCTTTGCTAGTTCTCAATATATGTGCTTCAGTGGATTTTGAGAAATTAACGTTCAAAAAAAGATATATATCTGTAACAGCGCTCCGGGCTGCGCTCCGGTTCGCGTACTTTTTGCGAAACGGAACTTTGCGATGCGAAGCTGATTGGCTCTCCGGTGTCTGTCAACATTCTAAACAGTCCGGAGCGGCCGCCATCTTATCTCTCGGTAAGATCGAGAGAGAAGAAGAGGTGAAAAACGAAGGGGGAATTTAATGAAAGGGGGCAAGGTAGACCCCTCTTGACCCCTTAGGAATGATGTTGGGGTTATTAAAGGGTCCCGTGGGGAAAATAAAAAAAAATTGATTTTTCACGGTAGAAGCGCTTCCCGGGCCGCGAACTGGGCCGCAAACTGGTAGCGAAACGGGAATTCGCCATTTTGTGTTTCGTTTTAATTAAATTACTAGGTATAAGGGGGTGCGGGAGATGTATCCTGATCCCTTATGTTTTCTGAGGGTGGCTGAGGAGGCTCATATATGTTGATACATGTCTTCCAGCGGCAGTGCGTGAGCGTTTTTTTTTTTTGCTGCGTGACGTCTGTTAACGTTCGATTCGATGGAAATCAGGAAGTGTTGACCGCCAATTTGTCACTGCGATAAAATATTTTGTTATAAATGAATCCTTATTGATAAATATTGTCTGCGCCATCTTGCCTTTTTTCCAATGCCACAATTTTGTTGTGCACGGCAGCCATTTTAGATGCCTTGACCAGACCCACTCTCTGCACGCCGTCGATTCTCAGCACGGCTCCCCACCCTCGCAAGCATCTCCCCCACGCACTGGTCACCCCCGCTCTCTCTCTCATGCATGGGCCATAAACTTCCCCCTATCTGCGCTGCTCTTCCCTGAGAATCACACCCTGTGCCCGCCCGACACCTCCCTTTCACCCTATTCACTACTGCACCCTCTGACACTCCTCTTCCTCTGTGTCCGATTGTCCAGGCCGGTCCCAGGCTATCACCTAGCCCTGCGGATGTAGTTTATGGCCCCAGCTGTAGAGAATCCAGACATGCCAACCCTCCCGATTCAGGCGTGAGACTACCGATTTCAGTGCTAGTCTCCCGCCTCCCGATTCCTGCAAGCAAAAACCCGATTCCTCAGGGTTTTCAGCTGACAGGGCTTGGTATATTGTTACGTGCTAATTCTTCCAGGAAACGTCAGAGGGCCGATGCAGGGGCTCTAGAAGGGGTGATAAACCATTTAAGCCTCATTAACAAGCGCATGGTCTTTTAAAGATCTGTGAAGTACTCGGGGCGGCGGTGTGTGTGTGCCCTCTTTCAGGAGCGGGCGGGGGGGGGGCACTGCCAGCAACTTGCCAGGCCAGGCAGTGTTCAACACTTGCATCACCCTTTCTCTGCCTGCTATTGCACTCCATGCTTCGGAAAGGTAAGAAAAAGAACGTGCATTTGAGTTTGAAATGTCCGATCCTGTAGCAGCACACTTCCAAAGCCCACACATGACAATAACCCGATTCAAGGCCCCATTCACCCGATTTTTTAAAAATATATAGCACTCCAACAAAGTAGTAGGATTATAAAACTTTATTAACTTATGAATATATAGAACGCAACAAAAACTGTAAATACCTTCAAACATTTTTTGGAAAAAAGAAGCAACAATGGTCAGTAGCTGTCTTTTGTGCGAATAGTACCAAGGCAGCACAACGTGCTGAGTTCTGGACGGCACCCAGGTGATGTCACCTGGGTGCCGCACTGGTTTTTGGTATCCTACAATGCAGCTCAGAAAAACAGCGTGGGGCGCCCCGGGGGGTGCGCGGGGAGGCCTCGTCAGTAGCGGTCTGTTGTGCAAATAGTTCCAAGGCAGCAGAACGCGCTGAGATGTGGATGGCACCCAGGTGATGTCCAGTAAACTGCCGCACTGGTTTTGGTATCCTACAATGCTGCTCCGAAAAACGGCGTGGGGCGCCCCGGGGGGGGCGTGGGGGAGGCGGCGTGAACGGGCCTCCCCAGGTGGCGGCCATTCAGCTGAGTTGCGCCCGCTCTTGCGGCTACAGCGTCTCGCTCACCATGTAGTTGAGTTGCGCCCACTCTTGCAGTGCAGCGATAGGCGGCTGCCACAGGACTCTTAAAATGGCGGACGGCTCTTCGGATTTGGGCCTGGTCCACTAAAATGGCCCTGGGACACCTTGGAACTCGGACGCTTGCCTGCTAGGGCTTGGGCTCCATTCTCGAAAGCGTCCCCTCAGCCGTGAAGATTCTACAAAAGTCTTGGGGGCCCTCGACTCCTGCAGGCTTCCGGTTGGGAGCGGCTGCCATGATTGCTCGCGGAATGACCACAACGGAGCCACGAGATGGTGGTGCTTTCATGCTGACGCCAGCTTCAGTCTGAAACATCCAGAAACAAGGTGGGGCTTTCATCGTTTGGGAAAAAAAAATGTTCTAAACCAATGAAAAGTGTTATTTTTAGGTCATATGACCAAGCCTTCCATCTTTAGGAAACCAAAAGTAAAATGAACCAATGAAAAGTTTTATAAACAAGTCACATGACCTGTTATGCGGCATAGGGCTACAAAAAGCGTAGAAAATCCATTGGCACGTGAGGCGGCGTCAGTAGCGGACCGATGTGCGAATAGGCCGAAGGCAGCACAACGCGCCGAGATCCGGATGGCACCGAGTTGGTGTCCAGCAAGTTGCTGCACTGGTGTGGCTACCCTACAATGCTGCGCCGAAAGTCGGCGTGGGGCGCCCCGTTGGCCTGTGAGGTCGCGTCAGTCAGTGGGGGCTGTGCGTCTCCCCCAAGATGGAGGCTCCTCGGCTGCAGTGGGGCGCCCCTTAGCGTTTCACTCGCCGTCCAACTGAGTTGCGTCCGCACTTGCGGTTACAGTAGGCCGAAGGCAGCACAGCGCGCCGAGATCCGGATGGCACCGAGGTGGTGTCCAGCAAGTTGCCGCACTGGTGTGGCCATCCTACAATGCTGCGCTGAAAGACGGCGTGTCCAGCTGAGTTGCGGTCACTCTTGCGGTACAGTGACTCGAACGCGCCGAGATCCGAATGGCACCGAGGTTGTGTCCAGCAAGTTGCCGCACTGGTGTGGCCATCCTACAATGCTGCGCCGAAAGACGGCGTGTCCAGCTGAGTTTCGGTCACTCTTGCGGTACAGTGACTCGAACGCGCCGAGATCCTGGTGGCACCGAGGTTGTGTCCAGCAAGTTGCCGCACTGGTGTGGCCATCCTACAATGCTGCGCCAAAAGTCGGCGTGGGGTGCCCCGTTGGCTTATGAGGTGATGTCAGTAGTGGACCGATGTGTGAATAGGTCGGAACCAGCACAAGGCGCCAAGATCCGGATGGCAAGTCCTGGATGTTGAGTGCCATAGTTGAGAGTTCTGAGCAGTGTTTGTAACACTGTCTGAAGCTTATTTGCACCTGCTGCAGCTTCACTATTGTCCTGGTGTGGCCAAAGATCGCCCATGACATAGGCGGCCGGCTCCCGAGGTCCGGCGGAACATTTTTCCTTTTCCTTTCTGCATCTTGTCCCACAATCCGTTTGACCTGAAGACACGACCAGGTCCCTGAATGTGTGCAGGGGGACGTTATTGATTGAATCAAAATGGCGGCTTCACACAAAGCTGACTCAAGCGTTGCTGTTGATGCTATACAGACAAAAATTGGTTTTCAGTTTGTACATTCTTCAGGATTTTTTTTTCCATCCAAGGCTGATTGAGAGTTTGTAGAACAATGGCTTCAGATTTTCAACATACTACTCTTCAACATTCTTCCTAAATGTAACAATGTGAGACTCACTAGGAGAACGGCTGTTTATCTTTCCTTTCAATATGCTGCCAACAATATTTTCTAAATGGAAGACACCATCTTGTAGCATAAAGGGCCGAAAGGGGTTCTGGTCTGGCCGATGGTTGGTGGAGACATTTTGACTATATCTTGGACCTGCCCGGCCTCGCCCAAAATGGCGCCGGTATAAATGGGACTCGTAACTCCTTGTTGTGTACTGGTTGAACAACCTTGATATCACGAGATATGAATGTAGTTTTGATGCTCATGGCGGGCGGGGACGAGAATTGATTGAATATTTCGACATCCCTATTGATATTAAGTTCTGATGTGTTATTGATTACTGTACTATTGAAAGTTCGAATTAACGTCACCCATGGTACTTGCCCGCAAATGTATATCTAGATAATTTTTTTGTAAGTGGCCCTATCGTATTTTAATTACAAAATGTATGTCCACCGATTCCGCAACTGTTAGACACCTTAGTTCTTGCAACCTAATGGCCCGCTCGTTACGTTCCTCTACAATGTAAATGTCTCCTCATCATATACGAGTTCAGTTTGCTCCGTGGCCGGCCCACGTGGTTATCGGCCCGTATTTGTATACTGACATTTTCACAATAAATGTTTTTACAACAAAACATGGTAGTAGTATTTACATTGGTAAAGTTTTTACTTTTAGTCACTGTTTTCGAATCAGTAAAAGGCAAGTGAAATAAAGCAGTCCAATTACATGACGGATAAAAGGTATAATACGTAGGAACGCAGTAAAGATAAATGGTCAAGGGCAGTTGTGTTTTCCACTCCTGCAACATAAAGTGATCGATAAGAATCTGATAATCAGGCGTATCGGCGACTAAGACAGCAGGCCGAGCCTCTTTTACTCAACGGCTCCGTCATGGGACGAAGAAACGCCCTTTTTCTCGAAAAAGGAATATATTTTACTTGCAGGACAGTTGTAAATTTTCCGGGAAAGTACATTAGCCTGGAACATTATAAAAAAAAATAATGTTCGAAACCAATAAAAAGCGTAATTTTTAGGTCATATGACCAAGCTTTTCATCATTAAAATAACAAAGGTAAAATGAACCAATGAAAAGTTTTATTAACAAGTCACATGACCTGTTATGCTTACGTTACGCGCTGCGCGCCGCGCCCCGGATCGCTTCCGGGAAGCTCCGGTTCGCGCATCGGAGCACTTCCGGGTGCGCTAACGCGGCGTGTCATATAACGCATTACGCGACAACGTAGGTCAAGAATATAGTCAAAATGTCTCCACCAACCAGCCTTCGGAACACAACCCCTTTCAGCAGTCCAAAAAGTTCTGTTAAATGACAACAGAGGGGACAGGCAACAAGAACCATCAGTCAAAGAGGGGAGGGCAAGTTCTTCTCTACCGGGTCATGTTGGGACGCTACCGGAACTGATCGAAGTGGTAGTCTACAGTGTTTGTGGATGTTTCAGACTGAAGCTGGCGTCAGCATCAGAGCACCACCATCTCGTAGCTCCGTCGTGGCCATTCCACGAGCAATCATGGCAGCCGCTCCCCACCAGAAGCCTGCGGGAGTCGGGGGCCCCCAAGACTTTTGTAGAATCATCACGGCTGAGGGGACGCTTTCGAGAATGGGACCCAAGCCCTATCAGGCAAGCGTCCGAGTTCCAAGGTGTTCCAGGGCCATTTTAGTGGACCACGCCCAAATCCGAAGAGCCGGCCGCCATTTTGAGAGTCCTGTGGCAGCCGCCTATCGTTGCATCGCAAGAGCGGGAGCAACTCAACTACATGGTGAGCGAGACGCTGTAGTCGCAAGACCGGGCGGTAAACAGCTGAATGGCGGAAGAGGCACAGTGTAGCAAAAGCGGGCGGAATGGCAACTAAAACGGTAAAGGGGCGCCCCACTACAGCGTGTCTTCAGGTCAAACGGATTGTGGGACAAGGTCCAGAATAGAAGAGTCATCAAAAGGCAAAAAGTTCCGCCGAACCCCGGGAGCCGGCCGCCTATGTCGGGGGCGATCTCAGGCTACACCAGTGCTATAAGACTTGGGGAGGGGGTCGGAGCCAAGCGTCTTCTCCGAGTTCGTGCCATCACACCGCCCCTCGGGGGCCTCCGTCAAGCGGTTTAGGGAGGTACCATATCACATTGTTTTCAAATGCAGTCAGGTCCACAAACGGCCCTCACTTACTTTGAGAATAGTGAAGCTGCAGTACGTGCAAATAAGCTTCAGACAGTGTTACAAGCGCTGCTCAGAACTCTGAACTATGGCACCCAACATCCAGAACTTATGCCATTTGAGAATGGCAGTGACATCGAAGCAACTCAGGGACCAAAATCATGAACGTACTTTCACGTATGAAAATCTTACTTGGGGAGGGGGCAGGAGCCAAGCGCCCCCTCCCAGTCCGCGCCACCACACCGTATGTTTTTAAATCTGAAGCCATCGTTCTACAAACTCAACCAACCTTGAATGAAAAAAACTAGAAGAATGTACAAACTGAAAACCAGTTTTGGTCTGCATAGCATCAGCAACAACGCTTGCTATCAGAGTGCATGAGTTTCATGCTCGATCGATTGAGCTAGCCGGATCGGGCAACAAAAAGTATAAAATAGTTATGTAAATAGTTATTTAATAAAATGTTTTACCCTGTTACTTTGCTGGTGTGTTGTATATATTTTTAATATTTGCATAGGGTTTGTCGTTATTTTGGGCGGGGTGGGTGACGGAGCCGAGCTGTCTTGCAGCCCTCATGGTGTGGAGCTCAGTTCATCTCACTATTTTCGTATTTCTCATGAAGGGTTGTTCCTAATGTTTCTATTTTAGCGAGGTCAAAAAGAGATCCAATTAGTGGCCTACTGATTTTGCTCGATTACTTTTATTTTTTTACACGATTTTTCACTATTTTTCACTATCTGCAAAGACTAAACAGAGTATTGCGACTTTGTGCTTGTTTGTAAATAGAGAATGAACCAAAGAGAATCAATTGTAAAACAGTAAATGCTTGGATAACAATCAATCAAATGGAGAGACAAGCAGGCACGACGGATTACAACAGGGGTAAAGGCCTGCGTTAACTACCCTTCACTATCTGCAAAGAGAGAGTACTACTAAGAGAAAAGAGGGGAGGGGGGGGCAGCGTTCAAAGCACATCAGCGTGCATAAACACGAAAAAGTTTTTACCTATCACGTACTTGACATTTGACAGCTTTTGATATTTGCTATTAAAAAACCATTGAAATTCACAGAAAAAACCATAGGTTATAGACCATATATAGTTAGGAATTTGCATTTACAAAACCTTGAAAATTCACTGAAAAAACCATTGGTTATAGACCATATATAGTTAGGGATTAGCCTTTTCAAAACCTTATTTTACTCACACAAAACCATTGAAATTCCATATATAGTTAGTTGCACTAACTATATATCGCGCACCCGCAATCCACTGCTGATGATGTCACATATTACATCATTCATGACATGGTTAGTGACATCACTGATGACATCACTGATGACATCTCAAATGACATCACTGATGACATCTCAAATGACATCACTGATGACATCACTGATGACATCTCAAATGACATCACTGATAAAATCACTGATAACATCTCATTTGACATTACTGATCACATCACTGATGATATCATTCATGTGATAATACCATGAACCTCTTCAGACTCTAATATAACCTTAGATACAATCAGTGTAAACAGACAGTCACAGACTGTCACTCATCCATGGAGTTACTCACACACCTAGTCAGTTATGCAAAAAATCAATCACACCTCCATTTTCTCAACTATACAGTTATACACACCTTACTTATTCAAACATATACTAACACATATTTACTCTCTTATACAATCCCTGATACATGTTCACAATGATCCATACAGCCACTCACACATTCACTGGCTCTTATGCACAGTTATTTATATATGTCAACTCTCACATGTATTGTGTTTTACATATGTACTTACTTTGACATGTAGCACTGAGATATCCATTCACTCAACAATACACTCATGCACAGTCAACCGCCCATACAGCTGTTTCCACATGCACTTTTGAACCCATACATATAGTGAATCAACTACTCACACATCTATGTACAGAGTCACACACCTCCCAGCCACCCATACACACACACTCAGTGTCCCATACAAATACTTGGACAACCAATCAATAACCCATACAGTTACTCATATAGCTACTGATCAACACATGCAGCAGTTTGTAGAACAACAGATATAATGATGCACAAATTAAGACAGTTTAGTCACTAACCCATGCACTCAGTAAGACACATTTAATCATTCTCTCATACAGTCAGTCATGCACCTACTAAATCCTTCTTCCAGACACTTATACATCCACTCATTCTTCAATATGTAAGACATATTTTAACTTTACAGAAACATACAGTCACTGGATGTTGTCATCAGTGATGTCATCAGTGATGTCATTTGAGATGTCATCAGTGATGTCATCAGTGATGTCATTTGAGATGTCATCAGTGATGTAATTTGAGATGTCATCAGTGATGTCATCAGTGATGTCACTAACCATGTCATGAATGATGTAATATGTGACATCATCAGCAGTGGATTGCGGGTGCGCGATATATAGTTAGTGCAACTAACTATATATGGAATTTCAATGGTTTTGTGTGAGTAAAATAAGGTTTTGAAAAGGCTAATCCCTAACTATATATGGTCTATAACCAATGGTTTTTTCAGTGAATTTTCAAGGTTTTGTAAATGCAAATTCCTAACTATATATGGTCTATAACCTATGGTTTTTTCTGTGAATATATATATATGTATATATATATATATATATATATATATATATATATATATATATATATATATATATATATATATATATATATATATTTATTTATATATATATATATATATATATATTATATATATATATATATATATATATATATATATAGAGAGAGAGAGAGAGAGAGAGAGAGAGAGAGAATGAGAAGAAGGTTGCCCTCGAGTGGAACCCCACACCAATCAGGTAAGCACACATTTATTGAGGGTGACAACCTAGTGAGCAGAACACCAGGAGACAGTTCAGTTGCCTGGCGCATTTTGGGCCGTGCTCCCTTGTTCACAGGCCTCAAGAATTAGCAAACTGCTGGAAGTCCCATGACACTTTTGAATTAAAAGTCCTGCCCATTACAGGCTATCAGTTTAAGTGCATGTTGGGAAATGCAGTATTGCCTCATATTACCCCCGTGACTCAGCTGCTTAATCCCATATTCTCACCCAAGTGGGTTGCCTCACAAGCAGGCTCCTCACCAATACTGGCGTATACTCCTTCCTCACAAAAGGTCCTGTTGCCCAATGTTGATAACACGCGGTGTTATCACGGAACCGTTTCACACGGCGGTGCGGATCCGCGACTGGACTCGCCGCAATATGTAGAAAGAAGAAGGTTGCCCTCGAGTGGAACCGCACACCAATCAAGTAAACACACATTTATTGAGGGTGACAATGCAGTGAGCAGAACACCAGGAGACAGTACAGTTGCCTGATGCATTTCGGGCCGTGCGCCCTTGTTCACACACCTCAGGAATTAGCAAACTTCTGGCAGTCCCATGACACTTTTGAATTTAAAGTCCCGCCCATCACATGCTATCAGGTGAAGTGCATGTTGGTAAATGCAGTACTGCCACATTTTACCTCAGTGGGCTCAGCTGCTTAATCCCATATTCTCACCCAAGTGGGTTGCCTCACAATCTGTCTCCTCACCAACACTGCCGTATACTCCTTTCTCACAAAAGGTCCTGTTGCCCGATGCCGATAACACGTCGTTTTATCACTGAACCGTTTCACACCGCAGTGTGGCTCCGCAACTGGACTCGCCTCAATATGTGGAAAGAAGAAGGTTGCCCTCGAGTGGAACCGCACACCAATCAGGTAAACACACATTTATTGAGGGTGACAACGTAGTGAGCAGAACACAATGAGACAGTTCAGTTGCCTGACACGTTTTGGGCCGTGAGCCTTTGTTCACAGGCCTCAAGAATTAGCAAACTGCTGGCAGTCAAATGATGCTTTTGAATTAAAAGTCCCGCCCATCACAGGCTATCAAGTGAAGTGCATGTTAGTAAATGCAGTACTGCCACATTTTACCCAGTTGGCTCAGCAGCTTAAACCCATATTCTCACCCAAGTGGGTTGCCTCACAAGCTGTCCCCTCATCAACACTGCCGTATACCCCTTCCTCACAAAAGGTCCTGTTGCCCAATGCCGATAACAGTGTTATCACGGAACCATTTCGCACGGCGGTGAAGCTCCGTGACTGGACTTGCCGCAATATGAGCACCATCAGGATTTCCAAAGGATGAAATCTGTAAGTTGGGGAGTTCAGTTTTAAGAGACCCTTTAGAAACCCTCCTAGGAAATTTCCACAGTGTCTGGTTTCAGAGTAATGGTTCTCACCACGAAAGGAGCATTAAAATAAGTACCCAATAATTAATAAAATGGTCCCTGATTTCGGTTTCCAGTGGTCAAATCCTGACAGCGTGGCACAGCAGAAATTCGAAGGCATTGCGTTTGTGATTCATTCATACAAATAACTTCAGGAGTTCTATCAAGCCCTACATTTTCTCATTTACTGTACCTGTACTAGGTTCTTAGGTAGCAGGCTCGTGATGTGTTCCCTTGTGCCAATATGGAGTGTTTTTATAATTTTGTTAAGGTTCTTTTTGTATTGTATACGGTTGGCCCTTCCTACAGTTTGGTGTTATATATTACATCTGCAAGTTGGCTCTTTGGTTTATCGATATATATTCAATAGGGTTCATTATGACAAACACTCTTCCGTTTTTCTGCTAGTTTTATTGTGAAGTTGTTGTTGTCAGTTAGTCATTCAGGTACTTGATGTTTGTTATCTCCATTGCCTTCATCCACAAATAAGATAAATAATGACATGGAGCGTTGCCATACCAAATCAAAGAATACAGAAACATGGAAAACGTTTAATGAACAACCCCAAAATAGCTGGTCTACTGGAAGTGAGACCAATAGTCATATAATAAAAGTAAATAATTAAAGAACATTCTGGTACCTAGCCATTTTACAAAGGTATTTGACAGAAAAACGTGACTCATTGAAGTTAAAAATTGATTTACCACCTGCAGCCACTATAAGCATAAATAAGTGGTTAAAACGTGTAGAGGTTTAATGTACATGATGGCAAGGAACAGGACATCAACGAGGAACTGAACTGTAACGGTAAATATTTGCGAAGTAAAAATTGTGAGCTTAAGAAACATGTTTGAAAATATAGGGGTCAACAATAGCAGAGACTACATTTTTGTAATGGCAAAACATTTTGCACAAGAACATAAATGTAAATTAAAAAAAAAACACTGAGGTTCTACGCCATTGACCAAGGAAAGAAGAAAGAAAGAGGAGGCGACCAAGAGAGAAACCTGAGGATACATATCATGAAATTACAAGAAACTGTTTAGAAAGAACGGAATGCAGAGCAGGAGCTGTACATGCATTTGGAATAATACACATGAACTTGAGTGTCGAGAAAATGGTGAAGAAAGGAACACATAATGATACATAAAAAATAACAAAGAATAAACGAACAAAAGAGGCACTCTTAAGTAGCACACCAAAGTGCAAACTATTGAACTGAAGTTGAAGAGCGAAAAAAAGAAACAACTGGAAGGGTGCATTTATATAGAAAAAGAGTGGGAGTAAATAATTACAGGCACATCAGGGATGAAGGAATCTGTGCAAAAGGTTAAAAATTCATACGTCCAAAAAAATATGAAGGTAAAAATGTAAATATCAAGAGGAATATGAGAACGTTTCTTCTATGTAGTATTCTGAATCTGAAATAAAGCAAGGAAAACCTCCACTTGAGGGTTTCAATCATTAAAATATAACATCACAATAGCAGGCAATAACCACAACTAACTTTCAAAATTGAAAAATAAATAAAAGGGATATTGGGAGTAAATACATTTTAAGAGCAACATAAAAAGAATCAGTCAATGGGGAGCGGGAGACCACCTTATACTTTTGCATAACAAATTAAATCAATTTGAAATTGAGTCATATCTGCTAGGAGATTGAGTGATTTAGCTGTGAATCTTACTCAGTATCCAAACACTGATTCAAAAGAGTTTGGAGAATATGGTCCCACCCAATAAATTTAGCAGATTATTTTACTCTTGTGCCAGTCACTTACACGATACAACCATATGATGTTACCTTTATTAATGAGGTACTGAGATTGCTTTTTCTTCAAATGGAGTATAACGCTTGTTATATGTTCTTCAAGATCAATTCAGAATTGTTATAAAAGCAGCAAAAGCAAAAGCAGCAATAGCTAACAAGTATTTTGCTACCCATTAGCTTTCCCAAGGCTATAAAAAGGATGCATGCAGATGTAGTCAAAGCTCAGACATAAAAAAGAATATAAAGTTGCCATTCTTTTACTAAGTACATTTTCCTAGCAGAATTAGGAATTACTGAAATAATATAAAGTGACCTAGCTTGTGGTTAAATATTTTGAAGTTGTCATTAATTTCCAAATGCATGTTCCTGGCAGCCCGACAAATTCATTGAACTATTATTCATTTTATGATTATATGGAGTTAGCAGGCTTGGAACATCCATGACCCAAAAATGTACAATTAGACTAAGATGTATGTCATCCTATCATTTAAAAGAAATGTATGAAGTCTAGTTTATCTAAACCTAATCTCAGCCGAGAAGACCAAAGGGATTTATCATTATATTGTTCCTTAATACAAACTGAGGACAATTATTGTTACAAATGTGAATGACATTTTGAGTCGAGGAGTTTTAATACAACAACTTTATGTAATTAATTACCTTATTTTATTCTTGATAGGCATCCATAAATGACTTGATCAGTAAGACTGAAAGGATTCTTGATATCATATTACCATGCTCTTATTTTTAAGACACCTAAATCACATATAAATAGAGAGATGGAACCTGAGAGCTCCTTTATTGGATGCAACAGATTGTGGAAAACAGTGGAGTGAAATGAAGTTCTACTAGCCATTGTGAGGTGAATTTGTTGTGACTTATTGGAAGGTAAGGTAATAATTAGGGACACATTGTAAATCATTTAAAACAGAATAATCAGCTGTTACTTAAAGTTGTTTGAATAGTCTTCTGCCCTTATTATCCTGAGTTAATCATTACAGTATTTCACTCACATGCTTTTACTAAAGAGAACGACTCACAGTTAATAATGGCTAAATTTTACTCAATAATATCAGTTTTGATAATAGATGTTTATCACAATCATTATTAATTAATGCCCATTAGTTGGTAGTTTCCTCTTTATCCGATGGCTTGCTGTAAGTGGAACAGTTTACAGTAATGCCCAACTGAGTAGTCTTTGAATACAATCTATAGTTTAATGTAACAACTGATTAAAGTAGGCCCATATTAACACTGAACGTGAAATTAGTGTATAAGTGTTTGGATACTGAGTGACATTCACAGCTAATTTACTCCATTTCCTAATATATATGAATCTATTTTAAGTTCACTTCACTGAGCAACCTATACTGGTGTGTACACCTATAGCTCCAGCCCTACCTTCTCTTAACTCATTGTGTAATGAATTAGCATGATAAGATCTTTATGCCCCAAAAAGCGCCAGCGTAGATAAAGTTAAAACATAAATTAACCAGGAGCAAATCAAGGCTAAATGGATATGCTGCACTAGGAGAAGGATGAGAAAAGATGGCGATAAAGCAACATAAATTATTTGAAAATCAATCAAGCACTGCATTCAAACTATGTTTAACAACATGGTCAAAGCGCATTGGTTTGTTTATCAGATGATGACTTAATTTGTACATAAATCTGTCTCCAGCTATCCAATTTCCTTGAGTCCAACAGTGTGCTGAGAAGCTCCCAAACAGGCTTTCGCTCGGGCCAAGGCACTGACACCGCCTTGCTGGCAGTCACGGAAGAGGTACGCTGCATCTTGGATTCAGGAGGATCAGTGGCAGTGATCCTCCTGGACCTTAGTGCAGCGTTCAACACTGTCAACCATCAAGTGTTACTTCAGCGACTGTCAGATGCCGGAGTGAGGGGGACAGCGTTGAAATGGCTGGAGTCATTCCTCAGCGAATGGACCTTCCAGGTCTGGGAAGGGGGCGCACGATCGGCATCCACCCACCTCCATTGCATGTACACATTATTTAATGTGTACATGGCCCCCCTGGAGGATGTGGTGGCTCCATTTAACATCAAGATCGTGAGCTATGCCGACGACACCCAGCTGGTGTTCGCCCTCTCACAGGCCACGGATAATTCCCAGTTGCTACATTCCTGCCTATCCAAAGTCCACTCTTGGATGGGGGATTCAGTACTAAAGCTGAATCCCCCAGCAGAATGGCTCAAAAACGGAGATAATGCTGATGGGAATGAAAAATCCCTCACTCCCCTGCTCGGCTTGGCCCAGCTGCCTGGGATCCCCTCCCAAACCCAAGACCGAGATTAAGAGCCTGGGTATTTAGCTGGAGCAAGATCTCTCCTTTAGGACCCAGGCTTCCAAACTAGCTGGTGTCTGCTTTGGCCTTCTCCGATCGGTGCGTAAAGTGCTGCCGCTGATTCCATTTCTATCTCGGAAGCTTTTAATCCAGGGACTGATCATATCCAGATTAGATTTCAATAATGCAATCTACCTGGGTGCCCCTGAGATCACTCTGAACAAACTTCAACAAGTTCAGAATGCGGCGGCACAAATGCTTCATAACATCCCCATGTCACGATCGGCCAAACCAGCATTGAGGGCGCTGCACTGGTTGCCAGTGCGAGAAAGGGTTACATTTAAATCTCTCTGCCTTGCACACAAAATCTTGCAAGGCAAAGGCCCTCCTGCCCTCCAAAAGATGGTGACCCCGTATAAAGCAAGTAGAACTCTACACTCTGATGAACAACATTTAATTGTGGTCCCCAGGGTCAAAAAGGCCCAATCAGGAGGGAGGAGATTCTCCGTAAATGATGCAACCCTTTGGAACTCACTCCCCCTAGGTTTATGCTCGGAGCCATGTCTTTTACGTTTTCGTAAACAACTGAAAACTTTTCTCTTCTGCTAAACTGCTGTGCCTCTTTTCTGTCTTTATTGTTACTCTGTTTGGTGAAGCGCTGGGATGCTCCAGGGTAACCACGCGCTATACAAAACTGTTTAATAATAATAATAATAATAAAGCTGCTCCAATGAGTGCTGGATAATTTTGTAAAACCACAAGGAGGATAAATAGTATCAGCTGGTGGAAGTCTACTAGAAAATTCTGTATATCTAGAACATTTGGAGGACTTTACATTATATTGGAATTTAAATGATTTGAATTTGAAAAAGATGATGAATTACAGTAAAAAAATAATTGGATGTATTAATTTAAAAAATGCCTTTTTGATGAACATGCACAAACCTTTCCAATCAAGTTATGCAAGTCCCTTAGTTTTGACCTTTTAATTTTTGACCAATCCATCCAAGGGTGTTTGGATATGAACTTTGCTCTCCACTACATCACAAAACACCAGCTGCGGTCCGTGCAGGTAATAGCGGTGGGGCGGTGGGGCAAGGTAAGGGGGGATTTCGAGGGACGATGGACAGGGAAAATTAAATAAATAATACATTTTTCCTCTGCAATATCCCTCAAAATCCCCCCTTACCCTGCCCCACCAACCCAATGCTGTTACCTGCACGGACAACAGGTGAAAAACACTGATCCGAGTTATGTCAAACTTAGCAAGAATCTAGATTTAAAGAGAGATGTGCCACTTCCTGCTTTGGTGAGAAACTGTTTAGTAACCCCTGAAACTGGTCCGTTATGGTTAACTGCGTAAACCATAACATACCCTTTCAGTGCATATTTATGACCTAGAATTTCTATACTGATAAATTCCAGAAATTCACAATTTAACATCATTAAGTAACAACACATATTTAAACAAAGTAATGCTAACCGCAGTGATTTAATCTATAATGTCTATGGCAAGGTGATATATAGTATCCACTATGATACCATGGATGTCATTTGTGATGCAATTTGTCACTTCATGTGTGTTGCCATGCACAGGGCATTTGGTTATTAATTAATATGTTAACATTTACCTTTACAAGGAGAGGCAAGTGGTTACATGTAGGCATTATCTTTAGGTTTAAAAATGTATATGTCGTTTATCAACATGCTTGTTTTCCACTTGAAAAATAAATAATGCAGTTAAAAGAATCACACTCTGATTTTTAAAAATAGCATTAACATAACATAGCAGGATGTCTTCATATAAGCATACCATAATATAATTCAACAACATAGCATAACAAACACAACAGCATGTAGCTTACCAAATAGCACAGCATAATTTTACACAAGAGTGTAGCATGACATATAACATAATAACAAAGCACAGAATAGCATAGCATAACGTAACAGGACATGGCAACACATGACTTATTTTGAACAATAATGTGTAACACACAAGATACCTCTTCCTGTGAACATATAGAGAATCGCGGTGCAGAAATGTTAACTGTGCCAGCTGGTGTTGTTGTACTTCTTGATTCCATTAATGTTAATGATACAGCTGATGGCATAGGTTGACATTGCTTTGACATGGAGTATGATTTCTCGTTGATACCTCTAGGAATACTTTTGTCCTCTTCATCATCAGAATCCATTACAAAGACATATTCAGCCAGGAAGATGTCATTATCTTCCATGTCTACAAATGTGTCCAAGGTGGCCTCTTTTTCTTGAGTAAAGATTTCTTTCTTACAGGGATAGTTCAAATCTCTTCCAATTTCTCTGAAGCTTCCACTTTCTAAGGACCAATATTTAGAGGCTATGTTTGACTGAAAAATATAAAATGATAAGTCAGGTTTATAAAATATTCAATATTACATGCTTTCAATAGTTCTAAACAATGTTGACCCACAATGACCCAACAATGTTAAACATTAAGTATTTTTAAATCTAAAATGACTACAGTGATGGATAGAATGTTGCATGGACAATATCTGACTTTGCACGTTAATTCATTAAAATTTCGATGGTAGAGGAAGTGACACCACACATCATATGACCTCTAATGTCATCACAGAAAGTGGTCATATGACCTTTGACCCCAGTGAAATTAAGGAAGAAACTTCATTTAATTGAAAAACAACTTCTAAGCAATACCAAGGATAACAAAATATATTAAAAGTATTTTAATTAGCAACCGTATATTAACATGATATTCCAGGATTGTACTAATGGAATACCATAAGGGCAGCCATCTTGAGCAAAGGATGAAGCTGTCACAGGTTGAAGCATTTCCTGCGGGGAAAAGCAAGATGGCGGATTGAAGACGCCATGGTGCGGTGGCTCTTGCAAGGTCTCCCTAATCCCTCGATGGTTACAGAGAAGAATACCCGCTTAATGACACTCTAAGAGACACTAAGAAAAAGAGAATTATTAAGAACTCTACAACAGAGAAATAGCGGATTCTGAAGAGGAGATTTCGATGGGGAAAAGAAAAAAATTCCTGCTTTTGTTACTTTTCCAGCTGGTTGATGATATTGCTGCTGCTGCTCCTGCGTGCCCGATACGGTTGGAAACGACTAGGCGTCCGACCTCCGGGGGCGTTGCGCAGTGCTAGGAGGGGGTTTGGCTCTAGGCTCGGCTATTCTGGTCTGGTGTTCGTGGCAATCGCAGTGAAGACTCTGGGTGCTGCGGAAAAGCAAAACTGCTTGACTATCAACAGAATGGCGCCAAAAAATATACCTAGGTCCACACGAGCTGGGAGAGGACCCGTGAGACGAAACACGTGTGGGCGGTGTGAGCTGGAAAACCTTGAATGTGTATGAAATAAAGAATTTGAAGCACAACATCTTGTTTGGATCCGTATTTTGGAAATCTACTTTCTGCAAATGAACTTTACACTTACTAAGGAGAAGCAGAACTGTCAATGGAACAATCTGCTCCATTGACTTTAGAACTTGTGAATGACAATAACAACTGTTTGAAATGCTAAACAATTCTGAGAGTGCTTGACTGACCTGTTTTTTCTTGGTTCTTGATATTAGCATTTTTTGCTAGTTTTGACACCCCTGGTGGTGGGTGTTTAACAGGACAACTAGTGCACCTCGCAGAAATATACTTATAAAATTGACATTACACGTAGAAATGTTTAATTGAGAGTTGTACCAACTTAATGTGCGGACGCTTTCTCTCTTAGAGAAACACTACCACCAAATACCTATATATAGTCTAAGACAAGGCAGTCCAAAATGACATACTTTGTAAAACTGGTTTCAACTTTTGCCCAGATAGGCTACCATAATAGTAAAGGTTCCAAAGCTAAAATGTCCTTTAGGTGGGACCTATAAATAATCAGAGGTATCCTGCCATATGTGACTTCCAGTGGCACTCCTGTCCTCTAAAATAAGGGAAATCTTGAATTCTTGGGTTTGCAGTTTCAGATATATTATGTTTGTGTGAGTCTGCAAGAACCAACAAGTGACTGAAAATGACACACCACATTAGACCATCTAGCATCCATGACTATTTCTGACCCCCTACCAATTGCCTTCAGCACTGCAATTCAGGCAGAATTACAACACCCAGAAGTAAGCTCCCCATAGCAAGCAGCACATTATATATGATCCAGACTTAGGGGCCGATTAGGATGGCGGTTTTCCCGCATCCTCTGGGCCGGCGGAAGCCACCACCGGCCCGGAGGATGCGGGAAAACCGCTGCGGAGCCTCGAAAGACCAACCGCCATATTAGGATGGCGGTGGGTCTTGAAATCCGCCCGTAGCCTTTCCTCCGCGGTCGCCTTCCTACCGCGGCGGAAAAGCTTTAACATGGCTGGCGATGTCCATCAGACACCGCCAGCCATATTAGGATGGTGTAAAATGTATGCTTTTCCACAGCGGCTTTTCCGCCGTGGAAAAGCATACGGATCTTCACTTCGGGGGCCCGTTGCGGGCCCCCTGGGTGAAGGGGGGATGGGGGTGTACATGGGGGGTACCTATGGTACCACACTGCATTTGTGTGTACAAAGCAGCAGGCACCACACGGTGCCTGCCGCTTTGTGCACGTAAATGCAGTGCATGCATTTTTAACAATTCGGCGGGTGCAGCTTGAAGCTGCACCCGCCGCAATGTTAAAGATAGAGGATGTGACCGCCACCCTGGCGGTCACATCCTAATCTGCACGGAGGGAATGCTGCAGCCCATGCGGACGTTCCGTCCTACTCTGGGGTCGAGGACGGACTCAAGTCCATCCGCGATCCTAATGACCCCCTAAATAGGGTAATGTTCTATCTTCTTAGGCCTCCACAACATTTTGTCCTGTTTGTTGTCAGAAAGAAACAAGGGCCTCATGCTCACTAACCATAGTGGACATCTGCCATGTATGGCTTTGTGCCCTCTTCCTTCTGTATTTATAATAATCTTGTTTTACACATGCTTACATTTCATCTTTATCGCGTAGTAAGAATATATTTTACTTGTCTACAAATTGAATTAATCCAGTCCCCCTGTTCAGTGAACAGTCCAGATTTGACTATTGTTTCACTGCATTAGTGGTGACAAATATTTTACAATTAAGATGGCCTCAAAAGTATAACTTCATTAATTGTTAATAGTTTCCCATGTATAATGAATGCACATCCAGTTGCTGGTTGTTCCTATATAAAAATAAATGCACATTCAGCTGCATTCCTTTTCAAATAAAAGATTTGGTGTATATCATTAACAGCAAACAAATTGCATTTATTTAATCATATATTTTGCATTTTAATGTTTACTTCTTATGACTATATACCTAACAATATCCTGCTTGGTTGCAACCTCACCAACCACATCTAGGCTTTACCTTACAATCCCACTCATTATTTCTAAGTTACACAGAATGGCTACCTAGGCAGCGGTAGGGTCTGTTACTCTTCCTTTCTAGCCTAGGGCTACTGTACATGACACCAATCTGTCCCCATGTCCCTAAACACACAGCTCTGCTACAAGCAGCTGAAGCAATCACAGGGAGAGACACAACATCACACTATCTTTACCAGACAGATCTCTTCCAATGAAAGAACCTCATGGAGGATGGTGAGCAATGCATGTTATCCACCTAATCTTTGCTTTCTTAAGACACCTACTTAAGATGAGGCTAGATCATGTGCAATATGTACTGGTTTTGTCATCCCATAGTATGCGTGTGGCAGACTCCACCACAATTATGTTTTACAGGAAATAAAACAGCAAAGTAGTGAAAACAAAAGAGGAGCCAGGCAACCACTGTTTTGTTCAAGACTGTAGCAGGACAGTTAAGGCTTGATTCAGAAAGGAACTCCGCACTAATGACAGAGGTCCCACGGTCGTGAGAGAGTCTTCGCAATCGGGGCGGAATCTCCTCATTGAGAATTCTCATTGCGGGGATTCCCCCTGAGAGTGGAAAGTC
This sequence comes from Lissotriton vulgaris, assembly GCF_964263255.1. Lineage (NCBI taxonomy): Eukaryota > Metazoa > Chordata > Amphibia > Caudata > Salamandridae > Lissotriton > Lissotriton vulgaris. The sequence goes on along the minus strand of NC_141694.1, from coordinate 420,494,042 downwards.
CCCATGATTGCAGGGTTTCTCCCATTAGTGTGAAGACCCTTTGTGAATCAGGTCCTTAATGTTTAAACCAATGTAATTAGGTTTTTGTCATGAAAGCAGAGGTTTCAAGTAATGTGCACGGGCTAGTAAAGAGAAATCCAAGAGTCATAATTGTAACCTTTTGAAACCCCTAAAATACATCAATTTTCCTACTGCACCCTAAATGGGGCTTTTTTAGGCAAGGCAATAAATGAAGGGTCTATGTGATTCAATCAATGAATCAATAATCTTTATTTCGGCACGTTAGGCCATAAAAGATGCATAAAACCAAGAATACATTTCACAATTGAGGAAAGAACAGTTTACATGATGTCGGATGGGGTTTGCAGGAATACAATGAAATGCATAGGTTAGTTTAAGAAGGCATGAATAAAACATTTACTTAAAAACAATTGTATATGACCAGTTATTTGATTCCTAGGAGCAATTCATTGTTATACACTCAAAAAAAGATCAGGACAACGTTATCCACTACAAATAAATGTACACAGACCTAGCCGTTTATAAATCCAACCCCAGTTTTTTACGAGTATAACATACTGACAATAGAAATCTGCTTATACAGAAAACAACCAATTGTCTAGAGTCTGTTTTAATGAGCCTATATGCTTCAACATAGGAGCGTACACCCATGGCATTGCACAATGGTCTGATCCATCTTTTTCTGGCTAATAAATATGCAGTGCAAAAAAACAGGATGTGGTTATCATCCTCTTTTAAACTGGATGGACAACATATGCAACTCACACTTTTTGGAGGGCCCCCCCATCAGAGACCAACTGGCTAACATTACATTAGTTTTAAGTATTCCATATCTGAATTTCAGATATAAACTTTTTGCCAGGGGTGGTTGGACCTCATCTAAAAAGTCCTCAAAGTGTGGGGAGTCCTTAAATGCCAAAAAGCTCCTTGTGATGGCTTGTGTGGCTATTTGGGAGATTGTATGTTATATACACCCAGAATTCTGTTTTGACCAGTTTTTTGGAGCTCGGTGTAAGACATTGAGGCTCCTCCCAAAAATGACACAACCCGATTCTACAAAGCCATGTTTGAACGTGTTTCAGCCAAGGGTTCGAATTGTATAGATCCAGACTCTTTAGTTCAAGGAGGCCATCTCTATAGTCTCCAAGTTCTGGTGTGCACCAGAATCTCACCCAGTAAGAAAGTGGGCGTAGAATTGCAAAATGATCTGTAAGTTTTGTACTTAGGTCTAACAATAATGGTAAAAGTGGGGTACATTTAGGTAGTCTTAAAATGCTTCTATAGAAATTATTTTCGCTCTTTGCGAATAAGTTCCCAGCTTTTGAACCCCAAATTTCTGTGCCATATAGGGCTGCGGACTGGGCCTTAAATTTAAACACTTTTAATGCTGGTGATAGGGATTTACTAAGACTCGCCCCATGTTTCTTTAAAATTGGTAAAGAGTTCTGGATTAAAATAGCTTTGCTTTTTTCAATTTGGGTTTTCCATGTATTTTTTGAATCTAAGGAGACTCCCAGATAAGTAAAATTAGACACAAGTTCAAGTTTTTGATTGTTTAAAAAGAAGTTCCCCTTGAATGATTTATGGGGATTCAGGGCCATACATTTAGTTTTTTTCGTGTTAATCTCTAGCCCTTTCTCATTACAGTAAAGTGGGAATCTGCTTAGAAGGGTTTGGAGACCATTGGGGTTTGAAGACCATTGGGCGTCTGTGAGATCAGGATGGTATCATCCGCAAATAAGAGTGCGGGACCCTTATTCCATTCAACCTGGGTGAATCGTTGTTACATTCTTCCAAGTGAGCTGGAATGTCATTAACAAATAATGAAAAAAGCGTGGGAGCCAGCACACACCCTTGGCGGATTCCCCGCTTTATGGATACAGGTTTTGACAGTTCCCCATTTGGTCCCCAACGTACTCTTGTATAATTATTATCGTGGAGTCTTATGATCTGTTGAAGTAGACAGACCGGCAACTCCAAGATAAGCAAACAATGCCATAAACGATCACGTAAAACTAAATCAAACGCTGCCCTAAGGTCAACAAAAGCCACATAAATATGCCCTTTCCTTAAGAAAAAAATACTTCCAACAAAGACAACAAAATCTGAAAACTTGGTCAATCGTACTAATGTTGCTCCTGAACCCAGCCTGGAACTTTGTAAGGAGAGCATTCTCGTCTATCCAAAAATCCATACGTGTTAAAATATGCCTAGCAAATAGCTTTTGTAAAATGTCCATTAAACTGATTGGACGATAGTTAGATGGATCATTCCTATCGCCCTTTTTAAAAATTAAAATAATCTCCGCACCCCTCCAACTATCAGGTAAATCTGCACCATTAACTAGAAAATTGAAAAGCCAATTTATGTAGAGTGCCCAGACTTTAATCTCGTGCTTGTACAAATCGCCTGGTATTTTATCTAGACCTGGTGCTTTGTCATTTTTAACTGAATTGATGGCTAACTCTGTTACCTCTAGAGTAAATTCTAAAATATCGGCGCTGGCTGTGTACCGGGGGTGCTCCATTACATTTACCTCAATGTAATCAGAAATTTCATAAAGGTGGGTAAAATGATTGACCCAGGTCTGTTCATCAATGAACTCGTCCTGGACCAATCTGCCTGAATGATTTCCATTTGCTACTAATCTCCAAAATCCTACATTGTCCTTAGATTTTGCTGCCAATACCATATTATCCCAACATTCCTCATCCCAGTTAGATCTTGCTATCGCCTGGATTCGCTTATAATCCTTCCTTGATATCCTAATTGTTTCGGGATCTTTACTTTTTATTGTGATTCAGATAAAGGTGGCTAACATCCTTTATCACTTTCCTGGGCACTTTGCACATGTGGAGACCATTTGAGCATACAAAGACATATTTTGATGTCTGTAAGGGGGTGGAGGGACTATGAGTTGTGGAGCACATTTTTGGGGGTTTTATTCCATAATTCCTGCTCTAAATCAGACCATTAAAAATATATATACTTTGGCTGGCAATTGAGGTTATTGATGTGATTCCTGTAGCATACTGCATTACATTCTGGTCTCTTTGCCATGTTCTACACTAGCTCAATATTTGACTGACAAGTTAACAATAGCATAAATAATATCCACCACAGATACTGACCAGTAGCCCCCTACTGCCACTGGACCAAAAGAAAAGGTCTTGCAATCTAAATGTCTTCCTCGCCGCCATCGTCAGACAACATGGTCTCAGCATAGTATGCTACTCCAACAACACCCAGCTCATCCTCTCCCTTACTAAGAATCTCACAGACACCAGACTCTGCTTCCAGGAAGGAATGAAGGACGTTGCAGCCTGGATGAACAACAGCTGCCTGAAACGTAACTCAGAGAAGACAGAGGTCCTCATCCTCGGACCCTCCTCCACTGCCTGGGACAACACCTGGTGGCCGTCTGCCCTCGGGAACCCACCCAACCCATCGGATCACGCACACAACCTCGGAATCATCCTAGACTCCTCCCTCACCATGACCCGCCAGATCAACGCCGTCGCCTCCACCTGCTTCAACTCCCTCTGCATCCTCCACAAGACCTTCAAGAGGATCCCCCCGAATGCAGGAAGACCGTCACCCACGCACTCATAACCAGCAGACTGGACTATGGCAACACCAGCTATGCCGGAATCAACAGAGCCCTGCTACACAAGCTCAAAACCTTCCAGAACACCGCAACCAGACTCATCCTCGGAACCCCACGACAGGAACACATGACACAGCACCTAAGAAACCTTCTCTGGCTCCCCGTTGAAAAGAGAGTTACCTTCAAACTACTCACCCATGCCTAAAAATACCTCCACAACATCGGACCGAAATACCTCAACAAGAGAGTCTCCTTCCATGTACCCAGAAGGAACCTCCGCTCTGCCGATCTTACCTTGGCAAAGACTCCACACATCCCCAGACCCAGAGCAGGCACAAGAGCCCTCTCCTACATCACCACAAAGACCTGAAACGAGCTCCCAGTCAACATCAGGCGCTCCCCACCCTGAACGCCTTCAAGTGGAGCATCAAGACCTGGCTTTTCGACTGTTTCAAAGCTGCACCACCCCCCCTGCGCCTTAAGACCCTCACCGGGGAGTAGTGTGCTTTACAAACATCTGATTGATTGATTGATTGATTTACTAATTTCTTTTTTGCAATACATGAAAATATGAAGGGAGCTTAGAAACAAGTTCAATACAGAGAACAAGTGTACTAAATAAACTTTGACATAACTCTTAACAATGATCCATCCAACTCGATAGGCGGTGAGGGCTAGGAGGTGTGCGCACTGGTGTGTAATACCAGTTAGTCGATTAAGTAGTACATCCACACTCAACTTTCAATGGTCCCACCGCCACTGGGCCACTAGTCAGCAAGAATTCATAACCTATCCTTGAAGGAGCGCCTTGGTTCCCAATGTTCACAAATCTATTTTTCAAGTAATGTTCATAGGCAGTCTTTATTGAATTTCAAACTCTGTGGTTTATTTCAAAAACCTTCCAAATTGTCAGATCCACACAATGAATTAACAAATCAATTAGCCAATGTGTTTCATCCCCACTTACACATCATCAGGGCTGTAAATTAAAAGAAAACACAATACATCAATAAACAAATTACTGGTGTTTTATTTTTTCAAAAACAAAAATTCATCAATTTCTTCACAATTATTACATTAACTCAATTCTTAAACAAGAATGCCTGCCTATATCCAATCTTTGAATCCTCCCTGGTTCCAAGGGTATGAGATTCCCTTGCCCCAACATAACTATAATTCTATACTGTGCACCTGGTGCACATGACTGCCTCATGAGAACCTATCATGCTTTCACACCCCATCGTCATACAATTCATTATAACAACAATTGATCAGAACACATTCAAATATGTCTTAAAAACCTTAATACAAATTCAATATAATTGCAGTTAGTCAGAACCCTTCAATTCCATCTCCCAAAGTCAAATATGTTAATGGTCTCCCTTCACTCCCCTCCCAAGCATCAGTAACCAGTACCCTTAGAATTACTGATACTAAAAACATACCTCTAAAATTTGTATTGATAATCTACTCCGACTGTCCTGTTCCATCCATCCCATTAATGGGGAAGTTTTCAAGAAACAATAAACATATATGTCTATGTGTGTGATGGAAATTAACACCCAAGCTGATTATATTTGGGTGAATTGCCCCAACCTAGCTCTCTATCCAGGTGTGCTAAACACAGTAGCAGCACCCCTCCATAATGCAAAAGATATAAATGTAGATGTGCATTCAGGTTTGACTCATATATTGATATCTGATGTCACTACTCATCAGAAATATTTATATATAATCTAGTGGGTGAGTTTTAGCCATGGAACAAGGGCACAAGATGTATTCTTGTCTTAACCACTTTACCTAAATAAACAGGAAAATCAGTACAGTATTCTAAATTTGAGCAGTGCCTACAATACTGACATATCCTTGGGGAGGGTAGTCTCCAGACTTTGCCATCGGAATAATTGCCACTTCAAGTTGTGGTCTAGAAGAGTAGTCGAAAGTATGGAGCCAGGAGAAAGGGTTTTTAAGCCAGTCCTCTCCATTTGGCCAAATATTGTATTCCTGCGCAATCAATTTTTGAACCTATTTCTCTGATCCCTTTTACCATGTTTGGAAATATTTAGAATCAAGCTAACATCTGCTAGTATGTGTGTGTTAAAAAGTGGACGAGATTTCACCTGAAGGAGAGCTGCATTGCTTAGTCATCCAAAGATATATTCCCCATCATGCAATATGGTGATGAATGTACAGACTTTAGAGCAGTGGTCATCAAACTTTTTGATGCCTGGACCTCCTCATCAAAATCTTTTAGGCATAAGGACCCCCTCATGACAAAAATTTCTAGAACCTAGTATTCCTCATCATTAACAACTATAAATGTTCTACAGAGAAACAGTCAATCTGTGGTTGCACCACATTAGTACCAGTTTAACACCCAAATATAGCAATAAGCAACAAAAAAGTAACCGGTACAGTTTTACAAAGGGTCTTCTACAGAGCAGCAACACCTGGTGCTGCTTTTTAGTACAACATCCCTTTTTAGCCCATGAACTGTGTTCCTTGCACTGAGTCACATCTGTAGTGTTATGCCGTCGCCTTGTTATGCTTAAAGGGGTGTTTGGCGGTGGGGGCCGTGGATGGATGGCTGCCCCCACAACTCCTTCAATACACACTCATTGGAAAACGCACATCTCCTCGTGAGAATCAAACTGGATTGCCCTGATAGACCCCACCCCCTCAAAAAAGCATTTGTGATGCCACGCCTTCAGTTCAGGAGGAAATAGGTAGTTTTAAATAGGCGTATTTGTGTGTATTTTTATCTATATATGCTCACATTTTGGGCACGTGGTGCTGTAAGCAAGAACATACCTTGTTTGCTTAATTTGTAGCAATGCATTACATAGTCAATTTTGACACCCTCCCCATTTTACTCTTTCATTAATATTTGTGCTTCTTCCCACTCACTCCCCACCATAAAACCACTGACAATCTTTACCGAGCATAACTAGGGGTTCTGCTTCCTGTGTGCTCCTACCCCGATCTCCAAGCTAAGTCATATGCCGAAGTTTTACAATATTTGTTTTCTTTCTTTTCTGTTAATTTGCTCATTACTTCACCCCATCATTGTTGCTCTTCCAAGGACATGGGTGAAGAGCCTCCCTGTGGCCCTCTAGTTTTCTGACTTTAGATGCAGTTCTCATGACCACAACCCCCACAGAGATATACACAGAATCCTAGCTAGAAGTACATATTTTTTAACTCCGGTAGTGTTCAGCGCTTGTTTGATATGGTGCATACCATCCACCCCGAGATAGTGGATAGCAGTAACGTAATTTCTTAGCTAAGCTGACCACCCAACCCCTTCTTTTGTGTGCTGGCATGTGTTGGGGGGGCATTTTAAAATGCAATTGTTTCAGAAGCCCCCCCCCCCCCCCACAGGATAAGACCCTCACAAGTTGCATTACTTTCCCCTTTTAACAACAAACCATAACATGATTTCAAATGGTAAAGGCAGAGAGGGCACAAGCTGTTCCCTACGCAGGCAATGGGCCACTTTTCCCCCTTTATAAAGAATGCTGTCCGAGTTGTTTCTATTGTATATGCCCGAAGATGCCCTCGCCCCACTGCTGCCCTCCCCAGGATACTCACACCAGGGTTGTGACAAAATCTTTTTTTTCTCTTAAAGAAACAATGCTTAAATAAGCCCACCCCTTCTCTATTTAAATTCTAAGCACTCTGCCTCCCAATATTGTCCCGTTATTTAATTTCTCTTCCGATCGCATTTCTAGTGTTATTTTTATTTTTGTAATCCCTTATCTCACATTCAATACATTGAGCCCTCCCAGCCTCTTGAACGCATTGCACTACAACTCAAAACGTGAAGTGATTTGTTCAGTTGAATGCAACTGCACTCTCCGAGAAATCAATGCCAGGCAGACATCTGGACACACCTTTCTGACAGGGTGCTGCTGGCCTGAAAGAAACAAATGCACACAAGTTAATCTGCAAATCCTTTACATTTGCAGATTATCTCATTCCACACATTTGCATTTCTTTCACAGGCCAGCAACACACTATTAGAAAGGTGTCTTTAGCTGACTAAGATGCCCTGCACAGGAGATTACCGGAATTAACCGTCTGGGAAGTTTTTATTATAAAATGAAGAGGGCGTCCCCCTTCCAATGCCTCCACGGCCCCCTTGGGGGTCGCGCCCCACAGATTGAAGACCACTGCTTTAGAGGGAACATTATTGAGTTAAGTATTGGTTTTCCTACTCTAATGAATGGTTTGATATTGGGTAAATATTATGTTCCCTGTGTCGTTGTCCACTTATCTGACAATAAATTAGCACTTTGAAATTTATATAATAATTGTCACTTGAATTATGCAGCAGCGGAGGACCAAATTATGCAGCAGAGCTTACAAGAAAAGATAAAGCATGCGGTATTATGCAGCACATTTTTGAATAGTATTACTTCTTTATTTTGTAATTTTTACCAACATTAATTCTATCTGGGCAAAGGTTTCACCTCAGTAGAACCAGTCTAACACTCAAACACAGAAACTAGCAACAGAAAGATAACCAGTCACCTTTAGGGAAAGGGCCTTCCACTTTAGGTAACTTTTGATAAATGTGAGCTAAAAACAAATCTTTTTTTTTAAATTGGCAGATTATGCAGAGATAATAGATTATGTAGTAAATGTAGCAAATCCAAAACTATGCGGAAAACACAATGGCTGAACAATCACATAATCCAGTAGCCCTGGGCATAATGGGAAAAATACACGCTAAGGGATTAGCCCTGTACAGGGCTTCAGATTGGTTTTCAAGAATGAATGAATGATTTGTACAGCACAGCAGCTGCCAAACTATGGCACCCGGTACTATGAAAGTAGACCTGCAACCATAATAAAACAGAGCAAAAAGTAAAACAGTATGAAAGAACCATGTTTTAAGCTACTTTTTTAGACACAGATTAGAACAAACCACACAAAGAGAAAGTGGAATATCGGTCCACAGCTTATTTGAGAGAAATGAGAAGGAGCAACCTCCTTTTCTAGTTCTAAGCACCCTAGGGATCATGTGAAGAAACACATGTTTAAGATCTACAAGACTGATTTGGGTAATAATTAATACATTTATCCATCAGATATTTTCTGCCTTTCTTACAACGTTCTATGTGTCAGCTTCAGGCTCTTAAAACAAATCATCTTGTGTACAGGAAGACACAGTAGAAGTATCAGACTAGAGGTGATTGACTGCTTACGAGAGAAGTTGGAAAAGCCTGGATGCTGCTTTTTGTACCACCTGGAGCAGACAAACTAAATAAAGAGGCAGTCCCAGGTTTGGAGCAAGAGCATAGTCCAGACTGGCAGTGATAATCGAGTGATCACTGGCCTTAATGGAGCACGATTTTTGTAAATAAAATCTGCTCAATATAATACACTCTATTGCATGCTTTTAATAATGTGTGTGGAATTACTAATACATAATGCTAGAGTTTGATTTTCTTACTTAAAATAATAAGATTAATGCTAACTGGATGTTATTCTGTCATCCTAACTGCAGTAAATAAACAACGGAGAAAATGTTTTATTCTTTGTGAAAGTATAATGTAGGCTTTAGAAATCATTCTCTGTTTTGCTAAAACAATGTAGGCCTTAGAATTGTTAGAGTTTATGCTTTTCTGTTCTCCTGTCTTTCAGATGTTGCAAGTGCTTCCTTAGAGTACAGATATTTTGCCTACTTTTGAGGGTTGACATGACTGTAACTATTTCTTGATTTTAAATACATTTGTAACCAGGTTTTTTCTTCTTACTCTCTTGGAAGCTATACAATATTTAGACAAAGAGTGTTTAGAAAACAGTAGTAAAGTCACTGTCAGCAGACTGTCACACAATAGTGAATAACCAATAGAGAGGCTTGCTGAAGAGAGAGAATGCAATATATTAACGGAAGAAAGGAAGTAGCGTATTATAAAAAGTTCCTGTGGGAAAGTGTTCCTTGGCTTGTTCACAAGATTGGCGACCTGTCCATGCGAATGTGGTATGCTGAATGCCGTGCTGATTCCGAATTCTCTGGCTGGTGAAACCTGCTAATCTTAAGATATTTTCCAAGAGACTTTGCCCATCATTGGTTGGTGATGCTGCTCTTGCTATTCCCTAACAGTCATGTGGTTAGCTTTTCAGACTAATTGAACGCTGTGCATTCGTTTCTCCGTTACGTAAGTGAACAGTATTATCGTTGATGTTTTCCCTCTCTCTCACTCCTCTATACCTGATGTTCTGATGTCTTCATAAATGAGCTGTTATGATTATTGTGGATCTAATCTGTAGTTTTAAGAACCAAATAATAACATTCTAATTTGTATTTGTGCTTGACCATTCATAATATGAAATAACAAGAAAAAAACCTAAAAGAACAACCAGTGATTGGCTTTATTTCTGAGTTTTTAAAATTATTTGGTCATGGTTATAATGACTAATGTTAGCATATTTCTTCATTGTAGGTCCTCGTGGAGAAATAGCATTCCGTCTTTCATTGTTTAGTCCCTTTTAGCTCTACCAAAGATTCATCGGAGGATCCTCGATATTGCTAATTGAGTTATAATGACTTATGGGCCTGTTATTAAAGTTAAGTTTCCGATTAGTATATAGTGGTTGGTGTGGATAAGTGAGATGACAAAAAAAAAAAACTCTTCTGCTGCATCAGCCTTAAGTGTATTATATAATGTCAGGAGTTTTTCTTAGGGAGCTTTTTGTGAGAAGCAAGTAGCAGTTACAGTCAAAATGAGAACCAAACGAGAGGTCCCCATCAAATTTTACATCTAAATTCTGTGTGGAGTCCGATGGAACAGGCATCTCTCCTAATTTGTTAGGCTCACAGGCTCTATACCATACAGACTGAGATGCTCTGAAAAGCAAAATTCCACATTAGAATTCAGTTTCAAGCAACTATTTCTCATCCAATTGGCGACTCATAAGGGAATCTTTGACAGTTTCTTGCATGCCATCTGCATATTATTGTGTATTGTCGGCATAGGAAACCAACTTATTGCTGAACTTTTGGATGACTGATGTAAGGGGAGCGATATAGGCATTAACCAGCATAAGACTCAGATGGAGCAGATCATGAGTTTCCAGATATGAGAGAGCTGGTAATTTAATATCTTCTCCAGGCTTTTGTAAAGAGCAGGTAGGAATGATAATATTAGGGTCAGCAGTATGTTGCTTTTTTTAGCGGACAAACTTCCTGCGCATGTTTCTAACTTTACACAGTTTATTCAGCAATGCTTTAACCAAACAAGGGTCTATGCATTCACACATTCACAGCTTTTTGACAACAGGAGGGCACTTTCTGTATGTCCATTTATAATCTGAACTTGCTTTGTCCATTCGACCTCCTGTGCTGAAGCTTCTCTCCTCCAGCTGGACAGACACCTATTTCCAGCTCATAAAGGGCTAAAAGTCTGAGTTGGACACCCTGGCCAGCCGCTCGAGGAGTATTTTCTGGCAGCTCTAGTCCTCCAGTTACAGTAACATGCAGAACATTTGGCATCCCACAGCAGCTCATTGTGTGCCGTTTAACAAGCCGCAGAAAGGGAGACTGTTGGACACCTAGCAGGCACGGGTCCAAAAAGCCTCCAGGAGCAGGGCTGTAAGTGAGCTGAGCACCAAGCATTTTTTAAAGTGGGGGGCCTCGAATCGGGTCTCTATCGGACTCTGTTTTGTGCCCTGGCACAGGCAGTCCGTTTTTTCCGGACTGTAGTGACAGAAGGCACATCGCTGTGCACGTGCTCACACTGCTCACTTCTCACTAGTGGAGAAGTTATGGCATGTGGTCAATGCAAGTGAGCATTGTAGGGGAGGGAAATCCTTGAAAAATAGTTTTCTCTCTGGATTTAATTTCTCTTTTTGAAACTCAGAAGCAGCAACATTGTTGTGGTGTCACCAGGGCTTTAAGTAGAAGTTTTTTTAATAGTATATACAATCCATAGTTGCTGTTTATTTGTTTATGCAACTAACAACCATTGACAAAGCCAATAATACTGACTTGTGGTAGTAATAATTTTAATTGTTGTATGATATATCTGCATTGAATGACAGAAACAGCTAAGTCCAAGTCAGGCGGCACACTATGCTAAGCACAGATTTTTAGCTTAGATGCTGTTAAGGCACGCCCTTAATTACATTGGCCACGCCCCTTTGAGAGACCCCCTGGTTTTTTATCCAACTTAAAGCCCTGTCCATGCAGTCATGCAATGGTGATTGCACTCCGCTACATGTGAGTTCTGGCGAGAGGCTGGGAAGTGTTGCCTCTTCCATTGTCCGGCTCCAACTGCCTATCACCTTTTAAAGCACAGAGAAGACTGTGCTCCTTAAGTATTGACCTATGATGTCACTGGCGGTATTGGCCGCCTTGCAATGATTGTGATCAGCTATGCAGGGGTACCTCAGGGGAACAACAATGGCAGGAACTAGAATGCTGGACAACTGGCATCCTGCAGTGGCTCTCGGAGACAGGAGGCATGAATATGGAACAATCCTGCAAAATGCAGGCAAGCCTACCCCATAGCTGGGATATATGCATCTTTTTGAAAAACGGGTGGAGTTGCAGAAAAGTCAAAAGTATTCTTGAAGATAATCGAAATAGGCAGTCCTCCTCTCAACAGCAAGGTGAACTATTGGTTCTTCAAGACAAGCAACCCCACTTCTAAGGTTTTAATTCTCCCAAATCTACAGTCCAGTAGCGCATTCTACAGTGGCTGACCCCTCTCATCGCTTGGCATAGGGAAGAAGGACAATTTGTTGTCTATGCAATCTGGGACTCGCTATTTGGAAATTACTCCCTGGTTATTGTCTTGGAGAACTGTCCCGGGGATTTTTTCTCTTGGCATCTGCCATATGGCGTTTAGGACCTGTGTTGGCATGAACTCAAATGCTTTCAATAATGTTATAGAGGAACCTGGGTTCTTTAAGGGAAATACAATGCCTGCCAACGGTTAGTCAAAATAATAAAGCACACTGACCCAAAGCAGGTTCTAGTTACAATATGACCGAAACAAAAAAAACTTTATACAAATAAAATGTTCATGTCAAAACCTTTTACTTAGAAATATCTCTCAACACGCTAATGTACAAGGGGCATTGAAGTTGTATTCTGTACGATCAAAGCAAACTGCTTTCAAAATGTATAAATGTAAAAAAAACTGAATTAATGTAATGCAGTTAACAAAACTAATACCAGTAATAGAAACGTTTACAATGCACAGACAGCAGATCACCCTGAGTGGCCCAGTTTGTAGCTGGGCCTCTGGTGTTTCTAGATACATTCAAAGTAAAACAATTATTTTCATGGAGGCTGATTTCAAACAGAATTAGCATACACATAGAATATTTACAGTCAGTGATCTGAAACTTGAGTACATGGGAGGGACTTTGTTCGTCTCAAGTCAATCATTTACCAGTGAAAGGGGATATTATGCCAATCTTTCTTTCCAATAGACGGAAATAGCTGCCAAAGACAGGGAGACATCAGGCATGTGCATCCCACAGGTTGTCCCTCCCACTGCATGTCATGACCAGGGAGGGAATTTACCTTCACCAGGTCCCTCCTCTAGACTTAGCTGTTGAAAAACTAAGGGTGCGATATAGTGATGGGTGTCCCCACCATTTATTCTACACCTAAACCCTCAAAGTTCACTGTGTAATCTGATTCTAAAGGCTAGGGCAAGGGGTGTGATCTATTAACTTGGCTCTTTTATGGCTGTCTTTTCCAGGCGCGTCCTTGAGCGCCCTGAGCCAGGGGTCGCAAGTAAAGTCAAAGGATTCGCAAGAGGCAGACCCTGGCAACCCCCAACTGATGTCTTTTGTTCTGACGCTACTGCTTTGCCATGCATTCACAGGGGTCATTGCAAAGGTGCTGTTGGGCTGTTTTCTGACAATCCTGTGAACCTTCATAGGAATGTTGAACGCGGAATGAGAAAAAGTGGGGAATTTAAAAATATATACCTGCCCTACGCATTTGATCATAGAAGCCAGGTGCAAAGTGACACATTTATGACTCAGCAACTCCTGGCAACAGTACAGGATAAGGAACAATGTGCTAATGACACTTGAACATCTGATCAACCCTGGGGTTATCATTGTTAAGGCCACTGGTATTATGCAATACTACGCCTGTGGTGTTGTTCACAAAATTATGGCTTTTCTACACAATCCTTCCTCTGCTGCAAAATTTGTGGTCTTGGATTAAACGGTTCAAAAGCTGCTAATAACAACAGAACGTCGCAAAGGTTGACTGGTCACCTTTCAAGTTCTTATTGCTGTATTTTAGTGTTAAACTGGAATTAATGCGGTGCAGCTTTTGCCAAGACAGTGTTAACATATGTAAATATAATAAAGTAATACTATCACAAAATGTGCCTCAGTACACCACATAATTTGCCTTATCTTATCTTGCCACATCGTTCAATCAACCATGCCGCATCATTTGGTCCTCCCTGGCCACACAAGTACAGGGCCCTCATCATAGATGCTGAACTGAAAGTTACTGGACAATGTGACAAGACTGTGGGGTGCAAAGCTATAAAATGTAATCAGGACACAAAAAGAAAACCTGTTACTTTTCTTCTTTCATTCATTCTATTGAATTATGGCATCCATATATATTCTTGAAGCATAAAGATAAATTGGGCATAATCCCTGGGCTGACAAAAAATCCATAGTTTGAACTTCTGATTCTGGAGGTCTTTCTCGTCATCTTATTAGTACTAATAAAGAAGTCACTGCAGAGACACTCGAATACCTCAGTGGTGGCATAGGTCTTGAGGTCACAGTATAAAAACATGTGTTGTAGACAGGAACAGTGTGAGGATGTTTAGCGCCTAGGTAGCTTGGTTTCTTGCTAACTCGCACAGCTGCTCTGTCTCCACATATTCGGCGTGGATACTGTGCTTTTTTTACTCTGACATGGGAATTTTCAGGCCATTTAGGGACTTTAGCACTGTCACCAGGTGACTACATAGGGCTGAACCTATACACTATTATATGGATGTGCCAGCGCTGTATGTCACAGAAGCACCTTATTGACACCTTTTGTTAATAGAATAGCAAATGCAGCTGCAAGGGAAGTTATTACACATGTGGAAATCAAATGTGTCAGCATCTTAGTGTGTGCCGCTGTTTCCTGGTGCTCGTCATTGGCACTTAATTCCTAACGCCGGAAGCTTTTTATGACGGTCCACCTGACAGGGTGCTGTCTGACTATTTTTAGCAGAGCACATCAGTTTAGTAATTGGATGTATACTTAAAAAAATGAAAATAATAGCAGCGCGTCCATGCCTTTGGCGCTGGCATTTGGCAGCAGCGGTGGAGCAGTGGGAGCTACAGTTGCACCCTAAGACACTTTGCGCCCTGGCACCTGGCTTTTAGAAATACACCATTGCAAGCAGATGTCGTATACATGCGTCGCCCCATTGCTTCACAGCAGTGAAGTGAAGGAAACATAAAAAGATAATAACTTGCGTTTTTATTTTATGTTTCCTTCTGCTGCAGCTTTGCGTTTGGGGCCGGGCTGCTCCGACAACAGATGAGCAGGGGAGGAGTGGTTTAGCAGAAGGTAAATAAAAACATTCTCTAAATGCTTCAGAGGTGTGTATGTGGTGCACATGCACACAGGCAAAGATATCTGTGTGTATTTAAGTGTGTGTTCATATCTGTGCTTGGGTATAAACCGTCAGTGTGCCAGTGCTTTGTACACATTACAGATATGTTTTGACCTTGGCACATTGTTAGTAATTCTTGTTATATTGTAGACATTCATAGCATGAGGGTATAGCGATATCCCACACATAATAGAGGTGTTTCCCTGCAAATGTTTGCAACTTTAGGCATTATGGTCTCTGCCATGGTACATTGCTGGCCTTGATATAATGATGGGAATTTCGAGCATATCATGGCCATGCATTGTAGATTTGGCAAACCTGTCATGCGTTCCGTACATGGGGTATCAATTCACTTGTCTCTCTGCATATGAGTAGGAGGGATGTGGGACACCCCCGCGCCGCACGGCCACCAGCTGCTGCGTGTGCCCCTTGCCTGCCCTCTGCCTCGCTGCTGCCTCGTTTGCCGGTTGCCGGCTGCCTCCGCTGCGGTTGTTTTTGCCTTATTTTGTCTGTAATTTGTGCCTGTATTTTTTTATTTCATTTTGCCTGTGTTTTGGTTTCCTTCCTTGTTGTCCGCCTACCTCGCCGCCCTCCGCCCTCCCGTCCCGCCACCGCCGCTTTTCCCCGCCCCTTTTTCTATTCTGTACCCTCCCCGCTCCCGCCTCCCAGCTGCTCCGCCCACCCGCGCACTTGGCCTTAAATGGCGACCGTGCGACGCAGGTGAGTGTGACCCACTTGTGGGACACCCCCGCGCCGCACGGCCACCAGCTGCTGCGTGTGCCCCTTGCCTGCCCTCTGCCTCGCTGCTGCCTCGTTTGCCGGTTGCCGGCTGCCTCCGCTGCGGTTGTTTTTGCCTTATTTTGTCTGTAATTTGTGCCTGTATTTTTTTTATTTCATTTTGCCTGTGTTTTGGTTTCCTTCCTTGTTGTCCGCCTACCTCGCCGCCCTCCGCCCTCCCTTCCCGCCACCGCCGCTTTTCCCCGCCCCTTTTTCTATTCTGTACCCTCCCCGCTCCCGCCTCCCAGCTGCTCCGCCCACCCGCGCACTTGGCCTTAAATGGCGACCGTGCGACGCAGGTGAGTGTGACCCACTTGTGGGACACCCCCGCGCCGCACGGCCACCAGCTGCTGCGTGTGCCCCTTGCCTGCCCTCTGCCTCGCTGCTGCCTCGTTTGCCGGTTGCCGGCTGCCTCCGCTGCGGTTGTTTTTGCCTTATTTTGTCTGTAATTTGTGCCTGTATTTTTTTATTTCATTTTGCCTGTGTTTTGGTTTCCTTCCTTGTTGTCCGCCTACCTCGCCGCCCTCCGCCCTCCCTTCCCGCCACCGCCGCTTTTCCCCACCCCTTTTTCTATTCTGTACCCTCCCCGCTCCCGCCTCCCAGCTGCTCCGCCCACCCGCGCACTTGGCCTTAAATGGCGACCGTGCGACGCAGGTGAGTGTGACCCACTTGTGGGACACCCCCGCGCCGCACGGCCACCAGCTGCTGCGTGTGCCCCTTGCCTGCCCTCTGCCTCGCTGCTGCCTCGTTTGCAGTTGCCGGCTGCCTCCGCTGCGGTTGTTTTTGCCTTATTTTGTCTGTAATTTGTGCCTGTATTTTTTTATTTCATTTTGCCTGTGTTTTGGTTTCCTTCCTTGTTGTCCGCCTACCTCGCCGCCCTCCGCCCTCCCTTCCCGCCACCGCCGCTTTTCCCCGCCCCTTTTTCTATTCTGTACCCTCCCCGCTCCCGCCTCCCAGCTGATCCGCCCACCCGCGCACTTGGCCTTAAATTGCCACCGTGTGACGCAGGTGAGTGTGACCCACTTGTGGGACACCCCCGCGCCGCACGGCCACCAGCTGCTGCGTGTGCCCCTTGCCTGCCCTCTGCCTCGCTGCTGCCTCGTTTGCCGGTTGCCGGCTGCCTCCGCTGCGGTTGTTTTTGCCTTATTTTGTCTGTAATTTGTGCCTGTATTTTTTTATTTCATTTTGCCTGTGTTTTGGTTTCCTTCCTTGTTGTCCGCCTACCTCGCCGCCCTCCGCCCTCCCTTCCCGCCACCGCCGCTTTTCCCCGCCCCTTTTTCTATTCTGTACCCTCCCCGCTCCCGCCTCCCAGCTGCTCCGCCCACCCGCGCACTTGGCCTTAAATGGCGACCGTGCGACGCAGGTGAGTGTGACCCACTTGTGGGACACCCCCGCGCCGCACGGCCACCAGCTGCTGCGTGTGCCCCTTGCCTGCCCTCTGCCTCGCTGCTGCCTCGTTTGCCGGTTGCCGGCTGCCTCCGCTGCGGTTGTTTTTGCCTTATTTTGTCTGTAATTTGTGCCTGTTTTTTTTTAATTTCATTTTGCCTGTGTTTTGGTTTCCTTCCTTGTTGTCCGCCTACCTCGCCGCCCTCCGTCCTCCCTTCCCGCCACCGCCGCTTTTCCCCGCCCCTTTTTCTATTCTGTACATTCCCTGCTCCCGCCTCCCAGCTGCTCCGCCCACCCGCGCACTTCGCCTTAAATGGCGACCGTGTGAACGCGCAGCGGTCACGCGCAGCGGTCACGCGCAGCAGGCGCGCCGATTGTGCGCCGAAGGCGCGCCAAAGGTAAGCCCGTCTACGCCCGTCCGCGCCTGGACCGCGCCCAGTGCCAGGACCCCTGGCCCACGAGGACCCCGACCGACCCGCCTGACGTACTCCGCCGCCACCCTCACCGCTCTCAACACCGGCCGACTCCCAGAATGCCATCAAGCCACTCCACGACGTACCCACGGACCTTTCAGCTGCCACGCCTGCAAGTTCACCTGCATCCGGACCAGCCTCGCACCAGCACCCGCCAAGTCGAACACCAGCAGCACCCACCTCAAGTGCATCCTGCTCAACACCCGCTCCGTACACAGACACGCCATCGAACTCTGGAACCTTCTAGACGCCACAGCCCCTGACGTTGCCTTCCTCACAGAGACCTGGATGAACGCCTCTTCAGCTCCCGACATCGCCATCGCTATCCCAGAGGGCTACAAGATCGTCCGGAGGGACCGAAACGCCAACCAGATGGGAGGAGGCATCGCCATCATCCACAGGAGCACCATCCGTCTCACGACCAGCACCGACAACACCCTGACCAGCGCCGAACACCTGCATTTCCAGATCCACACCAACCCGAACACCACCCTCAGAGGCACCCTGATCTACCGACCCCCTGGACCACGCACGCAATTCAGCGAGGACATCGCCGACTTCGTCAGCCCGCATGCCCTCCCCTCCGCTGACTACATCCTCCTGGGAGACCTCAACTTCCATCTGGAGAACAACAACGACCGCAACACCAGCACCCTGCTCGACAACCTCGCCAACCTGGGACTCAAGCAACTGGTGTCCACCCCCACCCACCTCGCCGGACACACACTCGACGCAGTCTTCTCTTCCAGCACAGACATCGACTTCAGCCACGCCACAGAGCTTCAATGGACGGACCACAGCTGCGTCCACTTCACCTTCAAGAGAACGACGACCCACCAACACCAGCAACAGGCCGCCCGCAGAAGCTGGAACAAGATCACAGCAGACCAGCTCGCCACCTCCCTGAGCCAGCACCCTCCTGCCAGCTCAGCGAACCCCAGCCAGGCCGCCGACAACCTCACGAAGTGGATCAGCAACTGCGCGGACGAACTCGCCCCACTGAGGACCCCGCCTAGCAGACCCGGCAGCAAGAAGGCCCCATGGTTCACCGACGAACTCAAGAGCTCCAAGAAGAACTGCCGAGCCCTCGAGAAAGTCTGGAGAAGGGAACCGACACCGGACAACAGGACCTCCTTCAAACTTGCCACCCGGAAACACCACCAGCTGATCCGCGCCGCCAAGAAAACAGCATTCAAGGACCGGTTGGACAACAACGCACACAACTGCAAGGAACTCTTCAACATCGTGAAAGAGCTTTCCAACCCCAGCGCAGGAAACAACGACATCACCCCATCGCAAGACCTCTGCAACTCCCTCGCTTCATACTTCCACAACAAGATCGCGGACATACACAACAGCTTCAACAACCAACCAACGCAAACCATGACCGAACAGCCACCCCCCACCACCACCCTCCACGCCTGGACCCTGATCAGCACCGAAGACACCATCCGCACGATGAACTCCATCCACTCCGGATCACCGACCAACCCCTGCCCTCACCACGTCTTCAACAAGGCCGACGCTGTCATCGCACCCCACCTGCGAGACATCATCAACACATCCTTCGACACCACCATCTTCCCTGAGAGCTGGAAACACGCCGAACTCAGCGCTCTACTCAAGAAACCAACAGCGGACCCCACCGACCTCAAGAATTACCGCCCCATCTCGCTCCTCCCGTTTCCAGCCAAAGTCATCGAGAAGACCGTCAACAAGCAGATGGCCGCCTTCCTCGAGACGAACGGATCCCTCGACCCCTCACAGTCCGGCTTCCGAGCCAACCACAGCACCGAGACCGCCCTCATCGCCGCCACCGATGACATCCGAGCCCTGATGGACAATGGAGAAACAGCGGCCCTCATCCTCCTAGACCTCTCCGCGGCATTCGACACGGTCTGCCACCGCACCCTAGTACGGCGCCTCAGCAACATCGGAATCCAGGACAAGGCGCTGGAATGGATCATCTCCTTCCTCGACGGAAGAACACAGAGAGTCCGCCTACCACCGTACAAGTCAGAGGCCTCCGAAGTCATCTGCGGCGTCCCCCAAGGATCATCTCTGAGCCCCACCCTCTTCAACGTCTACATGAGCCCCCTCGCGGCCATCGTACGCAAACACAACCTCAGCATAATCTCCTACGCCGACGACACCCAGCTGATCCTCTCCCTGACCAACGACCCCGCCGCCGCCAGAGCCAACCTGCACGAAGGGATGAAAGAGGTAGCCGAGTGGATGACGACCAGCCGCCTGAAACTGAACTCGGACAAGACGGAGGTCCTCATCCTGGGCTCCTCACCCTCCGCCTGGGACGACTCCTGGTGGCCTCCCGCCCTGGGCACCGCACCCAAACCGACAGACCATGCACGCTACCTGGGCTTCATCCTGGACTCCTCCCTCTCCATGACCAGGCAAGTCAACAACGTCTCCTCGGCGTGCTTCAACATCCTACGCATGCTACGGAAGATCTTCTGGTGGATCCCCACCGAGACCAGGAAGACCGTCACCCAGGCCCTCGTCACCAGCCGACTGGACTACGGCAACGCCCTCTACGCCGGTACCACCGCCAAGCTCCAGAAGAGACTCCAGCGGATCCAGAACGCCTCAGCCAGACTCATCCTCGACATCCCACGAACCAGCCACATCTCCGGACATCTGAGAGACCTTCACTGGCTCCCCGTCAACAAAAGAATCACCTTCCGCCTCCTCACCCACGCACACAAAGCCCTACACGACCAAGGCCCGAGCTACCTCAACAGCCGAGTCAACTTCTACGCTCCCAAACGCCACCTCCGATCAGCCAACCACGCCCTCGCCGCCGTCCCCCGCATCCGAAGAGCGACTACAGGAGGAAGGTCCTTCTCCTACCTGGCCGCCAAGACCTGGAACTCCCTCCCGACCGACCTGCGCCTGACCCAAGACCACCTCTCCTTCAGGAAGAAGCTGAAGACCTGGCTGTTCGAGCAGTAGCGGCACCCCCCCCCCCCCCCCCCCCCCCAGCGCTTTGAGACCCTACGGGTATGTAGCGCGCTTTATAAGTGTCACTGATTGATTGATTGAGGGATGTAAGACACTATTGCCAATCGAACTTGGGCTCATGGTACTGAGGTGACACGGTTTCTCAGTCCCTACATACTGATGTTCTATGGTCCCAGGCATAGTTCTGTTGCTGAGCAGAATCCCTGTAACGTGGCATCAACAATGTTTGGTCAGGTAATTATTTGCGGGAAGCCTGAGAAGTGCTTTTTCAAAATACCCTCGCACCATTCTGTGGAGCTGTCTGTGGTGTTTGGACCTTATCCTCCACAGGTTTTAGGGATCACCTAATTCTGTTAGTTTTTCAGGCTTGAATATTAAAAGGTTTATACCCTCTTTGTGCTACCTTTTTGAATCTTTTGCTTACAGATCATGGTCATTGCCATTGCGGCTAATTGCTGCCCGGATGTTACTCAACACTTGCTCCAGCATTACATCTCTAATGCAGGGGCTCTTGTAGTTTTAATGATTGAGGGAAATGCTGCGTACTGCTTCAAAGTTGTTTTACTCTTGAGTAACATTTTGGCTTTCGATGCTAATGATAATATGTTTCATACTTATACCAAACGTTTATCTCCCTTACGCACTTCTTGAAATTTCACTTATCGTCTGGGAAAACCAGACTTGGTTTGATGATGCCTTGCCCAATGTCCCTGGCATTGTTTGTATGGACCCCTTAAGTATTGACGGGGCCACTTGGCCTACTCTTGCATGCTTTATACCTTTTCCCAAATTTGACGGTTCTAAATTTGGCTGAAACATGTGATTGTTTCAAGTGTCTACATAAAAGAACTACTTGATTATACAGTTTGTTTCCCATGCATTCCTAGCTGGCCCTGCTATGGCTGGTGCACCTGTGCAGACACAACAGGAAGTAGGACTTGTAATTAGTCCAGTCATTGTACATTTGGATATGGGCAAATGGCCACTTAATCGTTAGTGCATTCCTTTTTGGATTACCCACAAAATTGACCAACTTTATGCTGTGTTCTCCATATTTCGCAATAGTTTAGGAACTAGACCTTTAGTTTTCACTTTAGTAAAACCAGCTTCTTATAAAGATGCTCGCCATGCCCATGGTTTTCCAAAGAAAACATGGGATAAATCAAAATCACTACAACAGAAATGTAGATCTAGTATTGGTTCGCTGCCCTCGGAGTTCTCTGAACGGCATTATGATTTTCGCGACCACTCTAAGATTAAAACACCTGATAGATATCAGATCCCTGATCCCCATTCTCCTCTTCCTTTCAGGACTTGTCTGACCAACAGTATGAAAGAGGAGGGCGATCTGATCACAGATGAGGAGAATATGTACAGCCTAAACCGTACATACAATGCTCTTTTAATGTGAAGATAAAGAAGGAGGAACAACTGCCTCAGTATAAGCCCCTTTTTCAGAAAAAGAAAGTTGTAGCCTTATTAGCTAAATATACCCATACTGTGAAAACCTTCTCCTGGGCAGTGACTCTCCTGGACAGCATGACAGAGGTCATCATAGTGTACAAAACACTCTGCCAGCTTCTGGTAGCGAGAGCAACTGACAACTATGTCACGGTAGAGACTACGGACGAGTGCGTTGCACCCGCTTGCACTCAGCCAGACTCTCCCTCTTGGATATTGAAATTGAAGGTGGGGTTAAATGCACCATTAAAGCTGCCTTTTGGGCTAATTTGACTTCTTCATACAATATTCTTTTGGCAGACGTTGATTGGCCTTCTCCTCTTATTCATTGTTCTTAGCCAAGGTGAGGATGCTATCCTCCCTTCATTTTCTCATCTAGTTCCAGCTGTAGTTAAACAGGAATATGCTTCTGAGTGGGCCCTTGTATTTGCCCCCGCTTTATATCGCAGCCAAGATGGGTGGGATAATGATTCTCTCTTTCATGTTATTCCTCTATGTTACACTTCGCAGCCTTAGCCGCAGTATCCAAGTAAACGTGATGCCAAAGCGGCCATTGAAAGACATTTTTACTCAATTAGAGTACCATGGTGAAAATGAACCCTGTGTATCCTCTTTTTCCGCTTTCTACTCCTGATCACTTTTATCGTATTGGATTATTGACATTTGAATAGTAATACTCGTACTTTTGCTGTCCAGATTACACATGGTAAAGCACTGATTAATTGCAATGTTAGTGTGAAATTTAAAGCCACAGTTGATATTTGCAATGTTTTTTTGTCACAATCTGGCTCCTGAGCTGTGATTGGTCTGCGTTTACCGCTCTTGGATTCCTGCTGCGATATATGCACTTTTGCCTTTGGGATACCCTGGTGTCTTAGCAGCTCGGATTGTGTTGATCCTACATGGGATTGACCCTTGACACTTTGATCTATGTCGATGGCATTTACTTAACAGATGATGAATTAAATACACTTTTGGCAAGAGTAAATCACATAATTTTGCGATTTCCTGAACTTGGTTATAAGTTATTAATTCTAAATCTCACATTGCTTTTCTCTGTGTTCTTTTCCTTGGTTATGAGTTAACCGGTGAGGGTAAGAGCCTGGCCCCTTACTTCTCAGAAAGAAGTGCTATGTTGCAACCTCCTAACCTTCATAAGAAATGATAATCTTTGCTAGGATTTTTGAATTTCAGGAGAATTATATTGCAGACTATGCTCAATTTATTGTGTAACTCTATTCTTTGTTACATCCACACTTTTTGCCATTCTGCTGGATGCCTGAATACAGTGAGATTCTCTGATAATTTTGGTCTGATTTGCTTTATACAAGACATTTACATACACGTCTTAATACAATGAATTTGGTTATCCAGATTTTGCAAGGTACAATTAGATTAACCTATGTTACATTTAATGAAGTTGAAGATATACCTAGAGTAACTAATTCAAAATCACTTAATCCCCAATGGTTACAATGGGCTACCTCCTTAACAGCAATTGATGTCAACTTTATTTTTGACCCTTCTTTCCGGACGCAAGAGTTGTTGCTAATGAGCACGTATATCCTGTACCCTCTACAATTCTTCCACTTGATGAATACAAGTGTATTACCTACACCAATGGTTTAACAAAACTGGCTTTAGGTTCAAAACAGCAATACTCTGCAGAATGCACCATAGTTTCTGGCACTATGTCAGATGGTGCTTTTCAACTGATTACTACACACACTCGGTCTCCAGGAGACTTTACTGCACAGCTAGCTGAACTGAGAACTTTGCTTCTTGCACTTTAGCATACGAAATCCCGAGTTCTCCATAGTTACAGTGTGTGATTTGTTTTACTGTGTACAATCATTTAATGCTAAATTAAATTTTTGATGACAAAATGACTTTAAGGAGTCAAAAGGTAGCACATCAAGCATAAAATTATTTGGGGTAAACTAACAGATTTTAAAGATCAATTGCCAAACGCTGATGTAATTAATACATTGTGTCATCAACATGTGGGAGCACATGCAATGGAGAATTCCATGGCTGATGAGGCAACCAAATCTGCAGTAGCCATGTGTAAAATGGCACATTCACAAATGTGTATTAATAATGACATCTTGACTGCCGCCAGTGTTTTTCAAGCTGGTACAATTTTACTGAAAGGTTTTCCTTCTGATTATTGTTATAGCCTGAATGAACATCAAGTTCCTTTTGTAACTATACCAGGGGTTGGAAATCACATAATATCTAACCTTGACCGCAGACATTCTTTGATAGTTGCAGCTCATGAAGGAGTCACTTCAGCACATGCAGTGGTGACTGCCACAATTTAACTGCATTGGTAGCAGGGTTTGTACCTGCAAACTAGGAAATGTGCCTTATGTTGTGACATTTGTCAACAATTCAAAAGTTCCACTGTGTCTAGGCCATCACAGACACATTTGTTTATTTCTAATCAGCATTTTGGTTGTGTTTATTCAGACCATTGCAGTCCTTTAATTTCCTACACAACACAAGACTGCAGTTGTTGTTTATGAGTATGTCCGCTTTGTCATATAGGTATGCACAGTGATGTAACACAGAGAGAGAGATGATCACAGCTGTATGTGAGATGTAGAACGTCCATCTGTGTATGCAAAGGTATAGTGTTCGCTACTAATCCCAGAGATCTTTGTTGTATAATAAGTTTGCTTCCCGTGCTATGTAAGGGGTCATTATTGGCACATTTCGAGCATACATGTCATGATACGGTCATAGCTAGGCATGCAAGGCGGAATCATTTGTTGTGTGGCCGAGATACATGTTGTCCTATGTTTTGGTTTGTTGCTTTTGATGGCATAAAGTGTTTGAGGGCCTAAAAAGATGTTCGAGGTAGAAACTTCCCATTTCGAAATACTTGCATTTTCCTTTGCACCAGCTCACACTTTACGAGATCTCCAAGCAGTACTGGTGTCCAATTATAATCCACTGAAATTTGGTCAGGGTACAATGAGCAGAGGGCGGGGAAATCCAGTAGCAAATCCAGAATGTCCATTGCTTAATTTACTAGTTTCGTTTTGTGGTTACCATTTTTGTTGCTGCTCAGAATTGCTAAAATTAATCTCAGTCTTTTCAAAATTTTCAAATATTGGGAAATTCCTTCTGGATGATAAAGATGATCTCATAAATGTATTTTACTACCCGGTTAAGTTGTGTATGATTTCTTCTTGAAAGCAATAAGCAAGAGCGCAAAGATGCCGATATTTCTCCACACCAGATATAATCAATGGAATCTGAGCTATGAATAAGAACCTACTGTGTCTCAACTTGTAGTTTTATAGCAAGATAAGGAGTGCTTTTGAAGCCTGACATGGCAGAGGAGTCACGGGGTAAGACACAACAATAACCTTGGTCCATTTCTTTGAGTGTTGAAGCTGCTACATTGACACATAGTTGTCAGTGGAATCTTCGGAGTCATCTATCAAAAAATAGAAATTGATAGGGTATGTATGTTAGTTTCACAATCTCTGTGGTCTCTAATTTAAATAGAGGTTGGATTAGAAAGTTTGTGTTTAGGCTTATTGACCTAGAAAAGTCTAATGCGTTATTTGGAGTTTGGTGAAGCAGGAAGACTGCTGCAAAAACTTTGTGGTTCCCCTTCTTAAACTAAAGTTATGGGAAGTGCTGCATTTCTAACAGTGGAGCACCGACTGATTCTGCTATCAGAAACCTCTGATCTGACGGCTAGTATGTCAGAGGACATTAGATCAGAGTGAGTGTTGTCCCAACCTACTTAAAACACAGTGATTATCACAGGGTATCTGAGCCCAGGCCGGCATGTGAGACAAGACAATCCCATACAGGGTAATTGCTCAATGGTACCATGTACATGAATAAAACTCACTGTGCAATGGGATCATAGACTTTTTTCCACAAATAAATTGTTGATGAACATGAAATGTTGGACAGACTAAACATGATTCCCACTAGGCAAGGCTTCATTGTCTTCCCAGTAGTTGCCACAGCAACCTCTTTACTGAACGTGGAAAGATCCTCAGCTGCTTGATGGGGATTATTAAATACGATACATGGTCTTCCACTGAGAAGTAAGAGGCAATGGCCTTCGCTAACCTGGAGGCCTGGCAGACTATCTACCATACTTTAAATGACCCTCTTAGTCATTTCCGGAAATATCTTGTTAATAGCAACGCACTGGCATAACTAGTATTCTGAATAGCATTGCCCATTTTATCATTCAATTTGCTATTGGTGTATCACATATGTCTGACTTGTTCCCAAGAACATTATTGTAAACATAATAAGTAGATTGGAGTGCCAGTTGATATTGTACAAGAGAAATCAGAATGTGTTTGGTAGATAGGTATGCTAAAAGAATTGGGGTTTAATTTTTGGATTATACAATATATGCTTCCATTACACAATTGAATATATATTTACTATGCACCTCAGACATTAAATTCTGGGAATAGAACAACAGATTGGAGTGCCAGGTGATATACTACAGAACACAGAATATGGTTGCTTCATAGGCATATAAGCAAGTAACTGGGATTGAGGTTTAATTTCCAGATTATACATTATATGTTTCCAGTACACAATTACACATATATATTTACAGTGCAAGGCACTAGGAAATTAAGTGAGTGACTTGTAATAATAGAAATGTTAGTCACGTTTAAAGGTAGAGGTTAGAACCAAGGGCAGAATGAATAACATTTAGGAACAGTGATTTCCAAATTGTGATTCTTACAAAACTGCAATTAGGAAATCTCAATCCCTAATATAAAATACCTTTAAACATTGAAGTAGTGATTCCTAGTGGATCACAAATTGAACTACCTGGTAAATACTAATGAGTAAGGTACCTATACACAGTCACTTCGTGACTGCACTTCACAAATGGCTGAACTTAGAGCTCTAATACTGGCACTAGAGAATACAGATCCCAGATTCCCCACCTGGATTCCCCTGATACTGTGTGATTCATATTATTGTTTCCAGACTTATATTGAGTATTTACACTAATGGAGCCAGAGAGGATTCAGTGATTCAAAAGGGTACACAATCAAGCACAAGATGCTTCAGGAATAGGTGGCTAAGCTTAAAGAGTGCTTGCCACAGACTCATGTAATACATTCCTAAAATCACAAATGTGGTGGCATACACTTTAAAGGGAATTCCATGGCTGATGAAGTCACAAAAGCAACAGTGCACACTGCTGCAGTAGCGGCAATAACTTGTTCATGTTTGAGACTAGACATAGACATAATGGTGGCTGCCAACGCTGCACGCAATGACACCCATCTGCTGAAATGCTTTCCACTCAAGTATACCTACAATTTAGATGCACAAAATGTACTGTTTGCTCACATTCCTGGAATGGGGAGAAAGTTTTGCCAAATTCAAACTGCAGGATAGCTTTAAATGAAGCTGCACACGTGGGACTAGTCTTTCGAAATGCTATGATTTAACTACTTGAGTAACGCTAATGGTGGCCAGATCTCTATAAACAGACCACGGACTTTGTACTTAAATGAGACATCTGCCAGCAGATGAAGGGATTGATTGTAGCACACCCACCACAGACACCTCTCCTCATTTCAAATAAGCAACTCACATGCTTTTATTTGGATCACCGCTGCCTCCTAATGTCAGATGGGGCTTAAAAGTACATCTTGGTGGCAGTGGAATCCTGCTCTCGATTCCCATGGGTCTGGCCACAGCGGTTGACTGATTCCCAAACTGTTATAAAAGATCTGCTGGTCTTTATCAGAACATACGCAGTTGATAGCAGTTGACACATTCCATTTTACGACCCCTACAGAGATCATGAATAGCTACAATGTAATAGTGAAAACCATAAGTAACGAACTAACTAAGCCCAGCAAACAAAATAATACATCAAGAAAAGGATGGTTTAACACGAACTGCACAAAAGCCTATTCTGACCTAAAGAAAGCCCTAGCAAAAAAAAGAAATAAACAGAGAAGAGGTAATCAAACTAAGGAAGTCTTATACGCAGACAATCAAACAAAGAAAAAAGGAGTTACAAGCAAACCTCTGGACCCAACTGCTAAACAGCAGCACTCTAAAAGACAGCGCAGCCTTTTGGAAAATAGTTACGAGCCCTTTCTTAACAGAAAACAACGATGGTCCTTCTTTGGACGTCGCCATAAATGCGGAGAACTGGGTGCAACATTTCTCAGGGGTCTTTGGAGAGGTCAAACCCGGAGATTTAACTTCTCCGGTCCCTCTCTCACCGGTGAAATATCCAATAGAAACACAGTTCACTATCAATGAAACAGCGAAAGCCATAAAGACTGCAAAAACTGGCAAAGCACCAGGACCAGACTCTGTTCCCATGGACCTCTACACATTTCTACCAGATCTTTGGTCTCCCCTTCTAACCAAAGTACTAAACGCAGCAAAGGACACCGATCTTCCTGACTCTTGGTCAACATCGATCTTGGTCCCCATCTTTAAGAAGGGCAACAGAGATAGTCCCTCCTGTTACCGCCCCATTTCCCTCCTGGACTCGGTCGGAAAGATGGCAGGGAGGATACTGCTTGACCGACTCCAGGAGTGGTCAAAAGAACACGGGGCACTCTCAGACCTACAATATGGGTTCAGGGCAGGTCTGAGTACTGTGTATCAAGTTCTAAACCTAACACTACTGGCCAGCAAATACGTAATAGCAAAAAAATCCTGCCTACACATGGTTTACGTCGACCTCACAGCAGCGTTCGACTGCGTGGAACATTCAAAACTCTGGTCAATAATGCTGCAAATGGGGATCGAATCACCAATAGTCGACTTTCTGCGTGAATTATACTCTGGAGCCACGGGAAAGGTACGATTCGGGACAGCAGGTCAACTAACAAACAGCTTTCCAATACAGAAGGGGGTCAGACAAGGGTGCGTGCTGGCCCCTTTCTTATTCACGCTCTACACTAACGGACTTGAAGCCGCAATGTTACAGGGTGTAAAAGATCTCCCAGAAGCTGGCCGTCGGCAGATTCCAGCATTACTATATGCCGACGATGCGGTAATTCTTGCACGAACTCCGGTCCAGCTTCAGCGGGCTCTAAACAACTACTGCACCTTCATGACCAGTCTAAATTTAAAAGTCAACATAAAGAAAACCTATGTGATGCATGCTGGCACCAAGGGGAAAAAAGTGAAGAAAATCTATGTGGCCAACCTGCCCCTTGAAAGAACTAAAACGTACCCCTATCTTGGCATCACCATTGATGAGGCGTTTAACTGGAAAGAAGCAACTACTTCTCGAAAGTTATCTCTGATAAGAACAGTTGGCGCTTTAAAAGCATTTTCTCTTCATTTGGGAAAAACACCTCCGACTGAGATGATAAAGATATATAACGCAAAATGCATCAGCACAGCCACCTTTGGAGCAGGAGTCTGGGGAATAACAAACGTTGAACAACTACAGAAAGTCGAAACTCCTTTTTAAAATTCCTACTGGCTGTTCCAAAGAGCACAACCACATTTGGATGTCATCTAGAACTCGGGGTGGACCATATCTCTGATATCATTAAGATCCAGCCTATCATGTTATGGCGCAGAATATGGGCAACGGACGAGTGCCAGCTCACAAGAGTAATAATTCAGGACTGCATGAAATTAGAGAACATGATAAAGATAAGATGGCTGGGTTATGTAAAATCTTTCCTCTCAGATATTGGTTTCCCTCGATTTTTTGAAGAACCACTGTCAGTAACAGACATAACAAAAAAAGAACTAAAAACTCTCTGTCAGTCGCATCTATCCCAACTACGGATGCTGAACGAAATAGGAAAGCCATCAGTTCAACATTGCCTATTAATACAGTTGGTTCCAACCATCCAACCGTATCTGCAGTATGATCTGTCACAATTTGAAAAACTTCTTCTCACTCGTTTCAGGTTCAACCTTTATCATTATATGGTTTTATTTCCCATCCAGAACGTTTGGACACATAATATCTCAGAGTGTCCCTGTGACCTAACATCCCCACAGTCTAAAATTCATGTCCTTTTCTTTTGCAAATTTTACACGCCACTACGCAGGAGGTGGATATTACCACTACTAAAAGTAATGAAAATTCGTAGATGCCGCCCTGCCTATCTGGCGTTGCGATTTCTGGAAAATAATTTAATGACAAAATCTGTGGCACAGTATCTAAAATTATGTCTCAGGCACCGCACAAACTTATAAAATAATAATAAGCTTCCTGTCTAAAACGGATTTTTAGCAAAATGTTTTTATAAGAATTATTTTAGTATAGAACGAATTTAGTGTTTTTAAATATTTATTGTGTTTTTCTGTACTTTTATGGCTTTCACAAATGGAAACCGAATAAAGATGATTTGATTTGGTTTGATTTGAACTACTTGAGTAACGCTAATGGTGGCCAGATCTCTATAAACAGACCACGGACTTTGTCCTTAAATGGGACATCTGCCAGCAGATGAAGGGATTGATTGTAGCACACCCACCACAGACACCTCTCCTCATTTCAAATAAGCAACTCACATGCTTTTATTTGGATCACCGTTGCCTCCTAGTGTCAGATGGGGCTTAAAAGTACATCTTGGTGGCAGTGGAATCCTGCTCTCGATTCTCCTGGGTCTGGCCACAGCGGTTGACTGATTCCCAAACTGTTATAAAAGATCTGCTGGTCTTTATCAGAACATACGCAGTTGATAGCAGTTGACACATTCCATTTTGTCCGCAGTCTGGCGTTTGCCTCGAGGGCTTTCAAATATGCAATGGGAAATTTGGGAATGACCCTGCAGTATTCCTCCCTGTACCATCCTGAGGGAAATTCAGTCATGAAGACATAAAAACAGAACCCAAAGTAGTCTTTAATAGCAAAGATATTAGGATCAGGTTTCAGTTGTGTTCATCACCTGTTTGGTTCCAGAGAGTATGGAACAATATGCCTAGAAAATCCCTAGAAAATGGTCTCCCTGGTTGGGGTAAAAATGTGCGTGCCAGATCTAGACATTTCCAGCACAGTGGCAGTTGAATCACCATTTGATATAAACAAACACTTGGCTGTTTTACAGGAAGAGAATGGTTTCTCAGATGAACAAAGCAACGTCAAAGTAAAACACACCACCACTGGCAAAGTGAAGGTAGTGAAGGTCTGGTCAGGGAGAAAATAATAGACAAAAAAGAATGTGGGTCATCCTGCATCCTATGCCTGTACCTGGCCTGGCCATTGAAAGTACCAGAACTCTACTCTTTCTGTCTCTTGCTGCCTGCAGAAACAAGAGATGTGTCTGCATTGATTTGTTCAAGCCACACTACGTTGCCGATTCAAAACAGTAGGCCACATGAGCTCCTGGGTAGTTGCCTGTCTCCTTTCACCATCATACAAGACATTCCAATGGAAGTTTTCATCACTGATGAAGCCTCCTCTAACCAGCGGGGATAGAAGTAACTAACAATGAAGTATCATCCTAACAAACAATGTACATGAGAGACCATAGGAAATAAGAAGCTGCTTATATTTGGCGCCTCACCTGCAGAAAAATGAAGAAAAGTATAGATAAAACAGTTTTTAACTTTCATAATGTTGGAATATTCTTGTACCATCTTATTCTAGCTCTTCGGCTAAACCTCCGACCCACCTCCCCCTCACTCAGCGCCTTGAGACACTCATGGGTGAGTAATTGTGCGTTATAAGATTACTGATTGATTAACTGATTGATAGTAGAAATGTCATTTCGAAATCAACTAACTAAATTCTCCCTATATGTCAGTGTCTTATGTTTCACCTCAGTAGGAACTGTAGTTAATTCAACTCTTGTGGGCACGTATCCCATCAGAGTTAGAAAGCACAACGAGCCAACTAAAACTATTAGCATTACAAAAACAAAAAACTAATACTTTTACAGCATTAACTGCACTACATTTTCTATTAAGACAAAAAATAGAATTATAATGAATCCCAAAAAAATAAAATAAATAACAGAAAATGTCTTTGAACCAATATTATGCTTATTTTCTTCTCATTTTTTCAAATCAATAAACAAAAAAATGTTACATTATATTTTTTCTTCAAAAGTTTATTTCATTTCATGCTCTCAAAAACGTTCTTTCTTCTGTTATTTCAATAGCAAATTTCACTTTAATATAAACTCTTTAAACTGTTCAACTTTCAAAGGTGTATAGGCAATGATTCATTGGGCTGTGGAACTATGATTCTGATTTTAATTCTTCCTCTGACACTGTAGCTACATATACCCATTCAGGCGATGCATACATTCTATTAGTTTCCTTTCTTGCTTGTCTTTTAGCAATGGGTGATTCACTTTCACTATTTTCTAAATGTAATTCAATTACTTCTGAATTTTCACCTATTGGCTTTAGTATCTCTTGTTTTTCTTGTTTCCGAAGCTTTCTTTTGCAGGTTCTTTTGAATTACTTTATTTCTTCTGTTCTCTCTTTTACACCTGCTTCTTTAAGTCACTGATAGACTTGAACACTGATCAATCTTGATTGCATGATTCACTGTGAACAGCTTTCTTCCTCTGTGGGCTCTTGTGACTCAAAGTTTCAAGTCAAGGCTCTGATTCCCACTTCAAAACTGGACAGCAGCACCACTGGTTTAGGTACCAGGATCTTCACCAGAACTTTCACCTTCACTGATCTGGACTTTTATGACTTAACTTTCCTCACCGGTTTTGAAATACCCCATCCCCCACTCAACATCACAAATTTGAGCTTGACTGTGAAATTTACTGTTTGTTTTCATCACTTCTTCATCTGCCACCTTCACTCTTTTGTGTGAGTGGCATAGTTCCACTGCGAGATTTCAGCACATTTCACTGCACTGTTTGTCATCAAAATCACCTGGTAGGGTCCCCTCCAATGCTCCTCACATCAGTTTGTCATTCATGTGTTTCTGGAAGACTATCCATTCTGCAGGGGATTATCCATGTCACTGTATTTCTTCCATTTCTTCTGTTGTAAAATTTACCTGATGAGAGGGGATTTCTCCATATCAGCGAGACCTTGGTAGTAATCTACCATAATGTCATCAGAGTGCAGCTGAGGAATACACATCAGCCTCATTGCTCTGCCTATGATCACTTCATGGAGTGACAGATGAGTATTTTTCATCCATTTGGAAGACATGTAATGCTCATGAAAATAATAGGAAGAGCACCTTGCCGCTGTAAACCTGTAGAAGCACAGACCTTGTCCAGTTTGTTCTAGAGAGTTCCATTCATCTATTAATCCTGTGAAGCACTACATTAATTGAGGATGGTAGCTACAATAATCGGACCCTTGAAAGAAAGTGCAAATATTTGTAAAATGTATTTTTAAATTGTGAGCCATGACATGTTTCAAAAGAAGTTGACAAGCCGAAACATGGAATTAACTACCTTTAGAAATGTTTAGCAACTGTAAGGCTGTTTGATCTCCAATTGGGATGAGTCTCTAACCATTTAGAAAACAAGCAGGCAATTACTAGGATATTTTTCAAGCTACTGTAAACAGGCATCACCACAAAGTCTGCTTGGAGTCTTGTAAATGGGCCTTCCAATTTGCT
Organism: Lissotriton vulgaris; assembly: GCF_964263255.1. Classification (NCBI taxonomy): domain Eukaryota; kingdom Metazoa; phylum Chordata; class Amphibia; order Caudata; family Salamandridae; genus Lissotriton; species Lissotriton vulgaris. The sequence goes on along the minus strand of NC_141694.1, from coordinate 420,460,175 downwards.
AATGTGGTACATTTACTGGCAATGTTCTTCTGACCTGATTATTATTCTGCCAAAATAACAAGGGGATTAATGGGATGCTTGAATTAATCTCAGCCATCGGCAATGGCTCAGAACTGCATTCAGTCCTTTGTTTTCGCCAACTATACCACTGTGGAAAAAGTCCTGTCTCATACTCGTCAGTACCGATCCTACTCATAATAGACACAGTCTGCCCTGAACTGCCAGGCAAGGCCCCCTCCAGAAGGGACCACAAACAACCACAGACAGGTTTTTACCTGTGCAATTTCCGGTGGTTAGGCAAATTCCAAGCACCTTTTGGGTGTTTGATACAGGGACACAACAAGCTGAAAGAGGCTGTTTGCTTGAAGTGACCATTGACCAATAACAACTGGACATGTGCTTGACCCTGCTGGAGGAGCTTGCTAAAGTGTGTCATGGCCCAGAGTGCTGTCCCCGAGGTCCTCAGAACCACAGAAGTGACCTAAAGGGAACAGGCAATCACTCAGGCTGCATCTCAATCCATATTATGTTGCCCACTATGCCACCTCAGTTTAGACCCAGTCATATGTAAATCAGTCTTGACCCTCTTCCTCATGGGAACAATCCAGCCTGAACTTCCAGACGAGGTCCTCTCTGAAACAGAACACAAGCATCCCAGGACTGGTTTCCCCCTTGTTGTTTGCTCTTCATCCTGTTATAGTTTGGCTCCAGTGGTCAACAGTCTTGCCTGAACTGCCAGCCAGTTTTTACCTGAACCGGAGCACAAGCAACTCAGGACTGGTTTTGCCCTTGTTATGGGCACTTCAGCTAGGTATAGCTTGGTTTCAATGAATATTTGTCTGGTTTATCAAACATCTTGAACATACATTTTCACCAGCATTTTCTAAGTTTGTGTTTTTCCAATATTTCCTAAATGTTCGGAGCATGGAGTCTCGCCCTGAATAGTATTTACTCTTGGTTCATCATTCTCAGTTCCCTGAACCACTGTTTCATCCTCAAGTACATAATATCTAGCTACTTGATCAGCATAGTTATTTTCAAGAGTAACTAAATCTTTCCCATGCTTATGAGCATCACTCCTGACTGCAACAATCCCTTTAAGCTGCTGTATTGCTTTCAACATAGCAAGTCTGTAGAAACTGTTCTTCACAGCAGCGCTATAAAATGTCATAAAGCTACTCTAAGACCACAGTTGACCAAAATCATGCACAACATCAACTCCATACTGGCTATCTCTATAGATTCTCATATTCAAATTTTCCAACAAGCAGCAAGCTCTTGTCAATGTAACCAACTCTGCCGCTTGTGCTGTGGTTGAATGGGCAGATAGAATGCTTCAAAAATTTCAGAAACAGAACATACTGCATAGGCAGCCTTCAATGCTTCAAATTGGTATCTCAAACAAGAACCCTCGTCAAGCAGTCAGATCAGTCATCTTCACGGGTGTTTTTTTAATATTAGGGCTTGGCCTGATGTATAATTCAGTAACTGTAATGAAGTCATGGACACTCTACTCTTCTTCATCCTCTAATTCTTTAAGGTCCCTGTCTTCACAATACATATCAAGAAAAGGAAGCAGACTTACTGGATTAAGTTAATTACAACTCTTAATCGAGATGCTTTCTACCGCAAGTATGACTTGCTCACACCTGGCCAATCAACTGTTTATCATGTGCTGATTTCTTGTATATGTATGCAATTCAAGTATGGCCCATCACTATTCCTTCGCCAACAACAACGCAAACAAGTGCAACCAATTTCATCCAGGAAAACCGTAGCAACTGAATCCAACACAGCTGAAAGGTAGACTATCGGGCTCTAAGTCCCACTGTCTCCGTGGGTCAGGATTAATAATTCACACCCACCTATCTCATGGTAATATAAAAAGAAGGTCAAATTATAGTCAGGCACTCCGGGATGGGTGCATTACATAAACTCTCTCTCAATACATGGAAAGCCTCTGAGTAATCTTTGCCAAACTATATTGGGTCCTTTATGTCCCTCTGAGTAAACCTTGTTAAATGTTTCACAATCGAGGAGTAATATTGGATCCACTAGCGACAGTATACAGCAATTCCCAGGAACATCCTCACCTCCCTATGGGTGATAGTAGGATTCATTTCATTTTCAGAATTGCAGAAACTTGTTCTTGCAAGACTTTCCTTGCACCTTTCTCAGTGTTGTGTCCAAGATAAAATACTTCCTTTTTACATCACTGAATCTTTGTTGTGAATACCTTGGGACCATCATCGGCTAAATGATTCAGCAAAGCAATTGAATCAAGTTTACAGTCCTCCATTGTCTTTGATGGCTCCAGTAGATCATCCCTGTATTGCACTAAAACTGGATTACATGAAAACTTCAGCTTGTCTAGATTCTTCTTCAGAATTTGAATAAAATTGCTAATACATCTATTTTACCATTTTGGGATACTACACTAAATGAGAACTCTATTTTCACACTGAAATGCAAAACGAAAAAATTACTTTCCTTGTGGAGAGGAATGGAGAAGAATGGTTGGCATAACTCAATGACTGTACATTATTCTGCATCTGATGGGATTTGGAACGAAATTATTGCTGGATTATGTATCCCTGGACAACATGGAATGATACTTCTATCAATTTTCCTTAGGCTCGGTACAATATCTCATTTTCCTCTTGGTTTCTTTATCCCTATCATTGGATAGTTGCAAGGGCCACCAAGCACTTTCCGAAGGATTCCCTGCTCAATCATACAGGTTTCAATCCTTATGTCATTTTGAAAGTTTATACTGTTTACTTCTTGGGATAACAGCATTAGGGTCCACCCTAAACATTTTAAGCACTTTTAATCAAATCTGTCTTTTTTTCAAACAAAACCCATAATTCTTTAACATCATTTCTTAATTCCAGACATAGGTCATCTTTTGTTACGGCTGGAAACAATTGAACCCTGGAATGTTGTGATTTCATCTTGAACATTGAATCTACATCTTGAGTTTCAGTCACAACATCATCCAGTGTACACTAAATCACAAAATACATTTTGCAAAGAAAGTCACTGCCCAACAAATTCACAAGACTTGAATCACACACATTTAAGTTATGCTTATTCTTTAGTTATCACATTTTAACTGGGACCACTGCTGCAACCCGATTAACAATTTGTCTATTACTGATCACTACAACTTGGGCTTCTCTACCAGAGAGGGGTAGGTTTGGGACTTCCACAGACCAAACTGAAGAACAGGTAGCTCCTGCATAGATTAAAAAAGAAACTGGGTGGAACTTGACTGCACCATCAATGTACGGGCCACTTTGGTCTACCCCTGGACTATAGACTTCTAGAACTGCTTCGTGTAAGCAAACCTCCTCCCCTCTCAGACATCATGAATTATTCTCTGAAGAAAACTGAGAAGAATCAGTATTTGTTTGTTAATTTTTATTTGTTAAAAATGTTATAAAGCGCAACAGCTGCCCCAGCTAAGAGGCGTCCCGGCGGTAAGCAGCAAGAAAATAGCACGCACCGAAGCACAGGAGGCCTACAAGGGAGGAAACAGAAAAGTTTTGATGGCTTTCCTAAAGTGAAGATAATTGGTAAGCCCTCGAATGTGGGCTGGTAAAGAGTTCCACAAGATGGCAGCTCTATTACGAAAAGAGAGCCCTGCTTGGGGTCACTCAAGATAGCCACCACCAACTGAGTATCATTGGCAGAAGAGACCATGGTCAGTCCTCTGCTCCTTGCTACACTCGCCAAAGGTTGAACATAAAGATTGATGAGCAGAAGGCTCAGGGACAAGCTTTGTGGGGCCCCTTGGCCTATAGGAAAGGCACCAAAAGCAAAAGGGGGGCAACCAACTGAAACGTCCTGTTGGCAAGGAAGGGGGACAGCCAATTAAGTGCTGAGCCAGTGACTCCAGCCTCTGACAGACAGACGATTCAGCAAAATGATGTGAGACACTGTGTCAAACGCGGCACTGAGATCCAAAAGTATCAGTGCCGACGTCTGCCCCATCTCTAAAGCTTTCCACAGATGCTCTGTCATGGCCAGAAGCGCTGACTCAGTGCTGTGGCCGGGCCAAAACCCGTTTTGCAAAGGGTCGAGCCTATGATTTACAGTAAGAAATTCTGGGAGAAGGGAATTGATGTAGGCCTCTGTGATCTTCGCAGTCCAAGGTAACAGGGAAATGGGTCAAAAAATTTCTGTTTTTTTTATTTCTAAAGAGGGTTTCTTGAGCAGCAGTATTACCCTGGCCTGCTTCCAGGCCCTGGGCATGACTGCTGCGCTCAAAGACCCATTAATCACCAGTTCCAGAGGATGTATGATGGTAGGTAGGATTTTTGGGAATTGGTGAGGTTTCAAAGGGTCAGCAGAAGAGCCCGACTTCACCATGGAGCAAAGTGTCAGTAAAACCTCTTGAGTGATCGGCGAAAAAACCTCAAGGATACCATCAATGGGGTCGCAGGGTGTCTCAGGGGGGCCTAGTGGAATAATGGGAAAGCTTTTATAAATGTCCTCAACCTTCCTGATAACATTTTTTGCCAGTTTATTACATTGCAAGTCGGAGGTGATCACCGCGCCTGCAGTGTCCTTCTGTGTTTTCAGCTCCATGACTATAGAAAAAATACTCTTAGCCGGATTAGAACTCCTGCTAATCTGCTCGGCATAAAATGAGGGGCGCTCAACATGGAGGGCCCTGTGGTATCGCTTAACAGTGGCGCGGTAGAGATCCTTGGATGTAGATTAAAAGTCCTATCCAAGATTCAGTGGATTCTATTGGCATCTGGGAGAAAACAACAGTTTGTTGCTGATGTTTTGCTGAAACATTGGGCCTGAAGACATCATTATTTGAAAAGAAAAGTAGGCTTGGGAGAAATGTTACCTCCACTGGAGTAATTGGAATCATTTCAGTAATTTATTTTTACTCTTAGGATGCAAAATTACTGAAAATATGCAATTATTCCAGCTTCAGTAATTAAGAGCCATTTAGGAAAAAACTCCTGCCACAGGAGCACAGTAACGATGAACTAAGAGAGTGAGCGGATACTGGCTGCTGCTGTTCATGTCCTGTAGCATTTAGTGATATTTTCATAGCCCATAATAAATCCTCTGGCCTAAATGTTGGATTAATCCTCTTACACAATTACGTATAATTGCAAGTAATTTTGCATTAATTATTAGTAAATACTCTAGAGAGAATTATGCCAGCGACGACCACCCCTATTTTTGATCAAACATACAGACCAGAAGTTGATTGAGTTGGGACCCTTGATTAAGTATTTTTCTGCATCTGTGTAAAAACACATTCTGGGTTCCCTCTGGATTTTATCTATATTTCTGGGGATAGTGTTCAATTTTAACACGGAGGTGACAAGTAATATTCCTCTTAAACATTTCAACATTTACATTCACTCCAGAGTTGTTCACCAACCCTTTTCCACCACATTACACTTGCAGTGACCCATTTCCCATTCTCATGACTTGCATATGAGCCATCCCATTTACTCACGCATATCCAGATTGAACATAACCCAAATCTGAACCTTTCAACTGATTCCGAGTTTCAAATTACTTTCAAATTGCTTAGTCTGGGAAACCACCAACTTCTCCTTGATTCTCCTCTGCTTCACATCAAACCAATAACTACTGTGTTTAACCAGTTTCACAATCTCATCTATACACTTTGTCTGCAAGGACATTTCACCTTGCTGCATGTGATTAACTGAGTTTCTTAATGCAAGTCACAATAAAAGCAGAAATGAAACAATTAACACCATTTTTCTCTGGGCCATTGACTTAGCTATGCTTTTTAAAAATCTTCATGAGTCTCCCAAAATAAGCATACACTGACCAATTAGGTTCCTGTGAAGTTCTCAACATTTTTGTTCAAATAATATCCTTTTCCAGGCACCTTTCAAATGTTCACCCACCTCTCTATATTTGTTACTTCCTTCTCAGAAGGGGCAGTATTAGGAGCAAAGCTGGCTGGTTCTTCAGTTGGCCAAACAAATGTAATCCTGCATTCAGACCACAAGTCGGTATGGGTTATAATCTCAAATAATAAGTTCAAATCAGTCCACAGCATTTGTGAAATTTTTGTCTACCAGTGGACCTACTTTTCAGGCTCCTCTCACATTTTTGGAATGGACATAGAAAAAGCATAAAGATCAGCAATCGTCCATGGCACATGCACTAAATTTCCCCTGTGTACTTTCCTTAACGGAAACTCCAGAAATCTCTCTGCTTTATGTTCCTGAATCACTAACTGATCTCCTTGCCTTGCTCTATCATTCTATATTTTTGTTTTTACTTGCAGTCTCCTTCTTCCATTTTTCTCTGTATTTATTGAAGTCACTCCATTCCTTTGGGTTTCCAAATAAATCTTCAATGTGTTCTCTTTAAGTTGATAAATCTGTAATTCATTCTCAAATTCTTTATTTTGCTGTGTCAACCTCATATTCATCAGCTAATTCTTCTAACTTTTGTGTGTTTCATTCCCACATCTGGCTTTTTCCTTAATCCAGAGGAGCAAGTAATAAGAAATAACTGAAAGACGCAATTTGTTCAACATTGTAAGTCAATAATGTGTTTAAAACATGTGTCTCTCCCAAAATCGCTCCAAATTAAAGTTTTGAAGTTCTGCATTAATAGCTTTCTTTTGAGGGGTCTCTCTAACCCATAACTGTATTGCCAGAGAAATCAGTCTAAATTTGAAAAGCACCTGTTGCATCTCTTCTAGTGCTCAGCAATGATGTCAATGCAGTCTCTCATGGGGTGCTTGCTATTGTACTCACAATCAGAGCTGTAGATGGGTTCGGTATCTGCACCATCTCCTGTTGACCCATATCTGGTACTCCACCAGTACCTGTTCCATGTGCCCTATTGGTACAGGGAGGAAATTTGGCATTCAAAAGATCAGATTTCTCTTTTACATCTGTTTGCCTAATTGTTGGCGAAAAAACATTTACCCCCTCCATCATATCCTCCGAACAACATTTTATTGTTGAATCCAATTGTTTTCTAATCACTTCTTAAATGAGCCCGGCAATCCTTTTTTCGGTTTATTTATTTCCTTCTCTGTCTCCATTCAATCCCATTATATTACTGTTTCAAAATGTGTGGGTCTAGGTAACAGCTTTCTATTATTCAATCAATCAATCAATTAGGGGTTTATAAAGCACGCTACTCACCCATGATGGTCTCAAGGCTCTAGGTCTTACCATCCATGAGTTTCTCGAGCGCAATCCCTGTGTAGTTCCTGTGACCAGGAGGGTTTTTCTCCTCATCTGCTCCTATTATTCATAGTTTGTCTCAGGAAATCTAGCTTTCTAATATTAAACGACCTACTAAAGGAAATTACAGATTTTTTAATCAGAAGTGATATTTATGCCATTCAGAAATATTGGTACATGTATAGAACTCAATATCCGTCATCATTTCTAATGCAGGTGTTCCTTTGGCAGGTAGTTTCTGACTTTCAGTAAAAGGTACACCAGAAACTTGAGGCTTTTTTGACACAAAACCCATTATGATTGCTCAAAATGATCAATAAATCACACAAAACAAACTAGCAAACAACAACTAATCTTAGCACGGCACTGTCAAAGCTCAACCTATCACAACATGACTTTATTAACAAACAATTAATGACAGCTCAGCTTTGTAGTGACTGCTCACCAATCCCAGTGTAGCTCCATGGTAGACTAACAGAGCTACTAATCCATAAATGAGAAAAACTTGCAAAGCCATTCTTGCTCAATTTACACCAAATAAACCTTTTCTGCTTAACTTAAATAGGAAAGCAATGATCAAATTAAGGTAAGACAAATCTCCCAATCAAAAGACACAAGAGCAAAAAGAACAGCACTGTTCACTGTACCATTTTAAATCACAATACACACGATGTGGACTCCCGTCCAATGGTATTCTACCCTTGCTAATGCACCTATTCCAATTACTTTAGGAGCTAAGGGCCAGATGTAGGTCGCCAAATACCGGTCGGTAACGGCCGATTTCGGCCGTTACCGACCGGTATTTGGGATTTGACATGTAGGGGGCCTCATATTTACAGAATCGGTATATTTACCGATTCGGTAAATTTACAGAATCTGTAAAATACTGAATCGGTAAATATACCAATTCTATAAATCCACATGTAAGAGGCACTGTAATCAGTGCCACAGGCACTTACCGATTCTTTATTTACCATGGAATACTATTCCATGGTAAATAACGAATTCCAGTGTACATGCACATCTGTGCATGTACACCTGTGCCATGTGGCACACAGACATGCCCTAACGGCATGTATGTGTGTCACATGGCACACAAGCCAGAAACTGGGGTGAAACTGGGTGTCAAAGTCACACCCTGTCCCCCTTGTAAAATCGGTAAATTTACCGATTCGGTAATTACCGAATCGGTATTTGCTATGGAATCCTATGGGCTTCAAGGCCCATAGGAATCAATGGCAAATACAGATTCGGTAATTACCGAATCGGTAATTACCGAATCTTACTGATTCTGTATTTTTACTGAATATTTTACCTACATAGCAATTACCGAATAGTAAATACCGAATCGGTAAAATTCGGTATTTACCATTAGGTAATTTGCTATTACCTACATCTGGGCCTAAGTTCATTATACCGTATTGAACATGCTACCTTGAAAAGAAAAACGTGTTCATTCTGAAACCCTCATCTGTGTGCATGCAATGCTTGGCACTGCACACTACCTTATGCAGACAAGTAAATTACAAAAACTTGAGTTCTTGGATTTCGATGAATCAGATAACCAAACTAACTGATAACATCTTTTTTTTTCGAAAACAAGGATCACAAATAGGAATATTGCAGCATAACAATAGTTACAAACCACTAATTTGCCCAAAATCAATATTACTTCTGTTCTTTGGAAAGGATTCTTCCTTCTGGTCCCCAAGGTGGTGGCCGTTGGGACTTGTCTCTCTTTCTACCCCAGACAAAAGAGTCAAGAATCTTGGAGTGGTCCTTGACAACCAATTGAATTTTGAGGGCCTTGTCAACTCATTCACATCTCCATCTTTTTTTACTATAAAACTTCTTAGGAAAACCTTTCCTTTTATCCTGAGGGACGTACAGAAAACAGCGACTGTCTCCCTCATTTTCTCTAGAGTTGATTATTGTAATGCCCTTTTCATAAACGTTAAAAAGAAATGCCTTAACAAATTGCAAATTCCGCAAAATGCAGCTGTGAGGTTACTCCTGGGCATTCCCAAACAAAAATCTGCTTCCACTTCCTTCACTCTTTTGCATTGGCTCCCCATAAAAAGACGTATTGAGTATAAAGACCCTCTGCATTGCCTTTAGAGCATTCCATGGTAAAGAGCCAGCCAACTTTAGGGTAAGTTTCAAGTGGTACATTCCCTTAAGAACACTGATTTCAGCTACTGCCTTCAACGTCATTGTTCCTAAATTCAAACGTATTCAATGGGGAGGACGGTTTTGTGAGCAACACCTCAAGACTTTAGAATACTCCATCTCTGGCCCTAAAAAAAGAAACCAACCTAGTATCCTTCAGGAAGGGTCTTAAAACTTGGCTGTTTAAACAGTAAATTACTCTACATACATCCAATCTTACTCAGCTAGTTCACTTGGCTTGAGCTTAGTGCCTAGACACTCTCAGTTATTAGCAAACTTTAAAAATTGCATTTTCATTTCATTTCCTAACCAAACATTTCATATAAAACATAAGAATCCATCTAGAAAACTCAAACTTTGACACACGCAATGGACACCTCAGAGACACACTCAACTTACAAAATCATTCCACCCTATTCATACTTACATTCCAAATCATTCAATAACAACACTTCAAGTCATACATCTCAGCAAAATCTGGGAACTCCACCGAAAAATACACTATCACCCCAGACTGGTCGTAAAAAAAAGTAAAAGTAAACTTAAAAAGTGTCCCTTAGCAAAAAAAGGTACTCTTTAATATGTAAACACCCTCTGCTACCAGGATGTGTGTGAGCAAAACCATATCTCAAAATCTTGAAACCACAACATTTTACCTCATTTAGTTCTCCCGCAGTTTACTGGATCAGAGACTGTGTTAACCCTCAATTTTGTGATGCAATGTGTCTCTGCAATAAGACACCTCCCCAAATATCAAATTAGCAGAGTAAAACAGAGTAAATAAGTTTAGGTATCAATTCAATAGTTGAGTTCTACTTCAATAGTGTTATGGGGATGATCCTTGCATTTACACTGTAGCAAGTTAGCATGAGCTTATTAGAAGTTTAAACACCATTTTTCCTTTCTGCTGCCTTTGCACATGGCACAAATCATTACAAATGTTTAGAGTCTAGAGGATTATTTTGCTTCACACAAGAATAATGTTTTTCTATACTAGCAGCTTGGCTTGGTAAGCTTTGTCTGAACAGTGAGTGCCGAGGCCTTCAAGGTTATTTCAACACCGTGGTTGTTGTTCGGTCTGATCAGCGCACGTTCTAGACATAACATATATGCAGCTGTGGCCACCTCTGATTTTGACGGGTTTAATAATGCACTGCGCAGGCGCGCTTAAACACACTTTGGAGAACATTTGCAAGCAGAGAGTTGGTGTAGAAAATGATGTGATCCATTTCTACTAGGACCAGAGGTATGGGGCCACCCTTGTAAACCCAAGAAACCTTCTGTAGATATAAAATAACCTAGTAGTAAAGGAGTGTGAAATCTAGGTGTAATCTAGTCTATTTCCATTTAGCATTTTAACATGCTTTATTATTATTATTATTATTATTAAAGGCTTTTATAACGTGCTCTGTTACTAAAAAAATAGTATCCTGGCGCGATGAAGGCAGAACAGAATGGGAGAGGACAAATATCTAGAAGCAGAGAAAGAAAATTTAGACTTTAATATTAAAAAGGTGAGTTTTTAGTCCTTTCTTAAAAGCACTGAGAGACGATGCAGTTTTTAAGTGAAGGGGAAGGGCATTCCAGGATTTTGCTGCTCTTACTGAGATTGATTGGCCGCCAAGTCTGCAATATTTAAATTTGGGAACGGACATCTGGCACATGTTGGCCGATCGCAGAGGGCGATTAGGGACATACAAACAGAACCTTTTCCTCAAATAGACAGGGCCAGTTTGATGAATAGCTCGGTAGGCCAACACTAGAATTTTAAACAAAATCCTGTGGGCAACCGGGAGCCAGTGGAGAGCACATAGCAGGGGACGGGCACTGGAGCGCCTAGGTGCATTAAACAAAAGTCTGGCGGCGGCGTTCTGAATGACCTGAAGGCGGTGAATCAGGTATGCCGGCAATCCGCAGAACAGTCCATTCGAGTAGTCCAACCTAGAGAGAACTAAGGCACGAATGACAGTCTCTTTAGCTTCTTCCGGTAGGAAATGAAAGAACCTACGTAAAGTTTTTAGGGTGGCAAAACAAACCCCCGTAAGTTTCTTTATGTGGTCCTCGAACTTAAGGTTCTTACCGAACCAGACTCCTAAGTTTTTCACTGGGCCAGATGTGGCTTTTGGAGGGGGGAGGTCAGCAGGCCAGAGACGCTCACTAAAATCCTCAGGAAAAGAGCCGTACAGCAGGATCTCGGATTTACTTTCATTGCATTTTAGTTGTGCGTGTGCTAACCATTGAAAAACAGAGGACAAACAGAGTTGGGCAGCCGACGTATCTAAATTATCTTTAGACCAGGTAAACAAAAGCTGTGTGTCGTCGGCGTACGCCATAATTTTAGCCCCTAATTGTTCAGCAAGGTAAATCAAAGGGGTAAGGTAAATATTAAAAAGTAAGGGGCTTAAAATGGACCCCTGGGGAACACCTGTAGAAAATAGTTTAGGGGTGGAGGCAAATGGAGGCAGCCAAATTTGTTGAGTACGGTTATTTAAAAATGAAGTCAGCCAGTCAAATGCAGGGCCAATAACACCAATATCGGCTAGTCTGGCGAGTAATAGGGAGTGAGGCACCGTATCGAAGGCAGCAGAGAGGTCTAGTAAAATCAGAGCCGCTCTGCCACCTTCGTCAAGACACTCCCGAATAGCTTCCGAGATTTCGACCAAGGCCGTCTCGGTACTATAGGAGGCCCGGAAGCCAGATTGAGCTGGATGTAGGGCCTCTGTTGATTCAACAAATTTATCCAGCTGCTTAAAGACAGTCTTTTCACAGATTTTTGCAAGAGCTGGGAGCAAAGATATAGGCCGGTAATTAGACGGCGTAGCCGGATCTAATCCATTTTTTTTTAGCAATGGGAGCAATTTTGCTTGCTTCCAGCAAGCAGGGACAGTAGCCGTAAGAAGCGAAAGGTTGATGAGCTGGGTAACCTCATTTCCCAATGTTTCCGCTAAACCCGCAAATACTCTAGCCGGGCAGGGGTCAGAAGGAGATCCTGATTTTAGAGCAGCAACAGTAGAAGTAATATCAGATTTTAGTTGGGGAGTGAATGTAGCCAGTTGCTCAGTGCGTGGAGGCATTGAAGGAAGCAAAGTAGTTAGAGACGATGTGGGGCCATTACAGACATTTTGCAGATCCTCCTGAATTTTAACAATGTTTTCAATAAAAAACTCAGATAGTTCTTCACACCATTCCTTCGAAGCAGGTAACAGAGGTTGTGATGCACAGGGAGATACAAAACTTTTTACAATCGTAAAGATTTTCCTTACTATTGTTGTTCGCTTTATTAATACGCTTTCTCCTTTTGTATTTTATGGAATAGTAACTATGCTGATAATCTTGTTGCTTATAATATGTCTGCTTGTATTAGCTAAAATACTGTGCCTGAGAACATGGCATTAGAAATAAATATTTCAAACTTGCACATGTCTTCATTTACTCCCCGTTTTGGACTAGCATGAGTGTATAACGAAAGAGTGTTCATGTGTTCCACATTACCTGAGGTTCCATGTTCTGGGTTGTCTAATCATTGGGGGTATGGAAGAACCAATGAGACACTGATTTCTAGTCTGGTAGGGGATTCTGGCTACAAAGGTGAGTTTTGGCACACCCTAATTCACTGAGGTTCCAAGTCTCTATGCACAGTTCTGTGTATGAGCAGAATCCCTGCTACAATAGAAAGTTAACAGGGTTCATTACAAAAACTCAAAATTAGTGGTACAGAGTTAATGCCATAAAGGTCTCAGGTGCAAAGATACAAAGAGTATGTAAAAACAGTAAATATTTTAAGTCCCAATGGGCAGCAAAATCAGAAAGGATTTGGGCAGCATCCTTAGTTGCTCACCCCCAAGTCACGGTATTCTAATACACAATTCTTGCACAGCATATTTGAGGTACTAAAAAATAATCATGGTGTGAAAAATGTATAATTCTTTAGCAAATCAGAACAGAAGAATAATTAACGTCATTACCTTAATGCATAAGCACCATCCGAACCCTATGAATAATTATTTTACACCTTCTCGGCTAACATGAAATGTTTAACAATAACACTTTCTCAGACAAAAATAGGTCCGGTAAAGGAATGGAAGACAATTTTACATTTATACTGTAGAAGGTTCATTGTGAGCAAAACCACACAGCAATGAAAATAAATGAATATGACCTCAGTTTGACAGAGTATGTGGGGCATATAGGGAAACGATGTGCTCGAGGGGCAAGTTTGATTGACAGATATAGCATCCATCTTGTTGCTATATTAACTAAATCCTCCACACAATGCAGGTCTGAATGAATAAAAACTTGATGAGTCTGAAGGAGTAGAACAGAGGCAGAAATGGAGGATTTATCCATTAATTTTTAAACAAAATATATTGAAGACTCTTTTCATAATTGTCTGAAAATCCTATGGGCCAGATGTACGAAGGATGTTTGAGGTTGCAAATGGACCAATTCACAGAATCTGTCCCTTTGCTATACAAGCATAACATTGTGATCCTACAGAAAAACACTTTTTAAGAGAAGGCAGCAATGCTCTAAAAAAAATGAATCTTACACTTTTCATTTTTATTTGCACATCCCTTCTATCTTTAACCACATGGCTGCTGGGCGTTTCCCCCCCCCCCCCCCCCCCTGTGCTGGAAAATGCCATTTTAGTGGCACCATGACGAGCTCAGCTCGTCATCAGCACACAACACCTTTTGGTGATGACGAGCTGAGCTCGTCATCAGCATCGAAAGGGTTAAGGAAAACAGGTTGCATTAAAAAAATTGCTTTATTTAAAAATTCACATAGGGCCCCTTGCGACCCACCAGGAATCTCTATTTTAAATTGAACGTTTTCATACAATTGAAATTGCGATTTCCAAATTACGATTTAGTAAAAATCGCACTTTTGAAATCGCAATTCCCAATGTTAATACATCTGTCCTTGGACACATACATCATTCTTCTCAAGCCTCTCAGAGCTCTCATAAATGTCAATACTTACTCCAGCAATATTCCCCAATTTAGGTCATCTATTAAAAGTGTCTGCCAAGTGAAGCAGTTCAAATTGCTGAAACACTGTGGTTCTTAAGTTGTCCCTGAGGGAGGATAAGGTGCAGTCACTTAGGAAACTAGTGTCAGGAGACAAGGGAAACCCTGGGATCGGTAGGGACCAAGGGTATTGAAGTAATTGTAGGGGCAAGGCTCCCTTACTAAAGTTAGATTTCTTTTAAAAGTAATCCTCGTGGATACAGTAATGAATTCCATGAAAAGTTCTGATGAACAGAATCTGAAGTTTTAATTTACAACATATGAATTCAACCAAAAGAATGCAATAATTACATTTGCAGGAGTAATTTCAAAGAACAAAAAACAAGTGTACAAAATTGACAAAACAAGACATATGAACATGTACAGGCAAAATGACAGTGACTAATATTTATATATAACACTCGGGTCACTTATTACAAAAAGCAAAACACTGCTGCAACCAGAACGAAAATGATTCCAAACATGGGGGCCGATTAGGATGGCAGACGGACTTTGTCCGTCCGCCATCCCGTCTTAGGAAGGGACCGTCCGCCACAGGGGCGGAGGTCCCGTGCAATGAATTAGGATGCACCCGCCACAGTGGCAGATGCATCCCGCATTTTTAACATTGCGGCGGGCGGTGCTGAAAGCACCGTCCACAGCAAAGCTAAAAATGCTTGTTGTGCATTTCAAAGCACAACGTGACAGGCACCGCACAGTGCCTGCCATGTTGTACTTTGAAATGCAGATGGTACGCCAAATGTGCACCCCCTACCTCCCCTTCACCCTGGGAGCCCGCAACAATGCCGCCGTGGAAGTGCATAGGACCGCCAGCATCTTAATATGGTTGGTGGTGTCTCGCAGACACTGCCACCATATGTAAGCACTTTTTTCCGCCGGTCGGGAAGGTGACCGGCGGTTAAGCGGCGGACAGTCTTGCCGTCCGCCGTGGACTTCCCCGCCATCCTAATGTGGCGGGGGATCATTTCTGTGAGGATGGCGGACAGATTGCCCCCGCCGGGCCAGCGGTGGCTACCGCCAGCCCAGCGGGGGCAATCCGTCCGCCGTCCTAATCGGCCCCCTAGTTTTAAAGGGTTAGAGTGAGTGTCAATGGTGTTTCAATCCCCAGAGATTTTGAGATCAGTTGCCTGGAAAAATGCTGATTGGTGTGTTACATTAAACACCTGATTTTTACAACAATCTGTAATAACATCATACATTTGTGCCTGTAAAAAATTTGGTGCAAATATGAACCTCCTGAAAGAAAAAGAAGGGAGAAAGAGAAAAAGAGGGGTCATTCCTACATTCTTTTGGTTGAATTTATAGGTTCAAAATAAAAAACTTTAGATTCTGTTCATCAGAACTGTTCATGGAACTTATTACTGTAACCATGAGGATTATTTTGAAAAGAAATCTAAATTTGTTAAGGGACCCTTGCTACTAGAATTATCTCTTAAGAAACAGCATTCACTGTTTGAAACACTAAAAATAAAATGTAAGTTCTCTTGTTGATCAGCATGGTTATTTATGATGCAACCGCTATTTATCTCAGAATGTTATATCACAGGACACGCATTATGTTAAGTGAATTACCTACATTGACAAATCCTCTATTTACTTAGACATTTTGTTCAAAGAATAAATTTCCCCTGAGCGCGACTAAAGTAAAGTAGAAAATTACTCTCCTCTTTTATGGTTCATCACTGCCTTACTGATTTCAGCACTTCTATGTCTTGTGAGGCTTTGTATGTGTGCTATCAGTGGTATAGGCATGATGATGTTGACGGTTGCATGTTCCAGCTTACACATGTATTGGAAAAGAAAGGAATGTGTTATGTTCTGAGGACTCATTTGTTTCTGTTCCTTGGTGTATACAGATGTTATCCCCAGTTGTGATAAGTTAGAAATGGCATTCACAACCACATTAAAATCAATCACTCAATCATTTGTAAAGCACACTACATACCCGCGAGGGTCTCAAAATGCTTTGATGGGGGGTGCTACTGATCGAACAGCCAGGTCTTGAGTATCCTCCTGAAGGTCAGCAGGTCTTGGGTCTGTCGTAGGTTCAGTGGGAGCGTGTTCCATGTCTTGGCAGCGAGGTGGGAGAAGGATCTCCCACCGGTGGTTGTTCTTCGACGCGAGGGACAATGGCGAGTGAGAGGTCAGCGGAGCTTAGCTGGTGGTTGGGGATATAGAAGGAGAACTGTCTGTTGAGGTAGGCTGGGCTTGTCTTGTGAAGTGCCTTGTGTGTGTGTGGGTGAGGAGCTTGAAGGATATCCCCTTGTTGACGGGGAGCCAGTGCAGGTTTCTCAGGTGGGGGGTGATGTGACCGTGGCGTGGTAAGACAAGGATCAGTTGTGCCGAGGCGTTTTGGATGCGTTGTAGTCGTTTGATGTGCTTGGTCGGGGCTCCCGCGTAGAGGGGGTTTCCGTAGTCGAGTCAGCTACTGACGATGGCCTGGGTGACTGTCTTTCTTGTATCTGTTGAGTACATCTGTAGATCTTGCGGAGCATGCAGAGGGTGTTGAAGCAGGAGGAGGAGACGGCGTTGATTTGCTTGGTCATTTAGAGCGTTGAGTTGAGGATGATTCCCAGGTTGCATGCATGGTCGGTGGCTGTCGGGGCTGACCCCAGTGCCGTCGGCCACCAGGAGTCATCCCAGGCTGAAGGGTTGGAGCCGAGGATGAGGACCTCAGTCTTGTCCGAGTTCAGCTTCAGAAGGCTGGTCTTCATCCAGTCGACGACAGCCTTCATTCCTTCGTGGAGGTTGGCTATGGGGGTGATGGTGGGAGGTGGACGCTCTGGGTTCTGCCGGAGAGGAAGGACGTGGTTCAATCCAGAGCCTTGTCTCGAATCCTTGCGGCTTGGAGGTGTGCGCGTAGTGTGCGGTGGCAGACGATGTCGAAGGCGGCAGAGAGGTCTAGGAGGATGAGTGCTGCAGTCTCATCATTGTCCAGCAGGGTCCTGATGTCAACGATGGCGGCAATGAGGGTGGTCTCGGTGCTGTGTTTGCTGCGGAACCCTGACTGGGAAGGGTCCAGGATTCTGTTTTCTTGAGGTATTGGATTAGTTGTCTGTTGACGGTTTTCTCGATGACCTTGGCCGGGAAGGGGAGCAGTGAGATGGGCCGGAGGTTCTTGAGGTCTCTTGGGTCTACCCTAGGTTTTTTGAGTAGGGCTTTGATCTCGGCGTATTTCCAGATCTTTGGAAGGTTGCGGTCTCGAGGGAGAGATTTATGTGATGGAGCTGCTTGCTGTGTTGAAGACGTGCGGGAATAGGTCTGACGGAGAGAGCCAGAGTAAATTGTGCGCATGGTCTTGATGGTGTCATCAATGCTCACGCTGGCCCAGGCTAGTAGGGAGTCGGTGTCAATGGTGTGCAGAGGGTCTGTTGTGTTGCTGTCTGTTGGGGCTGTCTGGGTGTTGAAGCGGTCATGGATGTCTGCTATCTTGCGGTGGAAGAAGGTGGCGAGGGAGACGCACAGGGCTTGCGACGGCGGGATGTCATTGGTGTTGGAGATGGGGTTGGAGAGTTCCTTCATGATGAAGAGCTCCTTGCTATTGTGTGAGTTGTTGTCGATGTGGTCTTTGAGGAGGAACTCTTGGCCGCCCTGATGAGGTGGTGGTGCTGCTTGGTTGTCCTGAGTTTGTTCACTGTGCCATTTCTTCTCTAGTTCCCGGCAGGCTTGCTTGGAGGCTAGGAATTCTGAGGTGAACTAGCTGGCCCTCTTGCTGGTGTCTCTGTGGGGGGGGTTTCTTCAGGGGGGCAAGGGTGTTGGCGCAGTCCTCGATCCAGTATCTGAGGCTGTGGGCAGCGTTGTCGGTGTTGGGGCGTTCGGTGAGTGGGCTGAGAACGAGGTTTGCATGTAATTGGTCTTCGGTGATTTTGCTCCAGCAGCGGTGGGGATCTGTTGGGTGCGGTGGTGTGTGGTGGGCTTCTGGAAGGTGAAGTGGATGCAGCAGTGGTCAGTCCAGAGAAGTTCGGTAGTGTGGCTGACAGAGACGTGCGGGCTTGAGGAGAAGTCGGGGTCGAGCGTGTGGCCGGCGGAGTGGGTGGGCGTTGTGACGAGTTGCTTCAGTCCGAGGTTGGTGAGGGTATTGATCAGGGTTGTGGAGTTGTTGCTGTTGTTCTCAAGGTGAAAGTTCAGGTCTCCGAGGAGGATGTAGTCGGTGGAGGTCAGGGCGTGTGTGCTGATCAAGTCGGCAATGGAGTCGCTGAACTGGGGTGGGGTCCGGGGGGTCGGTAGACAAGGGTGCCTCTGAGGGTGGAGTTAGGGTCTTTGTGGATCTTGAAATGCATGTGTTCGGCGGTGCTGATCGCGTCAATTAAACTAGACCAACTAATTTTGCGTGCTAGTCCTCAAACACCACTTTGTAGCCAAATTCATAATAAATGGAAAGCATTGGTTACATGTAAGAAATTGGGTTATTAGTTTAGAGGAGTGGAAGCTCAACTAAAATATTAAACATAATAATTGTCAGGGTGACCTACAAAAGTCGCAAAATATACCTGTGCTTAACCCTCTGGTAGCTTGGCACAAAAGCAGTCCTATTTGACCTAGATTCAATGTGTAAAGCATTTATGCAACACTCAAACAGTAATAAGGTGAAAACACAACAAAAGAAAAATCTCAAACCAATTCAGAACAGCAGAATGAATTTAAATACATGAAATGAACATAAATCTACAAAACATCCAATCAGTAGAACAAGAGATATGCTTTTTTAAAGTTTTAGGTTAAAATAGCGCCAAACAGCACAAATCGCCCCTTGTGTTTATCTGGTCACACCTGACTGGGATAAAGTCACAAGTTCAGGCTGACTGTAATGAAGTATTTGTATTTTTTAATTATACTTATAGAGCGCCTATCACCCAGGGTCCCAAGTGCAATTCTGATAAAGAGACCAGGTTCTTCCTGCTAGAGAGCTGCCTTCTTAAGTTCAAGTAGAGAGCTTCTGTTCACATTGGCGGGAGCTGAAAGGTCGTCATTGGAGGAGCGAGGAGCAGGTCCTGTATCAAGGACAGGCACTGCTGTCGCAATCACTGGAGCTTTGTGTTGCGGTCTAAACAGACTATTACTGTTGGCACAGAGTGCAGGTCTCACTGGAGCCTCGTATAGGCAGATGTCGCAGATGGTCGCTGTCAGTGTGTTGAGTAGGTCCCGCGGGAGATTTGTGTTGGCAGTCATTGTGGGTGGACAACAGGAGCTCAAACCTTCTGGATCTTCACCCTTTCTTCAGTAGGAATACTCTCTTATACCGGCCAAAGGTCTAGGACCTGGGGACACCTCTTGGGGATCAGGACTCACTCCAACTGAGACCAGCAGGTCCAGTTAGTTCTAGTCAGCTGGTCAATTGCAGGGAGCATCAGGAAGTGTGTTGTCTCCCTGTAGTTCAAACAGGAGGCCAGCAAACTAATCCTTGGAATCACTTCTGGGGACCCAGTGTTTAAGGCAAGCAGATTCAAACTTCCATTTTCAAACTGCCATTCTTCTGCATCTACCAGAGGTCCAGCAATGCTCTGATGAGAGACATTGAAATATCTACTTTTATCCTCAGTGCCAGCCTGTATGTGTGGGAGAGGTAGTCCCTTTGTCTAATCTCCCCACTTTCCTAGGTTTGACTGCTTATTTTCTGGGGCGACAAAGAGGATGTAGGCCTAGATGTGAGCTACAGTTGTCAGTGGCAGGGGAGGTATCCCTTAAAAGCCAGGAAGGGGGGAATGCCCATTCCAGGGCAGCCTTGCCTTCATAAACAAAGGAAAACTCTCCCCAGGTCTTCCACTGGCATCCATGGGATCATTTGATTTACTGCACTGCAGACGATAAGGGTGCCCATCTCAGCCATTTGGGGTTTGGGGATCTGAACCCAACTCCCTTTTGATCAGCTGAGGGTAACATATGCCATTGCCTATCCCTTACTAATGGCACTTACCCATCTCTTAGAACTGACCGACCCATGTTCATCTGCTGTTCACATGGAACCCTTCTCCACCTTCCACCTTGAAAGTTCTAGTTTAAATAGTTTCTACTACTTTGAAGTTATGCACCTACAGCAGCTCAATTTGTGCCCTCACTAGGGTGACAGGGTCATCAGAAGGCTCAGTCTGCTTTGTGACAACAGAAGGGAAAGGCAGATCAAGGCAGAGCATGAGCAAAACACATTGGTGCTCGGTCCTGGGCTGTCATGACCACACCCCGAAATGGTCATTCTGAGATGCTGCAAAAGCAGGCGGTTAAAAAGGGCAGCTAACGGCACCCAACCCCATCCACACTGGTTAGACAACTTCACAAGCTGACAGGCTGCTTTGCCTTCACTCTGCTGAGTGGTCTCCACCAAAGATAGACCCTTGTGTTAAACAGTCTAGGTGGGATGGAATATCCTTCCTTGAAACAACAGCTGAGGCTGGCTAGGGAGTGCATCCCTAAATGAGGCAAATGTACCCAATCAATTAGAGTACAGTGCAGGCTAAACTAGCCAGAGCAGGCCACCCTCTATGTGGATGTCATCTTCACAATACTGCCTACTCACCAGGAAGCAAATCTAGGAGGAAAGGCCCATGGGACAGGGCTGGAAGGCAGCCACAGACTTAGGCTCGTGGGACCCAAGAATGGCCATTCCAGTGCCATTGCGGTGCCAGAGGACAATTTGGTTACTCATACCTTCTGGCCAGTAAATTGTAGGAAAGCTACCTGCCTTTCATGTAATCCAGTTTAGTAAAAACAATGGTTCTGTCGGGTATGCAACCTGATTACTTCAAAATGTGAATAAATCATTCCAAGTTTTGATTAGTCATGTGGTTACTTAAGACAATACTCCACTAAGAACATATTCAAAATGCAAATCCAAACCAGAGAGAGATGAGGGTAACAATATATTTTTAATCTATGAATCTTGAAACTCCCACAATCTGATGTACCTTTTGTAGTGGAGGCTGATGCTTCGGATGTGGCCATAGGCGCAGTATTTTCTCAGAGGGACAGGAAAACAGGGCAGCTACATCCGGTGGCATTCTTATCTAAAAAATTGAACGCTGCCGAAGTCAATTACACTGTGGCCGAGAAGGAACTCTTGGCCATAAAAAATGCCTTCCAGGAATGGAGACACTATCTCTGGGGGGTGCATCATCCAATAACAGTCTACACGGACCACAGGAATCTAGGGAAGGGAAGGCCTCTCCGGGTCAACAGGTCCTATCCCTGACACTTTGAGACATGGGGGGCCACAGAACAGACTCCAGGTTTCGGATCTTCTACCCCAGGTCCCCATGAGGCTCTTAACCAGGACCTAGTCAGAGTTATGTATTCTGGTCATGCAGGGGAGGCCTATCGAGGCCTGTGGGTCCCCATGTGGAGCAGTTTGAGACCCGGTAGGTCAGGGGCAGGGAAACCAGGGTTGGGGTTTTCCGCCAAACAACAAACACACCAAATTGGTACGTGTCAGTGATAAACCAGAAGATAAGG
Organism: Lissotriton vulgaris; assembly: GCF_964263255.1. Classification (NCBI taxonomy): domain Eukaryota; kingdom Metazoa; phylum Chordata; class Amphibia; order Caudata; family Salamandridae; genus Lissotriton; species Lissotriton vulgaris. Next base: position 420,438,319 of record NC_141694.1, on the reverse strand, counting down.
ATGTATCTGAAACGTCAGAGCATGAGCTCTGACGCAAGTGTGCCCACTATTGGAGCTAAGAACTCAGATGTCTCACACATGGGGAAGTCATCCTTAATGGAAGAGGAAACCTCACACACTTATTAGTGTCAAGCTTCATCATAGGAATCCTTTCCCCAACCTGGTAAGACAATGTCACTCAGGCGGACTCAACCTCCTTGAAGACTGATAGTTAGGAGGGAGTTCTTACATAAAACTTACTGGACAACTCCGTCGAGCTGGGGATCCAGGTGAGAACAGTTCAAAATACCTTAGAGTTCCCATGGGAACACTTTATTCATGGGACGCTCGTTAAGATTGAAAACAAAAAACATTTGGGTCTTGGAGTGTTATGTCTCACACCCAAATTCTTTCCAACATGTTTCTGCCCATTATCATTAGCCTAAGCGGTCTGGGGCATTCGTCAGGGCAATGGATCCCTCCGGATGTTTTTTTTAACTACCTATGCAAGGTTGAAATTAGTGCTAATTACATAGCTAGTGTGGTGGATTCATTGTAAAGTCCTACCATAATTACGTGCCAATGGTTGGAACACTTGCTCTTATTACCATCTGGTCAGGTTGCTACCATCCTTAAGGTCATAGAGAGGGCGGGGTCCTTTCTAGTCAAAACAAACACCTAAAATCTGATTCACTTGCCCTGGCCTCCATCCCTAGAATAAAAAAGGCAAGATCGGGCTGCCGCAGGTTCGCCTACAACGCGCCAAAGCTCTGGAACACCCTCCCACTAGCCATGAGGAGTGATCATAATCTACTCTCCTTCCGAAAAAAAATTAAAAACTTGGCTCTTTCCCTAAAACCCCACTGTTCTGACCCCTTTTTGGAATAAACTAGGTCCTCTCAGCGCTGGGATGCCCAAGGGTAGCTATGCGCTCCATAAATCCACTTCCAAATTCCAAATTCCAAAAGGTACCTCACGGCCATTGTACCTCGCTTGCTTCCACTCTGTGCTGAAATGTGATTTTCCACTCCAGAGCCTATCGGGGCACGGTCAGAGCTTTTGAACCTGGACAGGCAGATGAGCCCTCTCAGGGCCTGTGGGGCACCATCCCATAGCAATTTGCAACATGGTGGGACAGTGAAGGAGGGTCAGGGTCTGGGCGTCTATGTCCCATGGCCAGCTGAAAGACTGACCCATACCCTGGTCAGAGCTTCTTGTGCTTGGCCAGCAGAGAAGGCTTCTAGGGGCCTGTGGGTTCCCATCCTGTACACTTTGAGAGACAGTCCTCAACCTGGGCCCATCAAAGCACTAGCAATTCTTGTAATCCATGCTCACCAGATGACAGAGGAGGACATTCAAGAGAATGTATCTGGCCTTCTGGAGTCCTGACTGGGCTTCAAGCTTCAAAGGAGCCCTGATTGGGACTTCCAGGGTAGCTTGAAATTCTGAAACATTAGTCACATGAAGAAACTTATGTGTTTTTAATATTTATTTTAAGGACAAAATGCCACCAGTGATGTTGGCACATTTTGAAGGACCCATTTACGCATGGTAAAGGACCCCTAATCTGAATTACGGCCATGCCTAATACATGTTTGCATGCTTTTGTATGCATTTGCATGAGTGTTTAAATGGGTATCAGTGAGTATATGGACGTGTTTTTCAGGGTCTTTTTTTTGTAGGTTGGGATTGAGAAAGTAGGGGTATGACATTATAGTCATTCTTGATAAATGTCTGGCTGTCACTCGCATAACTGTAGGAATTTGACATAATATTCTGGCTATGCCTAACATAACAGTAGCCCGACTTTGACTAACAATCGTCATTTATGGCAATATTTTGACTATTTATGGTATAAAATTGTCCTGTCCTTGACATGAAGTGTGTGCTTCCGGTGACATGCAGACTATCCTTTGCACAATATCGGGCCATTCTTGATATGATATAGGCATATATAATGATATTCTGTCTTTCCCTGGCAACAACTCGGGCCCAAACATTTCATATAATGACATTTTTAGGTCGAGCCCTGAGCCAGCGTGCAAGCGCTGCTCTGGGGTTGATCTGTAGTAGTTCACTACGTGAGAGAAGCCCCACCCACCCCACACATCTTTTTCATAGGCTTGTTTCTTTGTCCTTCCTAAATGCTGCCTTCCAATTAGTTTATTGGCCTGTTAGTCCCTCCTTATGACGGCCATATCGTCATTTGTATCCTTCCATGGCTACTGGCCCCTACACTTCGAGTGTTGTAAGGTATGTGTTATTAAGATTGTGAACACTATTTTCTTCAATGTAGTTTTCTTACTGCCCGTGCCTTCTCCCCCTTCCTGCATTCCATGCCTTCTTGCCCCCGCAAACCCGTTGTTCATGCCTTCTCGCCCCCTGTCTCCTGCCCGCCCGCACTCCGGTTTGCAATGCAATAGGTCTCACATAAATGTGAGTCCTATTGCATTGCAGATGCTTGCTTTAGACTGTGAGCAATATTTTGTTTAATGAGGTTCTTTCTACTCCCCCCTCCCTTCCTCCGCCTCCACTCCTGTGGTCCGTACCTTCTGCGCCTTTCTCCCCCTCCCCCTGCCCGCACTACCATTGTCCTTGTCTTCTCCCTCCCCTGTCAGCACTCCCGTTGTCTGTGTCTTCTCCCTACCTTGCCTGCAAAATTGTTGAAAAATAGAAGAAATGAGCAGAGGTAAGTACGATGTGGGTTATACAGCATCAACTCCTGCATCTGTTCACAGCCTAATCTGCTGCCATGAACCCGGAGGAACAAGCAGTGACATGGCTCATATCTTTAGGAGTCCTACACTCCCCCAAAAAGACCATTTGCGACCCAGAGGAATTCCTAAAGTCGTCACTCAGAAGCGGAGTAGTGCTGTGCAAGCTTGTCAATAGAGTGCTCCCGGGATCGGCGAAAAAAGGTAAACAAATGGCAAAGCACAAGTTTTTCTCTTAACATGGCAGCTGCGCGGGTCAGATAGGGCGGGGGTCGACTGCCCCTGGGCACCTCGGTCAGACCAAGGTGGACGCTGTTCTAAGTAAATTAACTGTATCCTGCTAGTTAAGAAATGAGTGGCTAGGTAGGAACCGAGGATATAAGAGGGCGTTTTCTCAGTGCTCTTTTTATGTGTTCTTGCAGCGATATTAATATAATTGGGGCCAGATTTATAAGCCCGTTGAGCACCTTTTACGCCGCTGTTTCGTCACTTTTGTGACACAGCGGCGGCGCAAAAGATGCGCCATGGTGCTGGGTACGTACAACGTGACGCATCTGGGAGATGCGTCATGTTGTAAAGCCCTGCGCCAGAAGGAGGCGTTCCTGCGCAGAGGGTGGGGGGGATGTTCCGGCACAGGAACGCCTCCTAAAAGTGGCTGAGTGAAATCTACAACATTTCACTCAGTCACTTTGGGGCCCATGCTGCTTCAAAACCCTGCGCCTGCTTGAAACAGGCGTAAGGATTGATGCAGCATTAACAAGATATTGCCCCCCAGAGCCTTGATGGAGCTGCCTCGCGCTTGCAACGCAACTCCAGCAATGCGCCGCCTTCACGGCACAGACGCACTTGTTGAAGAAATGGACAGAAACTATTAATGTGCCAAGTTGATCTGTTCAAGTTTAAAACCTTCAGTTTATCATGGCTTTTTTGCTGCGAACATGCTGTGCATTTTGAGACTTGTATTTTGTGTTTGTCATTATAAGAATAGAGTAAAAAATACCAGATTGGAATCTGCTATTGGTTAATGGTGTCATGCATGACAAGAATTCACGTGTTTGCTGTGAACAGTACATTTTACTTCCAGGTCTGCCACAGTATCAAGTAGTATTAATCCTTAGCAGTAGCAAAAGAAGTATACATTGCCGTAACACAAGAGGAAATCTGTTGTCTTTGCTGCCCCGCACTCCATCCTTACGCGCTGAGCTGGTGTGAAAAATGCAGGCTTAACAAGTGCGAGAGACACACAGTCTGACTAAATGCAAGCAAAAGTGCGAGTTTTGAAAATATTGTCATGTAACAGAATCCTCCGGTCTAGATACAGCTATTGCTGTGAAGATTGGAATGTTTAATCAACGCTATACATTTTTGAGCGCTCTGCATTATTGAAGTTTCAAAGTGACAGTCATCCTAAAACTAATCCCAAATTCATACCTAAAGTACCACTGAATTTAATTTGAACTAACCTGTAATCCTAAAGACATTTCTTCAGAATCAAACACATACTACAGAAAGAGCTCTGGATTGCCTAGACCTCAGGAAATGCCTCAAGTTCTATATTGATAGAACTAAACACGCAAGAATATCCTATCAGCTTCTATTGCCCTTCACTGGTTCGCCTAAAAGCTTCCCAGTCACAAAACAAGGAATATATGGAAGCATGGCGGCAACTATAGCTTCCTGTAACATTAAAGCAGGAACACCTCTTACAACACTCAATTAAATAATATAAACTAGTATATCCAAATATATTTGTACTCCAAAATATTCAGCAGACCACAAAATTCAAATTCCAAATAACATTTAGTCAGCCAATGTCTCTTGGTCGTCTTCAGAGTTTATTCCAAAGTTCCAGGTAAGTTCCAAATTCCAGAAAATAATCTTCAATACATCAATTCAATGCGGATAATAATGTTGCCAACACGTGTTTCGTCGTGTGTAAATTTCACACATAGACTTCCTCAGGGCTGAAAAAACTTATTTCAATCCTCTCTTGTATATCTGACCTCCTCTCCAGTGTTAGCTTGGCACAATGTCTACATATGTCGTGAAATATATCTTCACGTGTAATATAACGCTCTCTAAATCAAAGTCGTTCCACTCCAATCCTGCGTTCCTAGAGTCATCAGTCAGAAACGGAGTAGTGCTGTGCAAGCTTGTCAATAGATTGCTCCCGGGATTAGCAGAAAAGGTAAACAACTGGCAAAGCACAAGTTTTTTTCTGAACATGGCTGCTCTAGTCATATAGGGCGGGGGTCAACTGTCCCTGGGCACCTTGGTCAGACAAGGTGGACGCTGTTCTTGTATTATCTTAACAACTGTAATCTGGGAATCCAGGTCTTTTAATATTACGAGAAATGTGGGTAACATTGAACGGCATAGGCCAAATGGCACTAGGATAAAATGGAAAGGGGAGAATGCGGACAAAGTGTTAAAAAATATCGTAACAGATTGTTCTATGGAGGTAAATGACAATTTGAATAATATTAGTGAGCCTGCATCGATTTGAATGAATTTAATAAAAATTCATCATTCTGTAGATACCATTTTTAGACGGTCTGGTAACAGGGGAACCATCCATAACACGGGATGGTTTGACCATGCTTGTACCACTTTGCTTACACAGTTAAAGCAGGCGTTAATGACTAGACCGATGGACCCAACGCTTATAGCTAATTTAAGAATAGATTATAAATTGGCTCTTAAGCGGAGAAGAAAGGAGTTGCAACAAGAGGCATGGTACAAACTCACACAGGCGGCAGAGACATCAAATTGTCAATTGCTCTGGCCGACAGTTAACTCGCCATTTTTAAAAGATGATCTGGTCCCAGAGTTACTGTCCCATGTAAGCAGTGAGGCTTGGGTAACCCATTTCTCTGGTATATTTAAAGCAAGCTATGTTCCTAGTGCCAATACCGGTCCTTGGCCAACAGTACTGGTAAACTTCACTCTAGATGAAGTGGAACAGGGCATCAAAGTAAGTAAGGGAGGAAAGGCAGAGGGACCGGATGGGGTAACCATTGATGTCTATAAAGCTGTCCCTGCACTATGGGGTCCCTTATTAACAATTGTTTTTAATGCTGCTGTAAGTAACGGAGTCCCACCTACATGGGGAGAATCCATCATTATTCCTATTTATAAGAAGGGGGATAAATCGGATGCTAGAAATTATTGTCCAATTTCCCTTCTTGACTCATCCGTTAAAATTATGAGTAGGATTCTGTTAGTTAGGTTAGAAGAGTGAGCAGAGACCAACGGGATTTTAGCTAACACTCAATATGGTTTCAGGAAAGGCAGAGGAACACTTGAACAGTGCATAAACTTAGACTTAATAATTGGGAAATATACTTGTACCAAACAAGGCTTCCTCTTCCTTTGTTTTGCAGATTTAAGTAGTGCGTTTGATTTGGTAGATAATTCAATTTTATTGCGAACGCTACTTAAACTCGGGGCCCCATAGGAAATAATATACTTTTTAGCATGGCTGTACGAAAAACTACAGACCTCTGTTCGGTATGGCGTTAGAGGGGAGTGTACACCTAAATTTAATTTGAGATGTGGCATCAGACAAGGCTAGAACCTACACCATGGTCTGTGGTAGTGGTCGTAATAAGCTGTATCCTTTTTTTATAGACGGACAGAAAGTCCAACAAGTGGATACATTTTGCTATCTAGGGATTACTTATTCAAGAGATAGAACGTGAAATAACAAATGTTTGGGCTAAAATGGCTAAAAGTGCCCACGGAGTTTTCAGATTTGCAGCTAAACTAGGCGACAGACGCGTAAGGGACATGATGCAGATTTATCAGTCCAGATGCGTTTCGATCGCACTTTATGGGGCCGGGGTATGGGGACATTATTCCAAAAGCAGTTTACAAATTGAGGAAAATAATTTCCTCAAAAAACTGCTATGTTTACCAACCTCCGCTTCAACAGAACTAATCCACAGAGAAGTCGGGATTAGCTATCTGTCAGATCTGATAGCTTTAAGACCTTTAATAATCTGGCGATCCATTTGGCAAAAAGAGGAGACTGCTTTTAACAGACTAATAAATATAGATTGCCTTGAATTGTATAACTATCTTATGATACCCTGGCTAAAGTACATTGTACATAGTTTTAAAGAAATTTATGATTTAAATATTCTAGTTCATCCTCACGCTGCAGCAGAGATGCCCCAAACTGTATTGAAAAACACGCTTCTGTTACATAGAGCAAAAAGACGGTCCGATAATAGTGGGCAACTAATGACTTGCATGTTCTATAACAGATATCTAGTTTTAGAAGGATTCCAGACATATTTGAGACAGGTGACAAGAATTTCACATAGATATGTTTTTACCAGATTAAGGTTTGGGCTGATGCACCACCTGGTAGCTTTTCCACATCTTAAAAAGCACCCGGTAGGTCCATGCCCTTGTGATGGTCAAACTAAACAATGTACAGTGCACTTTCTTCTTATTTGTAATCTTTATATGAATTATCGCATTGCTTACTTGAAACCTATGTTTTTAAAATAGGGTATTTTTAACGTGGATGCAGCGATGAGGCTGCTTTTTATGATGCAGGAACCCAACATTTGCTTTTTTACTGCTACTTTTCTACTCAAGTCTATGAATGCAAGAAAAAGTATGATATTTTATTTTAATTATCTCTGTCCTAAATTATTTAATCTTGTATAATGATGTATTATTATCTATGTGCTTTTATGGTTGGTTTTACACTAACTGAATAAAGCTTTATGAAGTGAAGTGAAGTGATTGTGAGCACTATTTTCTTCGATGTGGTTTTCTTACTGCCCGTGCCTTCTCCCCCATTCTGCAGTCCATGCCTTCTCGCCCCCGCATTCCCATTGTTCATGCCTTCTGGCCCCCTGTCTCCCGCCCGCACTCCGGTTAGCAATGCAATAGGTCTCACGTAAATGTGAGTCCTATTGCATTGCACATGCTTGCTTTAGACTGTGAGCACTATGTTCTTTAATGAGGTTCTTTCTACTCCCCCCTCCCTTCCCCCGCCTCCACTCCTGTGGTCCGTACCTTATCAGGCCTTTCTCCCACTCCCCCTACCTGCACTATCATTGTCCGTGCCTTCTCCCTCCCCTGCCAGCACTCCCGTTGCCCCTTGTCTTCTCCCTACCCCCCCTGCAAAATTGTTGAAAAATAGAAGAAATGAGCAGAGGTAAGTACCGATGTGGGTTATACAGCACCAACTCCTGCATCTGTTTCACAGCCTAATCTGCTGCCATGAACCCGGAGCCTCGAAACGTCCCAACCCGTGTACCAGCAGCAAGTGTCCTCGCTGTACGTCGGCGTCGTCGACGTTGGGACGTTTCGAGGTTGGATAGAACCGAAACTGATTACCCCTCGGTCCCATGTCATTAATGTGACTACAGCTGTAAACAGAGACGCTATTTACTTGCAACTGATTTGATTGGGGACTTGGCTGAACAAATCAGAGACGAGGCGCCCCTACATACAGATACGCAGGATTGGAGTGGAATGACTTTGATTTAGAGAGCGTTATATTACACGTGAAGATATATTTCACGACATATGTAGACATTGTGCCAAGCTAACACTGGAGAGGAGGTCAGATATACAAGAGAGGATTGAAATAAGTTTTTTCAGCCCTGAGGAAGTCTATGTGTGAAATTTACACACGACGAAACACGTGTTGGCAACATTATTATCCGCATTGAATTGATGTATTGAAGATTATTTTCTGGAATTTGGAACTTACCTGGAACTTTGGAATAAACTCTGAAGACGACCAAGAGACATTGGCTGACTAAATGTTATTTGGAATTTGAATTTTGTGGTCTGCTGAATATTTTGGAGTACAAATATATTTGGATATACTAGTTTATATTATTTAATTGAGTGCTCAGAGGTATGCATTACTGTTCATTTCTGTGTGTAACAGAAAAATTGGGGTGTTGGATACATGCCCTTCCTCTAGATGCACCTAAATTAGATTGAGTACGAAGAACACACTTATCCCTGATATAAAGTGAGGAGCGCCCTGAGATTGTTTGTATCCCAGTTTTTTTAACCTCTTACAACACAGTTAAAACCCGCCTTACAAGGAGCACAGTGACTTCATCAGCACTCTACATGGAAGTGCCACTACATATTTCCACTTTTTGCTAGATATCTGATGTGTTAAAACTTCTAGGGCAATTTCATATTTAATTGGAAAACACCACAGCGGCATGCTTGAATTTGTATAATGGTCCTGACCGCTAGTTAGCTCAAAGCCCACCTGCTCAAACAAGTTTTATATCAAATGTGAGGAATCCTAACTGAATTTAAAGGACTTATTTTTCATATAATACCTTACATTCATGTAGGTCTTGAGCATAAGCTCAAATAGATTTTAAAGAAGGAATGTGTGGCAGCAGAGGCCAGTTTCTCAGACTGCCTACTGACTGGTAAATGTTATCTCATTTATCCTCTTTGATTTTTGAGTCACTGTAGATTAAGCTCTTAGTGCATCGGAAGAAAGATTTCTGAATTGGCACTTGCAGTCACATACTATCTATAAACACATGCTGTTAAATGTTCCTTTATTTCTGTCTATCCTACTCTTTAATTTACCCCAATATCCCTTCTAGTTCTTGTCCTTTTCCATGCCATAATCTAATGCTCAGTGTCTTATTTTCGTTATTACCAAAATCTTGGCCCTTTAAATCTTGGGCCTATGGGCAATATCACTACACTATACAACAAGCATTTGCAATGCAAAGGTCTCGCATTTACACAAGTTTAAGCTATTGGCATTGTAAATGACAATGCCTTTTATTTATGTTTTAAACCCTTCGATGCTCGTGATGGAATGGTTCCGTCATGAGCATCGGTGCCCCTGTGCTCATGACGAAACAATTCCGTCATGAGGACAGGGGCTGGAAGTACCTCTGCTGCAGACAGCAGAGGGATTTCCTTCTTTCCCCCAAAGCCTCAGGAGCTGGGGAAGAGTTTCCCCAGCTCCCGAGGCCCCCTCCCTGGTTTCTCTGCAATGACGATCACCGCACACGTCACGCTGTTGTCATTGCAGAGAAACCAAAACTGAAATGAGCCTTTAGGCTCATTTCAGTTTCACTTTCTATGTGCTCAGTGGGCTATCTCAGCTCCCTGGGCACGTAGAAAGACGGGAGAGGTATTATTGGAAAGGGACGAATCTCCCCTTTCTAATGGTACCCATTCTTAGGCTGTGTGGGAGGAAATATGTGGATCCACATAGATTCCAGAACTTTCCCACACAGAAATTTGAGAAGTGATTTTTTTCAGCTAAATTTGAGGTTTGCAGGATATTCTGGGTAGGAAAACTTTGGGGGACCCAAGCAAGCCATACATCGCTGGACTTCCCTGAGTGTCTAGTTTTCAGAAATGTGTAGGTTTGGTAGGTTTCCCTAGATGGTTTCCAAGCCCGGGGCCAAAAACACTCATGGGACCCCCCTTGCAAAACCAGGCGGGCACTAGTCCTACCCACACAAGTGAGGTACCCTTTTTTTTCAGAAGACTTGGGGAAATGTGGGGTGAGTGGAAATTTGTGGATCAACGCAGATCCAGATTTTTTCACCACAGAAATGTGAGGAAAATGTGTTTTTTTGACAATCATTTAGGTTTGCAAGGGATTCTGTGTAACAGAACCTGGTAAGAGGCACCCCATCCTGTATTCCCCTGGGTGTCTAGTTTTAAACAATTTATAGGTTTGCTAGGTTTCCCTAGGTGCCGTCAGAGCTAGGGTTAAAAAACTACAGCTAGGCACCTTGCCAAAAAAGTCTGATTTTTCACTGTGAATTTGTGGTGTGTCAACATTGCGTTTTCAGCAGTCACCTGTCACGGGCACTAGGCCTACCAACACAAGGGGGGTACTGGCTTTCTCTGAAGACTTTGGGGAACTTCTGGTGAGTGGAAATTTGTGGATCCACACAGATTCCAGAATTTTCCACCACAGAAATGTGAGGAAGATTTGTTTTTTTAAAAACAATTGTTTAGATTTGCAAGGGATTCTGGGAAACAGAACCTGGTGAGAGGCAGTCAAGTCACCCCATCCTGGATTGCCCAGGGTGTCTAGTGTTAAAAAATGAATAGGTTTTCTAGGTTTCCCACGGTGCCGGCAGAGCTAGGGTTCCAAAAGTACAGCTATGTACTTTGCCAAAAAAGGGTAATTTTTCACTGTGAAATTGTGGTGTGTCCATGTTGCGTTTTGCACCATTTCCTGTCGCGGCCACTAAGCCTTCCCACACAAGTGAGGTACCATTTTTATTGGAAGACTTTGGGGAACGCAAGGTGGGTGGAAATTTGTAGATCCATGCAGATTCCAGAACTTTTCACCACAGAAATATGAGGAAAAAGTGTTTTTTTGGACAATTTGTTATGTGTGCAAGGGATTCTGGGTAACAGAACCCGGTGTGAGCCAGTCAAGTCACCCCATCCCGGATTTCTCTGGGTGTCTAGTTTTAAAAAATGTATAGGTTTGCTAGGTTTCCCTAGGTACCGGCAGAGCTAGGGTTCCAAAACAACAGCTAGGTACTTTGCCAAAAAAGGGTAATTTTTCACTGTGAAATTGTGGTATGTCCACTTTGCGTTTTGCACCGTTTCCTGTCGCGGCCACTAGGCCTTCCCAAACAAGTGAGGTACCTTTTTTCTCGGAAGACTTTGGGGAACGCAGGGTGGGTGTAAAAAACCGGACGCTTTCATCTGTAGCCCTTATTTCACATTTTTCCCAAAAAAAACATTTAGCTGTATTTTGGCTAATTTCTGGGTCCCCTCCTAAGGATTCCACAAACCCTGGGTACCTTAAGAATCCCTGTGAGGTTTGAAAAAAAAGTCAAAAATTTGGCCTGGATACCTTATGTGGTCAAAAATGTACAGGGACCTAAACGTGCACTACCCCAAATAGCCCAAAAAATCTTAGCACGGGTAAGTCCTAGCAGTGAAGGGGTTAAAAACCAAAACCTAAATAAAAGGCATTGTCATTTACAATGCCAATAGCTCAAACTCACTTGAATGTGAGACCTAGTGCATTGCAAATGCTTGTTATCAATGTTCTGGCAATATCTGGCATAGTAGTATCCCATATGTGGCTCCTTGTGTAACGTCTTTACAACAATATGGCTATCCTTGCTTAATAGTGACCAGTTGTTAATATAATAAGGAGGTGCTTAACATAATTAAAGGTGTCAGTCGCATATTAGTGGCCAAAACCCTGACATATGTTGTGTTGTGTGACATAATTGAGGCTCTCCATTGTGTAGTGGTGGGATGGGCAAAACTTTGTGAGCTTTCTCAACATAAGTCTGGCTATCGACCGTATAACATCAGTAAAAATCAATGCCATTGATGGGCTATGCTTGTATTTCCAGTTGATATTAAATGGGATTGAAAATAAAAATCTATCCATGTGGGGCAGTTGTGCAAGGCAGCATTTGGTTAAAATGATAAGTAGAAATATAGAGGTTAAACATGTATGCACCGAAAATAAAACTGGCATTGTGGAAAGAAAATACAGGTTGTCATTCATGGAAATAACAGGCTTCAGCTCTTAGGAATAGATCTTATTTATCCCAAATGAACATGTTGTCTTTTCATGTTGAAATATCCTCTGCCTCCCCCTCTAGTCAGGCCGTCTCCTTTAGCCTAGCATTCCCTCTTTTCCCCATAGTTGCCTTCTGGTTTGTCATGGCAGGAACCACCTCACAACCCAGCTGTCCTTTCTGACTTTTCATGAAACATCGTTCCAGTGGAAATCCAGGCAAAATTGGATGAAGTCCAAGAAACCTCATTAAGGGAGACACTCTTGAATTTGCTCAACTACTCTGGTGCATATCCCTAGTTATCCATCACCAGGACACACCCTGCCATTCACACTTATCGCGTGCGCTCCCCTCCAAGCTCAGAGTCGGTTCCCAGGACGCCACCGGCCCTGTTACCCTTGCCGACCCAAGCTACCTCTCCTTGGCGGTTTCACCGCCTGCGCATTTGCGGTCAGAGTCATTTCTCCACCGCATCTCATCTACAAGATTTCTTCCTACCGCATAGCCCTACAGCCCTGATGAGTTACACCTCCTTCACGGTTTGACGAAACACGTGTCGGCTGGCTACCTCCTTACTGTACTGTCTATTGTTTGACTTATAAAAACTTTATTCACACCAATCATTGACATTCCTCGCTTCCTTTTTCGTAGTATTTCACCCTTGATGAGTAAAGAAACCCAGGCACGACACTGGGATTAGCAACTGAACGTGCGTGTGTACAGGATCTGTTCTCATTTTCAGTTGATCTTGGCCTGCCTAGATCATTTCAGGGGCCTTTTTTACGAAGGGTTTGTGTTCCCCTGTCCTTTCTTTGCACCGCGTGCCTACCGCACAACGATCTCAACTACAACATCATACTGCGCAGAGCGCCACTACTTCCTACTTCTCAACACAAACCCAGTCTCCTAGAAAAGCACATCCCTAGTTATATCATTAGTTTGGAGGGATGTCATCATGCATTTGATTTGATTTGATTTGATTTATCAACTTATACAGCGCGCGATTGCCTGAAGGCGTCTTGGCGCTAGGACAGATAGCAGGCCTCAACGATGGAAACATAACTCCCTTAACAGTCAGCCATAAAAAGCCAAGTTTTCACTGCCTTTCTAAATAAAGCCAGTGTTGGACTTTCTTTTATACCAAGTGGCAGCCGGTTCCATGCCCGCGCTGTATGTACCAGAAAATTTCTCCCACCCCAATTGGTTCGTCTGAATTTTGGGATACTAATTAATTTCAATTGCCTTGACCTAAGCATCCTGCCTGGTTCATACAATTTCAAGTTAGTTCGCAGAAACTGTGAGCCTAAGCCCTGAACAGCCTTATATGCCAGGCACAGTGATTTGAAACACCCTCTTTTCCACTGGGAGCCAATGCAAGAGTTTTAGTTTAGATGTAATTGGCTCATATTTGGGGATACCGAGCAGCAGCCTCGCAGCTGCATTCTGTAGGCGTTGCAACTTGTTTAAAATGTGTTTTCTGGCTCCAGCGTACAAGGCATTGCCATAATCTAATCTAGACAATGCCAATGCCGTCACCACTGTTTTTCGGGTATCGTCTGGTATGTAAGGCAATAGTTTCTTTATCATCTTTAGAATAAACCAAACTGTGGATACAAGTTTGTTTGCTTGAGCATTAAAAGAAAGCTTGATGTCTAGGGTCATTCCCAGATTCCTTACTTTGTCTACTGGGTCTGGGCAACTCCCCAGATTGTCCGTCCACCAGGCGGGAGACCAGATGTCATCATTACCTCCCAGCACCAGCACTTCACTCTTGTCACCATTCAACTTTAAACAGTTGTCCATCATCCACTGACTGACCTGTGACATACAATGTTTAAATTTTGTTGCTGTCTCATTCACCTCCTTACTGATAGACACCACTATCTGGGTGTCGTCAGCATAAGATACTGGGGTAAAGCCACATTCCCTTATGATTTTTGCCAGCGGAGCTACAAATATATTGAAAAGGGTAGGGCTTAATGCAGACCCCTGGGGTACCCCACAAGGTGAGCTAAATGATTTGGACTTTGCCTCACCCAACTCAACAGAGAAAGTTCTATTTCGAAGGTATGATGCAAGGAAAGATATTGCAGAATCATGGACCCTTACTTCTGCTAGGCGGGCCAGGAGTATTTCATGGCTGACCGCGTCGAAGGCCGCCGATAGATCTAATAATACTAAGGCGGCGTTCCCTCCTTTGTCTAGCAGCCTCCTGAGTTCTTCAACTGCCGTCAGCAGAGCTGTTTCCGTGCCATGTCCCTCCAGGAATCCATATTGAGAGGGATCTAACCCTCCACCCTCTCCTATGTACCGAGACAACTGTTTATTTAGTAGCTTCTCTAGTATTTTTGCCACAAATGGGATCCTTGCTATGGGTCTGTAGCTGCTGGGCTCATCATTATCCAGATTCGATTTTTTCAGGAGCGGCCTTATTGATATCTTTTTCCAGACATCAGGAAAAATCCCTGAGTTATAATTTGTGCGAAGAACTTCGTCAGAAGGGAACTGAGTAGTTCTGGAAAAAGCTGCATTACTTTCGGCGGACAGGGGTCCATTGGACTGCCTGAACTTGTAGAGTTCACTTCCTTTATAATTTGCTCTACGGTAGGTGGGGAAAAATGAAACATTGGGGTTTGCAACAGGTCCTCCGAGGCTTTTATTGGGCCGGAGATAACCAGATCTACATTGTTTGAGAGGTGAGTCTTAAAAGAGTTAAAAACCAAGGAAACCTTATTCACAAAGAATTCACCCAGTGTGTTACAGAAGTCCGCTGTAATTGTCTCTATACTGGTGTTATCAATTTTTGCTAGTTTTTTGACAGTAGAAAAAAGGGCTTTACTAGATCCTTTTGAGTCATTAATTTTTTGCACAAAGTAGTTGCTTTTTTCTGATATGATCAACTTTTTATACGTGCCTAAAGCTACTTTATTATCTTCTTTATGCTTGATATCGTAGTTTGACCTCCATTTTTTCTCTGCCCTTCTACAACTCTGTTTTTGCGCTCTCAGTGCTTCCGAGAACCAAGGCTGCGATGGAATTTTCTTCTTGAAGGTCACTTTCCTTCGTGGGACAGCCACCTGCACTGCTGCCTTTATCCAATCATTAAATTGCTCACAGGCTATATTGCTCTCTGGACCAAGGTCGGGATAAGATCCCTGTAGATTATCTATAAGAACCTGAGAGTCCGTTTTTGCCCAATCAGGGTATGTGGCCTGCCTAAGCTTTTCCACCGGCCTTCCAGTGCTTTCCCTGATTTCTAATGAGAACATAATTACCTTGTGGTCAGACCAGGGGACCAAAAGAGTGTCAATGTTATTTAACCACTGACAGGAGGAAAAAATCCCATCTAATGAGTGAACTGCGCAGTGAGTGTCTACAAAAACCTTTTGTTCTAAGGAGAAATTGGCTAACGCATCCTTAAAAGATGCTACCTTAGGATCACCATCTTTCTCCAGGTGCAAATTAAAATCACCCATAATGGTGTAGTCAGTGCTAGCTAGACTTGATTCTAAGAAAGGGCTAAGTGAATCAACCAGTGGGCTCTTTGCACTGGGGGGCCTATAGATTAGTAGCCCATTGAAAGTGAAATTATTTGTGAGCATAATTTGAAACAAAAGCGTTTCACAATTTGGATTGCTGCCCTTCTCCGAGCTCTTTACCCTAAAACTGTCCCTAGTTATAATTGCTAAACCTCTCCCTCGTTTCCTCTCTCTATCCGCTCTATACATAGCAAACCCTTCTGGAATGGCTACAGCCAAATCAGAGTCTGAAGCTGCATCCGCCCAAGTCTCCGTAATAAATAATAAATCCAAATTTGCATGTTTATCAAGTGTTATGTTATGTTTTCAATATTGCCGTCTTGAACCTGAACAAGTTATATTTGTATATTCCCTCTGCTTTGTGATCCTGTAAACTCAGTGTCACTGAACACAAATGCTGGGTGTGTATTTGTGTAGCTCTGCTTTGTAAAGACTGCGAGGTTTCAATAGATCTGATGCATCCCCTTCTCCTTCAAAGCACATTCATATAAATAACACATGACTGATCATTTGCTTTGAAGATGCAGTGGAAACATAAACCGAAATAAGAAGATATATACGATTTGAAAAGTTTTGGATCCTGTGGAATTGCATAATCAACTCTCCATAGTTTATGTACTGAAGAATTAACTGTTTTACCACAATTCATGCAAAAGATAATGAGGAAACCAAACCCCCAACACACTATGGCGGAAAGGTCGGTCAGGAATACTAAAAAAAGCATTTGCAATGCAATCGGTCTCGCCTTTGGGACCTTATATGTATTTAGCTATGCAGCACATTAGCCTGGGTACTGAAACATCTACAGTTTTTTAAAATGGAGAGAAAGTAAGCACCGAACTGTGTGACACACCAGGTATGGGAACACGCAATGAGAGAAATATTGCCTTTCAGCGGGATATGGTATAGTCCAAAGCTCTGTTTTTCATATAAACTCAGGGCCTTCTGTGGTGATATCACTGAAAATACAAGATTTGAAAAAAGTATTATTGTCTATGGGTGCTCGTGGAAGACAATTTCTATGGACTGAATCTAGAGAATGCTAAAGTGATTCTGGTATTTTACTGACCTCTGCTGGTCGTTTTCTATCAAGACAGTTAAATAGAGGCAGTTGAACAGAACAAAAAAGTCCCTAAGCAGAAGCAGACAAGTCGTAGGGCTGATCTCCAGAGCCCACAAAGTACATACACATATACGTATATAGCAAAGTATATAAGTTTGTACTAAAGTATATACAAGAGGTCTCAATTGCTCAACCTAAAAAGTGAGGAATATTTCACTATGGATACTTTCTAGTCAATGTAAATTCACCATTATGTTCAGTTGCTGAGTCAAATTAGAGGCAAGTATTTATTAATCGCCACTTCCACATCAGGTGTCACTTTACAATTCTCTGCCTAAATGTGTGCTATTTGTGGCAGATCCAGTTTTATAGGATCGGTTTTAGTTTGTGAATTTAGGGCAACTACAAAATTAGCAATCTCCCACCACATTTAACGATATATAAGTGAGCATTTCCGACAGCGTATCCACAGCTGACCCCATCGAAAACCTTTAACCTGAAGTCCAGTCTTCCACTGGGCCCCTGGTCATAGAGACCGTCCCACTGTCGTCTTAGGGTGAGTGAGCAATAATTGAATGTACCACCTTAGGACAGCCATCCCAGCCAATCGTCACACAGATCATTAAAGCAATAACTGAGTCGTGTTTTATCAGCATTCGAAAGTAGGATACGTTTTTCCATAAACATATAAAACAATATTAGAAGTGAAACACAGAATACCTGACAATCTTGCTGTCTTACCGGTTTTGGCTCCTTTGAAACTTTCAAAATGGACTTAGGGGTTTCTGCAACTTGGGAATGGGCTGGAAGCCTTCCCACTGATGGCACAAATGTGAATGCCAAAGGGTTTATTCGATACTCATCCGATGAAACCTAAAACACAAGCATACACTCATATGATGCGAAATAAAGAAAAGAAAACGGGCAGTGTACACATATATAATGAAAACCATAATCGAGTCATTGAGTTTATTGCGGTATTGTACATAATATAATAGTAGTTTCCGCGCCATTGGCCAAGAATGGTGTTTCCTTCCTACTAAAAAAAGTCATTTTTCAGACGTTTTCGTAATTTGCGAAGAAGCTGCTGTCTCATCTCGTGTTAAGACACAGTATCACTTGGTAACGTATTTAAAGCATTTTTATTGTAGCAAAGAAGGGCATAGTGGATGTGCTTTTCTTATTTGCATCACAAGATAATTTTTTATTACAAGTTCCATTCCTACCCACATTCTTTCATCCTGGTTTCGTAATATCTTCCCACTCAGCTAAACACCTGCCAATGATTCTTAGCAGCAACATTCATCTAGCAACCACCAGCTCAGTTACAGCAGTCACAAAACTCTTACTCAGTATTTGAAAGAAGAGTCCTCTGGTTCCATTTTACAGACTAGACCCTAATCAATGCAGTAGCTCCAACAACAGTGAAGCATTTCTTTCCCTGCCTGAAAAGGTTAATTACAAGTATGAGATTCAATCTTTTGCTCTCCTCCTTGCCCTCCTGAGGCTCATACTCCTCCCTTTACTGGAAGCAGCATATTTACTTTGTGCCAAGTCCAGGGCGCAGTAAATAATTGTGGGGCATATTATCAAGGGGGTTTATCTCTGCTTTTTTGGCTTTAAAAGCCAAGAAAGGGGAGATAAAATTATCTCCCCATTACCTAGCTGTCGCTAACACCAGTTAGCGACAGCTAGTAGGAGATAGCAACCATCTTGGGCCCCACTTTGCATGTCAGTGATATTTATCACTAATGACATGCAAAGTGGGCGTGCCAAGATGTTAGCGACTGGAAACAGTCGCTAACATCGCTATCTCCTATTATCAACTTTTGGAGATATTCGCGCTAAGCGCGAATATCTCCAAAAGCTAACACCTGCCCTGAGCAGTTCTTAGCCATGTTATCCAATGGTAGGTGGATAACATGGCTAAGAACATTAGCTTGCTAATGCATGAATATCGCTGACTTTTCAGCGATATTCATGCATTTTGGCCGATTTTTATCGCATTTGCGAGAAACCTTGGTAATACCAAGGTTTATCTGCGATAAACATCGCCGCAGCTCGGCGATAATTTTTTCACGCTAACCAAGCAATAGCGATAATTATCGCTATTGCTTGGTAATATGCCCCTGTGTTCCATGGCATTCAAGTTGATTTATGAAAAGCCCCCTTTGTACCTCACTAAGGGCCCGATGTAGGTAAATGCCATTTACCGATTTTAAAATACCGAATCCTACCGATTCGGTATTTCAAAATCGGTAAATGGTATGTAGGTCCCAACATCTGGATTTGCTACCGAATCCTTAACAATTCTTTAATTACCGATTCGGTAAATACCGAATCGGTAATGCCCATTCATTCCTATGGGCTTTGAAGCCCATAGGAATGATTAGGCATTACCGATTCGGTATTTACCGAATCGGTAATTAAAGAATTCACAAGGGTGCAGGGGGTGTCACTTTGACACCCTCTGGCACCCCAAAACAGGCACAGGTGCCATGTGGCAGGCATACCTGCCCTAAGGGCAGGTCTGCCTGTCACATGACATAGGTGTGCATGCACACATGTGCATGCACACCGGAATCGGTATTTTACCATGGATTTGTATTCCATGGTAAAATACCGATTCTGTAAGCCATGTGCAGAAGGTACATTGCCTACCTACATTGCATTTTTGGTAATTTTACCGAATCGGTAAATATTACCGAATCGGTAATTATTTTACTGATTCGGTACATATTACCGAATCGGTAAATTTACCGATTCGGTAATGATACCGATTCGGTAAAATTACCGAAAATGTGCCCCTACATCTCGGTAGCCCTTTACCGATCGGAAACGGCCGAAAATCGGTATTTTCGGCCGATTCGGATCGGTAAAGGGCTACCTACATCGGGCCCTAAAAGCCTTATTATAACATTGAAAGAAACGTGAGGTCACCCGACTGCAGCCCACTCACTACCCAGCGTCCCTCTGCACCACAAGAATTTCTAGTCCTTCAGCTTATGAGGACTCTTTCCCTGGATGTACCATCATGAGCACATGGGAGCAAGCTCTGCTGGTCTCCCCTCCCATAACTTCATCTTCATCATAGACAAATACCGAAAATTGCTCCTACGTATCTCGTCTGGTCAAAGGCTTGATCCTCAGTGGATCGGGAAGGACCCCAATGATGAAACATGCCACCAATGGGCAACCTGGTGGGTGAGGGATCTCTAAGGAAAACAGTGTTTTTCTCATTGTGGAGGGTATGTCCATCACTATTCTTTACTACTTTACTGGGTTACTTGTTTTGCTAAAATTATACTGTATTAATATTCATCTCTTTTGGACTGTATGGAAATAGAAAAATGTAACAGATGACTCTATGTTGTATACCTCGGATAAATTGTATTGTATTGTAACAGGATTTACATAGCGCTTGCGGGGAGGGAGGGCGCACCAACAATGGTTGATGGGATGTCATATTTAAAACCAGTTCTTTATATAGTGCTTCAGACTGGCAGGGACGAACTGGCAATAGCTGGCACCAGGCATTTCCCCAGTGGGCCGCTAGGGTGGGGGCCAGCGTTGAGCCACTGGAGGGCCGTTTTTTTTAATGGGCCAGCAATATCAGGCCACTGTAACAAAACAGCTTGGCTGCCCCCCAGCAGTTTTCCAGGGCCGGTTTCTGTTCCCAGTCTGGCCCTGCACACTGGCAACTAGCCTATTTTTAAATGCTTCATGAAGTCAGGGATATTAAAATAATGAGTGGGGGAGCATGAACAATGGTCAGTGGTCAGAGGCAGGAGAGTTTAAAGCAACACCAGGGAGCAGGAGCAGAGTGGCACATGGGCTGCAGAGAAATGGGTTCTTCAAGAGTTCAAGTGCAAAAGTTGTTTTAAAGTATCTTTAGGATCATGCAGCCACTGGACAGAAACTGGCCACAGAAGGGAAGCTGTACTAGGTCCACGCTCTATGGCAGACACTATGCGGAAGCTCAGGGAGGAAGCAAGAAGGAGCAGGAGGCGAAAACCAATCAAAAGCAAGGAAACAAGAGTTATGTATAAGCCAACCAATGGTAAGTAATAGGCAGGCTCTAAGCTTCTTTTCAGATTCAGTAGAGGCCGGGATTGCTCGCTAGTACGAGGGGTCACGGGGCAATAACAGGGGGTGTTGCGGAATGGTTGTGGGGAAATTAAACACAATTAAAATAAAATCAAGGGCGTGGTTAAGATGGTGGCGTGAACGGACGCTCAACTCCGAAGCTCCCGCCGACGGCCTGATTCAGCACTGGCTATTGGGCCGTTATTGCAGCGGTTGGCTTTAGTGTCCGGAGTAGAGTGACCCTGGAGCCACGGAGCAGCGTGTGAAGGTAAGTAATAGGCAGGCTCTAAGAAAGAGCGGCCGCTGAGGGGCCGGTTTGGCTGGTGGACCGGGGGCCGACGGTCTTGGCGGCTCTCCAGGGGAGGTAACCAGAGACCTCGGCCAAATAGCAGGAGGTCTAAGAAGCTGGGGGCCGGGACCACGCAGCAGAAGGCCTGAGCAACTCTGAGGGCACCGGAGACCGTGAGATCTGATGCCAAGGCTAGGAGTGGCACTGTGGCGATCCTGACGGTGCGCCATCTTGAGGTAGACTGCGGAGCCTGGGCCGGCTATGCATGGAGGGGGCCGGCAGGGCACTGGGGGAGCAACGCTGAGCGGAGGAGCGCTGAAGCTACTGGCAGGGCTGTACCTCCCAACGTGGTAGGCGAGATTTCGGTACCACAGCGACCCCTGGCTGAGACAGACCTGCCATAAACTGGAGGGGTGAACTCAGACGGACATTTTGTGCTGCGGCCATCCGAGACATGTGTGCTTATCCCTGCGGTTGCCATCCTGCCCGGAGGAAGAAAAGGCGAGTGTGAGCTACGGTTCGGGGACCTACCTCCACAGCAACGCAGCAGAGTGTACGAAGTACCCGGAGAGTGGGGCGGACTTCAGTGCGGAACGACACGGTAGGCCTGAGCGGCGTCTGGGGTGATCAGCCCAGCGGCTGGGAGACAGTGTGGGGAAGCAAACGGAGGCCTGGCGGACGGTGCCCCAGCCACATAGCGGAGGCGCCCTGGGATTCTGGCCCCTGAAAGGAGGAGACTGCAGCTTGGGCCGCGACTGGTGGAGTTCTGGACTTTTTGGTTCCGTCCAGAGGTGTCAGGGAACAACACCCAAAGACCCCGGAGTTCCACCTGCCTTGGTGCGCAAATGAACAGAAACACGGGCTTCTCGATGGTGGCGTCAAAGACCAAAGGTTTATTACTGCAGGGACACAGAAGTCACAGAAACTACGCATAGGCAGTAACCAGGAGCCTGTTCCATTTGTACAAAGAGGGTTGCTCCTTATATACTAAAAATTGTGCTCCAGGCAAATATTTCACATGTTAGTACATTCCCAAACCTTTGTGTCTCAAACAATAAATATTTGGCGTTACACAGGAACTGTCGATAATATCTGATGCTAAACATTACGAAGAGGGGTTCCCACTAGTCCATCACAATCCCTTGTCAATATTGCATTCAAGAGCCGGACCGCCTCATCGTAAATTTCGTTACCTCCCCCTAATAAAGGCCCAGAAGGAAAGGAGCAGAGCCAGGTGCAGAAGATAGGAAAGCGGGATAAGAGATGTTTGTGGGTTGTAAATGGGCAAGGCTACCGGCTTCGGCCGCCTAATCTTGATCAGGACAATGGACACGAGAACCAGTTCAGGTGGGCTGGCCTCGGGCAGAGGAGGCAGCCTTTGTCGAGTCATGCAGTTACAGCGTGATCTGGTTTAAGGTGCACGTGTCATGAAAGAGGTGAATCTCCGGCTAAGGCTACGTGTCCTTAATCGAAATGAAGTGATCAGAGGTTATTGCATATGTGAGGGCAAGAAACACAAAATGGCGACCATGATCTAAGATGGATGCCGTGGGTAGATCAGAAATGTGTTCATAACAGGAGTGCTCTTGCTCGTATCGTAGCGAAAACACCAGGATATGCTAAATGGATCATTTGCGGTTCGCTGATACTAATATTATGTATTTCCGACAATATTGAAAACACGGGTTCAAATCGTCACGGAACCTCAGACCCTCCTTTTGCCCTTACATAGGCAATTACTTAGTCTATATCAGAGTCTAGTTCTATACTCATCAGGTCAGTGACATGCTGTTGTATCATCATCCTCTCTCGTGCCTTTTCTCCAAACGCAGGTGGTTTCCTAAAACAGGTTGCAGCACAAAGACTACACAGAGCAGGACCACACTGGATAATCAGGCAGCATGAGAATAGGAATACTAAAATGACACCGATGACCATTAGAACCTTCCACCCCCACGCTGAGATCAGAGTCCAAAACCACTCCATAAAGGACCAGTTTCCCTCTTCTACATGTATAGAGTCGGAAATCTTGTGTAGCTTAGAGATCGCCTCATAGACTGTTGGAGCATTATTAGGAATAAAGACACAGCAGCTCGATTGGATCATTCTGCATACCCCACCTCGGTCTGCAAGTATAACATCTAGAACCATACGGTTCTGCAATGTCATGAGTCTATCCGCCTGAAGCTCAGCTGTCAAATTACTAAGGGCACCAGCAGTTTCGGTAATAGTAGATTCAACTACCCGTGTTAGCTGACGTATGTTTCTACTATTGGCCATAGGCCCCCAGAACGGAAGGAAGCCTTTGAAGAAGTCTCCAGCTTCCTGACCAGCAGTATCTTCCTTGCTGAAGACACCTCTCGCTACTCTGGTTCTGTGGTAATCAGATGAAGCAGTGTACGTTGGAGGGAACAATCGAGCAATATAGCATGAACCTGAAAAGTCGGCAGGTAACCATGTATATGCCCTGTCTCGACAAATGAAGTAGGTACCCCTAGCAGTAAGGAAGGCAGGGGAAGAGTTTGCCGGAAACACATAAGTCTCAACGCACTCACTCCTCCCCAGCTGAGCTCTTGGATTTCTCCCGTTACCTTGCAAACAGACCTGACCTCGGTGTGGCACGACCCAGATTGGAGTTGAGCTTTTACGCTTGCTTTCTCCTAGACTAAGACGATACTCTGAAGTATTCCAACTTAAATATACTCGCAATTCGTCTCTAGGGTATGATGGAGTATTATTGACATCCTTGATCATGTCAATAATTCCCTGGACTAAAGCTTTATTGGCAGAGTTATATCTAGTGGAACGTGGTGGACGTGGAGGATAGGTCTCAAGGGCATAAGCAAAGATCGTTTGAAGGGCCTGAAATGATCCATTATAGCTGAAAGGCAACACCAGATAGGGAATACCTTTATCCATAGTGTGGGGTATCAAGCCACACACCCAGCAGTCTGTAGTGTTAACTACTAGTTGGTGTTGGTGCAAGAGCTGTACAAAAGTGTTGTTAATGAACTCTGAGCGTCGGGCTTGCTCATGTTCAGGAAACGGATGAAAAGAGTGTATAGAAGAAACAGTAGAAGTAGCAGGATCAAGGGGAGGTACTGTAGTAACTGGCACGAAAATCAGATTTATACTAAAGACGATTCCACCCACCAATGTTGCTAAAATAATCAAAAATATAATGGCACATTGCATCAAAAAGCATTTGCTATGAAGAATTCTATTAAGTCTGTTTCTGCGAACATAAATCACATTTTCTCGTTGCAGCGCAGGAAGCTCCATCTTCTACAATCCGCTCGCGACCACTGATGATGTGTACGTAGATGAAAATGCCTCTATCAGCCCTGGGAGTTCCCAGAACCAACAGAAAGATCGACCTTGTGTCAGACCCCTGCAAATTCAAACTAGGCACACAGCCACGACCCTACGGCTACCCAGACGGCAAGGCAATTTTAAAAAAACAATAAACAATAGCAAACTTCCTGGCTGAAGGCAAAAGTTCAATATGTATATATCAAAATCACAATATGCAGTTGCCTGCTTTATTTGTCCATTTTTCGTTTTCTCAAGTTGTATCTCTGTTTCGCAGGTACTGTCTGATCGGGAAATAGTGTATCACTAGCAGCTGTTGCAGAGTTTAAGTTCGCAGATAGCAAAGTTTCTTCTGATGCTGGAGACAAATGTTCAGTGTTCAAAGGAGTCTTTTCAGGAGGAGAGTCAGGTTTTGGAGTGTCAGTAATCAATTCGGCATCGCTGAAAGGAGTGAACTTCGGTGTGCTTTCAGATTCGGAGGCACCAATTCCCTTCTTTATCCAGTCGTCGTAAGGTAGCGGCAAGGGTACACGCTTAACATGCGATGCGTGCACCCAGTGCTTGCGGCCGGCTACACGAACTGCTGTCCTTGTTGTCAGTAGGATCTGGAAGGGCCCCACAAATCTCGGCTGAAGGTTCTTCGTCCTCGCGAAGTTCTTGATGACAACCAGATCTCCCGGTTTCAGCTGATGCCCTGGACTCTCCGGAGGCTTTGGCAAAGCATCGAAAACCTGTTGATGAATAAGACTCAATTTAGCAGTCAAGTCGTAAAGGTAGTCTATCAACATAGGGTATTCTATGGAATTAAATTCTTTAGGCCTTGGCACACCCCAGATATTTGCCGGGCGGCCAAAAACGATTTCATATGGACTAAGCCCTACTCTAGAATGTACAGTTGCTCTCGTTGATAACAAGGCCAAAGGAAGTGCGTCTGGCCAGGCTAAACCTGTGGATGCTTGTATTTTAGCTATTTTCAGCTTGAGGGTGCCATTGTAACCCTCCACTAAACCAGCTGACTGGGGATGGTTCGCACTGTGGAATTTTTGTTTCAATCCTAGGCCTACACACACACTCTGCATAACTTTCCCTATAAATTCACTTCCGTTATCTGACCATACAATCCGTGGCATGCCATACCTAGGGAAATATTCTTTGAGAAGAATTTTGGCAGTTGATAAGGCAGTATTGTCCTTCAGTGGGTATGCTTCTATCCACCTGGAAAAAGCACAAACCACCACCAGGACATATTTCAAATTATTACAGCGGTCCATGTGAATGAAGTCTAACTGTATCACTTCAAAAGGGCAGGAAGGAGGAGCGAAATGACCAGCAGGAGTTGGAGTTCCCTTGCCAGGATTATGCATCAGGCATACCATACAGTTCTTCACTACTCTTTCTGCACACTTACTGATTCCCTCATTTTTCCAGACTGGAGCCAACATCTTACAGATACCTTTAGAACTTATATGTGCTACTCCATGCGCCATTGTCACTACTGCAAGCACATACGCATCAGGCAACATCCAACGCTGCTGTTCTGTCAAATCAATCCAACAACCATTCGAATCCAACTTGCCCGTACTCTCTCTCCATACACGTTTCTCTTCCTCAGTTGCTTCTTTCTGAATCTCTTTCACACTTTCCATTGTGTCCTCACACATACCAGATTCAGCGATCCATCTTGCAGATGTTGCAACATACATTCTGCTCATCGTGTCTCTAGCTGTCTGTTTAGCAATTTCATCAGCAAAAGCATTCCCACGACCAACATCATCCGTGATTGCTTTATGAGCACTGCACTTCACAATCGCAACTTCAGTCGGCAAGGTTAGAGATTCCAACAAGTCGTTAACTAGCTGACCATGTTGGATCTTAGTCCCATGGGACGTAATGAAACCTCTTTCTCTCCACAACCGGCCAAAACTATGGGCCACGCCAAATGCGTACTGACTATCTGTAAACACATTCACTCTCTTTCCCTTAGCTAAAACACATGCTCTCGTTAGAGCTATTAATTCTGCAGCTTGGGCAGAATTGTGACTCACTCTTGCAGTCTCCACAATCGTCTTCAAAGTCGTTACTGCGTAAGCAGCAGTCACATCACCATTCTCCAATTTAAAACATGACCCGTCCACATACAGCGTACCATCCGGATCGGATAACGGAGTATCCCTCAAGTCAATGCGTCCTTTTGTCTCTTCCTCCGTTTTGAAACAGCAGTCATGTGGCTCGGAATCACTCGACTCTTGATCAGTCGGCAACAGTGTTGCTGGATTCAATACATTACATCTTTTAATCTGAATATGACTCGCTAGTAATGTCAGCTCGTAACCAGATAGTCTCGCACTAGTAAGGTGTTGTGTCTTGGTTCGATTCATGAGTGTATCTACCGCATGAGGAACCATGACCACTAGCATGTTGTTCATCACCAAACCAGCAGATTGTCGAATGGAAGCCGCAGCTGCCGCTGTAGCTCTCAAACAACTAGGCAACGCTCTGGCTACCGGATCTAATGTTGATGAAAAATACGCACAAGGGCGTTGTTTGTCACCAAACTTCTGTGTCAGAACACTCAACGCGCAACCTTCTCTCTCGTGAACGTAGAGCGTGAATGGCTTACTGTAATCAGGTGTACCCAATACAGGAGCTGAACACAATGCTTTTCGTAATTCAGTAAAACTCTCTTGACATTCATCAGACCATGGCACCGGACTCGGAACATTTTTCCCAGTCAAAGCTACCAACGGTTTCGCTAACAGAGAAAAATTCGGGATCCACTGCCTACAGTAGGAGGTAATACCTAGAAAGGCACGTACTTCTCTCTGTGTGCGTGGAACACTCATTTGCGTAATTGCTTTTATTCTCTCTGGGGTCAACTTCCTTCCCTCCTTTGACAAGAGATGACCTAGGTAGGTCACTTCTTGGCAGCAGTATTGCATCTTGGAAGGTGACACCTTGTGATTCAAATTGGACAAGTGATGAAGTAACGAAACTGTAGCTGCTTTGCAAGTTTCCTTGTCATCAGCAGCCACTAGAAGATCGTCTACGTACTGTACTAGGGCAGAACCTGGAGGAAGGACAAAGGAATCTAACTGACTTTTTAATGCTTGACTATAAATAGACGGACTCTCACAGTAGCCTTGTGGAGCGCGTTTAAATCTGAAACTTCGACCTCCTAAACAGAAGCCGAAAATATCTCTGCTTTCCTCGGCTATCGGAATGCTGAAAAAGGCATTCTTTAAGTCGATGACTGAGAACCAAGTGGCTGTAGCAGGAATCAATGTTAACAAGGCAGTAATGTCTGGAACCACAGGAAACTGCGGAACCACAATCTTATTGACTTCTCTGAGGTCGATGACAAACCTGTACACTGGAGGCTTTGTGGGATCAGTTCTCTTTAAGATCGGTAATACAGGACTATTGCAAACATTTCCCCTAGTTTCTTCAACCACACCTTTCTTAATCAAGTCTTGCACAATTAATAAAAGTGCACGTTCTCCTTCACTAGATATTTTATACTGAGGAATTCTTGGAAATTTCACATTTGCTTTTAAAGTAACTACATATGGTGGTATTTCTAAAAGGCCTACATCATTAGGACCAGTCGCCCAAAGAGAATCAGGGAGTGAGCGCAGCTCTGGCGGGAGTGCATCCATTGACAAGTACATCGGAGAAGTGATTCTTTTACCCAAAGTAAGCTGTACCCCTTCCGGAGAACAGTACAATGTCGCATATAGTCGTTTTAACAAGTCTAAACCAAGCAGATTTTCATTACAACCTGTCGTCAAAATCAAGGGTGCTTTCAATTGACACGGTCCAACAGAAATAGACAAAGGACCAGATATGGGGTTGTAAACAGGGGCGCCTGAAAAACCTACAGAAACATTTGTTGAGCCAGACAAAGGTGCGCCAGGGAGTTTCGCATGAATGATAGAACTTTTTGCGGCACCAGTATCCAACAGAAACGGTTCGACTACACCTGATGTTGCTACTGCGACATAAGGCCCACTCTGATCCACTGGAACTGATACTACTCCCTCTCTCTGTCTATGGCTGTCCTAGTACCCATTTTGCTGAAATCCCTCATCCACTTCACAATAGTCTTCAACAAGATATTGCTGAGATCTATTTTGCTGAGCTGACTGTCCGTTTCGTTGATCAAAGTGATTGGAAGGACGATCATTCGTTTGCGGAGGCATAGCACCTCGCCCCCGACCTCTAGAATTCTGCACAAAACCACCACGACCTTTCTGAGCTGCTGCCGCATTATTTTGCGCTAGGATCGGACATTCATTCTTGTAGTGACCCTCTTTCTTACAATACGCACACTGGTTCCACTGATACTGAGGCCTCGTTGAATTATAATCTGTCCTCTGATAGGAACCCTGTTGCATATTAGACTGATTTGTGCGAGGCGGATACGCTTGCTGCAAAAGAACCTTAGTTTTTAAATCTTTCGTTTTCTTTTCTGATTTCTCCTTTTCCTCTTTATCCCTATTTTCGTAGTACTGTGCAGTCGCAAGTATTTGCGCAGTTGTAGAAACAGCCCACGCACTCTCTGAATCCTTTAATTTATTGCATAATTCAGGTAACAAATTATGCACAAATTTATCGACAAATAGTCTCTGTCCTCCTTCTGTACTCATATCCTGACCACTATGATCTACAAAAGTCTCTTCGAACCTCGTGAAGAAGTCGGAGACACTTTCGTCTTTCTTTTGCTTGCATGCGGATAACTTGTCCCAATTAACACGCAACGCAGGCATCAGAGTCTTCATTAAGTCAATTATTCTACCTGGAAGATTAGCAATTAGGGGTTCGGGTTTCGCGCCACCTATTTGCTGACCATCTGCTGCAGTGATAGCTGCCCAATCACCACCTAAAGCTGCTTGATGATCCTCTCTACGAATTTTAGCCCACACTGGTTGCGGAACTACATTTCCAAACAACATATCGATGTCTGCTAAGTTCATTATACAAGCCTCAACTGTCTGTGTCAATTCCTTGTAATATCCAGCAGGATTTTTACGCGGATCTGGCAAGGCCTGTTTCACCGCTAGCACTTCAGCTCGCTTCCATGGAATGTGTATCCACACTCGTTGGAACTGTGCTGGAGCAGCTGCAATACCGGCATTATCATCACGTTGTATTGCTTCACGCCAGATTGGAGGAACCTCCCTCATAGGATATTGGCGACTCAGCTTCATTTTACCTTTCTCTAGATCTCTCGGTGAACGAAGAGATGGATCATTCCTAAAACTTAAAATTAGTTCCATCGCTTCCTCTATATTATCACCCACTATCATTCCAGCAGCAAACTCTTTCTGAACTTTAATTAAATCTTCCAAATCCGATTCAACATCGTCTTCGTCTATTTCTTCACGTAACAACGAGCACATCTCATCAAAGACGTACCGTTGTGTTGGTTCCTTCCACTGCATAAATGTGTCTAGCACATCTCTCGTACTATATCTTCTACTCTTCGAAACCCATCTGAGAGCCATGGAATCTAAAATTCCCCGTTCCTCAGTACTTGGATGCTGACTACGTCTCTGAACAGAGTCAGAAGTAGGAGTCTTAATTAAAGTTTTATAGAAAGGAGATAGTATATTAGACACAGAATCAGTGATTCTTCGACGTACAGAAAGTGGAGTCAACACACTCGCAGACGTAGAAAACACAGCAGAAGTAGGAACAGATTGCGAGGCAGTCGGAGTATCAAGAAGAATAGTTTGTGAAGTAGTAGGTGTAAGCGAGACAGATACAGGTATAGAAGTCGGCAATCCAGGAAGAGGAGGAGCCGTAGGAACATTCATATTAACCACGGGAGGTACAGGAACTTGATTCTGAGGGACAGGAATACCAGGTTGTCCAGCAACCGGCAATTGAACATTAGGAACAAGTGGAGCCGTAGCACCTTGTGCATACGGTGGAGGTGACCGTAACAAATAAGACAACAGAGGATCGTTTTCGGGATCCTCTAGTATCTTAGCTGTTTTGGATGGCAAGGCAGGATAGCACTTGTCGATCGCTAAATTATGCTCTCTAATGGCCACCTCTATAGCCTTCTCGCACTCATTATTTTGCAGCTCTTTAGTTGCTTGCTCTAGAGTTAACTCTTCTTTCTCTTTCTGTTCTTTCTTAAATTTCTTCATTTCTCTCTGTTTGGATTCTTTTCGCCAGTAACGGAAAGAATCAAACATTGCCGGCCGGGCTTTCTTCCTAAACAATTTCGCTTCTAAGTTGTCAAGAATCTCGGGTTCAAAACTACCATGCAGTGGCCAACTAAGGACACCATCCTTCTTACAATAACGGACCCATACCTCATTATAAGATATAGGACCCACACCATGCTTACAATATAAATCATATAGGGGAGTCCCAATCGGAGGAACCAGACATGAGTCCTCCAATCGTGAGTCACTGTTGCAACCAAAACAAGACAACATACAGTTTTTCCGACTTACCATTTTCAGTCCGGAACACAAAACAAACAAAA
This sequence comes from Lissotriton vulgaris, assembly GCF_964263255.1. Classification (NCBI taxonomy): domain Eukaryota; kingdom Metazoa; phylum Chordata; class Amphibia; order Caudata; family Salamandridae; genus Lissotriton; species Lissotriton vulgaris. Next base: position 420,407,302 of record NC_141694.1, on the reverse strand, counting down.
CACGGAACAGATATGTGCACTCGAACCAAGAACTTAGGCCTACCAAAACGAACTGATGTATCGATACCCAAACTGAACCAAATAGATTATCGTAACTAGAACAACTAGTGATAATCTTACGAAACCAAACCAAACCAAGAACCGATCAAGGATTTTAACAACCCTCACAAAGTAACCAGCTAGCTATCACTAAATACTTAACTGAGGCACTGAAGACGTCACCAAGGAGAAACCCGTCACGTTTCGCTGTACTAAGGGCTGCACCTCGGGTCCAAGACAGGGCGACGGTCAAGGCAACGGCCCACTGCAGCCGTCCTGAACGGGAACCCTCGTGGAAGAGAACGTCAGGGCCACTTTTGCGATATGCCGGGATCGATGAAGTGGGGCGCCTCCCTCAGGAATCTTCACACGAAGCTTCTCGAACTCTTCAGGCTTTTGGACCGGTACCGAATGACGTCGCCCACGTTGGGCGCCAATTGGAGTTCTGGACTTTTTGGTTCCGTCCAGAGGTGTCAGGGAACAACACCCAAAGACCCCGGAGTTCCACCTGCCTTGGTGCGCAAATGAACAGAAGCACGGGCTTCTCGATGGTGGCGTCAAAGACCAAAGGTTTATTACTGCAGGGACACAGAAGTCACAGAAACTACGCATAGGCAGTAACCAGGAGCCTGTTCCATTTGTACAAAGAGGGTTGCTCCTTATATACTAAAAATTGTGCTCCAGGCAAATATTTCACATGTTAGTACATTCCCAAACCTTTGTGTCTCAAACAATAAATATTTGGCGTTACACAGGAACTGTCGATAATATCTGATGCTAAACATTACGAAGAGGGGTTCCCACTAGTCCATCACAATCCCTTGTCAATATTGCATTCAAGAGCCGGACCGCCTCATCGTAAATTTCGTTACCTCCCCCTAATAAAGGCCCAGAAGGAAAGGAGCAGAGCCAGGTGCAGAAGATAGGAAAGCGGGATAAGAGATGTTTGTGGGTTGTAAATGGGCAAGGCTACCGGCTTCGGCCGCCTAATCTTGATCAGGACAATGGACACGAGAACCAGTTCAGGTGGGCTGGCCTCGGGCAGAGGAGGCAGCCTTTGTCGAGTCATGCAGTTACAGCGTGATCTGGTTTAAGGTGCACGTGTCATGAAAGAGGTGAATCTCCGGCTAAGGCTACGTGTCCTTAATCGAAATGAAGTGATCAGAGGTTATTGCATATGTGAGGGCAAGAAACACAAAATGGCGACCATGATCTAAGATGGATGCCGTGGGTAGATCAGAAATGTGTTCATAACAGGAGTGCTCTTGCTCGTATCGTAGCGAAAACACCAGGATATGCTAAATGGATCATTTGCGGTTCGCTGATACTAATATTATGTATTTCCGACAATATTGAAAACACGGGTTCAAATCGTCACGGAACCTCACTGGTGGGTCCGAAAGTGTGGTGGAACGACTCCGGAGTTAAGGCGCCTCCCAGTACCGACGCATGGATGAATCACCCGAGTGGAAGTTTGGTGAGGGCCGGCAGCACGGAGGGAGTGGAGTGCGGTGGCGACTGTGGAGGTCCATGGGGGCTGAGATCGAGATTGGGCCCTGCCACCGACTGATACCCAATGGAGGGAGGTAGGGTGTGTTACCTGGCGCTACCCACTGGCCGCTTAGTACAGGCATGTAGCGGCCTTCTGCCAGAGGAAGCCTGAAGCGGGTCCCACGACAAAGGAGACGTGCCAAGGAGCCGGGCTCAGCGTGTGCCGACCAGGGGGATAGACACAGAAGCTGCCGCACTTAATGACGGAGTTGGCCCCCTGGTGACCGGGGAGTTGAGGGGCCAATACTGCATTCATGGCTGCGCACACGCTGCGCCGAACACCGGGAGTCCCCATCTTGGCGCACCGTCCGGCGGGAAGTTCTATATGGGAGTGTTGGGGCCTACAACGCGAGGCTTGGGTGGCCTGTTGAGGGAGCGGTGAGCCCTGGGCCTTGTTCCCCTTGGAGCTGTGATAGAAGAGGCAGAACGACTTGCTGAGGCGCCACCCACCATTGAACCAGCCATTGGGCCTCACTCTCGACGCTGAACTCCAGTGACGGCACACGCCGCCGGACGGGGAGTCACCAAGACAGCACGGATCGGCTGGCTGTGACCTCTTGCGGCTCTCATATATACCGGGGAAGCGAACTATGTCCTCCTCTAGGGGAAGCATAGACAAGACCCTTAAGGACTTATTTGCGAAGGCGCAAGCTGGACAGGTGCCCTCCAACATGGCGACAGGTACCGCGGACCCGCCTTTAACACGTGAAGAAGGAGCGCAGCCCATCACCAAAGTGTTCCTCAAGTCCATGTTTGTAGCTCTACGAGAAGACATCCACACCCTCAAACGGGAGTTCACCACGGAGATTAGGGAGGTCTGCAGAGAGATGGATGGCATTGGGGAGAGGGTTGCGGACTTGGAAGGCAAGAGTGACGGGAGGGACACGGAAATGGCGGCACTGCAGCAGGAGATACTTAGGATCCATGATCAACAGGTCGACCTCCAATCTCACCTTGAGGACTTAGAAAATACCTCCCGGCACCATAACATCCGCATCTGGGGAGTGAAGGTGAGCGACGACTCAAAGAACCTGGTCACCTACACGAGGGAGCTTTTCAACCACATCCTGGGCAGACCCCTGGAGGCGGAACTCAATATAGACCATGCACACAGAGTGGGACTGCCGAGTGCACCGTCTGCCCCGCCCTCAGACATCCTGGTCTGCGTCCAAGACTACCGCACCAAAGAAGCTATACTTCAAAAAGCGCTGCAGATGCACCCAGTGAAGTTTCGAAAACAGGCACTGGTTCTGTTTCATGATTTATCAGCCCTCACGCTCCAAAAACGCACAATCTTCAGACCTGTCACTTTGCATCTCCAACAGCACAATATACCCTACAGTTGGCGCCATCCCTTTCGCCTGGTGTTTCGCAAGGATAATACCCTATACCAATTGCGTTCCCTGAAAGAAGCCTGCAGACTACTTGGGGTGGTTATTTCAAAGGAGGAGAGCGAGGAGGAGATCCCAAAAGAGGACACAGTTGACTCCAGACCTTGATGGCGCCTGCAGGGCCGTAGACGACAGCCTAAGAAACCTCCTACGGCAGAGATTGCTCAGGACCAGCCAGAAGTCGGTTTTGGCAACCGTCTCCGCGGAACTGGCCAGCCTCCCACCGGGCTGATAGCGGACATTATTGCTAGCCGGCTGACTGATTTGTTATAGGCCAGGTCGTAGGCGGGAGGAAGAGTGGTTTACTATTGGTAGTCTAACCCCAGTTACGTTTTTACCAAGCGTCGATGGATGATGGACAATGGGGGACAGTCCCCCCTTCTCAAGGGTTCTTGTTCTTGTTGTTGCTTTTTGGGGGGGGGTTTGCAGAGGGATCCAGTGTTCCATGTCCAACTTCCTTCTAGAGCTTGGTCAGACCTGCAGACTTGCGGAGCCCTCTGTCATCTGGCCACCTCCCATGTGTTCCGTCCACTCTCCGTTGGGAGATAGGTCAGCCACGTGTACTCACAGGGCTCTTTGTCATCGGAGCAGCACGCACTACAGGTACACCTTGTGCAGCACAGAATCTATGCTATTAATCCTTTTTGGTGTTAAGAATGCCTGCCACCACACTTAAGATCTTAACTCTAAATGTCCGGGGCCTCAATAACCCAGTAAAGAGCAGAGTGGTACTGTCATACCTGTAGAATACCCAAGCAGAGCTCTGCCTCCTGCAGGAAACACACCTTTTAGCAAGGGACTGCAATCGTCTTAGATCCCAGAAATTTCCTACACAATCCTTTTCTTCAGGCACTACCAAAACGGCGGGGGTCGCAATTCTGGTGGCTCAGCATTTTCGTGGGGATGTTTTACAGAAGGAGGCGGAAATTATGGGGAGACTACTGACTTATAGATTCGCCATAGGCGGCCTGACCTTCAATGTGGGCTCTATCTATGCCCCTACCGAGGGCCAGGAAAGGTTTTTACATTCCGCTCTTTCGGCTGCCACGGCCGCGATAGACCGCCATGTTATCCTGGGGGGTGATTTCAATCTAGTTTTTGTTAATTTTAAGGATAGGTCTTGCCAACGCTCTCATCAGATGGGCGTTCTTTCAGCTGAGGGACTCACTCGCATACATGACTTGGGGTTGTGTGACCTGTGGCGCAGCTTTCACCCTCACAAGCGAGAATATTCTTATTACTCCAATGCACACGAGACATATGCAAGGCTATCATTTTTTAGTATCTACATCAGTGCACGCACTCACAACTGAGGTGTATATAGGAGTTGCTTCTCTGTTGGACCATGCACCGGTAATTGCCATTCTCACTCTCCCACTGTTGTCGTGACCCTCCAGGGTTTGGCGTCTCTGGGATATGCTTCTACACCGGGAGGATGTTGTTAAGCACATACAGCACTCCATTTCTGATGGATGTATGATGTTACAACACATACTTTTACCACGCATACCTTTACAACGCGGTATTTACAACGAATACTGTTACAACGCATAGCGCTTAGAGGTGCTGGATAGTGGTAAGTATAATTTTCTATTCCAACTCCAGTCCCCGTGGACACTAGGAAAGGTGTTGGATAGAAAATTAAACTTATTCCCTATCCTAGAGCGCCCCCCAGCACAATGCGTTGTAATGGTATGCATGGTAATGCCTGCGTTGTAATGGTAGTGCGTTGTAAAAACTTCATTGTAAACGTTGCATACCATTTCGGATTATATCTCACACAATGCCAATTCTGACACAACACTTGCAACGCAGTGGGCAACACTGAAGGCAGTGATACGGGGGGAGTTCATCGCCCTTTCGGCTGCGGATAATGTAGAGCGTTGGTGCAAAAGGAAGAGCTTACACAACAAACCAGGGAGCTTAAGCGGGTGCATCAGAGGACGGGGGCCCCTCGAGTTTGGAGGCAGCTTAAGGCTGCACGTCAGCAGCTAGCAGCACTTGACCAAGACAGGGCGGAATTTGCAGCGCTAAGGTTAAGGCATTCCTACTACCCCGGGAGAGACAGGTGCGGACGCCTTTTCACCAATAGATTGCAAAAAGTCTGACAGCGGCAGGGAGTTCAAGAAATCCGTAGGGCGGATAGGAACTGTGTATCGGAGGATGCGGAAATAGCCGAGGCATTTTCGAGTTTTTTATGCCACTCCTTACACTGGGGCCCCACTAGACAGCCCGGATGGGACAGCTTTTCTGGGCTCGGTCTCCTTGCCGGCGCTGACCAAGGACCAGGCCGACCACCTCGATCGGAATATCCACACAGAGGAGGTTGTTGCCGCCATTTCCCGTCTTAAGCCAGCTAAAGCCCCTGGGCCGGATGGCTTTTCTGCCATTTTTTACAAAACATTTCGTGTCCTGCTCGCCCCTCTGCTCACCAAGCTGTTTAGCTCCTTCGCGGCTACTGGGGCGATCCCAAGTGATCTCACAGAGGCCTCTATAGCGGTCATTCCCAAACCCGGGAAGGATAAGTCTAGTTGTGGAGCTTATCGCCCAATATCTCTCCTTAACATATATTTTAAGTTATATACTGGAATCTTGGCTGCTCGGTTTGCCCCTCATATGCCAGGTCTCATTGACCCGGACCAGGCTGGATTGATCCCCGAACGTCAGACATCGGATAACACCAAGTGGGTTCCCCATCTCATTGAGAAAGCTACAGGTACCCCACGAGAGTACATGATGCTCGCTGTTGATGCCGAGAAGGCATTTGATCGCGTTCATTGGCCGTATCTGGGGCAAGTCTTGGAGCGAGCGGGGATAGGGAACGGTTCCATACACATATCCTCAACTGCTATACATTCCCCACAGCGGTGGTCCGTGTAAACGGGCATACGTCCTCACGATTCCCTATTGAAAGAGGCACGAGACAGGGGTGCCCTTTGTCGCCCCTACTCTTTGCCCTCTACATGGAGCCTCTAGCTCAGTGGCTGCAGCAGAATCCAGCTGTCACCGGGATTAAATTTGGGGGCTATGTCCACATGATCAGCTTATATGCTGACGATGTGTTGATATCACTTGCCAACCCGAGAAGTGTGCTTCCGGCATGTTGAGTAGATTTAGAATAATTTGCGGAGGTGGCAGGATTTAAGGTGAATGCAGATAAATCGATGGCTCTCGACCTCTCCTTGTCAGGGCCCACCCGGGAATACTTGCAAAACCTGCTCCCTATTCAATGGGCGACAGACACGATCACATATCTGGAGATCCAGCTGGCCTCCTACCTCCCTGTAGTGGCACAAACCAACTATGCGCTCTTGAGTAAGAAGATTCACGGGAACTCGGCCAATGGAAGCACTACCCCCTTTCATGGCTGGGCAAGATTGCGGCAGTTAAGATGACGATACTGCTCCAGATCCTCTATCTTTTCCATGCCATCCCACTCCGACCGCCCACTGAATGGATACGGCAGACACAGTCGGACCTTGCACAGTTTATTTGGAGCAGCCGGAAGCTGAGAATGAAGCGCGCCTTGATAACGTTTGCTCCGGAGAGGGGAGGTCTCAGAGTACCTAATCTTTGGCTCTACTTTCAGGCCGCTCAGCTGCGGCATCTCGTTGAGTGGAGTTGTTGGGAGTCGGAGAAGCACTGGTTGTTTCAGGACCAGGCAGTAGCAGCTCGTCCCTTGCAGGAAATTCCATTTTTGCGCAAGCCCCACAGACCCCCTAACTTGTATGCCTGGTATATTACAAGGGGTCCCCTGGAGGTGTGGGATGCTACTAATCTCACAACCTTTCTGTCCTCGCTCACCCCGCTGATGGACAATCCTGACTTCAATCCTGGTATGGACACGTTTGCCTTTGCAAAGTGGACGCCTGCTGGGTGTGGCTGTTTGTATCATATGTATGATGCTGAAGGGGTGGTACCGTTTTCTCACTTTAAGCAGGAATATGGGCTCTCAGAGGTGGAGATGCTTAGATATCTCCAAGTCAGACATTGGGCACTTCAACCCCAGGTTCGCCCTGAAGCGGCTAGGCACCTTTTTCCTCACAAGAGATGGCTCATTACACGCTCATCTCTAATCTGTACAAGATGTTGCAAGTCACCACCTCATACACATACAATTCAGGTAAAGAGCGCTGGGAGAGAGATTTAGGCAGGACACTCAGCCAAAAGGAATGGGAGGGGATATACTAGAGATCCCGGCACTCTGCATACCATATGGGGCTTACTGAGACTCTCACAAAGGTGGTAACCTATTGCTATTATACCCCTGAGCGGTTACATGCAATGGATCGCACTCGGGATGAGACTTGTTGGAGTGGCTGTGGCCAAGTAGGCACTCTTGTGCACCTATTGTGGGAGTGTGAGTGTATCCAGTCCTACTGGACTAAGGTGCTGGATGAGATAGACAAACATTTTGAGACCGAGCTTCCGCGCTTTCCAGCGAATACCCTGCTTGGCCTTCCTAATCCCCTGATGTACCCGCTGCGATCCCACAGAGGTAGGCAGATTGCAATTGTGCTGGGGTCGGCAACACAAAACATTCTCACACACTAGCGCACCCCCAATGCCCCAACACTTACAGGCTGGCTGCATCGTCTATGGCATGTACTTGGAATAGAGAAGCTAATACTCAACATGGCAGGGGAGGGATCCAAATATAACGAGTTATGGCAGCCCATTCTATCCCTACTAGCCACAGAATTTAGAGAGGTCACATGTCCTCGGTATTTACGGCTGCTGCGTCTCACTGAACCCCCAAAGACGGCCTAAACCCGGGGTCATGTATGGCCTCAATTAGCTTAGGTAGTGGACATGGAACATGAGGGAGGATGGGAGCTGGGTGGGGGGGAGGGAGGTGCTTATTGGGGGGGTTTCTTTTTTTAAGTTCAATTATGTCTGTGACACTTGTGGACGGAGCGCATACAATCGGGTTTGCACCTTTACATAGACTTGCCTTTAAAGGTCGCATATTCTACAGTACTCATGATGGGGAATTAACCGTATATTGCCATGTTCATGTGTTGCAACAATAAAATAATAAAGAAATTTAAACATGAAATAAAATCAAAGTTACCTTTCCGCAGCACCGGGTCCAGCGTCTTCTCAGCTCCTGCTCTTTTGCCTCGGACAGGAACAGAAAGTAGTCAGTCAAGCATCCTCCCCATAGCCAATCACAATGCTGCAAGTAGTGTTGTGATTGGTCAGGATGCCGCCCAGCCAGGTGCTAATGGGGTGGCCATTTTTTGCATGCAGGTTGCAATACAGCCTGCATGGAGAAGGACCGAGTGTGCATGAGTGGTTTACAAAACAGTTTGCGCACTCAGGAGTGGCCAAACCACTCCTCCCCTGCCCTGCTCAAAGAGCAGAGCAGCCCAGCCCACCCGCCCTCCCACCCGCAATGTGCAAAGCAAGCAAAAAATTGTAATAATGTTTAGTTATTATCAATTTATATTTTGGCTTGTGCGCACTACGATAAAGCAGTGGGGCGATGCTCTTCCACCCTAGTGGAGGTGCCGGGCCGTTCAGATTTTTATTGTTATTTACAAGAGATTTTGCAATCACTGTGGGGCATATTATCAAGGGGCAGCAATAATTATTGCTGGCCGCGCTTAGCGTGAATTTTTTTGCCGCCCTGTGGTTGTATCATCATAATCCACCCCTTGAGAATTCCAATACAAGTCTATGTTCTGGTGTGAACATGGGCTTCTATTGGAGTTCTCCAGGGCATATTATCAAGTCCATTATCGCCGCTTTAGCGGCAGTTTTCTGCCGCTATACCGGCGAGAATTTTAATGCCATTCTTGATAATATGTCCCTTTGTTTCTTTTCAGAATGCAAAAGAGCCTGATTTTGAAAGAAAATGAAGTATTCAAAAGTCGAACTCTGGCTATGCAAAACGAGGTAGCAAATGCTGCAGATCCAGACTGTAGGTGCAGGATTGTAAATACATGTGTTTACTAGAGCTTGACAAATCCACTTAAGAGGAACTTTGGATGCCAAAAGCCTCCGTAATGCAGGCCGGAAAACAATTCAGAATTTATTTAGAGCACACACTCCCAAAAAGCGAGCAGTTTTAAGTCTGTTTTCTGTATTAATGATCATACTGCTTGAAGATATCTACCAGCGGAAGATGTATGAACCAATTGTCACACAAAAAGGCTCTCTTCTCTGTAACTAACCCTGGTCCTCCCAGAGATTCTGTTTAATTCCCTGTGGATCAGCTTTGATACCTGACAGCTTAATCTTCTAGCAATAGAATCTGCATTATTTAATGACTAGACGTCAGTGCTGCATAAAATGTGTTATTTAAATTTTTTTGACACAAAGACACCATGGTTGTACCACGTTGTCTTCATGATCAAACTTTGGGGCATATTACCAAGGGCATTATCGCCACTTTAGCGGGAATTTTTCCCGCTAAAGCGGCGATAATTGTATCGCCCTATTACCTAGCTGTCGCTAACACCAGTCAGCGACAGCTAGTAGGAGATAGCGGGCATTTAGGTGCCCACTTTGCATGTCAGCGATAATTATCGCTAACGACATGCGAAGTGGGCGTGCCGGGATGTTAGCGACTGGAAACAGTCGCTAACATCTCTATCTCCTATTACCAACTTTTGGAAATAATCGCGCTAAGCGTGATCATCTCCAAAAGCTAACGCCTGCCCAGAGCTGTTCTTAGCCATGTTATCCAATGGTAGGTGGATAACATGACTAAGAGCATTTGCTCGGTAATGCATGAATATCGCTGACTTTACAGCGATATTCATGCATTTCGCCCGATTTTTATCGCTTAGGAGATAAACCTTGATAATAGCAAGGCTCCTAAGCAATAAAAATCGGTGGAGCTCGGCGATATTAATATTGCCGCTAAACCAACATAGCGATAATCATCGCTAGTTGTTGGTAATATGCCCCTCAATTGTGTTTAACATACCCATAAAAGCACACATAAAAACATCAAAATATTGAAAGCTCATAAAAGTAAAAAATACAGTAATATGATTGGCTGAATCCATACAACATCCTAGGCATACTGAGTTGATTGCAATGGAAAATGAAAGAGAGAAACTACTAGATATATTTACCAAACAAGTTTAAAACCAGTCTGCCAAAACCAAAAAAGGGTCCGCTATGCTCACCGGAAAAACATTGAAAACACACTGCAAAGTATCCTGTTTATTGATTTGCTGGACTCTGGCCCAGATCAATTAGTTAACAACAATTCTCTCTTATAAGATCATATTATTTAAAAATGCAAGCAAGGATACCGAATTATGTAAGAGGAACCCCCTACCTCGCCAGACTTGGCTGCTCAGAAGACCTGGTAAAAATTAATTTAGATATTAATATCTAAAGTGGTCTGTGCTTTTTTAGATATATCTAGAAATCCTAATATGTCTTCTTTCTTTGAACATATATGCCATATTGATTGTAAATATTTTAAAATTTAGAAATCAATACAGCTTTTATTGTCTGTCTTGCATATTCTCAGTGCAGTATTTCGATCTCTAATTCCCATAGTAAGACAGAGAGGGATAATCCACCAATCAATTTGCTTGGCATAAACTCCATCAATCAAAGTTTCTATAGGGTGACTACCAACCCGTGAGGGTCACAAGGTGCTCTACAAAAATAATACCTGCTCTTCACTCTTATGGGCATAACTTAGTTAAAATGCTATTTTTGGTCCATGAACAAGTGAAAGAAACAAGAGGGAGAATCCCTAATATACATTTGATAAACGATGCCCTAGTAAAAGGAAGGTTAATGTGATCCATGATTTTCTAAAATGGAAATTCACACTTGACCACCAAAAAAACAATCAGAAAGGCTACCTGTCAGAACAACAGTGAACACAGTGTTTAGTACAGTGTTCCAGTATCTCGATTTCACTGACCTTCACAAAGTTGTCTATAGCTGTTGGATCAAAAGAAAATACCCAGATTGAACCTCCATTTTATCCAATACCTTCCAGAGATTCATCCTCAGACTAGATCAAAGGCATCCCACAGGTCTACAAATGAGACATACATGAAGCCTTGTTTTTACTGATTTTCATTTTATGGACAGAAAGTGTAAAATCCTGGTCTATCATGCTAGTTTTAGCTTTGAACCCAGCTTGGACATGCATAAGCACCTTGTTAGCAAATTTACGCTCCAAAAACCTTGTGAGAATTTCCTTACTGTAAACTTTGTGGATGTTATCAAATAAGACTTATGGGTCTATAGTTTGCAGAGATATTTCTAGCACCCTTCTTGAAGATTGCTGGTGAATAGAGGCAGTTTATGAGATCCATTATACCAATGGTATCAATAATGTAAAGTATGGTTAATTGTCTTTGCTAGATAAACTACTCATGCATAAAGGGTGTAAAATTAATTTAGTCCTTAAGTGGCTAGTACATGTTTGCTTAGTCTAGTCTCGAACACTGGGAAGGAATCAGACATGCATATGCATGTTGTGAGGGATTTTCCAATTTTAGCAGCAATACTTAAGAAGGTGAGCTTCATTCTGAATCTTCCCTGTATTTGGTAAAGTCAAGGAATGAAGATGACTTCCCAGGTAGAATCCTGCATCTTCTTCAGATGGTCATTGTAATCACCAGTTTTTTTCAAGTATCCATATGTAGTGCCTAGCATGTGATCAGGTAGTCATATTGCTGCTGCCTACCTCTAGTCTGTCTGGTCAATTATGCCAGGAATGGTTTAATCCTTTGAGGACCCCTTTTCCATTGCAGTAAACACAGGAGTCACAAATCTCCGCCACCCTAATGAATATTAATTAGGCAGGGAGGTCTGCAGTCCCCTACAATTCGTTTTTTAAGCAGACCTTTTGGCACATAGGCCAGCTCACAAAATCTGATTCCATTCACAAGAAGTCTGTGCTCAATTTGAGTCTAATTTTTGCCAATGAAATATTAGTACACTTGGGGTTATAGTCACAAGAACATGTGCTAAACATTACCAAAAAATGCTAACCCACCATTGCACATAGTAGCCGATCACGGAAAAATAATCCTGTGTCAACGTGGAATTCACAACAAGGCAGTAGCATGCAATAGTCTGCCCAAACCGTGGCCAATGTCTGCAATACAACCACCCCGATGGAGATAAAAACACAAACCACAACACAAGAAAACGTGCGAAGAGCCCATCCACGATGAGGAAAGCAGGGATAAGCACCACCAGGCCCGCGCCACACACGGCAGGGGGGAATAAGCACAACAAAAGCCTGAAGAAAAGAGACAATCCAAACAGAAAACAACAGCCAAGCACAATGGAGGCAACCCGAGCCAGCATACAACCCCACAAGCCCTATTGGCAACAGACCATTGTACCCAGGGAGTCAGAGAATCTGTGACCCACACATTGGCATACAAATCAAGACACAACACAGTTGGAGACTAGTGAAAAAGCAGAAACTGTATCAACAAGTGCATGTCAGTACGGCCAAGTGAAGTGCCATGATATGCATACCAATGCAGGTATTAGTATACAAGGGAACCCAAAGTAATGGCCAAGGACCATGGGTTAAGCTACTTATTTTTATATTACAAAGGTCCTCGGATTTTTGTGATATCTAGAGGATTAATTTTCACAGGCTAAAAATAAAGACTGTGTTTTTATCTTCAGTGTCCAGCCGGACCTAGAAGTGTTTATTTTTGAAAATGGTAAGGATAAACAGAATAAAGCGAAACAATTCGCACATTAATAACCGGGCACAAGCCTGTACCAAGTCAGGGGGAGACAATACAAAAAGGAGAAAGACAAAGAATTCACAGGCAAACAGGGAGAACAGGGTGGCTTATAATACAATGCAAGAAATTCTTGAATAAGCACAAACCCACAGTAACTGCCGAGAAAGTTAAAAATCATACAACGAGCAGTACTGCAAAACAGTCGACGAACGTTTCGATCCCTATCTCCAATAATATAGTGGGATCATCTTCAGGACTAAAATTTGACTTTGCCTGATTTGTCGAGTAAGCCTGTAGGGTATAAACAGGAAGAGAAAGAAAAGAAAAATTTCTGTACCAAATCTTTACAGAGTGAGTGCTAAAAGGCTAAAGTGCTCGTCAACAACCGTTCTTGTCATGCAAAATGCAACATGTGCACATGCAGTTGTGTATTCCCAAAGGGCACGGATCTCAATGTGCTCGTGTTTGGGGTGCAGAAGACCGAGTCAAAAAAAGGCATACCGCGTTCATTTATGTGGCAGTGGTGCTTAGTGGCGGGGAATATAGTGTTTGGGTGAAGAATTATCGGGGTGAGCGAGGCATAGGGTCATGGGAGTGAAAATGCGAGCCTGGTAAGAATTTGTTAATTACCACGAACAGGGCTGGATGGGCCGGTCGTGGATGAAAACACTTCCAAGGCCAATCAGTTCCGATTACAGTTGATGCCTGTATGGAATTGTTTTGGTCATTATGTGGCGTGTAGCAGATAAATAAGACACAGGAAAAAATTAATTAAAAACCATAGTTACCGGGTGGCGATTCAGAGGAATCGAAAGGAGGATTAATACCGGCCAAAAAAGGTCGAATTGGTTGTGACCTAGAAGGGAGGTATTATAATCCAAAATTAAAATTGCAACAGTGGTATCAGGGTGGCGACTTAAGTGCAGTGGAGGTAAAACAACATTACCGATGGAGCCTAGCATTTAGCGTGGGCTCGATGTGGGACTCCAGTTTAAGAGTTGTAGCCTGTGGACAAAAAACAAGGGCCATTGGTTGATAAATTGGAGTGAGGGGCGAGTGGCGGCGATTGGTGATTGGTGCAGGCAAGTAATTACCGTAACCGGGGGTCTGTTCCACTCAAGGCGCTCGATAGCAAAAGCCTTTTCCGTGCGAGCCTGTAATAAAAATATCGAGGGCGCACATGAAATATATGGCGAACTGTATCCGTTTGGATCCTTAAGGGAGCCGGGGTTATTCAAGAAGCTTACCTTAATTTACTCGTAGTGGGGCCGCAATGGGATCCCGTCTTCGCAGCACAATGGCCAGATGCTTAGCGTCTGCATGCAGAGACGCCTGATATGCTCCGTCAGGATAGTGATAGACAGTGAGGACGGACTACTTGAGAATCAGTAGTAGTGCCGGTGTTGGTCGCCATCTTAGAGTGGTGAGCTGTCCGAGCATTAATATTTTGGAATGACCAGTGAAGGTGCCTATGCGTGGTTCGCAGAACAGGGGTCACCAGCTATTTGATTAGAAGCGAGCCAATGCAGCAGCAAGTCTGAACGAGGAACGTAGGAAAGCACCCATTGCCACCTCGGGGGAGGCCATCACCAACACAAGTCAGTGCCAACCGCGTCAGTTGTCCGTGCATGGATCATGATTCCAGGCTAATGCAGCCATGTCCACTGTCGACTTGGGACATGTGACCAGATCCCCAATATGCAACCAGGCGTCAGGACACGTGCAATGGGCCACATCCAGTTGTGGCTGCAGATACCTTGTAATTCGTCCATGAATGCGTGGGCCAACATCTCCATTGAGCGATCGCTGTCACCACATCTGACATGTTGTTGACTTAATCCATCAGCTGACCCAGACAGATGTGCTGACTCCAACCTCTGGCCTCAATGTGCACCAAAGCCAGATCGGGTAGTGGCTCAATGTGCTCACTCCACATACGGGCTCTGCAATTTCCAAGGTCCAGTGTCCAGCCTGCATGCCAAACATCCATCCATGCCATAAATGGGCATCACTGTGACACTCCTGGTCATGGGCCAACAGGGGGCGCACACACACGTCGTAATCCTGGTCAGCTACTGTTACATTGGAGAGGCAGACATCCATCGACCACTCGAATATGCATGAGCGACAATGCAACACAGGCTGAACACAGGTGACGTCCGCAAGGCGGAAGCTCAGCCGGTAACTGATCCGCAAGCCTGCCAACAGCAGTGCCCCCAGTACATGCAGCAGACATGCACAGTACAGGTCCACGTGACTGGATCTGAGCATGTGTCCGGGATTGTCATCCGCCTCCAGTGGCTCTGCTAGAAGCAGCACTGGCTTGCCCTGCGCCAGTCTTGTGGATGAAATGGCACAGCTCGGTGCAATGAGCAGTGTTTGTGTGCAACGTGTGCAGGCCCGGGGTGAGGTGGGAGTACGTGTGAAGGCCATTTCACGCATGCCAACTACGACCAAGGACTACTGCGTGTGGGATGTGTACACATTGGTCTCACTTTGGGTAGTGCATAGTGTGGGAGTCGCAAGCAAATGCTATTGTATCTGTCAGGTGGTGCTGGCCACATGACTGTTCCTGCTCGGAGCTGCAGATTTGCCACCGCCTGATAGTCCACACAAAGGGCCCTTCGTCCCTAAAGTAACCTCACAATCTGCATGCATACAGGGGATGCACAGGGCCTGGCGTGGGTGTGGTGGGATATATGCGACTCTTGGAACACCGCGACATTGGCAATTGAAGGTATGCAGCCGCAGGCATGTAGGCAAATGGACCGGGCAGGGCGGAGACAGGTGTACAGCCCATGGCTGGCTGGGATCATGCTGCAAATGAGGACAGGCAACCGACTCATGCATCCGCGGGGTGATACACATAACACTTTGCATGCATGTGCCAAGACCCCGACCGGTTTTGCGCACCTACATGTCCCCATATGCGGGGGCCCACCCTCCTGGTGCATGCTACATTACAACATCAACTACTATGGCCCTGGTGGCGACTACACCCCAACCCAGAGACAAACTTACCACACTTCCAGGGCCAGGTCCAAGTCATGCCATGCTCCCCCTGCTGATTCAGCACACCCCTTGCTGACCTGAGATACGCCGGACCAGCACACGCCGCCTGTGCATGTAGGGGGGTGCGTACGAAGTCACATGACCAGGGTCACTGCCAACACTGAGGTGACATGGGAATGTCCGCTGAAGACAGCACACTGTGATGTTGCAGGGCCCATGCCCATCATGCTGACACAATGACCACAAAGACACACTTGCTCAGATGTTGTAAATGACTTTGTGCACCTGCGCATGGCCTCATTTATTTTCAGGCACACGTACAGAGTGACACCTGTGTTGGTTGTATGTGGGGTGTGTGCACACCAGCCAGCAAGGGCTACCTGGTGCAGTCAGACATCAACAACAGTGTACATCGCAAAGGACACATCCATTCAAAATTAAAGGCCCCATGACTTGTGCTGCACAGAGTTAGTGGCCCCGGATGTACAGCAACCTGCACAGGCCTACTGCTACAGGACACTGACTTGCGGGGCACTGGGACAGGGTCACAATTGCAGAGCCTGCAATTCATGATTCACGATTAAGTCCTGGATATAGGACCAACATTTCCACAGGGTAGGCCTGAGCCCTCATCCATGTATGGCCGGCTGGCGTTGAACAGGGTTAGTGGCACCTCTTGTTTCCACCTGGTGTTGAACAGGGGTAGTGGCACTTTGTGTGGCTGGCTGGTGTTAAACAGGGTTAGTAGAACCCCGTGTGGCCGGCTGGCGTTGAACAGAGTTAGTGGCACCTCGTGTGGACGGCTGGTATAGAACAGGGTTAGTGGCACCTCGTGTGGCCGGCTAGCCATATGGAATTATGACTCACGGATCGAAGGGGGTCTGGTGCCGTGGCCACTGGCACGGACTTGGGGTCACTGCCATTCAGGACTTAGGACACAGTTCTACATGTGGGACATACTGGGCCAAAGCAGAGGTGGCCGGACTGGTGCTTGGTGCTTGCACTGGAACTTGGTGGGCCCTCTTTGACACACGAAGGTGTAAGCAGGTGAGCGGAGCATCGTTGGTGTGCTGGGGCAGACATGAGGGGTCTGGAGACCAGCGGCCTGGGGTGCAGCAGGTGCTCAGGGACGCAGGCCTCACCACTCTCTGCGCAGGTCTCATCGCGGGCTGAAAGGTGCTGCCCTGGCTGACACGTGGTCCATTCCGAATGAGAACGAAGTCCAGTGAAACAGTCTTTTTGTTCACACCCCTATGCAGGCCTGGTGAACACAGGTCCGACCCACTATGCACGCGCATGCAGGGGGGATGTAACGTGACATTTCTGCATTCTGCCTCTCAGCCTTTGGGGTCATGGTAGCATCCACTGGCCACTACACTCTATGTACCAGCAGTTGTTAGCCACATGGCCATTTCCGTGGTTTGCACACTGTGGTCTGTCCGTCATCTCCACACCACACCTGGCATTGGGTAGATTCACATTCCTTAGTCACTTGCTGCTCCCGCACATGCCTTCTCCATGCCTCTCCTCACAACCTACTATTGTGTGTCTGTGGTTCCATGCCGTGGCTGGGTTGTGGGCATTTATTACAAAAACAGTGGACCCTAGTAGTTTGGGGGATCAGGGTAAGAATAGACACAAACTGCAATAGTATTTATGTCCTTTGTCCAGCCATACAGTAATTTATTTGGCTATGCACGTAATCAGAAAGTAATGTCAAGGGGGCACAGCCTGTGACCTACAGTGAACAAGACAAACAACAAGTATAGGCAAGAGCGAGCAAATCGGTCTGTATACTTATAATCAGTGCACAGACTTGATTGTAGTTTGAGTGACCATTGTACATAGCATTCACAAGCATATTCAGTACATATGATCCTATTGTCGATGCCGAAAAACAAGATAAATGGCATCATCTTCAGGACAAATATATAAATCATGTTTGTCTTGGAATTATAAACAATTGCCTTTCATGCTAAATACAATTGACATAAGTGGGAAAAAATGAGGGAGAGAAGGGAAAAAAAGACCAATGTGAATACCTGGCCAGGCATGTTTAAAACAAAAAACACATGGTGGTGCATTTTACTGTTCGCACCTCAAGGACCGTTCTTTGCTGGCATGCTTAGTGCTGGAGCAACGATGTAATACTGTGCACTTAAACATCTGTACAGTGATTTTGGATAGTGAAGTCTGCTCGTCGCAGGCGGTGAAAATGGAAGGAGAAGTGATGGCGCAGTGCGAAATGGTGTTGGAATTAAAAGCCCGAGTTCAAATTGGGAACCAGTTCAGAGAAAGGGCGATTAAAAAACAAAACATTACATACGGCGCAGTGCAAGACAGTATCCAGAATAGAAGTGAGAGGGTCCAGAGTGACTGGTGCACTATCGATGACTACACAGTGTTGGATACAAGGTTGACTATACAGTGAGCAGTTTAGTGTAACCGGCATGGTGACATATGAAGGTATTACACAGCAGATCCTAACCAGGTATACAATTGTCTATACAGAGAGCAGTTTTGTGTGAACGGCGCTGTGGCATTCAGGGAGAAAGTGAATGTCAAGGCTAATCCTTAAGGCAGGGACAATTATCTCTACAGTGAGCAATTTTGTGTAAACGGCGTGGTGATATTTAGAGGAGAAGTGTATTACCAAGGCAGATCCTTAGGTGGGGAAGTAGTACAGGTCGAGAGGAGTGGTTCGATTAGGACCTATGGAGAAGGTGGCCTTGATTGTGCAGTCATGGCAGATATGGCGTAAGAAAAAAGGCAGAGTATAGTTACCAATGATAGCGTGGATTTCAGGCTATCCCACTTTTGAGTCAAGTAGACCGTCCAGATCACGGCTCGCACATTTATCACAACAGTACTCTGTTCCAGATTAACTTAAGTCCTAACTTTTAAAATGATTGATGTTCTTTGTGTATTGTAAAATCACACATATACCTTATGCGATTGATGTGAGGTGCGTGTGTATTGGAAACCAAACCGAACGTATGGTGGAGTACCACGATCCCCCCGGGAAGCCATCTTGGGCGGGAGGCGTGTCTCGGCTGGTATGCCCGAAGCGGCGTAGCCGGGGCGCGCCTTTTTCCCGCCCGGGAGTGGGCTGGCCTAGACACCGACGCGGCCGGCCACGCCCTCGGAGGCAGGCGGGGACGGGTTTACGCCCACCCTGAAGACGGATAAAAGGAGCGGAAGCCAAGAAAGCATCCTCTTGTTCCTGTGCTCTGAAGCTGCACCTCCCCGCTGCACGTGAGCTCGAGACGGAACGAAGAGCCAATTTTGAGCGTTGTAATCTTTCTTTTGTCTTACAGATATCCCGTCTGAGAATGCCTAAGAAAGTCGGAAAGCGGGTCGGTACCGAGCAGATGCTCCGCATGCTCATGAAGGAGATAGCCGATCTGAAGAAAAAGGTGGAGGCTAAAGACGGGCCGGGAGGAATGAAACGGCCTTTACAGGGAGCGGTTCCCGGTGAAAAAAGCAAGAGGCCCAGAAGGGGAGCACTTGGGGGAGACACCCCGGTTCCCGATACCCCACGTGAGGAGCCAATCCCGGTGCCGAAAGAAGGGAATCCAATTCCTGTGGTGGTCACCCCCGTGAACAGGGAGGATATGCCACCCGAGTTAGCGGCACAATTGGCAGCGTGGTTGGGAAAAGATAGCGAGGGCGCCACGGCTGACGACGCCCGGGCAGTAATGAGGCAGCTGCGGGAATCGAGGGATACTGCGAAGGCAACATCTTCTGTTCCCTTACAGGTTCCGGCGGCTGGAAGTCCAGCAGGCCCAAGTTCGGCGACAAGCACGGGGTCTACTTCAGGTAAGCGGCCATTGCCGATTGTGGGGGAGGGGTCTGTGCCTTCTCGAAAGGAAAAGATTGCACAGCATGTCCCGCTAGAAATTAAAGAGTTGATTTGGGCGGATAAGTATATAAATATGTTTTCATTGCTTACCGACCATTATGAGATAGAGCATGTAAAGAGTCAAAAGGAGCTCATGCATCCGAGTGTTTGGCGCGCAAAAATGGCCGCCTTTAAGGTCGACGAGACCATTGGTACTTGGGGCAGAGCGTGGGGAATTTTTACATCCATCATGGGTGAGCGCAGGCCCGAGTTGCTGACCGAGTTACCCATTTATCAGTCACGTATTATGGAGTATTCTGTGGCATATGGGGGCAATCAGTGGTTCTGCTATGACAATCTGTTTAGAAAAGCTAAAGAACACAACCCATTGTTGTCTTGGGATTGTTATGACTCCGTGTCATGGCAAAAAATGGAGAGTACGGGAATGTTGAAAGTACCATTGGTAGGGAGTAATGGGGGGGAATCTTCCCGCCAAAACTCTGCGACACCCTTTCGGACGGGTGCAGGTAGCGAGTACCACTCGAAGCCGAGGGGCAGCACAGGTAAAAGGGGGATCTGTTGGAATTTTAACAGAGGGAAATGTACAAGGCCCCAGGGGTCATGCAAATTCAGACATGAGTGTGGGGGGTGTGGGCAGTCATCCCATCCTGAGTCCATGTGCAGAGCCAAAACGGGTGATAACGGGGGTAAGGGAGGCGCCAAACAGGTCTAATACAGTCCGAGGGGCGCATTTACCTACCCCGATTGATACCATGGCAATGATTCCTTGGCTCAGCGAATAACCGGATCATGCTTCCGCTGGGGTGTTGCGAAACGGGTTTTCATATGGTTTCCGCATCCCGGCGGGGGATTTTCGGGGCGTACCGAACTGTAAGAACCAGCTGTCGGTCTCGCAGCATACGGCGGTGGTGCAGGGAAAGATTGGGAAAGAAGTGACTCGAGGTCGTGTCGCCGGTCCCTTCGATTTGCCACCAGTTGCTAACTTTGTTTGTTCCCCTCTAGGGGTGGTCCCCAAGAAGGACCCAGGTGAGTTTCGGCTGATACATAACTTATCAGCCCCACGTGGTCTTTCCGTAAATGATGCGATAGACCCGGAAGTGTGTTCGGTGCGGTACGCATCTTTCGATGAGGCCGTTGCCATGTTAAATCGCCTGGGGCCCGGGACGCTGATGGCAAAATCGGACCTCGAGTCAGCGTTCCGGTTGCTCCCGGTACATCCAGACGATCAGCGTCTCCTGGGTTTTCAATTTCAGGGTCGCTATTACATGGATAGATGTATGCCAATGGGATGCTCGATTTCATGTGCCTATTTCGAGAAATTCAGTTGTTTTCTGCAGTGGGTATTCACAAGGAAGACAGGTTTTCAACATGTTATGCACTATCTCGATGACTTTCTGTTTTTGGGGGCAGCCGGGGATCCTGAGTGTGGACAGGCTGTGCATGAATTTTGTGTTCTAATGAATCAATTTGGTGTGCCATTGGCACCAGGTAAGACTGTGGGTCCCTCGACCTTGATCGAGTTTCTGGGGATCGAGCTCGACTCAGTGGAAGGTTGTTTTCGATTACCCATGGAAAAAGTGTTAAAATTCAGGTTATCCCTTGTGACATGTATTCGTTCAATGAAAGTAAACCTGCATCAATTGCAACAGGTGGTGGGTCAATTGAATTTTGCCTTAAGAGTGATACCAATGGCGCGCCCCTTTTCCCGCTCGTTTGCGCAATCCATGGTCGGCTTGAAGGAAGGACACCACCGCACTAGACTCTCGGCAGAGGTTCGCCAGGACATGCGCATTTGGATCGCATTTCTGGCGGATTTCAATGGTTGAATTGTCTGGAACAAACCAGCGGTGTCTTCCGAGGAGTTGGGGCTTTGGACAGATTCGGCGGGGAGTATAGGTTTTGGCGCCATATTGGGTACACAATGGTCTGCACAAAGATGGCCGTCATGGTGGCATGAATGCGGGTTGACGAGTAACATTGCTTTTCTCGAATTGTTCCCTATTCTGGTGGCGTTGAAAACATGGCCGGAAGGGTTTAGGGATCACTCTGTGGTATTCTGGTCTGATAACATGACCGTGGTTGAGTGTATCAACAGTCAGGCAGCACGATGCAAATTGATTCTGAGACTGCTCAAGGAAATTGTGTTGTTATGCATGCAACTGAATGTACTGTTTAGGGCGCGACACGTGCCGGGGGTGATGAACCAAGTGGCTGATGCGCTTTCTCATTTCCGTATGCAGGCTTTCTGGGGTTTTCTGCCCACAGCGGACCCGGTGGCGGCACCCTTTCCCGAAGCTCTCTGGTCTCTCGGTGCCCCGAATTACAAAACCTCGTGGGAGAGAGTTTAGCACCCAGGACGAGGAAGGCTTATGAAGGGGCGTTCCGTTCATATTGGGCCTTTTTGGGTGCTGCCGGGGGGGAGCTTTGGGGTCAGGAAGAGTTTGTGGTGAATTTCCTGCTCTCTTTACGTCAGGCAGGTAAATCAGTGGCTACGGCCCAGAGGCATCGGGCCGCCATTTCCTTTGTGGCAAAGGCTCATGGGATCCAGGACCCGACAGCGTCTTTCGTTGTGCAGAAAGCGCTACGTGGGTGGCAACGCCTTGAGGGTCGCAGAGTAGACGATAGGCACCCGATAGGTCTGGATAGATTGACCCTGTTGTTGTCCGTACTTCCGGCGACGTGCTCATCCCAGTACGAAGCAGTGTTGTTCCGAGCCGCATTTGCACTAGCATTCCATGGGGCTATGCGGGCGAGCAAATTAGTGGCAAAGAACAAGCGGGATACGATGGGGGGGCTGTGCCGAGAACACATTCAGGTCAGGGGGGAGACCATGACGGTCTCGTTTGTTAGGTCCAAAACCGATCAGGATGCAATCGGGGACTGTGTAATCATTCAGAGGGTCCCCGGGTCTTCCATGTGCCCTGTGGTGTGCGTAGAGGAATATTTAGCGCAGAGGGTGGCAGCATGGGGGGGACCTTGTTGCGACACGCTGACGCCACCCCACTGACGAGGTTTCAGTTCCAGAGGGTGCTTGCGATGTCGATTTCGGCCGCGGGCTTGAACCCCGGCGAGTTCGGGACCCATTCCTTTCGGATAGGGGCTGCTACTGAGGCTACAGCCAGGGGTCTGAGTGTGGAGCAAGTGAAGCGTGTGGGGCGTTGGTCCTCTAACTGTTACAAAAGGTATGTGCGGTTGCACATGTTGTGACGCTGTAATGTATACTCACGCTTCTTGTCTCTGTTTAATTTTCAGTTACGCAAGCTTACGAAGCAGGGCGGACTGTGCGGTCGACCCGACTCCTGGGGGACAGCGGTCAGAAATCACCGTCTGCGAATAAGGAGGTGTGGGTCGTGGGCCACTCATACGTGAGGCGTGCCGCGGACGTATTCAAAGCAGGTGATATGAGTCACGTGGCTGGGGAATACGGGTACAGGGTGTCCTTCTACGGAAAGGGCGGGCTCTGTATTGACCAGTTTCAATTCTTTTTTGAGGGTTTGTTAGAGCGGACGAGGTCACCGCCGTCTATAATCATAGTCCATCTTGGGGGTAACGATCTTGTGGCCACTGGTAGACGACTTCTTCTTGAGGCGATGCTTTCCACGGTAAGTTGGTTGGCAAGAAGAGTTCCAGGGTGCACAATTGCATGGTCCCATATGATCCCACGGAAAGTGTGGCGGGGGGCTATTTCGGTTACTGCTTTGAATCATTCAGTAAGGAAGATAAATAACAAAGTGAGTAGATTGTTTCGTTCAAATACACTGCATTCTGTTTCGCATGGTTGTATCAAAGGGGACAGTATGTATTTGGGGGACGGTGTTCATTTGTCCCGGGTGGGGAACGAGTTACTCATAGGAGACTTCTTAGCCTGGTTAAAGGGTTTGCAGCATGACCTTTAGGTAGGAGTGTTTTGTGGGGGGTCCGGATAGCCGGTCAACTATCCGGCCTGTGGCGGTAAGGTCATGATCGGTGAGCAGTAATTCGAAGATCCCTATGAGGGGGCGTCACCCATTACGGATGGGAGCGCGTGGGGGAGGTGGCCAATTGGCCCCTCAACGGGGAGGCGGTCCTGTCTAAGGAGAGGCCGCCGGAAGGAAAGGAAAGGTGGTCAAGGCCCCTTCCTGGATAGGAGGGGCTACGGCCCCTCCTGGGGAATTTCCCGGGGCCAGGACATCTGCGACGGCAGATGGGTAAGTTGTGTGGGGTGCGGGAGGGGGTTTACGCTACCTTTTAGACACCTCACACGAGTCCTCGAACGACCGTTAAATGGCGTCGAGTTTATTGGGGCCCCCGTCAAGTACAAAGGGAAATTGGTAGATGCACTTGAGGTACGCCTCTGTGCGGTCGCTCCTCTCACAAGTGAGGGGGGTATGTCTGGTTTAGGGATCTGACACCGGTTACGACCTTGCCGTTGGCCCTTAACGTTAGGATGTACAATTTCAAGTCAAATGTTTTGTAGGATGTTAGTTTGGCTAGGAGAACCTCTGTATTAGAGATCTGTTAAGGTTAGCCAAACATCGTAATGTGGAAATGAAATTGTACATAATATGAAACTGTTATTTTAATGTTTTATTTTTGTTTCATATTTTAATAAATACGGCCGGGAAGGGTGACTCCCTTCCCGCCTTCCAAAAGTTCAAGAACTGTTTCCGGTTTCCCAATTCTTGGGGATTGTGTTGAGAGGGGGTGGCGGGTATCTCAGCCATATGGAAAGGGGCGACCATTCGGTCCCCCCGAACGTATGGTGGAGTACCACGATCCCCCCGGGAAGCCATCTTGGGCGGGAGGCGTGTCTCGGCTGGTATGCCCGAAGCGGCGTAGCCGGGGCGCGCCTTTTTCCCGCCCGGGAGTGGGCTGGCCTAGACACCGACGCGGCCGGCCACGCCCTCGGAGGCAGGCGGGGGCGGGTTTACGCCCACCCTGAAGACGGATAAAAGGAGCGGAAGCCAAGAAAGCATCCTCTTGTTTCTGTGCTCTGAAGCTGCACCTCCCCGCTGCACGTGAGCTCGAGACGGAACGAAGAGCCAATTTTGACCCACCCACCAGCCCCTGAGGACAGCTAGTTGTTTTGAATAAAGTTTTGATCTGGTAACTCTGTTTCTTACAGGTTGTGATGATCGTCGTGAAAAATTTTGAATATGCAATAAAGAATGGTTATTTTCAGTGTTTTTGCAAATAAAGTAATTTTGCACTAATGTTGATCAGTATTCATGCTTGTAATAAGTCATGTTCGTTTTTTAATCTTAGTAAATTAGGTAGAATTGTCGTATTTATTTTGGTCGGGCGGTAAGGTCATGATCGGTGAGCAGTAATTCGAAGATCCCTATGAGGGGGCGTCACCCATTACGGATGGGAGCGCGCGGGGGAGGTGGCCAATTGGCCCCTCAACGGGGAGGCGGTCCTGTCTAAGGAGAGGCCGCCGGAAGGAAAGGAAAGGTGGTCAAGGCCCCTTCCTGGATAGGAGGGGCTACGGCCCCTCCTGGGGAATTTCCCGGGGCCAGGACATCTGCGACGGCAGATGGGTAAGTTGTGTGGGGTGCGGGAGGGGGTTTACGCTACCTTTTAGACACCTCACACGAGTCCTCGAACGACCGTTAAATGGCGTCGAGTTTACTGGGGCCCCCGTCAAGTACAAAGGGAAATTGGTAGATGCACTTGAGGTACGCCTCTGTGCGGTCGCTCCTCTCACAAGTGAGGGGGGTATGTCTGGTTTAGGGATCTGACACCGGTTACGACCTTGCCGTTGGCCCTTAACGTTAGGATGTACAATTTCAAGTCAAATGTTTTGTAGGATGTTAGTTCGGCTAGGAGAACCTCTGTATTAGAGATCTGTTAAGGTTAGCCAAACATCGTAATGTGGAAATGAAATTGTACATAATATGAAACTGTTATTTTAATGTTTTATTTTTGTTTCATATTTTAATAAATACGGCCGGGAAGGGTGACTCCCTTCCCGCCTTCCAAAAGTTCAAGAACTGTTTCCGTTTTCCCAATTCTTGGGGATTGTGTTGAGAGGGGGTGGCGGGTATCTCAGCCATAGTGTGTTTGCATGCGTGTGTTTCATTTATATGAGCTCCATTCACTAAATCACGTGGCTACATTCATATAATTCCACTACCAAAGTATGATTTATTGTTTTCTAGGTCAGACATGTAACTGTGCCAATGAATGTCATGTGGAGATTGTGTTGCCAACACAATTCTGCAGCTCCATTGAACGCTATTAAGCAAATAAAATGATGATAAACTGAAGAAGGTCGAATTTGCTTACATTTTCAGTGGCGCATCCTTCACTTTTTAAACAGGAAAAATGAAAGTAAGTTGAAGGTAAAATCAATTTGCATCACTACTTATTAGGAAAGCAGTGATAACAATGCAAGAAACAGTTTACTGCATTTGTTTAACAAAAGTTATCCCGAGTCAGGCATACGCTTTTTTACACATGACAGATTTAGCAGCAAAAGAAGAGGCACGCCGGGTTCTGTAGGTTTACAAGTAGCCCTCTTTGTTTGTACACTGGCAGAAACGTGTTTCTATAATACGGAGCTGAGAAAAGCTTGTTTCATTTGTTCCTAACACTAGGGCCAACACGTTTGAAAAACATTACTCGGTGATTTTATGAATTAAAGTTACATTTGTGTAATTATGCCTTTGCAGTGTAAAGCTTCAATAAATTCAATTACTTGTTTATAATGCCATAGATATTTGCAGCCAATAAAGGCTCACTAAATGTTACATTATTGTAAATCAACTTCATCCGAGAAATGGCAGGCAAATGTAATGATGTTTTGTGCTTTCTTGCCTCAAAATGATAATCTTTATTTCTTTTAGAAGTTCCTTGATCAAAGCACACTTAAGCATCAGCACGAGTCCAATGGCGCCAGGGAGACGGACAATGATTTCGCACATTGGCTTACCGTTTCAAAGTAGGGCAAAAGACTAACACAATTTTGGCTAATCCGAATAATTATTTATGACATAAATGCAACTTCCCTCTCGAAAATAATTTAATTTCCTCTGCTATTGTTTTTTTCTGACATACATTGCAAGTATGCATGCTGAGATTTTATAATTTAAGCGCTGTTGTCGGTACATAGGAACACGCTTGGCTATCAGCAATTTAACGAACACCTGCTTGGTTTCATACTCATTCATGAAATGCCAAATAAACTGGAAATTCAGAAAGTATAAACAAAACATACACCTTAGTTTGAGTGGTGGAATCAGTAAATGAGAGAGCAGAAATATAGGAAAGGTACCTGAGCTTTCCAGTTACCCTCCTTCCCTCCCCAGCAACGTTCAAGCAAAATATAATATTTTATTACATCCGTTTGCTTGCACCAGTAGTGCCCGACTGCTCTTTGGGGTATAAATGTTGAAGGTGGTGATGATTCTTTTCCGAGGGCGCGCATGCTGCCTTTTAAATAGTATGCAGAAAAAGGAGGAGGCACTTAAATAAAATATTTCTACGTATTTTTTGTACAATAATATATAATTCCCGCAACAGACCTTGATAGCCTGGTGCTGGGAATAAACATTTAGCAGATAATATATTCTTGTTTTTATAGTCACGTTGCTGGGCAGTATTACTGAGGATTAAAATTCTCAAACCGGTCAAAGTTCAACTGTAGCACTTCATTTCAATTTCCCCTTATTGTAGCACGCTACTGTAGGCGCCTCCAGCAAAGTGCCAGCCCATAATAGAATGACGGTACTCTTGCTTGTGTAATCAAGCATTTAATCTGTGCCTAAATCAGATAAAGCATGTCTCATCTCCCAAGAACCAAAAAGTATAAGAGAGGGGTCCAAAAACGTTAAAGGGATAGGACACCAAAAGTAAACACTGAAAACAAAAGTCTCTTTAGGCTCTGTTTGTATGCACACATCACACACACACTACTACCAATCATATCTCACTCTAATAGCACCAATTAGAACCCAAGAACACAATGTAGTAAAGTCATGAGTCTTTTATTTTTCACTATTAAAAACTTTGATCTATTTGTTAAAAACTTGTCTGTTAGGAGCTCTCATTATAAAACATACATAAACATAAGAAAACTTGTTGTCAAAGGCAGCAAATTGCACAAAAGAGGGAGAAATAAAAAAGTAATCACTAACAGCCTGATTCATCAAGGTACCGTTTTGCGAGTCTCTAATAGAGAATCATAAGGAATCGCTATTAGAGACTTGCAAAACGGTATTCATGTAGGAATCGCAAAATAAAATGCGATTCCTACAAATTCCTTATTTGCAATTAGCAAATTGCTAATGGCAAATAAGGAAAAAACTCCCCATTCATTCCTATGGGCCAAAAGGCCCATAGGAATGAATGGGGAGTATTCCTTATTTGCGATTAGCAATTTGCTAATCGCAAATAAGATAGCGATTTGAAGGGTGCCAAGGGTGTCCAAAGGACACCCTGTAGCACCCCTTAAATGCACATTTGAACAGGTGTTGCGCACACACATGTCCAAAGGACATGTGTGTGTGTAACATGCAAAAGAAAAAAATTCACTAAAGTGCTTTTTACTCTTTTTTCGCAATTTACCACCAAGTCAGACTTGGTGGTAAATTGCGACCAAATATTGAGATTTTGCATTTTCTAATTGGTTGATGAATTGGATTTAAGGAATCTCTATTAGAGATTCCTTAAATCCTATTCCTCGCAAATATGCGATTTCTTAAATAGAGACTTTTGCTTTTGGGATGATGAATCCCAAAAGCAAAAATTGCACTTGCAAAGGGCCAGATTCTCAGAATCTGGCCCTTTGCGAGCGCAATTATGCTTGATGAATCAGGCTGAAAATCTCAGAGGAACACCCTGACCAGCATGGACACCCACTTAGAAAACAATCCCATATAAGTGCTTTTGCATCACATACAGTATACACATTGGTATTTTTGTCTGCACACGATGTTATTTCAAGTTTTCTAGTTAGGCCACCTATGTTGGAACCAGGAGTTGTTTTTCAAATCTTTCTTAGACACAGAAGCAACGCGTTTCGGTGGTATTTGATAGTGTCCCACCTTCTTCAAGCTAACAAAAAGTTTGTACAAATCTCCCCATGAATAATCTCATTTTCAGGGGCACCGTCTGTGAGGAAATCTATTCCTAATTTATAGAAGCATGAAGCTGTATTTATCGGGGACCTTCTCCTCCTTAACAGTGCTGTTCCATGGATTCAATATGTACGGACCACAGGAGCTATGGAGTTGTCAAAGATCACCTGATCTTTGACAACTCTTCCCAGATGGTGTGTCAACCATAGCTTCTGTGGTCCGTACATATTGAATCCTTGAAACAGCACTGTTAAGGAGGAGAAGGTCCCCGATAAATACAGCTTCATGCTTCTATAAATAAAGAATAGATTTCCTCACAGACCGTGCCTATGAAAACGAGTTTAATCGTGGAGAGATTTGTACAAATTTTTTGTTAGCCAGAAGAAGGTGGGATACTATCAAATACCACCGAAACACGTCGCTTCTGTGTCTAAGAAAGATTTGAAAAACAACTCCTGGTTCCAACATAGGTGGCCTAACTAGAAAACTTGAAATAATCTCTTGTGCAAAACAAAAATACCAATGTGTATACTGTATGTGATGCAAAAGCACCTATATGGGATTGTTTTCTAAGTGAGTGTCCATGCTGGTCAGGGTGTTCTTCTGAGACTTAGTGATTATTCATCTCCCAAGAGAACAGGAATCAAATTCACGTCTTAGAGAGAACAGCCACTTGCAGCACCGGAACGTCAAATTGTTGACTTGCCAGTGGCGCAATGTGTCCCGGCATATTTACAAGTCCACGTAAAGCCATGTTCATGGCCTTGTAAATATGTTACAGGGCCACGTAAAGCTACTTTATATGGCTTTTTATGGCATTGTAAATATGTGCCAGTTCACACAGAACATTGCATGAAAGGGGCGTTCCATGGGTGTTGCTGTGGGTGTTCCCAGCAACACCCATGGAATCTGAAGCATTCCCAGATTTACGAGCATGTGTAAACTTGAGAAGGCGTCAGACTCTTACCCCACCCCAGTGTTGGCGTTAGGGAGGCGCAATGAGGAGAAATTTCTTAATTTCTCATTGTTTTTTCAATTTTCTATGTGTGCTGCATCCTGCAGCACACATAGAAAGAGGAAACCGTCTGAATTGAATGATTTTGTGAAATAAGGGTTGCCTTCCTGCACCCAATTCAATTAGCCCCACATCGCAGGCACCCCTGCAACATGGTGCAAGGTTGCCTGCGTTGGTGCATGGCAGCTCATTGTGCGCCAGTGCAGGGGAACAGGACATGAATTCACTGTATCTAATAGATATGGTGCATTCCTCCCCTTTTGTTTTGACGTAGGGCAGCACCGCAAGATTCCTTATGGTGCTGCCCTATGTCAAAACCTCATAAATGAGGCCCTCAATTTTTCAAAAACAGCGTGTTCCCCCGCAATGATCTATGTATAAAAGAAGCGTCCTTAAACTGCCCTTTCTGTGGCAACAAAGGCAGCTGTTAGTGAATACAATGAGTGTGGCTGAATCTAGCAACCAAGGGACGACTTTAGGGTTGGTGGTGCCCCGTGACACCCATGACATCCTTCTCTGCAGTTTCCTCATGACCAGCCCCCAACAGTGTGCCTCATTAGACCATTGTCCTTCTCTCAGATGCATTTCATTTGTTTTATAGCTCTACACATACCGGTGTAGGGTATCAGAGCCCTTTACATCATACACACATTATAAAGAGACGCTGAATAATACACGTGTAAATTAGTCTATCGCAAATGTTACATAAGAAAATGAGGATTACAAGGTATAGGAATCACTAGTAGGCAATATATTAAGAGTGTTTGACCTAGAGAAGCTCAAACTCTGGATTTTAAGTATACCAAAGTGGTTGGGATTGGCTTTATTAAGAAGAATGTATTTCTGGGTTTTAATTCTATGCCGTGTCCCAGTGATAGTAATTCAGGACAATCAGTATAAAATTTTACATTTTTGTGTGGATTTTACGCTAAGTACCCGAGACATTTTTTGGTCCCTCTTTTAAAGAAACAAGGAGTTAGAACTTTGAAAGATGCACACAAATTGCTCTTCCACCTGGTAGATGAGGAAGAAACAATCCACCTGGGTGCCTTTTTGAAAGCAGCTGTAAGAGCCCTTTACACTATGACTGTAGTATAGTTCTGGTACATGATTTTTTATTTCATGTATTTTTGAGTGTATTTTACCTTTTGTATGTTTTATGCATGTTTACTTTTAACACTTTTTACATTATGCAATACATGTATTTTATTGCACTTTTATAGATACAATATGCATTCGACTAAAGGAATGTAGTTGACAAATGTAAATGATTTAATGTATTTCTACTCAAACAAATCCTTTTTAGCAATATGAGGATACTGAAAGACTGTGGAAAACATATAACATTCTAATTTATACCATGCAGTTTGTATGCAGCTGTTTGATGACAGTTCATATCTCACCATGCTGACTTGGAATTTTATGTTATGAACTGCAAGTAACAAAAATAACTCTGCGACAAAAGCAGTAACCCACTGGTCTATCCACATGAAGTACAGTTCTGTTACCTGCATGGTACATGTTCTTTGCAGTAGGTATATTAACCCTCTGCGCTACTTTATGATGAGTCAAAACTGTCCCTAGACAAAACTTTGATCTCTCTCCAGTAGGAACATTAATCACCAGAGTTGTCTTGACCTTTTTATTGTTGTCTAAGAACTGCTGGACACAAAGGAACTCTGCAGCAGGTGCTTATAAACCCATATGTTATTTATAAACACAGCGCCACAAGAGCTCAGCGCTAGGTGCAGTTGCACCATTAATATCCCCCTAAAGACATCCCTGGATGGAAGATTATACTCTGGCGTGTCTCTAAATGGAAGTTCAGATCGAGCTATCACTTCTTCTCCACCTATTTTTAAAAAACATTACCACCTTCTGGTCACGGTCAGCACCCAAGCAGCAGAAGGGAAGGAATGCTCATAAGGTAAAATGCAGCGGACCAAAAAATGGTCAGACCAAATGCAAGAATGGATAACATCTGCTACCTTTAGTTTCCACATCAAGACTTAATTGCAGTAACAGCTCTTAAACTGAGCAGGTTGGAAAATGCTACATTTCAAACTGAAGAATGACAGAGACTGTACCAACGTCTAAGTGCAGGCGTCATCCTCCAACTTAGAATTTAAATTCCCCCTACCAGGAGTTCGTAGCTATTCCGAAAACTATGCTCAATCAAGTTGTTTCGATTTACCAGACATTTAGAAACCAAATGTATCTCCAAATGGAGATCGCTATAGCCTACCTTATTAGGCAGCCAGTCTGTAAAGGTAAGACAGCCTTCTGGCAACATTGTCACTTTTTTGATATTCAAAAAGATGTGGCCCATCCCTCCACTCTTTCTGACCCCATGACAATTAACCAAGGTAATGTTATACTCAGGGGTGAGTGAATCAATACTATGAGTCAGAGTGGAATCAGAGAGCCAGTTTTGGAAATTACCATATTTTGACTTGTAGTAGCCCAGATGTTTCCATTCTGTAGCTGAACCTGTTTTTGTTAGCCATCAGACTCTACACTTTCCCTTGTTAACCACCTGTGAAGTGCTTGTGCCCTCCCTTTTAAGACATATTAAAGTTAGTAGACATCTGAGGCCGTATTCCACATTATCATTGTTTGTGCACCTTTGGTGCGCCGGGCGCAAACAATTATAAAGCACCCTATTATGGTGAGTGAGCTGCCCCCAGCTCAGCCGCAAACTCGGGCTGCCTTGGGGGCAGTGCATTCATGTGAAAACACGGGGCCGGGGCTCCGTGTTTTCAATGTGCAGGCAGCACCCGCCTGCACTTTCAAAGGGGATTAGAGAGTCACTGACTGCACCCGCCTGCAAGGGGATGTCTGGGGTGTCCATGGGACCCCCTTTACCCCCTGCAGAGGACTGCTCTCAGGGGACGCACTGACAGTGCACCACTGTTTTAATAGCGCACTGTCATTGTGCTTTATGCAGGCTTCTTTGACTCTGTGCGCCTGTCTGTAATATGGCGTGGGTGCAGAGTCAAAGGAATTCCCACATTGGCATTGGGCACGCCCCTATGCAAATGAGGGAACACCCTCTGAATGTAGCGCTGCCGCATTTAGTACTATCGCTATTATAGAAGGGGATGCACAATCGTCTGCACCCCTTTCTATAATACCAAAGTGCCGCGGGGCGAGCAAACCAGGCGCAACCGCCCGTTGCGTCCCCGGGACACCTTCTGTAATACAGCCCTTGATAAGCATAGTGAATGTATTTCTCCCTTTTAAACCTGTTAAAATTAATATGCACATGATTGACAAATGAATGTGTTTGTAGGTTCCTAATATATGGAACCACCTGCACCCAGAGCATGCAAAGTAGAGACTACTAGTGGTCTGCAGCACTCATTGTGCCACTTACTAAAGTAGCACCGCAAAACATGTCTCCAAACTGCCACTGTAGCCTGGGTTTGCAGTTTTAAACTGGTGTTTCATCCTTGCAAAATAAACTTTTTGACAGGCTTAAACCATTTTGTTAATATGTATAAGTTACCCCTAAGGTACGCCTTAAAGCCCAACAGGCAAGGTGCATGTTATTAAAATAGTAGGACATGTATATTTATAGTTTTACATGTCCTGTGGGTGAAAGACTATCACAGCCGTTTTTCATTTTGGAAAGGCTGGCTCATCCATGAGTTAATACTGGTTTACACTATGACCTTTAAAAGATATAAATTCAGTTTGGGAATTTATAGAAAAATGATTCAATGGCTCATCCAAATAGTAATTTAAAATCCAACTTAACAGCCAAATCAGATTTTATTTTACAATTTTGGAAATGATACCTTTAGGAAGTTGTCATTTTCCTGCTGAACACCAAAAGACTTTCCTGCCAGGGTCTAAATATCACCTGACCCCTAATAGGTCCCCTGTGGTGAGATGTGTATTGCTGTCAGACAGTGGACAAAGGGCTCCGAGCAAGGGGAGGGGGCGAATCTGTCCTTGACAGGATGGCCTGAAGGCTTTTTCCAGCCCCTTCCTGAGCTTCAAAGGATGCCTACATTGTCAATGGCAGATTAGGCCCACTCTACAAACCCAGGAAAATGGAGTGGAGCAACTGACCAGAACTGGTTTAGGGGGTGGGCAAAGGCTTGCCTTCAAGCAACAAGTTAGCACTAGGCATTATAGTGGACCCTACAGACCTCTCATCCAAACACTCCAGGGCCTGTGAAGAATCTGAATAAGGACTGCCATTCTGTCTGAAGAAAATGAAAGAAGACTGGCCCTGCTTAACTTGAATCCAGGACACCAGAAGTGACTCTAAGAGACCTCTAATTGTTGGTTGTTCACAACTTGCTGATTAACCCTGCTGAAAAAGATCCAACTTCAAGAAAAGATTTAAGTCCGAACATAGAGGGCTTCACCAAGATTGATGCCGAGAAGCATCTGATCAACATTGAGGCCCTTCTTGGACACCAGCTCAGAGCTTTCCCGCCTTTGTCCACAACCACACTGTAGCAAGCTGCCATAGTCCAACCCCACTTTGAATGCAGCTTACTGCCTGCCTAGCATTGATTCATAAATGACCACTTTTTCTCCATAAAACTTTCTAAGTAAGAAAGTAAACTTTCCACCAAGGTGAAGCTAGTCCCCTTTTTGATTTACAATCCACCACAGTCGGCCTCAACTTTGACTTTGTCTCAGTTCAGTGAAACTAGATACACGTGATTGGCACTTTGTGCTTTTTGGTGCTATTTTTAATTCGAACTTTAAAAATCCATATCTCTTGTTCTACCTCTCTATTTTGTTGGTGTCTTTTTATTCATTAAAATAGTATCTATTTTTTTTTATTTGGTTTGGGATTTTTCTTGTGTTGTTTTTCACTTTATGACTGCTTGGGTTCTGCACAAATGCTTCACACATTACCCCTAAGTTAAGCCTGACTGCTTTGTGGCAAGCTACCACATGGTTAAACAGGTTTATTTAGTGACTGTAGTGGATCACCGTGACAAGGATCGCGATTATTACTTGTGGTTGGTTCTCACCCCCCTTAAGTAATGCTCCAATTACTTACATTGGTGGTCAGTGGTGGAATTCAGTACTTGTGTTTGTGAAGTTCCACTCAATGATTTGTATAAAACAAAAAGCCATTTTTGTAATCTGAGATCAAAATAGATTTTTGATCCCTAATATTCTACTTTAATTGAGATTTTGTTTATTTGCCCTACATTTTACTGCTATTCTTATATTTTTGGCACCTGTGATTTTTTACAAGAATGGAAGTAGATCTCACAAACGTTGGCAGAGCTGAAAACAGTATCTAAGGAGAGGATGCTAAAGCTACCAAAAGGTTTCAAGAAACTGGAGTAGCAGATATCCCTCAAAGCCTGGGAAGTGGTTTGCATGTTGTAGTCCACATTACAGGTACAGAAGGATAATGGAAAAAAGGATGAGGAAGAGATAGAAGAGGAGGAATAAAATGTCATGGTAATGGCCCCAAAGCAAGCCAGAGGAGAGAAAAGGGGCAAGATACCCTGCACTGTCCAGTACAGATAGCAGTGTGTCCTTACACAGCTTGACCCAATCAGAGTTGGAAGACAGGCAAGCTGAGTGGGAGCTGAAACTGGGTACCCCAGAGTCTTTGAAGAAAAGAAAGAACCAACAGAGTCAGCAATAGAGGAGAAAAGGCTAACTATGACCTTGGATGAGAAGAAGGCCCTACTGGCCCAAAAGATGATTAGAAAGAAATGGTCTTAAAGACAAGGAGAATAACAGAGTTCAGTGAAGATGGCAGCAGTGACATACACATGCCTAGAGGAAGTAATAGGGTCCACAAACCCAAAGGCCTGGTGCCAAACTTTATGGTGGAAGATTATATTGACAAATGTTTTGAGACCTACAAAGTAGTCTTGGAGATGCAGATTATCAGAGGATAATGGGGTGTAGGCAAGAGTCTGGAAAAACAGTAATCAGGCCAAATACCTTGCGGGCACAAGGGACAGCTGACAGAATGTAGTATTACCCCATGAAGCAAGCTCTTATTGTAAAGGTTGGTTTGGCCCCCAAGAAATATCATTTAAAGTTCAGGGATAGCGTAAGGCTGTTCAACCAGTTCTAGGATGATTACATGGCCTACTTAGGTGAAACACTAAATTAGTGAAGACCAGCAAAGCGAGTGAGTATAATGAGCTGTACAATTTAACAATGAGAAAGCACATGCTCATTAAATATTTTGCAGAGTTGTGCCAACACGTTATAGATTCAAAGCATACTGCACCCAGAGTGCTTGGAGAGGATGCCGACCTCCGACCAGTACGGGAGTGTCAAATAAGGTATGTGTGGGAGACCACCAGAAGGGTGAACTGGGTCCCTATAAGAAGAATAAGGGGGAGTCGGGGAGAACCAAAGGAAGGTCTCTGGTGCCCCAAAAAATACTATTCATGTGAAGGAACCCCACTCCAATTCCCAGCAGTGGAAGGGCAGGCTTAATTAGAAGAGCTCCCTGGACTACTTTCAGACAATGTGCTATGAATGTTACCAGTATGGGCACTGTAAGGGGAATTCCATCCGTCTTCGCAGGAAGCAGCCCAACACTTGTAGCCATATCCTGGAACCTACTAGTGTACTACTGGGGTAGGAGGTTATTCTAATTAGTTTTGAGGGGAGTTCTAACATTACCTTACAACTTTTGATGGAGATTGTTCCTTTTTTTTTATTAGAGTTTTTTTGTCAGCACACAGAAGAATACTGTATACATCCAACTTCTGGGATAATTTAAGATGTACATGAAAAGATAGTAAGCATGACAAAGGAAAACAGCCAATTCGAGTAAACATATAAAATTATAAATTATGCATATCAAAAACATCACAAGAACAGCAAATTCGAGTAAACATATAAAGTTATAAATTATACATATCAAAAACATCAAAAAAACATATGAAACTCATACATTCCTCATATTAAGTAGTATTAAGATCCTAACCAGTTAGCAATCGGCTCCCATAGTTGGACCCCTTGCCTTTTCTTTCGAATACCCTTTGTTCTATAAAGCGCCATCTCCAGACGGTAGGTTGTAAGCAGTCTGGTTTGCCAATTTAAAAAAGTTGGAGGATCGCTATCTAGCCATTGTGATGTAATATATAAGCGATACATGGCCATACAAATAAATACCAAACCCTCCTCCGCAGCGGTCTGGATACTTCCTTGCCATCCAAAGATCACCATTGTCGCTGTGAGCTGCAGTGGAATACCCAGACTTCCCATGATAAAGGTCTCAATTTCCTTTATAAAATTGCAAAGTTTAGGGCAATTAAAAAACATGTGGGCTGCATCAGCTGCGTACTGGCCACAACGATTACAGTTAGTACCCCTACCAGTGTTCCATTTTGCCAGTTTCCCCGGAGTGTAATAAAGCCCAAAAATTGCCATGTAGTGCTGGCTCTTTAAAGGGCCATTAAATAAAAAAATAGTTGCAATCTCGATACTTCTAGTCAAATTGACCCCTACAGTGCCAAGTTTGTTAGCCCACTTTAGCTCATAGGACTCCAAGTCGTCCTTTATACTATCCAAAAATAGATGGTAGAGGGGGCGCATTTTACTTCTAGCCCTAAGTGCCTCCATAATCGCAATTTTGCCAAATATAATCGTATTTTGAATTTTTTTCCGCTCACGATACCTACGCAGCTGTAAATATTTAAAAAAATCCCCTTGGGGTAAATTATATTTCCTTTGTAAACATTCAAAAGAGACGAATTGTGCCCCCTGAAATAAATCCCCTAAAAAACGAATTCCCGAGTTATGCCATCTACTCATAACAGAGTCATCAAAAATTTCAGGTAACAGAGTGCAATTCTGAAGCGGAGTATAGATATTCAGATTCGGACCAAGACATAGCTTCTTTTTGGTTTTCCTCCATATTACATATGCGGCTAGAACCACCTTAAACTTTTTTTTTTTAAGTAACTGGGCTCGATAATACGATTTATACATTGCTTAGCTTCTTGTCTCAAGAGCATCTCATAAATTGAGGGAGCCGCAAAATCAGGGGTTGGATCTATTGGTAACAATAACACCCCCATATGTTGTATAACGATCCAATGATATAATTGAAAATCAGGTATCCCCCAACCTCCTCTCTCTCGGGGAAAGATACATCTATCTATTCATTGCCCGCATGGCTCGGTGGTAACTCCAGAGGAACCTTGAACACATTCTCTCTATGCGAGAAAAAAAACAGCAGGTATTAAGAAAGGTATAGCACGAAAAACATAAAGAAATTTAGGGAAGATGAGCATTTTGATGACGTTACTATGGCTAAAAAGTGAAAGATAAAGGTTGTTAATTCTTTCCAGTGTTTTATTGGATGAGGCAATAATCGGGTCGAGGTTTTTGGCAACAATATCCTCTACATTTGGTGCAATCTTTATACCCAGATATATTACCTTCGAGTCAAATGCGATATTCGCTGGGCGTCCAGCCAGCGAGTGAATCATCTGGGTTTTTAAATTGTTCAGTTTATACCCAAAACATCTCCCGAAGGCATCCGCCGCCTCAATGATTCTGGGTAACGCCTCTGCGATGTTAGATGTAACAACGGCAATATCATCCGCGTAGGCATATACTTTATGACATTGCATTCTTATCTGAACCGGGTTAATTATACTATCAGCCTCCATTGTGATGATGAAAGGGTCAATGTATAACGCGAACAGCAAAGGGGAACAGGGACACCCTTGTCTCGTCACCCTTGCTATTGCGACCTCCTTAGAAACATCACCAGCTACCCGAATTGTCGCAGTTGGATGAGTAAACAACGTTTATATAGCTTTTATAAACTCTGGGGGAAACCGCTTCCAGGCCAAAACTGCCCACAGAAACCGCCACGTGACCCTGTCAAATGGTTTTTCAGCATCCAACAGGGCCACGCCAACGGGTGAGTTACTGCTCCACGCCCAGTCTAGTATTGATATTATTCTTCTGATATGGTCTGTGGTATCTCTATCTTTAATAAACCCGTGTTGACGAGGTGAAACAAATCCTGGAATCACATCATTAAGCCTATTAGCGAGAATTTTTGAGTAGATCTTGCTGGCGACATTCAGTAGTGAAATAGGCCGATATGAACCGGTATAGAGTGGGAATATCAACGGCGAAATATTGTGTTACATAAATATCTCCACAGAAATATCGACAAGAAGAAATATCGACAACAAAAATATAGTTTGACCAGAATATCGTCTGACAGGTAAGTAATAATAACAAAAATATAGTTAACAAAAAAATCGATTTTATAATAATTATAAGTATTTTAGTGTTTTTAATGAGTATTGTTTGTCAATTTATTATATGTTGTAGCATTTTATTAGTTATTAATGTATTTTATGTTGAATTTTAAGTTATTAGTTCCGTAGCGGGTTGTGGGTTTATAGGGGAATAGGGTGGGAAGTAATTTAAATATATTAAATTAATTGATTAATTAATGTGTTAATTTAATATAAATTGTTTAATAATTATGTGTTAATTAATTTTAATTAGTTAATTGATAATTAAGTATGTTAATTAAATATGTTAATTGTTTAATTAATTTTAGGTGTGTGTAGTGGACTTTATAACAGAAAATGTTGTGAAGTAATTAAATTGTAATTGAATAACTATTAAATAAATTATAAATTAATTAGATTTAAATAATTATTAATTGTAAAAGAGTAAATACATGTAAGTTTGTGTTGTGGTGTTTATAATTGTATATGGTGTGAAAGCTGTCAATTAATTAATTATTAAAATATTTAAAAATACATTAATAATCATTGAGTAATTAATTTTAGGTGTTTGTTAATAATAATATATTTAAATGTATATATTAAATATGTTTATAATCTAAATTAAATTTTATACTAAATTTGATAGTTTTTATTTTGTTTTGAGTTCCAGCGCTTTCCCTACTGTTGTACCCTGTAGAGTGGGAATAGTAATTTTTATGCCTACGCTATTCAGCGCTTTCCCTACTGTTGCACCCTCTGGAGTGGGAATGATAATTTTTACCCCTACGCTATCCAGCGCTTTCCCTATTGTTACACTCACTGGAGTGGGAATAGTAAATTTTACCCCTACGCTATCCAACGCTTTCCCCACTGTTGCACCCTTTGGAGTGGGAATAGTAATTTTTACCCCTACGCTATCCAATGCTTTCTCTACTGTTGCGCCCTTTGGAGTGGGAATAGTAATTTTTACCCCTACGCTATCCAGCGCTTTCCCTACTGTTGCACTCACTGGAGTGGGAATAGTAATTTTCACCCCAACGCTATCCAACGCTTTTCCTACAGTTGCACCCTTTGGAGTGGGAATAGTAATTTTTACCCCTACGCTATCCAGCGCTTTCCCTACTGTTGCACTCACTGGAGTGGGAATAGTAATTTTTACCCCTATGCTATCCAACGCTTTCCCCACTGTTGCAACCTTTGGAGTGGGAATAGTAATTTTTACTCCTACGCTATCCAACGCTTTCCCTACAGTTGCACCCTTTGG
The DNA here is from genome assembly GCF_964263255.1 of Lissotriton vulgaris. Taxonomy (NCBI): domain Eukaryota; kingdom Metazoa; phylum Chordata; class Amphibia; order Caudata; family Salamandridae; genus Lissotriton; species Lissotriton vulgaris. The sequence continues at coordinate 420,367,190 of NC_141694.1, read as the reverse complement.
AGTGGGAATAGTATTTTTTACCCCTACGCTATCCAGCGCTTTCCCTACTGTTGCACTCACTGGATTGGGAATAGTAATTTTTACCCCTACGCTATCCAAAGCTTTCCCTACTGTTGCACCCTTTGTAGAGGGAATAGTAATTTGTACCCCTACGCAATCCAGCGCTTTCCCTACTGTTTCACTCACTGGAGTGGGAATAGTAATTTTTACCCCTACGCTATCCAACACTTTCCCTACTGTTGTACCCTTTGGAGTGGGAATAGTAATTTTTACCCCTACGCTATCCAATGTTTTCCCTACTGTTGCACCCTCTGGAGTGGGAATAGTAATTTTTACCCCTTCGCTATCCAGCCCTTTTCCTACAGTTGCACTCACTGGAGTCGGAATAGTAATTTTTATCCCTACGCTATCCAACGCTTTCCCTACTGTTGCACCCTTTGGAGTGGGAATAGTAATTTTTACCCCTATGCTATCCAACGTTTTCCCACTGTTGCACCATCTGGAGTGGGAATAGTAATTTTAACCCCTACGCTATCCAGCGCTTTCCCTACTGTTGCACTCACTGGAGTGGGATTAGTAATTTTTACCCCTTCGCTATCAAATGTTTTAACTATTAATGTTTTCATATTTTTATTAAATGCATGTATTTTTATTGTTATATACTTTTATGTGTTAAATATATGTATATGTACACATTTATTAAGTTTATAATGATTACATTTAGTTAATTTGTTATAAATAGTTGAAATATAAAAGTAATGTAATGTATTTTGTTAATAATAGTTATATTTTTAAATTATTTAATTTAATTTATAATAATTATTAAAGTCAGTATATTTTACATCTATATTTATTACATCTATATTTTTTAGTCAATATTTATGTACTTACCTGTTTAGGTATAGGGAGTCGACATTTTTGTAAACGATATTTATACATCTATATTTTTGTAAACTATATTTTTGTTAACGATATTTTAACATGGAACCATATGAACCCATTTCCAATGCATTTCTTCCTTTTTTTTAAAAAAATGACTATCGTGGCCTGAGACCATGAATCAGGTGCCCTTCCCAGAAAGGCCTGTTGACAAATTTCCAGCAATTCCTTCTGTATTGTATTCCAGAATAGTCGATAAAATTCCAAAGGAATATTATCAGGACCCATTGCTTTCCCCTGTGCTAACCCTAGAAGCGCTGTTTCTACTTCAGACCAATCCGGTGGTATAGCTAAGATAGGCCTATGGTGTTCTGCCAATGTGTCAGATACTAACAATCGAAAATATTTCTGCTCATCCTCCGCTCCCCTACCCAAATCCAGATTACTATATAATGTTTGATAGAATTCTTGAAATGCTTGAAGTACCCCTGGCTTCGACTCTTGTATCCTCCCATTCATGCCTTTGATTTTAGCAATATCATTATAAACGGCCTTCTCCCTAAGCCTCTTTGCCAGAAGTCTCCCTGTGTTTTCACTATATTTGTATGCCTCTTCTTTATGTTGTGTGTATTTCTCTGCAATCTGCTCTGCAATATTGGCATCGGCGAGAGCTCTAGTAATAGTAAGTTCTTGCTGAGCCTTTTAGATTAAATCTTTCTCAACACCCCAGAATATTATATCAGCTAAGTTGTGCTCTTTAGAAATGACCTGTGCATAATCATGTTGACATTTGGCCATCGCTTTCTTATATTTAAATTTAGAGAAGCTGAGAGTTTTCCCTCGGACAACTGATTTAAATGTGTCCCATACTACCTCCTGAGAAGCCGTACCTTTGTTCAAATTAAAAAATTCCTGTATATGTTTAAGCATAGCTTGACAATACTCCTCCTCGGCCAAAAGTTTCCTGTCGAAGAACCAGGTCCGTGGGGCTACCCGCTGACCACCCTCCATAGTTAATTCTAAAATCACCGGTTTGTGATCATAGACTACTTTCGGGTGTATCTCGATATTGACTTTTGTTTATAAAGCTGTGAAGATAAGAAAGTATTCTACGCGCACAAACTTAGAGTGTGGGGCAGAAAAAAAAGTATAACCAGGCTTATCGGGATATAAAGCATTCCATACATCATGAAGGCCTTGTTCTAACATTAAGCCACGTAGGGCACCATACGTTAACGTCTTTCTTCCTATATACCGATGATCTGATCTAGCATTTAAATCTGCAGTAATATTTATATTCAAGTCCCCGCATAACACCACAGGTTGTGGCCATTGTGCTAATTCCACATTAATAGAGCTCAACAGCTCCACATCATCCAAGTTCGGCCCATATATATTACATAAAGTGAACGTACTGTATCCAATCTTAACCTTTCCTAATGCCCAATGACCCCATTTATCAGAAACAAAATTACTACATGTGCCTAGTCCATGTTTCATCAATATTGCGACCCCTCGTTTCACCCCAGTTTGTCTAGAGCAGACTACCAGTTCCAAACCCAAATTCTTCAGGATACCCCATTTCGCCCATGATACGTGGGTCTCCTGCAGACATAATATGTCAATTTGCAATATTTGTATAATTATTGCCAGTACCTGTTGTTTTTTAACATTCTTAAGGCCACATATGTTCAATTTACATATTTTAATTTTCTTATCCATCGTAAAAATTTTCACCAAGCTTCCCACCCATAAGTAAGACCTCCTCCGCCCTCCATACCAGAAAATTTCCAAAATAAATACTCTTTTTGCCATAGTCTGAACAAATTGTTTGCATTCTGATGCTGACTTTTCACCCTCCCACCACCACCCCCCGACCACCCAGCCCCCCCACCTACTCCCACCCTGAAAACCCTACCCCCCGTCCCTGAATCCCCCCAACACATGAGGCCCAGGGACCAACAGTCCCTGCATAATATGGGGTACCGTGCCCCCCTCAGTCCGGGTCCATCCGAAAAGAACTGAAATCAAAACCAGAAGCCAAATACGACAATCACTCTACTGAGAAAACTAGAAGTGAAAAATAGAAAAAAGGGTGAGAGAAACACACCTCAGACCCAGAAATCAGCACATTTGTAAATTACCCTTTTATCATGCTACTACATAGTTTCCAGGTACTCTTTGGCCTTAATTTCCGAAACAAAAAATTGTGTTTGCCCCTCAAACAACACTTTAAGCTTAGCTGGGTTCTGCAAGTATACCACAGCCCCTTTATTCTGACATTCGAACATCAATTGTCGGAGGTGCCACCGTTTAGACCCCGTAGCTGCACAAAAATCATGTCTTACAAAAAAACGACATCATTTAGCCGTAGCTTTCTTATCTGGGCGAGCACGAACAAAAATATCTTCCCAGGCTAAAAAGTTATTAAAACAGACTAGAATAGCAGGCGGAAGGACTTCTTCTGCCTGTCGTGATTGTTTCTTTGTAAACGGGAAGCGATGCGCTCTTTGAATTTCTTTTGCCAAGTCCCATGTTAATAATTCGGGAAAAGCCTCTTGTAGTAGTTCAGCCACGAATTTATGTGTATCAGGGCCCTCTTGATCCTCCGGAATCCCCAAAAAGCGTAGATTGATCCTACAGCTGTGATTCTCCAATTCCGCGAGTTTATGATTGAGATCATCCTGATGCGCCCTGACAAGATCTAGCTCCACTTTCTGGGCACCCATTTCGTCTTCCAATACAGAAATTCTGGCCTCCGTTTCTGTTACCCTATTGGCTGTCTCAGCACAATTCTTAATTGCCCTTCTGACGGCATTTTTTACTTTGCAACACGTGGCCTGTGTTAGTAAGTTCTCCGCTTTACTCTCTGTGTTTCATCATAGTGTCATTTATTGTTGCCAATGTTATCTCCTGTGGGATACTTCTATCTGATTCATTCTCACTGTTGTCCAAAATTTCTTTGACCCTTTCTTCATTCTTATCCTTAGCCTTATCGACAGGATCGCCTCCCTTATTCCCCTGAAGTTGCTGTGCTCTCTTCTTGCGCTTCTTAACTGTTGCTGTACTAAGGTTTGGCGATGTAAGACTTATCCTTAAATCCTCCGGTGAAGAGCTACCCTCACTGAAGTCCACCCAGTCTCGACTCACATTTGTGCTCTCATCCGAAGAGGGGTGCGACATTGAATAAAACTTTTCGCCCACCTCGAACAGAGTAATCGCCGTCTGATCAGCTTCAATAATCATCCCTTTGCCTAACTCAGGCTCTTCAAGCCCATTTTCATTACAGCCCATCTGAGTCTGAGACTGATTAGTTGCTGAATTTGGACTTATTTCAGACAGAACTACGTCCCCCATAATACCGCTCTCCTCCATCCTTGCATTAGCGATAAGGACAAGATTCACTTCAGTTTTGGCCATCGGTGAGTCTAACACAATGTCCGTACCATTAGAATAAGAAGGTTGAATTGTAGCGGCTGTAGCCGGGACATAGGTTTCTACATTGGCATCAACAGGTATACTATTCTTGACTGATATGCGTATGGGAGCTGTATCCTCCACTGCCACATGCGATCCCAAATTCTTCGTAATCTGCCGCTCAAACATAGCCACCAGATTCTGTGAGGGGACACGTGGCAAAACAGTATTTTTAATCACGGCACTACTTTTCTGAATAGATTTCGGGGAACACAGCTGTATGTTCTCACCTCCAGCCATGTCCATAGCTGCAGACTCGACAGTCTTTACCGCTTCTGATGCTCCGCTCGCAGTAGGCTGACTACCGCTCGCTGCACTACGGGTTACAACCTTGGCCTGTACCTGTGCCTGTGCTTTCGATGTCTGCGGTTTAGGTGGCATTTTCTTCCGCAATGCGGCTCCTCCTCTGCCTCGTACCACCCGAAATTGAATTCCCCACAGTAACGCGGGGAGCTGCCAAAGAAAGGTCCGTCGGCGGGCAAAGGGGCAGTCGACTTGCATCGATATCACACAGCCTGCTTACTGTTCATCAGACTCTGCTGCTGCTGCAAAAAAAAAAAGGGCTTGCAATCCCTCCACTAGCCGCCTTCGCCACCTTCTCCGGGACGCTGCTTCAACCACACGAATCCTGCCCAGGTGTGTCCACGTACACCGGCGTTCAGATACAGTGCCGCCGTGACTGCTGCTCCGGTTCTTTCTGCCGCATCAGGCAATGCTCCACAGAACACGTTTATCCCACAGTCTCAGCAAATAAACTTTTATTTTCCTTCCCGGGCACATAAAATTCAGCAGAATCCGTTGTTGCTGACCATCTTCTCAGACTTTAACGGAGAGGGAGGTAGGAGCTGCCTACACAGCCCACGCCACGGCCGCCATCTTGCCTCCTATGGTGATGGAGATGGTTCCTAAGGCTCATACGCTTGGCTATACTAAAATGTATGGGCAGTTGCTCCCTATCAATGAGTAGAGAAGGAGGCTCTGCGATACACAGGGGCAAGCATGCCTGCTGTTAGGTGTCATGTGGCATCCTCAGAGCAGGCAGTACCTGATTTAATCCACCAGGTTGTGACAAAAGACAACCAAGTGAGCTACTATACTGTGGCTCTAATTTCCTTTAAATTGAGTGAAGAAGAGGGCTCCTAGGTTCCTTCAAGGTAGCTGTGAATCCAGCTATGTCTGTTGACTGTCTATTAGGAAATGACCTTGAGCGAGCTCACCATATGGAAAGAGGTGGAGCTTCGATCTTACTTGGAGATGCTGGGGTTACCTCAATGGAGTCTCATGACCACACGGTCCATGGCAAGCCAGAAGGGGAGTCAAAAGGACCAGGAGCCTGATATAGTGGCCCAGGTACCTGCCAACAAGGGTAAGGGCAGGGGGCATGGTAAACTTGCCCTGAATGCCTCTATGTTTTGGGAGCCCAGAGCCTTCATGGGAGGACATTGATGGCCTAGAAGACCTGCAAGAGCTTGTTGAGTGGCAGGCTGAAGGAGGACCCTCTCAGGCAGAGTTCTGCAAAGCACAGAAGGAGTGTCTTACTCTTGAGGGCTTACAGTGACACGCTGAAGTACAGGCAAAGAGTGGCCCCTCTGATGATCACCTAATCTATAAGGAGAATGTTTTCTTGTATAGTGATCCTAAGGTCCCTGAACCTGGGTCAACCTGTGCGCTGGTGGCCCCCAGTGCTACACAGCCTTCCTATCAGAACTGGCTCACAATATTCCCTTAACAAAGCATCCTGGGGCAGGCCAAAACCTTTGACTGACTAGTCACCCACTTTTCTTTGCCCTGGAAGAGGATGCAGTCTGATAATTCTGCAGATTGTGCCTGACTTGCCAGGCCAGTGGAAGGTCAGGTGTAAATCAAAAGGCTCCCCTAAGTCCATTCCATGTAGTGGGAACAAACTTCAAAAGGGTGGACATTGATGTTGTTGAGCCTTTGGACCGCAAGACCTGCTTCAGCAATAGGTTTATCCTGTCTTGATGGACCATGGTACTCCTGCGGCCAGTTATCTGACATCGGGGACTGTACTGTGGTGGCCACTATACTGATGGTGATTTTTACCAATGTGGGTTTCCCCAAGGAGGTTGTTGGCTGAGTACAAGAAGTCAATGCGTAATGAGTGCTGGCTAACCTACAAGTTCTCAAAACATACTACCACTAGATGACTGAGCTTGTTGAGAGATTCAGCAAGACCCCGAAGGGCATAATTATGGGCTTATCAGAGGCCTTGAGGCATAAGAGGAACATCCTCGTGCCATGCCTACGGTTTGCATGCAGGTGATTTGTTTACATTTGGAAAGCATGCATGGCTTACAAATGCTTGTAGTACTTAGAACTATACCTATGGACATATCACAGCTATAGCTTGAGTATCAATTTACATTTTTGACCTCTTTTTAAATATTTTTAGAACCTTTTAAACTTTTTAAACATTATTTTTTAGCACAAAGAAAAACTAATGTTTTTACTATTTCGGTGCAAGTATCTAGTACACCTAGTAGTACATTTAGAATTTAACTATGTAGGTCATTCGGAATAGGAGTCGGTGTTACCATATAGGTATCATAATATAGGCCTAGGTAACTTTACTTCCCTTCACCTATATTCTTCCCTATGTTACACTTGTCACGGTTTACAGGGACTGACCTTTTAACTAGATACAACACTGCATTCAGAACACAGGTTTTTCCTCGTTCAAGATCTCATACAAAATATATGAGGAGTCATGGAAGCACAGCAGGACGACCATCTCCTGTATAATATCTATGTATAAAATTCATGCCCAACGTCATCCTTAGGCAGACACAGTAATACAGTGAGGTAGGCCTCCTGGGGAGACCTATGGGTATATATACATCACATCTTTCTAAGATCAAGCAGAGGAGACTGATATTTCCCGGCCAACACACGGACTAGAGACGCTGAGGTTCCTGCATGCAGACCCTCGGGGTGTCCAACTCAAGACCAGGACGGGGACCCAGAGTCTCTTACTTCAGGTAAGGGGTTTGACAAAATCCTAGAGGGATTCTTGGCTTAACATCTACACACGTGCTAGGTACACTTAGGTACATCTAGTTAGGGAGGCATTGTAGGAGTACGCATCTTTTAGGAAGCAAGAATTCAGCTAAGGATTGAATGTCTGTCTCACAAATCCCTCCAATACAAAACCCCCAGATATCTAGTACACAAACTAGAATTATCTGGATGAGATAGACCTTCTAGGAATGCTAACTCTCTCCTCCTGAAACCACAGATCTTTCGCAAAAAGAGAACGTGTCACCGAGCTTTCTCCGGCTCTGCGCCGAAGATCTGGAACTCTCTGCCACCGGAAATTTGAAGAATCTCCTCCAAGGTTGCCTTCATATGGGAAGTAAAAAGATTCCTCATGAACAAGTTTTTACCTTAAAAGGGTCTCAGATTGTCTGCTCTATTGCTTTGGATTTACACCCTAAGTCTAGCGTTGGGTGTTATTCTGCTCTACTAATCACATGCTCCCCTCCCAGTTCGCTATGTACCAGTTATTACCTTACCCTTTGTTGCCCCCTTTCGATTGTAACCTTGCTGTTTGGTATGCATATTTGATTTGTTTGGATTGTTATTACTTTAGATGCCTGTACTGCAACTGTTACCTTTCTTTCCCTCAAATTGTAAAGCGCTCGGATATCCTTAGGGATCATGTTCGCGCTATATAAAAATGTATAAATAAATAAAATCTATAAACATGTCCTAGTCAATCTGTTTAGATTTTGCAATGCTTGCTTAATTACAACTGCAAATATTGCCATTCACTGTTGAGATATTGGCTTTGCCCAAACTTGTGTAATTGTGGCACAAGCTTTGGCAGGGCCAATAATGTTGGGCAGCAATCTTGGAATTGTATGTTATTTGTATACTTTAATGTTGTATTGTCCCAATATTGAGTCCCATGGCATCCTGTCACCGTATGTAGCATAACATGACCGATAAACCCTAGAAAACCACAGTGATGGGTGTTAATAGGTGGCCCTCTCTGTCATGCCAAAGCTCCAACAAGGAATCTGTACATGAATGAGCAGTAGAGCACCAATGTGGGACAGAGAAAGAGCAGAAAAGAGGTTGGGGAGAGACAGAATGAAGAGTGAGGCAAGTGAGAGAAAAAGTAGAGGGCCGGAAGCATACCACAGTGACAGAGAATGGGAGGCAAGCAGACATCAAGGGTAACCAAGGACAAAAGCACAAGTACATCAAGTTCCAACAAGTACAAAAACTCTTTTGCCTTAGGAACAGAAAAGAAAACACAATTAGCTGATGTCATCAGTAGAAATATACTCTCATGAAATAGAAAAACATTATGAAACCAAAATGCTTCGTACACAAGGACTGCGAGAAATGCCATTGAACCAGGAACATAGAATTGAAATAGACAACATCAAGTCATCTGATCAGGTTCACAGACAGGCTGAAAGCCCTCTCGGCGCACTCTTGTATTATTAGTTTAAGCATAGGACATTGGACGATAGTGGGCAAAGGCAATGAACATGTAGCATTCTCCCCATTTTCAATTCAAATACTTCCTGTTGAATGTTTGCAACACTGGGACATCTATACAATTAAATCTGATCTGCGCTGTTTCTCACTAAGTGCATACTTAACACACAATTACTAACACTCTTGCAACCTTTCCTCCATTGAAAAAGCTCTGTTATTTTGTGTTCTTTTTAAACTGTAGGCGCACAGGAGGTGCGTCATGCTCAGACAGTAGACACTGATTCCTATCATTAGCGAACGTGTTTCAAATGTATGCGATGAGGCTTTAGAGGGGTAGATACAAATGAGGAGCAATATAGGAGGGGGCTGAGGAAACCAGCACTGCACTGCCATCCACACAGAAAGGACACTGCCAATGAAATAAGCACATCATGGGGATGTGGCAGCCCAAACAAAAGTTCTCTGATGGAGAAGAGCAGGAGTATGAGAGGGCATGCCATGTCCCTGTCATAACAAGGAATACACATTCATCGCAGGTGGTCTAATCAAGGGGACAAAAACAAATAACTGTCCGAGTGTGAAAAATAGGAACGATGCCTTACTTCGTAAACGTGATCTGCCTACTACAAGCTGGGGGTAGAAGGGGAAATAATGCTTCTCTGCAGTGGGGTCTCAACCAATTTGTGTGCCTTCCTGTGTGTTGTATGGCATTTGTGATGAAATCTGACTATATTCTTACGCTATTTTTCGTAGCACTAGAGCAGTTCATAATTTGAAAAGTTACTTGCTATTTTTTTCTTAAGTTTCTTTTCATAATTCAACTAACAGTTTAACAATGAAATGATGTATTACGGATATATGTCGTCATATTAAAACTAAATCTAGCAATGCAAATTATACCCGTTGAAAAATATTCATATGTTGTTTCTATTTTAATAAGTGAGTTGTTTACAGCCAAAATATTCACCTAGACAAATGTATACTTTTGACCACAGGATATTACAGTTCCATGGTTACAGGTGGCGTTTTATGAAAAACCATGTCAACTCTCATTTGGTCAGAAGTCGGCTTCTACTCTGACCGGCTTCTACTCTGGCCAAATTGCTCTTGCCAGCTATTTTTGATTAGTTACCCGATGACAGCAATACCTTTTCCAGACAAAAGTGGGGTGATCTTAAATACTCCAGAAGCAGGACAAACATAAGAATAAGGATGAGTGCCATGTAACCTAGAGCAGAGGATTGAAATAGACAAGAAAGCCACCCAATTATACCCAAAAGACAGACTCTAAGCAGATCTAAAATTAAAAGATCCTTGCCTTTTATTCAGATTTACTATATAAAAATCAATGTAGGTCACTGTTGGAAAGTGGATTATTAGTAGTGGTAAAAATATACCTACCACTGGCAATAAGGCCACTAACACAATATCGGGCTCAGAATAGGTCTCAGAAAATTATTCCAAGCTCAGCTCTTGGTAGTTTGTCTGCAAGCAGGCAGGCTTAACTTCAGAGTTTAAAAACACAAATTGAGTAAATATTTAAGACACAAAACACAATAAAAATCCAGCACTAATTTATAAAAATATGAAATATGTGTATCTTTGCAATGACACCAAAAGGAAAAAAAATCCAATGTAGGGAACCGGAGATTTGAATTTAGCACTATATAGCTCCTAGAAACCTACAGTGCCTATTGGGCATCTGGTTGTGCTAGGCTGGGACAAAGACAAAGTTTTAGGCTGACAGCAATGGAGCCCTGCACGTCTACCACTCGCAGTAGGCCTCGGGCAAAGTTTCTACTTTATAACTTAGAAACTTTTCTGGAGCTTTTTCTCCCGGGGTCCCTCAAAGTTCATCATTGGTCCAGATTCAGTAAGGGTTCACCTGCTTGCTTTGCAACAAGCTTGCAGTCAAACATATGGAAGTCAGACCACTGGAGTTTTCCAGCGGAATAAACCAGAGATCCAGGCCAGCTCACGGTTGAAGGTAGCAGCTTGACTCTCACAGTTGGTCCTGGTCAACTCTTCTACCTTCGAACTTAGAAACCTTTACAGAATATTGTCTTCAGGGATCACTCAATGGTCTTCACCAGGCCTTATTCAGTTAGGGTTCACCGGCTTAGGTGTCGACCAGCTCCCGGTCAAACTCTGCAAATCAGACCTTTAAAGCTTTCAGTGGGACGAACCAGGAGGGCAGGCTGGCTCGCAGTTGAGGGTCACTGGCTTGGCTGGCCAGTTTGAGGTGGTCCACTTATGGAGCTCTTTTTCCAGTTTTGCTTCACACTTCTTCAAACATGTAGAACTTCTTCCTGAAGTTTCTTTGAGGGTCCCAAAGTGTCCAAAACCTACTCCAAGGGTCTGGAAGCTCCAAGGTGCTCCTTGAAAGTTTCGAACTTCATCCCACAACCCACTTGGATAAAACCTTTTCAAATCCACTGTATTTCACTCCAGGATGGGGATTGTAGGTGGCGATGATCCAGTTGAGCTCTGTTAACTTGCAGCTTGCAGGGAGGGAGTCTATTATTTAGTCCTTTTGAGGATGGCTTGATCCACAGGGCTGTAGCCACATATTGTGCAGCAGGGCAGTCACTCAGAGTGCAGGGCCTGGTTGGTGTGAATCAAACTTTCAGCACAGACCCTTCTTCTTCTGTGGTTCAAGCAGCAGAACTGAAAGGCACTGACCCTCTCAGATACTTATTCAGTGTTCGTAGAGGTCACATAGCAGGGCAGTCCTGTCTAATGAGGTACAGGACAACAACCCAGAGCATGACCATTACCTCCAAAGTGTGGCACAATGGTTCATAGAAAGCACTATATCTCCCAGTTCAATATGGCTGAAGCAGAGAGGCAAGAGCTGGCTAAACCAACCTCCAGGATGGCTCATCTTCATAATCTCTCTCCTCCTGTTATCTGCATATTCCTACCTTAAGCGTGTTATCTGGCTAGGTTCTTAGGGGTGGGCATAGATGGACCTGGCTTTCTCTGCCGGTCCCACTGGACATTTAAAGCTCATGATTTATGACCCCTCCCCCTTGCGCTGGCATTCGTATGCAGCAGAACCCTTTCCTCCCAGATTGTCTCTTCGCCCCAGGTGCCACTTATTATTTAATAGGTTTTTTAAATGCTAATTCCTAACTATAACTGGTGTGAAACCTATGGTTTTTTCAGTGAATTTCAAAGGTTTTTTAAATGCTAATTCCTAACTATAACTGGTGTGAAACCTTTGGTTTTTTGCAGTGAATTACATAGGTTTTTTAATAGCAAATTTCTATATCTATGAAATGTAATATTTTTTATAATGAGTCCTATAATGTATATTTAGGTAATACTATTTTTTATGTATATTTTTCATGTTTTTTTTTTTTTGGTGTCCTGGAGCGTTCCAGGTGCGCGTCCCGGTGAGCGCACCGGAAAGCGCAGTCTTGCGGCGCGCCCCAGGGCGTGTACGGGTGAGCGTCCCATTAGCGCTTTTTCCGCGAACGAAAACATCATCGTGACATATCGCGTAGCCGCGTCCGCGTGATACGCACGGCGTAAACGCACCCGGAAGCACTCGAGCGCATACGATTGCGCAACGTAAGCATCCGACGCGCTTACGCGACGCGCGCCTGGGGGCGCGTAGCGTAAGCGCGTCGGGTCATGTGAGCTAAAATTAACACTTTTTATTGGTGCAGGACAGTTTTGGTTTCCAAATGATTAAAGGCCTGGTCATGTGACCTGAAATTTACACTTTTCATTGGTTCAGGACAGTTTTTTTTTCCTAATGATGAAAGCCCCCACCTTTTTTCCTCATTCTTACTTTGTACTTTGAGTGAAGAAGACCTGTTGAAAGACCTCTCTGTACTTTTTTGGACTGAAAAATGGCTTCAGTAGTAGCAGCAGCAGGAGCATCTCAGCCACCACCACCACCACCACCACAACCACCAAGAGGACCACCACAACACCACACTGATGAAGATGAAGAAGAGGAAGAGGAGGAGGAGGAAGAGGAGGGGAGGAGGACATTCCTGCCAGAAAACAATACCCCATATAGGCCAAAGCCACACATTATATGGCAGGTTTTTTCCATCCCAAGTGGCCAAAAAAAGGTGAATGCGCCAAAGGTGACTTGCCTAATCTGGGGGGAACCCAAACAAAAAATACTCATTTGGCAATAACACCATGATTCACCACATTCAACCCCAGTTTGGGAAATACAAGATCACTTGTATTTTTTGTGCGAAAACCATCACCTATGGTGAGCAAAGCATAAAGCTCATCAACCGTGCTGGTGACAACCACAAATGCCCCAAAAATCCATAATTTTTTCCTGGTTTTTTTTTTGGTCCAGTTGAGCCGTTTTCAATTCCTTGTTTTTTGTTTCTCCCCAGAAAAATAACAAAAAAAATATAAAATAGGTCATAAAAGCCAAAAAAAGTACAAAATGTTCAAAAAAACACTATAAAAAATATAAAACAACAAAAAGAAGAAAAAAAACAGTTCTTTTCAAGACTACCTCCAATTTATAAAAAAAGGCTACATTTAAAAAAAACTCTGTCATTCTTTTTCCCCCATGGTACGCTCCCCGGTTCGCTCCCCGGTGCGCGTACCGGGCACTCCCCCTGTGCAAATCGAAAAAAAAAACAAATTGCCCCTTGGGGCCCTTTTATGGCCCCACATCAAACCTAGGGGGTCTGGGGGGTCTATCCTGCCCCCTTTTGGTCATTCCCCTCTTTTTTTTTGCGACCTTTTTTGGTGGTCGCCTGTAGGTAGTTATTGTGTCTCGATCCTACCGAGACACAAGATGGCGGCCGCTTCGGACTGTTTGGAATGTTTACAGACACCCGAGAGCCAATCAGCTTTCGGCACGCAAAATCGCGTAGCGCGCTGGTGAGTGCCAAGGTGCACGTACCGGGGCGCGCTTATAGATATGTATATTTTTTTTAACCTAAATTACTCAAAATTCACTGGAGCACATATCTTCTTGAGACATAGCAAGGGCACATCGGGCTACCAGCCCTTACAATTTTGCCAAGTTTCGTGGAAATCCATTCAGCCGTTCGGGCTAAAAGTGAGGTTGACCGCCCTATGGAAATTAACATGGGGAAAACATGTTTTGGGACCCCCTTTTTTCTCGGTCCCCGCTTGACAAATCCCCCCCCAAATTTCAGACAAGGACTGGAGCGCTGCGAGGCAAATTTGTGAAAATTTTCAGGCAGATTCCTCAACCGGCGCCAAAGTTATTCCCAATAGAATGTTGCAATTTCCCTATTGAAAATAATCCTAACTATAACTACCTACTGGCGACCGCCAGTAGGTAATATATATATATCTATATAGGGGTTACCCGACATGGGTTATCAAAAAAGCCAAAGCACGCGCTGATGGTATCCCCAGAGCAGATACATTACTAGAGAAAGACAATGAATTTGATACCACCAGTGAGGAGGACCAGACACGCCTTATCCTCACTTACAGCACTGAATCAAAACAAATTCGCAAAATAGTGTCTCGCAATTGGAATATCCTTACTGCTGACAATGTAATCGGCAAGGATCTATCCAATGTACCTCGTATCACGTATAGAAAAGGCAGGTCTCTACGTGATATGTTGGTAAAAAGTGACATAAATGTTTATCCAAAAACTCAAAATCTGGGATTACTAGGCTTCTTTCCTTGTGGCCATCGCAAGGCCTGTAGGCATAGCATCCACAGAAAATCGGTCACTTACAATGGCACTACTAGAATGCTGACTCAATTCTTGACATGTAGTACAGATTTTGTAATATATGTCATTGTCTGCCCTTGTGGGCTCTGGTATATTGGCAGTAGCACCAAACAAGCCAAACATCGTGTGCTTGAACACTATCGTGCTATTGCCAATAAAAAAAAAAAAAAAAAGAAAAATACCCTGTGGCAAGACACTTTGCTGAGGTACACTTTTCCAATCCAGCTGAAATGAGCTTTCATATACTGGAACAAATTGAGAGAAGTCCCCGGGGGGGAGACAACCCTCAAATTGAGACAGAAGGAGTCCAAATACATTATTGTATTTGAAACTAAAACACCGGGGGGCCTCAACCAGGACGAGGAGCTAGCAGTTCACCTCAAAGTATAACATCTTACATTATGTCAACCCCTCCTTGTGAATATCTGCAACGTATTTACTTCTTCCCTCAAACAGCATGCACTGTTTATTTATTTAAGATGTTTTTAGTGAGATTTACAATATGTTGAGCACTGAATTTTGGCATTTCATGTCTTCTTTTCACAGATTTGTGTCTACAATGAACTTCAGGAATTAACTCTTTTTCAATTGTCCAGCTAAAAGTAATTTGGACGTTCACTTTTGGGAGCACTTTATTTCTTCACTTGACATCTAGGCAGTTTCCCTCAAGGTAGGCCCCAATGTGGGGGCAAATTGAATTCCATGGACTTGGCACATTGGACTTGGGATTTGGACAATTCCCTTTATAAACTTTTTGCATGTGCGTTGTGGTATGTGACCTGTAGCAACACCAGCGAATAATTTGGACATGAGCCCCAATGTATTTAACAAACATAGATGTGCGATCAGTACGCAACCTGTGTATCTTACAATGTCTTGTAGTTTAAATTTTTGCTACATGCTGTCTTTCATCTGCGATTTTTCACCAATGTATTTAACAAACATAGATGTGAGTTTATTACGCACTTTGTGCATCGTAATATGTTTTGTAGTTTAATTCTGCTACATGTTGGCTCACACTTGCTACTTTTTTTCAGCTGCACTTAATGCGTTGAACACATGCACGGAAGTGTGTGCGCTTGTATTTGTTCCATTGCACTTTATCTGTTGGCCCACTAGTAAATTAAGAAGTAGGCACTGTACACGCGATGGCATTCTTCCCTCCTCGCAGCGTATTCATACTGCTTTCAGCCTAAGCGATTTGGCTTTGGGCTGCACACGCAATGGCACTTTCCCCGCCTCGCAGCGCATTCATACTGTTCTCAGCCTAAGCGACATGGCTTTGGGCTGCAACACAGACCCCGAGCCCGTTACACGTTTGCGCTGGGTTGCCATAGTAATGGGCAGTCCGTGAGTCAATATGCGACTACAAGCATGGCGGCGGTTGCCATAGCCTATCTATTCTGATCACAGTGGGGCATAAAACTCTGTAATCAAGTCACCTTCCTCTGTGCAGTTAACAGGAGAGGAGGTATCACGGGCAGTAATTAACTGTGACATTTACAACGAAGCATACACGTTGTGTTAAATTTAAAATAATTCATTTATTTATTTCCTTTTCTTTTCAAAATAACTGTTGGTTAATATTGAACACAGTTTTGATGGTATAATCATATATATGTATATCATTTTCATGTAACCACACATTGACGATGACAATTACGAAGTCCTGTTTCTTTGTCCATGTACCTTGACAATATCAACAGGAAACTGCTCACTTTCAAACTAACGTGATCAAGGCTGTTCGCAGCCGAAACATGTCGTTAGTCTAAATAAACACCCTTGGAGACTTCTGTGGTGTGGTGTTATTCTGCGGACTGAGAGCACTGTGATTTTGGAACTTTTGAAAACTTTTAAAGTACCGGCGTGCTCGGCCGACATTGGTGCCACTTCCCGAGGGGCCGCCGTCAGCGTTTCCTGAGCAGACTTTGAAAAAAAAAATATATATATATATATATATATATACACAGGTATTACCTACTGGCGGTCGCCAGTAGGTATATATAGTTAGGACGGTTTCCCATAGGAAATCCCCAACATTCTATTGGGAATAACTTTGGCCCTGGTTGATGAATCTTTACAAATTTCTCAAAGAAGATGGCTCGCTCCGCTCCGCTCCTTCCCTGAAAGTTTGGGGGGGATTCGTCAAGTGGGGGCTGAGAAAAAAGGGGGGTCCCAAAACGTGTTTTCCCCATGTTAATTTCCATAGGACCTTTAGACTCGGCTACAGCTTGAACCACTGAAGGGAATTACACCAAACTTGTCAAAATAGTAGTGTCTGGTATGCAGATCACGCTTTTGGTAAAATCATGTAAATCCCTCCAGTGGTTCCTGAGAAAATTAAAAGAGAATCAAATTATATATCTGGGCGGAGCCTAACGACATATCTCTGATCGTGCGATCTGATTGGCTGTCAGCATCTCATCGTGAGATCTGATTGGCTGTCAGCAGTTCATCCATGAAGTGTTGGCACCCCGCAATTTTGCGCTGTATTTTGCCACTAGCGCTTTGGGAGCGCTTTATGCTTTATGCATTTTTTCAGGCCGGTGCCCACCCGGCATTGCCCGCTGAAATTGTCCCGCTGTTGCCGCCCGGCCGCGACCAGGAAGTCAGGCAGGCCGGGGGCGGAACTGTGACCTTATTCCCCGGGCCGCGCTCTGATTGGCTGCCGGCCCGGGACAGGACAGAGGAAGCCGGAAGCTGCCGGGAGCCGACCCCGGGATCCGGTGAGTGACCGGCGTAGCTAGGGGGGGGGCGGTCCGCCCCAGCAGGACAGAGGAAGCCGGAAGCTGCCGGGAGCCGACCCCGGGATCCGGTGAGTGCACCGGCGTAGCTAGGGGGGGGCGGTCCGCCCCAGCAGGACAGAGGAAGCCGGAAGCTGCCGGGAGCCGACCCCGGGATCCGGTGAGTGCACCGGCGTAGCTAGGGGGGGGCGGTCCGCCCCAGCAGGACAGAGGAGGCTGGAAGCTGCCGGGAGCCGACCCCGGGATCCGGTGAGTGCACCGGCGTAGCTAGGGGGGGGGGCGGTCCGCCCCAGGCGGCACCACGCACAGTCACTGGACCAGTATTTTTACTATCTTATTTACAAAGGTAGCCGAAATAAATAGAGATATACATGGTATTAAAAATACTTTTGCTTTTGGCATGCCACTTTCTCTTTCTTGGAGGCCTGACTACCGGTACAAGTCGAAAAACCAATAAAAAGCGAGGTTCGTGGTTGTCGAGATTTTCCTGGAATCACAGCTTAGCGTGCGACCCTAGCCGACCCTTCCGATTCTCTTGGTTAACACCACAAGCCCCTGATAGAGCCCTCGCCTTTCAGGCGACATATTGATGAAGTGTTTATGTCCCGGGACCAGGAAGTCACATCAATTTGTCACTGGACTGTGCTTAACATTTAGGCACAATGGCGGAGGTCACCGAGGGTAAACACCGTGGACAATGCAGGGGTCAGTCACCTCAAGGCGGGCCGTGGGGACCATTGACACCCCCCCCGCTCGCAATGTCCCCGCTGACCAAAGCCAACTGGCCGCATTGTTCCGGGGGAGTCAAAGGGACTGACCCGCAGGCGCGCCAAGGGCCCTCGGCCGCATTCACCCCGAGAGACCCATTCACCGCCGGTGCTGAGGAGTCGGGCCCTCCACGGGGCAAAGGCATGTGTGGGAACTTAATCAGGGCTGCTCGGCAGATTACAGGCATGCGCGGCGCACAATTTAAAAAAAAATCACAAAAGTCATCACAGTACAAACACAGGGACTAAATTATTCAATAATCATTGCACTATCTCGACACACAGGATTGTGACTATATCCTTTAAAACAATAAATTATTTGATGCAACTCTAAAATACACCCATATAGCGGTCTGAAAAATATTTCACCTTTAAAAAGAGCATATATATATATATATATATATATATTCACTTAAAAAACCATAGGTTTTAGGCCTTATATAGTTAGGAATTAACATATAAAAAACCATTGAAATTCCTCCTATATATATATATATATATATATATATATATATATATATATTAGCATTTAAAAAACCAATGAAATTCACTGAAAAAACCAAAGGTTATACACTATATATAGTTAGGAATTAGCCTTTAAAAAAACCAATGAAATTTGCTAAAAAAAAACATAGGTTTTAGGCCTTATATAGTTAGGAATTAACATATAAAAAACCATTGAAATTCCTCCTATATAGTTAGCTGGACATTTTATTGACATAAAACCCAATGAAATTCCATATATAGTTAGTTGCAATAACTATATATCGCGCACCCGCAATCCACTGCTGATGATGTCACATATTACATTATTCATGACATGGTCAGTGACATCACTGATGACATCACTGATGACATCATCCAGTGACTGTGTGTTTCTGTAAAGTTTAAATATGTTTTACATATTGAAGA
Organism: Lissotriton vulgaris; assembly: GCF_964263255.1. Lineage (NCBI taxonomy): Eukaryota > Metazoa > Chordata > Amphibia > Caudata > Salamandridae > Lissotriton > Lissotriton vulgaris. The sequence continues at coordinate 420,348,234 of NC_141694.1, read as the reverse complement.
ATGAGTGGATGTATAAGTGTGTGGATGAAGGATTTAGTAGGTGCGTGACTGACTGAGCGAGTGAATGAATGTGTCTTACTGAATGCATGGGTTAATGACTAAACTGTCTGAAAGTGTGCATCAATATGTCTGTTGTTGTGCAAGCTGCTGCATGTGTTGATCAGTAGCTATATGAGTGGCTATATAGCTTATTGATTGGTTGCCCAAGTATTTGTATGGAAGACTGAGTGTGTGTGTAACTGGCTGGGAGGCGAGTGACTATGTGCAGATCAATGTGTACTTGTATCAGTAATTGTATAAGAGAGTAAGTATGTGTTAGTATATGTTTGGAAAAGTAAGGTGTTCTGTGTTTAACTGTATAGATGAGGAAATCGAAGTGTGATTGATTCTTTACAGGACTGACTAGGTGTGTGAGTAACTCCATGGATGAGTGGCAGTGTGTGAGTGTCTGCATAGGTGTATGAGTGCATATGACAGTGTTGTAAAAATGAGTGACTGTATGTACGAGTGATTGTATGGGTGAATGAGTGAATGTGTGCGTAGACGTAGGAATCAGTGAGTGCATATGTAGTAACTGGTATTGGTGAGTCATGATGTCATCAGTGATGTCATTTGAGATGTCATCAGTTATGTCATCAGTGATGTAATTTGAGATGTCATCAGTGATGTTATCAGTGATGTCACTGACCATGTCATGAATGATGTAATATGTGACATCATCAGCAGTGGATTGCGGGTGCGCGATATATAGTTATTGCAACTAACTATATATGGAATTTCATTGGGTTTTATGTCAATAAATGTCCAGCTAACTATATAGGAGGAATTTCAATGGTTTTTTATATGTTAATTCCTAACTATATAAGGCCTAAAACCTATGTTTTTTTTAGTGAATTTCATTGGTTTTTTTAAAGGCTAATTCCTAACTATATATAGTGTATAACCTTTGGTTTTTTCAGTGAATATATGTATGTATATATATATATACATACATATATACCTGTAGGTAGTTATAGTTAGAACCTGGTTTCCATGGTAAAGCATTTTTTTTAATTTGCTAATAACTTTGGCGTCGTTTGATGATTCATGAATCTTCACAAAATTCAACCAAACAAAAGTCTATCATGGTCAGCTCCTATCCTGAAAGTTTGGGAGTGATTCGTCAAGCAGGGGCTGAGAAAAAAGGGGGGTCCCAAAACGAGTTTTCCCCATGTTAATTTCCATAGGACATTTTGCCACAATCTACAGCCCGAACTGCTGAGCAGAATTACCCCAAATTTGGCAGAAAGGTAGAGCTTGGTTCAGAAAGCGACCTTTTCTTTAAATGGTGAAAATGTGTTCAGTAGTTTTTGAGAAATGCAAAAAATAGGAGTCAGAAAATAATTTTCCCATGGGAAACTTTGTGCAAGGCTGCAGCCGAAACTACTGAATGGAATTACCCCATATTTGGCACGAAGGTAGTGCGTGGGTCTGAAAGCGACCTTTTTTTTAAATGGGTAAATCCGTTCAGTAGTTGCTGAGAAATTAGAAAGATAAAAGTTTCAATATCTGGGCAGAGCCTAAGTGCCGTGCACTAGCTTCATTGTGATTGGCTGCCAATACTCCAAACCAGGAAGAGTTGGCAGCCATCTTGTGACTCGGTAGAAGTGAGTCTCCAGAAGACAGAGAAACAAAGATATAAAACAAGAGAAGGGGCAGTGTAGAAACACTCTGACCCCCTTTTAACTAAAAAAAAAACATTGGTGCAATTGGCACTGGGGTCCCGGTTCCCGTGTTTTATTTTAATGAGCTCCCCGGGTGAGTAGATCCCCGGGGCATTTGCTAAAAAATATTAGCAGGGCTTGCTCTAGGGCTGCGGGGGCCACTGTGGTCCCCCAGCTCCGGGGCTTCAGTCATGTTGAGAGGGGTGTTGCGCGGCCCCCCTCTTAGAGCCCTGCATGTGCTTATAACTTTGGCGTCCTTTGACAAACGACTACCAAATTATCCAAAAATGTCTCTTTTTTGATCAGCTCCAATATTGAAAGTGTGGGGGTTATTGGTCATGGGGGGTTAAGAAAAAAGGTAGTCACAAAACGTGTTTTCTCAATGCAATTTCCATATGAAACTGTAGAGAAGAAACTAGGTGAAACTGCTGCATGGAATTTCACCAAATGTAACAGGGAGAAAGGTGATGGTTCAGAAAGCACGTCTTTGTTTAAATGGTGTCAATCCGTTCAGTAGTTTCGGGGAAATATCACATTTTACAGATATGGACATATAGAGAATTCTAACATCCGTTTGGCTGAGGAGTTACGAGCACAAGCTTGTGGCTGATTGGCTGTTAACTGTTGAAACTAGGAAGTGTTGGCAGCCATTTTGTGATTTAGTCCTTCAGCTCGCATCTGTCATTCTACAAGCCATCGGGTTCCTAGTTTTACCTCTGCGAGGCAACACTGGTATTTTTGTCTGTGTGAGATACCCATTTTAAGCTGCCTCTCCCTACATCAGCAGGTCACGGCTATGCCTTTACAAGCCAGTGCGTTTGCTCAGAGCTCTGTGAGTCAGTCTGTCTGCATGATCCAGAACACTACCGAAACACCACTGCACTACCCTAAATCCTAAAACAATATTTCCAGCACGAGCCTTCAAACACTACAAAACATACTGCACTACTCTAAATCCTAAAAGACCACCCGCGGCACAATCCACTACAGTACACAAACACCTCTGTACTACCGTAAACCATAAAACAGTACCTGTCTGTCGGCTCGCAGCTGTGCATCTGCTATCTGCCGGGTCCACAGCTGTACATGTGCGAGCCAGTCCATTAGGTCATAGGTGTGTCCGCCAGCAGGGCCGTTGGCCCATCGCTGTCCCTTTGTGAGTTAGACCCAAGCTCTCCCTCTGCTAGCCAGCACGCTGCTGTGGGTTTGCGACCGGAGGGTCCGTAGCTCTCCTTGTGTGAGGTGAGACCACGGCCCGCAGCTATCCCTCTTCATGCCTGCCCGACGGCCCGCAGGTCTCCCTGTTGTAGCCGGATTACAGCTATCAGTCTGCAAACCAATATTGGGATTATAATGTGGCTCTAAAAAGAAAACTTGTATTTATTAGTTGGAGCTACATATAAGTGCGGATGCACAGCTTCAGGTTATCAGATTTCCCTGATCTGTGAAGTGTACTCCATCACTTCTATGGATGTGAGCCATATCAAAAAGTATATTGTTGTTGTAGAACAACCCTATTGTATGGTCTCTGAGGTATGCAGATGCAGCTTTGTTAACATTCTTCCTAGATTTTTCAATCTAAGGACAACATTGGTTTGACCATTTCCACTTCTGTCTTTGGCATATATTGGAATATACAAAGAGAGCTTGAGGGGAAAAGCAACATCAGTTGTCTAAAGGTGTCCTTCATAAGCATTTCCAAACCTACGCCAGTAAATGTGTCTAGGTCGTTTCCGCCACAGTGCACAATCATGAGGTGAGGGTACTGGAGATGCAAACCGCTTTTAACCAAAGACAAGATTTGGTCCCACTTCAATCCTCTCTGTCCAAACCATTTAATGTCCACATTTTGTAAACCTAGGTCTAAGTCAATACAACTCTGTTCTACATACCTCTTGCACCAGAAAACATAGCTATGTCCTACGATCCACACTAGCATTTTAAAGGAATGGCTGGAAGGTATAGATAGATGTCTGTAGCTCATGCAGTCCGTTCGTAGAATAAGAGATATGTTTAAAGATGGGGAACTACTGTTTTTTTTCATTCAAAGAGATAACTGATTGGGAGATGCAAAGCATTGTTTTATAAAAAAAAAGGTGCATATTAGTTTGTGGGAAATTATCTTTCTCATTGGCTAATAAAAAGCAATTTGAACGTGGAGTACATATAGTAGGATAAAATTTGTTCAGGTCAACCATACCTGCTACTTGTATATGGAAAGCACAGTTCAAACTCAAAGCAATGGTGAACTTTTAACTTACACGTGCCGTTAAATATTCGAGTAAATGTTGCAAAGAAATATTGTTACGTTTTAAAAAATTGATGAACTTTTAACCTGCATGTGTTGTAGAAAGTTCTATAAAGTGTGTTGATAGTATACGTTGCACTTCTGACTTCTTTGTGTCTTTGAAAATTAAAAAAAAAATTATATGGAAAATTCAAAAATAATCAATACAGAGATGTTTTGCAATCTAAAAGAATCAAGGCACTATTCTCATTTGTACTTACATGTATTTATGTGTGGAGCAACAAAATTACAGACACAACAGCACCAGGAAGAGAGAACAAGCAGGGAGTGGGGTGAAGAGGGGATTGGCACAATGGCACACATGCACAATTAAGTATTGCACAACTACAGACAAACAATGGCCAAAATAAAAAAAACACCAACAAGGAGCACAAGTCACACAACCCGCCAACATCACACTACTGAACAAACACAGAAGTGAAAACCACACTGCCTGAAAGAGAGAAGGGTTAAAGAAACCTCACATGAAGGGACCTCTCCCACACAATGCAGCACACACACATAGGACGCAGAGCACACCAACATCCAACACAATGTAGTCCAAACACAAACATTTGCACAATCGAACACAGAACACAAATGCACTCGCCTGTGGCAGATAAACATCCAAAAGTGTCAGTACAAAACAGGCACATTAGAACGCATAAGTACAAACCCACAGTCCGGATGGGGTTGCAATTCACGTATGGCAGGCAGGAAGAGAGTACATGACACACACATTGGCATATAAATGAAGACACAACACATTTGGAGACAAATGAAAATGTGGAAATTTTATTTTAAAAAAAAGTGTGTGTCAGTATGGCCAAGAGTAGTGCCACAATATGCAGACAAATGCAGCAGCATGCTTGAATAAGGAACGTAGGAAAACGTCCATGTTCACCTCAGGGTAATCCATCACCAACATGCGTCAGTGTCAAGCAGCATTGGTTGTCCGCGCCACGGACATGAGTCGACACCAATGCAGCCATCGGAATATTTAATTGCAGTTTGTTTTGACCGTAGCGCTTCTCTGCTTGTGCACAGGAATATTTTAATTGCAGCTTGTTTGGACCGTAGCTCTTCTCTGCTTGTGCACAGGAATACTTAATTGCAGCTTGATTTGTTCGTAGCGCTTCTCTGCTCCTAACTGCCCACTCTGCTTAACTTGTTTTAGTAACTGCATTTGAAGCAAGCACTGACTGTAAAGACATCATTGTTTGTTTATTCCTGCATAGCGATGCTTGTGTTGTTGCTGCTGTTGTTTTCGTGGTCGAGCTTTTGCTGCCACCATTTTGTTGTTCTGCCTCTCAGCCCCTCTTCCCACCCCGCCCCCGCCTCCCAGCTGACCCCACCTCCCACGGATAGTACTAGCAGGACCCGCCTGACCCCGCGCTGTGACCGTCCTGACTGGCTCAGAAGCGGTCGCTCCCTGGTATCGTAGCGCTTCACTGCGTGTGCTCCTCAGACCTGAATTGTATTTTTAACCCTTTAGCTATTAGCTCAGTTTCACTGTAGCGCTTCTCTGCTTGTGCATCGGAATATTTAATTGCAGTTTGTTTTGACCGTAGTGCTTCTCTGCTTATGCACAGGAATATTTTAATTGCAGCTTGTTTGGACCGTAGCGCTTCTCTGCTTGTGCACAGGAATAATTAATTGCAGCTTGATTTGATTGTAGCGCCTCTCTGCTCGTGCATATAAACATTAAAGTGCAGCTTGATTTGTTCGTAGCGCTTCTCTGCTCCTAACTGCCCACTCTGCTTAACTTGTTTTAGTAACTGCATTTGAAGCTAGCGCTGACTGTAAAGACTGCATTGTTTGTTTATTCCTGCATAGCCCTGCATGTGTTGTTGCTTCTGTTGTTTTCGTGGTCGAGCTTTTGCTGCCACCATTTTGTTGTTCTGCCTCTCAGCCCCTCTTCCCACCCCGCCCCGCCTCCCAGCTCACCCCACCTCGCCCCTCCCCCGTATCCATCATCCATATAAGTCAAACACCTTAACGCGCAGCGGTTATGCGCAGCAATCGCAACCCATGCGCGCCGAAGGTGCGCCAAAGGTAAGCCCGTCTGCGCCCGTCCGCGCCGGGATCGCGTCCAGCGCCTAGCCCCCTGGTCCACACTGCTCCCATCCCTCTAGAATCACTTATGATGCCTCTACTCTCCTTGCCCTCAATCCCGGACGTATTCCACTCTGCTGCGAAGCTACTCCTAGACGCACTCACGGCCCTTTCGCCTGCCTTTCCTGCAAGTTCAATTGCTTCAGGACCCTCTCCAAATCCACTCCCTCCAAACATAGCTCCGACTCTAACCGACTGAAATGCATCCTGCTCAACACACGCTCGGTCCACAGACACGCAACGGAACTCTGGGACCTAATCGATTCTGCATCACCTGACATCGCCTTCCTTACTGAAACATGGATGAACACATCATCAGCTCCCGACATCGCCATAGCCATACCGGACACTTACAAGATTATCTGAAAAGACCGCACCAATCAAACAGGAGGAGGCATCGCCATCATCCACAGGAACACCATCAAAATCACAACCAGCTCCGACGACAATCTTGCAACCGCCGAACATCTCCACTTTCAGATCCACACCGACCCCAGGACCACACTGAGAGGCACCCTCATCTACAGGCCTCAAGGCTCCCGCACCCATTTCAGCGACGACATCACGGACTTCATCAGCCCACACGCCCTAGCCTCCGAGAACTACATTCTTCTAGGAGACCTCAACTACCACCTTGAAAACAAACACGACAGCAACTCCAACACCATTCTGGACAACCTGGCCAACCTCGGACTCAAACAACTTGTGGACACCCCCACCCATGTAGCCGGACACACGCTCAACCCTATCTTCAGATCCAGCAAGCACATCTCCTTCGATCGCACCACAGCTCTCCACTGGACGGACCACAGCTGTGTACACTTCAGCTACAAAACCTCCCTTACCCACAATCGTCCTCAACCTATTCCTCGGAGAAACTGGAACAAAATCACCTCCGACCAACTCCTCACATCACTCAACCAAAACACTCCCACCTTCTCATTGGACCCAGACCAAGCGGCCACCAAACTCAAGCAATGGATCACCCACAGCGCTGACGAATTACCCCCCCTGAAAAAGCACCAGATCAATTCAGCCAGCAAAAAGGCTCCCTGGTTCAATGACGACCTTAAAAATTCCAAGAAGCTATGCCGCACTCTGGAGAAGATATGGAGAAAAAACCCAACCTCAGACAACATGGCCTCCTTCAAGTCAGCCACCCGCAAACACCACCTACTGATTCGATCTGCTAAGGAATCAGCATTCAAGGACCATCTAGACAACAACACTCACAACAGCAAGGAACTCTTCAACATCGTCAAAGAATTTACCAATCCCACCGCAGCATCTAACAACATCACCCCCTCCCAAGACCTCTGCGACGCGTTATCCTCCTTCTTCTACAACAAAATTGCCGACATCCACAATAGCTTTGAGAATTCTCCCAGCAATCAACCCTCCCCACCCCCCCCAGATCCTACTCCGCCAACTAGCAACCTCAGCGCCTGGAACCCAATTACCACTGAAGACACCATTCGCCTCATAAACTCAATCCACTCTGGGTCGCCCACTGACCCCTGCCCCCACCACATCTTCAACAAAGCTGACTCCATCATCGCACCCGATCTCCGTGATGTCATCAACTGCTCGTTCAACTCCGCCACCTTTCCAGAAAGCTGGAAACACGCCGAACTCAGCGCCCTTCTGAAGAAACCCACAGCAGACCCCTCTGAACTTAAAAACTACAGACCCATATCCCTCCTCCCATTCCCGGCCAAAGTCATCGAGAAAGCCGTCAACAGCCAACTCGCCGCCTTCCTTGAATCCAACAACTCCCTTGATCCATCTCAATCTGGATTCCGAGCCAAACACAGCACCAAAACCGCCCTCATTGCAGCGACCGACGACATCCGAACACTCCTGGACAACGGAGAAACAGTGGCCCTCATCCTACTCGACCTATCCGCCGCTTTCAACACAGTCTGCCACAGCACCCTCATACATCGCCTCAGCAGCATCGGCATAAAAGAAAAAGCCTTGAACTGGATCACCTCATTCCTCGGTGGGAGAACTCAAAGAGTCCGACTTCCCCCATTCTACTCAGAGGCCACCGAAGTAATCTGCGGCGTACCTCAAGGATCCTCACTCAGCTCCACCCTCTTCAACGTCTACATGAGTCCTCTCGCCTCCATCGCGCGTCAACACAACCTCAACATCATCTCTTACGCCGATGACACCCAGTCCTCTCCCTCACCAAAGACCCCAAAACCGCCAAAACCAATCTTCACGAAGGCATGAAAGAAGTAGCCGAATGGATGAAACTTAGCCGCCTAAAACTCAACTCAGACAAGACGGAGGTACTCATCCTGAGATCTTCCCCCTCGGCTTGGGATGACTCCTGGTGGCCTTCCGCGCTGGGCACAGCACCCACACCCACTGACCATGCTCGTAACCTTGGCTTCATCCTGGACTCCTCTCTCTCGATGTCCAGACAAGTCAACGCCGTCTCGTCCTCCTGCTTCAACGTACTTCGCATTCTCAAAAAGATCTTCCGCTGGATCCCCCTCGAGACAAGAAAGACTGTCACCCACGCACTGTTCACGATTCGACTGGATTATGGCAACACACTTTACGCCGGAATCACAGCAAAATTACAGAAAAAACTCCAGCGCATCCAAAACGCGTCAGTGAGGCTCATATTAGACATCCCACGCCAAGATCACATCACCGAACATCTAAAAGACCTCCACTGGCTCCCCGTTAACAAAAGAATTACTTTCCGCCTTCTCACCCACGCACACAAGGCCCTCTACAATCTAGGTCCCGAATGCCTCAACACTCGACTGTCCTTCTACAAACCCACCCGCCAACTTAGATCGTCCAATCATGCCCTCGCCGCAGTCCCGCGCATCCGGAAATCCACCATGATCCTTCTCCTTCCTGGCTGCCAAGACCTGGAACTCACTCCCCACCTACCTCCGCCTTACTCAGAACCACATCTCTTTCAGAAAAGAACTCAAAACCTGGCTCTTCGACAAATAGCGAACCCCTTCCCATAGCGCCTTCAGACCCTCTGGGTGAGTAGTGCACTCTACAAATGCCTGAACTTGAACTGTCGTCTTTGGTACATGTGACCAGATGCACAACGTGCAATGATGCAGCGGGACACGTGCAATGTGGGACATCGAGTCGTGGTTGTAGGTAGATTGTCACTCGTCCATGAACGCGGGTGCAGCTGCTTAAGCCACTATCTCTAATGAGTAATGGTTGGCCACAATATTTGCCATGTCGTCGACGTAATTCATCAGCTGACAGGACCAGTTTGCTGACTCCAACAACTGTACCCAATGTGCACCAATGCAGAACCGGGGAGTGGGTCAATTTGCTCACTGCATGCTACGAAATGTACAATCTCCCAGGCCCAGTTCCAAACATGCATGCCAAACATCCATGCATGCCATAAACAGGCATCACAATGACACTCTTGCTCGTGGGCCAACGGGAGCACACACACCCATCGTAATCCATGTCAGCTACCCACACATTGGAGAGGCACACGTCCATGCACCACTCGGATAGGCATGTGCGACATTGCAACACAGGGTGAACGCAGGTGACATATGCAATACAGAAGCTCAGCCGGTAAGTGATCCAGAGCACTGCCAAAGGCAGTGCACCCAGGACTTATAGCAGATGTGCAAGTTGTAGGTGGACACAAAAGGAGTCGACCATGTGCTCGGGATGCCCTGCCATTGCGTCAGTGGCTCTGCTTGTAGCTGCACTGGCTTGCCTTGTGCCAGTCTTGTGGATGAAATGGCACAGCTTGGTGCAGTGAGCCGGGTCTGTGTGAAATGGGTGCAGGGCAGGGGTGTGGGGGGAGTACATGTGAAGGGCATTTCACGCACACTAACTACGATGAAGGACGTTTTGAGTGTGGTATGTGTACTCGTTCCCAAATCGAGTAGTGTCTAGTGTGGGATACGGATGCAAATACTATCTTATATGTCAGGGTGGGCTGGTCACTTGCAAGTTCCTTCTTGGAGCAGCAGATGTGCTAGTGCAAGATAGCTCAGCCAAAGAACCTTTCATCCCTACAGTAACTTCTCCAGCTGCATTCATATAGAATGTGTTCAAAGGACGGTCGTGTTTGTTGTGGGATGTCTGCGACCCTGGTCGCATGGATGAGATGCCCAGCATCATGGATGAGATGCCCAGCACGTGGCACATGTGCGAGTTCACTGTGTGTTACGTTGCCAAACAGCTGCTCCTCCCTCCCATTAGCCCCCCCTTTTGTGCACAGCGATTTTGTATCCTGTGCACTCCCACAGCAACCATTTTAATGCCTTTTCACGCATGTCCTGCGGCATTCCAACCACACCGTGACACTGCCCTTTGGAGGAGGTGCATGCCACTTTACAACATCGACCGCTGCGGCCTTTGTAGCTGTCACACCAGAACAGAAAGACACACTTACCGCACTTCCTGCACATGGACATGTCTGAAACACCCTTTTCCCCTTGCTGGATAGGCACACCCCTGTGCTGGCCTGTGTATGCCGGACCAGCACACGAAGCTTGTGCATGCAGGAGGATGCGTGCGTAGCTACATGTCCAGGCTCACTGCCAACGCTGAGGTGACATGGTAACATCCGCTGCAGACAGCACACTGTGATGTTGTAGGGCCCGTGCCCATCATGCTAACACGATGACCACATGGACACATTTGCACAGGTGCAGGTTTGATGGGTTGTGCGGTCCTGGTGTTGTTGCGATGAGTGTTGTGGCCCTCATAAGTATCCGTGTATCATGCTCGTTGGCTATGGCAGCTGTGAGTGTTCCAGTGAGGCTCTTGGCTGTGATCCCTTGCAGGCTGCAGGTAGTCATCCTGCTTAACACCAGCAGAAAGGAGGTGTAAAATACCTGGTGCAAATATGGCTTATTGCTGGAATTTGTTTAAGATAGCAGTTTTTGCCTTTCATGTGAAAGTTGTGATGTGGTTTTTTCGTGTACAGAAAAATAAACAAACTGGGCAGTGTATCCCGTCAAGATCCAGCACCTGACCCACTATTCCCAATGAATATAAATACAATGAGATTTCTTCATTTATTTTATGTGCATAGTGTAAATGCACCGACTATAACAGTGCAATTCAATACAGGATTTTAGTATTTAGAATAAATCGCAAAGGTGCACCTTGTGTGTTTTTGCATGGAACGCCTACTCTGCATCTCATTATGAGTACTTTAATGCAACTAAAGTTGAGATAACTCTAACACACTATTCAGAAGCTGGTGCAAACTGCAGACACCTCCGGTATTCCTGCGATAACTGCCCCAAAATGTAACACCATGGTTAATTTCCACTGGGAAAATCTGACAGACCCGAAGGGAAAAATAAACTCTTCTCCTCTCTGGGACTTACTCAAAGGGTAGAGGGCGCCACACGCAGAGCAGGTCATCAACTAGATCTGGTCCTATATAGACCAGTTAAGCTGCGACTCTCCTGACCCTCTCTCCTGGACGGATCATTATTTGATCTCGATTAATATGCGGCAACTAGACCAGAAGAGGGCTAACCGTCCCGTTATACAGACTCCTAAACAGAGTAGGACCTGGCAAAAGCTCTGTGCGGAAACTTTTAACAAAGTTTTCTCTTTGGGTTCGTCACAAATATTGAAGATGTAGCTCTAAAATTGGAGGCATTTATTACCGCCCTGGAAACAGCCTTGGACGTAGTTATTCCGAAAAAGAAACGTAGTCCCCCTCAAAGGCGGGCGTCCACTCTCTGGTATACGGTGGAATTAAAAACAGAAAAAGCTAGTTGCAGGCGTCTGGAAAGAAGGTGCCGCTCAAATAAGATCAATGAAAATAAATTACTCTATAGACAGGCGATAGCAAAATACCACCTTAACTTAAAAGCGGCCAGGCGCCAGTTTATTATTGCCCATATTGAAAATGCCAGCAACTCTTCAAAAACACTGTTTGGGATAGTGTGGGAATTTGTATCCCCTAAAATGTGTAATCAAGATCCGGTGGAATCACAGGAATTATGTAACTCTCTCGCGCTCTACTTTCATAATAAAATCTCTAAAATGTACAAGAACTTTCCTCCATTAGCCCTATATGATGTGTCTGCTTCCAGCACATCAGAGAAGCAAAATGATAATGTTGTGTGATCCCTCAGTAGCTTCACAACGATAATGACAGAGGAGGTTATGAAAAGTCTGGCTACGGCCAAATCAGGGTCCCCCTCAGATCCCTGTCCGACAAAATCAATGGCACTATTAGCAATCTGTTGTGCCCCAATCATTAGAGATATTTTTAATCATTCAATCCATATGGGTACCATTCCAGTGACATGGAAGGAGGAATGTGTGCGCCCCATTTTGAAAAAACCCATGGCGGACCCTTTAATTCTTGGTAATTACCGACCCATTTCTTTGCTACCTTCGTTGAGCAAAATTCTGGAAGGTATTATCAATTGACAACTAATTTCCTATTTGGAAGACAATCATCTTTTGGACCCTTCACAGTCAGGGTTTCGACCAGACTTTAGCACAGAGACTGCAATCTTGGCAGTGACCGATTCTCTCAGACTGACCATTGATGCGAGGGGCTCAGCAATTCTGATCCTCCTAGATCTCTCCTTAGACTTTGATACTATCTCACATTCCAGCCTGGCGGAGAGATTTGCAGCCTCAGTATCAAGGGGGCTGCACTTAAGTGGCTTAACAACTTTCTGTCTGAGAGAACCCAAACGGTGATGATGGGACCTTACACCTCCGAAAAAAAACACCTTGACAGGGGCGTTCAGCAGGGTTCCTCTTTAAGTCCAAACTCTCTTTAACTTATATATGGCTCCATTGGCAAGGTTTGTCGAGTGGCTGGGCTTTGAGATCATCTCTTACGCTGATGATACGCAGCTGATCTTTACCATCGGTCCGAACCCAGCATTCGACAAAGCCAGTTTTGCCACCGGTATGCTTGCCATCTCCGACTGGATGACAGCCAGCTGTCTCCAGTTGAACCTGGAAAAACCATGGATGTCTGGTCAGAAAACTGGTGGCCGGCTCACTTGGGACTTGCCCCTTCCCCTAAACTGACAGTAAAAAACCTGGGGCTAAAACTTGACCGGGTCCTGAACATGAAAGATTATGTTTCGGCCACAACAAGTTTGTGTTACTACGGCCTCTGACTTCTGAGAAAAATTCTACCTTATATACCCGTCCCCTATCGTAGAACACTAGTACAGGTCATGGTAACTAGCCGCCTGAACTACGGGAATGCCCTGCTGGTGGAAGTTGGAGATACACGGCAGCAAGAATGATTTTGAATCAGCCGGTAGGTTCACCTTCAGTTCCCCTGTTGAAGGAACTGCATTGGCTGTCAGTAAAGAAAAGGTCTTTCTTTAAGATTTGTTGCCTGACGCACAATGCATTGAATGAAAAAGGCCCTCTGTATTTGTGGAAAAAATTACAGAAATACTCCCCTTGTAGGAATCTCACATCCAGTGCTCAAGATCTTTTACAGATTCCCCGAATTCGGCTGGTCCGTAAGGGAGGTAGAGCATTCTCATTTTTAGCACCAAGGTATTGGAACCAACTCCCGCAGGCTCTACGTAAAATCACAAGCTATAATGTCTTCAAGAAACAGCTGAAAGCCTACCAGTTTTAGCAACTTGGCTTGACTCATCTGTATGTCTTCCCTTAGGAATATTTCTTCTGCCTAGTTAGCGCTGCAATGCCCCAGGGTGATTTGAGCGCTCTACAAAACTTTAACACATAACACACATAACACACACACCACCTAATAACAGTAAGAAGAATGAGAAAGAGTCACAGAACACTTAAGTAACAACCAAAAACTTTAATGAAATTTAACAAACTCAACACAAAACAACAAAGCGGAAGACTCCTGTCGGGTCCATCAATGTCGACGACACGGCCTAGAAAATAAAGCACAAATTAAGGACGTGCGTAATGCGCATATCAAAGGAGTGAGACACAGAGAAAGAGAGAAGGAAAAAAAGCCAGAGAGTAAAGGAAAGGAAGAGAGTGAGAAAGGGAGAGTGAGATAGATAGAAGGAAAGGAAGGAAGAGAGTGAGAGAGCGAGTGAAGAGAGGCAAGTGGGAGCGAGAGAGAGAGAGAGAGAGAGAGAGAGAGAGAGACACCGCCGCCCCTGCATATCCATGACCAAAGAATTACCTGCTGTCACTGGAGTGTCTACCAGTAGGCACTCCACGTGCTCATGAAAGCTCCAGGGCCCAGCCCGCCACCATGGCTTGGTGCACATTATGTGTATCCACTCCTCAGCCCTTCATATCCTACACATGTTGCTGAATGAGTGAGTCATGAATGGCGGAGACCACATCAGCTTTTGGTGCCGGTAACCCTGTGTAACGCAAGTCAGCGCCACGTGGTGGTAGTTCGCTGATGGCTATACAACTTAGTGTGCGACTAACCCTGTGCAACTAAAGTCTGTGCCACAAAGTGGAACACCCCTGATGGCCACATCTGCTTCGGGTGGCACTAACCCTGTGCAACTCAAGTCTGCGCCACGTGGTAGTTGGCCACTGATGGCCACATCATCTTTGGGTGGCACTAACCCTGTGCAACTCAATTCCGTGGCACGTGGTGGTAGGCCCATGACAACCATCCAGCTCAGGTTGCGACTAACCCTCTGCTCAACTTATCATGGACTCTTTATGATTCAGACTCGTGGAGCGTCCGCCTTCCAGTCATCACCGGCAATAAATGATGTGATGTTGATGATCCATTATATTTGCGTGGTCACATGGCCTGTGACACATGTGCCGGATGGGTGTGGTATGTGTGCAAACCTGCCCTCAGGAAGTGGCCGTGACATGTTGACAACTAGGCCACTGACCTGCACACCAACAGTGAGTACGCCTGCGACAGGTAGCTATGTGGGGCCAACGTCAAAATGTAATCGGAGTGGCATGCCGAGGCATACAACGGTACAGGGCAGGGATATACACAATGACTCTGAGGCTCTGGGCATGGTTCAGTACATGTCTGGACAAGGAAGTGACTAATGTGTGGCTCCTCATTGTAGTGTTTACGGCACGAGAAACACAATAGGCTATGTAGCATACTGTGACTGGCATCCCATTAGATGAGCATCATTGATGTAAGGTGAATCACTGTCTCTACATTCTTCCACATATTCTTACATAAATTAGGTAAAACATAACACAGCAGTGCGTCACTGGATGTTTATTGCACATCCAGCAGAGTTTAGAAGCTGTAGAGGTAGAGGGACAGGACAAGCACACTTCACAATATGGGCTCGTGGACGGCAAACCGGAGTCCATCCGGGATGACAGGTACCTCAGAACTTGAAGGGTACAATCCCCAGTGAGGTCGTTGTGTCATTGGTCTTTGAAGAGAATATGGCAGGCCAAGTCGTGGACCAAGGTGAGTGCATCCTCGTCCTCGTATGTGTGCACTGCCCCACCTGTGGGATTTTCTGTAACAGCTGCGGGACTGGGTGGATTGTTTTCCCACTGTGTGCCACTGACACATCAGTTGACCGTGATGGACTGTCTTCTGCATTGTGTGCCCCTGACACTTCAGGGGGTGCAGTGCATATACCTGCCGCTCTGTGAGGCACAAACATACCAGGGGGCAGAGGTGTGAAGGATGTGGGGGCAGCAGCATTCATCTGCACCATGCTTTGTGGCAGCAATGCCATGATGAGAACTGAAGGGGATGGTAGATCCCAGCTACATTTCATGTTCAGTGGTGGGTGCCATCCTTTACGCCTCCATCCACATCATGTCCTCCATGAGATCCTGCATGTGTGGCAAGTCATAGCATTTAAAAAAACTTTGAAATTCACTGAAAAAATCCATAGGTTTCAGACATGTTATAGTTAGAAATTAGCATTTAAAAAACCTTTGAAATTCACTGAAATAAACATAGGTTTCAGACACGTTATAGTTAGAAATTAGCATTTAAAAAACCTTAGAAATTCACTGAAAAAGGCATAGGTTTCAGACATGTTATAGTTAGTTGGACATTTCACTCGTATGAAACCATAGAAATTTCCCCATTATAGTTAGTTCAGCTAACTATAACTTGCACACCCGCATTGCACTGCTGAAGATGTCACATATTACATCATTCATGACATAGTCAGTGCCATCACTGATGACATCTCAAATGACATCATTGATGACATCATCCACATGAAAATCTGATGCACCTCCTCACACTTTAATAGAACCTTTGGTACATCCACTCTAAAAGATAGAGTATTATTTTCAAAACCATCAACACACCAATACCAGTTACTACATACGCACTCACTGATTCCTAGGTCTAGACACACATCCACTCATTCACCCATACAGTCCCTCATACATGCAGTCACTCATGAATACAACACTATCATATGCACTCATACATCTAGACAGATACTCACACACTGCCACTCACCCATGGAGTTATTCACACACCAGGTCAGTCATGCAGAGAATCAATCACACTCCCATTTACTCACCTATTCAGTTATACACACTCCACCTTACGTAGTTATACAGATACTAACGCATACTTGGTCTCTTATGTAATCACTGATACAAGTACACACTCATCCATACAGCCACTCTCACAATCACTCTCATGTACAGTTATTTATATACATCAACTCTTGCATACACTGTATTTTATATATGTAGTTACTTGCTCATGTACCACTGAGACATCCATTCAGTTACCAACAGACTCTTACACTTACTCACCTACCCATACAGATGAGTCCAAATGCTCTTTTGAACCCATACACCCAGTGAATCAACCAGTCATACATCTGTGCAGAGAGTCAGACACTTCTCACCCACCCGCACACTCACTCACACTCCCGTACAAATACTCAGGCAGCCAATCAATAACCCATAGAGACTCTTATGTACCTACTGAGCAACCCATGCAGCAAGTTACACAACAACAGACTGATACAGACATTCACACAGTTTAGTCACTAACCCATGCATTCAGTAAGACACATGTAATCACTCATCTATATAGTCAGTCACATACCTACTAAATCCTTTATACAGACACTTATACACCAATTTATTTGTCAATACATCTTAGCATATATATCAAACAAATTTAAACTTTAGAGAAACCCGCAGTCACTGGATGATGTCAACAGTGATGTCATCAATGATATCATTTGAGATGTCATCAGTGATGTTACTGACCCTGTCATGAATGATGTAATATGTGACATCATCAGCAGTGCATTGTGGGTGTGCGAGTTATAGTTAGCTGAACTAACTATAACAGGGGGCTTTCTAAGGGTTTGTACGAGTGAAATGTCCAACTAACTATAACATGTCTGAAACCTATGTATTTAAATATGTATAGTATTCACATCTAAGCTCCTTTAGGTCAATAGACTAGAGTACTAAAACAGTTGATTCTTGAGTGGGGTTTTTGAATAGTGTTACATAGTCATCTACAGAAAAAGCTCCTAACAAGTAAAGAAGACATTCGGCAATGGAGCGCATTTCAAGTATGCAGTATGTCATTGACTGTCTATGACCTTTCTCTTTATATTGCCCAAGGGGAGTTTTAGATCTCACACCCTCAGTGGAGTCTGCCTTGGAATAGAGTGAGAATTTGAAACACCACCTTCTACTACTTTCTGATTTGCTGGTGGGACGTACTGGTCTGTCCAAACCCCACCTGTTTAAAAAACAGACTCCACCTTTCTTTCCAAGTCAGAGCAGCAAGACAAACATGTGGAATGACCTCTAGCTTGTGTGTCCTTGTGGCTTTGGAGGGACTCCCTACCCAAACAAATTCCACTACTAGGCTTGGTGCAAGATCGCTACTGGAAACTAGAGCACTTGTCTGCTTCCAATGCTGTTGCAGTGACAGATTGTACTCATTTTACTTTTTGTCTGTGACCTTGATTGGTGTTCAGAAATCAGTTGGTGCAAAAGAAGGCCGTTTGTCAGTTGCATCTTTAAAGTGTCCAAATCTTTTGTCAGTCACTCTTTTAAAAGTCCCAATTCTGTAAGTTATTTACATATGCACTTTCAAATTATACATTCAAATATGTTCTAACTAGGGGGCGCTAGGTGGCGCCAGACCAAGATGGCCGCACTGGCGTGAGGCTCCCGCCGGACCGAGCACTTCACTACATCCTTCAGCCATCCTGACCGGGCAGAGCGGGTCGTGCATCGCCTCTTTGCCTCCGCCGCACCTTGCGGAACACAGCGATACCTCTCACGCCCGGATTTTCCCGTCCGGCGCGTGGACAACAGTCGGTGAAATCTGAGCGGGCTGCGACGCGGGAAGGAGTGTTCTCGTGCGCCGGCCCTCACTGCCAGGAAAGACCGCGGCTTGGCGGCCTGCCCGGCGCTGCTGGAAGGACTTTGCCTGTGGGAGAGCGTCTAAGGACTGATCACCGGAGCTTGCCCCAGCTGTCATTTCAGGTGAGCGTTGTTTGCAACTGGCACACACCTCCCGCCACTGCCCCCCCACTGGCACTGTGGCCGCGCTGCACCGTGTTTTTCCCTTTCATGGCATAGCTGTTGCCCGCCATCTTTGGACATATACCCCTGCAACTTGGTCACCTTCTGCCAGGCCACGAAGTACTTAACGCCCTATCTCCCGGCACTGGTGTTGTGGCCACTAGTCTTGCCGGCGCTGCTACCCACCCGTCACCATATAGCCCGGAGGCACCCTCAACCCCTGACCACGTGGCTGACACCCTACACAAACTTGAGGCCTGCTGTTCCTAGGCCGATCCTGCTGCTGCCGCCCCGTTTAACATTACGGTATTCTGGACACTGCTGCATGCTTGATTTCTTCTGAGGGATATCTCGGTAACCTTCGCAGTCTCGAGGCACCCTCTCAACCACATCGTCATAACGACCACGTCGCCATTCTCTGCCTCCTTCGCAATTTACTGGTCACGCCATACCCTGTCACCCCTCCAGAGGCGGACTGCACAGAGGGGCTTCCTCTCCCTCCTCCCCCTTCCTGTGTGAGGGGCCATACGGTACATTGTCCTCTTCTTGCTGACCCAGCCTGGTTTCGAGGCAACGATACTGCTCAGCACGTGGCCTGGACTACCTGCGGGTATTGCGTGGGACGTCGGTCCGCAATACAACCGCTACCCTAGATCTGCAACTTTGCTGCTTAACCTGCCTGGAACTTCCCCCACTTATTTGAAGCCTGCTGCTCCCACTGCGTTCCACTAGTGTCCGCTCCACTGGCCCAGTCGGGGGAGGCCCATCCCCCTCTTCTGCCTAGACCCTCTTACGACCTGGCATCCACCCCTCCCACGGCGTCCCAGACTCCCAGACGAGACATGGGCCGCAATGATGCACGTCAGTCCAAAATCCCATTTGAAGCCAAAAAAACTTCCAAAACTGCGCTGGGTGCGGAGGGCAGTCCTAATGCCCCGGACCTGCAGGAGGATGACTGGAAAACACTTTTGCTAGGCATGAAACAAAGCCTCTCCACAATAGACTCCAAAATTGATTCCATAAACTCGCGCATGGATAGAGTTGTGACCAAGCTGGAGCAACACGACACCCGCATCAAGGAGTCTGAGGACAGGATTTCGGTTCTGGAAGATGGCGCCACTTCGACTAGCAGACAGGTCACTCAAATGGACAGGCTGCTCAAACGAATAGCAGACAAGAATGAGGATTTGGAAGCGAGAACTCGCCGTAACAATGTTCGTATTTTAGGCCTTGCGGAGTCCACCAACACAGGCAAAATGAGACCTGTTTGGGAAAGAATCCTTCTTCTCACACTTAATTGTCGAGCGGGCCCACAGGTCCTTGGCAGCTCGCCCGCCTCCAGGAGCCCAACCACGTCCTGTCATCGTGCGGTTCCTAAATTACAGAGACCGTGATGCGGTGTTACGACGCTCAAGAGAACTGGGGACTGTGAACTATTGCAACACTACTCTCTCTTTTTTCCCCGACTTTACCCCTTCAGTCTAGGAGGCCAGACGCGAATTTGCAGGGGTAAAAAAGAAACTTCAGGCACAGGAGATCCCATACGCCATGCTGTACCCGGCAAAATTGAAAATCTCCCTTCAAGGCAGGCATCAATTTTTTCAAAGCCCGCAACAGGTGGAAGACTTTCTTAAGCAACATAGGAAAGACCAAAACAGCGAAGAAGCGGCCCGACGGCGATCCAGGTCTCCATCACCATTGTCACAACAAGACTGAAATGACGTACTGTGATATTGATCCAATTAGTGCTGCGATCTCTGCCCTTTTGTCTATGCGTAGCCTGATTCTTAGAAATTCATTTGAGATGCTTGAACTGTACTAATCTCACCGGTCTATAGTATACCTTAGTGCTCGGTCACCCACCTCCGTCCCACGTTGGTCGTCCGGGGTAAGCCCGATGCCTGTAGGTGCAAGTAGGTAGGTGGTTGGCTGGATTGGTGCCCCTAGTCTCTGTCCCCCAATGGGCGAGCCCCTAATTACCCCATCCCTCCTCAGGGTAGGGGCATGTGTAGTATCTTGTATGATCTTTGTTTTTGTTTTTTCTGGGAAGGTGGGTGGGGGTTGTATACCCGGCTAGTTGGGGTTGCCGGTGTGGGCAGGAAGGTACTCCGTACCAATGCTGCTGTTATTGTAATGTTTGACATGTTTCTTCTGGGTGGGCACTGCGGGGGTTTCTGGGAGGTAACTGTCATTTCTATGCCATCAACTGTGCTTTGTTCTTGGCTCGCACCGTCACATGCCACATGATTCGATATGTGTCTGAATGGGTGACGTAGATGGTACACAACCATCACAACAGTTTCAATTGGTCTCCTGGAACGTTCGAGGGCTAAACAACCCCAGGAAAAAGAGACAAATTCTGGGATACCTTGATAGGCATGGCGTATCAATTGCCATGCTTCAGGAAACGCATCTACTGCCTGATAGCTCTCCCCTATTTGCCTCCAGGTGGGCCTCATGCAAGGTTTTCTCTTCTTACTCCAATTATGCCAGAAGGGTCACGATCTTGGTCAGACGGGGGGGTGAGGTTTACACCCGCTGGAACGGAAGTAGATTCATGTGGCAGATACTGCACGGTTTGGGGGAAACTACACTCGCATACTATCCTTTTCGCCTGCTACTATGGCCCCAACACTGACGACACTTCCTCGCTTCTCACAATGTGGGGTAGGATTCAAACATTGGGCATAGGCCGTGTCATTTTTGGGTGGTGACTTTAATACTGCTTTAGACCCTCGCCTTGACAGATCTGTCCCCCAGGCCTCACACTATTCCCATACCCAACGCATGCTGTCCTCCATTGTTGCTGAACACCACTACATCGACGCCTGGAGACACCTACACCCGTCCCTCAAACAGGGCACTCACCACTCTGATGTACACTCCACATGGGCTCGCCTAGACTATGTGCTCCTATCGGCAGGCCTCGCTCCCTGGTTGGTTCACGCCCTACACCTCGCCAGGACCTTCTCTGACATTCCCTAGTCCTAATATCGCTACGCATGCCCACTGAGGTCTCTCCTTACCTGAGCTGGCACCTCAACCCTGCCCATTTCACAGATTCTGCCTTCAGGGCGGAACTCAAACAGGACATACAAGACTTTTTCGAGCGTAATATGGGGTCGGTGTCGAATCTCACAACGGTCTGGGAGTCCTTTAAGGTCACGGTACGAGGCTGGTGCATCGCTAAGGGGGGAGGAGTCCTCAAATCATTACGAAATGAACTGCGTAAGCTGGAATCCGAGCTTCGCGAACTGGAACAGAGTAGAACCCGCGACGTCCGGGGACACACTTCTAATGCCCTGCTCAGGGACAAGCTGAACGAGTATACGGAGGCGGCTGTCAGGGAGTGCAAGTTCCTCGGGAAACAGCACACACCGCGCATCTTTGGAGAGGGGGACAGGCATGGTAGGGCACTCGCTTCTGCTATCCGAACCCCTTGATATAATAACTTTGTCTCGATTTTACTGGACGAGCATCAACTCCCACAGCGAGACCTCACAGAACAACTCCGCATCCTCACCAGTCATTATTCCACTCTCTATACCTCTCAAAGATCGGCTCCCATCAACCTACATCCTTACCTGGAAGACACAGCCATCGCGTGGCTTGGCCCATCTCAGCAAAAATTCCTGCACCATATACTTGAGGTAGACGAAATAAAAGATGCTATCATGTCCATGAAGTCGGGCAAATCACCTGGTTCTGACGGGTTGCCAATTGACTTTTACAAGGCCTACATCCACATACTGGCCCCAATACTGCAACAAGTTTACTATTCGGCCCTAGAAGAGGGCACTCTGCCGGCCACTATGCGCGAAGCCCATATAACGTCCCTCCTGAAACCAGGCAAACCGCCGGAGCACTGTGACTCCTATAGACCCCTCTCCTTGCTAAACACTGATGTAAAAATTTTAGCAAAGGTGCTAGCGTCACGTCTTAACCTGCTGATGGAACGCTTAGTTTTGCCTGACCAAGCAGGCTTTGTCCCCAACAGGGCGACGTCACATTATTTGCATACCCTTCAAGCAGTGCTGCAGGACATCAACCCTCGCTATGAGGCCGCTGCAGTTTTCCTAAACGCTACCAAAGCGTTTGATTCCCTTGAGTGGGATTACCTTCTGGCCCTTCTCGAACGGATGGGAATCCCGTATAGCTTTCTAGATTGGATAAAACTACTCTATTGCAACCCTAGAGCCTCAGTCCTGCTAAACGGTGCTCGGTCGGCTCCCTTTGAGATCCATAGAGGTACCAGACAGGGGTGCCCACTTTCCCCGGTCTTCTTTGCGATCGCCATTGAGCCATTAGCGGCTAAGCTCCGACAACACCATAATCACCGTTCTCTAATATACCCGGAGCGCCAGCTACTCGTCACACTGCATGCTGACGACATGACGTTGTATGTACATGAGCCAAAAGAAAACCTCAATCCCTTAATATGTGAAATCACTAAATTTGGTGCCATATCTCGTATACAAATTAATTGGTCAAAGTCTGCTCTATTCCCCTTAACGGATGGGACTGTGTGTTTTCCCCTGGACTACCCTCTGATATGGGAAACTGAGGAAATAAAATATCTCGGTATCGTGGGGTCCAAAAACCGGAAGGCTCTCATTAGTGCCAATTATGGCACTGTCCTGGATAAATTGACCGATACCATCACTAAGTGGATCCATCTCCCACTTTCAATGGCGGGACGCGTCTCCCTGATCAAGATGGTGGTCCTTCCCATGCTGTTATATCTTTTCACTAACATACCGTACAACCCGGGCTCCCACTTCTTCCACGCCCTCAATTCCCAAATGTCGCGCCTAATATGAGGTGGCAAACAAGCCAGGATTAGCCTAAAGACCCTCATGTTACCATATCATCAAGGTGGGTTTGACGTCCCTAACTTTCAACGCTATTACGACTGTGCCCAAGGCCACTTCGCCACGTACTGGTTTCACCCTCCCCCCTTTATGGCCCATCTGGCGGTAGAAGACGGATATATGAGGCCTATACAACCGTCGGGTTATTTATACACTACTATGCGTATCTCAGACCGTGACTCGACCACTGTGGACTGCACCGTTCAGGCATGAAAGCGCCTGGCGGCCCACATGGAAGTCAACTTCCTGTATTCTCCTTGCATGCCTCAAGCGCATGACCCAAGACTGCGTGTCTCCTGTGAAGAGATCAGCCGTAAACTACTCACGAAGTTGGAGCTACATACGTGGGGCGATCTTTACCTCCAAGGGCAGTTTCGAACATCGGCTCAATTCTTTGGGGAGTACACCCCTTCTATTATGGATACGTTCCTGTATGTTCGGCTTCAGCAGAATGTCAAAGCAGTCACTCCTGCCTTCCCTGACGAGCCAGATACCTTGGCACCCCTCCACAACCTGTTACAAACGGACACCCCAAAACACGTTGTGTCTATGCTATACAAACATGCACAACCTGCCCCGTCACCCCCTACCGTTAAAAGCATGTAGCGACTGGGATAACGACCTCGATGCCCCGCTATCGGACAAACAATGGGAGGACAGCTGCTCGCACACCAATGCAGTAACTGGAAATGCCCGTCTAGGACTGATCCATTTTAAATTTTGGCACCAACTTTACTATACCGCTTACAAATTGTTCCGTTTCGGCCTACGAGACAACAACAGATGCCTCAGATGCAAGTGCGAGGGTGCTGACTTCTTCCACCTGGCGTAGAAGTGCCCTGCTGTAGTGGTATATTGGCATGAGCTATTTAGTGCCTTGTCCGATATCGTTGGGGTGGTCATCGATCCCTGTCCTAAGGTTGCCTTGCTGGGCCACACGGTCCCGGCACTGAAATTACATAGGAAATTCTTCGCACTGAGCCTCCTATTGGCTAAACGGCAAGTGGCATGTAGATGGGGCAGAGGCCGGGCGCCTAAATTTAAGATGTGGCTAAACACGATGTCTACTTGGCAAGATCAACTCCATAATTATGCCGAACTCTTACCACACAAATCACGCCCCAAGGATCTCTGGGGCCCCCTCACTGCATATCTCCTTCGTAAACAGGGCGATGATCCTTCAGAAGCGTGACAATAAGTTGCACTGACCTATGTCAACCCCTCCCCCACTCAAACCTTGCCCTGATGCCCTTCCATTTGCTTCTCTGCCCTCTCTCCCCCCTCGCCCCCCCAGGTGTCATCATATCTTTAGGCTGGACTGCATCCGCTGTCTAATGGTGGCCCACCCAGTACATTGCCTTGCCCTCTGCACCAGATGGAGACTTGACCATATGCCTCGCCAGCTCACGATGCCCAGTGTCTGACTGATATGTGACGCGCACCTAAAATCCTACTGTTTACTCACCTCACATGTATGTTATAAGTGTCCCTTCTTCCATGACCCTTGCACTCTCCTACTCTCTCTGATTTGATGGTGTAATGCCCCCTCCCTCACCCCCACCGCTGCCCCCCTGTCCCCCCCCCCTCCCATGTCAGCCAGAAGTCTTCAGCGGATGCGGAGCCATACTCATCCCGACTAAGATAGATCCTCTATCCATTTATTACCACTCTATGGCTCCTTACCTCAGGGTCCTCTGATCCACATACAGTGTATGGTGGTATATCATGGGAGGTAATGGTCTCTGTTGGTTGGTTGCAGTTTGTTTCACGAACAATGATAAAAGAAACCTCAGATGTATACTGCTTGCGTACATGTTGCTTCTGTACTGACATTATAATTCACACTTCAGCAGATAATTTCAACTTTACATCGCAGCTGGCACTGCGGGGTTGGAGGCAGCATGCTGTGTCAAATAATGTTTTACTGCCTAACCGCCTTCCCGTTATCAGAATCCTCCCACTGATAGCTGCCGGCCTGCTGCTGCAGGTTGTAGGCGTGAAGCTGTGTACTACCCTTCTTTTGCCATCAATAAAGGTTTAAAAAAATATATATATGTTCTAACTAAAAAAGTGAATTTGTCTATGTTAAGGGATTTACATATGCATGATGTTACATATTTATGATGTAATATTATGCATCAGTAATTTTTTCCCCACATGAGAGGAATTACTATTCCATGGCAGGGATTCCCTGAATAGTTTGCAACACCTTCAAACCCTTTCAATTATGGAAACAAAGATAGATGTACTACTGCAAGAAGTAGGATAAATCACTTTAAATGCTGGAATAGGAAGGGAATACCCCAAAATTACCGAGGTTGCATATTGGATAACTTTGTATTTTCACATGCCCGGTATCCAAAGTACAATTATGCATGCCATACTTATTTTTCATACACCTATTTGAAATATGCTAATCTTTTCTGAGCATAGTTATGGAAGTCAGCAACTAATTTGGGTTTGAAAGGCATGCTCTTCAAAACGTTTGCAGATGTGAACTTTTTTTAAGTTTGTGTCCATGTTAATGAGTAACATCATGGGTGTAGATTTATAAATGTGTTTTAAGATTTAGGTCCAAACTCTCCTTGGGATTCCTGTATAAAAACCTACATCTAATTTATTTATAATAGGGAACCTGTGACGCACCCTCTCGCCTGTGATAAAGGCTTTAATAGCCTAATACAGTTGAGTTCTGTTGTCACATTGCTTCTGGTTAGAGACAGAAGCTGAGGGGAAAGGCAGGTTAGATCACAGAGCTTAATTAAAGCAGCTGTGTAAAGAAAAACAAAAACATTTGTTTTCTTTCTCCTGGTCTGCATTTCTGTCTTAATGTGACAAGGAAATATGGAGATGTGTATGGAAACATGTTTATTCTTGCTCCCCTTAGGTAGTTATAGAAAGTTAGAATCTTTCTGCAAGTTTAAAAACATTCGGAGCTACTCCACTTGTTTTTTTTATAAACTGACTTGTAATAAACTACTTCTAATATCTTTTTGAAAAAAATATCTGACAGCTTTTTTTGATGTGTGTAATTTTGTTTTTGGTGTTTTCAAACGTGCTCCCACTTCCATATAAAAGAGCAATGCACCAGGGATTTAACTGGTTTGTGGGAAAGGTGATGGTGTGACCGTGTATTTTAAGAATAAAGGGGCATGTTATCAAGGGGGTTTATCTCCGCTTTTTTGGCTTTAAAAGCGAAGAAAGCGGAGATAAAATTATCTCCCTATTACCTAGCTGTCGCTAACACCAGTTAGCGACAGCTAGTAGGAGATAGCAACCATCTTGGGCCCCACTTTGCATGTCAGTGATATTTATCACTAATGACATGCAAAGTGGGCGTGCCAAGATGTTAGAGACTGAAAACAGTCGCTAACATCACTATCTCCTATTACCAACTTTTGGAGATATTCGCGCTAAGCGCGGATATCTCCAAAAGCTAACACCTGCCCTGAGCATTTCTTAGCCATGTTATCCAATGGGAGGTGGATAACATGGCTAAGAGCATTAGCTCGATAATGCATGAAAATCGCTGACTTTTCAGCGATATTCATGCATTGCGGCGATTTTTATCGCATTTGCGATAAACCTTGGTAATACCAAGGTTTATTTGCGGTAAAAATCGCCGCAGCTCAGCGGTAAATTTTTGTCTCTAACCAAGCAATAGCGATAATTATCGCTATTGCTTGGTAATATGCCCCAAAGTACCTCCTGCCGTACATTATAAGGATTTTGCAAGTCAACTCAGAGTTCCATAACACTATAATATATATATTTACTGAATAGAACAAAGGCTAAAGTGGAGTTATACGCAGGCCTTCTATTAATAAAAAAGCAAGTGTTTAAACACTAGAAAAAACACAATTAAATTCACCTGTTGTACGTATGACAAATGATGCCATTGAACATGTCTTGCATTATGTAATATTTGAGGTCAACGGTAGTGCATGGCCGGTGCGCAATTTATAATTAGCTTAGTACAATATAACTGGGTACTTTCTGTGTTTTTTGTTTTAAAGTGATAGTTTTTATATTACTACAAGGTGTAACTTTAACCTTAGTTTGACCTTCAGTTTTTCCAGTGAATGTTTAGGGTTTTTAAGGAAGCACAGAGGCAACAGATATCGCTACTTTAGTTTTAAGATGAAATGTATTAGTGTCTTTTTTGTTCTTAAGGGGGATAACCATCCAATTCACGCATTGTTACTAAAAAAAGCTTTAGCTCCCTTCACTTCTCCGCACCCTTACAAACCCTTGCTCCTCTTCCTCTGCCCACCCTTTGACACTCAAATCACTGTTACTTCAATTTACCTCTACCAACCCCAATCCTAAAATCTCTCCTACTTCCTTTTCCTCAATTCTCCCCTTAACCCTGATATCACCTGTGCCTCACTTTACCTCTACCCATCCTTTAACCCTAAAACATCCCTTACCTCCCTTATGAATATTAATGAAATAGGTTGCAGTTTGAGCCCCATTAACAGTGGATCACAGGGACGGTGGCTTTCTGGGATCAGCAGACCACCATGTGATAGATGTACAACCAATTTTGCGGTCACAAATGGGAGATCGACACGTTTGCCCCCGAAAAAAAGGATCCTGGCATGTACACATGCTATTTTGCTAGTCTGTGACTCGCAAAATAGCGTTTGCGACTCAATACCGAGTGTCAATGCAATGTACAATTGTTTTGCGACAGCATTTGTGGCTGCAAAACACTCGCAGTTTACCACCTACTTGAAGCTTTATTCCAGCAGACAAAAAGCTCAGAAATGAATGAAACATGGAAGTTTGCCCATTTAAGACGTGCCTTTCTTGCATAGCCTCTGCATTATACTCAGTCTTATGTAGGTTGTAAAATAAATAGGAGCACATTTGGATTACATTATTGCTGGGTGCTTTGTATTCTCCAAGTCATTTGGGAGCTCTTCTGGGGGATCTAAGCCACAATCCCAATGGAGAACACTGCCTTTTTTATGCCTGCTTCATTAGTGATACAGTGAAAAGTCCTGTACCACTGGCTTGATGATGCCTCCTAAGCTTGGATATGTCAAGAGCCAATGGTCTCTGTCTTCTCCAAGGCAGACAGGAAGTTGTCTTCCTCTCCTTTATTTTCTCATCTCCTCCATGTCCAATAATATTTTAAGTGAAATTAACTGGAACCCCAAGATATAGTTTTAACTTTTGACATATTGCGACAACAATTCCAGAACACCCTAACTATAATTTGTTTTGAGGTGGCTTCACATTTTTTCTATTTTACTTGCTTGAGTCCTTCCATACAACCACTTTAGGGATCTGAAATGGCTGAAGTACATATAAACGGCTACTCTGTAATTCCTCTTTGTAATACCTGCACACAAAAAATCCTCCGGGCTTTATCCTCTTTCCATGGATGCTGCAGCACAAGTAGAAAGTGGAATAAACATATTTCTCCTAGTTACGCATCTACAGAGAAGGCATAGCATTTCGAGGCATTCCAAGGTTTACCACTCATGATAAATCTGGGAATACGCCAAAATCCTTTGGTAAATGTGTCGGAACACCCCCTCTCCATCCATGGAATGCCTTCCTGGCACAGATTAACACAAGGAAGTGCCTTATGCTGCTTTGTGTTACTCTTGATTTACCAAGCCACTTAGTTCCATGCAAGGTGGTCTTGCATTGCTTGGTAAGTCTGACTTTAGTGTTGCTTTGCCCTTGTTTTACCTTGCTTGGTGCAAGAACAATGCAACACTTTGATAAATCTGCCCCTTCATTTGGGGACTTGCTTCGAGCTAAACACAATTATAGTCATTAAGTGGTGCAGACATTTAATTAAAGAAACAATACAAAATATTTATTATCCAATATTCTTTAAAATGTGCAAAATAATTCCAAGGGACAAAGATAGTGAAATGCACTTCTGTTGAAAACATGGTTATATTTAACACTCAGTATTGTTGCCAGAACAGTTTGGAAGGAAAAACCATTTACCCAACGCCCTTGCACCAAGCTGATTCTAACCTTTAATCAACAAGCCTTCCTTTGGAGACTTACAGTAAATTACCTATCAGAAAGTCCTTTCATACATGAATTAGTTTCAGGATATGTCATCAAACAAATGCCACCGCTTCCGAATGGAATGTATAAATTCTGTAAACAAAATCGTCAATGTTCATAATATAGGTCACTGAAAGACACCTTTTGTACCAAAACTTTTTATGTTGTTCCTTGTGCGTGTAAAAAAGCTTTTTGAGAGGTGGATAATCGCTCTGCTTTAAATTGGCATACTTTAATGTCTGAGAGTGAAAGAATCAAATGAAACCTGCTATTCAACATACATACTTTTTCGAACGACATGATAGCAGAACTGATGATTTTATATTTTTTCGTAAAAAAAGCGTAAGAAACACGTGGTAAGCGGACCAGACTGGCACCTCCAAAGACTGGAATGTAAGTAGTTTAAATAGATTATTCACTTAAATTAATTTTGCTCTCTCTGGGTTTAATGTATCAGATGACCAATACATATGTTTTGGCAGATGACTCACTTTAATCCAAATCCTGCTTCCATATAGGAATTATAGATGTACGAACCTAGAGCATAGTAGAACATTGTACATAAAAACAAGACAGAAACCGTGTAGGGGATCTATTTTTGGCACAGTATATGAAGATAAATATAGGTGGATGTTAAGCTCATTTTTCAAATAGAAGTTGGACAGAGTGAGTCAAATCTGTAATGGAGTCATACTCGAGGTCCCAGAGGTGTAGCCTGAGATGGTTTGTTTCCAGTGTTTTTTCTCTGTGGCATCGCTTTGTGCCCAGTTCAGTTATACTAAAGCTTTCTACATTGCATTGGCTGCAAATTATATTTATTATTTCACCCAGCTTAGTTGTCATGTTGGAGATTACTGTATTGTGAAGGACAGAAAAGGTCTTCAAGGAGATGTCGGCTCAGACTCGGCTGGGAGGGGAGCTGATACAGTTTTATCACTGAGGGATGATGAAATTAAAGTTGTAATGCAAATAGAGAATTACAAATATCCAGATGTGGCAAACGTGAGGCTTAAAGGGTTCTTGTGAACTTTGTATTAGGAGGGCCAATATGACCTGATTTTGTGGCATAACATGCAGTCTAGTTGGTTGATTGATTAGGGAAGCTTATAAAGCGCCTGGTTAAGCGCACCGGCGTGTCCCCGCGCTATGGTGTGATGGCTGCAACAGGATCCAAAAGAAGGGGAGACGGACCAACTACTGAACATATAAGTAGGTTTTGAGTTTAGACCGGAACCTGGTCTCCGAGGGCTCAAGACGCAGTTCAAGTGGTAATTTGTTCCATTTAAACGCTGCCAGGTACCTAAACGATCTTCCCCCCAAGCACGCTTTGTTTACCTTGGGAGTTTTCACCAGTCCCGAGCCCGCAGATCTTAAGGCATGGGACGGTTGATAGCGCGCTATCAGGCTCTGCAGCGGTTGTGGCGCCCTGCCATTCAAAATGCGATGGCAGGTACAGAGTGCCTTGTACTCCACTCTTCTCCTCACCGGGAGCCAGTGGAGAGTCTGAAGTGCCATTTTTGAAGATGCTCTCTTGGGTAGCCTCAAGATCAGGCGTGCCGCAGCATTCTGCAATACCTGAAGGCGACCAATGCTCTTCTCTGGTGCCCCCAGATACAGCAGATTCCCATAATCCAATCTCGCAGTCACCAATGCATGCACCAGTGTCTTGCGTGCTTCAGTTGGTAGAAGCTCCAAAACTTTCCTCAGAGTTTTCAAGACACCGAAGCTAACACCGACCACACAATTGATTTGGTATCCAAAGGTGAGACCTGCATCGAACCATACTCCCAGGTTCCTGGCTTCCTGGCAGGGCGTCGGTGCCGTCCCTAGGCAGGATGGCCACCACGCCGACGACCACGCCGACTGGCCTCCCCCCACTATGAGCACCTCCGTCTTGCCGCCGTTCAGTTTCAGACAATTGGTGGACATCCAGCCAGCAAGATCTTGCATGCATGTTCTGAAATTGTCCGCGGCAATACAGGGCGCGCACGATAGGGAGATGACCAGCTGCGTGTCGTCGGTGTAGGACACTATTCGTAAGCCATAGCTCTCAACAATAGTTGCAACAGGGGCAACATATAGGTTAAATAAAGTTGTGCTCAGGGACGAGCCCTGGGGCACGCCCTGGCCCAGAGTGACCACTCTGGAATAACAGTCCCCTTGCCTGACTTGAAATCCACGATCTGCCAAGAAGGACTGGATCCATCTCAGCGCTGTACCTGATATTCCCCCTTTATTCAGACACTGTAGCAAGGTGGAATGTGCTACAGTGTCGAAGGCAGTGCTGAGGTCCAACAGGATCAGGGCCATAGTTTGTCCCTCATCTGCACCCTGCCTCAAGGTCTCAGTTGCCATGAGTGAGGGCCGACTCCATTGAGTGGCGGGGCCTGAAACCAAACTGAGTGTCATGGAGTAAGTTCGCCTCCTCCACATATTGCATCAGCTGGGCATTCACAACCTTCTTAGCCACTTTGGACATATGGGGCAACAGAGATATTGGACGAAGATTTTCTAATGTCTCAAAACTGATGTTTGTTTTTTTTCGGAGGGGGAGCACAACTGCTTGTTTCCAGCCACTAGGCAGCAAGCTGGTCCTAAAGGAGAGATCCAGGATTTGCCTTATATAGGGTTCCAGAACCCCTAGACTGTCCCCAAGCCACCCAGGTGACATAGGGTCATGATGAGAGCCCGACTTCACCAATCTACATATCCCGATTAGCACTTCAGAAGAGGGGGTGAGGAAGCGGGTTAAGGCACACTGGTCCTCTGCTCCCCCCGGTGCTTCGGCGGTCTCTGCCCTGTGGCGGGTTGACCCGGGAAAGATGTGTAAATCTTTGCAACCTTATCCAAGAAATAATCCGCTATAAGGTTGCATGCTTCCACTGAGCAAATCTCCGGTCCTGCCGATGATTTTATGGTCGCGAGGGACTTATAGATGCAGTAAAGCTCCTTAGCAGAGTTCTCTGCCTCCATAATCCGCTCTGCGTAGAAGGCCATTTTCGCCTTCTTAATCATCCTATGGTATATTCGCCTTTTTGCCAGATAAGTCTCCCTAGCCTGACTGTCGAAAGCTGCCCTCCACTGCCTTTCTGCCCATTTGCATTCTGCTTTTGTCAGCCGCAATTCTTCATCAAACCACGGAGCCGTTCTCTTAGTGCGGCTACCTGCCGTGGTCTGACAGAGCGGGGCAGTGCAGTCTAACACCACTGTAATGCGTTTATTGAAATTGCTATTAGCCGTTTGAACATCCTCTCCACCTGGTTGACCTCCTGCTAACAGTGCCTCGTTGAATCTTTCCCGGGAGAATTTGGCCCATTTCCTGCTCTGATGGTTCATGGGTGCCTGGTTAGGCCCATTAGTGTCTGAGATGTATATCACAAACGGTACAAGGAAATGGTCCGTCCAGAGAATCGGTACTACCAGAAATACCTCAACTTCCCCCCAGTTCGCAAATATAGGGTCCAGTAAATGGCCCTGTTGATGGGTGGGAGTCAGGACTTTCAATTCTAGCTGCAAGGCCTGGATATCCTTGCGAAACTCCTCGACCCCTTTGTCTGCTGGGCAGTTCAAATGAATGTTGAGGTCCCCAACACCATGAACTTATCCCTACGCAAAGCAGCCTCAGTGATACCTTCCAACAGGCTCACCGTGAACTTGGTATAGGGCCCAGGTGGTCTGTAAATAAGGTAACCCTTAACAGTGGTGCCCCCATAGATTTTTATGGTGAAAGTGCCTGCCTCGCTGTCCTGGACCGATACTGGCTCCATTTGACATCCAAGGTTCTGTTTAAAAATAATTGCAATTCCCCCTCCTTTCCCAACAGGCCTATCTTGCTTCACCATCAAATAATTATCAGGCATTGCCTCAATGATGTCCGAGTCAGAGTGTGTGTCCAGTCACGTTTCTGTGAGGAACAGCAGGTCAAATTGCTTATCCGTGAGCAGATCAAAAACATCAAGCCTGTGCTTACGCAATGACCTCACGTTCAGCAGTCCACAGGATAGATTAACTCGTTCACAAGTGCCCTCAGAACCAGTTGTAAATCGAAACTGACAGCATCCACACCCTGCTTTTTCTTCCACATCTATGCTATGTAAACATAAGTTGGAGATATCTGTGCGGAGGCTGAGAAGTCGATCTCTGGTCCAGTAAGTTCTGCCTCCTGGGCCAGGGGTTCTCGCCCTAGCCCGCGCCCGGCCACGGACGGGCGCAGACGGGCTTAACTTAGGCGCAACTTCGGTGTGCCTTCGTCGCGCCCGCTGCGCTCGTCCACTGAGCTGCCGGGGTAGCATCCGCCTTAAGTAGCCTGCAGCCTGTCTGCCTCCCAAACACTGGACCGCTACCCGGCCCCCTCGCGCGCCAGAAGTGGCTGTCTCTCACCTCCACGCCCTCCGCACAACGGTGCTAGCCACCTCATCGGACCGGGGCGTGAAGGAAGGGAGACGAGATCAGCCCCTCCGTGTGCGTCCGCTAAAGATAAGTCTGGGAAGTGCAGGGAGAATTCAGGAGCGCTCTAGGTTGACAAGATGAGATGCCTAAATCGCTGTCTCGTCGTCAGCCCACAAAGCTCCGCTAAAAATTGCACAGTGCAGCAGATTAAAATCACCAGTGACCAGTGCAGAAATAAAAAATTATTCAAGCGCGCTGGCGCCACACACAGCAGCAATGGGCCCTGCCACTGCCCTCTCTGTATCCTGGAGTAGATGTTCCTGTCAATGATGAATCCAAGTGACTAGGAATTATCAATGGGCTGTAGAGTCATCTTGGTTCCTGCTGGAGAGTTGTTCTTAAACATTGGCTGGAGCTGCTGGTGATGAATCTGAGCTCTGTCTTGGTGGACTACAAATTCCACAGTGCATTCAGTGGCGTAGCAAGGAGGCCGTCTGTCCCGGGCTGCACGAGTTTTGGAGGCAGGGGCCTCCCTTGTTCTAACCTGCCATACTGGGGCAGCAATTGCAAGCACCCCCTCCCCCTCTTCCCCTGCCCTGCAATACAGGCGCCGCAGGGCAGCAAATGCAGGGACATCCATGGCGGCTAAAGGGCTAGGTACGCCACTGAGTGCATTTCACAGGCAGGTTTGGATTGGGAACAGGCAATCTTTGAGCTGGTCAAATTATGCTGAAAATACATCTTCATTCATAGTTTAAACCTTTGGATTCATATCATGCACTAATACATGGGCGCTTGCAAACCCTATGTAAGCCCTATGTAAGTATCTTTCTCTAAATTCCTTATACAAGTGACTTGTGACATATCTTGTCCTCTGTAACACAGAAATGACATAGCTGCTCAACTATAAAACGTTATTTCAGCTGGATTCTTACATTACGATACCTGCTGCCGGAGCCATCAGCCAAGATAAAAGACAGGGCATGAAGCATAATTAAATCACCAGTTTGACCAGCAAACCAAAAATATGGCCCTTTCTTCTCATGATACGTTTTTCTAACTGAGCAGTGATTAACAGAAAGGCGATATTGATCGCAATATGATCATTTTGCATACTTGGGAAACATCCTTTACAACTAAACTGTTTCCACGCAGTACCTTTACAACGCAGGAATTACAACGTAAGTCGTTACAACGACCTGCGCTGGAGGGCGCTGTAGGATGGGGAATAGTTAAATTTACTATCCAAAACCTTCCCTACTATCCACGGGGACTGGAGTTGGAATAGTAAATTAAACTATTCACTATCCAGCGCCCCCCAACGCAAGTCATTGTAACGACTTGCGTTGTAAAACCTGTGTTGTAAAGGCATGCGTGGAAAAAGCATGCGTTGTAACGACCTACATCCGCATACTTTAGGTAGTAATGGAAAGGACAGAATACTCTCTGTATGTTTCTACACTAGAGTATTTTTCGAACAAATATCTAACTTGGTTTAAGTGTTTCATTTTGCTCTACAGATTCTACTTCCTGTCTGCAAACATCCTATGTTTCTCATATTAAAGAGCCGTACTCCAGTATTAAGTAGTCTGTAGGTAATGTATTATAAGGAATAAAGTACACATAAATATATAGCAAGTTACCTTGGAGTACTATGACCTAATAAACGATTTCGGTCTTTGGCCGTGTTCCTTTATTTGGTCACTGAAGACCTTGACGACTTTCAATACATTTATAATGTACAGCAGGCAGTACAGTATTCCATATATATTGTATTCTAACTAGATATCCTTAACTTCAGAATTTGTTTTTACCTTAATTGTCTTTTAATTTTCTCCTAAAACATACAGATGATCGGGTGATTAATAGGTGGTGCAGGTTTAGGTAAATAGTTAAATTAGATTGCCAAGTATTGTCCTGAAAATGGTGTTTGACCTTGTTTGAATAATATAAAAGTACAGTTGTGCCATCAATCAATCAATCAATCAATTAGAGTACTTGTAAAGTGCGCTATTTACCCGTGAGGGTCTCAAGGTGCTTAGGAGAGGGGGTGCCTCTACTGCTCGAAGAGCCAGGTCTTGAGGAGTCTTCTGAAGGGGAGTAGGTCTTGGGTCTGCCGTGGGTGGGTAGGGAGGGTGTTCCAGGTATTGGTGCAAGGTAGGAGAAGGATCTGCCGCCAGAGCTTGTTCGTTGGATGCGGAGGACAGCGGTGAGGGCGAGGCTAGTGGACCGGAGCTGGCGGGTCGGGTGTAGATGCTGAGTCTGCTGTTCAGGTAGGCTGGTCCGGTGTTGTGGAGTGCTTTGTGTGCGTGGGTGAGGAGCTTGAAGGTGATCCTCTTGTTGACTGGGAGCCAGTGTAGGTCTCTCAGGTGGGGGGTGATGTGGCTGCGGCTGGGGACGTTGATGATAAGTCGGGAGGAGGCGTTTTCGATGCGTTGTAGTCGTCGTAGGTGTTTGGCTGGAATTCCTGTGTAGAGTGCGTTGCCGTAGTCCAGTCTGCTGCTGACGAGGGCCTGTGTCAACATTCTTCTTGTTTCAGTCGGGATCCACTTGTAGATCCTGCGAAGCATGCGGAGGGTGTTGTAGCAGCAGGAGGAGACGGTGTTGACCTGTTTAGACATGGAGAGTGAGGAGTCGAGGATGAATCCTAGGTTGCTTGCATGGTCGGTGGGTGTCGGTGCTGTTCCCAGTGTGGTCGGCCACCAGGAGTCGTCCCAGGCTGAGGGGGTGGGTCCGAGGATAAGTACCTCTGTCTTGTCCAAGTTCAGCTTCAGATGGCTGTTCCTCATCCAGTCGGTGACTGCCTTCATTTCCTCGTGGAAGATGGTTTTGGCAGTGTGCGAGTCCTTGGTGAGGAAGAAGATGAGCTGGGTGTCGTCGGTGTAGGAGATGATGTTGAGGTCGTGTTGGCGGGCCACTTGTGCGAGGGGGGCCATGTAGATGTTGAACAGCGTCTTACTGAGGGATGAGCCCTGGGGGATGGCGCAGATGATGTTGGTGGCCTCGGATCGGAAGGGCGGGAGGCGAACGCTCTAGATTCCGCCGGAGAGGAGGACGTGGTCCAGTCAAGGGCCTTCTCTTGGATTCCGGCTTCTAGGAGGCGTGTCTTTAGAGTGCGATGGCAGACCGTGTCGAAGGCGGCTGACAGATCCAGGAGGATGAGGGCTGATGTTTCGCCGTTGTCTAGTTGGCGCCTGATGTTGTCTGGGGCAGCGATGAGGGCTGTCTCGGTGCTGTAGTTTTGTCTGAACCCGGACTGGGACGGGTCCAAGATGTTGTTGTCTTCCAGGTGGCGAGCCATTTGCATGTTGACGATTTTCTCAATGACCTTTGCCGGGAACGGGAGCAGGGAGATGGGCCGGAAGTTCTTGAGGACAGCAGTTATCTGTGATAATTGCTTTTCTGTGCACAAATAAGATAATACTTAGAAAAGGCATGACTCTTGCACAAACCTATATGTACGTGTATGTGTTGGTTAGGCCCATGTGCTCATATGGGTGGGTTCCTGGATGCAAATCATTCACAATAGGAGCCTGTGCACCTGAAAACATTTTTACTTCAACGTAATATTAGCCCGTGATGGTGTAATAGTATGCAAAATTGAGAAATGTACATCTGAGAAATGTGTGCTTTGCCTTCAAAGTGTAAGTTTGTTGTGCTTACAAACTCCTTGATGACTCCACACGATGGACTTGGTTTGTAAATGGTAGAAGTTAAACACTTTCCATGGTGGAAAGCTGAATCAAAAACCCGATACCGTCAAGAGGAACAGGGCAAAGTGGTTCTCAAAGGGGAGGGGATATATGAGCTGAGATACAGAAAAGTTGAAGGAAGATTTATAGTTAGAATGCTGGTTAGAGCTAGTCTGTGCAGAGAGGCTAGGCATTTGCCTCAGTAAAGCATGTGCATAGTGTAGGCTCACCAGCCTTCAATTCCAGCTGGAAGCCAGTGAAGTGTTTTAAAAGCTTGCTTTTGACTTTGAATGTTCAGCTATACCTTGACAGAGTAGATGTCTGTTAACCAGATTAATTAGGAGGCTGGTATATACCAACATTCTAAGGGGTCACAATAGATATATTCTTAAGGCGATCCAATGAGAGGTTTGCAGGAGAAGAATTCAGTCAAACATAGACACTTGAATGTTGGCATCCATAACAACAGTTGATGAGTTTATGAATCAAAGATGACCCAAAGATCATCAAAAGTGACAGGATAATACTAGGATTTGTTTTCTGTTTTTCCTCAGTTTAGACAGAGGAACCTTTTTCTCATCCTATTTTTAACGTTATATAGCAAGTGATACTAGATCTGCACTGAGTCATTTTCCAAACAAGTTAAGATGTGATTGATGTCATGGTTGATCTGGTTTGTCTAGCAGTTGATATCAGCGGCCCATATACAAAACAAACAGGAGTGTGATTCTACATTGGTTGTTCGTTAGAAAATTGTCAGACATAAATATTGAGCTTTATGCAAGATTGACACCTTGCATAAATTAAGAAGCCTCCCAGCTCCCATATGCAATGGCTCGATTTCCCTAGATAAAGGACACTCCCGTTGTCTAAACTGCCCTTACAGGCTGTGTCCTCAGCCCCCTTCAGAACCCATCTGCCTCAACATGGCTCTGCTAAACTGCAGATCCCTTCCGAAGCATGAAATCGAAATTAATCTACTCCTAAAGGATTCGGATATAGAAGTACTCTTCCTGACGGAAACCTGGCTCACAGCCGGCTCAGAACCAGACATTATTCAATCTCTCCCACCGGAATACCTCATAAAATTCCACAACAGACCCGTAGGCATCGGTGGAGGAATAGCGGTCTTATATCGAGATTACCTCTCCTGCCAATTCAAAGAAAGCCCTATCTTAGACTGCGAAAACGTTCTCTTCTCCGTCTACCGGCCACCCTCGACCACCCTCTCAGGGTTGCTAGTGTACCGCCCTCCGGGACCGGTACGATGCTTCAATGAGTCTCTTATTGACTCTATCTCCTCCCTCGCCTGCCTATCCCCGAATTTTACGCTCTTGGGAGATTTAAATCTCCACTTCGATGACTCCTCCAGCAAGCAAGCTGTGGACCTCAAAGCAGACCTGGGCTCCCTTAGTCTCGAATTACTAAACAACCTACCCACTCATATTAAAGGACATCTGTTGGATCCCGTATTTTCCAACCTCCCAAGACTTACAACTCAACCCCCCATCCCCCTCTCTTGGTCAGACCACTTCTTGGTCCCTCTCAAACTACATCTATCGTCCAAGGCCCCTAACAGACACCCGCCCCAACCCCCCTCTCGCCCATGGAATAAATTAGACATAAACTCCTGGACCCAAGTCTTATCCTCTTCCACACCTGTATTCGACCAAGAGCCTTCTATAGCAGACGTTCAAATACGGGAGTGGATCCACCAATCCCTAGAAACAACCCTGTCACTCAAACACCTGCCCAGCATCAAGAAAACGACTAAATCACCATGGTTCACCCAGGAACTACGAAACGAAAAAAAGGTATGCAAAAAACTCGAGCGCATATGGAGAAAAACCTGGTCGACGGAATCCAAAAACGAGTACAGAGCTGCCATCAAGCTCTACAAGAATTCTATAAAAACAACTCAGGCTATCTTCTTTGAGGGAAAGATTGCAGCAGCAGCAAACTCAGCGAAGGAGACATATCGCATCGTACGTCTCCTTACTAAAATCCAAGACCCCCCTC
The DNA here is from genome assembly GCF_964263255.1 of Lissotriton vulgaris. Classification (NCBI taxonomy): domain Eukaryota; kingdom Metazoa; phylum Chordata; class Amphibia; order Caudata; family Salamandridae; genus Lissotriton; species Lissotriton vulgaris. Next base: position 420,308,669 of record NC_141694.1, on the reverse strand, counting down.
CCCCTCCGGACCCAGAGGGCGTTAGATGCAACCAGATGGCAGAATTTTTCTCCGCGAAAATCGAGAAAATCCTGACCTCACTCCCTATCCCCACTTCCCCTCACTCTGCTACTCCACCACCCCTCCACCCAGAGGCTCCACACCTACGAGCTTTTACTCAGATCACCACAGAGACTTTCTTAGCTACCCTGCAAACTGTGAAAAGTGTCTCTCCTTCTGACCCAGCCCCCATCAGCAAGTTAAAACTGGTAGCCCCCACCATAGCCCCTCCCATCACCAACCTCATCAATGCCTCCTTTAAAGAGGGCTCCGTTCCAGCCAACTGCAAGAAAGCTACTGGCAAAGCTCTCCTGAAAAAATCCCACCTAGACCCCTCGGACCCCTCCAACTTCAGACCCATCTCTCTCATCCCCGGAATCAGCAAAGTGGCCGAACGTATAGCCAACCAGCAACTTTCCAACTTTCTGGAAACCAATCACCTACTACATGACTTTCAGACCTGTTTTAGACCGGGGCAAGGTACAGACACTGCCCTTTTGGCTGTTGTCGAGGAGGCGAGAAACATCATAGACGCAGGAGGATCAGTGGCAGTGATCCTCCTCGACTTGAGCACCGCCTTCGACACGGTGGACCACGCTATCCTGGTCCACCGGTTAAGTCTAGTGGGAGTCACCGACTCCGCCCTTGCATGGATTAAATCCTTCCTGGAGGAAAGATCTTTCCAGGTGTCAGACGGCACGTCCACGTCCAAGGCCCTGCCATGCAGTGTGGGGTTCCCCAGGGCTCCTCCCTGAGCCCCACACTTTTTAAGGTTTATATGTCCCCCCTGGAGGACATTATCACCCCCTTCGGCGTCAAAACAGTAATGTACGCTGACGACACACAGCTGGTGGTTTCAATCAACCAATCAAACACCAGCCTAGAAAATCTCTCCAGGTGTCTAGAAAGTGTCTCCCAATGGATGTGTGACTCTCGACTCAAACTAAATGGCGACAAATCGGAGATTCTTCTCCTAGGTAATCCAAGCAAACACCCAACAAACCTCACCTGGCCACCCTGCATGGGAACTCACCCAACCCCAAAAACCGAGGTTAAAAGCCTAGGCATATGGCTCGACCAGGACCTTAATTTTAAAACCCAGGCCAGAAAAACCTCAGGGACCTGCTTTGGCCTTATCCGCATGTCCAGAAAGATCCTCCACCTGATTCCCTTCCAGTCCAGGAATCTACTGATGCAGGGGTTGGTTAACTCCAGGTTAGACTATGGCAACGTCTTATACCTGGGAGCCCCGGCATCAGTCGTTCAGAGACTACAGGTGGCCCAGAACGCGGCAGCTAGAACCCTAACAGGAATCAAAGCAAGATGTTCGGCGAAACCAGCCCTCAAAAGCCTGCATTGGCTTCCAGTGAAGGAGCGAATCACCTTCAAATCGTTGTGCATCTCCCACAAGATCATGCACAACAAAGGCCCCCCAATCCTCAGACCCCTGATGAAACCCCACCAGTCCACCAAAAACCTAAGATCTGACTCACTTGCCCTTGCCAGCATCCCAAGAATAAAAAAGTCAAGATCCGGCGGCCGCTTGTTTGCCTACAATGCGCCAAAACTATGGAACACCCTCCCAGTTGCCATAAGGAGAGAACACAACCTCCTCTCCTTTTGGAACCAATTAAAAACCTGGCTCTTCCCTTAAATCCCGTCTTCCTTTCCGCCCCTCCTCCCCTCTGGAATACTAGGTCTTGTTAGCGCTGGGATGCCCGAGGGTAGCTATGCGCTCTACAAATCCCTACTCAAACTCAAACTCAAACTCAAAAGCTTTGTGCTGGTGCTCGTTAGAAACAGCTTTTGGCCAAATGAAACCCTGCAAGTCCAGTGGAAAATAGCATTGCACCAAGCGTGTACTTTTGCAAACGCTGGTAAATTTGACCCACTGTGTCCTAAAAATCGTTTACTATACTTTTAGCCCATTTGCTGTAGATTTACTGTTATTGGCTCCTATGGAGTGATATTTTGTTATCTAAAGTTAGGATAAATTATTTATGTCAAAGGATTTTCTAACAGTGATATTTTGGTACCATTCTACCACATAGAACCTAGCTGTAGGTTGTGAGGGAACTGATTTGTTCGACATACAATTGATGTTGGTCCATTATACATATTTCCAGAATTGTAATGAAAAACTATACATTAGTAATTTCGTCTCCAGTATTTGGGTATAGGCTGTGGGTTTCCGTAGTAGTCTAGAGATACATCCAAGTTTTAGTTGAATGTCACTATGTCACTGTGGTCAGATCTCTGCTTCATGTTGGATGTAGGCGAAAGCTCCTCCAGATGGTTAAATGATTAGACCTCTAAGATTATTTTGGCTACCTCCTCCCAGAGAGCAGAAATGACTGTGGAGGGTCTGGTGGTGATAGGTACCGAGATGAATGAAGATAGCTTGAAATTGAGTCATGGTTTTTGCCTTTTCTGTGTAATCACACCGTATTCTTTTGCCTTTTTCTGAACCCCGTTTTCACTAGTAATGTGACTCTGTACACTTGAAACTGCTACTCTGGCCCTATAATAGCTAAAAAGTGCTACCATCCAGTTGGTCAATGTAACTTTTATGTAAGGCCATGTTAGATTGTGCAGGAAATGCTCCAATGTAATGAACATTAAGGAGTTTATTACGATGGTGGTCGGAATGACCGCATCAGAAGCGAGTTTGGTCAGGCTGACTGCCTCCGACAGGACCACGGAGGCACTTCCGACCGTCATCATAATCGCCCCCTTAATATCATATGTGGGCAGCAGTAAGAATTTACGTCGACCCACATAAGTGTCAAAAATATATGGCTACCAGGATCACTGTGCTCTGGCTCTTCTGCACATTACACATGGAAAGAAAAATGCATTTGAGCTGTAAGAAAATCTGTTTTGTTTGTATTTTAAGAAGGGGTCCCTAAAATGTGCCTTGCAAGCAGACAGTACTGGGTGCCTAACAAAAAAGGGATACAATAAATATTTGGAATAGTGCCCAAAAGCTGTTTTCAGTTTATAGATTTAGCTAGAGTCTCTATGAACAGGCCGGGGTAAAATTAAAGTACACGATTTGTAATCTTTAACTTAGAAAATTCTGGCAAATTGATGTAAAGTAAGACAGCAATGTAGTCAACAACAGACAACCTAACAGGGTTTGCCAACTGGGGGAAGTATAGCAAAAATTGGCAGACCAAAGGATTGCCTTTAAACTCCCTCTTTTAATTTTGCGATGCTAAATTGGGTTGGCAGGATCTCCTCTCCTTCATTTCCAGGCCCTTCCTACAAATGCTTGCACCAGCCTCAGCAGTGGGAAAATGTGTTTCTTGCCCTGACAGAGGGAGATTTCCTCATACAAATAGGTAAGTGTTTTAGGGGGAACTGGAGCCCTCTTATGCAAGAAGGGGCTGCCAATTTAGGGCTTCTAAGTTTTTTTCAGTGAAGTGAAGAGGAAATGCATTAAATGAAGGTCGACGCAAGCAAGAAAATAGACAGGAAACATTGTCCAATCACTGGCTGATGCAGATGATTAGACCGGAACTACCTCCTCAGAACATTCTTGGATCTAGGACAACTAGAAGAATATCTCCCTGGCAGTAAGAAGTGTCAAGGATTCCTGACTCCTGCTTATACCCTTGGACTGGCACTGCTCCGCAATTGTTAAGATGCTGACCTTTTGTTTAACGGGTCCAGCAACACGAAAAGCAGAAGATCTTTTTACTATAAGGGGACCCATCAGACCACTGTTGCTATGTTATGTTATGTCATGTTATGCCTATTTGTAAAGTGCACTAATCATCCCTGAGTGTATTCAAGTGCTTAGCAGGATGACAGGCAGAGGACTCCTTAGAAGGTATTCAAAAAGCCAGATCTTCAGCTTTTTCTGGAATTCAAGAAGTGATGAGGAAGCTTTGATGTGCTTTGGTGGGTCATTCTATGATTTAGGGGAGTTATAAGAAAAAGATGTAACCTTCTGCCCTGCTTCTGTGTATGCAGTGTACATGGGCAAGTGAGAGTAAAGCCGAGAGGAGGTGTCTAGAGGGTTGGTGGAAATGTATGCGGCTGTTGATGTATGCGGGCCAATGTTCTGTAATGCAAGGCGAGACCACTGGGTTTCAGTTGTGGGTTGAAGGTATTGTAGATAGTTGCAATTTTGTTGCTGAAGGATTCCCATAGGTGGTCAAACAGGTCTGGGAAGAGGTGATGCTGTTGGTGGTGGATGCTAATGTGGTGATCCTTGACGATTGCAAAGATCTCATTGTTGCCAGTTAAGCTGCATTCAGTGCACCCAGCTAGGACCTTCTTCTTGGTTTCTCTGATTTGTTCGAGATTTTTTGGTGACAACATTTTATGGCCACATTTAAGGTGATTTTGGTCAGTTGGATCCTGGCTGTTTTTCCATTTTGTCTCCATTTTCGTTCCACTTTTTTCTGTGGCGCTTGGTTGATCGGAATTCCTCAGTGTTCAAATTGGCCTTCTTCTGGTGGTTATGTTTGTGGGGAGCCAGGAAGTCTGCACAGTCTGTGATACACTCGTTAAATTGGTTGATGTTGCCAGTCAAGTTTCCAGATGGACCGGCTCATTTCTGGCTTAGGGTGTGGGATCAATCCAATTCCAGATGCAGTCCAGCGGTGAGTAGCCATACCTATAGTGGTGGTTTCTTGTGGAGAGAGATGTCGATCTGAAAGTGGAGGATGGCATGGCTGGTCCAGGAGACAGGTGTGACTGCTCTTACCATGATTCCCGGTGAAGGAGGTGAAGACGAACTCGAGGGTATGCACAGGGGTGTGCGTGGATCTAGGGATGTCCAAGGTTTCCTAGGCTTTTGAGTAGTGCTGCTGATTTGGAGTCGGTCCAGTCTTCCAGGTGGAAATTGAGGTCTCCCATGAAGAAGTATGATTTGTAGTCAATGTTGAGGGGAGATGAAATCTGAAATGTTGTTGATGAATTTTATTTGTGGTCCAGGTGGCCAATTGACTAGGGTTCTGTTCATGATGAAAGTTGCCAACATTTGTAGCTTGAAGTGCCGGAATTCCATAAAGGGGGTTGTGTTCTTTGTAGCTGTAGTGCAGTTGATAGTTTCATTGAAAATTATTGATATTCCTCCTCCAGATTTGTATTGACTGTCTTATTGTGTGATCTTGCATGCTGCTGGGCAGCTATGGTGACAGTGCTTGACTTGTACAAGATAGAGAGCTGGTGCACAATGTTCTGCTGTGCTGAGAAGCCCATGGTGACTTGAATTAACTGTTGTCATGCCCAATATCAAGGTTGGTAGTCTTAAATCCAGCACACGCCTCTTTAATCCACTACTAGACATTTGCTGTTTCCCTTTGTGACAGTTTTACCATCTTCCTCTTGCAATGTCTTTCTTTTCTGTATGTTTTCCCTCCCTTGCTCTCAGAAAATATTTGATGGGGAAAATAAGTACCAGTGTGCCACACCAACAACAACTGGCTCAAATTATGCACTTCATGGAGATGTTTGGTGCATCTGCGGTTGTCAGCCATGTCTCTGTGTGGAAGAGGAGGTCCAGGCCATTGTTATCCTATAGGTCCCAGATTTCTGTGTCATGTTTGCTGAGTGATTACTTGTTGAGAAGAGAGTATGATAGTACGTTTTGGGGGAGTGTATGTTGGTGGCAGTGGATGGCACGCTGAGTGTAGGCGGAGTGTGTGTTGTGTTGCTTGTGTGTGAGCAAGTTACTGCAAGAGAAACAGCAGATGGTGAAGAAGTAAGCTTCTTCTGTGCTGTGTGGCACCAATGTGAAGATTTGTGTCTGGGGTTGAGAGGCCAGATGAGTACTGATGCTTACTGCTGGGGAGCAGTTGGACCAGGGAATGGGCACAGACAGGCTTGTCTTTCGCATTACTTTAGCATGCCAGCGGCGCATCCACACTGCGGCCGCTCTAAAGTAGGCCCTAGAAGTGGGGAAGAGTGTAGGGGTGATGGATGGGGCTTAGGAGGAAGGCAGTAGAGAGAGGGAAGCATGGGAAGAAGCAGGTAAGTAGTGGAAGGACAAGGAGGGGGTACAGGAGGTGGTAACAGAGTGTGTGAAGGGCACACCGAAAACAAGAGGAAAGAGGCACAAAGAGATGGCACAAAAATGAACCAAGATGACACAAAAGGTAACAAAAGGCAAAGCAGGAAAGAGGCACAAAGAGAAAGCACAAGAGGAAACAAGAGGTAGTGAGAGGCGCTTAAAGATGAGAGGAATGTGGGAGAGATGGCACCAGAGGAGTGAGGAAAAAGCAGTAAAGGTACAGAGGACGCAAATAAACCTGAAGAGATGGCACAAAAAAGAAAGCAAGAGGCAGTGAGAGGCACTAAAGGTGTGGGGGTAACAGAGTGAGAGGAAGAGTGAGGGTGAAAGGGAGAGGTCAAGCAAGCGGATATGGCGGGGGCCGAAGGTGCAGGTGCTAGGTCATTAAGAACCTTAACCACTGGGAGGACTGGTCACAGGTAAGTCCAGGGAGGCGGCTGGGCCTAAGCACCTGTTAATCGAAGACACCTGCTTAATCTGAAGGAGACCAAAGGACCACTGAGGACTGTAGGCTGCAGTAATTCTAGCTGGATTGAGGCCTGGTGGCAAGAAGCCACCAGGCCTGCTCTAAGGAGAGGGCCTCTTGCAGCTGACCAGGACTTTTCACATGCTCGTGCATGCGTGCGTTTTTTGTGCTTATTTTAATTGGTCTCTGCGTGTTGTCTTTCAAAAAAGACAGCGAGCAATTTGGCAAAGGCGGGTGCATGTCCAGCCTTTGCTCCGCCCACAGCCTAACCAGTGCAGTTACTTGCATGGGCGCCATCTGTTTCCAATTATCGTGCACGATAATTGAAAACAGATGGGCTGCTCCCTCACAGAAGCGTGCGCGTACGTGCTCTCGCGCACCACTCGCTGGCTTGTTTCTGTAACAAAGGTGAGATACGGAAGAACAGTGTGATCATCATCAAACCCAGTCTGCGCGCGCATCACGCCTCAGATTTTCTCAGGCAACGCCGCAGATGAATCATCACAGTTGCTGCAGATGCCACACAGTTTGCTACCTTCCCGGTTTCACCAAGGGTAATGGCTGAGGTTTCACAGATGTGCAGAGCCATATCATCCTGCCCTAAAACGTGACATCCACCATAATTTCGGCCAATCACAGAGCAGATCTGCCGTGCAGACAGCCTTTCATCTTTTACCGTATATTTTTAAAGAAATGTTTGAGTCTGAAAATGGCAGGGAAGCCGGGTTCACACTGTTTTTACAGCATACCACAGACATGATCTTTGTTTCTTTAATGTTATTCTTAGAAATTTTTACATAAGCACACAAACACACAAAAAAACAACAAATGATGGGTTTGGGGCCTTTGGTGTACATATAATTTGTATACTCTATTAGTTAAATGGGTATCACAGCGACTAAAAGAAATAACACATTTAAAATAAGAGACGAAAACACAGATCGTGTGTTTTTTTTTAATTTTCTGCCTGCTTTCCTTTAGCCGTGAAGCTGTTGCTTTGTTTTCAGCCTCAGCTGATGCCCCCCTCCCTTCTTCCCCCCGTTTGTGGCAGCCCATGCTGAGACAGCTTCCGGGGCACACACACAGCTACATCCAAGTACTTCATAGGCCATTTGCTTGTAAATGAGGAGCTGTTGTTTTTTTGCCCCTTCTTAGAGACTCCGCATCTCCACTCCGTCTATTGCTGGAAGAATCCCCTCCCCCAATTTGGCTCTAGTTGCCCTTCTGTCCCGACGTGAGTGCTGGTGTTTACCTTAAAACGAGTTCCTTGTCTATTTCTCTTCATTGGGAGGGCTTTCCTTTGAGAGCGCGACTGAGCATAATTCCTGCTATTCCCTTTTCAAATCTTTTCTTTGGGCTTTTATTTCACTTGTATTATAATGTGATTTGATGATTGTTTTAAGAACCCTGAACTGTTTCTTGGAGTCACAATTCTTGAGTTGCATATTTAGGAAGCCCGTTAGTTATTTCATTATGATGCTGCACCACACTACTTTAAGTTAGCCAACTTAGGGGCATATTATCAAGAAAGCGACAAAATTATCGCCGCTTTAGGATACCTTGACAGGCACATGTTGTAAATGACGCATAATGACACAATCACATCGACCACCTTTGCTACAAAATGGGCTGCCCACAGATGCTTTGCCTCATACTCCATATACGCTTTTGGGACAGCAAAACTAATCAAATCTACTGCTCATTACCACCCATCTGGCGCTGTACAAGACCCCCTAGGCTGGTATTGCATGATGTGGGGACACATAACCACACACTCCATTACGTTAGTGAACTGCTATGGGCCCAATGTCGATGGTGTAGACTTCTTTAGTAAGCTCTACGAACTCATAATGGACATGGGATCCACACATTTATTATGGGGAGGCAACTTCAACACAACATTAGACCCAAGTAGGGATAATTCCAGCAACATTTAGAGACCCCAAGTTGAATCAGGAAAGCGCTTAGCGGAACTTAAGTCAGACCACCAGATATAAGATGCCTGAAGGACTCTACACCCCATGCAGTGGGAGGGCACCTTCCACTCGAGTGTGCATTCTAGCCGGTCTTGAATAGACTACTGGCTACTATCACGGGGATTGGGCACTTGGTTAGTAAAAGCAGAACGTCTTGCACAAACATATTTCAATCACTCCCCTGTCCTGCTGGAGTTATGACTGCCAGCACACAGACTACCCTACCCGTAGTGGTGACTTCAGGCCACTGCCCTGCTCAATGCCTGCTTCTGAACAGGGCTCGGAAAGGAAATATGTGATTTTTCTCCACAGAAACCTTGACTCAGTTCTGACATGGGCCTGTGTATGAAAGTCCTTCAAAGTAACCATATTTGGCACCAGCATTGCAGAGAGAGGGGGAATATTTGAAAAACACTCAAGAAGATAGAAACATATATTGAAGCCATAGAAAACCTAAATGCAGCTGCACCAGATGGAGAGAAACAGGCCGAAATCAATAATTGACTACTGAATACAAAGCCGCAGTGGAGCGGCAGGACCGGTTCAAGTCCAAAATAAATATCAGTGACCTCGCAAGACCCCTCACCCCCAAGACCCCGAAATTTGCACTAGATTTCACTCTGACAAGGTGTGACTCTGAAGTAAAATATCTCAGAGTCACGATCTCCAGAGGCAGGAGGGACACACTGCGGGCAAATTATGGCACTGCAATCACTTCAGCTACGGCCTCGGTATCTCATCGGATATCATTACCCTTATGACTAGTGGGCCGGATCTCCCTTACAAAAATAGTAATCTTACCTAAGCTACTGTACCTCTTCCTCAATATACCATACCTCCCCGGACGCACATTCTTCCACACGCTACAAACTCAGTTAATAAGACTATCATGGGGAGAAAAACAACCTAGGATAAGTTGGCAGACGCTCACTCTCCCCTTTGCATTAGGAGGGTTTGAGGCACCAGATATGGAACTCTAACTATCTATGTGCGCACGCCCACTATGCAGCCTATTGTTTTAACCCACCCTCCTACATGCCACACCTGGCCACTGAGCAGGGATACATGGATCCCCTGCCTCCATCTTCTTTTTTGCGAGTCAGAGTTCCTGGCAAAGACACAACTTATTCTACTGTAGCCTGCACTAACCTTGCATGGCAAGGGCTAGCTAAAAGAATGAACAAACCCCTACTGTTCTCTCCAACTGTGCCTCTCCCTTACCATTATTTGATTCCTGTAACCCACGAGGCCTCATGCCGCAATATTCTAAAGAGGAACAAGATCAACACCTGGAGGGAACTCTATCAGGAAGGAACATTTAAGGATCGGGATAAGTTACCGAATGAAGACCCCACTACACCACTGGAGATTATTCTATATATTAGAAACAGACAGGATATTAGAACAGCAACGCCCAACTTCCCCTACAGACCCCCATACTAGACATATTAGATAGCTTCCTGCAGGTAGAGCGGCTGGCACACGCGGATTCCATGTAGGGGCGGGCCTAGTTCGCGAAGTAGCGCTACACGTAGTTACGCGAAGTGCACTTCGCACTACACGAGCTACGCGTAGCACTACACGAACTGCGTAGTAGCATGTTCGCACTGTGCAAGATGTCGTTTTCAATGATTGCACAGTGCGGACAAGTATCCGGCACTGTGCAATCATTGAAAACAGCATCTTGCACAGTGCGAGCTGTTCTTTTCTGCCGCTCGAGTAGATTTTCACTCGAGCTGCAGCTTTCTCAATGCGGACTGGTAGTTTCTCATCGCGAGCGGTCGCGAGCATGTGCGACCACTCGCAAGGAGAAACCTGACCTCCCCGAGTTGAGAATCTCGCCCCGAGGTTTATTTTCCATGCTCGCGATCGGCAACTTGATGTTGCTGATCGCGAATAAGGAAAAAGTGTTGCGAGGATGTCATTTTGCTTGCTCGCGGTCGCCAACTTGATGTTGAGGACCGCGAGCAAGCAAAAAATGACCGCTGCACTTTGCTCCGCTGCGCTACACATGTTTGCTCTGAGCTACGTGCATTTCGTGTAGTGCGAAGTTGTGTAAACTTCGCAAACTACGCGAGCGTAGCGCAGTGCTTCGCCCAGGGTTAATTCCAAGCTCTATTGTTCTGCCCTTGCTGAGGGGCCGAGCTCGCTAACTAGCTCTCGGTCCGGTTGGGACTGTGAACCCAACACTCCTCTAGCTTATGGGCAGTGGCTCTACTACTGCAAACAGTCAGGCATGATAACAGGCAGTAGCCGGTTACGTATAATACATATCAAGTTCTTACATTGAGTATACTATATGTCTCATTAAACTCCTTAAATACAAATTACGACCAGATGACAGATGTCATGGATGCGGGTGGGGGGTCAGGATTTTTCCACCTAGCAGGGTAATGCAGAGCAATACACAGGTACTGGATGGAGGTGGCAAGGGGATTATCCCGAATGGTGGGCACCTGGGCTATACAGAAGAACTGACAGTCACACATGGGAAATTTGTCTCACTGGGACTACTCCCGACGAAACGCAAAGTAGCATGTCAATGGAGCAGAGGTTGAGCCCCCAAATTCAAAGACTCTTTGCACGATTTAACACAGTGCAGGGAACCATTGACCACATACGCTGAGCTTCTGCAGATGACTTATAGACTGTGGTACATTTGGGACCCCATTATTATCTATCTGAGAGAGGAAGGAAGAAGTCGAAGCACCATACAAATAACAACAAAGGTCCGAGCGGGGGGCACATACCCTGAGGAGGACACGGCACGGAGCGAGAATGGTGGTCACCCAATACACTTGGTGTGAGGTGCTGCGGTAGACTCAGCGCATGCCCTTACACATTATATTTCTTTATACACATAAGGCATTCTCTCGAACTCTGCAACATGTCAAAATGGAAGTTAAGGGGGTCACAAGAGTGAATTATGATTGTTTACTGCTTATTCAGTAATATGAGATCGTCTGAAACCACACGCTCTATAATAGTGGCACACATGTGTCAAATGATAGATTCATGCAGCAAAAACAAGATGCATGTTTTCCTGTGCCCGGCTGTTAAAACTTAATAAAGAAATATAAAACAAAAAAGAAAGAAGGCTGCAATACAACGACATAAAAGTTATTTTCATTTACGAAATTTCGAAAGTGCAAACGACAATGTGCATATTAAAGATGCCAAGAGCCTCAATAAGCTCAGCAATTGTCAAATGCTCAACTGTAGAAATATCAAGCAACATAACGAAAATCAATGTTGCTGCTAAATGTGTGCACTCACCTTTCCTCGATGTTAAGCAATTTTATCCTCATCAATTACACTGCCTAATGCCAAACCACTGACAATGCATCACTCTTTACACAACCCCCAAACTACTTCCCTGGCAGCTACCTTTCCAGTCCATGTCCCTCTTCGGGCACTGTACATCCAACCCCACTTCCATGTACACATTAAATTCAGCAGCACTCCAAACAACTGACAACGTCTTGATGTCACATCAAAACCTATATCTGTCAAAGACATAATTCGGACCCTTTTGCTTCTATATTGGAACATCTTCATCTTTTTAATGCGTATCTGATAGTGTTAATTGCGTTTTTTTGTTTTTTTTAATATGACAAGTATTTTAATGCACACAAAACTGAATGCTCTGAGTACAAATATATGCAGAATGGCAAGTGAAAGAACCGATTGAGATACCCTCTAAATAGCATTAACAACTACAGAAAGTTCACAACAAAGAAAGATCAGAAAATGTAATACCCTAGTAAATGTCAAATATTCCCAGTATGCTGGAGACACATTAAACTGTTTACACACCCCTAAGCCATAACTCTCAAACCTACAATCCACCCATAGATATGTCTAAGAAACGTGATATGCACAACAAAATCGGCATGCCTATGGGCTTTAAGGTGGTGTCACCATACAATCAACAGTCAAATGTAAGCACTTTTAGAAATGGGAATTATTTCAGAATTGTAACCAACATATGCGCTCATTTTGACTTATACCATATTTTTATTTTTATAAAACTGTTTTTATTAACATTTGGTTAACAACAATACTTTTACAGAACAGCATATTACCTTAGGTACAATGTGCTTGATTTCAATCAATCTGGTTACATATTCGTACAACATAAACTGGTGGTTATAAATACTGTTTACAAGAACTAAAAGACTATACCAGGGGCAAAAGTGTACTACTCAGGTATATAATACAATATTCAGTGGTTCATTTTGATGCCCCAGATTCAGTGTGTTAATCCACAGCCCTGAAGTAAACAGTACCGTGGATCTGGGTAAATTTGGGGATGCAAGATTAACAGGGATTCTTGGTTAAAACCTTAGATTCCCCTGAGTAATGAGGAATTACTGGGGAATTTCGGATTCAATTACTTTTGTAATTCCTTCTTTTCATTTCCAGCTTCCCTTGACAATTTCAGCTACTTTCACCGTCCCTATCTCGAGAGTAAACATGACAGTTCCACAGTTTTTCTGTTCCTGGTGCGATCTTGAATCCTGTGACTGCACCCATCGGGAATCATGGCCAATTTGAAAGAGTATCTATTTGTTTCTTTATTGTATGATCACACTACCGTTATCTAGTGTGGTAATCACATATCTAGAACATATTTTTCAGACACCATTGATGAAGGGGGGACCCAGGGAGAGCCAGGCGCGAGCCGGTCTCTTCCTGGGTAGGTTCGCGCGAGAATCAGGGAATCAGGTGGGGGGACTGATTAGCGAACAGATATAAGGGAGACAGGCTGGCGGTTGGGAACTGCGTGGCGGGAGGCTAGAAGGGAGGTTGTCTTGCTGTTTTGCGGCGCTCGTGTTACCTTTGTCCCTGGGCTCATGGAGGAGGCGGCAGAGGTCCGTAGGGCGGTGCAGATCCTTTGTGAGGCCGGGCGTGAAGACCTGCTATGACCGGGTGTCCCGGCGGAGGCGTGGGTCGGCATGGCCCGCCCCCCTCGCAAGGCTTCGGAAGGCGTCGCCAGGGCAGTGGAGGCGTGTTTATCGCCGGGCCTGGAGGAGGAAGAAGACGGCGAGGCGGCCATGCCGGCAGACGGGCCTGGGCTTGTTTTGTCCGCCGTTGAAGTGGAGCCCCCGCCGGATGCCCCGGGCGCCCTCCAGCAGGTATGTGACTTACCGTTTTTTAGTGCTGGTGCGCGTGGGGCGCCCGGGGGGAGGTGGGGGCGTTCAGTGGGCAGGCAGGCTCCGCGCTCCGGCGGGCTGTCACAGGGGAAGTCGGTGAAGCCTCAGGCGGGCCCCAAACCTAAGCGGGGGCGGAGCCTGGACATGCATGGGCGCGTACAAACCCCCCCCCCTGCAGCGGTGCCTTTTGTACCTTTCCCCGCAGTTCCGCCTTTGCCGGATGGGGCCTCTCCCTGCCTGGGGTTGAATGGGCAATGTTTCCTGCTCTCCCCCGCCACGACGGGGCCTGGTACTGCTCCACCCTACTCTTTTGGCCCCCCCACCCATGGGTGGTGACGATGTCAGGCCTCTTACGGCTGCGCTGCCGGCCTGCCCCACCCCTGTGGCCCCGCCCCCTGCTCATGTTGTTGTTTCTGCGGGGGCTACACCCACCGTGCTGCCCCCCCCGGCCACCAAGTCTGCGGTCACCGGTGTGCCTGGCCCCCGGCCTGCCACCTCCAAGCCCCTGGCTCCTGGTGGGAAGGGTTTGTCGCAATGGGGGGCGCCCCCGGCCACTGGTCCATCTCCGTTCCCGGTCCCTAGGGGTCGGTCGGGTGGTATTCTGGGTGGTCCTGAGCCTGGGTCTGGGGGTGCCCTTGGTCTGGCGTCGGTGGGTCATTCATTGGGGGGTGCTTGCGATTCCGCTTTAGGGGAAACTGTTTTTGGGTCCTCTTCCTTGTCTGGCTCGAGCGGCCACAGTTTTCACTCTGCGCCTTCGGCTGGGCGGCTGCCGGCTGTTTCTACGGGCCCGGGAACTGTCCACACGGCTGTTTCCAGTGGTGGGCTTCTAGGGGGGCTGTCTGGAGCGGATAGCTCTTCTACAGCTTTCAGTGCACACAGCTTTCAGAACATTGACTGGCAATTTTATGATGGGGGTATTGGTGATGGGGCTATGCCCAGTGGCAGTGACCAAGTTGCATTTTCTGATGAAGCTTTCTGTGGGAGTTTTCGAGATGAGGATTTGGAAGAAGGAGAATTGAGAGACAGAGATGTTGGGCTTTTGGCAGCACGGGCCCAGGGGGGTGGGTTGGGGCAACCCACTGTTTCTCGTGTTTTGCAGGAGTCTCGAGCGGACCATGCAGGTGTACGAGGGGCAGTGAGGTCTGGACCTTCTCAGAGGGATCGTGGGGCTGTCACACAGCAGTCGGAGCAGTTGCCGAGAGGTAAGGATGGGTGGTGGTCTGTGTGGCAACCTAGGGAGAGTCTCCCTGTTAAGAGTACAAGATCTATTGGTACGGGTGATGGGGTTGTGGTTGAGCGAGTCGCTCTGGCACCGAGGCTTGAGCGGCCTGTAATTTCGAATGTTTCTACTGGGCAAGTTGCAAAAGAGGTTTCTACAGCAGGGGATGGCGGGGTGGCTGCCACACGGGTCACGGAGGATAGTATCCTACCGAAAAAGTTGCCTTATTCTGGGGTGGGGATGCCTTTGGGGTCTCATTTGTCCGAAAAAACAAAGAATCTGATATGGTCTGGGGCATTTGTGGATGTTTTTCGGCTTCTCCATAGGGATGTCCAGGCAAAAGAAGGGTCAAAAGAGGAGGAATTAGAATTGGCTCGGAGGCCTCGTGTTCCGAAGTCCATAGAGAATTGGACTTCGGCCTTTCTTATTTATGCCAGTGTTTATTGCCAACGTCATCCAGAGAAGGCAATAGACATGTTTAAATATGCGGATGTCATACGCAAGGCTCACAGTTATTTTGGCGGCTTTGCATGGTTGTCCTACGATGACGAATTCAGGGCGCGCATGAGCGCTTTTCCTGAGCGTTCGTGGGGTGAGGTCGATTCCGAGTTATGGCTGCAATGGATGGCATCGGCGAATCCACCTGCTACGACCCACACGGCTAGCGGGCAGCCAGTGTACTATCGGCCCTTTTCAGCTCGCCCCGCTCAGTCTGGGGCGGGGGTTTGGGGCAGAGGTCAATCAGCCGCCTCTGGCACATGCTGGCATTTTAACAGGGGTTCCTGTAATAGACCAGCTTGCAGGTACAAACATGAGTGTTCGCAGTGTGGGGGGAAGCATGCGCTCACTCAGTGTTTTCCCGGACAGCGATTTGGTGATCAGGGAAGAGGTTCAGGGGGTAGGGGACAGCCGCAACAGTCTGTTTACAAGGGCTCCTACTCCTATTAGGCAGGAGGTTCTCGATCTCTGGCTGGTGGATTATCCAGATTTTGAGGCCGCTAAGATTTTGTCTTGGGGTTTCAAAATCGGGTTTCGGATTGGGTATCAGGGACCCAGGGTGGGCAGGTGGTCGGACAATTTGAAGTCTGCGAAGGAGAGTCCCCATGTTGTGCGAAAAAAACTGGATGCCGAGCTTGCGGCGGGTAGGATTGCGGGTCCTTTTGTGAATTGTCCTCTGCCTGACTTGATTGTATCACCCCTGGGCGTGGTGCCCAAGAAGGCGGAAGGGGAGTTTCGTCTTATCCATCACCTGTCCTGGCCCGAGGGTACATCAATTAATGATTTTATTGATCCAGCTGACTCAACTGTCAATTATGCTTCAGTGGACGATGCCTTACGGCTCGTGCGCACGGCTGATGTTGGGGCTTTGCTGGCAAAGAGCGACATTCAGTCGGCTTTCCGGCTCTTGCCCATCCATCCTTGGGATTTCAGTCTGTTGGGAATGCATTTTGATGGTAGTTTCTACGTGGATCGGGTGTTGCCCATGGGCTGTTCAGTGTCATGCTCCCTTTTTGAAACATTCAGTACCTTTCTGCAGTGGCGCTTCACTTTTGTTAGTGGCCACGTCTTGGTCTGTCATTACCTTGATGATTTTCTTTTCATTGGGGAAGGTCGCTCTGGGCAGTGTCAGTCGGCTTTGGACATCTTTCAGGCTCTGGCGGAGGAATTGGGTGTTCCCTTGGCACCGGACAAGACAGAGGGTCCCTGTACGTCCCTGACTTTCTTGGGGATTGAAATTGATACTCTGTCTATGGTGGCGAGATTGCCTGAGGCTAAAGTGAAGGAAATGTCTGCTTTCATACATCTGGTGTTGGGGGAGCGGAAAGTCGTTTTGAGGACTGTCCAGAAGCTCTTGGGGTACCTCAATTTTGCTTGTCGGGTTGTTCGGGCGGGCAGGACGTTCTGCAGACGTCTGGGTTTTTCCATGTCCGGCGCCAGCCTTCCCCATCACCGGGTACGTATTACCACCGCTGTGCGTGCCGATTTGGCTGTCTGGCTTCGTTTTCTGCAGGAGTTCAATGGCGTGTCCTTGTTTTTTGCGGATGAGGACATGGTGTGGCAAGTACAGTTGTTCACTGATGCGTCGGGGGCTCACGGCTTCGGCGTATTTTGGGAAGGACGATAGTGCGCGGCCGGCTGGCCGGCGCACTGGAAGGAACAGGGTCGCAGCATAGCGTTTCTGGAGCTCTTCCCGCTGCTGGTTGCTTTGTATCTATGGGGCTGAGTTTCAGAATCGCTCAGTCTTGTTCCATGTGGACAATTTGGCAGTAGTACACCTTGTCAATCACCATAAGGCTCGCGACTTGCGGGTTTTGCGGCTCCTGCGCGCATTCATGCTGCGGTGTCTGCAATTAAATATTGTCTTTAAAGCACGGCATGTTCCTGGTACTTCTAATTGCATCGCTGACTCTTTGTCTCGCTTTCAGTGGTCCGAGTTCCGCAAGTTAGCTCCTGGGGCGGACCTGGAACCAACAGCGAATCCACAGTACGTATGGGACCTGGGGGATTGAGGGTTCACCAATTGGTGGAAAATTCTGTGGCTGACTCCACAAGGCGGGGTTATGTGAAGGCCTGGAATGAGTTTCTGCAATTCGGTAAGGATTTGATGGGGCCGATCGGGGCTGGTTGGTCTGATGAACAATGCATCTTGCAGTTTGTTTTGCATTTGGCGGACAAAGGCCTATCGCCCACTACTATTTCTGGCAAATTGGCTGGGGTTTCTTTTTATGGGCAGCTTTGGTGGGGGAGGGATCCGGTTGGGGGGGTGTTGGTTCGTAAAGTGTTGAAAGGTTTGGCTAGGCTTCGGGCTGGTGGTCAGCAGCTCCGGCAGCCAGTGACTTTTGAGTTGCTCCAGATGCTGTTGCCGGAATTGGAGGTGTGTTGCCATGATGCTTTTGAGTGTGCCAAATTTCGTTTGGGTTTTGTTTGGTTGTTCTTTGGGGCATTTCGGGCATCAGAGTTGCTGGGGTTAAGGGGCAGGGTAGGTATGACCAGCAGTGAGGTGGTGTTGGAAAGTGACAGAGTGCGGCTGTGGCTGCGGGCATCCAAGACCGACCAGATGGGGAGGGGTAAGTGGGTGTTCCTTGGCAGGAGTGGTGTCTCTGCATGTTGCCCGGTGGGGGAATGGGAAGGGTTTGTGTCCTCCCAACATTTTCTCCAGGGGCCCATATTTTGTCATGCTGATGGTAGTCCCATAGTTGCATCTCAATTGTTGGCTGTATTACGCAAGGTTTTGTTGCGCTTGGGGAAGGATCCTGTTCAATTTGGTACCCATTCATTCAGAATTGGTGCGGCGACGGAGGCCGCTCGGTTGGGGTGGGACTGGTCACAGATTCGTCGCATTGGTCGATGGCGTTCCAAGTGCTGTGAAAAATATGTGAGAAAATAGTGCACTTTTGCTTGTCTAACATTTCTTTTTCTCCTAGGTCCTTGGCCATCAGTCGCCGGATCCAAACGGAGGGTGTGGATACTGGGGCACTCTTTTGTTAAACGGGCAGCTTTAGCCGCTGCCAGTCAGCTCTGTGGGAGATCACTTGGTCTAAACAGCATGACACACGAAGTCTCCTGGCATGGAACAGGGGGCATGCGCTGGGGTGGGCTTTTTCCCGCCTTGGCTGCTTTGGTTTCACAGTGTTTGGGGGGCCCTCCGGATCTCCTGGTGCTACATTTGGGCGAGAATGACTTGGTTTCTCTCTCTGGGTTGACTTTGTTAAAACTAATGCAGCAAGACTTGGAAATCATCAAAACCACATGGGTGAGCACCATGCTGATATGGACTGAGTTTGTGCCTCGTTTGCACTGGCGTGGGGCGAGGAACCATTCCGCCCTGGAAAAGGCTAGAAGGAAAGTGAACAGGACAATGCGACTTTTTTGTCACCATTTGGGTATCTACAGTTTGGATCATTATCATTTAAAAGTCTCTGAACATCATTTATTTTGTGAGGACGGTGTGCATCTATCTGCTTTGGGCATCTCTTTTTACCTTCTGGAACTCAGGGATTTGATTAGCAAAGTTCTTCAGGTACAGTTGTGGTGTGCTCCTTCCTTTCCTTTAGGTGGGGCAGGAAAACGCTAAAGGTTTTCCTGGGTGGCGGGTATTTGCTAGTGGGGGTGGGCAGCCTGGAGCGGGTTGGCCATCCTGAAGGGTAGCTCGTTGGGTAGGCTAGGGGTAGTAGGCAGGAGTTTGTTCGGGGTTTTGGGATTTAGGTTTCGTAGGCTCACTGTTGAGTTGAATTATGTAAATAAATAAATAATGAATGTGTTTATGAAATTTATGATGCACCTGTCCTAAAATAAAGTGGCCTTTCTTGCTCCTAAAAGAGGTGTGGACAATGATTTCTTGCACGAGGGGGGACCCAGGGAGAGCCAGGCGCGAGCCGGTCTCTTCCTGGGTAGGTTCGCGCGAGAATCAGGGAATCAGGTGGGGGGACTGATTAGCGAGCAGATATAAGGGAGACAGGCTGGCGGTTGGGAACTGCGTGGCGGGAGGCTAGAAGGGAGGTTGTTTTGCCCCTCCCACCCTCCCTCTTTTTTCTTTTAGTTTGGGTGGGTTTTTTCTTTTGCGGTGCTCTAGGTGCTGCTCGTTTTGTAGGTTTGCCACTGTTAGGATGGGTGCCTTTGTTCTTTTTAGAGGCGGGTTTTTGCTAGTGGGGGTGGGCAGCCTGGAGCGGGTTGGCCATCCTGAAGGGTAGCTCGTTGGGTAGGCTAGGGGTAGTAGGCAGGAGTTTGTTCGGGGTTTTGGGATTTAGGTTTCGTAGGCTCACTGTAGAGTTGAATTATGTAAATAAATAAATAATGAATGTGTTTATGAAATTTATGATGCACCTGTCCTAAAATAAAGTGGCCTTTCTTGCTCCTAAAAGAGGTGTGGACAATGATTTCTTGCGCGAATGGAAACCGCGAGAGCAGAGCACAAATGATACTTCATATGAAAAGCATACATTCGATAATCACCACAGTAAAATCTGTCCCAAACTTTCTCATGAAAGATCAAAAAATCGTAAGGGAGCAGAGGATCAAATATTTGGTGCGTTATATTGAAGTAAAAAGTAGTTCGGAATCTTCAGATTCATGTGTTAAATACTTCCGTAATCTTGCTCCACATATTTCTATATCAAATCAAACTGCTCATTGAGAAGTTAATAATTCATATCATTTAGAATAATATGAAGATAAGTAAATTAAATGCACACCGCAAGTCACTCCGCAAATACCCATTACGTGAACTTCAATGTCAGCACGTTTCATTACTCGTGCAATGAGCCGCAAACAACGACCCTGCAGAGAAAATTCATTAGCACCTTTGAATTCAAGCCGGTGGGACCGATAAGGAGAAGGAAGTAACTGTCTTTCTATCCCCGGAGTTAAAAGGCGGGGGTGGGGGGTTAAACTGTGCAGTCGCGTGTCTTCTGCCACGGATCTGGGCCTTGAAAACTGGGAAATGGATGATGCAGTTGTAGCGCGTAAATGAAAGTTAGCATGGTGAAATGCATTTTTTTGACTAAAAGTGGTAAACTGTTGCATGGTAGTACTGAAGGGCTAGAACAAGTCTCTCAATGCTAAGCAGATCTAAATGCTACTTTCTAAATATGTTTAGTTACACATCTTTCTTGAACATACTCACTCTACCCAGGGAGCCATATTTGTGAAAATGCGTATCTCTTCAAAAGAAGAATACTAAGGCTACTTTTTATAATGTATAAAATAATCATTATAACTGAGTGCTGGGTGACAGACCCTCACTTTCCAAGTGTTAGGTCACCAGCACTCTATAATGGGTCTAATCACTGCAATAGCTAGGCACTGGGCAGAGATCTCAACCTATTTGTTTAACTAATGGTCCCCTTATAAACATTTATAACATTGATTTATAAACCACATACATTTAAATGCATGATCACACTTTTGGTAAGCCGCAATTATAAAACACAGGGCTATCTGTACACAAATTTTGTAATTCGTCGGCAACGTGATTGCCAGTTGCAAAATCATAAAATCAGGATGTTTGAAATTCATCTGAATGTTGAATAGCAAATAAGAAGTCATTATAGGTGAATCGCTATTCTTATTTTAATTCCATTTGCAAACAGCGAATTGTCGCAAAACATAATTTTACACATGCAATTTACTGCCAACTGAAATCCGGTAGTAATCAGGAGGAACATATATAAACTGCCACAGAATGCATAATATTTTACCAAAATGGCTGCTCTGTCATTAATGGCAAGGAGAATGTGTATTCTGTCTGGTTTACAGAGAAAGAGAATACCGGAAAGAATCCTCAGACTGAGGGCTACACTTTTTGAACAAACGGACTGAGAGATATACACCAAATACAGGTTAAGTAGTGCAGTGATACCTTAGTGAATTGCCTCTTCAAAGCCTCAGTTTGACAGAACACCTTATGCAGTAACTTGATTCCCATCAATGTGAAGATGTTATGTTGTATGCATCTATCAGCATCTGGTAGCTATCAAGCTGTTATTGCAGCAGCTAATGGTGTGTCACAGTGTGCACTTTCACGATTCTCTCATGCATTTCTAGATGCTCTGTGAAAGTGCATTAAGAGCTACATATATTTCCCTAGAAATGCACAGGAATTGCAAACCACCAACTTTCCAAATTTTCATAGAACGTGTATATGTCCACCATCTGCTGTTTAATATCTATTCAGGAATAGAAAAAATACCCATTTCCTGAACATTCAACTTAATCACAGATATTATTGTGCAATTTCCTGCGAGCACACACAACTCTTGTATATTCAGACATTGTGGAATTTTGCAAAGGCTGCAAAGAGGAGATGATACACATACATTTACATAACATAGAGCTTAGTCTCATTGCAATCCCATATCTAAATATGTGGTGTTTTTTTGTAGGTGATAGTGCGTACACCTTATGTCCATGGATCATGACACCACATCTCTCCCCCACTACTCCTGAAGAACGGCGTTCAAATGTAGCACACCATGGTACAAGAGGCATCACAGAACGTACTTTTGAAGTACTAAAAAGTTGTTTCCGATGTCTTCATAAGAGTGGTGGTGCCCTACAGTACTCTCCTGAAATAAGTTGCATGATAGTAGCAATTTGTGCTATTCTGCACAATATAGCAAGTAGAAAATGATTATCTTTGCCTATATCTGATTCAGAGTCAGATGACGAAGCACAACCTCTCCCACCACCTCCCGGACATGAGGAAACAGATGCTGTGTAAAGGTGTTTGAAACATAACCAACATTTATTTTTTAAGTTAAGTGTATACATGCATGAAAAGTGATTTACAGGTAGATTCATCATCGGCATGTTTTGCGAGTCTGTAATAGCGATTATTAAGGAATCGCAATTACAGGCTCGCAAAACGGGATTCATGTAGAAACCGCAATATTTATTGCGATTCCTACTGCTTCCTTCTTTGCGATTAGCTATTTGCTAATCACAAATAAGGAATAACTCCCTCTTCATTCCTATGGGCCTAAAGGCCCATAGGAATGAATAGGAATGAATAGGAAGACATTTCAATGTGCAAATCGCTATTAGCGATTCGCATTTTGGCTCTGCGATTTCAAGGGTGCAGGGGTGACCAAAGGACACCCTGTTGCACCCCTAAAATGATATGGGATGCTGGTGTTACGATGGCAAAAACCACAGTTGATGGACAGAATGCAGAACAATGTCATACATTCACCCCAGTACAGAGATCTGGGCCTAAATCCATCCATGCTGGTGTTACGCACACACATGTCCCAAGGACATGTGTGTGTGGAACATACAACTTAGAAAAATGCACTTAAGTGCATTTTTCTAAGTTTTCGCTATTTACCACAAGGTTTGACTTTGCGGTAAATAGCGGCCCCGGATTGCGAAATCGCAATTTTAAAATGGTTCATGCATTGCATATAAGGATTCGCAAATTGCGATTCCTTATATGCTATCGCAATTTGAGAATTCGCAATTATTTGCGAATTCTTATATTGCGAGAGCATGAACCATTGATGAATCCCAAAAGCAATTTTTGTGGGCGCAAACGGCCGATTTTTGCGATTCGCAGCGTTTGCGCTCGCAAAAATGCTTGATGAATCTACCTGATAATTCATTGCAAAGACTCATTGTAGGTTGCATAAATAAACGTACCTCTATCTGGGGTAACATACTGGATATCTGAAAAGATACCTATCTTTCCAGATGGTTTTTGGCTAAACAAAAATAATATGCACTCTTTTAGCTAAGGAGTGAAAAGAGCATTTTTAATCTACTGTCTGTGTTTGTTGTGAACTGATGTTTTTGATCCAAAATGTTCTGCACCACCACTATGATTCCTGGTTTGGTGAAGGTATAAATTGTCAATAGTTAAGGTGGTGCTTACTCTAGATTGGTCCTCACTTTCACCCACTCTAACCAGTGTACCACTTGCTATGTTATTAGTTTGCATTCCCTCTACAGTATTGGTGACCTCAATGAGTCCTCTTGCCAAATCTGTGCTATAATGCCCCATTTTCACCTGTGGAATACTTTACCTGTCCTCATAACGACCCTGGAGTCTTTCTCAGGTTTCCCAAGAATCTTAAAACCTGTCTCTTCTCTCTCCCATGAGTGTGGTTCTTCGATTGTTTCCCAGTATGCACTAGCGCTTTGATACCTTCGGGTTTAGTGTGCTTTATAAATCTTATTTAATTCCATTCCAAGGTCTTTATGGAAACAGTGAATTTGGCAAAATTGTCAGTCATTGTTACCTGATTGGCACCCAACATACTTGCCACTCTTTCAAACACACTTATCATGATTTTATCAAGTTTACAGGTTTTTGGTTTGTCATTCTGATTTGCTTCTGTTGCAGGCGCTGAACATTCGCTACTTAAGCATTTCCAACAGGGGACTAAGATTGACTTTGTTGATTCCAACGACTGCCAAGTGTAAATCTTTGCCGCTTTTGGAATGTCCTCGATACAGGTTCCCTTTTCACAGTTGGTGTAATTTCCTCACTAATGTCTTCTGCTGTGCATCTATCTTCTGTAGCTGCAGGACTTACATTTGCAGCATGTGTTCGACTGGGCTGGCTGCCACTAACATAGGGATAAGCTTCATGAATTTGTAAGTGTTCTGGACATTCCCCTTGTGTATGCTCCCTTTCTTCAGTTTGTTAAAGAATTGATGGATATCACTTTTGTAACTTGTACTTGGTTTTTCTTAAAATATATTTCTTACTTCTACTATTAGATTTGTTTTCATTACTGTTTTTTATCACTACATATGCCATGATGCTCTGTAAAAGTACATGGAGTAGTAATGTTTTAGATGTACATAGTATACTGGAGCATTTTTATTTTAAAACATTACCATAGTATAGTAAACGGTTTATTATTCTGACTGAGACCATTGTCATACACTATTTACCATTACAATTCAATTTGTTGCTTACCTGGTGAAGTTCTCGGAATGTCTGAGTTGTCAATTGCACCAAATAAACGAATGACTTATGGCTTCAGGGTGCTTTGGACAAGTTCCTGTGTGGCAGTTGGTGGTGGGCGGTGAGGGGGCTCTTCCTGTTCATTTAGCCTCACACAGATGGCTTGCCACCTTCTCCTTAGTTCAACCCCCCATATCGTACCATCTCTTCCTTATGTCTACTGTTGATCTTAGGGTCATGTCGACTCTATTTATTTTTAGCTATAACCCCTTCCAGACTTTGTTTCTCTGGAATGGATGACGTCCCAAACAGTTGGCCATGGTGACCAACACGTTGAGGTTTTCAAGTTCTTTTTCAGAAAACGCATTCCCTCTTTTCCAAGTTCCAGCATCCTTCTCACTCTCCTTACGTGATATTTTTGTCACAGAAATGGGTGGATGTTAAAGGTACAATTGGATAGAC
Organism: Lissotriton vulgaris; assembly: GCF_964263255.1. Classification (NCBI taxonomy): domain Eukaryota; kingdom Metazoa; phylum Chordata; class Amphibia; order Caudata; family Salamandridae; genus Lissotriton; species Lissotriton vulgaris. The sequence goes on along the minus strand of NC_141694.1, from coordinate 420,283,917 downwards.
ACTGGATTTTCCTAAGAAGCTGCTGCACCTATTCTCTCCATCTTAAAAACTGAGGCCTAGTTCTTGTTTGTGACGCATTAGTGTTTGTTAAATGGTAGATGCACTATTTCCGATTCTGTTTGCAATATAGGAAATCACAAAATGAGATTTCTAAAATAGGGCGCAGACTGAATAAGGAATCAATATTTTTAGTTACTCCTTTGTTACATAGGAACTAGTGATTACCAAATAGAGATTTGTAAGGATTAGTTTTTTTATAATCACAATTCGCAAACTTTGTAAATATGGCTCCAAATGAGGTTCACTTTACAGACAATATGTTGTGCTAAGAGAGTTTCATTATGCACATTTTTAAATATGTAATGTGCTATATGTAGGTGCATTGTATTAAGGCAGATTGGGCTGATATGAAGCCTTCGATGCCTCCCATTTTAAAAACATGCACAATGCAATACTTCAATAGGTGTGTTGGCTCATTAAATATGCTTAAGGCATTCTATTTTGTATGTTTTTCTCTGGGTAACATGTCAAGGACTTGGGTTTTTGCATTGAGGATTTTGAGCCCCATGCATGGCTTTCAATCTGTTACCCTTGCCGAGGGTACCTCTGACATTGAATTGTTAGTCCAATTTGAACTGACTATTGAAAAGCATTAGATGCAGAATTGATACTGGCAGCAACGTTCATTGTTTTTGCAGAGCACACACTAATCCATCCGTGGTTTTAGTCTGTAAGCATGCTTCTCAGAAAGGGGTTTTAGAAACTGCATATACTTGCCAGCGAGCCTTATCACCCCATGGCAAAATAATGATTGCACCCACAAATAAAACGTGAGGCGTGTGAGATATTGATTAAATAATTTTTGCAAAGATAACACAAACTGCCATTCACCAAGGCACATCCTCAGCATTTTCTGTGTTATAAACCTCTGACTTGGTGGCCCAGGCGCGAAAGGGCCTCTGGGCAACACTGATAGTCACTGCACACTGTTTAGGATGGAGCTACTATCATTGGATTTCACTGTCCAGATCACCATGAGAGGTCTGGGGCCCGGAGGCAGGGAAATCAACCAATGACCCTGTTTGTCTGAGAGAAAACTCCATATGAATCATAGCCCTTTCTCAGATCAGACAAAGACATTGGACACTGCCTGATTGCCCTAGGCCAAGCTAACTATGATGTGAATATGAAGGTGTGCTGCATTCTGAGTTATGAATCTATAGCTATTTACTCTGGCTGTTGCAATGAAGCAGTGGGATTCCCTGCAGGCAGCTGAGAATCTCACATTGTGGCACCTCAAGTGGCATAACATTTGCCCCCGCAGCCCCCACTGCACTGGTGGGCCCTAGCTCCAGGGTCCTCCTCCGGCACTGTGACGGGCAGCAGGGCCCTGGCCTGATAGCGCCTGACTGGATCCAGAGCTTGGATCAATCCCTCCATGTGCTTTACAGAGTGACCCCTAAATTTTTGTTACGCCACTGTGCACCTTCCTTGAGAAGGGAGAAAAAGGTAGGTCCGTCTCTGGCATTGCAAGTTCACAGGCCACCAGGTAGGTCCTAAATGAACCGCTTTTTTTCTGTAATTCAAGCTCCTCCAGCAGGGTATGTATGACAAAATGCTGAAGTTGGCAAGTTTTCCTTCAAGTTGGATATACACGTCTCGAGCTTCTGGATTTGGCAGTCACTGAGGTTGCTTCTCCCCTAGAATCAATTAGTTACCTCACACCAGTACCAAAACCTTAAATTCAAGCATAGTCTTTTTTAAGATCTCAGATTTGACCAGCGGGGTAAGACACAACACTATAGCCAGCAAAGTCTACATAGAGTGAGATATTTCTTTTTGGCAGTCCAATAGTAGTCTCAAACTTTGCTAAAAAAATGTTGGCGGCAGCCAAACAGGAAATCCTTACCCCACCAGGAAGTTTTGTCCAGCTTTTGCTTGATGTACAGGGTGCAACAAAATTAACAAAACCCCACTCTTTGAAGATATTAGAAAATCACTTTTGATCTTCGTGCAGGTCCCAGGCTTCTAAAAGGTCTTCTAAGCACAGGTGTCTCTCTCTAAGAAACAGGTGTCTCTTCAGTAGGACTTTTACAAAGTCTAGTGTAATCCTAAACCAATTGTGCAGCCAGTTCTCCCACAAACGCTGCAACCCTTCTTTAACTAGAGCATGCCACCAGGAGAAAAACAAACCAGAATCACCTTCAATATTGGCCTCTCATGGCTACATGTCGGTCCACTTATTCATTACTTCCCATTGACTTATGAACGGAGCAGATTTTTGCTAACTCTTTATAGAACTATATTTGGTTACAGCTCATTCCATTATGCAATGCTCCTAAGTTCCTGGAATAAGCGAGTCCCAAAAACACTCCTTTTTATTTGTTTGCATTAATATATTTAAATTGTTCCAAGTCAGTGAAAATTGCATAGATCATGGCAATTTTCACTGTACCATTAAACAGGAACCTTCCTTTTGTGTCTGATTTACAATGGTACTTATTTTAAAACGGGTTTTGAATAATTACATCTATTTATAAGTTATGCAGAGGTGCATTTTTAAGGACACTAAATATATTTTGTGAATGTGTTTTTCTCCATTTCCTTATACTTAATTAATAATCAGAATTAATTTGAGGCCCTCACACATTCATGCGGGTGAATGCACCTGCTGACAAGAGGAAGTGGGAAAAACGAAAAGGAAAAAAATAAATGTCCTAATAGCAACTCATTTAGAGGGCCTCACTACCCATAGGAGCACAAAGCTATCATTTTAAATAACTTCTTGCATGTCTAAATACCTACTCCCAAATATTTGAATGGAAGATTTAGAAAAAACCTTTGATGTCTACCACAATGTTACTATTTTGTATCTGTGGAGATATCAAGCTCCAGAAAGAATGCTTTGCCTGAATAAACAGATGTGGAAAGGGAATGCTGCATGAAGTAGGTACCTCTCTAATTAACTACTGTTAGCACCTTTTAGTCAATAAATACATTATGCCACACATGATGAAAACCCCACATTTCCCTTTACGTTTGTTAAACTTACTGTTCGTATGTGCATTAACACCTCAATGATAATTTATTTCAGCCTGCTACTTAAGAAAGGCTTAAAATTCAATTGTTTTTATTCCAGCAAAATGGCATTCAGGAGTATCTTACTTTTGTTGTCAATATAGAATGTTAGCAATCACGGGCTTATTTATAAGCCCCTGTGCGCCCCTGTGCCGCCTTCCGCCGTCATTGAGAGCTATTACAATCAAAATATTGGACACATTACATTCATGAAAATTAAAATAAAAGGCACCCCCACATAACATTCCACTCGATCCTTACACACATCCAGAATCACCACCTGTCATATCATATGATAGGTGGTGATTCTGGGTGTGGGTAGGAGCGAGTGGTTTGTTATTGGGGGTATATTTAAATTTAAATGTCATGCTTGTATGGAGTCCATTATTTTTATTGTAATAGCTCTCAACAAAAATTAATTTATGGAACAAACATGTCAAAAGTATACAAAATCAATCATTGAATAGTTTCTGTAATTGGTTAATGGTAATACTAAGTAAGGAAGAAAAATGATTCAAGAATAAATTATGTTTGATAAATGATCTCCCACATTTAGTATGATTTTGTGTGGCGGACAGAAACATATAGCACTTGATAGGTATATAGGCAGCAATACAGATAAAGGGAGACTTATTATTGATGTTTTTCCCCCTTGTCCCAGACCTATAAGTACATTTATATTAGTGGTACTTACTTTCTTTGTTGATTGCTCAGGATGGAACAATGCTGTTGGGGGTAACTTTTGATAGTGGGGGCCATAAACATAGCATCACCATCAAGACAATTTGTAATGTTCTCCTCAGGCCTTATCCTTTTTTTCTCTCCTTCCTTGACTCATCATTCTTACTACTCTGAAGTCTGCCTGTTTACAGGCTGGCTTTAGTGCTGGTGGCGCCAGATGCAACAATCATTTTTAGCACCCCACATGACCTCTTCCTCAGATTCCCTCACTACCACGCAGCTAAAGGGACCCTAATCTCTCCATAGCCCCTCTCTCGCATGCATTTCATTTGTTTTAAAGTGGTCGTTAGGGCTGGCTTTTACTAATCCACTCAGCTATCCACTTTAAATACAGATCAGTTGTTTGCAACAGGCATATTAACCCTCTGCACAACTTTCTGGCGAGTCATAACAGCCACTAGACAAAACTCAATCTCTCTCTCTAGCAGAAACATTAATCACCAGAGTTATCTTGACATTTTTATTGCTGCCTCAAAATTAGACACACAAGGAACTTTGGGGCATATTATCAAGGGGGTTTATCTCCGCTTTTTTGGCTTTAAAAGCCAAGAAAGCGGAGATAAAATTATCTCCCTATTACCTAGCTGTCGCTAACATCAGTTAGCGACAGCTAGTAGGAGATAGCGACCATCTCGGGCCCCACTTTGCATGTCAGTGATATTTATCACTAATGACATGCAAAGTGGGCGTGCCAAGATGTTAGCGACTGAAAACAGTCGCTAACATCGCTATCTCCTTTTACCAACTTTTGGAGATATTCGTGCTAAACGCGAATATCTCCAAAAGCTAACACCTGCCCTGAGCAGTTCTTAGCCATGTTATCCAATGCGAGGTGGATAACATGGATAAGAGCATTAGCTCGGTAATGCATGAATATCGCGGACTTTTCAGCGATATTCATGCATTGCAGCGATTTTTATCGCATTTGAGATAAACCTTGGTAATACCAAGGTTTATTTGCGGTAAAAATCGCCGCAGCTCAGCGGTAAATTTTTGTCTCTAACCAAGCATTAGCGATAATTATCGCTATTGCTTGGTAATATGCCCCTTTGTATCAGCAACTTTTAAATCGTAAGTTATCGCTAAGCACAGACCCCCCTCTCTAGTTCTGTGCCCAGTGCAGCTGCGCTGGTCGCTCTGCCCTAAAGCCGGCCCCTCCTGTGTCCCTTCTTAGAAAATCCAACAGTTAAAAGAAAGCCACGCCATGGACAACGTTTGCAAGGGATCACCCTTTGTTGGAAATCTCTAAATTTCATGTTTAAAGCTCCTTAAACGATAACGTGATCTATTAGGCGTGAGCCTCACTTGTTACTTTTCACCCTCGCTTCTTGCTTGTGTTGGTGTCCTGCTCTAGCTTGCTCCCATACAAAAGTATGCATATATCATTTTTCCATCTATTTTTTCGTCTACGTTAAGACAGTGTTTTAGTTCTACCCTAGCAGCCTACAACTGCATGGCAGACTGATGCTGCTGTTGCAGTTAATAGTTGTTAGCTACTCACGTGGAATCCAGAGGAGTGTTCTTTAATGGCATTTGCTGCACTAAGAAAAATTAGGATGACACAAGTAACCAGATTGATAACTGCGGATAGATGAAATATGTAGAATCTGCTGCCAACCTACGCAGGCTTCCAACAACGAGTGTTTGTATGCAGTACGATTGTGCAGTGCTTTAGGTGAAAGTCAGTAAATTGTTAAAGATGGGCAAAAGCTGCTTCTCTTGCTCCTTGAAGTATAGGCTAATACAGTAAGTACAAAAACAGCTCACTTCAAAAGAAATGTATAGCTGTAAAAAGGAGATCATTCATAAATTGCTCTTAAGTAAAGCACGGCAGGCATTGCTTTTCTCACCTAGCAAGGCTTGAAATACAAATAATTATTCTAGTGCTAATTCTGTGTTTTCCAGAATACGAAAACATGGGAGCTGGCAGTATTATCTTTGAAAAAGATAAATAACTTACATACAGGCTACCCTTCAAAGAATCACTGATCCCGATTCACAAAGGTAAATTGAGACGAGAGTCTAACTTTACCACTTTTGGTAGTTACAAAGGGCAATTACGAGTAGCAAAGTTAGACATTTGTCTCAGTTAAACATAAGACCAAAACTTAAGTTTAACTGAGACAAAAGTCTGAGAGGAACCCCCCCGCGAGTAGGGGAGGGGTGCCTTTAGTGGGATTTAGTGCCAGGGGGAACGGTTTTGTTTCCCTGGAAGTGGGCAAGGGGAGGGTCGCAAAGGAATGCGAGGAATGAGGGAGGCGCGCTGCGGTACCTCGCCGTAGGCGATAAAACTCCTGGACTCGAGGGTGTAGCCCTCTTTGTCCTCTCGCCTCTGGGGATTGCTGAAAGGCGCAGCGGGAGCAGTTGCCTTGGTGTGGGCTACCTTGGCCCGGCGGCGCTGTTGGTGATTCGCAGAGGTGAGGGCCCTCACGGCGTAGCGGGGAAGCGTGCGGGGCATTGATGGAATCAACGGCATTAGAATATGGGGAGATTTAGGGTTAATAAGATGGTGCGGTTGAAGGGCTCTTCATACGTGGTAACGAAAAACCCATGCCTGCTTTGGAAAAGCGCACAGCTGAACAACTCTAAAGATCGGTTTCTCAGCTGACTATTAGCCTCTTGCCAGAAAACGAGACATGCATAAAAGACACTTCAGTTGAGGGTCTAGGACAAACATGGCATGGTTTTTTAATGTTCAAAAGTACAGCTAGAGCTGACGATGCCAAGAAGAGACCCATAGCAGCTGGCTCTCTGTTCATCTCTGGGTTCGAAAAACGGAAGAGGGATGGTTTGAGCGCTGGAAGCGAAATAACATAACACGGGTATTTGTAGAGCGCAAATTCGGCCAAAAGGGTATTTGGGCGCTGAATAACGGATGCTTATTGTTGATCGTTAATCAGTCCATATTACAGTAAACGTTTGGCAGCCCCTAGCTACTGCCTGGTAAGGGTGCTGATGTAGGTTCAAAAAACGGAAGAGGGATGCTTTTATATATTTTCAGCTTTAGCGCCTTAAATATTTGGCATATTTGTTCCCGAGTAGAACATGTATTCTAAAGCTGGTTTGAGCACTGAAATCGAAATAACATAACACCGGTATTTGTTAAGTGCAAGTTCAGCCAAAAGGGTATTTGGGAGTTGAATAACAGAGGCTTATTGTTTATTGTTAATCAGCACTGCTAGAGGATATGTATAGGTGATAGAGCACACAGAAGTTTAATTGCTGTATTTTACTCTTCCTTTTTATGTCGGCGGCGCATCACGTGAACATGGCGACAACGGGGTCGCAGGTCGGCGACTGGCAGGAAATGGCGGAGAGGCAAGGTATCAATGGCAGCAGACATTGACGAAGGTGGCTTTGACTGGCAGGAACTTGAGGATCGACAAGGTCGCAATGGCAGCAGACAGGGGCAAATGCTGCTGTGCTCCGTATGTTATCTAAATTGTAGGCGGTATGCAGATTGGCTCAGGGCAGGTGTAGCCAGTTTGATGGAGAGGGTAGCCCAAGAGCAACACAGAGCCTGCTTCCCAGCGCTGCAAAGCTTCTAGCATAGTCGGTGTGGGTGGACTGATGCCACAGAGGGCTGGGGGAGCAGAGGCAAGTGCAGAGAAGATAAGCATTACGCAGGTTAGGTAGCCGCAAGGTGAAATGTGGGACTTGGAAGGCAGCACACGGGGACGGGAGCCAAGCATAAGTACATTTAATGGGAACTGGTACACATGGCAGAAGAGAAAATACAGGCTTATGCCTTTGGGAAACACTGGAATGAGGAACCTGTCCTCGGGGTGGGAAAAGGGCCGTGCAGCATCGTTACCCGTAGGTGGTATCGCATAAGGCCGGGTCCGCGCTCAGTATTTGCGGGGCACAGGGGGGCTACAAATGCAACCGGGGGGACGTGCAATTGGGCATCCGGCATGCTTTCCTAGGAGGAAAAAATAAATAACTAAATAAATTGTTGCCCAAGAAAGTGGATATATCAAAGGTGACAAAGATAAGGCCGGGTTAAAGTCGTAAACTTAAGATACTCGGAAGGGGGAGAGGAAGTGGCCAAGCAACTAAGGCGGTCACTTGCTGAACTAGAAAACCAGGTTTGAATCTCAGCAGAGACGCATAGCATGCGGTGATTCTGGACAAACCGATCTTTTTAGTGATAGTGGATCAGCATCAGGACCCTACATAATATGTAGCCAGAGGATAAAGAATTATCCAGTCTTGGCAGGGATGCTTAATAGGTGGTGGCTCTGGACTAATCAATTAATCCCGTGCCTAAAATAGAATTCAGGTTCCGTGGGTAAGGTGAATGGGGCCTTGGGCTTAATTGATCCGAGAGTTTTCCGGTGCTCAGCACCAGAATTTAGAGCAATAGACATTACAACACTAATTCCTGCCCCCCAAACCATTCTTTCACTTTTGGGGGGCCTCATGCACTCTGAAGTGGTGCAAGTGTAGCAGTGTGACGGCTAGTCGAGTAAGTACTGTGATGGGCAGCGAAGGCAGTGGTAATGGAGGGTGCAAAACTGGGATGGCTTCCTCATGAGGGCCCTAGCACTTATGGGATTACACATTAAGCATTTAGGGGGTTCATGTGAAACGCTTTGGTACTTGGGTCTAGCTCACGCTCGGTAGAACTCCGCGCAGGATTTTCTATTGGGCCCGGAGAGATTAAATATATACAGCTAGCCAGTGGAGACAACCACTTTGAAAGTTAGGCCGAGTTGAATGCTCATTTGCTAATTGGGTAGGGTGATTTTAGTTTTGACTGACAGACCGGCGTGACGTTTGTCAACACAAACTGGGAGAGTGCACAGTTATGTCAGAGTCTCTTTACGTGGCAAACAATACGACTGCTCAGCGCTTTGACAGAGTGAGGGAGTTTTCAGGGTTCTAACTCGGAAAGGGGTTTTAATGAGCTGCATGGCAGGCGGTAGTGCTGCACGCAGAAAATGAAGCCAGAACTGGTTTGCAAGGTTTTACGTTAATTTATGGTGCTGACTCCCTATAACACACATAACAATCATGGCTACTTGCTCCCACTCATGGGATTATGTCACTGTTTCAGGTTCTGCGGCAGATGCGAGCGTAATGCAGGATAGCGCTCCACATTGGTGGAGCTTAGATCAATGCACAGTGAGAGGACGAGGGGCTTGAGTAAGGTTCCCATGTGGCGGGCGGGGGTGTTCCACAGAGTGGGGGTCTGAAGCAGCAAAGCGCTATGGCTTGACAGGGACTGCCGCAGAGAGGCTGCAAGAACGATGAATGCCCTGTGGGCTCACAGCTATCCAGGTCAGGGGCGTGAGACTCAAGAACCCATTGCCAGGTCGAAGGCAGCAAGACTCGGGGGTGGGCATGGCTATGGGAATGGTGTTCCAGATCTCTTGGGAACTGCCACAGTATGTATGTTGTATAATGTTTTAGGCCGGAAGGATCCAACAGGACTAGGCCAGCATCCTCTGTCAATATTTAATGCCAGATGTTTTCGGTCGTCGACCAAGTAGGAGGGCTGTTGGCTTCAGTGGGATGCCAGGGTAGGGTGAGAGAAATAGAAGAAACTGATAAGCTAGTCACTGCACTCTTTTGAGGCAAGTATGTGTGGGGGGGCATAAGATATGAGGTAGCGCCCTACCTCCGATCTCAAGAGCACCAGTATTGAGGTTACAAATAAAGGTCCTGCTCAAAAAGGAACTACTATAGCAGTATAAGTTGGCGGCAGAGGCGATTAGCCCAGGGGGATTTTGCTTCTGTTGTTTAAGTCAAGTAGCAGGCAGCGAGTCGCCTTCAAATCTCGTTAAGGGTGTTGGAGAGGATTTCAGAGGGAAAGAAACCTTAAGGTAGGACTGGATTGTCAGCTCAATCTCGGTAAGGATTTCAGAAGGTACTTTGAGGTTGCTCAAAAGTGGTTTCAATGATACATTAAACAAGACTGGTAACACCGGCATAAGTGCCCGGTGGGAACCCTGGTTTTAGGACAGTCTTGATAGAAAGATAGCATCCTATTCTAATTATCTGCAGTCTGTTAGACGCATAGGGATGGGGACAGTTAAAAGGGCACCTTTGAAGCTCATTCATTCCTGGGGGATGTGTGTGAATTGGAGGAAGTCAAATGTAAGTAGCAGAGAGGAGTTTGGCATCAAAGACAGCAGGGAGGTTTAACCCCTTCGCTGCTCATGACAAGCTCAGCTCGTCATGCAGTACACTGGTCGTGTGCTCATGACGAGCTGAGCTCGTCATGAACAATGGGATTTTAAAAAGTACCGCACCATGGATGAATTTCCTTAGCATTGATGTGGTTAAAGCTCGAGCAGGCAGTCATTACTTGAGTCTGGAAGGAAAGTAACTATCCGCAACTGCGCAGGAGCCTTTTCAATGCTGTGGTATTGTCAGAAACCAGATTGCAAGGAAACAAAAATTATCGGCTTGGATAGGGATGAAGAGTTGTACCACTACACAGCTTTCAATGGTAGGATAGCTGTACTTGAATGTCCTGTGTGATGGCTGAGGCTGCTTAGCATATTTAAGATGGAGTGGGTATGGCATTTGGAAGGCTCGTCCCACTGACAGGTGGTGAAGCCCTCGGTGAGGACTGAAGGTGCGCAGCGCAGTTAACATGGAATCGGTAAGGCATATAAAAAGGCTTGTCCCAATAATAGGTGGCAAAGTCCTGGGTGAGGACTACGGGGCGCAGAACAATAAACATGGACGTCTCAACTACAGGTGGCAAAGTCCTGGGGAAGGACTGGGGGTGCGCAGCACATTTAACAAGGAGTGGGTAAGGTATTTGTAGGCTCTCCAAATAACAGGTGGCTGAGTTTTTGTGGCATGCTATACAAGCAAGAGGTGGAGGTGAGGAGTACGGGGCGCAGAACAATTAACATGGACGTCCCAACAACAGGTGGCAAAGTCCTTGGGAAGGGCTGGGGGTGCGCAGCACATTTAACAAGGAGTGGGTAAGGCATTTGTAGGCTCTCCCAATAAGAGGTGGCTGAGTTTTTGTGGCATGCTATACAAGCAAAAGGTGGAAGGGTGGACAAATTCAATATTACGGTTGCTCTACTCAGGTTGACAGTCACAGACATGCGGAGTTGCTACGTATTTTGAGCGTCATCAGTCCTCAGTGGGGACCAAGGGTGCGCAGCTCAAGTAACATGGAATGGGTAAGGCATTTTAGGTGCTCATCCCAGCAGCAGGGGGAAAGAAAAAAAAACTTTAATACACAGGCAATGTGGGGAATTGCCAAACAATCAAGGTGCTTTAGGCTAGCTGTACTTAAATTGCCAGTTGCTTGCGTGCCGGGAGGCTCTGGTCCTTAGGCGTCAGCAGTTTTCGGTGAGGATGGAGGGGGTGCGCAGCACAATTAACATGGAGGACGTAAGACAAAAGCAAACTGGCTGGGAGACAGCTGGTGTGGTAATTCCTGTAGAAGCAGAGCAGGGCAGATTTTGGCGCATCCGGATGAGAGAGCGCACAGGGTGAAGGGAATTCACCATCATTGAATAGGGTTGGAGGAGATGCATTTGGAGGACCTCCATGGCCCATTTACAGGGAGCGCCTAATAAAGGCATGGAATTGTTTGTCCAAACTATACTGTCAAACACTGCCCATCATCTCAAAGTTCTACACGTTGTGTGTAGCCGCGGTCGGTAGTGGGATGGCCTGCAGGGTGGTGACGTGGGGAGGGGGAGGGGCTGGGTGGGGCGTGGTAATGTATGGGTTACCGGGTGTTACAGGTAAGGAAACATATAAATAAATACAATGAATTTTGTTGCATGCACTGCATCACATTTGGTGATGCAGTGCACGCAACTAAATTTGTTTTATTTATTTATATGTTGATTTACCTGTAAAACTCCGTAATCCATACATTACCACCCTCCACCCTGCCCCTCCCCCTCCCACGTCACTGCCCTGCATATCATCCCACTACCTACCGCGGCTGCGGGTATGCACATAAACGTAGAACCTGATCAGCCATTGTTTGTTTATAAATGAGAGACAAACGGATTACATCCTATACATTTAGTGAATGCAGAAGAAAACAAACAGTGTTTGCCTACATCACAACGGCCTGCTTCAGCCGCAACATGCAATGTCTCTAAAAAAGGACTATGCACATCACCTAATGATTCTTTCGAAAAACAAAATGTCCAGCTGTGCTTTACTAAAGTACATCCCTCATACAGGAGCTATAACAAGAGTGTGTTTCGGGTTACCAGATAACTCCATGCCACTCGTGATGCTATGCTACCGTAATGAGCTTTTCTTTTTACAAGTCACTGTTTCCAAGTTTGCCAATTCATTTGCAATGAAACAGGACCTCAATTTCTGAATGGACATAGATGGTAATAGAAAAGCCATCTTTCAAAAGATCACACATTTTCATTGAGATTTTAGTGCTATCACTATTCTCAACATCAGCCTTCTTGTATGTATAATTTCTGTAGGACATGACAATTTAGTTTATAACCAAAAGGAAACATTTAACTGGATACATTCCCACCCCAATAATTCCTTAGTCTTCCGTTGGTACTTTCTGCTAAAAAAAATGTCCAGGGGATTTAGTATTTATTTTTGTATGCTCTGCATTACCATTTATCTATCGGCAGCAGCAGTATAGACACGGGTAAAATATGCTACAATGTAAGGCACGGGCTAGGCTGCATCCCAGAGTTGGACTTTCTGGGGGCCGGCTTGGAGTAAAGAGAACCCTCAAGCTGTTTTCGCATATTGCTCCATTTCTTTTCTATTTCGGTCAGGATTCCTTTGTAATCAGTTGAAGAGATCTCCTGCTATTCTGCATTTCAGCTCTTCATTTTCCAGCCTGTGGTTAACTGGTCCATGTTTAAAATTAATCTGCCAGCATTTCACTTTCTACCATAAGGCGAACACTAAGCTCCAGAAAGCTGCTGAAAAATAGAAGTCTCTTTGGAATTGTGTTCTCCTAAATATCACGTTTTCAGGAAAGTACTGGAAACCTGTCAGTCGTAATTATAACTTTACCGCTGAGCGTCATACTTGTTCCCAGCAGGAATTGCAGCGGCACAACACCTTCACATGTATCTGCCTGCTCTATGAATCATGAAAAAATAAAATATATAGGCGTTGATCAAAGGCCATGCAGGGCGGACCGTGGGTACTTGAGTCTAAGGTACTGGGCACCGTACAAGACTAAGGCCCACATGCATCATTGTAGGAATTTGCGATTCCTAAATTGCGAAAATTAAGGAATCGCAATTTAGGAATCACAAATTCCTATGCATGAAAAATTTGCAAAAGTTTTTGTAATTTCTTAATTTTCCTTATTTGCGATTCCTTAATTGCGAATCGCAAATAAGGAATCGCTTTACATTGATTCCTATGGGCCTAGAGGCCCATAGGAATCAATGGGAAGGCATTCTCATTTTGCGAATTCGCAATTAAGGAATCGCAAAATGAGAATGCAATTTCAAGGGTGCAGGGGGGTCCAAAGGACCCCCCCTGCACCGCTGGAATGTCACGTAAGTACATTTTACTCATACACATGTCCCAAGGGCATGTGTGTATGTAACATGTAAGTTTCAAAAATGCATTTTTTTGCATTTTTGAAACTTTTCGCACATTACCATGAAGGTTTACTTCGTGGTAATTTTCCCCTTCCTAATTGCGAATTCGCAAATTAAATAAAATCATGCATAGCATTTAAGAAATCACAAAATTTGCGATTTCTTAAATGATATCGCAATTTGAGAAATCACAAAAAATTGCGATTTCTTAAATTGCGATAAATGAAAAAGAAAAAGAAATGATGCATCCCAAAAAAGGTTTTTGCATTCGCAAACGGACGATTTTTGCGATTCGCGTCGTTTGCGAATGCAAAAACGCTTGATGCATGTGGGCCTAAATGCCAAGTGGCATGGCCAGGCCACTGTAGAAATGGCCATAAGCGACGCAGTGAGCGTCCTCTGGGCTGAAAATTAGGAATGTGGTAGAAAAGTGCAGTTTGTCTAGTAGACCAAAGGCATGGCTACAGGCCGAAGACCTAGGGTGGGGCTGACAGGGGATGGGGCACAGGGCATGAATCAGGGCAACTATAATGCATCATAATGTAGAGCCCATGGTGTGCGACATGTGAATGCATTGCTGTAAGAGTAGGAGTGGGAAAGTATTGGCATGTGTTTGTGTGTTTTGAGTTATGTGTGTGTCTTTCTGTGTGTAGATGTGCCTGCTTCCACCTCCTCATTATGATTACAAAACAGCAGGAGCACACTTACTCTCAAACATACATAGGTTGTGGGAGTTTGAAACATTTGCACACTGCCAATTCTTACTCCACCCATAGTTTGATCTGGAGGAGGAGGTTTGAGGGAGGGGAGATCTAATGAAGTCTCCTTCAATGATGATAGGCTATAAAATATTCCATAGGAACCTGAGCTTCCACACAGAGGAAAACTTTAAAATGCATTTTTTCCCGCCCTCCCTAAATTATATACTAAAATCCCGTCAGTACTCTTTTTGCCCATGTGGAGAAAAGAGAAAAAAACAATGTTCACAAACTTGAAGGGGTAGTCAAACTGTGGAACTGCAAGGAACCCTTATTTTAGCAAAGCGGCTCACTGTTTTCTACTTTTCTCTCATTTTTTAAAACAATCGATTGACAGGAAATGGATATCATATTTTCTTTGATGGCTATTTCAAGCTCCTTCCCCTTTTTCTTCACCATACTCCTTGAACATATTAAACAAAATAACTGCAGGTAACTAACCCGGAGCATGATGGGCATATCTGAAAGTTATGACGCAGGTAATCTGGAGGATGATGCCTGGACATGTCTGAAGTCAGGACCAGAAGCACGTGACAGCAAGTCACCACCGGGGCACATGTTTTGCATACTCTTAGAAAAGGAAGAAAAATTGGTGGCTTCAGATTATGCAATGGGCTGCGCATAGGAAATATGACATTGAAGGCTGTGAAGAGATTGCTGTGGAAGCAGTAGAGGGAATGCAGGGTATTGTAGCACATATCAATCTCGGCCACAGGCTTTGCTCAAATGGTACTGAGACAGAGTTACAGGGTACAGGACATTGCCCAAATGGCACAACCACAGACTATGTGCAGCTGCCACTAACCGAGGACTTAAGTGTAATGTTGTATAATTCTCCCCACAGAGCACAGGATGCATGGGTAGGTGAATCAACTTGCTTTATTCACTCTTACAATACGATTGCTATCTCATAGAGCGCCGAGCGTCTAACTCTCCCCTGCTCCGGTCGCTTCTGCCGTTTTCCTCACTCGCGCGCTTTTCCCTAGCCACGTGCGCGCATGCGCCAGTCTTCCGCTCTAGCTCCGGCGCGGCACGTCATCACGCCGGCCGCAGGAGGCTAGAGCGCAACACCACATTAAGGTATATTTAACACCTGCTCTTCAGTATCCTCTTCCTTGACTGCCGGCCACTGCATGATCCTGTTTACTCTTGCCATGCGGTCTTGGGACCACACTCTCGCATCGCTTCGCTGAGCAAGGCCGCTCTTCCATACACTTCTTGAACCTGCAAGGGTTTGCTGTACTTGCTTTCGCCCTTCTTTTGGAGAGTTGGGAGTTTGACTCTAACTCACTCCCCTTTTTCCAGAATGGTGTCTTTGGTGTTGTGCCGCTTGTTGTAATGTGCAGCGTACACTTTTTGAGCTTTTTCCAGATTGTGCTGCACCACTGCCGGTGACCATTTACTAGTCACTGTTTTTTCTCTCCACACCACATTGTCTCTTGTAAAGGGGAACCTGCCTCTCAGGATTTGGAAAGGGCTGTATCCTAGCACCGTCGGGGTAATCCTGTATGCCCACAGCATGTTTTGGACTTCTATTTCCCACTCTTTCCCTTGCATTATGGCAGCCTGTATTGACCCCATCAGTACGCGGTTGAACCATTCCACTTGCCCGTTACACGCAGGATGATAGACTGCAGTGTGCTTGGACTTTATTCCATTTCTCTTCATGTACCTGGAGGTGAACTGTGGCCCATTGTCACTCAATATTGTTTTTGGTATTCCTTCCCTCAAGAACAGTGAGGTGAGGAATTTCAACACTGTGTCCGTGTCCATGGACTCCTGCACATCTATCTCAGGCCATTTTGAGTATTTATCGATGACTATGCACAGGTATTTGCCAATACCTCTGTTGTCGAGGACGGGGCCTAATTTGTCCACAGCAATATCTTCCCATGGGTTCTGGGGCCGATCAAATTCCCCTAACGCAGGTCTCAATGGTCTCAGTATTTTATCTGCTCCTTGGCACTGGACGCACTCCCTCACCTGCCTTTCAATCTGACTGTCCATTCCGGGCCACCAGTACATTTGTTTCTCCCTGACTTTCGTCTTCACAATGCCTAGGTGACCCTCGTGAAGTTGGTTTAGTAGCACTGGGATTATAGTCACAGGTGGTATCACTCTGTCACCTCGGTACATGAAAATCCCTGAGTCACTCATCGATAATTCTTCCCGAATCTCATAATACTTCCTCAGGTCCGCTTTGAGATGCCGTTTTTCTGGCCATCCGGAGGTGAGATATTGTTTGACTTCCACTATCTCACGGTCATTTTCATACGCCTCGGTCCATTCTTGCCTGCTGATTGTCCTCTCCGGGTCAGCCATGTCTGCCACCATCTCATCCGCATCTGGCGGGGTCACTGGTGCGTCTTCCATGGCGGAGGCTCTGCTTAAGTAGTCCGCTACCTTATTCTGTGTCCCTGGCAGGTACTCTACATCATATGTGTAATCCAACAGCTTGAGCGTCATCTTGGCAATGCATGGAGTGGCTGTGTCGTGGCCGCAAGATGTCAACACCTTGACCAACGGTTTATGGTCAGTTTGTAGTTTGAAACGAGTGCCCCAGATGAATTGCCTACATTTTCCCATGGCCCATGTGACCGCCAGCATTTCTTTTTCGATGACGCTATATTTCTGTTCGGTGGGGGATAGCGCCCGGGATGCAAAGCTGATAGTCTCTATTGTGCCATCTTTCCTTTCCTGTGCAAGCACCGCACCTAATCCTTTTTCACTGGCATCTGTCGTCAATATGGTGCTGCCTGTGGGGTCATATCCATGTAGGGGTACTGCCCCACTAATGTCGTTCTTCAGTCCATCGAACTCGCCCTGCGCCTCTGCATCCCACTTGAACATCGATTTGTCCCTGATGAGCTGACGAAGTTTATGAGTCTTGGTAGCAAAGTGTCTTACAAATTTGCTGTAGTATTCGGCCATTCCGAGGAATGACCGTACTTCTTCCTTGTTGACTGGGGCCCTGGCATCACAAATGGCTCTCACGTTCTGTCTTTTGGGGGATATTCCATGACTCCCGATCTCGTGGCCCAGGTATGTGACTGATGACATGCCCAGCTTGCACTTGCTCCACTCCGCAGTGAGACCCTTTTCTTGGAGTACTGTTAGCACTTTTGTTAGTTTACTATCATGGTCCCCTTGGTTCGTTCCCATGATCAGGATGTCGTCCTGGAAGTATTGGACGCCCGATAGATCCTTAAATAGACGGTGCATCAGCTTCTGGAACACTGCGGCCGCAGAGGACAAACTAAATGGCATGCGGCGGAACTAATAACACCCAAAGGGTGTGATGAATGAGGTGTATTTCCTGCTCGATGGGTGCAAGTCAATCTGATGATACGCCGACGTGAGGTCGATAGTAGAAAACCATGACACTCCTTTCGTTCTCGCCAACATTTCCTCAATCCTCGGCAGGGGAAACTTCTCCACTATTAGGCACTTGTTGAGCTCGCGGAGGTACACACATAAACGGACCTTGCCATTGGGCTTCCTGGCTACGACCAAGGGGGCCAACCATTCGGAGCTGTCAATCGGTTCGATTATCCCCTGGTCTTCCAACCTTTGGAGTTCCAGCTGGACCGCTTCTTTAATGGCGATGGGGATATTCCTGACTTTGTGGGACACCGGGCGGGCACCTTCCTTGAGGAGTATCTTATGTACGTACTTTTCTAATTTTCCTACTGCGCCTCCAAAGACTTTGGGGAAGGCTTGCTTCAGTTTGTTTTGTTGAGGCCAGTGGCCGTCTTCTGTTAACAGGATTTGCTCTTTGCCACCGGGATCCAACTTAATTCCCAGGTCACCTTGGTCTATCCAGCCTAGTACAGAGGGTCCTTTCTCTGCCACATATAGCTTGCAGGTGGCTGATCTACCTCTGAATTCGAACTTCAAGGCGCGGAAACCCACCATGGGAATTGCGTTGCTAGTGTATGAAATGGGACGGATGTCTGGCGGGTGTAGCATCGGACCCAGGGTGGGTACAAAGTCTTCTTCCCACACCGATCGCTGTACTATGGACCACGGAGATCCCGAGTCGATTGCTATGTGCACCTTTACCCCACCAATTATCATGTCCGTGCGCGGCTTGTCTGAGTGCTTGCCTGTCACATCCAGCACTTGGTCATCCACACACAAGACCATATCGTCATCTTCCAGGTCTTCTTCAGTCAGGTCCTCCGACTGGGGCTGCTCAATGCACTTCACCATGGTCTTCCTTCCGCTCTTGCGGCACACTTTTTCAAAATGGCCGACCAGGCCACAGAAGGCGCATCTGGCGCGAAACGCCGGGCACCGTTTGTCCTGCGCTGAGTGGGCCGTACTTCCACACCTGTAGCATGAAAATTTGTTGTCCATGGGCTGTCTTCCTGGAACCGTTTGCTTCCCTGTCCACCTCGATTCCTGCTTTTGTTCACCTGTGGATCTCTTTTGCATGTAGGCTGAAGGAGCCTCGTCGATCTTGTTGACCATCTGCTTCTGCGCGCTTTCTTTTTTAGCCGCTTCTGCACAGCGTTTTGAAAGTTCCGCCTTTTTCACCATGGCTATAACGTCTTTGAGCGACGCTTCTCCTTGTGCCCACAGCTTGTCCAGGACCGACTTGTTTGTTGTGTGCATGACTATCTGGTCCTTGATGTATTCGTCCTGCAGCTGCCCATATTTGCATGTAATGGCCAGGCGTCTCAGGGCTGCCACGTAGTCATCTATCGACTCTCCTTCCTCCTGTTTTCTTTGCTGGAAGTTGTACCAGTCGATGGATACACACACTGCCGGGCGATAGTGGTTGTCTAGATCTTCCAGAGCGTTCTTGAAGACATCATCGTCCATGTCAGGTCTCTCTTCTGGTACAATGTTCGCAAACACTCGTACGCCCTCCGGGCCCAGGTTGTGCAGTAGCAGCCTTTTCTTCCGTGCACTGGGGAATGGCTCACCGTTTTCATCCTCCAAGGCCTCCACTTAGTTCTTGAAATACTCCCTCCAGTCCTCCCACTTCATCAGGGGTTCACCCGGTCTGGGTGGAAAGGGGATGGGAGCAGTTAGTGAAGTCGCCTGGTTGGCCATTCTGGGCACTGTTCTGGGTCCCCCGGTCTGGTTCCCCGGGCTGCCTGGCGCACTTGGGCCTCCTTCACCGACAGAGACGTCTCCTTGGCTTCTGGGGTTGCCCGGTGCACTGCTGGTTGCACCCTGTGTGGCGCTGGGGAGGAGTATTCCCCCTTCCTCCTTATCAATGTCCCTTCTTTCAGCCAGGGTCCTGACCACGGGCCCCTCTGCGCGCTGAGTCTGCACTGACCTTTTCTACTGTGGTTTGGTGCCACGTGGATGCAGGCTGCTATGGATTTCCGCTGCTGCCACGCTCTATGGTGAATAGCGCTGCTGTACCGACCAGGTCCCCTCTGAGGTGCTATTGTAAACTGCCTCAGACCTGCTCCTGAGTTCTTGTGCTCCTGCTGCTGCTTCTCAGTGGAGCTGCGTGGGGATAGTGGGGAGCTCCCAGTCCTCGTCGCCACTGTAATGTTGTATAATTCTCCCCACTGAGCACAGGATGCATGGGTAGGTGAATCAACTTGCTTTATTCACTCTTACAATACGATTGCTATCTCATAGAGCGCCGAGCGTCTAACTCTCCCCTGCTCCGGTCGCTTCTGCCGTTTTCCTCACTCGCGCGCTTTTCCCTAGCCACATGCGCGCATGCACCAGTCTTCCGCTCTAGCTCCGGCACGGCACGTCATCACCCCGGCCGCCGGAGGCTAGAGTGCAACACCACATTAAGGTATATTTAACACCTGTTCAAGTAAATCAAAACAAAACCATTACAGTTGGCTACATCACACTTAGTAAACGGATGGTAAGGTTTTCTATTTTATTTCTACCAGCAGCTGGCCAGTATTTACAGAAACATCATCTTCCACACTGACATTGAAAGGAATTAAGAATTTGTTCTTCAAAATTCTATCTCATGCTGACTAAAATTATCCAGTAAAATGTTTTGGTTTTTCAAGAACTCCCCGCTCATGACTTCATACAAGATTTTATAGATGACATCGCAAATTACATATTTAAAGACATCATTGGTGTCATAACAGGTTGCACCACTGCAGCAAGGCCCCCCTTACCTAGAAAGGTTGCTCTCCGTGGTCTTAGGATAGGCAAAGGGATCTTTGGTCACTGGGTTTGGTCTTTACATCCCTTCCTACAGTGTCAGTTTGGCAAAGTCATTGGCTGGGGCCAGCGGCTAAAGGGGTTTCCCTGTCCCCTGTTCTAGTTACACGACTTGCAGATATGTTCAGCGCTTTCCAAGTGTATGGTGTGTCCCTCAGTAATTGTATGCACCAGGTAATGTGAACTTTCCTCCTATTAGGCATCAGGTATTGCCGTGGGGCATGGTGTTTGACTGGGTCATATGTTTCAGTGGCTCTAGTACTAATGTTAAGATTTGGGTTAGAAGCATTCGGTTTCTAAACCAAATAGTGGATATTAGATTTGGGGATCACTAGTTATTATTTATTTATTTATTGTGTGTACTTATAGAGCGCAGTCCTGTCACCCAAAGGGCATCCTGGCGCATGAACTTCGA
Organism: Lissotriton vulgaris; assembly: GCF_964263255.1. Classification (NCBI taxonomy): domain Eukaryota; kingdom Metazoa; phylum Chordata; class Amphibia; order Caudata; family Salamandridae; genus Lissotriton; species Lissotriton vulgaris. The sequence continues at coordinate 420,263,230 of NC_141694.1, read as the reverse complement.
GCGGTTGCACTTTTCACTGCTCAAACAATTTTAGGAAAGAAATGCGTTTTTAACGCTTTCCTGAACGGAAAGTAGTCCCTGTGACTTCTCAAAGAGAGTGGCAGGGAGTTCCAAAGTTTGGCTGCTGCAACACTAAATGAGCGGCCGCCCATCCTAACTCTCTGAAACCTCAGGACTACAAGCAGTTGTGCCGAAGAAGAGAGAAGGGGCTGCGAGGCAGAGTACCAGGCAAACATATTCTGCAGAGGTACTGGGCCTTGTTGATGTACTGCCTTAAACACCAGACACGCGGCTTTATACAGCACTCGCAGGTGTACCGGGAGCCAATGTAGACCTCTTAAAGCTAGAGTAGAAGAGCTAGACCTAGGGCGGGAAAGAGCCAACTTGGCGGCCATATTCTGCACCCGTTGTAACTTCCCCAACAGGTTTTTTGGGGCCTCCTGAAGTAGCGCATTACAGTAGTCTAGACGACTTAGTATGGTACCGCGAACTACTTCCGGCCTGGCCTGGGCGGGGAGAAGGGGCAGAACTTTACGCAACATGCGTAGCAGCATCATGCACGTAGAAATGGTTTTATTGATGTGCATGTCAAGCTGTAAATTTGGGCCGAAGATCACCCCCAAGTTACGAGCTGATTCCGCCGCCGACACTGGCTCGGGAAAGGTGGCAGGTCAAAAGTTCTCTGGAAGTACCCGCGGGATCCGATCTATGGAACAATAGAGCACCTCCGTCTTTGAGCTGTTAAATTCTAAGGAGTTGGCCCGTAGCCAGTTCGCTGTGGCTGCCATACAGCGATGAAATGTCTGGTACACAGACAAAATATCGATTTTTAAATATCGATATGCAAAAATATCGAAGTTTAAATATCGATATACAAAAATATCGAAGGTAAGTAATATCGACAGTCTAAATATCGATATTGGTATGATATCAGTAATATCGAAGTTGTAAATAGCGATGTTAATAATATCGAAATTAATAACTTTGATGTTACTAATAACAATTTTTAAATAAATTTAGTGTATATTATATTGTATTTATTATGTTTTATTATTTATTTTTAATGTTATTTTATTAAATATTGTCTTTTACTACTGTAGCGGGTTGTGGGTTTATAGGGGAATAGGGTGGGAAGTAATTTAATTATGTTAAATTAATTAATAATTAGTAGGAATTATTAATTAATTAATTGAGAATTAATTTTTAATTATTTTTAATTAATTTATTAATTGATAAATATGTTCTGTAGCGGGTTATGGGTCTATAGGGGAATAGGGTGGGAAGTAATTTAATAATAATTAATTAATTGATATATGTTTGTACATATTTTAATTAATAATTAATTGGTAATTAATTTCTATTAATTAGTTAATTAATTTTTATATTATTTTACATATTTATAATTATTAATTCGTTGGTAATTAATCATTATTAATTATTTAATTACATTAATTATAGTGTTTTTTATATATAATTTATTGTTATTCTTTATTAATTAATTGTGTAAAATAATATTAATTATTAAATTAAATTAATTACAGCAAATGTGCTAATATATTTACTTTATTGTTATTGTTAATTAATAATTAATTGGTAATTAAATAATATTAATTAATTTTGGGTACAGGGGTATTTTTAGGGTTCAGGGTCAGTTTTCAGTTCATGGGTACAGGGGTATTTTTAGGGTTCAGGGTCAGTTTTCAGTTCATGGGTAAAGGGGTATTTTTAGGGTTCAGGGTCAGTTTTCAGTTCTTGGGTAAAGGGGTATTTTTAGGGTTCAGGGTCAGTTTTCAGTTTTTGGGTAAAGGGGTATTTTTAGGGTTCAGGGTCAGTTTTCAGTTCATGGGTAAAGGGGTATTTTTAGGGTTCAGGGTCAGTTTTCAGTTTTTGGGTAAAGGTGTATTTTTCGGGTTTAGGGTCAGTTTTCAGTTTTTGGGTAAAGGGGTATTTTTAGGGTTCAGGGTCAGTTTTCAGTTTTTGGGTAAAGTGGTATTTTTAGGGTTATAGGTCAGTTTTCAGTTCATGGGTAAAGGGGTATTTTTAGGGTTCAGGGTCCGTTTTCAGTTTTTGGGTAAAGGCGTATTTTTAGGGTTCAGGGTCAGTTTTCAGTATTTGGGTAAAGGGGTATTTTTAGGGTTCTGGGTCAGTTTTGGGTTTTTGGGGTACAGTCTAAAAATAAAATAAATTTAAATTAAATCAATTAAATGAAATTAAAAAATATAAAATTACATTAAATTATTAAGTTTTTAATTTATTTTAAATGTATATGTATTACTTTTATTTTTTTAATTATGTTTTAATATTTTTATTTAATATTTGTAACATTATATGTATTTAATAATTATTTTTACATTATTATTAATACATTTTAAAAAACGATATTTTTAATTTCGATATTTTTGTACTACGATATTATTTTTTCGATATTTTTGTACTTACCTTGTTAGGGATAGGATTCCGATATTTTTGACTTCGATATTTTTGTTCCGATATTTTTGTATGTCGATATTTTTGATTTCGATATTTTGTCAGACATTCAAATGTCTCCAGCGGGACCGCATTGTTTCCTTTCAGAGAAAAGACCAGCTGGGTGTCGTTGGCGTAATTAAAAGCCGAGACACCAAAAGATTTTATAAGCTGGACCAGGGGGCGGATGTACAGATTAAAAAGTATAGGGCTGATGGCCGAGCCCTGTGGGACCCCTTGCCCTACTTTCCGGGCTCAGAGCGAAATAGAGGGAGTGAGACCAACTGTTGCCGGCTGCCAAGATAGGATATCAGCCAGTCTCTTGCACCCTCTGTGACCCCACACTCCTCTAGTCTCCTGATAAGGGTCCGATGGCAGACCGTATTGAACGCGGCCGACATGTCGAGCAGCACTAAAAAGGCTGCCCAACCACTGTCGACACGCGAACGAAGATTGTCCAATACGGTTACCAGTGCGGACTCCGTCCCGTGCCCGGGGCGGAAGCCAAACTGTGCCTCATCGAACCATCCGATATTCTCCAGGAAGCCTGAGAGTGAGCGGGTCACCCATTTTTCCATGATCTTAATAGGAAAAGGGAGCAAGGAGATTGGCCTATAGTTGGAAAGGCAGGCAGGGTCCAACGTTGGTTTCTTGAGCAGAGGTGACACTACTGCTAGCTTCCAGCACTCGGGAACAGATGCCAACTCCAAAGACTGGAGACAGATTGAATACAAAGGCTGAAAAAGTTCCTCGTGGAAAACCTTCCAGAATTTGTGAGGCAGTGGGTCGAGCGGAGAGCCCGATGACACTGTATGTGCCAGGCTGCAGAATTCCCCAAAGGAGGGACAGGGAAAGAGTCTTAGTTGGGGTCGACTGGAAGAAGTATCCAGAGCTCCCAAGCAAAGAACTGGGTCGCTCGGCTGGGGTCGACTGGGTGATCCGTCCGGAGCTCCCAGACTAGGGCCAGGGGCACCCGTCTGGGGTCGACTGGGCGGGCCAACCAGAGCTCCCAAGCCGAGAACTCCCAGTATGAGAGCTGAGTCAGTCTGCTGGGGTCGACTGGGTAACCCGTTTGGAGCTCCCAAGCCAAGGCTAGAAACAACTGTCCGGGGTCGACTGAACGGGCCAAATGGAGCTCCCGAGCCGAGAGCAGCGGGCAAAGAGTTTTTTAATCCCTCTAAGATCTTTGCAGTCTTCTCCTCAAAAGCACCCGCCAGGGAGTCGCACAGGGACTGCGACGCAAGGACCGTGTTAGCCACACACACGGGGTGGGACAAGTCCCTGACAATTTTGAGCAGGGCTTGAGATTTATTAGGCGCCTGGTTCAAGGTGGATTCCAGAAAAGCCGCCTTAGGCAGCTTAATCTGCGCCTTATAGCCCTGCAGTGCGAGCCTGAAAGAGGCCTTTGCTGAGGTTGAATACTGCTTCCTCCAAGCTCTCTCAGCGCGTTTGCAGCTCAACTTCAACTGTCGTAGCTCTTACGTGTACCAGGAAAAAGCCCGGTTCACTCTCCCTCGAGACTTGCGAAGGGGCACAGCCTTGTCTAGCGTGTCAGTAATGGACCGGCACATAGTAACTTTCCTCCACCGAGTTACTCAGACAGAAGTTGTCTGGTAGTAAAGAAGGCAGTGAAGATGAACTGAGTAGTCGGGACCAGGGTCTACCTAGTTTCAACAGTCCTACACCGGCTGCTTCAGAGGGATAATCCCCTATACAAAGGGAGAAAGCCACCAGTGCGTGGTCGGTCCAGCATTGGCATAGGATATCGTTGACCACTACTGATTGAGAGTCAGCGAAAATCAGATCCAAGACATGACCTCCCCTGTGAGTCGCTGAACGGACCAGTTGCTGCAACTGAATGTCGCCAAAAGCTTGGCAGAGTGTCGTAAACGCCCCATCCAGTGGACCACCCTGCCATAAGTTGAAGTCCCCCAGGACCAACAGCTTAGAGTGAGTGTTAGATAGGTCATATATCAGGTCAAGGAAATCTGATAGGGAGGGTACAGAGCCCGGTGGACGATAGCATAGCACGCCTGTGAGCAGTGTTCTCTCCAGATCTTTAATAGAGAACCCCATCCGTTCGAAGCCCGAAACCTCAAGAATTTTAAGCTGGAAGAGACCCAGCGTTTCTCTATAGATGATACCAATTCCACCACCTCTGTTCTTCGGCCAAGGGGTGTGAATGAGTTTAAAGCCTGGGGGGCAAGCCAGTCCCAATTCAACTAGACAGTCCTCCCGAGTCCAAGTTTTGGTTAGGAACAACACATCCAACCCTGAGGATTCGATCAGGAAGGCAATCTCTATATGGTGCTTGCAAAGTGACCGAACGTTAAGCAGTCCGCAAGACAGAGATTGAGACGGGAGTAGAGCAGTAGCCCTCTGAGTCGGGGGCGCCTGAGTCGGTCTTAGTTCCAAAAGGGCAGCCCGAGAATAAACTAGGCGGGGAGAATGCGAAAAACCAGAGGGAGCGGCCCTATGCGCGTCCGTTGCGTGAACGGGCGCAACCGGGCTTACCTCTGGCGCGCCTACGATGCGCCTGCTGCGGGCTACCGCTGCGCGCTTGGTCGGCCATCCTTTTTTATGGTATTAGACCGAGCGGAAGTCCGCCTCCTGCGTCCCTTGCCCTTCGCAAGATGGCGCCCTAAGTGCTCCCTGACTTCAGCCCCACCCAAGATGGCGGTCGGACCCGCTAGTCTGTCTATATCCCGCCGAATGCGGGTGGAGAATAATTAAAATGCAGGTAAACCTGTCCAATTCCCCGGCCTACGGAGCCAACACTAATTGAGCGGCGCAATTATTAGCAGGAATTAGCGAGCTCAAGCAGCTCTCTGACGTGATGCCCAGCAGCGCAAATAAGTTTTAGTTGGCAGAGGTAGGTACCAATGTCCATATAGGGGCCCTTGCTTCTAGTCAGGGTAAGGGGGATACACTCCTTAGATAACCCCCTTTTCACCTCCTTGGTAGCTTGGCACGAGCAGCAGGCTTATCAAAGGCAATGTGTGAAGTATTTGTACCAACACTCACAGTAACACAGTGAAAAACACCACAAATGGACTCCACACCACTTTAGAAAAATAAAGTATCTTTATCTAAACTACACAAGACGCTGTGGCCAAGATTGTGGCGTGAGCAGACGTGTTGTTCTAACGCTCCCGCCAACATCCCAATAATAGCACCGGCACTGACCATTTTCGGGTCTGCTGACTCCAGCACCGGAGCTGTCCTGGTCGTGGGAGTGGACTGACAAGGTCTGGCTGGCGAGTAATGGTCCCGGGGAGCAGGATACGGGCGAGGCCAGGCAAGCGTCCGAGAGCGCGCCGCTGCCCCGGAGCAGCAAGGAGAGGACCTGTGATCCCTGGCTCAGGGAGGCTCTGCCCAAGCAGTGGGACGGTAGACCCGGGACACCCGCCTGGAACGGAGGAAAGTGCTGGAGGCCCTGTGGCATAGCTGGTGTAGCAGCGGTCGGCTGAGCCCGAAGGGAGCGCCGATGGGGTTCCTGCGGCTGAGGTAGGAGAGGGACAGACCACCATATTTCGAGGTCCCCCGCGGCCTAAAGACACGCGCGCACGGTTGAGGCCCCGATAGTGGTGTCTGGGCCCTCCCGTGCCAGCACGGTTAAGAAGTCAGCTCCGAACCGTTGCAGAAAAGATCCTGTTAGAACTAGGATTTCTGGTTGGCTAAGGCTTTTGCCAAAGCTAAGCAGAAACCACCACTCTAGTCAGGGCAAGAGAGTTACACGCCAAAGATAACCCCTGCTCACCCCCTTGGTAGCTTGGCACGAGCAGACAGGCTTATCCCGGAGGCAATGTGTAAAGCGTTTGTGCAACACACACACACAGCAGCAACACACTAGGCACACCACAAAAAGGAACTCCACACAAGGTTATATCTATAAATAGCCTTTGTATTACCATAAACACATTAGATCATAATCACACATTTACACTGTGCCAACTGACACAGGGCAGTATTTACAGGGGGTTACTTACACAGGACAGGGCCACGTGGGCCACTGTCAGAATCAGCACTTAGTAGAAATAGCACTTAGTAGAACAGAATAACAAGTGTAGGACACAACCAGTAATCACTGGTAAAAGGTAGGTACACACTACGCAATACTAATCACCATAGGCATAGATCACGCAGGTAAACATGAACTCGCTAGCATAAGCCCTCCTAAGCAAAACAACCTCCTAAGCATGAAAACACATTTTTAGAGGTATAGGACAAGCATAAAGGCATTACACATTATGCAAAAATACACATGAGGCACAACCATGTACCCTAAGCGGGGGCTTAACACCTAAAACTGTCCCGAGGCCAACTTGGCCTCTCAGGGGCTCAAACACCCTTTGTCCAGACGAGTCTGGGCTACAAGCTGCAAATGCAGCAATGCACAGGGCACAGGGGCACCACCTAAATGTTGCAGCTGCCCACTAAGTGCTGGGCAGCTGGGAAAACTGAGCCTGGAACCAGCGTGCCTCCTGGCTCTCCTCTGGGGCTCCTAATAACAAGAAAGAATGAGGCAACCACGACATGGGAGCCACGCAGGCTCTGCAGTGAAAAACTGCCCCCAACCACTTTGGAGCCCGGTTTTGCTCGGAATACTTGCAAATGCCCCAGTTACACGTTGGAGCCACGGGTCTCTAAACAACCAAGAAATGCCCACAAATACTTCTACAATGTTGGAGCCCGGTGGGCTCTGAACACAATAATGTCCCTGGGTGTGTGGGAGCCTTGGGGGCTTTAACTACCACACTGTCCCCGACGTTGGAGTGGCCCGGAAAATGGCCTCCAAGTCCCCCTGGGACTTCTACAATAATGTTGCCCCAAATGAAGTAAGTACAGGTAGGAGGGGGTCGGGCACCGACCTTGTGCCCCAACACACCCCCCAACCTCCGAAGACCGAGCCCCACTCACCGGGCTCCCCGCTGCAACGTCTCCGCTTCGATCTCCTGACTCCTGCAGGCTCCACTCATGGGGCTTCGCTTGGGGGACGCAGATCCTCCTGGGCGTCTCCCGCTTCGGCTCACTTCTCCTCTACAGGGCTTCACACATGGGGTTCTCGGGCAGCTGTAGGTGGTACGCGGGGCTCTCTTCACCACATGGGAACCCCACTTTGCATACAGCTTGAGCCTGCCTGTTTCCTGTTGCCCGGTCCACCTTCCTGGGACCGGGGCTGCGCAGGGACACCTGCAAGACTCGGCACAGCTTCCTCCCGCCCGTGTAAAGCGGAAATGGAGCCCACGAGGCTCCTCTCTTGTCCCGGCCGGCCCCTCTTTTGAGGTTAGCTCCGCCCCTGGTCAGGCAGACAGGACTGACTTCCGCGTTTCTCCCAGGGCCCGGCGGTGAAAACGGGGCAGATGAGGGGTAGGCTCCCTCCGATTTGAAAAAATATAAAGCGGGGTGGGTACCCGCTAGGACACAATATGAATGGGCACCAGTGGCAGCAAAAAACAAATACCGCAATGCAGGGTGGGCACACGCTCGAGCTTTGCAGCGCACAGATGCAGGGTGGGTACCTGCTGGATAAACGGCACTTGCGGGGGAATCTCCCACATCGGGATTCCCTTGGTAGAGGAGGTAGCTCCGCGCTGTGGGGCCTACGCACTCCTGGGCAAAGGAAAGCTATCTGCACCAGAAATGAAGCGCTTTCAAGGCGCTAGGACTGAAAGTGCCCCAAAGTCCAGGGAAAAGGTCTCCAGGAATGCAGTGGGGCAAAGGCTGGGTCCAGGGGCCAGCTCACTGGGCCCTCCAGCAGGGAGGCAGTACCCAGTTGTGGTCCTCCTGGTGCCCAGCAGCAGTAGCAGGTCCCCCTCAAGTTAGGTCACAGAGAGGGAACATTTTTCATGGGGTCACAGCCCCTATTTTTACACACATTTTCTTTGTCTAAGGCTATAGGGCAGGGGGAAAACCAGATGCAACTGGTTCTGGAGCACTTTGTTGTGCTCAGCCCCTCTCCCCATTCACAGGATGGGCTTGGGACATCAGACGCACCACAGGGTGGCGGGGCCAGCATTGTGGAAGGAAGGCCCAGCCCTATTCAGGTCCCAGGTGCACTCCTCCCTCCCATCAACATGCAGACATCTCCATTCACCACCGGGGCAGACCCATGCTGACTCCTGGAGCCAGGCACACCAGCCAGCTCAAGCCAATCACAAGCCAGACAGTCACTTAACATTTACTGCACAGACATGCCAACTTCTAGAAGTGGCACTTCTACACTAGACATATTAAATCTGTGCACACCGTCGCACAGCATTTCATCTAATGAGTTTGCACATACCAAACTCTCCCCTGCACTCCCCACACATCAGGAACTACCATGGACACACATATCCCCATGCATTCCTATGGGAGGGCAGGCCAGTCTCACCATATGCACTCAAAGTGCGCCGCACTTTACACTGGGACACAGTGTTAAAGTACGCAGAAGCCAAAAAGAACTAGTATCAGGTCACATATAAAAGCAAAAGGTTTAGGGGTGAACCTGCCAAAAGGGCCAAGTCCAACAGATCCGATATGGCTCGTGTGTGGAGGAAGCCTGCGGATCTCTGGAGCTGTGACACCGAGGCCTAACTGTAAGCGGGAGGCCCGGTCAGAGCATGGGCATTGAGGCCTAGCCCATCCTGCTTGCACCCCTGAAAGGTTACTGGTGAGCTGGTGTGGAGACTCGTCGGCGGTGAGTACCACCACAGATAGGGGATTGCATTGAGAGTGCCCCTGCTGGAAGCTGCCTACGTGGGGGTGCTTGACACAGCTTTTATCATATGGGTGTGGAGGTCTGAGGCCCTGCCTGGGACACGAGGAGAGCGCCACACCCCAATCACCGGGGGACCTGGCCCGGGAGGCAAAGACCGGTCTAGAGCAGAAAAGGGGCTCTGAGGATTTGGAGGAGACCCCGCACTGGGAGACACGATAGGTGGGGCCCAGCAACAGAAGAATTGGCCCCACGGAGCTCCACATAGACTGCCAATGGCCACAGTCATCTCTAGGCAAGTGACATCTGCAGAACACATTTTTGTGGAGAGCAGGAGCGGCAGAAGAAGTTACCTCAGCAAGCGGCGAGCCATCAGCAAACCTGGGTGTAAAATGGCGCAGGGGCGGAGGCATTAGATTGCCTGGCGCCACCGGTGGAACGGCGGCAGCTGGCGAGCCTGAGGTGAGTGGCGGATTTCCTTGTGGCGCAGCCGAGTTGACCCTATTAGAGACACTTGCGGGGGGTGGCCGGCGGATGGTACACAGAGGAACTGGCTAAAGACATTGCACTTGGTAGAGCGGCTGAGGGGGAGCTAGAGGACACATAGCCTGGCACCAGGAAACTAACTGATGGATGGCGGCAAGATAAACCAGGGTGAGAGTGGGGCATACAAAAGCCTAGAATAGGTCCTGTGCTGCGGCCCACATCGGTGGTCCCCTCAGGCGGGACTGGTCACTAGTAGTCGTGAACGGTCACCCAGGACTATTGAACTTTTAAAACAACGCTGGGTAGTGGATGCGTCCGATTGGTGACTCCTGTGGTGCACGGAGCGCACAATGTCCACCTCGAGAGGGCGTAAGGATAAGACACTGAAGGATTTGTTTGCCATGGCCCAGGCGAGTCAACAACTCACCAACATGGCTCTGAATTCTGCCCAGCCCATCTTGGAGAGGGGGGACGGTTCAGAGCCTATTACCAAAGCCTTCTTGGAGTCACTGTTTACTAATCTGAGGGAAGTTATCCACACACTGAAGAAGGAGTTCACGGAGGAAATCAAGGAGGTTCGCAGGGACATTGATGGAATAGGCAAGCATATTGCCGACCTGGGGCCTCATTTATGAAAAGTGACGCATCGCTGCGTGAAAACAGCGATGCGTCACTTTTCACTGCACACTCCTTGTGACACCAATGATGCGTCATATTTAATGTATGACGCATCATGTCGCAAGGACTTACAGATACGTCAGTATTTCTGATGTATTTGTAAGCTCAAAAGTGACGCATTGCTGGAGTGTGTCACAAAAGTGACGCAACTCCAGCAATGCGTCCTTTCACATGGAGAAAGCCCCATGTGAAAGGGCTTGCGTCAGTCTTACGCCTGCTGTGAGGCAGGCGCAAGATTTTGACGCAACAGCATCCTAAAAGTGACGCAGTGAAATCTCGTAGATTTCACTGTGTCACTATTACGAGGCTTTTTGCGGGGGAACGCCCCCTCTGCATACATTATACCTGACGCAGGTATAATGTGGTGCAGGTGTTCAAAAAGTGACGCATCTACCTAGATGCGTCACTTTTTAAATATGGCGCGACAAGGCGCATATTTTATGCCACTGGTGTGTCACAAAAAGTGACGCACCAGTGGCACAAAACTGACGCATGGCCTCATAAATAAGGGCCCTGGAAGACAAGAGCGATGGGAAGGACACGGAAATTGCTGCGTTGCAATAGGAAATCCTGCGGATCCACAACCAACACGTCGATCTCCAGACCCACCTTGAAGACCTGGAGAATCAATCCCAGCGCCATAATGTAAGAAACCCTGGAGTGAGATTGACCGACGATACGAAGGACATGTTTAGATTCACAAGGGAAATCTTCAATCACATTCTGGGGCGCCCACTAGAGTCGGAATTCCGTCTAGACAGGGCACATAGAGTGTTTCCTCCATGTCCCCCTTCAACTCCACCGCCGGACATCCTGGTATGTGTGAAGGATTATCGCACCAAAGAAAAGATCCTCCAAAAAACCTGGCAGTTGCATCCCCTGTCCTTCCGGGACCAGTCGCTGGTTCTGTACCAAGATTTTTAGGCTCTCACCCTGCAGAAACGCAGAACCTTCAAACCAGACACGGCCCACCTATAACAACGCAACATCTCCTACAGCTGGGGTCATCTGTTTGGCCTAGTGGACAATAAACTATATCAGCTACGATCCCTGTCGGAGGCATGCCGCCTGCTGGGCATTGACCCGCCTGCTGAGGAGGGTGACTCGACTAATCAGGCCGTGGAAACAGACGACTCCAAGCCCCGGTGACGCCAACAGGGCAGACGGTGCTGCTTGAAGTAGCCTCCTACAGCCGAGATTATGAAAGGCCAACTGGCCACGGTGGAGGCGGTTTCGTCAGATCTGAACTCGCCCCACCCTAGCTGACTCTCATGATTTTCTACAGCCGATTGTTTACTTGTTTCTTTTCCCAGGCCTTTGGCGGGAGGGGGGCTGTTGAGATATAGACAAACTATCCCAATGTATTAGATTTCCAATCACCTGCGGATGATGGACAATATGTTTCTGTTTATTTTGTTTTGTATTGGGAGGGTTTGGGGGTTCCAGTGTTCCTTGTCCACCGTACGCCTGGGGCTGAAGTAGGTACACAATACCTGAGCTTTCTAGAGAGGGGCAACACCCTGGGCCATAGTTTTTTCGACAATAGCGTGCTACTTCTGCCTTTCTCGACCCTCGCAGAGTAGATGCCGGCTACGGAGCTTAAAGTACTCACTTTAAATGTGAGAGGGTTGAATAATCCTTGAAGCGCAAAGCTGTCCTTTCCTGTCTGGAGCACTCCCATCCCGACATCTGTCTCCTGCAGGAGACACACCTTTTACAGAGGGATTGTCACCGCTTCCGGTCCCAAAAGTTCCTACATCAGTTCTTTTCCTCAGGTAATACCAAGACAGCGGGAGTAAATATTCTGGTAGCTCAGCAGTTTAAGGGAAGCGTCATGCACAAGGAGGCAGAGATAAAAGGGAGGCTGTTGACTTACATGTTTTCTTTAGGGGACTTCACGTTCACTATTGGCTCAATCTATGCCCCCAATGAAGGTCAGGAAAGGTTCTTTCACTCCGCCTTCACAGACGCTACCATTATACCAGACCAACACATTCTGTTGGGGAAAGATTTAAATGTGGTTTTTGACAATACCCTAGATAGGTCATGTCAGATCACCTCCCAAACTGGTACTCTTTCCGTTGAGGGACTATCCCGTCTCCATGATTTAGGTTTTAAGGATCTATGGCGCAGCTTTCACCCCCAGAAACTTGAATATTCATACTATTGTAATGCACACAAAACATACGCCCGCCTAGACTATCTGCTGGCATCGACTTCTATACTTGCCCTGGCAACTAGGGTAGAGATTGGGGTTGCCTCTCTCTCTGATCACGCCCCGGTGACAGTCGTTCTTTCCTTCCCAGCAATCCAGCGCGCGCAGCGGACATGGCACCTCAGGGAGACACTACTGCACCGCAAGGAGGTGGTTACACGAATATAGCACGTTATCACTGAGTACCTCTCTCACAACAGCAATACAGACACCACACTTGCTACGCAGTGGGCAGCATTGAAAGCAGTCATATGGGGGGAGTTCACAGCAATTTCTGCGGTGGACAATGTCGAGCGTAGGCGTAAACAGGAAGAACTCATTCAACAGACTAAGGAGCTGGAGCAAATGCACCAGAGAACGGGAGCCCCGCGAGTGTGGAGGCAACTCAAAGCTGTACGGCAACAATTGGCAGCCAATGATCAGGACAGGGCGGAATTCGCGGCCCTGCGGCTACAGCATGCCTATTACACTGGGGGAGATAGGTGTGGGCGACTGCTCGCCCACAAGCTACGCGAAACGCAACAACAACAGACAGTGCAGGAAATTCTTCGGACGGACAGTAGGCACGTCTCGGAAGATGATATCGCTAGTGCTTTTTGTGAATTTTACGCCAACCTCTATGCCAGCTCCCCTTTGGAAAACTTGGTTGGAGATGCTTTCCTTGACTCTGTCCCCCTTCCAGCCCTTACGAAGGAGCAGGCTGAGCATCTCGAACGCGACATTTGCCCTGAGGAAGTTATCACTGCCATCTTGCGCCTCAAGTTGGAGAAAACGCCTGGGCCAGATGGCTTGCCTGCTGTCTTTTTTTAGACATTCTGCGGGCAGGTTGCCCCCCTTCTCATGCACCTTTTTAATATTTTCTCTGAGCCCGGGGCAATCCCAGGGGATCTCCTGGAGGCCTCCATAGCGGTCACCCCTAGCCGAGGAAAGATAGGTCGTCCTATCTCGCTCCTTAGCATTGATGTTAAATTGTACACAGGGATATTGGCTGCCCTTCTGGTGCCCCACATGGAAGGCCTAGTCGACCCAGACCAGGCGGGGTTCATCCCTGGATGCCAAACCTCCAATAATACTAAGCGGGCCTTGCACCTTATTGAAAATGCTACAATTACGCAGGGGGAATTTATGATGCTGGATATCGATACTGAAAAAGCGTTCGATAGGGTCCATTGGCCTTATTTAGGGAAAGTCCTGGAGAAGGTAGGAATGGGCGTAAAGCTTTTCACATACGTATTGAATTGCTACAAATTCCAGACGGCTACGGTTCGCGTCAACGGGTACACATCTCCCCGGTTCACTATTAAGAGAGGCAAGAGGCAGGGGTGCCCTCTGTTGCCCCTCCTCTTCGCCCTCTACATGGAGCCATTGGCGCAGAGGCTGAGGCTTAATCAGGGGGTGGCTGGGATCAAATTTGGGGGCTATGTCCATACGATCAGCCTCTACGCTGACGACATCCTGATCTCGTTGTCTATCCCGCGAGAATCGCTGCTCGCATGCCTCGAGGACCTAGAGCTCTTTGCACAAAGTGCCGGGTTCAAAGTTAATACGGGTAAGTCAGTAGCCCTTGCCCTGTCTCTGGAAGAATCTACCCGAGAACACCTGCAGCGTTTGTTCCCCATCCAGTGGGCAGCTGGCGCAATCCCTTAACTGGGGGTTCAACTGGCTCCCTCGCTCTTAGACACAGTTAACATTAATTTCACCCTGCTGGGACGGAAAATTCGGCCGGAATTGGGGCGATGGAAACACTACCCTCTGTCATGGCTGGGCAAGATAGCTGCTGTCAAAATGACCATTCCTCAGATCTTATACTTGTTCCGCACTATCCCTCTCTGGCCACCACCTGGCTGGATACAGCAAACACAATCAGAATTGGCCCAGTTCATATGGAATGGGCGGAAGCCGCGTCTAAAGCTGAGGCTGGTGATGCTTCCACCTGAGGGAGGGGGACTTGGGGTGCCAGACTTGTTGCTCTACTTCCAAGTCGCTCAATTATATCTCCTGGTGGAGTGGAGTAGATGGGAGACTGAGAAGCATTGGTTATTTCAAGACCAGGCAGTGGCTGGCTGACCCCTACAAGAAATTCCATTTCTCCGTAAGCAGTACAGGCCCCCAATCTCTACGCCGCATACATCACAAGGGTCCCCATGGAGATTTGGGACCAAACTAATGTTAAACACAAACTCACCACCTTCCCGCCCCCGCTTACCCCATGAATGAATAACCCAAACTTCACACAGGGTACGGATTCGGTAGCCTACGCGAGATGGCGACCTGCTCGATGCCGATACCTCTTCCGTATGTATTACGCGGAGGGAGTGATCCCCTTCCCTCAGTTTCGGCAAGAATATGGGATGCCAGAGTCGGAAAGGCTATGATATCTGCAAGCGCGACTTTGGGCGCTTAGCGAGCAAGTCCGCGCGGGGGCTGATAGACATCTCCTACACTATGTTCATTGGCTGATTACATGCAAAACAGACAAAAAACTCATATCAGACTTATATAAGATGCTTCAGGCTAAATATTCTCACATTTATAGTTCTGGTAAGGCACGCTGGGAGAAAGAGCTAGGCAGGATATTTAGCCACATGGAATGGGAGGGCATATATTATAGAGCTAGACATTCTGCATACTACATGGGACTCAATGTCACTCTCACTAAGATTGCAATCTACTTGTACTATACCACCAAGCGTCTTCACGTGATGGATCACACCAGAGAGGCAACATGTTGGCGGGGTTGTGGTTGGGTGGTACACTTACTCTGGGACAGTGTTCATCGCCGGCCTACTGGAAGCAAATACTGGATGAGGTAGATGCACATCTTGATAAAGAGATCCCAAGACTTCCCTCATATGTCCTCCGGGGTCTTCCGAATCCTTTGACATATCCACTGCGTTCCCACAGAGGTCGCTTCATTGCAATTGCGCTGGCCTGGGTTAAGCGATGCAGAATATACTTAAACATTGGCGAACCACACATGTCCCTTCATTCAATGGCTGACTTCACCGCTTATGGCAAGTGCTTGGCATGGAGAAGCTCTCACTGACTATGGCGGGGGAGGGATCCAGCTATGCGGAGCTGTGGCAGCCCTTCTTGTCCCTATTGGCCTCGGAATTCCGAGAGGTTACTTGCCCTCGACATCTCCAGTTGCTGCGCCTCTCTGACCCGGAACAGCCGAGGGAAGGCTAGTGGTCGTACTGGCACGGATAATATAGGTGGTGGACTTTGAACACGGGTGTGGGTGGGGAAGGGTAGGGTAGGTGTTGGGTGTTTTCAATTAATTTTATTTTTCTTCTATCAAGTTAAGGCATATACAAGGCCTTGGAAAGTAGCTCAAGCCTTCACTAGCACTGATGGACCTAATGGTCCCCTTTGAACTCTAGTTTCTGCTATGTGAATAGGATGTGATGGCTATGTCGGCTGGTATTTCCTTGTATGTGTTGAAATCTTTCAATAAAAAGATTTAATACTGAACTACACAAGACCAAAACAACATAAATCCAACATACACAGTTGAAGAATAAGATTTTAAAAGAGTTCTAGGGTTTGCGTTAAAATAATCCACAGTTGCGTCAGTTTTAGCCCAAAGTACCTGTAGATGTGACAAAAGTTCCTAGCGTCAAAAAACAAGCAATGCGTCACTCCTGAAACCCTGGGGAGGCAATGCGACAAACAAGCTGCACGCAGCGGGCATGTTGCGATGAATCCGGTCTGTATGGGGAGCGATGCGATACCTTGTATGGATTCTTGGGTGCAGGCTCTCCAGTAGAAGCGTCTCGCACAGGCACGATGCGACAATCTTCGGAACGGTGACGTTCTTCGGTGCAGTGGCGATGCATGGCGCAGCGCGGATCCTCTTCTGTCGTGGCCCCTCGATGTGATGGCGTTGGACTCTGCGACGATGTTCGCAGTAACGGGATGCGGTCTGCAAGCAAGCGGTGCTATGGTTCTCACAGCCACGACAGGCTCTGCAATGATATTCGCAGCAACAGGAATCTTCCTGCACCAGGGGGATGCACTTCGCAAGCGAACAATGTGTCGGTTCTTGCAGTGGCAACAGGCACTGCGACAAACTTCGCGGCAACGGGGATTCTCGTGCATTGTCGACGATGCGCTCCGCAAGCAAGCGATGCGTGCAGTATTATAGGTCTTCTTTTCTTCTTCTTTTCCAGCTTCCCATACAGCAGGCAACAACCTCCAGAGGCCCCACAAATGGATCAAGCACTCTAGGCAGGTCAGAACTCTCACAGCAGAGATCAGAGGGGAATCTGGGGTGAAGTCCTTTTGTGCCTAGGACTTCTTAACAGGAGGCCAGCTCTTCTCGGGCCATTGGAGATCTCTTCAAGCAAGGGGACACAGCAACAACAAAGTTCTTCCCCTCTCCTTGGCAGAATAGCAACTGCAGGTCAGCCCACAAACACACAGTAGGACAGTCCTTCCTCTTCAGTCTTCCAGCTTTTCTCCTTGGCAGAGGTTCCTTCTTGATTCCAGGATGATCTAAAGTTCTGGGGTCTGGGTATCCCTTTTTATACCACTATTTTCTCTGTTCTCTAAAGGCAGAGAGGCCTTTGTCTAGTCAAAACCAGTTCTGGTCAGTCCTGGAGCACTCTGTTTACATGACTCCTACTTTCCTTTGAGAGAGAGGGCAGGGTTATCAGCCGCCCAGCAGGAGGTGGAGCCAGCATTGTGGGAGGCAGGCACAGCGCTATTCAGGCCCACGTGTTACCCCCTCCCACCACTCAAGATGCAGATGGAGCTATTTAGCCCAGTGCTGACTCATCCAGCCTCCTGGAGCCACCCAGCCCCTGCCACTCACAAACCAGACCGTCAATTCACGAACAGACAGAGGCACACAGAAAGGTTAGACAAGAAAATAGCCACTTTCTAAAAGTGTTGTTTTCAAACACAGGATTTAAAAAAACATCCTTCCTAAAAGATGGGTTATTAAATTCTGAGTTCAGGGATACCAGACTTCAATTTTCTATCTTGCTCCTATGGGAAGATATGCAGATAAACATTATACACAGCATTCCTCCATTCTAGCCTATGGGCAAGATAGCCTTTCAATAGTGAAAAATGAAATTTGCAGCATTTCACCATCAGAGCATGTCACCCACACTAGTATATGCTCTACCTTCCACATACACTGCACCCTGCCCAGGGGGTACGTGGGCCTTCCATAGGGGTGTTCTATATATACAGAAAGGGAAGGGTTAGGCCTGGCCACTGGGGACACTGGTCAGGTCAGCATGGCAGTTAGTAACTGCACACAGGCACTGCGGTGGCAGGCCAGAGACACCATTTTAGGGCTACTCATGTGGGTGGCACAATCAGTGCTGCAGGCCCACTAGTAGCATTTGAATCAACAGCCCTGGCACACTCATTGCACTTTACTAGGGACTTACTGGTAAAACAAATATGCCAATCATGGATAACCATTCATAATACCAATGTACCTAGGGAGCACTCGCAATTTGACACTGATTAGCAGTGGCAAATTCCCCAAAGCATCTAAACCAGCAAAACCGATATCCAGCACAGCGTAAAAAATACAGGAGGCAGAGGCAAAAAGTCAGGGAAACCAGGCCAAAGATACCAGGTCTAACAGTCGATATGAAAAATAATAAAGGCATGCAGGTGAACCCACAGCAACATTTTGCCAGTTCTGTAAGGGAGTGTTTTTGTGGGGTCATTGATCACATAAATCCACTCTGAGAATGATGAATGGCTCGCATACCTCCAAGAATATTTTTCTTAGCTTATGATCTGCTAAATACTCAGATGGCCACAGAGTTAATAAAACGGACAACAAAACAACATGTTCTGGTCACAACAACCAATTTGATCCTATGCTCATTGCTGTTTTCAAAAATATATCAATACAATTTTTGTTTGAAACTACAACAAATGTTCTGCAGATTTACGCCAAATTAAAAGTAGAAATACACATACAGGACAATGTGGTCTGTACGCATCGCTGTATGCTTGACAAATTTGGTGTCATATCAGACAGCAGTTTTTCTGTCTCATCTTAATACACCATATGGGTGTTAACATGAAGAAATCGTGTAGTGATACCACTCAATAAATACCATCCCATCTTGACTAATGCAGGCAATTATTTAACCAATCAAACACTGTGAGATGATTTTTTTAAAGGTTTTTGCAGATTGAGTAAGAGGGGCAAATCAGGCTTTTTGGATGTTATAGTGGTAGGCCCTCTTGGACTCCATGGACATTTGTATGGATACTTCTCACTGAGTATTACAAAGAAATGCATTCCAGTGAAAACACAAATTAGTAGCATGCTCACATAAGCTGCCTCTATTAAATTAAGATGGCAGGTATGTTTTCAATGTAAAATATGCTATTTACTAACCTACTCAAGCATCATCTGTTTAATCTAGTTTCCTAGATCTATGACTCTTTGCCACTCAGAACCTCAGTTTCTAATTTTTTCAGGTACAGGTTTTAGCTACTGTGCCTTGAACCCTTGTACAGCTGTGTTTGAGAAACAAATCAACATCAAATACCATTCCCATTACCCCAACTAAACACCCTTTGCTAACCCAACATCTATGATTTAGTCACAATAATAGTAAAAACTAAATATTTGAATATTTAGAGTGTAGTACTTGTAAGTCTTTTGGGGCAGAATCAATTAGAAGGAAGTCACCTGCTTATATAAGTCAGTCAGATATTAGGAATAGCTCCACGCCTAAGAGCATTATTGTAAATATTGCCCATGGGAGGTATTGGCCCTCAGGGCTGGGGCTGCGTGGCCCCCTGCATTAAATAAAATTAGCCCCGGGGTTACGTTGGGGCCTGGAGTTTCCCTTGTATTATTGTAAATATTGCCCCGGGAAGGTGGCAGTCCCCAGGGCTGTGAGGAGGCTGTGTGGCCCCCTGCATTAAAATAAACTAGCCCCAGGAGGTGGCGGTCCCCGGGGCTTTGGGTGGTGGCCATGCGGGCCTCTGCGTCTCTAGTGGTCCTGGTGGCTCAGTGGACTAATACATTCACTGCAGGGCCTGTGTTTAACCTCAAGGTCACAGGTTCAAATCCCGGCGGGTCTACTCAGCCTTTCATCTATTTGAGGTAGATAAAATGAGTACCATTGAGTTGGGTAACAATGAACATCTGTCATTCAGCGCCAAGATGCGTACTGGTGAACGTGCACTTTACAAATATATGTTATGTTATTGTAATGGGGTGGGCTTGCCGAATCACCCCGACAACATTGCGAACTCTTTACGAGGCTCTGGGGCACTGCTGGATTGTTTGAGAGGTCCCGCAGTGTCCTAGAGCCTCGTACAGAGTTCTCAATGTTGTTAGGGTGATTCGGCAAGCCCACCCCGTTACAGTTATTTTATTTCTTATTACTCCATGAACCTGGCCAACCCAGGTGCCTTAAGTAAACAAAGAGCAGGAGCCGCTTTATGT
Source organism: Lissotriton vulgaris (assembly GCF_964263255.1). Taxonomy (NCBI): domain Eukaryota; kingdom Metazoa; phylum Chordata; class Amphibia; order Caudata; family Salamandridae; genus Lissotriton; species Lissotriton vulgaris. Next base: position 420,243,244 of record NC_141694.1, on the reverse strand, counting down.
TTTTTTAAAATTTTCTGCAGGATTCATGGATCCTTCTCGTCTCCGGAAACACATTTAACAAAATGCTTTTGTTGGCCAGGGTCTAGCTGGGCAGGGTGGTTCTACCCTGCTCCATTTTCTTGTTATATTCCCATTTTGTCTTGTGAATCTGTTCAGCCGAGTCACAAGACGGCCACCAACACTTTCTGGTTTGAAGTGTTGGCAGCTAATCAGATCTCAGGCACAAGATAGTGAGGGTTTGCGGATCCACAGTGACCACAATTGTATGTCTGAGAAATCTTTAAATTTCTCAGGAACTACTGATTTAAAGCATTTAACAAAAAGAGTGCTTTCTGAACCAAGAGCTACCTTTTTGCCATATTTGATGGAATTCCGTTCAGCAGTTTTGGCTGTAGCTGTGTCTAAAGATTCCTCTGGAAATTAACATAGAGAAAAAAGCCTTTTGGGACCAGCCCTTTTTCTCAGCCCCTGTTTGATGGATCACCCTGAAACTTCAGCACAGCAGCTGAATTAAGTGGCCCATTAGTTTTAAAAATGTTGTGAAGATTCGTGAAATTATGCTAAAGTTTTTGGCAAATCACAAAATGCTTTCTCTATCGAAACTAGGTCCTAACTATAACTATCTACTGGTGACTACCAGTAGGTAATATATATAGATATATATATCTATATATATATATAGATATATATATCTATATATATTACCTACTGGTGGTCGCCAGAAGGTATATATATAGTTAGGACCCAGTTACCATAGGAAATCCCCAACATTCTATTGGGAATAACTTTGACGCCGATTGAGGAATCTGCGTGTAATTTTACTTAAATCTGCTCTTCTATGTTCCGCTCCTTCCCTGAAAGTTTCGGGGGAATTCGTCAAGCGGGGGCCGAGAAAAAATGGGGGTCCCAAAATGTGTTTTCCCTATGTTGATTTCCATAGTGACCTTTAGACACGGCTACAGCCCGAACGGCTGAACGGAATTACACCAAACTTGACAAAATGATAGGGACAGGTATGCAGTAGTGCCTTTTTTTTATTTGGTGAAAATCCCTCCAGTAGTTGTTGAGAAAATTGAATTTGAGCAAATTATATATCTATATGCGCTCAACATTCTATTGGGAATAACTTTGGCGCCGATTGAGGAATCTGCGTGTAATTTTCCAGAATTTTGGCCAGCTCCGCTCCACTCCTTCCCTGATAGTTTCAGGGGGATTTGTCAAGTGGGGGCCGAAAGGGGGTCCCAAAACATATTTTCCCCATGTTAATTTCCGTAGGGACCTTTAGACACTGCTACAGCCCGAACGGCTGAATGGAATTACACCAAACTTCGCAAAATGGTAGGGCCTGGTATGCATATGTACCTTTGCTATGTTTGGTGAAAATCCCTCCAGTAGTTCTTGAGAAAATTGAATTTGAAATTTTTCAAATGGCATTTTCTATGGGACCTTTAGACACGGCTACAGCCCGAACGGCTGAACTGAATTACACCAAACTTGGCAAAATGGTAGGGAAAGGTATGCAGTAGTGCCTTTTCTATATTTGGTGAAAATTCCTACAGTAGCTGTTGAGAAAATTGAATTTGAGCAAATTATATATCTATATTCGCTCACCGTACGCGCACCTTACGCGTACGGTACGCCTACCGTAGGCGTACATGCGCGTACCCTTACGTGCATGAGCGAGCTTCTGATTGGCTGGCAGTTGACTGTCAACATTCCAAACTGTCCAAACCAGGAAGTGTTGGCCACCATCTTGTTTTTCAGGAGAACTGAGGCACAAGAGAGCCCAAAACAAGAGTGGAAAACACGGAAAGGGGGCAGGGTAGAGACCCCCCAACCCTCTAGCCCTTCTCAGGGGGTCCCAGAAGGACCCCCAAGGGCAAAAAAAAAAAAACATTTGAAAAAATCGAGGGGTACGCACACCGTGCGCGTACCCCGGGATTAAAAAATAAAAGAGACATAAGACCCCTAAGGATAACCAAGTGATAATATTGATCATCACGAGAATTTTTGATGGGAATCCTAAATGAAATTCCTCTACAATCACTGGTGGTCCTTTGTTGGCATGTCATTTCCCATATGAATTAATTAGTCCTGACTTTATCTTGATGTATTATTATAAACATTAAGATGATTGGTCCAGAGGTTAGCTAACACCCTCTTCTTTAGACCCCTAGGTTTGTATGTTGTACATGTCATCATGATGTCATCAGTGATGTCACTGACCATGTCATGAATGATGTAATATGTGACATCATCAGCAGTGGATTACGGGTGCGCGAAATATAGTTAGTACAACTAACTATATAGGAGCAATTTCAATGGTTTTTTAAATGCTAATTCCTAACTATATAAGGCCTGAAACCTATGGTTTTTTAAGGGAACGTGCAAGGTTTTTAAAATGCTAATTCCTAACTATACAAGGCCTGAAACCTATGGTTTTTTAAAGTGAATATATATATATATATATATATATTACCTACTGGCGTTCGCCAGTAGGTATATATAGTTAGGATTATTTGTCTTTGGAACTTTTGAAAATTCTATGTCTAATAACTTTGGCGTTTGTGGACGGAATCAGCTGAAATTTTCAGGAAAATGGCACATTTTGTTTCTGAGCAGCCCCTGAAAATTTGGGGGGGTTTTCTCAAGGGGGGGCCGAGAAAAAAGGGGGGTCCCAAAACGCGTTTTTCCCATGTTAATTTCCATAGGGCCTTTGGCCTCACTTTTAGCTCGAACGGCTGAATGGATTTGCACGAAACTTGGCAAAATTGTAGGGACTCTTAGCCCGATGTGCCTTTGCTAGGTCTCAATATATGTGCTCCAGTGGATTTTGAGAAATTAACGTTCAAAACAAGATATATATCTGTAACAGCGCTCCGGGCTGCGCTCCGGTCCGCTTACTTTTCGCGAAACGGAACTTTGCGATGCGAAGCTGATTGGCTCCCCGGTGTCTGTCAACATTCTAAACAGTCCGGAGCGGCCGCCATCTTATCTCTCGGTAGGATCGAGAGAGAAGAAGAGGTGAAAAACGAAGGGGGAATTTAATGAAAGGGGGCAAGGTATACCCTCTTGACCCCCTAGGAATGTTGTTGGGGTTATTAAAGGGTCCCGTGGGGAAAAAACAATTGATTTTTCACGGTAGAAGCGCTTCCCGGGCCGCAAACTGGTAGCGAAATGGGAATTCGCCATAATGTGTTTTGTTTTAATTAAATTACTAGGTATAAGGGGGTGCGGGAGACGTATCCTGATCCCTTATGTTTTCTGAGGGTGGCTGAGGAGGCTCATATATGTTGATACATGTCTTCCAGCGGCTGTGCGTGAGCTTTTTATTTTTTTTGCTGCGTGACGTCTGTTAACGTTCAATTCGATGGAAATCAGGAAGTGTTGACCGCCAATTTGTCAGTGCGATAAAATATTTTGTTATAAATGAATCCTTATTGATAAACATTGTCTGCGCCATCTTGCCTTTTTTCCAATGCCACAATTTTGTCGTGCACGGCAGCCATTTTAGATGTAGTTTATGGCCCCAGCTGTAGAGAATCCAGACATGCCAACCCTCCCGATTCAGGCGTGAGACTACTGATTTCAGTGCTAGTCTCCCGCCTCCCGATTTCTGCAAGCAAAAACCCGGGGGCATATTACCAACAACTAGCGATAATTTTTGTCTCTAACTTGTTTAGAGACAAAAATTATCGCCGCACATCGGCGATTTTTATCGCAGATAAACCTTGCTATTAGCAAGGTTTATCGCAAATGCGATAAAAAACGGCCGCAATGCATGAATATCGCTGAAAAGTCAGCGATATTCATGCATTATCGAGCAAATGCTCTTAGCCATGTTATCCACCTCCCATTGGATAACATGGCTAAGAACTGCTCAGGGCAGGTGTTAGCTTTTGGAGATATTCGCGCTTAGCGCGAATATCTCCAAAAGTTGGTAATAGGAGATAGCGATGTTAGGGACTGTTTCCAGTCGCTAACATCTTGGCACGCCCACTTTGCATGTCATTAGTGATAAATATCACTGACATGCAAAGCGGGGCCCAAGATGGTCGCTATCTCCTTTTAGCTGTCACTAACTGGTGTTAGCGACAGCTTGGTAATAGGGAGATAATTTTATCTCCGCTTTCTTGGCTTTTAAAGCCAAAAAAGCGGAGATAAACCCCCTTGATAATATGCCCCACGATTCCTCGGGGGTTTCAGGTGACAGGGCTTGGTATTGTGTTACGTGGTAATTCTTCCAGGAAACGTCAGAGGGTCGATGCAGGGGTTCTAGAAGGGGTGATAAACCATTTAAGCCTCATGAACAAGCGCATGGTCTTTTAAAGATCTGTGAAGTACTTGGGGCGGCGGTGTGTGTGTGTCCTCTTTCAGGAGCGGGCGGGGGGGGGGGCACTGCCAGCAACTTGCCAGGCCAGGCAGTGTTCAACACTTGCATCACCCTTTCTCTGCCTGCTATTGCGCTCCATGCTTCGGAAAGGTAAGAAAAAGAACGTGCATTTGAGTTTGAAATGTTCGATCCTGTAGCAGTACACTTGCAAAGCCCACACATGACAATAACCCGATTCAAGGTCCCATTCACCCGATTTTTTAAAAATATATAGCACTCCAACAAAATATGATTATAAAACTTTATTAACTTTTAAATATAACGAACGCAACAAAAACTGTAAATACATTTAAACATTTTTTAACAAAAAAAAACAACAATGGTCAGAAGCTGTCTTTTGTGCGAATACTCCCAAGGCAGCACAACGTGCTGAGTTCTGGACGGCACCCAGGTGATGTCACCTGGGTGCCGCACTGGTTTTTGGTTTCCTACAATGCAGCTCAGAAAAACAGCGTGGGGCGTCCCGGGTGGTGCGGGGGGAGGCCTCGTCAGTAGCGGTCTGTTGTGCGAATAGTCCCAAGGCAGCAGAACGCGCTGAGATGTGGATGGCACCCAGGTGATGTCCAGTAAACTGCCGCACTGGTTTTGGTATCCTACAATGCTGCTCCGAAAATTGGCGTGGGGCGGCCCGGGGGGGGCGTGGGGGAGGCGGCGTGAACGGGCCTCCCCAGGTGGCGGCCATCCAGCTGAGTTGCGCCCGCTCTTGCGGCTACAGCGTCTCGCTCACCATGTTGTTGACTTCCGCCCACTCTTGCAGTGCAGCGATAGGCGGCTGCCACAGGACTCTTAAAATGGCAGACGGCTCTTCGGTTTTGGGCCTGGTCCACTAAAATGGCTCTGGGACAACTTGGAACTCGGACGCTTGCCTGCTAGGGCTTGGGCTCCATTCTCGAAAGCGTCCCCTCTGCCGTGAAGATTCTACAAAAGTCTTGGGGGCCCTCGACTCCTGCAGGCTTCCGGTGGGGAGCGGCTGCCATGATTGCTCGCGGAATGACCACGACGGAGCCACGAGATGGTGGTGCTCTCATGCTGACGCCAGCTTCAGTCTGAATCATCCAGAAACAAGGTGGGGCTTTCATCGTTTGGGAAAAAAAAATGTTCTAAACCAATGAAAAGTGTTATTGTTAGGTCATATGACCAAGCCTTCCATCTTTAGGAAACCAAAAGTAAAATGAACCAATGAAAAGTTTTATAAACAAGTCACATGACCTGTTATGCGGCATAGGGCTACAAAAAGCGTAGAAAATCCGTTGGCACGTGAGGCGGCGTCAGTAGCGGACCGATGTGCGAATAGGCCGAAGGCAGCACAACGCGCTGAGATCCGGATGGCACCGAGTTAGTGTCCAGCAAGTTGCTGCACTGGTGTGGCTATCCTACAATGCTGCGCCGAAAGTCGGCGTGGGGCCCCCCATTGGCCTGTGAGGTCGCGTCAGTCAGTGGGGGCTGTGCGTCTCCCCCAAGATGGAGGCTCCTCGGCTGCAGTGGAGCGCCCCTTAGCGTTTCACTCGCCATCCAACTGAGTTGCGTCTGCACTTGCGGCTACAGTAGGCCGAAGGCAGCACAACGCGCCGAGATCCGGATGGCACCGAGGTGGTGTCCAGCAAATTGCCGCACTGGTGTGGCCATCCTACAATGCTGCGCCGAAAGACGGCGTGTCCAGCTGAGTTCCGGTCACTTTTGCGGTACAGTGACTCAAACGCGCCGAGATCCGGATGGCATCGAGGTGGTGTCCAGCAAGTTGCCGCACTGGTGTGGCCATCCTACAATGCTGCGCCGAAAGTCGGCGTGGGGTGCCCCGTTGGCTTATGAGGTGATGTCAGTAGTGGACCGATGTGTGAATAGGTCGGAACCAGCACAAGGCGCCAAGATCCGAATGGCAAGTCCTGGATGTTGAGTGCCATAGTTGAGAGTTCTGAGCAGTGCTTGTAAGACTGTCTGAAGCTTATTTGCACCTGCTGCAGCTTCACTATTGCCCTGGTGTTGCCAAAGATCGCACATGACATAGGCGGCCGGCTCCCGAGGTCCGGCGGAACTTTTTTCCTTTTCCTTTTTGCTTCTTGTTCTACAATCCGTTTCACCTGAAGACACGACCAGGTCCCTAAATGTGTGCAGGGGGACGTTATTGATTGAATCAAAATGGCGGCTTCACACAAAGCTGACTCAAGTGTTGCTGTTGATGCTATACAGACAAAAATTGGTTTTCAGTTTGTACATTCTTCAGGATTTTTTTTCCATCCAAGGCTGTTTGAGAGTTTGTAGAAAAATGGCTTCAGATTTTCCACATACTACTCTTCAACATTCTTCCTAAATGTAACAATGTGAGACTAACTAGGAGAATGGCTGTTTATCTTTCCTTTCAAAATGCTGCCAACAATATTTTCTGAATGGAAGACACCATCTTGTAGCATAAAGGGCCGAAATGGGTTCTGGTCTGGCCGATGGTTGGTGGAGACATTTTGACTATATCTTGGACCTGCCCGGCCTCGCCCAAAATGGCGCCGGTATGAATGGGACTCGTAACTCCTTGTTGTGTACTGGTTGAACAACCTTGATATCACGAGATATGAATGCAATTTTGATGCTCATGGCGGGCGGGGACGAGAATTGATTGAATATTTTGACATCCCTATTGATATTAAGTTCTGATGTGTTATTGATTACTGTAGTATTGAAAGTTCGAATTAACGTCACCCATGGTACTTGCCCGCAAATGTATATTTAGATAATTTTTTTGTAACTGGCCCTGTCGTAATTTAATTACAAAATGTACGTCCACCGATTCCGCAACTGTTAGACACCTTAGTTCTTGCAACCTAATGGCCCGCTCGTTACGTTCCTCTATAATGTAAATGTCTCCTCATCATATACGATTTCAGTTTGCTCCGTGGCCGGCCCACGTGGTTATAGGCCCGTATTCGTATACTGACATTTTCACAATAAAGGTTTTTAAAACAAAACATGGTAGTAGTATTTAAATTGGTAAAGTTTTTACTTTTAGTCACTGTTTTCGAATCAGTAAAAGGCAAGTGAAATAAAGCAGTCCAATTACATGACGGATAAAAGGTATAATACGTAGGAACGCAGTAAAGATAAATGGTCAAGGGCAGTTGTGTTTTCCACTCCTGCAACATAAAGTGATCGATAAGAATCTGATAATCAGGCGTATCGGCGACTAAGACAGCAGGCCGAGTCTCTTTTACTCAACGGCCCCGTCATGGGACGAAGAAACGCCCTTTTTCTCGAAAAAGGAATATATTTTACTTGCAGGACAGTTGTAAATTTTCCGGGAAAGTACATTAGCCTGGAATATTATAACATATATGTTTAAAAAAAAAAAGTTCGAAATCAATAAAAAGCGTATTTTTTAGGTCATATGACCAAGCTTTTCATTATTAAAATAACAAAAGTAAAATGAACCAATAAAAAGTTTTATTAACAAGTCACATGACCTGTTATGCTTACGTTACGCGCTGCGCGCCGTGCCCCGGATCACTTCCAGGTGCGCTAACGCGGCGTGTCATATAACGCATTACGCGACAACGTAGGTCAAGAATATAGTCAAAATGTCTCCACCAACCAGCGTTCGGAACACAACCCCTTTCAGCAGTCCAAAAAGTTCTGTTAAATGACAACAGAGGGGACAGGCAACAAGAACCATCAGTCAAAGAGGGGAGGGCAAGTTCTTCTCTACCGGGTCATGTTGGGGCGCTACCGGAACTGATCGAATTGGTAGTCTACAGTGTTTCTGGATGTTTCAGACTAAAGCTGGCGTCAGCATGAGAGCACTACCATCTCGTAGGTCCGTCGTGGCCATTCCACTAGCAAACATGGCAGCCGCTCCCCACCAGAAGCCTGCGGGAGTCGGGGGCCCCCAAGACTTTTGTAGAATCTTCACGGCTGAGGGGACGCTTTCGAGAATGGGACCCAAGCCCTATCAGGGAAGCGTCCGAGTTCCAAGGTGTCCCAGGGCCATTTTAGTGGACCACGCCCAAATCTGAAGAGCCGGCTGCCATTTTGAGAGTCCTGTGGCAGACTTGGGGAGGGGGTCGGAGCCAAGCGTCTTCTCCGAGTCCGTGCCATCACACCGCCCCTCGGGGGCCTCCGTCAAGCGGTTTAGGGAGGTACCATATAACATTGTTTTCAAATGCAGTCAGGTCCACAAACGACCCCCACTTACTTTGAGAATAGTGAAGCTGCAGTAGGTGGAAATAAGCTTCAGACAGTGTTACAAGCGCTGCTCAGAACTCTTAACTATGGCACCCAACATCCAGGACTTGCCATCCTGATCTTGGCGCCTTGTGCTGCTTCCGACCTATTCACACATCGGTCCACTACTGACATTATCTCATAAACCAACGTAATGTAAATAGTTATTTAATAAAATGTTTTACCCCGTTACTTTGCTGGTGTGTTGTCTATATTTTTAATATTTGCATAGGGTTTGTCGTTATTTTGGGCGGGGTGGGTGAAGTGGCCGAGCTGTCTTGCAGCCCTCATGGTGTGGAGCTCAGTTCATCTCACTATTTTCGTATTCCTAATGTTTCTATTTTAGCGAGGTCAAAAAGAGATCCAATTAGTGGTCTACTGATTTTGCTCGATTACTTTTAATTTTTTACACGATTTTTCACTATCTGCAAAGACTAAACAGAGTATTGCGACTTTGTGCTTGTTTGTAAATAGAGAATGAACCAAAGAGAACCAATTCTAAAATAGTAAATGCTTGGATAACAATCAATCAAATGGAGAGACAAGCAGGCACGACGGATTACAACGGGGGTAAAGGTCTGCGTTAACTACCCTTCACTATCTGCAAAGAGAGAGTACTACTAAGAGAAAAGAGGGGAGGGGGGGGGCAGCGTTCAAAGCACATCAGCGTGCATAAACACGAAAACGTTTTTACCTATCACGTACTTGACATTTGACAGCTTTTGATATTTGCTATTAAAAAAACATTGAAATTCACAGAAAAAACCATAGGTTATAGTCCATATATAGTTAGGAATTTGCATTTACAAAACCTTGAAAATTCACTGAAAAAACCATTGGTTATAGACCATATATAGTTAGGGATTAGCCTTTTCAAAACCTTATTTTACTCGCATAAAACCATTGAAATTCCATATATAGTTAGATGCGCTAACTATATATCGCGCACCCGCAATCCACTGCTGATGATGTCACATATTACATCATTCATGACATGGTTAGTGACAGATCCGCGCACCGGGTAGCTTTCCGGAAAGCGTAACAAGGGGGAAAGCAAGGGAAATAGTAAAATAATATTTTAGAGTGCTTTGAGGTAGGGTAGCTCTGAAAAGAGCTGTTGTGTTGTGTGGGTGATGTAAGTACCAACATGTAGGTACCAATGAAGAGTCTAAAATTCAATGTACACCGTCTCCTCTGTAGATATTTTGTATGTTCTAATATGGGTTATTTAAATGTAAATGTGTGGAAAAGCACTTCATGCTTTAAAGCAATTGTATTTTTGAACTGATTGTTCTTTCCTCTTAGTCCTCCTCTTTGTTTGTTTTTCCCCACTCTTCTTCAGCATGATAGTTGATAAATTTGTTCCCTCAAAAAAGTTATATACATCAAAAAATTATATCAAATACATATTAAATATATTTTTCCTTTAAAAGAAGAATACATTTTACAGCTTTTGATATTTGCTATTAAAAAAACATTGAAATTCACTGAAAAAACCATAGGTTATAGACCATATATAGTTAGGAATTAGCATTGACAAAACCTTATTTTACTCACACAAAACCATTGAAATTCGCATATATAGTTAGTTGCACTAACTATATATCGCGCACCCGCAATCCACTGCTGATCATGTCACATATTACATCATTCATGACATGGTCAGTGACATCACTGATGACATCACTGATGACATCTCAAATGACATCACTGATGACATCCCTGATGACAACATCCAGTGACTGTATGTTTCTGTAAAGTTAAAATATGTCTTACATATTGAAGAATGAGTGGATGTATAAGTGTCTGGATGAAGGATTTAGTAGGTGCATGACTGACTGTATGAGTGAGTGATTAAATGTGTCTCACTGAGTGCATAGGTTAGTGACTAAACGGTCTTAATTTGTGCATCATTATGTCTGTTGTTCTGTAAACCGCTGCATGTGTTGATCAGTAGCTATATGAGTAACTATATGGGTTATTGATTGGTTGCCCAAGTATTTGTATGGGAGACTGAGTGTGTGGGTGGCTGGGAGGTGTATGACTCTGTGCATAGATGTGTGAGCAGTTGATTCACTAGATGTATGGGTTCAAAAGTGCATGTGGAAACAGCTGTATGGGCGGTTGACTGTGTGCATGAGTGTATTGGTGAGTGAATGGATATCTTAGTGCTACATGTCAAAGTAAGTACACATGCAAAACACAGTACATGTGAGAGTTGACATTTATAAATAACTGTGCATAAGAGCCAGTGAATGTGTGAGTGGCTGTATTGATCATTGTGAACTTGTATCAGGGATTGCATAAGAGAGTAAATATGTGTTAGTATATGTTTGAATAAGTAAGGTGTGTATAACTGTATAGTTGAGGAAATGGAAGTGTGATTGATTCTTTGCATGACTGACTAGGTGTGTGAGTAACTCCATGGATGAGTGACAGTCTGTGAGTGTCTGTTTACACTGAGTGTATCTAAGGTTATATTAGAGTCTGAAGAGGTTCATCGTATAATCACATGAATGATGTCATCAGTGATGTGATCAGTAATGTCAAATGAGATGTCATCAGTGATGTCATCAGTGATGTCATTTGAGATGTCATCAGTGATGTCATCATTGATGTCATCAGTGATGTCATCAGTGATGTCATCAGTGATGTCATTTGAGATGTCATCAGTGATGTCATCAGTGATGTCATTTGAGATGTCATCAGTGATGTCACTGACCATGTCATGAATGATGTAATATGTAACATGATCAGCAGTGGATTGCGGGTGCGCGATATCTAGTTAGTGCAACTAACTATATATGCGAATTTCAATGGTTTTGTGTGAGTAAAATAAGGTTTTGTAAATGCTAATTCCTAACTATATATGGACTATAACCAATGGTTTTTTCAGTGAATATATATATATATTGTGATCAAGGCAGGGATCTGCCGAAACGCGTCGTGGCTGATGTGGTTGCACTCTAAAATGAAATAAAAAAAAGAAGCACTGAACTGGGTCTACCTCGTCTTTTGCGTGTTTGGCTGTCGGTTTCAATTGGGAGACTGAGACGAGTTCTTGCAGCATATATATATATATATATATATATATATATATATATATATATATATATATATATATATATATATATATATATATATATATATATATATATATATATATATATATTACCTACTGGCGATAGCCAGTAGGTATATGTAGTTAGGATTTTTTCTCTATCGAACTTTTGAAAATTCTATGCCTAATAACTTTGGCGTTTGTGGACGGAATTGGCTGAAATTTTCAGGAAAATGGCACATTTTGTTTCTGAGCAGCTCCTGAAAATTTGGGGGGGTTCGTGAAGGGGGGGCCGAGAAAAAAGGGGGGTCCCAAAACGCGTTTTTCCCATGTTAATTTCCATAGGGCGGTTGGCCTCCCTTTTAGCCCGAACGGCTGAATGGATTTCCACGAAACTTGGCAAAATTGTAGGGACTGTTAGCCCGATGTGCCTTTGCTAGGTCTCAATATATGTGCTTCAGTGAATTTTGAGAAATTAACGTTTAAAACAAGATATATATCTGTAACAGCGCTCCGGGCAGCGCTCCGGTTTGCGAACTTTTCGCGTATCGGAACTTTGCGAAGCGAAGCTGATTGGCTCTCCGGTGTCTGTCAACATTCTAAACAGTCCGGAGCGGCCGCCATCTTGTCTCTCGGTAGGATCGAGAGACAAGAGGAGGCCAAAACAAAGGGGGAAATGAAGGAAAGGGGGCAAGGTAGACCCCTTCTGACCCCCTAGGATTGATGAGGGGGATATTATAGAGCCACGCCGGGCCCAAAAAAAAAAAAAAAAATTCCGATTTTTTCGCCGTAGAGACGCGTCTTGGTACGCGAACCGGGCAGCTAACCGGGAAGCTAACCGGCAGTGTAACGGGAGTCTGAGGAGTAGCTGATTGGCAGTCAACATTGTAAACAGTCCGGAGCGGCCGCCATCTTGTCTCTCGGTAGGATCGAGAGACAAGAGGAGGCCAAAACAAAGGGGGAAATGAAGGAAAGAGGGCAAGGTAGACCCCTTCTGACCCCCTAGGATTGATGAGGGGGATATTATAAAGCCACGCCGGGCCAAAAAAAAAAGAAAAAAATCAAATTTTTTCGCCGTAGAGACGCGTCTTGGTACGCGAACCGGGCAGCTAACCGGGCAGCTAACCGGGAAGCTAACCGGCAGTGTAACGGGAGTCTGAGGAGAAGCTGATTGGCTGTTATCATTGTAAACAGTCTGGAGCGGCCGCCATCTTGTCTCTCTGTGGGATCGAGAGACAAGAGGTGGAAAAAAAAAGGTGTAAATGAATGAAAGGGGTAAGGCAGACCCCTCCTGAACCCCTAGGATTGATGAGGGGGCTATTAAAGTTCCCTGGGGGGTGAAAAAAAAAAATATATATATATCTTTAAGCGTGTTCTGGCGCGCTTACGTTTTGGGTTTGGTTTGCGCTGCAGAGACGATACGTCACGGTTATGCGATGCATCATGAGGCGTCTCACGGGCTACGTGATACGTCACTTAATAAAGAATATATTTTACAGCTATAGATATTAGCTTTTAAAAAACCAATGAAATTCACAGAAAAAAACATAGGTTATAGACCATATATAGTTAGGAATTTGCATTTACAAAACCTTGAAAATTCACTGAAAAAATCATAGGTTATAGACCATATATAGTTAGGGATTAGCATTTAAAAAACCTTATTTTATTTGCACAAAACCATTGAAATTCCATATATAGTTAGTTGCACTAACTATATATCGCGGACCCGCAATCCACTGCTAATGATGTCACATATTACATCATTCATGACATGGTCAGTGACATCACTGATGACATCACTGATGACATCTCAAATGACATCACTAATGACATCACTGACATCTCATTTGACATTACTGATTACATCACTGATGATATCATTTATGTGATAATACACCTTCAGACTCTAATATAACCTTAGATACACTCAGTGTAAACAGGCACTCACAGACGGTCACACATCCATGGAGTTACTCACACACCTAGTCAGTCATGCAAAGAGTCAATCACATCTCCATTTCCTCAACTATACAGTTATACACACCTTACTTATTCAAACATATACTAACACATATTTACTCTCTTATACAATCCTTGATACAAGTTCACAATGATTCATACAGCCACTCTCACATTCACTGGCTCTTATGTTCAGTTATTTATATATGTCAACTCACACATGGAGTGTGTTTTACATATGTACTTACTTTGACATGTAGAACTGAGATATCCATTCACTCACCAATATACTCATGCACACAGTCAACTGTCCATACAGCTGTTTCTACATGCACTTTTGAACCCATACACCTAGGGAATCAACTGCTCACACATCTATGCACAGAGTTATACACCTCCCAGCCACCCACACACATACTCAGTCTCCCATACAAATACTTGGGCAACCATTCAATAACCCATATAGTTACTGATATAGCTACTGATTTAAACATGCAGCAGTTTACAGAAGAACATAAATAATGATTGCCAAATTAAGACACTTTAATCACTAACCCATGCACTCAGTGAGACACATTTAATCATTCTCTCATACAGTCAGTCATGCACCTACTAAATCCTTCATCCAGACACTTATACATCCACTCATTCTTCAATATGTAAGACATATTTTAACTTTACAGAAACATACAGTCACTGGGTGTTGTCATCAGTGATGTCATTTGAGATGTCATCAGTGATGTCATCAGTGATGTCACTGACCATGTCATGAATGATGTAATATGTGACATCATTAGCAGTGGATTGCGGGTCCGCGATATATAGTTAGTGCAACTAACTATATATGGAATTTCAATGGTTTTGTGCAAATAAAATAAGGTTTTTTAAATGCTAATCCCTAACTATATATGGTCTATAACCTATGGTTTTTTCAGTGAATATATATATATATATATATATATATATATATATATATATATATATATATATATATATATATATATATATATATATATATATATATATATATATATATACTTATAATAATGGTTAAAGTGTTTTTTTAATATAGTTTGCAATTTTAAATGTGTAATTGAATTTTTAAAACACTAATCAGATGGGTCTGGTGGCTCAGTGTACTAATGTGTCCACTGCAGGGCCCTGTGAGCAATCTCATGGTCATAGGTTCAAATCCCAGCGGGTTCACTCAGTCTTTCAACCATCTGAGGTCGATATAATGAGTACTGTTGGGTAACAATAAACATCTGTTGATGCCTAAGAGTTCATGTGTGATCTACAATATACCGATGTTAAGAGCTTATAATTTAGTAGCGGGATATACATTTTTTGGGGTAATATGGTGGGAGATTAATTACATTTTAACTAATTGTTTTTTAATGTTATGTAATGTAAGAGAAAATCAATATATAAATGGTTAGTATGTAATGTTTTAATTGTTTTACAGTTCTTTCATTTATTTGGGTTTCATTTCAGATTTTGTATTTATATGGTGTATAGTATAATTAGTTATGGCTAATTTAGCAGCATGTTCAGTTTGTAGGGGAATAGGGTGAGACATTATTTAAATGAAAATAGTTTTCTTTATTAATTTTTTGTTATTTGAATATTTAATTTATAAATCATACTTTGTACATTGAATATTTAAATTATAAAATAGTTTTATTTAGATTATGCAAGAAATTAGTAATATATATCAGCAAGTGTATATTATATTTATTATTTTTATATGCTTCATTTATTTTAATTTTATTATTGTTTTATTCATACTTTAATTTATCTTCTTGGGGATTGTTTTTTTCAGCAGTAGCGAGATAAGTGAATTAATTCTATGTATGTTTATATAAATATTTCATTTAGTTATAGGTTTATTTTGTATATTCGTAATAAATTGTGCATTTTATTTAAATGTATACAATATATATTTTCTAGTTTAACTATGGTTAATAATTTTATGTTTTAGATGTTTAAATATTTTTGGGGAAATGGCTGTATTGGAATGGTATATGTAACCTTTCTGAAGTCCCACACTTTCCCTACTGTTGCTTAAATTGGAGTGAGAACAGTATATCAAGTCAATCTAATTCCTATGCTTTCCTTATTATTGCCATTGTGGGGATGGGTAATATAACCCTTGAAAAGTCCCACACTTTCCCTACTGTTGCTTAGGATGGAGTGAGAATAGTAAATATAACCCCTTTGAAGTCCGATACTTTTCCTTCTGTTTTGTATATATTGGAGTGGGAACAGCAAATCTTATCCCTCTGAAGTCCAACACTTCCCCAGCTGTTGCTTACATTACAGTGGGAATTGTAAATTGAACCTCTCCGAAATTCAGCACTTTCCTTGCTTTTGCTTAGGGTTGAATGAGAATCGTAAATTTGACCCCCTCAGAGGTTCAACACTTTCCCTACTGTTGTTTAGACTGGAGTGGAAAGGGCCATTTGAACGCCTCTAAAGTACAATACTTTCCCTACTGTTACTTAGATTGGAGTGGGAGTAGCAAACACTGACCTTTTAGTGGACTTGCTCCCTTCACAGCGAAGCTCCGACTGGTAGCTGCTGCTGCCCCGGTTGCTGCTGCTGACCCTTGGTCGAGGCCTACTTCCCCTGCAAACCCCTGCCTGCGCCTCATATCTGGTGGTCGAGTGGTAGAGCATCACTGTTCTGCTGCTGGGCTGTCCCTCTGCCTCTCTTTCTGATTTCTGCCTTTATTCAGCTTTTTACTTTGTTACCTTTTTCTTTCCTTTGTTTGCCGCCATCACTCCTGTTGCTTTGTTCCCATGGCCCGCCCCCTCCAGTGACCCTTCCCACTCCTGCATTTCCTGCCTCCCAACTGTCCACCCCCAGCACAACCTAGTGGCAGCCGCTGCGCAGCTGCACGGCTGGCATGCCAAAGGCAGGCCTGTCTGCACCTGTCCATGCCTGAACCATGCCCAGCGCCAGGGACCCTGGTTCTCGTATCTTCTACCGCTAAGACGCCAGCACCCTCCTCGCCCACAACTCAGGACGCCATACCGCCTGCCATCTCGCATCACCGAAGAAGACCCAAGGACCCTTCTCCTGCCAGAACTGCAGCCACATCCTCACCCACGCCAGCATGCCAGATCCTCCGCCTCCCAACCGTCAAACAGCACACTAGACCGACTCAACTGCATCCTTTTCAACATGCGATTACTCCACAAACACGCTACAGAAATCTGGGACCTCCTCGACGCTGCCTCTCCCCATATCCCCTTCTTCATGGACATCTTGATCAACCCCTGATTCGGACCACAAATCGCCATCACCATCCCAGACGGCTACAAAATCACTCACAAGGACTGCACTGACCACCAGAAGGAGGCATCGCCATCAACAACAAGAACACCCTCCGACTGACCATGCACTCAAACGACCCAATGAGAACCATCTTGAACCTGGAGCTGGGCCCAACCTGAGTGAGTCTTGACCCTCAGAGTGGTTCGCCAGTCCTGGATCCCTAGAAATGGTACGGAAGGTGAGCAGATGCCTCAAATCTACAACTTGGGACTTAAAAAATTCCCTCCCAAAAGTGCCCTGAGGACAGAGAAGACCAACGTGCATTTCTCACTGATCCGCCCAAGGTGCATTTCTGGTCAGCCTGACTTTGA
The DNA here is from genome assembly GCF_964263255.1 of Lissotriton vulgaris. NCBI lineage: Eukaryota > Metazoa > Chordata > Amphibia > Caudata > Salamandridae > Lissotriton > Lissotriton vulgaris. The sequence goes on along the minus strand of NC_141694.1, from coordinate 420,225,972 downwards.
GATAATTTCCTTATATTCTTCTGCATTGCTGAAAAACCTGTTCAGTGGTCCCTCTCTGGAAAGGGATCCAACCTCCTGGAGCCTTCATCTGACCCAGCTCTATCCTAGTCTGCTGTAGATTTTCGACTTCCAAAAAAGAGACAAAGGCCCAGATTTGCCAAAGAATTGCTTGCCCTTCCATCATGCAGGGTGACTCAAGGGCAATGAAAGGGCAATGCAATCCATGAGTCAGATTTATCAAGCAATGCAAGGCCACCTTGCGTGGCTTGGTAAATCTGGAGTAATGCAAAGCTGTGCAAGTCACTGCCTTGCATTAGTTAGTGCCAGAAAGGTGTTTCATAGGTGTAGTTTCGGTGTTCCCATGCATCCACCCATATATTCTGGCACATTCCCAGATTTCCCGCCACAAGTAAACCTGGGGATGGATTAACATTGTATGCCTTCCTGATAAAGGTGTAACAAGGAAAATATATTAATTCCTCCTTGTTTGTTCAGAATACAGCACACTTAGAAAGAGGAAAATGCATCTGAGGATGCCTTGGTGCGGGAAGGTGTCCCTTCCTCAATACAAAGAATCTTTCCTGCAACACAGGCACCCATTTACTACGGCACAAAGATGCCTGCGTGGTCGCTAGGTAGCACATAAAATAATCCCGGTTTTATGGAATTTATTTTTTTGACAGTTCCGTCTGTATTTATCCAGATTTATTTTTTGCTAATTTTATCTGTATTTATCCAGATTTATTTTGGGATATGTGGAAATATGAAGCTGAAATTAGCATATTTCCACATATATTTAACTGGCAAATATGCACTCATGCTTGAATGTCTACTAGGTTTCAGTGCTGTAAACACCCGCAGAAGATAAATGAATGCAATTTTAAGAAAATATGCACTTTTCAGTATCAACATTGTGCATATCTACTGCTCTTAAAGCCTCTTTACAAAAATTCCTTTCTTTTTTAGCTCCCTGACCTATCAATGTACACAGCTATGCGCCTGGCAGTCATGGCAGACAGTATTTAGAATTACTCAAAAAGTAACACAATGTCTGTTTTTATTCAGATTTAAAAATAAATTAAGTCTGTATTTATCTGTTAAAATCAGTAAAGACAGAAAACAGGTAGCCTTACACATAATGCACCAGCACAGTGCGAAAGCAGCAATGCGCAAAGTATTTATAAATATGGCCCATTCCTGCCCTCTCCATTTGATGCAGTGCAGCATGTTGTCTTGCTGCTTTGCGCCACGTCAAATCTTGGTAAATTTAACCCTAAGTCTGAAAGTAGGAATCTTCACAGTGACTTCGTCCAATGGCTCAACGAAAACGACGCCTCCTCTTTGGACACCCTTGGCTGCCTTGCCCAGCTGAGCTTTAACTTCAAAAATTCTTCTAAATCCAAAAGTAAATTAAGACGCATCCCAATAACTTCTTGTATCCAAATTGTGGTCCACGACTAGATGCCCATGATGCTTTGAACATTTAGGCACTCTTTGTCACTTTAAAATTTACAAATTCATAACTCTCATTCTACTGATAAAACATAAATATAAACTTAAGATGATATTCATCCCATTTCAGAAATGTCTCCATTACCATTACCTGGTGGACCATTTTTTATGTGTTTTTAACATGACTCTTGAACAGTCAACCTGTTAATGATCTTTCTCTTCATGTATCAAACCATTTGGAGATACTTTGACAGACTGTATACAATGGAGTTGAGGCTTGTAAAGTGAGGTGACAGAGTACAGTGGCACAGAGGGGAGTGGAATACTGTAGAGTTTAGTGGGGTAGAGAGGAATACCAAAGAGTGCAGTGACGTACAGTGGAGTGGTGTTGACTGGGGTAGCGTAGAGTGGAATACTGTAGAGTGGAGCGGTGTAGGGCGGAATACAGTGAAGTAGCATACAGTGGAGTGGTGTACATTACAGGCTCAGGGAGGCAGATGCCGGGGGGGCGAGCTTTAGTGTGGAGCCTGCGGGTTGGCTTTGTGCATGGTAATAAAATATTACTTTGCATTTTTTTCAAACATGAAAATTCCTTGAATAAAGAAAGGTTAAAGCAACATTATAGTTAGGTGTGGGAAAAAGATGTTTGTTTTTTTTAAAGGTAGGAATTCACTGGACTAACGTTATAGTTAGGTGAATACATCAGTCACTACATTAACATTATGAACTCAGAAAAACATATAAATTCACCAGTTATATTTAGCGGGGCTAACTATAACTTGTGCCCCCACCAAGCACTGCTATGGCCTCACATATTGCATCATTCATGATATGTTCTACATCATCATTTATGTTTCCACATAGATTACATACTTTTAGCCCTATTTTGTGGCACCCTGTGTCCAAAATATATATTTATATTCTCATTAATAGCTGAGCATGCTCACTGGCCAGAGCCATCAGTCACTTCCTACAATCTGGTCTATTTATGAATGAACTAATAACTGCACATATATAACTAGAAAACGAAGCACTGATCCAATGGTCTTTTCTATCATCCAATATGCTATATACTATTCATATGCAAACTGATCGAAAGTATTTTCTACATTTAATTATCAGCCTTAATAAAAGAAAATAGCTTTGTTTGGCAACCAAGCATCAATACATGGTGTCTGGTCTGATTGCGTCACCACTACCTCAAGACTTCCATAGATTCAAATGGAGTAGCAGCATTCCTTCTATTGGAGCTTTTATCTGCCATTGACATGTTCTATAACCATGCATTTCTTAAGAGATTTTAATCCAGAGGAATTCCTTCCTTGCTGCACCTTTTGCCACCATAGATGGTGGTCAACAATCCAATATTGCCTCTTTCAGTCAATCAATCAATCAGGGGTTTGTAGAGTGCGCTACTCACCCATGAGGGTCTCAAGGCACTGGTGGGGGATGAGGGGAGCATCCCCGGATCAGTCAAAGAGCCAGGTCTTGAGGTCGTTTCTGAACATGTGCAGGATCGGGGAGTATCTGATGTTCACAGGGAGCTTGTTACAGGTCTTGGCTGCGATGTAGGAGAAGGCTCTCCCACCTGTTCTTTTTCTGTGGATACGGGGGACCTCTGCCAGGGCGAGGTCGGCGGAGTGGAGGTTCCTCTTGGGTACGTGAAGGGATATTCTCTCATTGATGTATTTGGGTCCGATGTTGTGGAGGGATTTGTAGTTGTGGGTAAGGAGTTTGAAGGTCACACTCTTCTTGACGGGGAACCAGTGGAGGTTTCGTAGATGGTACGTCAAGTGTTTGTGATGCGGTGTCCAGAAGATGAGTCTGGCTGCTGCGTTCTGGATGGTTTGGAGTTTGCGTATAAGGGTTCTGTTGGGGGGATCCACTTGAAGGTCTTGCGGAGGATACTCAGGCAGTTGAAACTGGTGGAGGCAACAGCGTTGATCTGGCGTTTCATGGAGAGGGAGGAGTTAAGGATGATGCCAAGGTTTTATGCATGGTCTATAGGGTTGGGTGGATTCCCGAGGGCAGGGGGCCACCAGGTGTTGTGCAGGGTCCAAGGATGAGTACTTTGGTCTTTTCTGACTTGAGTTTCAAGCAGCTGTCCTTCATCTAGGTTGCCACGTTCTTCATTCCTTCCTGGAAACAGAGTCTGGTGTCTTTAGAATTCTTCGTGAGTGAGAGGATGAGCTGGATTTTATTGGCGTAGGATAGAATGCTGAGCCCATACTGTCCTATGATGGTGGCAAGGGGGGCTCATGTAGATGTTTAAGAGTGTGGGGCTGAACGATGATTCTTGGGGTACTCCGCAGTTGATATCGGTGAGTTCAGAGAGGAACGGAGTCTGATCCGCTGGGTTCGGCCAAAGAGAAAGGATTGGATCCAGTCGAGGGCGGCTCCTTGTATCCCTGCTTCGTGAAGTCTGGCTGCGAGCGAGCGGTCTGAAATTATTTCAAAGGCTGTGGAGAGGCCCAGAGGGATGAGGGCCGCAGTGTGTCCCTGGTCGAGCAGCATGCAGATGTCATCAGTCGTAGCGAGGAGGGCGGTCTCGGAACTGTGGTTGTGCCAGAATCCAGACTGGCAGGCTGCTCTTGCCTGCATGGGAATAAAGCTGTTCTGCATTTGCTGCACTTAAAAACTATACTTTTTTCAAGTGCTAGCGGTGAACACTGTCCCAAACACGCTTTGTCAGATCTTCAGCCTTCAGCCTTTCCGGCAAGTCACACCTGCTGCTGTTTACTCCTGGCTTCCTTCTCCCTTCACCAAGGTGTGTGCATTAGGATGCAGGAGAGCCCATCACCCCCTGTCTGTAAGAGTCACGGCCTGGAGCTGTCATCACCAAGGTTGGCTACTTGAGCCTTGTTATGCAGATATCTGCCTTTGCACTTGTTTCGCTGGCAGTCGAAATGTCCCGGCGTGCTTTTATTTTGCTTTGCACAGGATAGGAACACTAGCTAGTGCCTCAGATTCTTTTTAAAAGAATCAAAACAACCACGTAGTTTTAAACTAAATGTTAGCACAGATGAAATAGCAGAATATATTTAGAGGCAAAGGTCAGTAAGCTGCACAATAAGGGCCGGTTATTTTTATACCTTTCACAGTCTGTCAAGTTACTGTTGCTCAGATATGTGGTTTATTTTTTCTATTGGTCTTTTACTTTAACTAGGCTTTTGTTTTAAACTTTTTTTGGACTGCTAGTTACATTTCTATGTTAAAACTTCAAATAAGTATAATCTCTGTTATTTTAACTTGTTAGAGGTCATTGTATCACCACTAGCACAGATTTTTATTTTTTTGTCTCTGCTGTAAACAGGGCATTTATTAATGTTTTGTGCTGGGTTTTCTTATGAAGGGTGTAGCATAGGGGGTAAAAGCTGTGGAGTGCAGCAAAGACACATATGCGATGTTCTCTTTTGACCCTGTTCATATGCACCTTGGTAATTAGCTGCCAGCAGAGAATCTGTAAGTGGAATTAAGGCCATGTTTGGAATCATGTCTTGTTAATTCTGCTGCTGCTTCCACAATCAGCTTGTTTTCTATAACTGTTAATTTGTCAGAGGATGTACATCTCCTAAACTGCTGAATGGGAATTCCACCGGCAAAACTCTTAAGAGATGTTTATTGTTACCCAACCCAATGGTACTCATTTTATCGACTTCAGTTGGACGAAAGGCTGAGTGGACCTGCCGGGATTTGAACCTGTTTCCATGAGGTCGAATTCAGGCCCCTGAAGTGGATGCATTAGTCCACTGATTCCCAGACCCGACCTCCTTGGGTTGATGTCCATGTTGTTGCTTGCCTCTGCCACTCTTCCACCCTCCGTTGTTTGTGTGCTTCCTTCTGACTGCTCACTCCCTCCCTTTACTGTCCATGTTGCCCCAGCCCCTCTCTACATTCTGCATTGTGTGTGCGGGTGTCCATATTTAGGGGCCGATTATGATGGCGGACGGACTTGCGTCCGTCCGCCACCACTGAGTGTGAGGGACCGTCCGCATGGGCAGCAGCGGTCCCTCCATGACAATTAGGATGTGACCGCCACCCTGGCGGTCACATCCTGTATTGTTTACATTGCGGCGGGTGCTGCTTGAAGCGGCACCCGCCGCAATGTAAAAAATGACAACAGTGCATTTGCATGCACAAAGCGGCAGGCACCTCGCGGTGCCTGCCGCTTCGTGCACGCAAATGAAGGGGGGTACCATAGGTACCCCCCATGTGCACCCCCCACCCCCCTTCACCTAGGGGGCCTGCAACGGGCCCCCGCAGTGCAGAACCGTATGCTTTTCCACGGCGGAAATGCCGCCGTGGAAAAGCATAGTATTGCAGACATCCTAATATGCCTGGCGGTGTCTGATAGACACCGCCAGACATGTTAGTGCTTTTCCGCCGCGGTCGGAAGGCGACTGCGGCGGAAAAGCTGCGGACATAAAAGCAGACCCACCAGCCATCCTAATTTGGCGGTGGGTCTGTGGAGGCTCCGCAGCGGAGTTTCCGCATCCTCCGGCCCGGCGGTGGCTTCCGCCGGCCCGGAGGATGCGGGAACTCCGCAATCATAATTAGCCCCTTAGTGTGTGTGTGTAAAAAGTACTGGGGAAATCCGGCAGACACCTCATGATACTAGACTGAAAGTACCCAACTATTTCTCATAAACTACAATTATTAGGGGGAGTGTAATAACCCAAACACCCTCGTCTGAAGCTACGCGCCTGTTCTTATGTTATGATGCCTGCAGAAGAGTAGGTAATGTGTCATGGGCCCTAGTGCAAGGAAGGAAATGGGCATTACACAATTTTTTACCTTTGCAATGAAGGAAAACGCTTTCATGTAGAAAATATCTTTTCAAAGTATCTTTGCAGCCCTGCAGCAGAGGTGGGACTAGGTCCCCTAGCTTCCTCAGGGAAAGAGGAAGGGCGACAAGCAGGTGGCACGCTCAAAAAAGTCAGAGATCTCCATTAGTGTGCGTTGATTATTGGCAGTTTCCCCGTGTCTGCACTCCACACAGAGATGCTTTGCAACCCTGCAACTGGAGTAGAACTACGTACCTCAGGGAAAGAGGAGGGCCCACCAAGAGCTGACGGGCTAAAAAAAGCCAGATCTATCCTTTAGTGTGGTACACCACCAGGATTGGGCCCGGGTAAAGACCAGACACAGACGGGCCCGTCTGAGACAGGAAGAGGCAGGACAGCACTATTAACATCTACTGCCTTTGCCTCCATCCAGTGTTCAAGGTTTGACAACCTCATTCTCCTGACAGTCAAGACCAGCAGGAAACTACAGGGTAAAGCATCTTTCTTATCATTGGTAAAAGGAAAGCTAAAAGGAGCTCCCAAGGAACCATCAAGAAGGCCAAATTATAAGTACCCTATTCAGCAAGGAACGGTGTGTTGAATATTGCTAACTTAATTGAAGTGGTGGAGACTTTACTTAGCAGCAGAAACTCCTCCAAACCCAATGCTTTAGGCCAAAAAGTCCTGGACATTTTTAAAAGAAAAATCCTCTGACCCGCCTGCACTAGGGAAAGCTCCTTCTATGCTTCCAGCCTCTGTGGATAATAAAGTTGTGGGCCATGCAGATACTGAAGGTAGCAATGTTGGGGTATGCAACCCTATTGTTGCATTGTCAGGCAATACATCAACGAATGAGTGTAGGTTGAATACTCTGAGCCTAGTTGTGGCACCAGAAATTTCATGCACAATCTTTTTTTATTCTTCAGCACATTTAAGTGTTTGTAATGAAAATATTGATACATGCGGCTCTGCCGTAGCCGGAACTAAGAGAGCATTTGTAAACAACAATATAGTTACTATTTGCACATGCCAGAATATATTAAGTCAGCTCCAAGAAAACATAAAAAAATTAATTGGTGAAGCTTCCCTATTAAGAGGGAAATTGGGTACACGCACTGTTAAAATTAAGACGATAAACTCATATGCAAAAAGTAAAGGGGCACATAGGTTTCAAGGAAATAGGAGACCACAGACTGTCACGAGTTCAGAAAACACTGGGATGTACCCCTCACACCAGCTTGACCTAGTGACGGGTCCTAATAAACTCCTGGAGTACACATCATCTTTTACATCCAGTGATTATAAGCAGTCTAGTTTTAGGGGCACATTATCAAGGGAGACCTCCTATGCCCCTATGGAGTCTAGCATCAGGAACCCTAGTAAATCATGGTATAGGACATTCCCGGGAGGATATTAGGACAAAGTAATTTTTCCCTCGCTCTCTAGGGGTACCAGGCGGGAGAATGGGAATGTACCCCCAGGAGGAAAAACAGCCCTTGAAGGAGCCTGCAAGGCATATCAAAGGGAACCCTCCACTAAGTCCTGAGAATCATCTAGAAGGCGACAGAAATACAACTTTTATGGTAAATACACCTACATGTTCACCCTTGTCCAATGAAAATTATGAGAGTGACTAGCTAGAGGGAAGGCTGGAGCTGGTAGTACATGATGGAATGATGGAAAAGGAGTTGTCACCCAAAGTAATGAGCTCAGCTTGGCAGGGGGAGATGGTTGTTCTTGTGTATCTGTAGTTAGAGAATCACACATTAACCCCAATGAGACCAGTGTAGAGGGGAGGCAATCCCTAAGACAAACACAATTTGTAGTCCCGTGGAACCTTGTAAAATTAAAGATATTGTCATGATCTGGCATTAAGTCCAAACCCAATTGTGTAGGCACTTTTTTTAATCCTCTTGAGTTTATATTTAGCTATACAATAATTATGTATTCTGTCTGCAATTGCATCTTTTTCAGAACACATATTACTGCATATAAACGATTTCTTCATTTGTCCTTCCAGGCACTTGGGTCATGATTTTAATGGAGAAGCAGGTGCAGTGACACATGGGCAAAGGTCTAGGAAACACACTGTGCACTGATTATTGCTACATCTTACTAATAAATATTCATTCACAAGTGCAATTACCTTGCAGGCACTAGTGTAATGATTTGAATGATGCAACAGGTGCACTGGCACAAGGGCCAAGAAGCCTAGGAAATCCACTGAATACCGATTATTGCCATATTTTACTACTACCCCCAATTCAGAACCAGCTCTGGCTGATGTCTCCCTGCTAACTGTCTGCCATTGCATTGCTCCCATTGGCGCAGTGTGCACGCCACCTTCTCTACTCTTGCTGCTCTTCCTGACCCATCCTCTATACCCCCTCGGGCCTCCTCTTCTCCTCACCTAGGATACTGGCCCCCCTTAAAAGTGTATGGATCATCATTTTTCACACTACGGGCAGCTTTTTTTTAAAAAACACTTAAAAGTTCTATAAAGTATTACAGCCCTTTATATGAGCACCAGGTATACTGCACGAAGACACTTCTTTATGGCATTGGGGAGATTACATATTTGACCAGAATTAAAGGATGTTAAGCTGACACCGAGACATGAACCCAGTTCCCCTGTTCGTCAGCTCTTTCTGTTATTTCACATCTTTATTATATTCATTTGCAATATGCAAAAAAAACACATTGACAATAACAATATATTTTGCATAGACAAAACCTATAGGCTTTGCCGATGCTTGTTCTTCATTAGTACTTATAATACGATCTTGAAATAATACCTTCAGGGTGTGTGCTGTACGAAAACATCTCCAACATTTAGTTTTACTAAAATGTTGTCCTTGTATAATAGCATCCCATGCTTTCCAAGTGGTGCACATAACTGACTTTTCTCTCAGTTTACTATTGGAATAGTCAGGGTGGGTGGAAGCAAGAAGGTTTCAAAATTCATGCATCAAAACTGTTCCTAAAAATACTAGCACTGATTTAGTCTGGTGCAGTACTACTACTATGATAAAACAGTTCTGCATGTGAATAGCATACATTTTAAAGATTTTTAGGACACTTTTTCTAACTTTCTTTACAAGTATGTTCCAGAATGGCTTCAAAAATGAAGGTGGCTCAAAAAGTTAACAGTGCAAGACTCCCTAGTTACTTGCTTTCTTTCACATCAATTAACTTGTAAATAAATGCTTGCCCAAATTGAACAGGAGGCCATACTAAAAGGTCAGGAGTGCGCTTGCGGTCCCCAGACTATACATCTGAAGGGAAGGTATAGTACAAATTATACTGCAGCGCTGGTTACACTGCAGCACAGTTTCAAGTAAAAAAAGAAGCTATAACACAGTCAACACTAGGTTTGTCGAAAAGCTTTTTTTCCTACACTTTGAGCCTTTTGCACATGGCTCAAAACGATTGGCAAAGCCAAATGACCCCCTCTAGGCCAGACCAATGCTTGTTTATAAACAGCTGATGCTTTTTGCAAGTAGGGGGTTGATTAATTTTCAGAAGCGCATTCAACCTCAATAAGACTCAAAGAGAAGATGTAGGAGTAGAGCGGGTGGTAGGCGTTGGCCGTTCCCCTCATGGCTTCTCGGCAGTGCAGTGTTTGGAGAATGTGGCAGGTAATCCCCTCGTGATGCCAGGAGAAAGTTCAGTGCGTCAGTTATTCTAAAACTTACCAAATGACCATAAACTCACTATGCTAAAATTTTACTAGATTGTAGTATTGTAAACTGTCTCTAATAATGCAGAACCACTTCGTAATATAAAGTATTCCATTCAGGACAACACTACTGTGTGTGAGAGTTTGGGGGGAGTTCCCCTGGTGGTTTTACATTAAAAACAGTTAAACTATGACAGAAACATTGCTATCCATAATGTTTTATGTCATGCACTGTTCAGTTGCATTTGAAATATCTTCCCATTTTGGAGAAGCTGATTTCTTGCTCTGTGTCCTTTACAGAGGTGCATGTGTTTCCCTTAGGGGTTCCTTGGCTCATCTTTGACAGGTGCTCCAGTTTTCAGGGTAAATACATGGGGTTCACTTGTCAGCACTTATGAAAAATCCAGCCCTATTTGTGCTTTTAGGGCTTCCTTTTCATGGTTATATTCCGGTCATCCATAAACTCTGCTCATAAACCAGGGTTATTGCCCATCTTTTAAGCTGGTAAATCAGTTTATCTGGAATAGTAATGGATGTTTCAAGAAGCTGATAAACAATTCATTTTTGAAAAATACACATGGTTTTGTATAGCAGGGACCAGGCCTCAAAGACGTGGGAGCGCTGTACTAAAAAAAATTGCATTAACTATGAAGGAATGCAGTAAAAAACGAATTACAGACAGGCATCTATATATTAGATGCAGAAGCGGGAAATATTCTTAAAAATACAATGGCAATGATTTTAAAAATAGAGACGTCATTGGCAGATTGATCATTTTAAGAAATGAAGCTCTCCTCACTTATAAATAAAAATACCCAAAGGCTGTGACAGAAATGATTACGAAATGCTCATCAAGACGTACAATGTAGGAGCCATAAACATATATTTAAATGGTTTAAACTTTGCTCCGAAAGGTGAACACTTTCTGTTCTTTTTACAGCGTGCACTGCTCCCATTAAATCACTAAGACGCCCTGGAAATTGTCATCGTTTTCTTGACAATAATATGCAGGTTCCTTACAATAATGCTTCATGGCGCTTTTGAAAATGTTACATTTTTTGCAGGTTTCCTTCTCATTATGGCTGCTGTGGAAGTTTCAAGCCAGTCACAGGTTTTGCTGTTTGCCGGTTCTCTGTCATCATGATACAATTGTGTGTATTACCCCCAGGTCCCTTATGTCCTCGGCCCATTCATTACTAATGGAGATAATCATCTTCCAGACAGAAAATAAAAACAAGAGGAATGCTGGGATATACCTACCGCCCCTCCCCCCGGGAGTATAAAGGTAGTACCTACCCAGCAGACCTCCTGTTCTTTTTTTCTGTCTTCGACAGAATGTGTTGCTGGATGCTGTTGGTGATGTTGGGCTGCACCTGCTCCTGCTGGGCTTGGGTGGCGTGCAGGCTCTTCTGGCTCCTCCTGCCCGGCTGCCTGGCTTCGCGGGCAGGGGTGGTGTTTCCTGATGTGTATGCCCCCCGGCCTGCCGGGCTTGCTGGGGGGTATTACTTCTTCGCGGCCGTGGTTCCGGTTTTCCGGCCCTTTGCGGCTGGTGCGCCGCCTCCCGGTTCCTTCCGGGTCGCTGTGCGCGTCTCCCCGAGCCTGGCCGGGTGGGAGACGCGCTGCGCTTGCTGGTAGATCCCGGATCCGGCTGTTGGTGTGTGGGGGACTTGCTGTTGCTGATCGGGCCCCCGCTCCGGGTGAGTCCTGCTTTGCGGTGCAATTTCTCCCTCTGTCAGTGGCTTTGTTTGCATGTTTGGTTGCTCGACAGGTTGGGCACCCACGCCAGAGTTCTGTGTATCTCTGTTTGTTGCAGGTCGATTCCCGGCGCGGACCGCCCCTTCTGCCTCCTTGCAGCATCTCGAGGCTGCTGCTGCTGCTGTCGCATGCCTGGGAGCGTGGTGCTCGGTGTCGGGCTGCGTTTCTCTTGCTCCCCCGGAGGGTGCTCGGCTGCGGCATGTCTTCTTCCGGAGTATTCCATGGGGTGCGGGAGCATGTGGCGTGACTGCTATGGCTGCCGTCTTTGGGGCTGGTGTCCCGGGTTCGGTCCTCGGCATTGGTTCCACTTCCTGTGCTGGTCTCATTGCCTTCTGGTTCTGTCCTCTTCGCTGCAGGCCCTGGTCCCGGAGCTGCCTGTGTGTGTGGGCGCTTCACTGCTTGCTGCCCTGCGCCCCTTCTGCTCGCCTCCTCTTGGTTGTTCTTGGAGGGGGGTGTGCGACGGAGGCTTGTTTTTGGCCTCTGCTGTTGATGTTGGATGTCGGCTGGGCCGCTGCTCTGTCCCTTGCTCTCCTGGGCCTGGGTCTGGGAGGGGGGGAGGTGTGCTGCCTGCCGCTGTGGTGGGGCTGCTCTGTCCCTGTCACTCTGCCTATCTTGCTCTTTCGGCTTGGACGGTCGACATGGCGGTGGGTGGTCCAGTTTCTAGTCTCGGCGGGGGCGCTCTTCCTCCTATGTTTCTGGGCGGTGGGCTGCCTCTGCAGTCTTTGGTGCTGCCCCCCTTGGTTCTTGCCTCCTATTGTCTCGCCGCGCTTCCGAGTGCGGCGCTGGGCTTTGGGGCTCGGTTTCTGGGGTGCTTTCCTGGGACCGGGTCTGGAGGGGTGTGTGCGCTGCTGCATGCCGTGGTGGCTGGTTGGGCTGTTCCTTGGCCCCTGTTTTGTTCTGGGTCTGGTGGCTCTGTGGTCCTCTTCCCTTCGGGGTGTGCGGTTTCCTTTGGCCTTCCTGTGCACTTGTTGTGCGGGGGTCTGTGTGAGTAGCTGTGCGGGGTGCTTTCCTTGTTCTCTTTGTTGCTATTCCGCTGCGGCTGGGTGTGGGTGCCTTTCTTCTTGTTGTGGGCTCCTCACGGCCGGGTTGCTGCTCGTCCGCCTCCTGGATTGCCTTGGCTGTCGCTTCCTTTTGCTGTGTTGGTGGACACTTTTCCCTCTGTCGGTCCTCGGGTCCCCTGTGCGGCGTTTGGTGGGCCTCCGCTCTGGCGGTTTTGCGCCTCTGTTTTGTGTCGGGGCTTGCTTGTTGGCTCTGTGCTGCCTTCCCTTTTGGGGTTTCCTGCTGCTGCTGTTTCGGGGGTCCGCGCTGCCTTCGGCTGGCCCCGGTTCTCCGGTGGTGGACGTTCCGTGGGTCTGTTCCATTGGTTCTCTTCTTCGCCCTTTCTGTTTCTGGCTTGGGTTCCGGTCGCCTCTGTGGTGGCTGGTTCTTTTTCCTGCTCCTGCCTTTGCTTGCTCGTGGGTTCCCTGTGTGGTTGGGGTTTCCCTGCCTGCTGGTTTGCGTCTTGCACTCTGGTGCTCTGGTGCCGGTGTCTCTTCTTTTTCTGCTTCGGCGGTCTGTTAGGGTTGCCTTCTGCTCCGGCTCTCTGCCCCGTCTGGTAGTGGGTCATTGTTCCTGCTTCTTGGGCCTCTGCGCGGTGGGTCCAGTGGGCTCCCCTCGTTCCGGTTGGCCTGCCGTCCTGTTCTTCCTCGGTGGTCTTGCCTCCTCTGCGGGCTGGCTGTTGTGGCCTCTGCCCTGCTTGGGGTTCCTGGTTCTTCCCTTCCGGGTTCCTGGTCCTACCCCTCCTTTGCTTTGGCTGCGCCTGGTTCCTCTCGTGGGTGCCGTTGGTTCTTTGGGGTGCTCTCTCCCCTCTGCCTCTGCTTGGGTGGCTTATGCTGCCTTGGGTCCGGCTGTTCTGTTCCTCCCGGCCTGCGCCTGTTGTCGGGCATGGTGCGTGGTGGGGGTCTGCTTGGTCCTTCGGGTGCTGTGGCCTTCCCTTTGCTGGGTTCTGCTGTTTCCTGGCATCCCCTCCTGTGTCTGCTGTGTTGACTGCCTGGGGACTCCTGGCGGCTGCCGGGTCCTGTCATGCCTCCTGTTCTCGGGGTTGGTGTGTTGTTCCCACGCTCCGCTGTCTGCTCGGTAGCTTGGTCTGGCCTGGTTGTTTTATGCCTGGCCGCCTGGAGCTGCGGGGTGCGATTGGCTTCTTCCTTGGGTTTTCTTCCCTGCCTCTTCTACTTTTGGTGGTAGTGCGGGGTGGCCATTGTTGTTGCCTCTCCTGGGCCTGTGGGTTTTTGTCTCGCAGGATGTCTGCTGGGTCTGCCTCCCGGCCTGCCGGGCTTGCTGGGCGGCATGGCTTCCTCCTGGCCGGTGTTCCGGTTTCTGGGCCCTTTGGGGCGGGGGCGCCGCCGCCCCGTTTCTTCCGGGTCGCTCTGCGCGTCTCCCCGTTGCTTGGCCGTGTGGGAGGCGCGCTGCGCTGGTTGCTGTGGCCTGCGTTTGCTTCTGCTTGGCTTTCGGCCGTGGCTTTCTGTAGTGGCCTGTTGCCTTGGGCTTCCTCCCTATTGGCTCCTGTTCTGGGCTGGTCTGCCTTCTGTTTGTGCGTCCTGCTCTGGGTTGCCTGGTTGTGCTCTTTCTGCGGTCCTGGACTGCCTGGTGGAGTGTCTTCTGGGGGTTTCATGGGTGGCTTGGCGCTTCTTTGCGGGTGCCCTGTTTGCCTGTGGGGTGTCTGGTCCCTGCGTCGTGGGGTTCCGGTTGCTTATGGTTGTGGTGTGTTCCGGTCTGGTTATTGTTTCTGGCCGTCACGCTGTTGCCTTCTTGTTTACCCTTCTTGCCTCTTCTGGGGTTCGTTGGGGCTTCGGCGGGGCTGTTGGCTCTCGGGCCTGTGCTCTGTTGGGGTCTTGCCCTCTTTGTCCTTCCCTTGTTTTGGGTTGGTTCTGCGGGTTGCTTTGGCTTCGGCTTGGGCTTCCTGCCTGTATCCCTGGTTGCGGCTTTCGCCGTGCGGGTTTCGTCCCCTGTGCTGGCCCTGCCTTGGGTCTTGCCGGGCTGTGGGTTATGGTTTGCTTGTGCTTTCCTCCCTGGCTGCGGTTGCTTCTGTGAGGTCCTCTGGGGTGGTTTTTCCTCTGTCTCTCTGGCCTCTGGGTTTCTGACCCGGCCCTTTGCCTGGGCTGTTTGGGGTCTTTGTGCCTGGCCTTTTTGTTGGTTTGGCTTGGCTTGGCTGTGGTTGTTGGGTCCTTTGTGGTTCCCTTGCTGTTGTCTTGGGTCCTCCGGGTCCTTGGCCCGTCCGGTTGCTCTCCTGCTTTGGTGTTCAGGTTTGCCTTCTTCGGGCTGTTGATTCCTGCTCCCGTTTCCTCCGCTTTGGCTGGAGTTCTGTTTTGGGGTTCCTGGGGTTCCTTCGGTTCCCTTTCCTCTTTTTCCGGGTCTCTTGTCCCGGTTAGTTGCCCTTGTTGGTTGTTCCTGCTCGGGTTTCCTGGGGGTGCGGGTTCCCTTTGCCTTGTGTCCTCGTCTTGCGGACCTGGTGGCTTGGCTTCCTCGGGTTTGCTCTTCGTTCCCTGGTGTCTGGGGTTTCTATCTTTCCCTGGCCTTGGGCTCGGTCTTGCCTTTCGGGTCGGGTTCTGGTGGGCTTCCGCTGTTCTTCTTGGTTGGGCCTTTGGTTCCTCTGGTCCGCTTGTCTCCTTCCGGTTCTGGCGTGGGTTGTCTTCTCCTGCCCGTTTCTGGCTTTTTGGCCTGGTGGTTCTTGGCCTTTCTCTTCGTTTGGCCTCTCTTCTGCTGTTGTCCCCTTGCCTGTGGTGACTTGGGTGTCTGTGTTCACCCTGTCGCTGGTTGGCTGTCGGGTATTCCTGCGGTGGGCTGGTTGGCCTCTGTGGTGGCCGGTCTGGTCGTCTGGCTGTGCGCCCTTGCTCTTGTTGGGTGTCTGCTGGTCTGGTGGGGGTTCCCTCTTGTCGGGGGCTCTGCCTGGGGTTTCCCCCGGTTCTTCCTTTTTCCTTCTGCGGTTGCTGCCTTGGTGTGGTTTCCTGGGTTGGCTTCTGTTGGGTTGGGAAGGCCGGCTTTTTTCTGCTTTGGTATTTCTTCATTAGTAATGAATGGGCCGAGGACATAAGGGACCTGGGGGTAATGCTACATTACTTACCGGTAATCCTCATTACTCCTGGTCCCGTTGTCCTCGGCCCATTCATACGCCCCTCCCTCCCTCCCGGGCGGCCGGCCTTCCTGTCTGGGCTTGTTAGTACAGGAGGTCTGCTGGGTAGGTACTACCTTTATACTCCCGGGGGGAGGGGCGGTAGGTATATCCCAGCATTCCTCTTGTTTTTATTTTCTGTCTGGAAGATGATTATCTCCATTAGTAATGAATGGGCCGAGGACAACGGGACCAGGAGTAATGAGGATTACCGGTAAGTAATGTAGCATTCTGATGTAGCACTGCCCATCCCCCCAGTCTGCGCCGGTCAAGGTTTCAAGGTGTTTCAGGGCTGCTTGTTAAGGAGCGCATTGTTATGCAGGCCGGTGACCAAGGGAACGCCCTGACGCCCGCTCTTTCCTTCTCTTTGATAAAGAAGGAGGCTGAGCCTTTCCGATTCTTTAACAAGAATCAAAAGAGCCAGTGCACTCTAAACAAAATTGTAGTTCACTTCTAAGAACACAAATAGCGTACATTTAGAGGCATCGATGTCAATTTTAATATAGGTTGTTTGCTAGGCAATAAACGGAGTAAGAATGGTTTACCATTTTTAATTTTACATTATGTTCAAATATAATTCGAACACAGTTTGGTAATATTTAAAGTCGTTTTTTTAGGGTGAAACCTTTTAGAAGCAGCACTTTATTTTGATTTCAAGAAGATTTTATTAAGAGAGATAATGATCCAAGTAATAAAAACCAAGTACAATAGAGGTGATACAATCTGACATAAGTAAAAAAGAGAGAATATACATCACTCAAGAAGTAAGTAAAATAGATGTAAATAAAATTAAAAAAGACAATCAATGCGAAGTTGAGAAAAAGAACCAATATAGGCTGTCAGTGATCAAAAGCAAAAACGCATCACTCTCTAAATTGAGGATAGGGACAAGGGAGGAGATAGAAGAAAAGAAAGAAAAAAGGAAAGAAGGAAGAAAAACACAGCAGAAAGAAAGAACGGGATGAGAGGACAGGAAAGCTGAAAGAAGAGAAAAAAGAAGGATTCCCACATGAGCGACCCAATGTAACACAAAGAACAAACAACAATTAGACAGACGAATCAACAGGGAATTGAGGTACTAACCCTTTCGAGGAGAGTTCCATATAGTCATCCAAGGTTTTCCAAACCCCTTTAGAGATGGAAGGCGATAGATGTGCTAGATCTACTGAGGTGTGGGCACTGCGTAAGAAGGATACCCACGCCCACCACGTATGGTAAGAGACAGACGAAAAGGATTTCCATTCCATAAGAATGATTTTAACCGCTACAGTTAAGAGAAGATCTAACAGTTGTAGTTCTATCGGGTCTAAAGGAAGAGGAGTAGGAGCAGCCAAGGGGCCTAGTAAGACTATAGGAAAGGAAAGTTGGAGCTCAATATTAAAAATAAGGGATAAATGTTGCTGAATAAGGTCCCAGAAAGGTTGAAGTAAGGAGCAATGATAAAACATATGTGGAAAATCACCAGTCACCAAACCGCAACTCCAGCAAAGGTCATCGTCTTTAAGGTTGAGCGAGTGAAGACGCGCAGGCGTCCAATGGAGGAGATTGATCGAGAAAAATTTAGACTGCATTAGGGAAGGAGCTATTTTATTACGGAGAGCCAATTTACCAATGGATTGCCAAGCTTCGGATGAGATATGATCTGTGATGTTGTGATCAAAATGGCGCGACCATTTTTGTTGTGCCACCGTCTGATCAGGAAGCGAAGTGGAAGACAAAAACTTATAAATTTTGGAAGCAACATGACCAGCTTTGAGCCAAATGTGGAAAAGCGAAGTGGTGGAGGAGGAGAGGTGAAGACGAGTTTTAGAAACAGCAACCTTGATTTTAAGAAAGGTATAGAAGTCAAGATTTGTTAAAGAGTGTACATGTGCCAAGGTAGAGAAAGGTAACGGATCACCAGAATCACTATATAAATGTTGGACAAGAGAGATTCCCTTTGCAGCCCAGTAAGACATGAGGGCGGGCGAAATAGTAATCTTGATTTTGGAGTTTCTCCAGATAGAAGACCACCTAGTTTTATGCAAAGGAATTGCCATTTTCCTATCTAATTTCTTAATCGCAGTAATTGTATCAATAATGATAGAGCGGGAAAACAGAACATGCAAAGTGGATGTAGTACAGAAAGAGGCAAGTGGTAAAGGTGATGCTAATTCCTGTTCTATGAGTATCCAAGAGGGGACATGACGAGTTGGAGGAGAAAACCAAAAAGCACCTTGAGAGGCCAAGAAAGCAATCTGGTATTTCTCCCAGTCCGGAAAGTTACATCCACCCATATCACAAGGTCGACGTAGATATTTGTATGCTAATCGAGCTCGTTTGCCATTCCATAAAAACTTAGAAGTGAGAGCATCAATTTCTCGAAAAAAGGAATCAGACAGTTTAAGCGGCAACATGGATGAGACGAAATTGATAATTGGCGTGATCATCATTTTAAGGGTTTGTAAACGACCCCACCATGAAATATGTTTTGGAGACCATGTATCCAGAAGACGACGTACTTTGGTAATAGTCTGAGATTCATTATAAGCAACGGTGGCATGCAGAGTAGAACAGAAATATATTCCCAGATATTTGAGATGTGTAGACTGCCATTTAAAACCAGCCGAACCCATATGAGCAGGAAAGCAATAGGCATTTAAAGGGAACATCTCCGTCTTATCTTTGTTTAGAGTATATCCCGACACCGTTGAAAACAAGGAGATGGTGTCAGAAATAGCAGGGATGGCCAAGGCGATATCATCTGAAAAAATGAGAACATCGTCAGCGTATGCGGCAGTCTTGAGACAGTGAGAACCAAAAGAAAAACCTTTAATATTAGGATGTAAATCAATCAATCGAAGAAGAGGATCAATAGATAATAAAAATAAGAGTGGGGATAGGGGACAACCCTGTCTTGTGCCCTGGCAAAGATTAAAAAATGAAGACGTAGCACCATTGACTCTAATGTTAGCTTTAGGTTGGGAATATAAAGACATTACCATATTAGTGAAAGAATCTCCAAGGTTATGTGCACAGAGGACAGCTCGAAGGAATGGCCAAGAGACTTTATCGAAGGCCTTTTCTGCATCAAGGGCCAAGGCCGCTGCCGGGAGTTGGGACCGTTTGGCAGCACCGATAATATGACAAAAAGTGCGGATATTGTCCCTTGCCAGATGACCCTTAACAAAGCCAGTTTGGGAGGGATGTACAAGGAGGGGAATAAAAGATTCTAAACGCTTAGCCAGGATTTTAGCAAAAATCTTTGCTTCCATGTTCAGGAGCGAAATAGGCCGGAAGTTTTTAGGATCCGAATGATCCTTCCCTTCTTTCGGGATCACAACTATGGTGGCTTCAGCAGCCGTACCAGAAACAGAGCCATCCTGAACAAAAGAATTAAAAACAGAGTGTAACCTAGGGACAAGCAACGGAAGAAAGGTTTTATAAAATAATATTGGATATCCATCCGGGCCAGGGGCTTTCCCAGAACGGGTGGCCTTGATCGCAGCAACAATTTCCTCAGGAGAAATAGGTTCGTTCAGGATGGAGCGATCTTCCTCAGAGACTGACTGAATCGGAATCGATTTTAAAAAATCTCGACACTTGTCAAAAGAGGATTGGTTAGAGGGGGTATATAGTTTGTTATAAAAATCACGAAAAACTTCAAGAATCTCCTCCGTTTGAAACTTTTTAGAGCCAGTGTGATCTGTAATAGAAGAAATTTGCGAGGACTTAAAAGAGAAATCTTGAAATTTTAGGGTAGCAGCCAAAAGTTTCCCAGCCCGATTCTTCAAAAGTAACTTCTTGGACTTTTGTGCTTGGACACCAATATGAGCCCTTTTAGTAACAATTGTATTATATTTGTATTTTAGGAGCTTTATTTGCTGTAGACTAGTCGGATCTTTGGTGTGTCGAAAGGAAGCTTCTAGAGTTTTGATTTCAGATGATAAGTCAGTAAGCTCTTTTTTAATAGCCGAATTACGTTTGGACATACATTTAATGACTTGACCCCGAAAAGTACATTTAAAAGAATCCCAAAGAGTTATTGGGGAAGAAACAGAGTTCTCGTTCTCACGGAAAAAAGTATCTATATCCGTAGAAAATTCCGCCACTTGAGAGGAGTCATGTAACACTTCAGTATTTAATCTCCATGAACGACCACGTGGTTTAGGAGTAAAGGAAGATAGCGTAAAAGTGACCGCGGCATGATCAGATATGACAATGGGGTGTATAAGCGGAGAAGAAGAAGAGGAGACAAGAGAAGAATGAACTAGGAGATAATCAATACGAGAAAAGGAGGAATGCGGCGAGGAGAAGAAAGAGAAATCACTACCAGTGGGATTATGAAGACGCCAGATATCGTGAAGATGAGAAATGGAACACATGTTAAGCATTTGTTTGTGTGCTTTAGGAGGACGAAACTGAAATGCAGAATTCCTGTCTAAAAGAGGGTCCATTGGTAAATTAAAATCGCCACCAACAATTAGATTGCCAGCATGTGGGGTATTATGCAACATTTTAGTAATGGATTTCCAAAACGCTGGATCATCAACATTCGGAGCGTAAATATTCATAACATACAAATCATGCTGTCCATCCGACAGTTTAGATAAGAGCCAACGACCCTCAGAATCATGCTCAGAAGAGAGAATTGATAGACCGGAATTCCTTGAAATTAACGTAACAACTCCATTCCGTTTGCCAGAGGCATCGGAACATGAAACATCCGACACCCATTCCTTCTTCAAAAACAGCGCTTCTCTGCTAGTGATCTTGGATTCTTGAAAAAGAACTAAATCTGCAGAGAGGGACTTACAGTAATCCAAGATTTTAGACCTTTTCACCGGGTGATTCAAACCCTTAACATTAAGGGATAACACATTTAAACCTGGCATGTAGAAAAGCAGGGATCAAAAGAAGACAACACTGATAACAGAAAAAGAACGAACGTGAAAAATATAAGGGACCAACTTTTAGTCAAAAGAAATTCTGTGGGAGCATCCATGTGGGAGAACCAGGAGAAAGAAAGAAAAAGAAGAGATGAAAATAGAATAGAAAGGAGAGAGAGAAGAGGCAGGAGGGGAGGTCTAAAAAAGACCCATATCATGCAAGGGAGAACGTGGAAGAAGCAAGTAAGGGACCCGTACTAGGAGCATAAGTGGGTAAAAAAGATTAGCCCAATACTAAAATACAGCGACTGATAATAAGAAAAGCAAGGAGCAAATAACCTGGAAAACATTATTATAATGCAATTCCTAAACTGATAAAGAGGAGAGTACTTCAATTCAGAATGGAGTAATAATATACTAACGAGAATAATATCTATACTAAGCAACAATAGTAGAAAAAATAATAACAGTGTAATTATGTACAAAAAAGCTAACCAGCATATAGCATTAAGTGAATATAATACATATTATAAAAAGTTACAACATAGTTAAAGAATAACGTATACCTGCATTTGATTTCACTATGAAGTCGACTAACAGAAATAAGAAAAAGAGGAGCATAAGAGAATAGAAAAAGAGTATAGTAGATAAAAAAGAGGGAGAGAATAGAAGGAAGAGAACAAGTATAGTAAATATCAGAGCAAATAAAGAAGAGAATTGTACATCAACTATAATATAAGAACATCCTAACAGGAGATATATATGAGTAAAAATGCAAGTGAAATAAGTAAAAATACGCTAATTATATACGAAAAGTCTTAAACAGTAGATAAATGTAAGGCAGGTAAAATGCATAATTAAAACAATAACATCATAAGTGAAAACAAATTATGACATTAATAGAGAAGAATATGAAGCTAAATCACCGAAGTAAGAAAACAGAGAGGTAAGGGAACTTGGATGAAAAAAGAGAATGGAAAAGACTCGGAAAAAAAGAGGAATGACAATGTTGAAGAAATAATCAGGAGGAATTGAGAAAAGGACGGCAGATAGGAAGTAAGAAGAGAAAGAGTGGAAGGATAAGAAAAAGTATTGACGTAGGATAAACAGGATGAACATATTGATAGGTTGAATATAAGGAAGAATGAGAAAAACGATATCAGTATGGACGAAAGATGGGCAACGTTAATACGAACATTGTCAGAAGGATAGACCGACATGTAAATTAGCTGGAACAAGAATGATTGAAGACAGGTGAGAGATACAGAATAAGTTGATTAAAAGAGAAAGAATAAAGAACAACAAGCAGGAGAAAGTGGAGGAAGATAAAAGAAGAAGAAAGACAGTAAAGAGATACTAAGAGGTACCAAGAGAAAGAGAGCTATAAAAGGAACGAACAATTGTGGAAGCCAGAAAGAAGAATAGAACAAACATGAGTGGGAACACAAGAAAAACAGAAAAATATCATGAACATCCATGGGAGTTAAGGTCGGCCAAAAAGCTGACCAGGAGAGAAGAGGAGACCAATACTACAGAAAGATACATCCAGAGAAAAAAAAGGAGACAGTTCAAGTGCCCGAGGCACCAGGAGCCTGTGAAGTCGCTTTTTGGATCTCCATCTCGATCTCCAGCTGGTTGTCCAAGAAGGTAGTTAGATCAGCCGGCTCCTCGAAAATTCTAGAACGTCCTTTAAAAGTGATGCGGAATTTCGATGGACCAGAAAACGAGAAGGGAATACCCATCTCAGAAAGACGTTTTCGAAGATTCAGGAATCCTTTTCTCCTGATAACCGTATCCCTGGCAAAGTCCTGAGAAATGGATATCCTGTGACCGTCCCAAAAGACTTGTTTAGCTTTCCGCATATGAGATAAAATCAGTTCAGTATGCTGATGCCGCAATGGTTTAAAAATGATTGCTCTCGGCTGGGTAGCTGTCTTAGACCGAAACGTAGGAACACGGTGTGCTCTTTCAATTTCAAAGTCTCTGTGGAAAGAAATTTGTAAGGTATCCGGAATCCAATGAGATAAGAACTCTATCATAGATGAAGATGACTTCTCTGAATCTTCCGGCAGACCAAAAATGCGTAGGTTAGATCTACGATTACGGTCCTCCTGCTCAGTTAAGTCTCTGCGCAATGCCGCCATGGAGCGCTCCAAGTGGTTGAGGGATCTGGAGTGTTTTTGTACACCATCCTCTGCAGAACTGATTCGTGATTCAGTCGCGGATACACGAAGAGAGAGGGCCTTAAAGTCATTCCTGATAGCAGCCACCTCCACTTGTAATAAATCCGTGTTTGTTTTCGTGGACTGCGCAATATCATGTACTTCATTGAGGCGCGCTAAGATTGTGTCCAGCGTTGAAGCGGCTTCTGACTGAGGAGGATCAGGCGTAGGAGACTGTGACTTAAGCCTTTTCAACGACGTGCCAACATCCTTTGAGTCTTTATTGGTCGAAGAACGCCCCATAATTGCAGCCATAAAGAAGCAGCCTCCAGAAAAAATGCACAATCACTTGAGGAAAAAAAGAGAGGAAAAACTGCGCAGACTATACCATAAAAAATATAGATATAGCACACTGAACTCAATGGGCGCTAAAATATGAACAGCGGCGGACTTATATGCAAGGCAGACAATTAGCAAAAAATAACACAGCTACAAAAACGCAGGGGAGCACAGTAATGAGCTCGTAGGAAAAAGATTCATACCCACATGAGAAAGCTGCCCTGAGAGAAACAACGCGTGGACAGCTTATTCACCAGCCAAGCAGCAAAGATACAGCAGAAAAAAAAGTAAAAACGTTACCAATTGCAGGCATCATTATGAAGATGAAAGGAACATCCGCTACAAATTGCAAGTTTATAGCCCAGGCGGCGCTTCTGAGGAGAAGAGAGATTAGCGCGAAGAGCGGGAAGATGACGGCCGCTCGTGAGGTAAACGAGCGCCTCTGAGGAAATCAGCAGAAGTCATGCAGCCGGGGGCCAGACGCACATAAAAACACCTTCAGGCAGCGCTCCTCATGTTCCGGTGCCGAATGGTGTATTTTCCGCCGGTAGGGGCAGCTGAACACGGAGAAAGCAGCTCAACGGGCCAGACTTGCCACGGAGCTCAAGCGCGATCCGCCATACTGCAGCGGCGCGCAAGCCACGCCCTTTAAAGTCGTTTTTTTAAACTTAAGTATGACTTTGTAAGAGTTGTGCCTGCAGCGGCTATGGCTTTTTTCCTGCGCTTGAAAGTCGACAAAATTCTGTTAAAAAGTTTTGGGTGATTATTCTGCAAAGCTTATTTGTTTTATTTCAAAGGATCGCTTCCTCCACATGTAATCATATCTTTACTGTGGAGAGTTGCAGAAATGAGTGCTCGATGGGATGGTCTGACAAGGCAGTGTGTGGCTCGCTTTATTGACCGTTGTGCGGCTTTTCCTTGATTTCTCTGGGATGAAAACAAGCATTGCCTACTGCAAGCTCAAACCTGCCCTCTTCCATACCTTGCAGAGCTCTTATACACCATGGGGCAGATTTATGTTAACTGGCGCATCCCCAAGGATTCGCCAGTTAACATGCCCACAGTGCGCCACAGCTCCGCCAGCCATGGTGCGCCGCATTTATAATGCGGCGCACCATGGTGCAAAAACGGCACAGATGCGTGACGCATCTGTGCCGGAAATGTGGCGCATTGCTGGAGTTGCGTCGCAAGCGCGACGCAGCTCCAGCAAGGCTCGGGGGTGCCCCATTTTAACAATGCTGCGTCAAGACCTACGCCTGCTTCAAGCAGGCGCAGGCTTTTGACGCAGCATTGGCTTAAAAGTGACTGAGTGAAATCTCATAGATTTCACTCAGCCACTTTTGCGAGGCGCACCTGCCCCGGAACGCCCACCCTGCGCCAGAACGCCCACAAGCGGCGCAGGGCTTTACAACGTGACGCATCTGCCTAGATGCGTCACGTTGTAAATCGTTTGTAGGGATGCGCCACGTTTACGCCGCCTTGCGTGACGCAACAGCGGCATAAACGTGGCGCAAGGGCCTCATAAATCTGCCCCCATGTCTTTACAAGGTCAAAACTGTCCCAATTTGACAACCTGAGACACTAGTTTTTAGCTTTCTGATTCGCTAATTGGATGCTGCTTATTTTCGTGCCCAGGCCTATTTTGTGTACCAGTCTGACCCTAAATATGCATCATGTAAAAATAAGATACAATTTCTTCAAATTTTAAAAGCAGAAACGTGGAATGATTCCACCCTCAGTACATAAGATTATATCACTGCACTGAGAGGCATTTTTTTTCAAAAGAGATGTTGTTTTAACTTTAGTTTATAAAAGTTCATGCCCTCAGTACCCAGACGAAAATGCCATTAGTGTACTGAAACGGAAGTCAGTAGTCATCTGCACGCTATATATGGCCTACATTCTTATTATAATTGCAAGAACATTGTAATCTTTATATTAAACAAAGATGTTTTTGTGCAGCAATGATCCTGAGCACCCATATTTTAAAATTCTCTCGTATGCAATAATGAAGTAAAAGAAGGCACAGTGAAATAACATATTTGCCCAGTATGACACCATTTGGTAAAGCTGGGTAGCTGGGATTGGTTGTAGAATTTCTGGTATCACGTTGTGCAATTCAGCCATAGATGGGCATCTCTCTGTTTTTAGAGCAAAGGTTCATGCTTTGTATTTAATTCTTAGCACATAATATTAATGCATGGTTTGTGGATTGAAGCCACACAAAAGCTTGGCTCGATTTGTGCTTGAGAGTCCCAGAGGACCTCCATCTAAGCTAGGATAGGCATCACTCACCTCTAGTTTATGGCTCGCTGTAGCACTCAGGCTAACAAGGAATTTGAAAAGTTCAAGCTGAGAAAAAATGTCAATCTCAAGAAAGATCAATTGATGTATGTATGAGATGCATCATGAGTGAAGTTTCTTGGTAAAAGCCCTAGTTTGTCAAAAATATATCAAGCTCAAGCACTTTTCAACGGCATTTAGGTTGGTTGGTCAGTATATAGTTGTGAAGTGAAGAGGGGTGCAGATCGTACAGCCTGCCAAATGTTGA
Source organism: Lissotriton vulgaris (assembly GCF_964263255.1). Classification (NCBI taxonomy): domain Eukaryota; kingdom Metazoa; phylum Chordata; class Amphibia; order Caudata; family Salamandridae; genus Lissotriton; species Lissotriton vulgaris. Next base: position 420,200,235 of record NC_141694.1, on the reverse strand, counting down.
CTAAAGTAGCAGCAGACAAGAGTGGGATGAAGTCCTGTAGCAGGTACCGGTTGTTCTTTAGTGGCATGATTCGGTGTGTTCTGGCAAGTCAGCAATCGCCGCCCCATGATATCATGGTTGGAAACCTTTGGAGGATAGACGTATGGACACAAGAGTGTCGTTCAACCAGACATTTGCATGTCAGAACCTCATCTAAGGCCAGGCACATATTCAATGCCTATGACAAAACCTTTTACACCTTCAGTGATGCAACACCCTTTCTGCCGGGATGCACGCTCACAGTTACATATAGTGCAGTAGATCAATTGTTACAGTGTGTTTTCTGTGTGGCTACATTTGTGTGAATTGTCCTTAGGTGCTGCAAATCCACTAATGCTGATGTGGTAAGTTTGCACATTTACATTGCCACAATGACTGCATCATTTCTTGGTGGAATATGAGGCCTTCTTCCAGGGCTACAGGTTTCTGAATGAGTTCTCAATGAAACTTTCAGATTACATTCCAGTCAGTGCTTAATTTGAGTGCTGGTGCCCAAAGCTCTGCTCAGAAGCCCGCCACCAGCTCTAGTATATGTCAGGTGCCAAAGCTCAAAGCTGCATAGTCTTGAATCCCATTCAGACCTCTTTAATCCACTGCCACACACTCCCTGCTCCTTTAGCTCACTGTTGCAATTTCTGGTTTCTCCCTTTGTGATGGTTTTTCCATCTTTCTCTTGCTGCTTTTTTTCCAGTTTGTGTGCTCTTCCTTCTTTTGCTCTCACAAAATGTCTAATGAGGAAAAATAAGGGGCGGTCCACAAAAATAAGTGCTGTGGCCCACATCGGCAACCACTGGCTGAAATTAAGCTCCACTCCAACCTAAACCTCAGCCATATGAGTGAAGTAGACTCTTGGGCTCAAATTTATTTTGCATGTGTGTGGGGCTTCGCATTGCAAATGGCAGACTTTTCTAAAGGAAAATATATTGAGTTGCTCCTACTAGGGGGCATGTAACTGAGGCAAATAACATAATGCTGAGTCCTAAATATTTATCCTGGAAAGTTTACGGAGACTTGTGACCCACAGTCTAGTGAGATTCCTTATACATCAGGAAAGAGAAGGTTACCTAGAACTTTTCTTACTAGCTAACAGGGACCCATAATGTGTGCAGTCCATCATCACAGGCCACAGGCCCCATGGTGTGTTCAGTCCACTGACAAGGACAAATGTGAGACCCCTGCTAAGTCACGTAGAAAGAGATACACCCACAGCAATATGTAAGTTGTAAGAGTGCTTCTTTATGTTCTGGTGGTATGTGAAAAGGCAATATTAACTATAGAAGTGGCAGTATTATGGATCATATATTATGGGCTTATTTTACAGAGACATTTAAATATTCCTATCATGAGTGTGTTTCTTACATAAGGGCTGTCAAACGTCCAGCTGTTTTTACTGAAACTATAACATCAAATGAGGTGGCAACATAATGGGAGGGAAAGAATTAAAAGACATATGATGTTATGAAGCACTCGGGGCATATTTACAAGAAAAGTGGCGAAGCGTATCGTTAAGCCAAGAAGGCTAACGACACGCTCCGTCACTTTAGAAACACAGGACTGCAGCATATTTACAAGAATATGGTGGAGACCTGTGTTTCCCCCTGCACGGGCACTAAATGTAGCTGCCTATCACCAACGCAGGCACCCTTGCCCATAGTGCAAGAGTGTATGCGTTGCAGGGGAAAATTGGTTATGTGCAGGAAGGTGTCTCTTCCTGCACATAAATAATCTTCAACTGCCATTTTGAAACTTCTTTGTGTGCTGCTCAATGCAGATAACATAGAAGTTGCAAAACGCCATTTAAAAAAACAAAAAGATTTATGTGGAGGAAGGGACCCTTTCCTGCACATAAACAATCATTGGTGTGTTGCTGTTTCCATGTGTGCTGTAAAACGCAGTACACATGAAAACAGCAAAAATTTAGAGAAATTAAACATTTTTCCTCGTTGCGCCAAGGTAAGACCAGGTTTTCCCTGGTCTTAATTTTGGCACTGACCCATAATTTACGGCACCCTTGTTAATATGGGTCAGTGTCAAAATAAATTGGGTGGTACGATGGAACGCCCACAGCAATGCCAATTGCCCTCCACTTTCACGCTAAGTATAGCGTGATAGGGTGCCTTATTTACAAGCAGTGTTAAGCCAAGTTAAGTAAATAAGGCAAAGCACCTATCTTCATGATAACGTGACACACTTAACCAAGCAACATACATTAACCTAATGTATGAGTGCATGCAATCAAATTGGTTCCCACAATAGAAACTCATACATTCCACAATGCTAACATTTACATGCAAAAGCAGGAATTCAAGTGTTCTGTTTAACTCAAATGTCATAAGGAAAGTAAGCATGGGCTGAAAATTCGTTTCGCTTGCAGAATTTGCGAATTTTGGGAAATTTCGCGGTCCGCGAATCACGCGAAATTGCCCAAAAATACGCAATTCGCAAGTTGGTGAATTTTTTTGCTTGGTTGCGCTTAAAAAATACAATCTTGCGCGTGTGGCGTTGACTTACTGTGATTCTGACTTCGACAAGTTGTTTTTCCACCCGGTTTGCGTGCACTGCGCCATTTTCGATCTTGCTGCGCGATCGCGCATAACTTTTTGACCGCGAGTACGTCATGGCGTGATGGCGCAAAAAATTTCGACCGCGAGTACTTCATGAAGTCCCGCCATCTTGCACTGCGAGACTTTGAGAACGCTAATACTTCATAAGGGCACGCGATCACGTATCGCAAGAGTAAACAATAGGGAATACTTAAATGCAACGCGCAGTTGACATCCGGCAGGATATTTGAACAGCTCGCTTTCCCAAAGTCGCAAAAATTCAAAGCCGCAGTGAAAAAAATCTCGAGAACTCACAAAAAAAAAAAATTCTCAATCTCACGAAAGTTCGCAAATTTTGCGAACCGCCAGTACGCTTTCCCGCGAATTCGCAAAATTCGCCCATACTTAAAGGAAAGATGTTTAGATGCACTGACTACTGCAAAGATATACTACAACTTACGTTAAAGAGCAATGGGGAAGTGATTTTGAACTGTAATTAGTTATTCTGTCATGCACTGATATAAAACTGCATATTGTTCTGCTCTTTAAATACCTCAAAATAAATATTATGGAGATATATGAATACATCTTCTAAGAGGTTCTCACAAATTTTATAAGAACATGCCTTTCCTGGTAAAAATAAATGTCCTGATGCTGTGCAAATAACATTGCTTCAGTTCACTGTCTGTGAGAACATAGCGCTTAGCCCATTGCAAAGCTAGTGACTCACTCATCTAGCCACCATCTAAAAGAATTTATTAAATAGTGCATATTGATATGCGAACAAAGCCAAAGCAGCATAAAGACTTCAGAACTACTGGTACAAGCATTAAAACGTAACAATAGGTACTGATGCCTTCAGGTTATTTACAAAAAATGATCAGATAATTTTTTATTTTATTGTAGTGCAGTGCACCATCTTTTTTTATTTGCAGATAATGATCAAAAGGCAATAGTGAAGTATTTTGGGATTCAAAGCTGACCCAAATTGTTTTTATCAACGTTTATAAAACCACTAATCATTTTCAGACACAGAGTCTAAATTTGATAACGTCATGTAAAAATGTTTTATTTGAATGAATAGACAAAACGTTAATTGCATGACAAATATTTGGATAAATTCAAGATTAGGTTGCTTTCCCTTCTAAATGTCTGTCGTTTCTGCTGCTAGCAAGTGTTTCTGGTGAGCAATGTGCATTTAAATGCAAAGTGTGTTTAACGCTGCAGTACCACCTCCTGTCTACAGGGGCAGAGCGAGCAAAAAATTAAACACACTTGGTGAAACACAGGTCCCCACAAGGCAAATTTTTAAAAAGTTGTAAAACTTGACACAGATGTTCCTAAAGTGATTTTATATCATTTAGAAGACATTACCTTGTGGGGACCTGGGTTCAGGTCCACACAGTGCAATCAAGTCCCCACAGCGTGAGTGTGTTATCACACCCAAGTCCCCACAAGGATAGTAACACAAACCCACACACACAAACCCACACACACACACACACACACACACACACACACACACACACACACAGACACACACAGACACACACACACAGATGTAAAGAAGTGCAACACTGTCACCCCTATCTGGCCGCTATGCCTCCATCGAAAAACCAGGTCTTGTTTTTTTTTCTGAAGTCGGCCAGAGTGGGGCCGGTATTAAGCTGGAGGGGGAGGCCATTCCAGATCTTGGCAGAGATGTAGGAGAAGGAGAGGCCACCACTGCGGCTGTGATGGGTGAGGGGCGAGTTGTTATCCTGACAGGCCTTGGGAGGCCTGTTCCCACACTGGATGTGTTATTCTCTGGTGGCCGCTGTCCTGGATATTGACTCTAACTGCCAGATGCCTGACCTTAGGATGGCCACCAGTGTACCAGTGTCTGTACAGTCCCCTGCCTGACCCCAAGATGGCTGCCATAGTGGTCCCCTCCACGTTGTTTTACTACCCTGGGACAACAATTGGACATGGACCAAACCTTGAACCTATCCCCTAACCTGCTTACACATCAGGACTTGGAACCTGCAGAACTTACCCCAGACTGTGGAGACCAAGCGATTTTTCTGACGCCCGGTGGAGATACCATATAGCTAAATAGGAGATGGGTTGTGGACTCCCCCCACTGCTGTCACTTACCCAGCCGGACCTTGGGCAGATTTTGTCCTCGCCGCTACGTCCTATCTTCCTCCTACCCATTCACCCTATCCCCTTACCCTTCCTTGCTCCATTCACCTTGTCCCCTATACTTCTTTAAATGCTTTTCTTGATACTTATGTAACTTTTAACTGATATAAATTACAAAATTATTTTCCTCATGTAAAGCGCTCTGATTCCTTCAGGTCTAGCCAGCGCTATATAATAACTCATTAATTAAATATGTTCCCATTTACTACTCCTTCTCTCTTTGTCTACTTCCCTAGCTCCTATTCCCCTCTCCCCTGAATTTCTCACCTTGCCTGCTACTCTGCCTAGCCCCCTGTCCTTTCTGCCCTTTGACTAAGCACTCCTTCTCCCCTTGTTGGGGAAAGATCCAATATTTATACTCTGGAGTCTCAGCGAACCCACTGAGAGAGTCCACTGCACCACGGGAGCCACTCACAGCTGAGGTATGGTATGGCACCCCTTGCAAAAGCAGTCCCTCTCCCCTTTTTGGGGAAGGATCCAGTATGTAGGCCTTGAAGTCTCAGAGACCCCTCTGAAGGAGTCCACTGCATAAAGGGAGCCTCCCGCATTAGAGATAGGGAAGTGACCCTGAGATCACAGCTTACTGGACTTTGGAAGTTGCTTTGACTCGTCTACCGGTTTGTGTCCCCGTCGCCCTACTCCTCCTCTTTCGATGCAGTGTCCTTCACCCTCAGGGCCAGACTGGGAACCAAAACCGTCCCTGGCAAAGTGCTTGGCCGGTCGCCCTCCCCTCCCCGCGGAGGTTGTGGGTGCCGCCGAGCTCTTTGCCAGGGCCGGTTTTTGGTCAACTTTGTTACAGGGCCGATTTTGCATCTAAGCTGCAGAAACGGCCCTATAACAAAAATGGCCCTCAGGGGCCCCGAACCGGCCCCCCACCCGTGCGGCGCACCGGAGGATTGCCCGGTGCCCGCTACCGTCAGTCCGGCCCTATTCACCCTCCCCTCCTCTTTCCCACCCTCATTATCTGTCTACTTCCCCAGTTCCCACCCCCTCCCTTGAATCTTTCCCCTTGCCTGCTTTTCCCCTTATGTATGTGTGCTCATTGTTTATCTCGACCTTACAAGTAACTATGTTGCCATGCTCTAATAACTGTGTAACCTTTGTAACGATGTAACCTGTAACTATGATCTGATGCTCATGTAAAGCGCTCTGATACCTCTGGGTCTAGCCAGCGCTATATAAAACCTTTTTAAATAAATAAAGTAAATAAATATGTGTGTGAGGGAAAGTGAAGAGGAGCGCTGGTGTCTAGAGGGTTGGTGGAGTTCTGTCTATGGTTGATGTAGGCAGGTCCTAGTTCGTGGAGGGCTTTGCAGGCATTTGTGAAGATCTTGAACTGGCATCTCTTCTCGATAGGGAGCCAGTGGAGGTCTCCCAGGCAGCGGTGTGGGTTTATTTGGGGAGGTCCAGGATGAGTCTGGCTGTGGAGTTTGGTGTGATCTGGAGTCTTCTGAGAAGCTGGGTAGAAATGCGGGTGTAAAGCACGTTGCTGTAGTTGAGGCAGCTGGTGGTGAGGGCCTGAGTGATAATGGTTGGGAACCATCTTGAGATTCTATGGAGCATTAAAAGTGTGTGGAAGCAGGAGGAGGCGTCTGTGTTGACTTGTCATTTCATGGTCAATTGCCTGTCGAGGACAATGCCAAGATTGTGTGCATGGTCGGTCAGTGTGGGTGGAGGTTTGAGTTCCGCATGCCACCAGCTCTGGTCCCATGTGGAGGTGTTCTTATCGAAGACCAGTACTTCAGTTTTGTTGGAGTTGAGTTGGAGGTAACTATCTTTCATCTATTTGGCTACGTTGGTCATGGCGTTGCAGAAGTAGGTTTTGGCATTGGAGGCATCCTTGGTGAGTGAGAAGATCAGCTGAGTGTCATCTGCAGAGATTATGTTGAGTCATTGTGATCTGAAGACATCTGCAAGGGGGTCATGTAGATGTTGAACAAGATAGCACTGAGATCCATGTGGTATGCTGCATATGATGTCTTTGTTGGGGGTGGAGGTGAAGGGAGTCATTCAGATGCTATTTGTGCGTCCTGTAAGGAAGGAGGTGATCTACTTGAGGCCTCATGTTGTGGAGGTGCGTGCTGATTGGGTTTGTTTAGCGGTTGTAAAAGTGGTGAGCACAGGGGTTGGTGGGCACCCTGAAGTGAATAGAAGGCATGGAGGCTGAGGTGGTCAGTGTGACGATCAGAGACCAGGTGGCGATGGTTTGGCTGATATTCACTGGTTGGTAGATGTCATCGGGTTTGAGGGTGATTCGTTGAATGTTGAAATTATTGTAGATGTTGGTGATCTTGCTGTGGAAGAGTGTCACAGAGCTCTTGGGAGGGGTGGTTGGTGATCGCTGTGGGTGTTGGGTTGGAGGTGGTCCAGAATTCTTATTTTAACCGGATGGATAGTGCTGCCAATGTAGCGCAAGCCACATGGGCACTGCAGGCAATATACCACATAACTAGTGTTACATGTGAGAAACATATTTATCAATTTAGCTTTAACAAGACCAGTCACCGAAAACGACAGTGTTCTCCTATTACCTACACAAGCCTTGCATTTTCCGCAAGGAAAGAAACCCTTAAGCTCCCTTAGGGTTCCTGTAGTTTTAACTTCTGTGTGTAAGTGGCTTCGTACCAAGGTATCCCTTAGTGAAAGTAATCAAAGGGGCAGCAAGTTGCTAACAGAGCTTTGGGTATATATATATATATATATTATGGCGATCGTGAGGGTGCACAGTTTGAAATAGAGACGCTTGAAATTATTAAGCATGGGCGGAAAAATCCGTTTCGCTCGCGGATTTTGCGGATTTTCGGTAAATTCGCAATCCGCGAGATTCGCGAATCTCCCGCAAAATCCGCAAATCCGCGAGCAGCGGATTTTATGGCTTGCTCGCACTGTTCGCGTGAGTTCGCGGCTTTCCAGTACAACTTTGCGCCCCGCGAATAAGCGCTAAATTGCAGAAATACGATCTTAGCAAAACTGAAACTACTTACCAGGTTCAAAAGTTCAGGCTCATCATTAGTAGCCATTTCCTGTAGTGCTTCCTGAGGGGCCCCTCCAGAGTTCAGTTGCCAGTTGCAACTATTATGTGACCCTGCTCTGAACCTCAGAATAGTTACACATATGCCACAAAGGTCCTGAATTACAGCTAAGGGAGACAAGCAGGAGCCAGGCTGGAAGTTCAAATCCATTAATCAGTCCCTAATTCATTATTGTCAGTTGGGGCAGGGCAGGTGTTGTAACTAATTTTGCAACAATGAAAGCACTTAGCAAGTGCAAAAGATCACTAACCAGGAAGCACTATGGAAGCAGGTGCCAGCTAAAAAAATATTCTGTGACACATTAATCAGCCCCAAATTAATTCAGGTCACTTGAGGCAGGGAAGGTGTGCTTTGCTTTGCCACAATAATGTAAAACTGGACAACCAGAGGGTGCTGTGATGAAACAGAGGGTGGCATGGGTGGGCCAGAGGGTGGCATGAGTAGTCAGAGAGTGGCAGTGGTGACAGAGAGTGGCAAACACAAAAAAAAAAAATCCGCAAATTCGCGAGAATTCACGGATTTTGCGGATTGCGAGTTCGCAAATCCGCAAAATTCGCGAACGCGAGATTTGCAAAATTCGCCCATGCTTAGAAATTATCTCACTTGGGTCCGTTTTCGTTATTTGGCCTCCGCTGGTTTGCGCCGAATGTCGAAGTTCCAGTCATATATATATATATATATATATATATATTCACTGAAAAAACCATAGGTTTCACACCAGTTATAGTTAGGAATTAGCATTTAAAAAACCTATGAAATTCACTGAAAAAACCATAGGTTTCACACCGGTTATAGTTAGGAATTAGCATTTAAAAAACCTATTAAATTTACTGAAAAAAACATAGGTTTCACACCAGTTATAGTTAGCTGGAAATTTTACTGATATAAAACCATTGAAATTCCCACGTTATAGTTAGTTGGACTCACTATAACTTGCGCGTGCAATGCACTGCTGATGACATCACATATTACATCACTCATGACATGGTCAGTGACATCCAGAGCGACCCAGAGCGCCCCCGGGCGCGCCCGGGGGCGCGTAGCGTAAGCGCGTCGGGTCATGTGACCTGAAAATAACACTTTTCATTGGTTCATAACAGTTTTAGTTTCATAATGATGAAGCCCCTGGTCTTGTGACCTGAAAATAACACTTCTCATTGGTTCAGGACAGTTTTTTTTCTAAATGATGAAAGACCCCACCTTTTTTCCTTATTCTGACTTTGTCCTTTGACTGAGGAAGACCTGTTTGTACATCTCTGTACCTTTTTGATATTAATAATGGCTTCAGTAGCAGCAGCAGCTGGTGCATCTGCCCCACCACCACCACCACAACCACCAAGAGGACCACCTCAAGATTATATTGGTGGTCAAGAACAGGAGGAGGAGGAAGAGGAAGAGGAGGAGGGGAGGAGAAGATGGCTGCCTGAAGAAAATACTCCATACAAACCCAAGCCACACATTATATGGGAGTTTTTTTCAATCCCAGAGGGCAAGAAAAAAGTTAATGCGCCCAAGGTAACTTGCCTAATCTGCAATGATGAACTTTCACAGGGCAACCCAAACAAAAAATATTCATTTGGTAACTATACCATGATTCGTCATATGACCAGAAAGCACCCAAACAACTACTCTCGTGCTGAGTTCAGGGAACTGGCCAGTAACCTCCCCAAGTCGTCAAGGACCACCTCCCAAACAAACCAACCCACTTCATCAGGACCAGAAACATCCGAGATGATGCCTTGCATTCAGCCAAGATTTGCTGATTTTAAAATCACTTGTTCTGCATGTGGCAAGCTTATCGCCTATGGTGAAAAAAGCGTTAAGCTCATCGTCCTTGCAGGTGATAATCACAAGTGCCCCAAAAAGAAGTCATTTTTTGGGTTTTTTATTTTTTTGCTCCAGTTGAGCCAGTTTCAATTCCCTTTTTTTGTTTCTCCCCCTAAAAAAATACAAAAAAAATATAAAACTGTTTTGAAAAGCCAAAAAAAGTTCAAAAAGTTCAAAAAACACAAAAAAATATAAAACAACAAAAAGAAGAAAAAAAAAAGTTCTTTTTAGAACTACCTCCAATTTCTAAATAAAGGCTTCTTTTTTTTATAATCTGTCATCTTTTTCCCTCATTTTACGCTCCCCGGTGCGCTACCTGGTGCGCGTACCGGGCGCTTCCCCCGCGCAAAACGAAAAAAAAAAATATTTTAAATGCCCCGCGGGGCCCTTTTATAGCCCCCACATCAAACCTAGGGGGTCAAGGGGGGGTCTACCCTGCCCCCTTATGGTCATTTCCCTCTTTGTTTTGCCCACCTCTCGTGTCTCGATCCTACCGAGACACAAGATGGCGGCCACTCCGGACTGTTTCGAATGTTTACAGACAACTGAGAGCCAATCAGCTTTCTGCGCGCAAGTCGCGTGGCGCGCCTGGAGCGCTCTCCGTTTTGGGACCCCCCTTTTATCTCGGCCCCCGCTTGACGTATCCCCCCCAAACTTTCAAGGAAGGACCGGAGCTCGACGAGGCCATTTTCAGGAAATTTTCAGGCAGATTTGTCAACCGGTGCCAAAGTTATTCCAAATAGAATTTTGAGATTTAACATTGAAAAAAATCCTAACTATAACTACCTACTGGCGACCGCCAGTAGGTAATATATATATATATATATATATGTATATATATATATATGATGAGAGCCATTGGAAGGCTTGAAACGCGTCTGCCAAAGCGTTTCGAGGGACTGCCAGCACTACGCGCATGTAATTTTAATAAAGCCCTTACCTGCCACTCCGGAGATGTGTTGTGCTTTTTCCTGCTGAGGAGGAGGCGTTGTTCCCTATGTTAAGTCGGCATGCAGGTCGCTGACTGACGGCACACACTCTCGGTCTGGTGCACCGTGTGAAGACCAGCAAATCATTTTGTATTTTTGCATGAACTGCAAACAACACGGAGCCCCCCCATAGCGGCGTAAACTGCCACCAAGGCGCGATATGGGTGCTATGGGGAGAGAGGAGGCGAGGACGTTCGCCTGAATAAGGAGTGGAGGAAAATACTTTTGGTCAACCTGCTGGGCACTCGAGCTGGTCTACGGCCCATTTCCAGAATGATGGGACACCACATGGTGGGGAGCTTGCCCTGTCACTGTACAGACACTCCATTTGGACTGCAATTACCAGCATGCATCTGCCTGGCAGGGGGAAAGCGCGAGTGGCTAGTACTACATCCACTGAAGGAGGAGCATAACATCGTTATTAAGGGAGCGGTTTCCATTCACCTGCACCTGGTTTGCCATCAACAGAGAGCGCGGAGCCCCTGGAACAGGCACTGATGAGAGCCATTGGAAGGCTTGAAACGCGTCTGCCAAAGCGTTTCGAGGGACTGCCAGCACTACGCGCATGTAATTTTAATAAAGCCCTTACCTGCCACTCCGGAGATGTGTCGTGCTTTTTCCTGCTGAGGAGGAGGCGTTGTTCCCTATGTTAAGTCGGCATGCAGGTCGCTGACTGACGGCACACACTCTCGGTCTGGTGCACCGTGTGAAGACCAGCAAATCCTTTTGTATTTTTGCATGAACTGCAAACAACACGGAGCCCCCCATAGCGGCGTAAACTGCCACCAAGGCGCGATATGGGTGCTATGGGGAGAGAGGAGGCGAGGACGTTCGCCTGAATAAGGAGTGGAGGAAAATACTTTTGGTCAACCTGCTGGGCACTCGAGCTGGTCTGCGGCCCATTTCCAGAATGATGGGACACCACATGGTGGGGAGCTTGCCCTGTCACTGTACAGACACTCCATTTGGACTGCAATTACCAGCATGCATCTGCCTGGCAGGGGGAAAGCGCGAGTGGCTAGTACTACATCCACTGAAGGAGGAGCATAACATCGTTATTAAGGGAGCGGTTTCCATTCACCTGCACCTGGTTTGCCATCAGCAGAGAGCGCGGAGCCCCTGGAACAGGCACTGATGAGAGCCATTGGAAGGCTTGAAACGCGTCTGCCAAAGCGTTTCGAGGGACTGCCAGCACTACGCGCATGTAATTTTAATAAAGCCCTTACCTGCCACTCCGGAGATGTGTCGTGCTTTTTCCTGCTGAGGAGGAGGCGTTGTTCCCTATATATATATATATATATATATATATATATATATATATATATATATATATTCACTGAAAAAACCATAGGTTATAGACCATATATAGTTAGGAATTAGCATTTACAAAACCTTGAAAATTCACTGAAAAAACCATAGGTTATAGACCATATATAGTTAGGAATTCGCATTTACAAAACCTTATTTTACTCACACAAAACCATTGAAATTCCATATATAGTTAGTTGCACTAACTATATATCGCGCACCCGCAATCCACTGCTGATGATGTCACATATTACATCATTCATGACATGGTCAGTGACATCACTGATGACATCACTGATGACATCTCAAATGACATCACTGATGACATCTCAAATGACATCACTGATGACATCACTGATGACATCTCATTTGACATTACTGATCACATCACTGATGATATCATTCATGTGATAATACGATGAACCTCTTCAGACTCTAATATAACCTTAGATACAATCAGTGTAAACAGACACTCACAGACTGTCACTCATCCATGGAGTTACTCACACACCTAGTCAGTCATGCAAAGAATCAATCACACCTCCATTTCCTCAACTATACAGTTATACAAACTTTACTTATTCAAACATATACTAACACATATTTACTCTCTTATACAATCCCTGATACAAGTTCACAATGATCCATACAGCCACTCACACATTCACTGGCTCTTATGCACAGTTATTTATATATGTCAACTCTCACATTTAATTTTAATTTATTTAATTTTTAATTTAAAGGAGCTTGTAGAGCGCCTGGTGACGCCTCCCGGCGTGTCCCCGCGCTGTACTGCACATGTACTGTGTTTTACATATGTACTTACTTTGACAGTAGCACTGAGATATCCATTCACTCACCAATACACTCATGCACACAGTCAACCGCCCATACAGCTGTTTCCACATGCACTTTTGAAACCATACATCTAGTGAATCAACTGCTCACACATCTATGCACAGAGTCATACACCTCCCAGCCACCCACACACACACTCAGTCTCCCATACAAATACTTGGGCAACCAATCAATAACCCATATAGTTACTCATATAGCTACTTACCAACACATGCAACAGTTTACAGAACAACAGACATAATGATGCACAAATTAAGACAGTTTAGTCACTAACCCATGCACTCAGTGAGACACATTTAATCACTCACTCATACAGTCAGTCATGCACCTACTAAATCCTTCATCCAGACACTTATACATCCACTCATTCTTCAATATGTAAGACATATTTTAACTTTACAGAAACATACAGTCACTGGATGTTGTCATCAGTGATGTCATCAGTGATGTCATTTGAGATGTCATCAGTGATGTCATCAGTGATGTCACTGACCATGTCATGAATGATGTAATATGTGACATCATCAGCAGTGGATTGCGGGTGCGCGATATATAGTTAGTGCAACTAACTATATATGGAATTTCAATGGTTTTGTGTGAGTAAAATAAGGTTTTGTAAATGCGAATTCCTAACTATATATGGTCTATAACCTATGGTTTTTTCAGTGAATTTTCAAGGTTTTGTAAATGCTAATTCCTAACTATATATGGTCTATAACCTATGGTTTTTTCAGTGAATTTTAAAGGTTTTGTAAATGCTAATTCCTAACTATATATGGTCTATAGCCTATGGTTCTTTCAGTGAATATATATATATACATACATATATAAACATATATCATCTGTATATCTATATAAATACAAACATAAATGCATGCATACATATACTTATATGCATACAGATGCATGTTATTTACATGAAAGTTGAAAAAACACTAATAAAAGCAAAGCTAAAAAGCCACCTCATTACAAACAGAATGGCTTTAACTTAAACGAGGGCGAGCTCTATTGCATTTTCAATGCTTGTTTACTTTGGTTCCATCAAGAAGGCATTCAGATGTGTCACACATTTGCCATAAATTCTGAATGTTAGCACTCTAGTTGCACATTAGATCACTGTAGTAAAGCTACTGCTCACCAGGGACGTCTGCTGCTGGTATTCAAAGTGCATGTTTCAGTCTGCATGTCAGAATTTTTTTAATGAAATAGAAGAGGATTTGAGAAGTCACTCAAAATGATCCCTAATTTTTCTTTCTGAAGCACTAATCATACTTTCTATGGCAAAATTAACCCCCTCATGTTGTTCCTTTTTAAATTGAGTGTTTTCAGACTTACCACTTCATTCCAATCAAGATTGCTTCAGGTGTGCCATACCTTTGTAATAAGTAGGACTCTTAGCGCTCTAGTTGTTCTTTAGAACACTCTGGGACATTCTGTCATTGGGCTATGCTTGGGCTACATCTGGGTGATATTTGGGCTACATTTGGGCTCTTTTGTCTCTGGTGGCCATTTTGGGAGACTGCATGTCAGAATTTTTTAATGAAATAGAAGAGGATTTGAAAAGTCACTCAAAATGTGCCCTAATTTTTCTTTCTGCAGAACTAATAATACCTTCTATTGCATAATATACCCCTTCATTTTGTTCCTTTTTAAATGAAATGTTTTAAGAGTTACCACTTTATTCCCATCACGATGGCTCCAGGTGTGCTATACCTTTGTAATAAGTAGGACTGTTAGCGCTCTAGTTGTTCTTTAGAACACTCTGGGACATTCTGTCATTGGGCTATACTTGGGCTACATCTGGGTGATATTTGGGCTACATTTGGGCTCTTTTGTCTCTGGTGGCCATTTTGGGAGACTGCATGTCAGAATGTTTTAATGAAATAGAAAAGGATTTGAGAAGTCACTCAAAATGTGCCCTAATTTTTCATTCTGCAGCACTAATCATACTTTCTATGGCAAAATATACCCCCTCATGTTGTTTCTTTTTAAATTAAATGTTTTAAGAGTTACCACTTTATTCCAATCAAGATGGCTTCAGGTGTGCCATACCTTTGTAATAAGTAGGACTGTTAGCGCTCTAGTTGTTCTTTAGAACACTCTGGGACATTCTGTCATTGGGCTATACTTGGGCTACATCTGGGTGATATTTGGGCTACATTTGGGCTCTTTTTTCTCTGGTGGCCATTTTGGGAGACTGCATGTCAGAATGTTTTAATGAAATAGAAAAGGATTTGAGAAGTCACTCAAAATGTGCCCTAATTTTTCATTCTGCAGCACTAATCATACTTTCTATGGCAAAATATACCCCCTCATGTTGTTTCTTTTTAAATTAAATGTTTTAAGAGTTACCACTTTATTCCAATCAAGATGGCTTCAGGTGTGCCATACCTTTGTAATAAGTAGGACTGTTAGCGCTCTAGTTGTTCTTTAGAACACTCTAGGAGGCTGCAGTAGAACACAAAGGAATCAACTGACAGTCTCTGTCCTTGTTGGATGTACATGTTTTACTGAGAATGTCAGACTTCATTTTCACATGACTGAGAAAGATAATGTGAATTTACAGAAAATATGCTTTCAGTTTAGCTTATAGATCCCGTTCCAAACCACTGTGGGAAAATCATGAGATATTAGTTTTCTTTCAAACAATATTGATGATATCACAGCAGAAGGTTTTTTCACATGGTAAAATCACCTTAGAACCCACCACAATTCCTAAAACAAGTATGGTACCATCAACAAATGATTTATAATGTAACTAAAGTCCTAAAACCCTCTATTAACTACAATGCTTTTTAATGAGGTGCTATCATGTATATTGGTCCCAAGATGGCTGCCAACACTTCTTGGATGAAGTGCTGACAGCCAATCAGATCAGATGTGTGGTTAGGCTCCGCCCAGATATATATATTTTTTTTAACCTAAATTACTCAAAATCCACTGGAGCACATATATTGAGACCTAGCAAAGGCACATCGGGCTAACAGTCCCTACAATTTTGCCAAGTTTCGTGCAAATCCATTCAGCCGTTCGAGCTAAAAGTGAGGCCAACCGCCCTATGGAAATTAACATGGGAAAAAAGCGTTTTGGGACCCCCCTTTTTTCTCGGCCCCCCCTTGATGAAACCCCCCCAAATTGTCAGGGGCTGCTCAGAAACTAAATGTTCCATTTTCCTGAAAATTCCAGCCAATTCCGTCCACAAACGCCAAAGTTATTAGACATAGAATTTTCAAAAATCCCATAGAGAAAAAATCCTAACTATATATACCTACTGGCGACCGCCAGTAGGTAATATATATATATATATATATATATATATATATATATATATATATATATATATATATATATATATATATATATATATATATATATATATACATATATATATATATATATATTACCTACTGGCTATCGCCAGTAGGTATATATAGTTAGGATTAATTCCCTATGGGATTTCTGAAAATTCTATGTCTAATAACTTTGGCGTTTGTGGACGGAATCGGCTGAAATTTTCAGGAAAATGGCACATTTTGTTTCTGAGCAGCCCCTGAAAATTTGGTGGGGTTTCGTCAAGGGGGGGCCGAGAAAAAAGGGGGGTCCCAAAACGCGTTTTTCCCATTCATTTTTCCATAGGGCCTTTGGCCTCACTTTTAGCTCGAACGGCTGAATGGATTTGCACGAAACTTGGCAAAATTGTAGGGACTGTTAGCCCGATGTGCCTTTGCTAGGTCTCAATGTATGTGCTTCAGTGGATTTTGAGAAATTAACGTTTAAATCAAGATATATATCTGTAACAGCGCTCCGGGCAGCGATCCGGTCCGCTTACTTTTCGCTTATCGGAACTTTGCGCGCAGAAAGCTGATTGGCTCTCCGGTGTCTGTCAACATTCTAAACAGTCCGGAGCGGCCGCCATCTTGTCTCTCGGTAGGATCGAGAGAGAAGAAGAGGTGAAAAACGAAAGGGGAATTTAATGAAAGGGGGCAAGGTATCCCCCTCTTGACCCCCTAGGATTGTTGTTGGGGTTATTAAAGGGTCCCGTGGGGAAAATAAAAAAAAAATTATTTTTCACGGTAGAAGCGTTTCCCGGGGCGCGAACTGGGCCGCAAACTGGTAGCGAAACGAGAATTCGCCATTTTGTGCTTCGTTTTAATTGTTTAGAGACAAAAATTATCGCCGCACATTGGCCACAATGCATGAATATCGTTGAAAAGTCAGCGATATTCATGCATTATCCAGCAAATGCTCTTAGCCGTGTTATCCACCTTCCATTGGATAACATGGCTAAAAACTGCTCTGTGCGTGTTTTTTTTTTTTTTGTTTTTTTTTGCTGCGTGACGTTTGTTAACGTTCGATTCGATGGAAATCAGGAAGTGGTGACCACCATTTTGTCACTGCGAGTAAATATTTTGTTATAAATGAATCCTTATTGATAAACATTGTCTGCGCCATCTTGCGTTTTGTCCAATGCCACAATTTTGTCGTGCACGGCAGCCATTTTAGATGCCTTGACCAGGGCCACTCTCTGCACGCCGCCGATTCTCAGCATGGCTCCCCACCCTCGCACGCATCTCCCCCACGCAATGGTCACCCCCGCTCTCTCTCTCATGCATGGGCCATATACTTCCCCCCATCTGCGCTGCTCTTCTCTGAGAATCACACCCTGTGCCTGCCCGACACCTCCCTTTCACCCTATTCACTACCGCACCCTCTGACACTCCTCTTCCTCTGTGTCCGATTGTCCAGGCCGGACCTAGGCTATCACGTAGCCCTGCGAATGTAGTTTATGACCCCAGCTGTAGAGTATCCAGACATGCCGGCCCTCCCGATTCAGGCGTGAGACTACTGATTTCAGTGCTAGTCTTTCGCTTCCTGATTCCTGCAAGGAAAAACCCGGGGGCATATTACCAACAACTAGCGGTAATTTTGTCTCTAACTTGTTTAGAGACAAAAATTATCGTTGCACATCGGCGAATTATATCGCACATAAACTTGCTATTAGCAAGGTTTATCGCAAATGCGATAAAAAACGGCCGCAATGCATGAATATCGTTGAAAAGTCAGCGATATTCATGCATTATCCAGCAAATGCTCTTAGCCATGTTATCCACTTCCCATTGGATAACATGGCTAAAACTGCTCAGGGCAGGTGTTAGGTTTTGGAGATATTCGCTCTTAGCGCAAATATCTCCAAAAGTTGGTAATAGGAGATAGCGATGGTTAGGGACTGTTTCCAGTCGCTAAAATCTTGGCACGCCCACTTTGCATGTCATTAGTGATAAATATCACTGATATGCAAAGCGGGGCTCAAGATGGTCGCTATCTCCTTTTAGCTGTCACTAACTGGTGTTAGCGACAGCTTGGTAATAGGGAGATAATTTTATCTCTTTTTTTTTGGCTTTTAAAGCCAAAAAAGTGGAAATAAACCCCCTTGATAATATGCCCCATGATTTCTCGGGGGTTTTAGCTGACAGGGCTTGGTATTGTGTTACGTGCTAATTCTTCCAGGAAACGTCAGAGGGTCGATGCAGGGGTTATAGAAGGGGTGATAAACCATTTAAGCCTCATGAACAAGCGCATGGTCTTTTAAAGATTTGTGAAGTACTCGGGGCGGCTGTGTGTGTGTGCCCTCTTTCAGGAGCGGGCGGGGGGCACTGCCAGCAACTTGCCAGGCCAGGCAGTGTTCAACACGTGCATCACCCTTTCTCTGCCTGCTATTGCGCTCCATGCTTCGGAAAGGTAAGAAAAAGAATGTGCATTTGAGTTTGAAATGTCCGATCTTGTAGCAGTACACTTGCAAAGCCCACACATGACAATAACCCGATTCAAGGCCCCATTCATCCGATTTTTTAAACATATATAGCACTCCAACAAAGTTAGATTTTAAAACTTTATGAACATTTAACTATAACAAACGCAACAAAAACTATAAATATATTTAACCATTTTTTTAAATTAACCAGAACTATAACGATAACAACAACAAGAACAATATTATAACTTTTATGCCTAAATTACACAAACATTTAGCTAATCTGCTAAAGGGGGGAGTCGCCATTTCTTTACAATAATCAATAATGAAAAATACACATCAATAGGGTTGTCCGTTTTCTCGATGCAGCACTATAGTGCAACATAGACAGCACCTGGGGTGTCAAGCGTGAACAGGTCTTTCTTTGTTCCTTAAGATGTTATTTGTGTCAACCTCTTCCGAGAATGCTGATGCGTTAGGGATTTCCTTGTGACAGCTGCTTCATAGACAGACGATATCTTTGTTAAGTCATTAGTGTTAAGTGTGTCTGAAACTCCAGTGCCCTTCTGTTTTACTTTCCACAGACACTACAGAGTTTTGTGTGTTGTTCTTCTGAGCGACAATTATTCCAGAGGTTTCAGGTTTACTTGTTTTGTCCTGCAGTGAGTTAACAGCTTTAGAGACTTCATGTTTATTTGCTATGTCCTGCTGTTCGTCAACTGCTTCAGAGACGTCAGCCTCATTTGTTATGTTTGACTAGATCCTGGACCTGCCCGGCCGCGCCCAAAATGGCGCCGGTGTAAATGGGACTCGTAACTGCTTGTTGTGTACTGGTTGCCCAATCTTGATATCACGAGATACATATGCAGTTTTGAAGCACATGGCGGAGGCTCGTCTACTGTAGTGGGGCGCCCCTTTATCGTTTCAGTCGCCATTCCGCCCGCTTTTGCTACACTGTGCATTTTCCGCCATTCAGCTGTTTACCGTCCGCTCTTACGGCTACAGCGTCTCGCTCACCATGTAGTTGAGTTGCTCCCACTCTTGCTGTGCAGCGATAGGCGGCTTCCACAGGACTCTTAAAATGGCGGCCGGCTCTTCGGATTTGGGCCTGGTCCGGTACAATGGCCCTGGGACACCTTGGAACTCGGACGCTTGTCTGCCATGGCTTGGGTTCCATTCTCGAAAGCGTCCCCTCAGCCTTGAAGATTGTACAAAAGTCTTGGGGGCCGTCGACTCCCGCAGGCTTCCGGTGGGGAGCGGCTGCCATGATTGCTTGCGAAATGGCCATGACGGAGCTACGAGATGGTGGTGCTCTCATGGTGACGCCAGCTTCAGTCTGAAACATCCAGAAACAAGGTGGGGCTTTCATCGTTTGGGAAAAAAAATGTTTTAATCCAATGAAAAGTGTTATTTTTAGGTCACATGACCTAGTCTTACATCATTAGGAAAAGAAAAGTAAAATGAACCAATGAAAAGTTTTATTAACAAGTCACATGACCTGTTATGCTTACGTTACGCGCTGCGCGGCGCGCTCTGGATCGTTTCCGGGAAGCTGCGCCTTGCGCACCGGAGCACTTCCGGGTGCGCTAACGCGTCGCGTCATATGACGCATTACGCGACAATGCAGGTCCAGAATATAGTCAAAATGTCTCCACCAACCAGCGGTCGGAATACAACCGCTTTCAGCAGTCCAAAAAGTTCGGTTAAATCTTAAGAGCGGGAGCAACTCAACTACATGGTGAGCGAGACGTTGTAGTCGCAAGAGCGGGCGGTAAACAGCTGAATGGCGGAAGAGGCACAGAGTACCAAAAGCGGGCGGAATGGCAACTAAAACGGTAAAGGGGCGCCCCACGACAGCGTGTCTTCAGGTCAAACGGATTGTGGGACAAGGTCCAGAATGGAAGATTCTTCAAAAGGGAAAAAATTCCACCGGACCCCGGGAGCCGGCCGCCTATGCCGGGGGCGATCTCAGGCGTCACCAGGGCAACACGACTAGGGGAGGGGGCAGGAGCCAAGCGCCCCCTCTCAGTCCGCGCCATCTCACCGCCTCTCGGGGGCCTCCGTCAAGCGGTTTAGGGAGGCACCGTATCACATTGTTTTCCAATGCAGTCAGGTCCACAAATGGACCCCACTTACTTTGAATAGTGAAGCTGCAGCAGGTGCAAATAAGGTTTAAACAGTGTTACAAGAGCTGCTTCGAACTCTGAAGTATGGCACTCAACAACCAGGACTTATGCCATTTGTGTAAGGCAGTGACATGGAAGCAACTTAGGGACTAAAAGCATGAACGAACATTCACGTATGAAAATCTTATTTGGGGAAGGGGTAGAATCCAAACGCCCCCTGCCAGTTCGCGCCACTACACCGTATGTGGAAAATCTGAAGCCATCGTTCTACAAACTCTCAACGCTTGCTATCAGTGCATGAGTTTCATGCTCGATCGATTGAGCTAGCCGGATCGGGCAATAAAAAGTATAAAATAGTTATGTAAATAGTTATTTAATAAAATGTTTTACTCTGTTTCTTTGCTGGTGTGTTGTGTATATTTATAATATTTGCATAGGGTTTGTCGTTATTTTGGGCGGGGTGGGTGGCGGAGTCGAGCTGTCTTGCAGCCCTCATGTTGTGGAGCTCAGTTCATTTCACTATTTTCGTATTTCTCATGAAGGGTTGTTCCTAATGTTTGTATTTTACTGAGGTCAAAAAGAGATCGAATTAGTGGTCTACTGATTTTGCTCGATTACTTTTATTTTTTTACACGATTTTTCACTATCTGCAAAGATTAAACAGAGTATTGTGACTTTGTGCTTGTTTGTAAATAGAGAATGATCCAAAGAGAACCAATTGTAAAACAGTAAATGCTTGGATAATAATCAATCAAATGGAGAGACAAGCAAGTACGACGGATTACAACGGGGGCAAAGGTCTGCGTTAACTACCGTTCACTATCTGCAAAGAGAGAGTACTACTAAGAGAAAAGAGGGGAGTGGGGGGGGGGCGTTCAAAGCACATCAGCGTGCATGAATACGAAATGTTTTTACTGATCACGTACTTGACATTTGACAGCTTTTGATATTAGCTTTTAAAAAACCATTGAAATTCAATGAAAAAACCATAGGTTATAGTCCATATATAGTTAGGAATTTGCATTTACAAAACCTTGAAAATTCAATGAAAAAACCATTGGTTTTAGGCCATATATAGTTAGGGATTTGCATTTACAAAACCTTATTTTACTCGCATAAAACCATTGAAATTCCATATATAGTTAGATGCGCTAACTATATATCGCGCACCCGCAATCCACTGCTGATGATGTCACATATTACATCATTCATGACATGGTCAGTGACATCACTGATGACATCTCAAATGACATCTCAAATGACATCACTGATGACATCTCAAATGACATCACTGATGACATCACTGATGACATCTCATTTGACATGACTGATGACATCACTGATGATATCATTCATGTGATAATACGATGAACCTCTTCAGACTCTAATATAACCTTAGATACAATCAGTGTAAACAGACACTCACAGACTGTCACTCATCCATGGAGTTACTCACACACCTAGTCAGTTATGCAAAGAATCAATCACACCTCCATTTCCTCAACTATACAGTTATACAAACTTTACTTATTCAAACATATACTAACACATATTTACTCTCTTATACAATCCCTGATACAAGTTCACAATGATCCATACAGCCACTCACACATTCACTGGCTCTTATGCACAGTTATTTATATATGTCAACTCTCACATGTACTGTGTTTTACATATGTACTTACTTTGACATGTAGCACTGAGATATCCATTCACTCACCAATACACTCATGCACACAGTCAACCGCCCATACAGCTTTTTCCACATGCACTTTTGAAACCATACATCTAGTGAATCAACTGCTCAGACATCTATGCACAGAGTCATACACCTCCCAGCCACCCACACACACACTCAGTCTCCCATACAAATACTTGGGCAACCAATCAATAACCCATATAGTTACTCATATAGCTACTTATCAACACATGCAACAGTTTACAGAACAACAGACATAATGATGCGCAAATTAAGACAGTTTAGTCACTAACCCATGCACTCAGTGAGACACATTTAATCACTCACTCATACAGTCAGTCATGCACCTACTAAATCCTTCATCCAGACACTTATACATCCACTCATTCTTCAATATGTAAGACATATTTTAACTTTACAGAAACATACAGTCACTGGATGTTGTCATCAGTGATGTCATCAGTGATGTCACTGACCATGTCATGAATGATGTAATATGTGACATCATCAGCAGTGGATTGCGGGTGCGCGATATATAGTTAGCGCATCTAACTATATATGGAATTTCAATGGTTTTATGCGAGTAAAATAAGGTTTTGTAAATGCAAATCCCTAACTATATATGGCCTAAAACCAATGGTTTTTTCATTGAATATATATATATATACATATACATGTATGTATATATATATATATATATATATATATATATATATATATATACATATATTACCTACTGGCGGTCGCCAGTAGGTATATATAGTTAGGATTTTTTCTCTTTGGGACTTTTGTAAATTCTATGTCTAATAACTTTGGCGTTTGTGGACGGAATCGGCTGAAATTTTCTGGAAAATGGCACATTTTGTTTCTGAGCAGCCCCTGAAAATTTGGGGGGGTTTCGTCAAGGGGGGGCCGAGAAAAAAGGGGGTCCAAAAACGCGTTTTTAACATTGAGTTTTCTATAGGGCGTTTGGCCTCACTTTTAGCTCGAACGGCTGAATGGATTTGCACGAAACTTGGCAAAATTGTAGGGACTGTTAGCCCGATGTGCCTTTGCTGGGTCTCAATATATGTGCTCCAGTGGATTTTGAGAAACTAACGTTTTAAAAAACAGATATATCTGTGACAGCGTCCCGGGTAGCGCTCCGGTTCGCGAACTTTTCGCATAACGGAGCTTTGCGAAGCGAAGCTGATTGGCTCTCCGGTGTCTGTCAACATTCTAAACAGTCCGGAGCGGCCGCCATCTTGTCTCTCGGTAGGATCGAGAGACATGAAGAGGAGAAAAACGAAGGGGGAATTTAATGAAAGGGGGCAAGGTAGACCCTTCTTGACCCCCTAGGAATGATGTTGGGGTTATTAAAGGGTCCCGTGGGGCAAATAAAAAAAATTGATTTTTTTGCGGTAGAAGCGCTTTCCGGTTCGTGAACCGGGTAGCGAATCGGGACGCGAAACGGGAATTCGCCATTTTGTGTTTCGTTTTAATTAAATTACAAGATGGAGGAAAAACAATGTGAGAAATGGGTATAAGGGGGTACGGGATACGTATCATGGCCCCCTATGTTTTCTGAGGGTGGCTGAGGATGCTCATATATGTTGATACTTGTCTTCCAGCGGCTGCGCGTGAGCGTTTTTTTTTTTGCTGCGTGACGTCTGTTAACGTTCGATTCGAAGGAAATCAGGAAGTATTGACCGCCATTTTGACACTGCGAGTAAATATATTGTTAAAAATAATTGTTATAAATTAATCCGTATTGATAAACATTGTCTGCGCAATCTTGCTTTTTTTCCAATGCCACACTTTTGTCGTGCACGGCAGCCATTTTAGATGCCTTGACCAGACCCACTCTCTGCCCGCCGCCGATCGTGACGTCTGTTAACGTTCAATTCGAAGGAAATCAGGAAGTGTTGACCGCCATTTTGACACTGCGAGTAAATATATTGTTAAAAATAATTGTTATAAATTAATCCGTATTGATAAACATTGTCTGTGCCATCTTGCTTTTTTTCCAATGCCACACTTTTGTCATGCACGGCAGCCATTTTAGATGCCTTGACCAGACTCACTCTCTGCACGCCGCCGATCCCCAGCATGGCTCCCCACCCTCGCAAGCATCTCCCCCACGCACTGGTCACCCCCGCTCTCTGTCTTATGCATGGGCCATAAACCTCCCCCCATCTGCGCTGCTCCTCCCTGAGAATCACACCCTGTGCCCGCCCGACACCTCCCTTTCACCCTATTCACTACCGCACCCTCTGACACTCCTCTTCCTTTGTGTCTGATTGTCCAGGCCGGTCCCAGGCTATCACCTAGCCCTGCAGATGTAGTTTATGGCCTCAACTGTAAAGAATCACCCCTCTTCAAAGGAGTTACAGTAGATCAAGGCTCCAACCTTATGAGATCCGTCACACCACACGCGTTCCTACTATCTGATAACAATCCTGTATTGTGATTGGGGAGGGGATTCTCACTGTGAGGGTGTGTGGGACCGAGCCTGAAGCGGAAGATTCCAGGGATGCCTTTTTGTACATCAAAGTCTTCACAATTATGTGTCACATTAAAAATATATAGCACTCCAACAAAGTAGTAGGATTATAACACTTTAATAACATAAATATATACAACGCATCAAAAACAGTAAACACGTTAAAAAAATTTTTTTAAACAAAAGCAACAATGGTCAGTAGCGGTCTGTTGTGCAAATAGTCCGAAGGCAGCACATCGCGCCGAGATCTGGACGGCACCCAGGTGATGTCCTTTACTTGCCGCACTGGTCTTGGCATCCTACAATGCTGCACCGAAAAATGGCGTGGGGCGCCCCGGGGGGGGGGGGGGGGAGGCGGCGTGAACGGGCCTCCCCAGGTGGAGGCTCGTCTGCTGTAGTGGGGTGCCCTTTTACCATTTCAGTCACCAATCAGCAGTTTTCCGCCCGCTTTTGCTGCACTGTGCCTCATCCGCCGTTCAACTGTTTACCGCCCGCTCTTGCGGCTACAGCGTCTCGTCCACCATCCAGTAGAATTGTGCCCACTTTGCTGGCTGCTACAGGACTCTTAAAATGGCGGCCGGCTCTTTGGATTTGGGCCTGGTCCACTAAAATGGCCCTGGGACACATTTGAACTCGGACATTTGCCTGCAAGGGCTTGGGCCCCATTCTCGAAAGCGTCCCCTCAGCCTTGAAGATTCTACAAAAGTCATCGGGCCCCTGACTTATGCAGGCTTCCGGTGGGGAGCGGCTGCCATGATTGCTTGCGGAATGGCCACAACGGAGCCATGAGATGGTGGTGCTCTCATGCTGACGCCAGCTTCAGTCTGAAACATCCAGAAACACTGTAGACTATCAATTCGATGAGTTCCGGTGGAGCCCCAACGTGACCCGGTAGGGAAGAACTTGCCCTCTCCTTTTTTGAGTGATGGCCCTTGTTGCCTGTCCCCTCTGTTGTCATCAAACGGAACCTTTTTGGATTGCCGAGTGAGAAAAAAAATGTGGGGCTTTCATCGTTTGGGGAAAAAAATGTTTCAATCCAATCAAAAGTGTTATTTTTAGGTCATATGATCAAGCATTTCATCATTAGGAAACCAAAAGTAAAATGAACCAATGAAAAGTTTTATAAACAAGTCACATTACCTGTTATGCGGCTTTGGGCTATAAAAAGCCTACAAAATCCGTTGGCCTGTGAGGCGGCGTCAGTAGCGGATCGATGTGCGAATAGGCCGAAGGCAGCACAACGCGTCGAGATCCGGATGGCACCGAGGTGGTGTCCAGCAAGTTGCCGCACTGGTGTGGCTATCCTACAATGCTGCGCCGAAAGACGGCGTGGGGTGACAGGGGGGGGGAGGCGGCGCAAACGGGCCTCTCCCCCCTCCCTAGGTGGAGGCACCTCATGTGCAGTGCGGCGCCCTTTGCCGTTTCACTCGCCGTTCAGCAGAGTTGCGCCCGCTCTTGCGGTACAGCGACTCACCAGCCATCCAGCTGAGTTTCGGTTACTCTTGCGGTACAGTGACTCGAACGCGCCGAGATCCGGATGGCACCGAGAAGGTGTCCAGCAAGTTTCACTGGTGTGGCCATCCTACAATGCTGCGCTGAAAGACGGCGTGGGGTGCCTGGGGGGGGGAGGCGGCGCAAACGGGCCTCTCTCGCCTCCCAAGGTGGAGGCACCTCATCTGCAGTGGGGCGCCCCTTAGCGTTTCACTCGCCTTCCAGGTGCATTGCGCCCGCTCTTGCGGCACAGTGCCTCACCCCCCCATCCAGCAGAGTTGCGCCCGCTCTTGCGGCTACAGCGTCTCGCCCACCATCCAGCTGAATTGCGCTTACTCTTGCGGTGCAGCGAAAGGCGGCTGCAACAAGACTTTCAAAATGGCGGCCGGCTCTTTGGATTTGGGCCTGGTCCACTAAAATGGCCCTGGGACACCTTGGAACTCGGACGCTTGCCTGCTAGGGCATGGGCCCCATTCACAAAAGCGTCCCCTCTTTTGACTGATTGTTCTTGTTGCCTATCTCTTCTGTTGTCATTTAACGGAACCTTTTTGGACTGCCGAAAGGAGTTCTGGTCCGACCGCTTGTTGGTGGAGACATTTTGACTATATCCTGGACCTGCCCGGCCTCGCCCAAAATGGCGCCGGTATAAATGGGACTCGTAACTCCTTGTTGTGTACTGGTTGCCCAACCTTGATATCACGAGATACGTATGCAGTTTTGAAGCACATGGCGGGCGGGGACGAGTACTGATTGAACATTTGGACATCCCTATTGATATTAAGTTCTGATGTGTTATTGATTACTGTACTATTGAAAGATCGAATTAACGTCACCCATGGTACTTGCCCGCAAATGTATATCTAGATAATTATATTGTAACTGGCCCTGTCGTACTTTAATTATAAAATGTACGTCCACCGATTCCGCAACTGTTAGACACCTTAGTTCTTGCAACCTAATGGCCCGCCTGTTACGTTCTTCTACAGTGTAAATGTCCCCTCATCATATACGATTCCAGTTTGCTCCGTGGCCGGCCCACGTGGTTATAGGCTCGTATTTGTATACTGACATTTTCACAATAAAGGTTTTTAAAACAAAACATGGTAGTAGTACCTTTTTTGGTAAAGTTTTGAATAATAGCTACTGTTTTCGAATCAGTAAAAGGCAAGTGAAATAAAGCAGCCCGATTACGTGACGGTTAAAAGGTATAATACGCAGGAAAGCAGTAAAGATAAATGGTCAAGGGCTGTTGTGTTTTCCACTCCTGCAACATAAAGTGATCGATAAGAATCCGATATTCATGCCTATCAGCGACTAAGACAGCAGGCCGAGCCTCTTTTGCTCAACGGCTCCCTCATGGGACGAAGAAACGCTCTTTTTCTCAAAAAGGGAATATTTTACTTGCAGGACAGTTGTAAATTTCCCGGGAAAATACATTAGCTTGGAACATTGTTAGTGATAAACTGTAAATGCATCTGGGTCCTTTGCTTCACAAGTCAGAGTGAGAAAAAAAAAGGTGGGGCTTTCATCATATGGGAAAAAAAAATGTTCGAAAGCAATGAAAAGCGTTATTTTTAGGTCATATGACCAAGCCTTTCATCATTAGAATAACAAAAGTAAAATGAAGCAATGAAAAGTTTTATTAACAAGTCACATGACCTGTTATGCTTACGCTACGCGCTGCGCGTCGCGCTCTGGATCGTTTCCGGGAAGCTGCGCCTTGCGCACCGGAGCACTTCCGGGTGCGCTAACGCGGCGCGTCATATGACGCATTACGCGACAACGCAGGTCCAGAATATAGTCAAAATGTCTGCACCAACAAGCGGTCGGAACACAACCCCTTTCAGCAGTCCAAAAAGTTCTGTTAAATGACAAGAGAAGGGACAGGCAACAAGAACCATCAGTCAAAGAGGGGAGGGCAAGTTCTTCTCTACCGGGTCAAGTTGGGGCTCCACCGGAACTGATCGAATTGGTAGTCTACAGTGTTTCTGGATGTTTCAGACAGAAGCTGGCGTCAACATGAGAGCACCACCATCTCGTGGCTACGTTGTGGCCATTCCGCGAGCAATCATGGCAGTCGCTCCCCACCGGAAGTCTACGGGAGTCGGGGGTCCCGGTGACTGTTGTAGAATCTTCAAGGCTGAGGGGACTCTTTTGGGAATGGGGCCCATGCCCTAGCAGTCAAGCGTCCGAGTTCCACGGTTGCCCAGAGCCATCTTTGCAGGCCAGGCCCAAGTCTGTGGAGCCGACCTCCATTTCGTGAGCTCAGTAGCAGCCGCCTGTCGCTGTACCGCAAGATTGGGTGCAATTCCGTTGGATGGCGGGTGAGACGTTGCAATAGCAAGAGCAGGCGCAATTCAGCTGGCCGAGCGAGGCACTGTGTCGCAAGAGCGGGCGCAAGTCAGCTGGTCGAGTGAAGCGCTGTGGTGTAGCTGAGAAACCTCCACCTGGGGAGGTGGGGGAGGCTAGTTCGCGCCGCCTCTCCCTTCTACTGTACCCCACGCCGTCTCCTGGCGCAGGTATATGTGATGGTCGGACCAGGGCACCGCAGGACGTGTCTTCAGGTCAAACGGATTGTGGGACAAGGTGTGGAGCAGGCGCAATTATCTCGGGGGCCTCCGTCAAGCGGTTCAGGGAGGCACCGCATCACATTGTTTTCCAATGCAGTCAGGTCCACAAACAGCCCCCACTTACTTTGAGAATAGTGAAGCTGCAGCAGGTGCAAATAAGCTTCAGACAGTGTTACAAGCGCTGCTCCGAACCCTCAACTATGGCACCCAAAACCCTGGACTTATGCCATTTGTGCAAGGCAGTGACATCGAAGCATCTCAGGGACCAAGCAACATACCATATCCAGAGTCCTTCCCACAACCTCTGCCTTCCTTCTTACCTAGTTATTGTTCTTTCACTCCCACTCCAGGCTTTTAGTCTGTGGATGGAAAACCATGAACTTACACTCACCTATGAAAATCTTACAATAATGGTTTATTTTGAGCCCAAAATACAAAGGCTTGTTTGGATCGATGTTGCAGCAGGCTGCCATGTAAATAGTTATTTAATAAAACGTTTTACCCTGTTACTTTGCTGGTGTGTTGTATATATTTATAATATTTGCATAGTGTTTGTCGTTATTTTGGGTGGGGTGGGCGGCGGAGCCGAGCTGTCTTGCAGCCATCATGGTGTCAAGCTCAGTTCCTCTCACTAGTTTCGTATTTGTCATGAGGGGTTGTTCATAATGTTTCTATTTTAGCGAGGTCAAAAAGAGATCCCATTAGTGGCCTACTGATTTTGCTTGATTCCTTTTGTTTTTTAACAATTTTTCACTATCTGCAAAGACTAAACAGAGTATTGCGACTCTGTGCTTGTTTGTAAATAGAGAATGAACCAAAGAGAACCAATTCCAAAACAATAAATGCTAGGATAACAATCAATCAAATGGAGAGGGAAGCAGGCACGACGGATTACAACGGGGGCAAAGGCATGTGTTACCTACCCTTCACTATCTGCAAAGAGAGAATACTCCTAAAAGAAAAGAGGAGGGGGGGTGAGGGGGGGCAGCGTTCAAAGCACATCAGCGTGCATAAATACGAAAATGTTTTTACCTACCACGTACTTGACATTTTACAGCTTTTGATATTTGCTATTAAAAAACCATTGAAATTCACTGAAAAAAACAAAGGTTATAGATCATATATAGTTAGGAATTAGCATTTACAAAACCTTGAAAATTCACTGAAAAAACCATAGGTTATCGACCATATATAGTTAGGGATTAGCATTTACAAAACCTTAATTTACTTGCACAAAACCATTGAAATTCGCATATATAGTTAGTTGCACTAACTATATATCGCGCACCCGCAATCCACTGCTGATGATGTCACATATTACATCATTCATGACATGGTCAGTGACATCACTGATGACATCACTGATGACATCTCAAATGACATCACTGATGACAACACCCAGTGACTGTACGTTTCTGTAAAGTTAAAATATGTCTTACATATTGAAGAATGAGTGGATGTATAAGTGTCTGGATGAAGGATTTAGTAGGTGCATGACTGACTGTATGAGTGAGTGATTTAATGTGTCTCACTGAGTGCATGGGTTAGTGACTAAACTGTCTTAATTTGTGCATCATTATGTCTGTTGTTCTGTAAACTGCTGCATGTGTTGATCAGTAGCTGTGTGTGTGGGTGGCTGGGAGGTGTGTGACTCAGTGCATAGATGTGTGAGAAGTTGATTCACTATATGTATGGGTTCAAAAGTGCATGTGGAAACAGCGGTATGGGCGGTTGACTGTCTGCATGAGTGTATTGGTGAGTGAATGGATTTCTCAGTGCTACATGTCAAAGTAAGTACATATGTAAAACACAGTACATGTGAGAGGTGACATATATAAATAACTGTGCATAAGAGCCAGTGAATGTGTGAGTGGCTGTATGGATCATTGAGAACTTGTATCAGGGATTGCTTAAGAGAGTAAATATGTGTTAGTATATGTTTGCATAAGTAAGGTGTGTATAACTGTATAGTTGAGAAAATGGAGGTGTGATTGATTCTTTGCAAGACTAACTAGGTGTGTGAGTAACTCCATGGATGAGTGACAGTCTGTGAGTGTCTGTTTACACTGATTGTATCTAAGGTTATATTAGAGTCGGAAGAGATTCATCGTATTATCACATGAATTATGTCATCAGTGATGTGATCAGTAATGTCAAATGAGATGTCATCAGTGATGTCATCAGTGATGTCATTTGAGATGTCATCAGTGATGTAATCAGTGATGTCACTGACCATGTCATGAATGATGTAATATGTGACATCATCAGCAGTGGATTGCGGGTGCGCGATATATAGTTAGTGCAACTAACCATATATGCGAATTTCAATGGTTTTGTGCGAGTAAATTAAGGTTTTGTAAATGCTAATCCCTAACTATATATGGTCTATAACCTATGGTTTTTTCAGTGAATATATATATATATATATATATATATATATATATATATATATATATATATATATATATATATATATATCGGGTTTTTTTGCCACCAAGATTGTCCAGATACGGAGGGTGCACTTTGCACAGCTGGTGCAGACAGCAGGGACAGACTATCCCCAAAAATAATCCTTTGCCAAAAGAATATGTCCGCACTCACTCAGTTCAATAAGTCAGGTTTTATTTTTCAAGAGGCACTTGCCAGCACTCTCCACACCTTTGCGTTTCGACCAGCAGGTCTTAGTCAAAGTGTCTTCTTGAAAAATAAATGAGTAAAAGCAACCTCTTACTTATTTCAGGTTGGGTTGAGTTGGTATTTTACCAATTCAAAGCTGTAATATTGTGTCTGGAGTGATAAATGGCTTTTGTCATTTTACAGCTCAGCAAGGACAGCACTGTGCTTGTCCTATGCTTAAAGACTTTGCTGTAGAAATGGCAAAAGACTTTGTCCTTTTCTATCTCGGCGTGGAAGGCACTGTGCTAATCCTATGCCTAAAGACTTTGATAGCAAAACAGATATTTGAGGTGAGCAGATCTAGAGTGTCGCTGGTGTTGAGAGTGCTCTAACAGGAGCTGCTTTCCACTTAAACTTGAGAACTACCCAGTGTTCTCTCCTTCTTTTTTGCATAATGTATGCGTCACTCTATGCCTGAAATGGTTTTGTTTTGATATATATATATATATATGGGGGTAGCTTGGCAATTTTGACTCTTTATTTTAATCCATATACGCTGTTACGCGTATATATATATATATTTTTATATAAATATTACCTACTGGCGGTCGCCAATAGGTAGTTATAGTTAGGACCTAGTTTCCATAGAAAATCCGCAACATTCTATTTGGATTAAATTTGGCGCCGGTCAACGACTACACGCAAAATTCTCCAAGAAAATTGCCTACTCCGCTCCGCTGCTTCCCTGAAAGTTTGAGGGTGATTCGTGAAGGGGGGGCTGAGAAAAAAGGGGGGGCCCAAAATATGTTTTCCCCGTGCAATTTTCCATAGGGACAATTAGCCAGGGCTACAGCCCGAACGGCTGAATGGAATTACACCAAATTTGGCAAAATGGTGGAGTTCGGTTTGCAGAACAACCTTTTTTTTAAATGGTGTAAATCCGTTCAGTAGTTCCTGAGAAAATTGAAAGTAAAATTATAGATATATCTATAGATGACGTACCGTACTCTGTACTGTACTCTGTACTGTACTCTGTACCTTCCCGAGCACGAGCTTCATGCTAATTGGCTGTCAATACTCCGAGCCAGGAAGTGTTGGCAGCCATCTTGTGCCTCGGTAGAACCAAGGCACAAGAAAGCAGTGAAACAAACGTCCAAAACACACGAAGGGGGCAGGGTAGAAACACCCTGACCCCCTAGTCCTGCTCAGGGGTCCCACAAGGACCCCCAAGGCCAACATTTTCTTTTATTTTATTTTTTAAAATCGCGGGGTACGAAGTACAGTACTCTGTACGGTACTCTGTACTGTACTCTCTACTGTATTCTGTACTGTACTCTGTACCTTCCCGAGCGCATACTGGAGGTTCCTGGTGGACTAGTTGCCCCCCGATGGACCTCCAGTATGCAGGGGGAATTAGTTCACCTCTGCAAACGTGCCAGGGGTCTGCGTTGCAGAGAGGTGTAAAAAGGGGCATGGCCTCATTACACCTCTCTGCAACACAGCCCCCTGGCACATACTAGAGGTTCCTGGTGGGCTAGTTGGCCCTCAGGGAACCCAGTATGCAAGGTGAATTAGTTCCCCCTCTGCAAACGTGCCAGTGGGCTGCGTTGCAGAGAGGTGTAATGAGGCCACTCCCCTTTATACACCTCTCTGCAACTCAGCACCCTGGCACATACTGGAGGTTCCTGGTGGGCTAGTTGGCCCCCATGGACCCCCAGTATGCAACAGGACTTAATCCCCCATTTTAGAACGCGTTACAATCAATCAATCAAAGACATTTCTAGAGCGCACTACTTACCCGTAGGGTCTCAAGGCGCTGGGGGGAGGGGGGTGCCGTTACTGCTCGAACAGCCAGGTCTTCAGCTTCTTCCCGAAGGAGAGATGGTCTTGGGTCAGGTGCAGGTCGGTCGGGAGGGAGTTACAGGTCTTGGCGGCCAGGTAGGAGAAGGACCTTCCTCCTGTTGTCGCTCTTCGGATGCGGGGGACGGCGGCGAGGGCGTGGTTGGCTGATCGGAGGTGGCGTTTGGGAGCGTAGAAGTTGATTCGGTTGTTGAGGTAGCTCGGGCCTTGGTCGTGTAGGGCTTTGTGTGCGTGGGTGAGGAGGCGGAAGGTGATTCTTTTGTTGACGGGGAGCCAATGCAGGTCTCTCAGATGTCCGGAGATGTGGCTGGTTCGTGGGATGTCGAGGATGAGTCTGGCTGAGTCGTTGTGGATCCGCTGGAGTCTCTTCTGGAGCTTGGTGGTGGTACCGGCGTAGAGGGCGTTGCCGTAGTCCAGTCGGCTGGTGACGAGGGCCTGGGTGACGGTCTTCCTGGTCTCGGTGGGGATCCACGGGAAGATCTTTCGTAGCATGCGTAGGATGTTGAAGCATGCCGAGGAGACGTTGTTGACTTGCCTGGTCATGGAGAGGGAGGAGTCCAGGATGAAGCCCAGGTTGCGTGCGTGGTCTGTCGGTTTGGGCCCGGTGCCCAGGGCTGGAGGCCACCAGGAGTCGTCCCAGGCGGAGGGGGAAGAGCCCAAGATGAGGACCTCCGTCTTGTCTGAGTTCAATTTCAGGCGGCTGGTCGTCATCCATTCGGCTACCTCTTTCATCCCTTCGTGCAGGTTGGCTCTGGCGGCGGCGGCGGCGGGGTCGTTGGTCAGAAGGGATCCGCTGGGTGTCGTCGGCGTAGGAGATTATGTTCAGGTTGTGTTGGCGTGCGATGGCCACGAGGGGGCTCATGTAGATGTTGAAGAGGGTGGGGCTCAGCGAGGATCCTTGAGGGACGCCGCAGATGACTTCAGTGGCCTCTGACTTGTACGGTTGTAGGCGGACTCTCTGTGTTCTTCCGTCGAGGAAGGAGATGATCCATTCCAGAGCCTTCTCCTGGATTCCGGCGTTGCTGAGGCGCTGAACTAGGGTGCGGTGGCAGACAGTGTCGAATGCCGCGGAGAGGTCCAGGAGGATGAGGGCCGCTGTTTCTCCGTTGTCCATCAGGGCTCGGATGTCATCAGTGGCGGCGATGAGGGCGGTCTCGGTGCTGTGGTTGGCTCGGAAGCCAGACTGTGAGGGGTCGAGGGATCCATTTGTCTCAAGGAAGGCGGCCAGCTGCTTGTTGACGGTCTTCTCGATGACTTTGGCTGGAAACGGGAGGAGCGAGATGGGGCGGTAATTCTTGAGTTCGGTGGGGTCCGCTGTGGGTTTCTTGAGTAGAGCGCTGAGTTCGGCGTGCTTCCAGCTCTCCGGGAAGGTGGCGGTGTCGAAGGATGTGTTGATGATGTCTCGCAGGTGGGGTGCGATGACAGCGTTGGCCTTGTTGAAGACGTGGTGGGGGCAAGGGTCAGTCGGAGATCCGGAGTGGATGGAGTTCATCGTGCGGATGGTGTCTTCGGTGCTGATCGGAGTCCAGGCGTGGAGGGTGGTGGTGGGGGGTGGTGGTTCGGTCGTGGTGTGCGTTGGTTGATTGTTGAAGCTGTTGTGTATGTCTGCGATCTTGTTGTGGAAGTATGAGGCAAGGGAGTCGCAGAGGTCTTGCGATGGGGTGATGTTGTTGTTTCCTTCGCTGGGGTTGGATAGCTCTTTCACGATGTTGAAGAGTTCCTTGCAGTTGTGTGCGTTGTTGTCCAGCCGGTCCTTGAATGCAGTTTTCTTGGCGGCGCGGATCAGCTGGTGGTGCTTCCGGGTGGCAAGCTTGAAGGTGGTCATGTTGTCCGGTGTTGGTTCCCTTCTCCAGACTTTCTCGAGGGCTCAGCAGTTCTTCTTGGAGCTCATGAGTTAGTCGGTGAACCATGGGGCTTTCCTGCTGCCGGGTCTGCTGGGCGGGGTCCTCAGCGGGGCGAGCTCGTCCGCGCAGTTGCTGATCCACTTTGTGAGGTTGTCGGCGGCCTGGCTGGGGTTCGCTGAGCTGGCAGGAGGGTGCTGGCTCAGGGAGGTGGCGAGCTGGTCGGCTGTGATCTTGTTCCAGCTTCTGCGGGCAGCCTGTTGCTGGTGGTGGTGGGTCGTCGTTCTTTTGAAGGTGAAGTGGACGCAGCTGTGGTCCGTCCATTGAAGCTCTGTGGCGTGGCTGAAGGCGATGTCTTTGCAGGATGAGAAGACTGCGTCGAATGTGTGTCCGGCGAGGTGGGTGGGGGTGGACACCAGCTACTTGAGTCCAAGATTGGCGAGGTTGTCGAGCAGGGTGCTGGTGTTACAGGGCGTGTTTGCACAGTGTTGAAGGTAGGGGGCGGGGCTTGAGGTGATATGTGTGCAAACATGCCCTGTGGTGCATTTTAAGTTGGGGAAATAATTCCTATTCAATCCAGAGGTCCCCTAGGGGCTAACTAGTCAAACAGGTACCTCCAGTAAGCACCATGGAGCTGCGTTGCAGAGTGTTGTAAAAGCAACGCAGCTCCCTGGCACATACTGGAGGTACCTGGTAGGCTAGTTGGCTCACAGGGGACCTCAGGATTAAAGAGGAATTCATTCCCCAAACTAAAACGCACCACAGGGCGTGTTTGCACACATGTCACCTCAGGCCCCGCCCCCTTCCTTCACTATTGAGTGAAATATTCCTCTAAAATCAGCCAAAATACAAATTAAGATTTACTCGCCTGTTACCAGGAGAGACCTCAGTGCAGCATCTTTCAGCCTACTACTCATCCTGAAAAGTAATTCTAACCATACTTACAGTAACTTGAATTTCCTTTCATAGGCTAACATTGACTGGTTTCACTTGGAAATTCTTCTAAGTGTGGAGTTTTGGAACTTTAAAAAATTCCTTTAAAATCAGCCGAAGTACGAATTCCGATTTACTCACCTGTTATCTGGAGAGACCTCAGTGCTGCATCTTTCAGCTCACTACTATTCCTGAAAAGTAAATTTAACTGAACTTACCAGTAACTTGAATTTCTTTCCATAGGATATCATTGCCTGTTATATAAAATATATATAAATAAAAATATATAAAATAAAAAAATATATATTACAATTGCAATATTTTTAAAAACATTTTTTTTCAATTTATATTAAAAATATGTAATGTAATTTAAAAAATAAAATATCTAAAAATAAGTACTTTAAAACAATGTAGTAAATTAGCATAAAAAATATAACAATTAATACATTTTAAAATTATCATTTACAAAAACTTTGAAATTCACTGAAAAAACCATAGGTTTCAGCCACGTTATAGTTAGGAATTAGCATTTCAAAAACCTTAGAAATTCACTGAAAAAAACATAGGTTTCACACATGGTATAGTTAACTGGACCTTTCATTCATACAAAACCATTGAAATTCCCCCGTTATAGTTACTTCAGCTAACCATAACTCGCGCGCCTGCAATGCCCTGCTGATGACATCACATTTTACATCGCTCATGACATGGTCAGTGACATCACTCATGACATTACTGATGACATCTCGAATGACATCACTGATGACATCACTGATGACATCATCCAGTGAATGCGTGTCTTTCTGAAAAATAAATATTTTTATATATGTATATCTGAAGGTTGATGGAAGAATAAATCGGTAAATAAGTGTCTAAATGGATGTTTTTTTTTGTAAAATTGATTGTATAACTGACTTATTAAGTATATATTAGTGAATACATGTATTAGCGAGTAATGTTTAAATATGTAAATATCTGTATCAGTGTCTCACTATGTGTATAAGTGGCTGAATGGGTTGGTGAGTAGCTACATGAGTGTTTATATGGGTTATTAGTTGGTTTTTTGAGTATCAGACTGAGTGTCTGTATGGTTTGGTGGGAGGTATTACTTAGCGCACAGATGCATGAATGACTGACTTACTGTTTGTATGTGTTTTGAAGACAGAATGTGTGCAGGACTGTATGGGTGGATGAGTGTGTGTATGGGTGTGTTAGTGAGTGTTAGTGAGTGAATGACTATCTCAATAGTATCTTTATGAGTAACTACATATGTTTTAACTAGTATATGTGAGTATTGATGTATATAAGTGAGTATATGTGAGAGTGAGAGATTGGAAGATTTCCTGTATAAATAATTATGTGTTACTATAAGTGATTGTTTAAGAGAGTAGGTATGTGTACGTCTGTAGAAGTAAGTGTAGTGGTGTGTGTATAGCTGCATATACAAGTAAATGGATGTTTGATTACTTCCATGTGTGAGTATTAAGCGTGGGCGCAAAATCCGTTCCGTTCGCGGAATTTGCGGATTTTTGGCAAATTCGTGGTCCACGAATTGTGCTAATTTGCCCAAAAATCCACAAATTCCCAGGCTGGCAAATTTTTCTGCTTGGTTGCACTTGAAAAATACAATATCGCACGCATGGTGTTGACTTACCGTGATTCTGTGTTCGCCAAGTTGTTTTTCTTCCGGTTTGCGTGTGCTGCACCATTTTGGATCTTGCTGCGTGATCGCGTGAGAGTTTTTCGACCACGATTACGTCATCGTGGCCCGCCATCTTGCACAGCGAGAGTTTGACAACGCAAGTACGTCATAAGGGCCCGCTATCACACATTGCCGTAGATGCGGCGCGCAGTTGACTTCCGGTGGGAGATTTGAACAGCCCCCGTTCCCGAACTTGCAAAAATTGCAATTCTGCACAAGAAATCCACCGCCGGCAGCATAAACCTTCTGAAAATCATGATTTTTATCAGAATAACTCCTCAGATTGACATTTGGTTGCACTTTTTTGTGCAAGGAGTCCTTTTTGGGGGGGGGGTGCGAGGAAGTAAGTGCCCCAGAGTCTCCAACTTCCTGTTCCTGTCCAGCAGGCTCCTCCCAGTGCTTTGTCCATGTCCTGGTCACTTTTAATTTGGATCTGGAGCTGAAAGGATTACTTTTTTGGCTGCTGCTGGATATTTGTATTTGAGGACTTTTTGGACTTTGGAGTTTGGATCACTTTTTGATTTGATATTTTACAAGTAAGTTGGTGTTGTTTGTTTGGGGCATTGCAGTTGCTGCAACTAAAATTTATTGTGGGTAGCCACAGTATTCAGTAGGCCCAGGGTTAGTCAAGGGTGCATGATACAATTGTTTCTGTGAGTTTTTTTTTACTTAAATCTCATTTATGTCATGGAATTTTAGCTCACTGTTATATGTGGATTTTTTTTTGGGGGTTGCCTGTAAATCCTCACTAGCCAGTAGGCCCAGGAGTAGTGAGTGGTGCATGGACCAAGTCTTTCTGTGGGGCCTCTTGAATTTAAACATCATTGAGGGCATGGATGGCATTGGATTGTGGTGATTTTTGTGTGTTTTATGACTTTTTGGGGTGTTAATGGGGTCTGGCCATGTGGGTGGGGGCCATTTTGAGGCCTGCACAGGCAGGGCCTGGCCATGTGGCTGGGGGACAAGGGGCCATTTTGAAGTCAGGCAGTGTGCTTTGAGCCATAGGCCTGCACCCAGCCTGCCCTGATTTCCCCCATTATGCCCAGGGGTATGAGTGGTGAATGGACCAATGCTTTGTGCTCAGCCTCTTGAATTTAAACATCATTGAGGGCATGGGTGGCATTGGATTGTGGTGTTTTTTGTGTGTTTTTTGACTTTTTGGGGTGTTTAACTGATGTTCCTCTAGTTTCATCTGCTTTTAGGTGCACAAGAAAACCACTGTTGCCAGGAAGAAGTCCTGCAGCAGTGTGTACAGTACAACGTCACGTGACGTCACAGACAGCTCTGCAACTCATGCAACTGCGGCTTCCTGTTCTGACATCTGAAGAAGATGGGCCCAAAGAAAGGTGGCCGTAGCTCCTCAACAAAGAAAGTTGCCACTGCCAGTAAGAAGGAGCAGAAGAAGCAAGTGGTGCCACTTACCAAGGAGACTGGTGGTGTGCCCGCAGACACTTTTTTTGTGAAACAAAACCAATGCCTTCAGCAGCGGGGTCCGCAGGGGACCAAGCTGGGAGCAGCACCTCCGCTTCATTGGGCTTAGTGCCACCACACCAAGTTAGGTCCAAGGCCATGAGTGCTGCAGAGGCAACCACTTTAATTGTTCAATCACCATCGACCAGTGATGTTGGCTCATCGCAAGAAAGCAGCATACCATCAACGCAGGGTGTAACTGACGAGTTCAACAACCACAGCCGCAACGACAACCACAGGTGCAACTAGTACAAGCGCAAGTACATGGGCAAGAAGAGGCGCAAGTACATGCGCAAGGAGAGGCGCAAGTAGAAGCACAAGGAGAGGCGCAAGGAGAGGCGCAAGGAGAGGCACATGGAGAGGTGCAACTAAAGGCGCATGGAGCGGCACAACTGCCCACAATGCTTGTTCCTCCAGAAGTAGGGGCACATCAGGAAATCGAGAATCAAGCGGAGGTATCATACGAGGAAGCCACTCCCCCTGAAGATGAAACATTGTCTTCCAGATCCCCAGCAAGAAAAAGGTCAAGGAGGGCTACTACAAGTTCTTCTTCAAGTACCCTTCCTTCTGATGATCTTGATCTTGAATGGAACCCACAAATGCAGTCTGAGGGGGGAGGGACACCATGAGCCGACAAAGGTAGCTAAGCCTAAAAGGAAGGTTTCCACAAGGCTTCCACTTATGGTAATGACGATGAACAAGAAGTGGTGTCCTCTGCTGCTGATGAACAGTCTGACGACGACCCAGTCATCGCAGTTGTCCCTCCAGCCCCGGCGGGCATGCAGCAGACAGACATTTTGACCCTTTCCCGAATGGCTGTTGAGCGGGATGTGACACTGGTACCACCACCAACGTAGTTAACTACAACACCAACACAACCTACAGCTTCCATATTTTCTCGTCAGAAGGGCCGGCAGGGACCTCCATCCAGCTCAACCTACATTACCTCAAGTAGTTGTGCTGTAAGTAACCAACAGAGTCGAATTCAGCCACGCCCATCCTCCACTTCATCTAGCATTGAAACTGAAAGTAGCACCTCCACCACCAGCAGACATCTCCAATCCCCAGTTTGGGACTTCTTTAGTGTTAGCCAAAAGGCAGAAAACATGGTCATTTGTTCGATTTGGAAACAAGTAGTTAGTCGGGGTAAGCTTGGTACCAACTATGGCACCGGAGGCCAGAGAGGTCATCTAAAAAAACGCCAC
The DNA here is from genome assembly GCF_964263255.1 of Lissotriton vulgaris. Lineage (NCBI taxonomy): Eukaryota > Metazoa > Chordata > Amphibia > Caudata > Salamandridae > Lissotriton > Lissotriton vulgaris. The sequence continues at coordinate 420,159,708 of NC_141694.1, read as the reverse complement.
ACTATGGTTTGGGATGCGCACCTAAGGAAGATCCAGGGAGCCAAAAGTACAACAAATCCAAATGTATCCATTGATATTGCATCTGATGATGATGCGTGGGGCCTATCGTGCAGGGGGGGAATGAAGAAGCAACAGATATTTTTTCTGGTACACCCAGTACCCCTGGCAGCAGCACTGCAGTGGTAGCGCCCACACCCTCTACCCCTGCAACATGTATGAGGCACACTAAGAGTCTGGGAGAGACACCAATGCGAAAAAGTACATCAATGAGCCTAACTGGGTTGAAGGAGTCTGCATCATCATCATCCTCACGTAAAACGGTCCAGACCACCATTAGCAGAATGTTTTGGTCGGATGCGCCATTTGAACGCAACCACCCAATGGCACATCTGTATAACGCAAAGCTGGCTAAAATGCTAGCGCTGGACCTTCTCCCTTTTTCTTTTGTGGAAGGGGTGGGTTTTATAGAATTTGTGGCAACAGCCTGCCCTAAATGGAGGTTCCTAGCCGGACCTATTTAGCTAGAGTTGCTGTTCCAGCACTACATCAAGATCTGCTGGAGGTGGTTGGTGCATCTATTCAGAAGAGTGCTGTTCAAACTATCCACCTGACAACAGACATGTGGACCAGTTGCCAAGCCCTTGATTACATGTGCATCACTGCACACTGGGTCTCTTTTGCAAGGGTTAAAGACAAGTTAAAAGCTGGTGTTGACACGGACACAGTTTTTCAAGCTACTCGGAAACGTGCACCAGTAGCCATGTTTGCCATGGAGAAAACTCATACTGCACCTAATCTTTTGGAGGAGTTTGATAGGAAGGTCTATGAATGGCTGCATCCAAGAAATCACATGATTGGTTATGTTTCCACGGATAATGGCAGTAATATAGTTAAGGCCATGCATCCAAGTGACTATTTCAGAGTGCCGTGTTTGGCGCACAGTATTAACATTGTTGTGCAAGATTTATTGAAAAAAGAAACCACAGTCAACAAGTTACTAACCACCTGCCGAAGAATCTGCACACATTTCACCCATTCTTTTAGGACCCGTAAGAAGCTGAGGAGCATTCAATATGAACGTAGACTGCCAGTCAAAGGACTCATCCAGGAGGTGGCAACACGTTGGAACTCAACCTTTTACATGCTTGAGCGTATGTCTGAGCAGTGAGGGGTAATCAATGAGTATGTCTATAAAATGGGTTCTACTATGAAAGCCATGAGGCTAGAGTTGGAGGAATGGAATCTAGTTTCAAGCCTGACAGACATGCTTCGTCCTTTTGAGGTCTTCACGTGTGAAGTCAGCAGGGAGACTGTTCTTTGGGCAAAGTTATCCCATTGTTGCGCATGCTAGAGCACCAACTGAAGGTGGTGTCTTCAACGTTCCGAGATGATGCTGAAAAGCAAGACACATATCAGTTGGCGGAGAGGTTATTAAGCCCCCTAGTTAACAATGAAAGGCTTAAAAAAATACATACAGAACAACATTACATTTGTGCCACTATTCTGGAACCACGGTACAAAAAGGCACTGGCCACCAAAGCATTCATTCCTTTTGATGAAGCAGATGTTTCAAAGTACAAACATTGGCTAGCTGTGTCAGCCACTCGGTTCGAAATAGATCGGCAGAAAATTCAAGGAGCCGGCAGAAGTCCAACTGAATTAGCAGGCCATCTGGCGTCAAGTTCTACTTCTGAATTTGTGGCAGTATCATCATCCTCACCTGCACCAGGCCCAGCCATAATATTGTCGGAAGCGGATTGGCTAACTCATCAAGGGTTTGCTCATTCCAGTGATGCAAAGGCCACAGATGGTACACAAAATGGAGCAACCCTGGAGAACCTTCAGTATATGGTGCTTGCTTATCTGGATGACACAACAGAGGTCTTTGTTAATCATAACCCATTGCTGTATTGGTATAAGAAAAGGGCTCTATGGCCACTGGTCACCAACCTGGCTCTAAATTATTTGTCTTTCCCATTTGCAAGCGTGTCTTCTGAACGTGTTTTCAGTGCTGCTGGTGCCATTGTAACTTCAAAAAGGACCCGCCTCTTGCCCAAAAATGTGGAGAGGTTAACATTGATCAAGATGAATCAGCACTTCATACCACCAGATTACAAAATACGTGAATGCACGCAGGAAGAAGAGGACACCGACTTAGGTAATGGAAGTTCTTCTCTGTTACCTGACCTACTCCAGTATCAATTCATAGATTTTGAGGACGAGCTATACTTCCCTGGCACAAGGCCTGAAAATGACTTCCTTTTTTTTCCGTCCTTATCCACTTTTTTTCCTGTGTGTCTTTCTTTGTTTTGCAACTTTTGCTACAACAAAACTCTAATCACCTAATCACAACAAGTCCATCAGCAGCACTGCCTTCATCTTCTTTCCTTATTGATTTGATGGTGCCGCAGAGTGCATTCTGTGAGTTTCACAAGTTCACAACTCAATCATGCTCCTCTATCCTCCTCCTCCAGACTCCCCCTATTCATTTCCCTCAAGATGGCTGGATTATGCAGAATAAAGAAACTTTGTCTTCGTAGACGAGTCCACTCAAGTGGGACTGGAATTACTGACTACATGCTTGCTGATTGCTGACAGTTACTTCTGAAATTGACAGGAGAGGCTGCCCTGTGGTCCCGCACTTTCAGAAGAAGATGCTGACAAAAAGTGGAACAGGTAATGAATAATGAGAAGAAGATGGCATGCAGTGGACAGCAATGGCTGTCTGGCTCTGATGAAAGCAGTTGCTGTTTGTTTGTTGTGCATGAAATGAATCATATGTCTTCTGTTATTAGTTAATCTTTTACACACTAAATGTAACTCAAGTCTACTCTGCTTTTTTTTACCTTGTTTAATTCAAATTGTACTTCAACTGACGGGGCCACTAGGTTGCATTTTCCAATATGCAAAATGTCCTTGGACTTACTCTTTGCCAATATACCATGATAATTGATTAAATTATGTATATTTTTTCTTTACAGTCACTCACTGGGATGGCTGGATCATCAGCGTCGGTTTACGGAAGAACTATGGCCAATTCCTGAGTGGCAAACAGGTAAACCAGTCTACAACAACTACTACAGCAGCACTACATGTCTGTCTAGTCATGGTATGGAGTGGCCTAGGCAGTGTAGTGTTGTTATGCCAGGCAGATTACAAAGTACAGCAGTTCATGTAAAATTTGGGCTATGTGGCTTGCTGCATACAATTAGATATGCTTTGTCTGTCTGTGTCAAATAGCCTAGGTATGCTACATCAGGTTTATTCACTCAGTGGTGCCTTCCTTGACCGTCTGCATGGCCGTGCCGCAAGCATGGGCCAAAAATCTGTTACGCTCAAGAGTTTGAACATTTTCAGCAATTTCGCGAGATTCGCGGATTGTGAATTTGCCGCCGAAAAACAGCAAATATCCCGAGCGGAATGGATTTTTGGCCCATGCTTGCAGCAGGGCCATATAGACGGTCAAGGCAGGCACCACTGAGTGAAGCAACCTGGTGTAGCATACCTAGGCTCTTTGACACAGACAGACAAAGCATATCTAGGGTTTAGAGTTCAGTGCGGTTTACTAGGGTTTTTAAGTTTAATTAATAATTTGGTAGGGTTTCTGGAGTCTAGGACTCAGGGCCCGATGCAGGCTAGTTCATAATGATGTTGGCAAGGTTAAAGGTGGGGTTTGGCGTTTTTTCAGAATTGGACGAATTTTGGCCTTTTTTGGTGTTTTTCGGGCGCGTGTGTTTGGGTGAACTATTTGTACACCTTCCAGTGGATCAATTTTGTTCAGCCTTCCTGAGATTCTTGGGAATCACTGGAACAAGTGTCCTGGTAAGTTTCAAGAGGATCGAAGTAGTAGAAGTGCTGAAAACAGCACTTTTTTGTCAAGGTGCGATTTCCCATGTTTTGGAGACAGCAGTATTGCCTCTTTTTGATGGGCTGTTTGGAGGTATTCTAGATTTTTGGGGGTGGGTTGAGGGGTCTGGTGTCACTGCTGGGAAGGTCTAATTTTGATTGCAAGTTGAAGAAAATCCATGGTGAAAAATCTATTTTTTTTAGCTGTGTTGCATGTTTTTGGGGGGCTGCTTGGGGGGGTCTTAGATTATTGGGGGTGGGTTGAGGGTTTGGGAGCACTGCTGGGAAGGTCTAATTTTGATTGCAAGTGGTTTGAAGAAAATCCATGGTGGGAAAGGGGGGTTTGGGCCTAGTTGCAGACAGCGTTTTGGCACGATTTTAAGTTAGGCATAGCAGTATTGCATGTTTTTGGGGGGCTACTTGGGGGGGTTCTAGATTTTTGGGGGTGGGTTGAGGGGTCTGGGAGCACCGCTGGGAAGGTCTAATTTTGATTGCAAGTGGTTTGAAGAAATTCCATGGTGGAAAAGGGGGGTTTGGGCCTAGTTGCAGACAGCGTTTTGGCACGATTTTAAGTTAGGCCTAGCAGTATTGTATGATTTTGGGGGGCTGCTTGGGGGTTCTAGATCTTTGGGGGTGGGTTGAGGGGTCTGGGAGCAATGCTGGAAAGGTCTAATTTTGATTGCAAGTGGTTTTGAAGAAAGTCCATCGTGGGAACCGGGGGTTTGGGCCTAGTTGCAGACAGCGTTTTGGCACAATTTAAACTGTGGCCTAGCAGTACTGCATGTTTTTGGGGGGCTGCTTTGGGGGTTCTACATCTTTGGGGGTGGGTTGAGGGGTCTGAGGGCACTACTGGGAAGGTCTAAGTTTGATTGCAAGTGGTTTGAAGAAAATCCATGGTGGGAAAGGGGGGTTTGGGCCTAGATGCAGACAGCATTTTGGCACGATCTGCAAAAATCGCCCATAGTTATTAATTACTATTCTTGAAAAGGAGACTCAGAGTACGCACTTTCGAAATGATGATTATATGTAATACTGTCACCTCTGAAACTCGGGGCCCGATTCACAGAATGAACTTAAGACTCAATCCTAAACTTACTACTATTTGGTATTCACAGAATGCACTTACTCATTTTGGCATTCACAGAATGAACTTACTCATTTCGTATTCACAGAAGTTAGTAGTCCTAACTTTAGGACTCCTAAATGCCTTATGTGAATACCGAAAGTCTTAAAGTTAGGATTTTTCTCAGTTTAGGAGTAGAAAAATTAGGACTCCTAAATGTGTTCTTTGAATACCTACAGTCCTAAAATTAGGATTTTTCTCAGTTTAGTAGTGGTAAAGTTAGGACTCCTAACTTTAGGACTCCTAAATGCCTTCTGTGAATACCGAAAGTCTTAAAATTAGGTTTTTTCTCAATTTAGTAGTAGTAAAGTTAAGACTCCTAACTTTAGGACTCCTAAACTGAGTTAACTTTACTACTAGTGAATTGTGAAAAATCCTAATTTTAAGACTTTCGTTATTCACAGAAGGCATTTAGGAGTCCTAAAGTTAGAAGTCCTAACTTTACTACTACTAAATTGAGAAAAATCCTAATTTTAAGACTTTTGGTATTCACAGAAGGCATTTAGGAGTCCTAAAGTTAGGACTACTAACTTCTGTGAATACCGATATGAGTAAGTTCATTCTGTGAATGCCAAAAGTAGTAAGTGCATTCTGTGAATACCAAAATAGTAGTAAGTTTAGGATTGAGTCTTAAGTTCATTCGGTAAATCAAGCCCTGAAAGTGTTATTTTTGCACTACACAGCGTACCTTATATTTATTTCACCGTGGTGTTTTAATATCACTTCCTGTTTTTCCATCAAGAATTACAGGCCGGCTTTTACCCTGTGCCATGGAACAAACAATCCGCAATTCCACATCAGGCAGGCAGTGGAAAGTGTGTCTGGTCACCAAGATTGATTGACGTAGCGTCAGATGGAATGGAGGAGTACCGTGAATAAGAGGAATGGATGGATGCATGCAACCTCACAAATTCAACAGGACAACTACAACATACAGTTACAGTATCCTCTTAACCTCATAGATGCTAGTAAACATCCCTCCCGAGTGCTGCGCTATCCATTGGAACCAGTGCTGAATGGACGTCCAATGGTCGTGCGCAGCACTGGGAGGTAGTGCTGCCGTCGGCCAACGCACCGACGCAGCACTTAAGGGGTTAACTTCTCCATATCTTTTAAATGTTATTGTTGTGAACTTCTACGAGTGTGACTCTGTGCGTTTGTTTGCACTCTGCTTCAAATTCATCCCTCCTGCTATTTAATGAGTTTCTTTGCTATTTTTAAAACTAATTTATGTACTATTAGTGTTTATTCTCTCTGAGGGCAGAGAGGCAAATGAAATTGTGTAATTATAATTAATACTGCAGCCCTGTACTGTCAAATTGTTTTAAGAAAGCAAACGTACAGAAACCCCAGCCCACCACCACACAAAATAATATGAATGCGTATACTATGTTTAAGTATGTAAAATAAATGAATATATTTCCCCTAACAAAAATAAAATAACCCAACTCACCCCCCTCCCTAACCACACCCAATGTCCAAATGTCCTTCAAGTCCCTTTCCCCAATGCCCAATTCCCACCCCCAACAGTCTTTCAAAAAGGGGCAAGAGAAAGTCACTTCCTCCGGCGGTGTCCTCCTTTGGACTTTGCGGAGGTCCCGGAGCTGGCGCAGTTGCTTCTCTGCCAATCGCTCCAGGTAGTCCACTCGCTTTCAGAGGCAGCGCAGACGTGGCATCCAGGCTCTGGGGGGCAGCTGGTGTTCTTGCTGTTGTGCGGCGGCGGGAGGCTGTCGGGCCACGGCGCCGTTTTGCTGGATGCTGCTGGCTGGTTGACCCGGGGGGACTGGAGGCAGATGCAGTAGTTGCCGTCTCCTCCTGCTCCCGAGCCCACAGCCGCCAATATTCGATGCAAATGGCCTCCAGCTTACGTGCCCTGGCCTCGACAGCCATCTCCATGCAGGTGAGTTTTTTTTGGAGCATCTATATGAAGAAAGAAAGAAAAATACTGTAGCCAATAGTCTTTAACATTAAGTCAAAATAATTCAACAGTAGGTTGTCTCACAGTAACACTAGCAACTTGCAAGCACAGTATAACATTTTGGCATGTATCTTTCCGCAGTCTTTGTAGGCCTGTGACATTAGTGGAAGTTTCAGGAATTCTACTAGCAGCACTATGGACTCATTACTACATAGTCAGAGAGTCAGAGACTACACCAGTCTTCTTCTTTTTTCTCTTGCTTTGCAAAAGAAATTACTTGTACGTGGACTTGGGGTAGCCGGCATAATGCCAGCTCAGTCAGCTTGCACCCAAGAAAAACAGACACAAGCCATGGTGACGCAGACTCGCATTACTTTAAGCAGTATATGCAGGGGGGGATAGGAAGCTCTTACTTTTCCATAGGGGAGGCACTGGCCACACTCGGTTACATCAAGGGCTACTGCTCAATGTAATTTGTATTTCTCACTGCCCTCCCAGGCCTTGAATACTACAAAAGGAAAATGAAGATTAATCATTTCTGATCATATATCCTGCCGATCACATGATCTTTGCTTATATGATGGATGACTTTAGGTGCTTTGTTTTGATTGAGTGAACAACAGCAATAGTCCACCCATGACACAGCTGAAAGAAAATTATTAACATATGGAGTGAGTATGGTACCCATAATTGCCGGAGGAAGGGACCTGACTTGATATAATGTCAACTATACAATACATACACAATATATGCTGTGCTTGCAAAGTAAACTACTGTACTGTTAGTCAAGGCAGTATTTAAATTTTATGAATAATCACAACTTCTAGTATTTAGATTTCCTCAGCTTTGCTTTGCTATTCACCCACACAGGCAGTCATCTTTTTTTCTCCTCCAACCATCCTTGATTCAAGCAGCCATGCATCTGATTCCTTCCTATCAGCCACCTCTGCCTGCATTCAAAAACACATATGATTCTTTACAGTCATAAATGTTACGACTCGCTCGTCCTTTCTTTCATCCTTCTATCCCTTTTCGTTCTTCACATCCTTCAAGATCATCTGATATGACTTGCCTTCATGATAAAAGTTTCCCAGCTGAGTTGAAGTCAAATAGAGGGGGCCATTGCTTACCCGAGAACTACCGCCGCTAATGCAATTAGTAAGTCAAGGTTGACTGTCTTCTCCATGATTGGCAAAAATGTAGTTCTAAATTAGTAACTGTTCTTAACAGTACAGTGTACTTGTACTAGTGTACTTTCTACTGTACAGTACAGCATACACTCCTTTGCGAGCCTACTCTAAAATGTCAATAAGTAAGGAGTATAATAACTTACCACCATCCGCCGCTGCTGAGCCATCCCCCTCAGCTCCTCCTTATGGCACTTGTGGCGCCGCCGCATTCGCCCCTGGAGTGGACCCCTGCACGCTGATGGCCCCGGCACTGGTGGTGGGTAGTGCTGCATCTGATGTTGTGACGCCTAGAAAAACCATGTCATATTTTTAGATGCCATACACCACCCCCTATTCCGTCTCGTAATGGAAGAGAAAATGTTAATACATATCCAATTTTTTATTATTGGGACTGAAGAAAAGTCACGGTTTTGGGGAGGTTGTTAACTTATATACTTAGCCATAATAACATGCAACACTTTTTGGCACAACTGATGAATGCTTACTTTTTAACGTGCAACATTTTTCTAATTACAGACAGAACCAACTACTCCTCATCACCACCAGGAGGACTTGAAGTTCCAACAAGGTGAGGGCTCCTAAGTCTCCCATAGTTACTTCTGACTGAGGTATGTGGAAAGTCGAACTGCACCTATCATCAACAATGTCCTATTTCTCTTGTCCATACTTCTGTATGTCCAGAATAGTCCCTGAAACACTAGCCGTTTGGTATGTGCTACTATCAAATCAAAAAGCCAACTACTAGCTTATTCTTGGTTGACATTGACATTTTGTTGTTGGAAATTGTCAAAGCACTGACATTAAGAAGACTTGAATACACAGAAAGGGCAACCCAGAGGACTGTACTCAGTGCCTCTAGAGCTATTGCTGGATCAGAGTTTTGTTTAACACCGTTTGCCGACTGGGCAAGCTTAGCTACCTACACAGACCGACTCATAATAATAGTAAATAGTAGTAGCACAGAGAGTGATGGTAGAGAAGCAGGATAAGAATGTAGAAACAGTCTACAAGAAGATCAAAGACTATTTTGTAAAAAATAGAATTAGGAAACAGTTGGAATGAATAGGAGCTGTAAAAGTTAGGGAACTGTAATTATATTAACAACAGAACAACTTCCTGGGGCCAGCAGAAGAGGCTGCAGAGGACCGTTCCTGCCCACTTTCTTCCGCCGGAGTCTGGGGTGTACTCTTCATGCCCCTGGGAGGTGCTGAATGTGAACATGAAATAAACACAAGCATGGATGATTATTTTTTTTTAAATATTTGATTTCTTTGTCCACAATCTAAAATTATCTTGGGGAAACAAATTACCAACAATTGCACTACATGTATTGACCTATCTGATCTGGTCAACTAGGAGGATACTAGTACAGTATTGCTAGATTTGCAGACCGTCTACTTGGAAAGTTATGTAAATCACTAACTAAGCCAACAACAAAAAGGTTCTACTACGACTCCCAGCACTCAGCAGCACTCACCCCCCGCGGTGTGACAGACACAGTCCATCATCATGATTGCAGACCACTAAAAAATGTCCTACTACTAATAACAAGTCATAATATACTCAGCCTATCAATCCACCACTATCTCTTCTTCTTAGTGGCAGCAGGAGTACAACGGAAGGACTAGACTTGAGTCTCTAGTCTCTCTAGCATTACGCAGTTCTGTAAAGTACTACACTCATACATATTCAGGCCAAATGAGCACAAAGTTGCAAACAAGTAAGCATAGTAGCAACACCACTGAGGAAGCGAGCACCTGCAATCGCAGAAGCTATTTAAACATTATTTTACCTGCAATGTAATCGAATCAGCAGCATTCTTGCTCTTCGGGAAAAACATATATTAGCAATATAACACAGAGCAGAAGAAAACAAAGTAGTTAGTAAATAGCTACTCACCAAGGCCAGGGATCTCCACGCCTAGCAGGTCGAGCAGGTCCTGCTCCCGGTCGAGGACGTCAGCCTATCGGTGCGTCGCTTGCGTCGCTTGGTCATAGGTGCGCCGGACCCCCGACTCCACATGCATGGCCCAGCACAATTTATCCCACGGCTGGCAACGCTTCCGGAGGCCACACCCTTGACCGGGCCTGCCCCCTGCTGCCACGGTCTTCCGGTGGTGGCGCGTAACATAAAATATAAGTGCGGCCACCTCCACCGCATTGAAAACCTCCCTGGCCACCACATCCTCCCCCCTCAATCACCCACAAGGGAGCTGGGTCCGGGGTGCGGGACCCTTCCCCTTGCTCTTGTCGGCTCCCTTTGCCAAGGTCCTGGACAGCTGAAAAAAAAATAGGAAAGAATAGGGAAAAAGTAAAGAAAAGAAAAGAGTTTAAAAAAGTAGCTTTAAAGTAACTAAAAGTAGAAGAAAAAAACCAAAATATAGATGTAGAAAAAGAGAGGGATAGATAATGAGTAAAAAAGATCCAAAAAAAGGTCAAAGAAACAAAGGATTGCAAAGATTAGGGAAGGATTGCAAAAGCATGCCCAGAACCATAGCAATGAATGAAAAACAAGATGGCCGTGTCCAATGAGGACCGCGTGGGTAAGTTCACCCGATATTTCCCCCGCGAGCAGGCAAAAACGCACGCGAACATGTAATGGTGCCCCGCACACAACGCGAGCTTGCAAATATATCCCGAAAATGAAAATACGCAACGCGGACAAGATGTACGCCCATGTACGACCGCATGGGTAACTTTGCGGTTGGTGCGCTGCAAGCTGCCCACGAACACGCAAAAAGACCCGCAAACGCGCAAAAAATTAAATCCGCTAAAATTGTGCGAAACACAAATTCGCTTTTGCCCATACTTAGTGAGTATGTGTGTGAGTAACTCTATGGATGAGTATCGGTGTGTAACAGGATGTGTAGGTGTATGAGTACATATGATGAGTGAGTACATGTATGAGTGACTATATAGAACTGTTGGTGAATGAGTGGATGTGTATGTAGAAGTTGGAATTACCTAATAGGTTGTTGTAACTGGTATTGGTATCTCCTTTTTAAAAAAAATTGTAGTTTCTATTTTTGAATGTGTGTCAAAGGTTATATTAGGGTGAGAGGAGGTCTGCCACTCTTTCACAAGGATGATGTCATCAGTGATGTCATTTGAGATGTCATCAGTGATGTCATGAGTGATGTCACTGACCATGTCATGAGTGATGTAATATGTGACATCATCAGCAGTGCATTGTGGGCGCGCGGGATATAGTTAGCTGAACTAACTATAACGGGGGAATTTCAAAGGTTTGTATAAGTTAAATGCCCAGCTAACTATAACATGTGTGAAACCTATGGTTTTTCAGTCAATATATATACATATATATATATACATATATACATATATATATATATATATATATATATATATATATATATATATATATATATATATATATATATATATATATATATATATATATATATATATATATCCACACACTCTCCTTTGAAAAAAGAAACCCAGGAGGACACGGTAGGAAGCCTTCATTTAATCACACAATGGCGATTGCATTTCGGCAGCCCTCTGCCTTCTTCAGCGCCCAAAGCATCCTGTGGTCACATGCGGTAGATAAGTCCCTCCTTTCAATCCCTTGCTGTTGCAAGCCCGCTCCACTCCTTGATGTTAAGTTCACGCACCTGTGTGAAGTCCCGAAAGTAGGGCAAGACTTCATTTCCCAGAATGCAGCGTGATGAAGTCTGGGAACTGCGGTGCCGGGGTGGGACACGGAATATCAAAAATGTCATAGCGGGGAAGCAGGGAACAGCATGCGCCCCACAGGACACTCAATAAGTTCTTCCCATGTGGATGTGCAATTTGCAGAGTGCCTCCTCCGGTCACCCAACACTACCGCAACCACGATATCCGAAGAGTCTATGCACCAGGGGCCGATCCACAATGTGCTCAGCCCGGCTTGGGATTGATAACCCCAAAACTGCTTGCTTGCTCCTCGGTGTTCATGGCGGGATACTGGCCATCCAACTAACGCTGGTCAAACAAACACAAACTTCAACAGTTCAAGTCCCAGTGAAGCCAGTGCCAAAACGCGGCAGGGATTTCTAAAAGCGCCTCTGGGTGACGCTATTATTGATCCACACACTCTCCTTTGAAAAAAGAGACAGAAACCCAGAGGACACGGTAGGAAGCCTTCATTTAATCACACATTGGCGAATGCATTTCGGCAGCCCTCTGCCTTCTTCAGCGCCCAAAGCATCCTGTGGTCACATGCGGTAGATAAGTCCCTCCTTTCAATCCCTTGCTGTTGCAAGCCCGCTCCACCCCTTGATGTTAAGTTCACGCACCTGTGTGAAGTCCCGAAAGTAGGGCAAGACTTCATTTCCCAGAATGCAGCGTGATGAAGTCTGGGAACTGCGGTGCCGGGGTTGGACACGGAATATCAAAAATGTCATAGCGGGGAAGCTGGGAACAGCATGCGCCCCACAGGACACTCAATAAGTTCTTCCCATGTGGATGTGCAATTTGCAGAGTGCCTTCTCCGGTCCTCCAACACTACCGCAACCACGATATCCGAAGAGTCTATGCACCAGGGGCTGATCCACAATGTGCTCAGCCCGGCTTGGGATTAATAACCCCAAAACTGCTTGCTTGCTCCTCGGTGTTCGTGGCGGGATACTGGCCATCCAACTAACGCTGGTCAAACAAACACGAACTTCAACAGTTCAAGTCCCAGTGAAGCCAGTGCCCAAACGCGGCAGGGATTTCTAAAAGCGCCTCTGGGTGACGCTATTATTGATCCACACACTCTCCTTTGAAAAAAGAGACAGAAACCCAGGAGGACACGGTAGGAAGCCTTCATTTAATCACACAATGGCAAATGCATTTCGGCAGCCCTCTGCCTTCTTCAGCGCCCAAAGCATCCTGTGGTCACATGCGGTAGATAAGTCCCTCCTTTCAATCCCTTGCTGTTGCAAGCCCGCTCCACCCCTTGATGTTAAGTTCACGCACCTGTGTGAAGTCCCGAAAGTAGGGCAAGACTTAATTTCCCAGAATGCAGCGTGATGAAGTCTGGGAACTGCGGTGCCGGGGTGGGACACGGAATATCAAAAATTTCATAGCGGGGAAGCAGGGAACAGCATGCGCCCCACAGGACACTCAATAAGTTCTTCCCATGTGGATGTGCAATTTGCAGAGTGCCTCCTCCGGTCCCCCAACACTACCGCAACCACGATATCCGAAGAGTCTATGCACCAGTGGCCGATCCACAATGTGCTCAGCTCGGCTTGGGATTAATAACCCCAAAACTGCTTGCTTGCTCCTCGGTGTTCGTGGCGGGATACTGGCCATCCAACTAACGCTGGTCAAACAAACACGAACTTCAACAGTTCAAGTCCCAGTGAAGCCAGTGCCCATACGCGGCAGGGATTTCTAAAAGCGCCTCTGGGTGACGCTATTATTGATCCACACACTCTCCTTTGAAAAAAGAGACAGAAACCCAGGAGGACACGGTAGGAAGCCTTCATTTAATCACACAATGGCAAATGCATTTCGGCAGCCCTCTGCCTTCTTCGGCGCCCAAAGCATCCTGTGGTCACATGCAGTAGATAAGTCCCTCCTTTCAATCCCTTGCTGTTGCAAGCCCGCACCACCCCTTGATGTTAAGTTCACGCACCTGTGTGAAGTCCCGAAAGTAGGGCAAGACTTCATTTCCCAGAATGCAGCGTGATGAAGTCTGGGAACTGCGGTGCCGGGGTGGGACACGGAATATCAAAAATGTCATAGCGGGGAAGCAGGGAACAGCATGCGCCCCACAGGACACTCAATAAGTTCTTCCCATGTGGATGTGCAATTTGCAGAGTGCCTCCTCCGGTCCCCCAACACTACCGCAACCACGATATCCGAAGAGTCTATGCACCAGGGGCCGATCCACAATGTGCTCAGCCCGGCTTGGGATTAATAACCCCAAAACTGCTTGCTTGCTCCTCGGTGTTCGTGGCGGGATACTGGCCATCCAACTAACGCTGGTCAAACAAACACGAACTTCAACAGTTCAAGTCCCAGTGAAGCCAGTGCCCAAACGCAGCAGGGATTTCTAAAATATATATATAATACCTACTGGCGGTCGCCAGTAGGTAGTTATTGTGAATAACTTTGGCGCCGGTTGATGAATCTGCCTGAAAATTTCCTCAAATTTGCCTCGCGGAGCTCCGGTCCTTCCTTGAAAGTTTGGGGGGATTCGTCAAGCGGGGGCCGGGATAAAAGGAGGGTCCCAAAACGTGTTTTCTCCATGTTAATTTCCATAGGGCGGTCGAACTCACTTTTAGCCCGAACGGCTGAATAGATTTCCACCAAACTTGGCAAAATTGTAGGGACTGGTAGCCCGATGTGCCTTTGCTATGTCCCAAGATATGTGCTCCAGTGGATTTTGAGTAATTTAGGTTAAAAAAAATATATATATCTATAGGCGCGCCCCGGTACGCGCACCGGGGAGCGCACCGGGCGTGCTACGCGACTAGCGCATAGAAAGCTGATTGGCTCACGGGTGTCTGTAAACATTCGAAACAGTCCAGAGCGGCCGCCATCTTGTGTCTCGGTAGAATCGAGACACAAGAGTTTGCAAAAAAAAAGGGGGAAATGACCATAAGGGGGCAGAGTAGACCCCCCCTGACCCCCTAGGTTTGATGTGGGGGCTATAAAAGGGCGGGATGTCACTGACATGAGTGGTGTAATATGTGACGTCATTAGCAGTGCATTGCAGGCGCGCAAGTTATAGTGAGTCAAACTAACTATAACCTGGAATTTCAATGGTTTTATGTCAGTAAAATTTCCAGGTAACTATAACTGGTGTGAAACCTATGGTTTTTTCAGTGAATTTGATTGGTTTTTTAAATGCTAATTCCTAACTATAACTGGTGTGAAACCTATGGTTTTTTCAGCGAATATACACACGATTGACAACATTCCATTTGGGGAGTTGCTAAGGTTGAAACGAATTTGTAGCACTGATCTTGATTTACAGGCCTGCACAAATGAAGCCCTAGACAGATTCAGATGTAGGGGATACAAAGAATCAGTCTTAAAAA
The DNA here is from genome assembly GCF_964263255.1 of Lissotriton vulgaris. Taxonomy (NCBI): domain Eukaryota; kingdom Metazoa; phylum Chordata; class Amphibia; order Caudata; family Salamandridae; genus Lissotriton; species Lissotriton vulgaris. The sequence continues at coordinate 420,144,592 of NC_141694.1, read as the reverse complement.
CTGCCATCCAGAAAACCAATGCTAGAACCCGTGAGTCTCTGTTTACTAACAGTGAATCAATTGCATCAACTGATTCAAGGGAGGAACAAACTCCCAGGCTTATCACCTGGTATAGCAAACAGGCCAGACAAATTAAATCCATCATAAAACAGCGCTGGCCTGTTTTAAAAACAGATTTGGTTCTGGCCCCCAGGCTTCCAGACAACCCTGTGGTTACTTATCGGAGGGGACCCTCCTTTAAAACCCAGATCAGTCACGAATTCCCTGAGCTAGCAAAACAAGAGGATTGGTTGAAATCCCGGCCGGGATTCAAGCGTTGCTCAACTTGCAGAGCTTGTAAATTTGGAAAAAACACTTCCCAATACTTGACACCGTTCAGTCCTATTGCCAAAAACATCAAGGGCACATTTAATTGCAAAACTGATTTTGCTGTCTACATTCTGACATGCACCTGTGGCCTCAGATATGTGGGCAGCACTAAGCTACATGTGCATGCCAGAATACTCCAGCATTTACGTGCCATCGTTAATAACGATGGCACTTATCCTGTTGCCAGACATTTCAAGGCAAGACATAACAACAACCTACAATGCTTGGAATATTATGTCATTGCCTCGGTCCCTAAATCTAGACGGGGTGGCGATAGGGAAAAAATGCTCAGAAGACTTGAGTCACAATTTATTATTGAGTTAGACAGCAGATTCCCCAATGGATTGAACACAACGGAAGACTTACATGTTTTTTTATAACCAATCCCTGTTCAATGATTTATTTTGGGCCATTATCTGCTTTCTCTGCCTTTACCCTGTTAATTTCATTATGAATTTTATTACAAATAATGTATATCATCCCTTTTTTTAGTATCACATGCACAATTGATTTTTTTCCACTGGTTCAATAGATTCACATTACTTTTCCCATTTAAGTTTTGGGACACAGACATCAAGATAGATTTTCTAGTTTGTTTCCTCCTTTTGAATCACGTATAGAGTAAATTTTTTTGAAAGGTGGTCGATATTTGTTGCTTTATCTAAATATATATAAAGGAATTGATTGTAAATCATTACGTTCCATATTGTCGTTACATGTCTATTGCATTCATGCAGTTAATTGAGAGATTGCAAAAGAGTAAAACATAGATGATATTTTTATATGGTCATATGCCTAGCATCAGGTTTCATGAATTGAGAAGCTTAGATGATTTTAATATGAAATTATTTATAAATATTTATATTTATTTATATGCTATGCTTGCACAGAATATTTTGCATTATTTGCACAATTGCATTTGCACTTTATCTACGCGCATTGCACTTTTTCATGACAAATGACCACCCGTAACACTGTGCCTTTTTTTGCAATCTACTATATAAGCGCATTTATGCGGATATCATGTGCCATTTTCAATGCACACTGACAATAATTGTCTGATATAAAATTTACAAAATATGTAACATGGCAACTCACAATGGAATGTTAACACAAATTTGGGCAACAAAATGTAAATATTGTAATTATACCTCCAGCTATTCGATTTATATATATATATATATCAAATTGTGATTTAGAAAACAGACTATCTATGTTAGCTATATGTAGTGTGTCGTCAGTTTTCAGTTTCTAATCACATGGTGTTGCAAAAAGAAAAAAATCACTAATTAAATTTGTGCAATGTACCCTTTAAAAGGGATGTTCTTTCATTTGCCTGACGATCTGTGACCAAGGGCGGACGCCCGAAACGCGTCAGATTTGGTGAACTTGCCTTTTTAAATAAACTTGCCGAAAGAAGACTGGGACTTGCGTAGTTTTTCCTCGTTGCTGCCTGCCTGGTGGTTCTGTGGTGAAAGACTTCTGTTTGTGCATATATATATATATATATTTATATATATATCTCAAGGGATCAAGGGAGCTTGCCTCCCGAAACGTGTTGATGTGAACCTTGAATTAAGCCTGAAAATAAAAATACCTTCTTCCGAGTGCCCGATGATTTCCTTCTTTATGAGCATGGATTTCCTATTTTTGAATATATATTTTTGAATATATATATATATATATATATATATATATATATATATATATATATATATATATATATATATATATATATATATATATATATATATATATAATATTTTAATCATTGTGATTCTCTTTGCAAAATTCATCTTTTTCAACCGAACACCTGTCAATAAACTCTTTTGTCAGTCAAAGGCTTCAAATTTCTTTTTCAGAGAATCATAGTCATGTAAAAATGTAATCAAGTGTTGGCTACTTCAAGAGAGAAAATAATTGAAAATATGTGAGGCACGCTGGTGCACATACTACTGAGTGCTACTGAAGGACCATTGGTAATTTCCGGACTTATTCAATTCTAAATTGAATTGCGTAGCGGGAATACGTGTTAACAATTAACACCTTGATTTGTGACATGGTGCAGGTGGTCAAAAGTTCATGAAAAAGAAATCCTTTCCTAACATGTTTAACGAAGTTCAATATACAGCTGACTTACTACCTATAGTGGTAGCAAATGTAATTTCAGCAATCCAAATTTGCATTTCAGAGTTTTTTGTTGCAGCGTGCATTTAAAAATAAGACAGGGGTGTTACATACTTCTTGTCAGTTGTTTTCAGTGCAGCAAATACACTTTAACCGTCTTCAAATACATTTAGCTGCTTCGAAATCTTAACCATAAGTTAAAATAAAATGTAACATTATGGTTATAACTATGAACAACTGTAATCTCATGATTCTGTTGCATTTCTAGGAAAGATAGGTGTTTCAGATTCTGACTTGTAAATTCACGATTGATGATTGACGTAAAGAGTTTACTTTGAAGAGCAGTCGTGTATGCAGATGCTTATGTGTTGGACAGTTTCCATTTCCTACATGAAATGTACTTCATTTTATACTATTCTATGGGGCAGATTTACAAGCCCCTTGCGCCACGTTTACGACGCTGTTGCGTCACGCAAGGTGGCGTAAACGTGGCGCATCCCTGCAAGGCATTTACAACGAGACACATCTATGGAGATGCGTCACGGTGTAGGGCCCTGCGCCACATGAAACCTGCGTCAGGTTTCATGTAGGCGTTTCCAAGCAGGGAGGGGCGTTCCGTCGCAGGAACGCCCCTGAAAAGTGACTCCGTGAAATCTACATGATTTCACTGAGTCACTTTCCCAACGCTGATGCGTCAAAACCCTGCGCCTGCTTGAAGCAGGCGTAAGGCTTGACGCACCATGTTAAAGATAGGGAAATTTGGAAGAGTGCTGGAGTTGTTTGTCCGCACGCAACACAACTTCAGCACTGCGCCAACTTAACGCTCTAGATGCGACACGCATCTGTTTATTCCTGCGCCATGGTGCGCCGCATTGTAAATGCGGTGCATCATGGGTGGCGCAAGGATAAACTTGCGTGCCGTATCTTTCCTGGCGCATCTCTGCTGATTTGCAGAGATGCGTCAGGCAACGTAAATCTGCCCCAATATGTTTGACGTAGTCATGCGCAGTGCCAGAAGGCGAAAGAATTGATGTGGCTATTCACCGGAAGTCCTCGAGAGGTAATAGCTCGATGTATCATATCTCGCTGACGGCCCTCACGCGCAGAACCTGCCGAACGTGCTGCACAAGTTCAAGGTAGGATGCATCTCAGGAAGGTGCAGGCGCTCCCCCTAAACCACATCTTACTGTAGCCGTGGTTGGACTCGGGAAGAGCTCACTGTTTTTGCTTTATCGCTTTCTATTCAGGCAAGCCCAGCTGCTGCTGCTCTCACAGTAATTCTGATTTTAAGATACCTGTTCTTCAAGAAGGGTTTATATTAGCCCATTGTGCCATTCGCATTTAATAGGCTGTCTTTGCCCATCTCACCTGCTAGGCTGTTTAACCCGGTTTGCCCACTGGCACTATAACTTTTCATAGCATCAGAAATTCCTGGATTTTCAACTAAAAGAATGTTGCATTGTGGGCTTGCGTTTCACTTTTAACTCTTTAATAATGGGCTCAAAACCCTATCATTCAAAGTACAGCCGTCTAAAATATCAGAATGGCCTAAACGTGGTATACACAACACGGAGCCACTTCTCAGCTATAATTTAACATTTTACAAAGAGGTGTACTCCATTTCAAAAACTGCTTGAGTCACATATAACACTAAAAATAAACTCTGCTAGCATATTTGTTAGGATTCACTCATTTGAGCACTTGATGCTCTAAAACAAGAATTGCCAATAAAACTAATTTTGCCTTTTGTATTATGGAAAGTTTTATACCCAACTTCAACAGCACACCCTTCCTAACAATTAGAATAAGTAACAGACAGGTGTGTGTAGTAGAAGGAACTTCAAACAAGGCATTCACAAATACAGAACAGGCAGAGCACTAAACATGGTGTGAAAAGAGTTAAAGCAGTGTTGTAAGGTTTCTGTAAACAAAAATAAACTTTCAACAAGTAAAAATCTCATGGAAGAAACAGTCAAATCTCTTGTGAATTACCATATATTCATGAACTCCTATAGAAAATGAACTCTCACTTACATTATGTGGTATGCTTCATTAGGGGGATTCCATAACTAGTACTGAGAAGCACCCAAGAGTACTACTATTCACTGTCTAGTCTCCTATGTGTGAGTTCCTTCGTTTACTTAAGAGTATGTTCCTGCGAATAACATTTATGTTCTCTCTTTATTAAACTGTGAGATCTATAATACAAGTGTGTGTGGGTGAGCTAAAAATGTTTTTTACTAATATTCCCCAAATGCGAGAATAAAAACAGGAGGATATAGCAACTGAGCCTGCTTCTCTTTTCTATCCAAATGTTTTGGAGTTCATATATTGCCCCTAAAAGTGAAAGCGCCTTCTTCAGGCCTGTAAGTATCACAAGCCAAATATTGTGAAACAACCACGGGTTCATAAGGCATGTTATGTAAGTGCATTCATAATATCCTTTTTTAATGAAAGAGTGGGCAACAACATTAACCTCATGCGCGCTAGCGGTTTTCCCGCTGTGCGATGAGTTTTTTAAAAACCTGCGTTACATGACGAGCTCAGCTCGTCATGAGCGTACGAGAACTGTCACTCATGACGAGCTGAGCTCGTCATGAGCGTCGAAGGGGTTAAAACACCTCTTTTTCATAGAACCGATACACCTTCGACAGAAACTGGCACATTTCTATCCTTCAGAGGATAGATGCAGAGGATAGATGTGCCTAGGTCCTCAGCAGAGCAAACTCTCTAAATATCAGAACACTTACAAATCGAAAGCAGCAGTGCATAGCTTCGTTATACAACTGGTATAACATGGCAGCAGCAAAGCAAGTTTCCCTCAATCACAGAACATAGCAAGTGCAATTTCGATTCCTTGTAAAAAAGATTCAACATGGCAGATTAGTACAAGCTATCATCACTCATAGTTCATGTACAGTTAGAGAATAAGTGACATGTAACTCACAGAGGTATTGCTGGTGTTGGTACTCAACTCACTGAAGGGAGCACGTAGGTCGGTGAATTAGAGCAGTGGTTCCCGAACATTTTAGATCCACGACCCACTTTTAGAACAACAAACTTCCATGACCCATCTACTCATAAAGGGCACGAGTGGGTCATTTTTTTTATGTATCTAGAACAGGGTGTGGTAGTGCATTGTCATTTATAAACAGCACATATTCAACTGAAATGGCCACTACCTTTGGCAAAGACACAAATATTTACTGCGAAAACTATATAGTACTGAAATGATAATGTGTGAGACTCCGATTTCTGTGAATTTGTATCATGTGTGCATCACCAATTGAAGTGTTTTGATTTGTTTTGATCCCATTTCAATTTCTGGTAGCAGCACACTTCAGAATTACAAAATAAATCTGCTTTATGTTTGCTTTCCTAACTACTAACTGCATATAGTTAATTTACATGCACTTACATGTTATTGTTTAAAATGACACTGTACAGAATTTCCGTTCACACGAAATGTAACGCGGCAAGATTGTCACATAATTCACTTGAAAAATGCCTGTCACTTTGCAGTCAGGGAAAGAAAAGTAACAACAATTCTATGTTCAAATAATAAATAGCAATTTATCCGAACAAAGAGTCTGACATTTTGACCTATGTCTTTGATGCACTAGCAAATTTGTCAAGATAAAAACAGAATTGAAAAGCATCTTTATTGCTCAGACTTTCTTAACCCACCAAATATAAGCTTGTGACATACCTGTGGAGCATGACCCACAGTTTTAGAAATACTGATTTAGAGTATATGCAAGATCTGGCACTGTTCTCACTTAGGTGATATACCACATCAGCATTTTGATGTCCCTATTGCTGTCATTCAGACACAAGCGGTGTTTGCGGTGATTCTTTGTTTTTTCCCATATTGAGAAGATGAAATTCTATAATAGATCAGCGTTATTTGGAGCATTATAGACAGATTTTAAATAACTATACTAAAGGAAGGCAAACAGGCGCGAACCTGCTTGTAAAGGGGTGTGAGTGCATCTGCACCAGATCCTATGTAATCCCTGCCTGAGTGTTGCACCAATTCAAAATGTTGAGGGTCACCACTGTCACATCTTGATGCTCCTGTCAGGAAATGGCCATCTTAACCCGATGCAGTCAGCAAAGTCGATCTACCCTTCTTAGATTAAATACTCTGCCTTCACTGGAAGTAATCACTTGCTGTAATGATCCCACACCATGATGGGTGAATTTCTACTTCATTAAAAAAATGTATATATATATTTCAAAGTGATAGGACAGGTGGGAGATTCAAAGCCAGGCTGACACATTATTCACCAGTCAATATGGATAGCTTTATATATCATAACTTCCAGGTTCTTCTCAGGGCTTAATCTCATATAAAAATGTCTGGCTCTCGTGTAAAGCAATCTAGTGCCCCTAGGCCAATTTCACGCTTTAAAAAAACCTACAGAAATAAATAAATACAATACCGTCACTGAGACAACAAAACACTAACAGACACATTTCCATAGGCTTGAACTGCAAACAATAGCCCACCTATCCCCCACTTCACTCCCCTTGACTGCTTTTAACCCATATTTCTGAAATCTAATATATAATTTGAATGCCTCAACCTCGGTTGTATCAGTCCAAGGACATACATAATCCAAAATGAATTAAATTATGTTCTTAACATAGTAGAACTGTTGCTGGCCTAATCGAGTTATGTCTTTGCTCTACCAAAATAATGCTAAGTGTTACAAAGTACTGCAGACAATTCAAAACCATTGGTGTCTATAAACAAGACAATGTCAAAAATATTTAGTCAAAATGGTATAATTTCAAAATATTTTCTTTTGTAATAAATATATGTAAGCTTCTAGAGTATAAAATACTAGTTAAAACAATACAGTCACTAATGCGGAAATAATAGACGATCGAACATTAATACATCATAAATGTAATGTTATTTAGGATGTATTATAAAAATATGTTCACGTAGTGTTATGTTGTATGGGAACCTTAACAACGCTTATACTTTATAATTTGAGCACATTACATATTTCACTGTGTACCACATTCTTGGGGACTTTTTTAGTCCATTAGTGCTCGTGTTGCAAATACCACCAGTGGCATTAGATAAAATTAAATCTGTTCACAATTTCTGGTGTAATGTGCTCAGATGAGTTTGCATCGTACATTATGAAATATTTTTATTTGGTGCTATGGTGACATCAACAGTTGCCCTACGTCTGATGATGATGGGTTTGGCGTTACATGATGTGCATTTCTTCATTTCCAGCTGTATTATTGGGACACTATTTAACTTTAGTATTTCACAGTATTTTGATTGCACCTATAAATGCTGCTTTTAAAAAGTGTCCCCAAGCTCTGGTTCATAAATTAGACACTTTCTGTATGATGCAATTCATATATATATATATATGACATTATAAGCATGACGAAATATTAGATAACAACTTTCCTTTTCTTTCAAGTTTAGAGTCAAACATGCCTAAATAAACCAAGTAGAACTACCCAGAGCAAAATGGATCAGCCAATGTTTTGTTGCCATGCTGCTGTTGCATGTCACATGGTGTATGGTGTGCTTGTCAGCATCAACAGAATAATAAATTCTTGGTTTTTCTGGGAAGTCATAACGCATTTGTTCGAGCAGAATTATCATATGATGTTTTTCACTGGGGACTATTTATTCGTGTTGTCATTTTGAAGCCAGACACTCGTTTGTTTATTGTGTGGAGGGTGAACACGTCCATTTCTAACCACGCTAGTTTTGCTTTATAATGAGGCTAGCTGTGATTTCTTTCCTCCACCGGTCATAATGGTCTCAATACAAAAATATCCCCACACAGGTGACGCCATAATTAAATATGATGATGAAAACGTCTCACCTTCTTTGAGGTAATGATACTCAATGGGCTGTTTTCACGCACGACTCTGACCTCGGTCTGCTTTCCAAAGTTCTTTGGGAATTAAAAGAGAGAAAACGCAGTTAGAAATGCGCGCGGGACAACACATGCCATTTTAAATGAGCAATGAGACGTCGTTTGCATCCTAAATGTGTGATCTATCTGTATGCGTGCGCGTGGGCGCCGAGGAATGTTTGACACAAGAAGATATTGTTAAAATGTGCGTTGAGGCTGTCAGTTTGCAAAACTATTCAGTTTATTAAAGCTTTCAGCTTCTTCTTAAAGCGCCTGCTCAACCTGATATATTAAGAACCAAAACGTTCTTCCTAAAATCTTTCATAATAAGCAATGTACAAATCGAACGCAGTTTTGCTCGCGGAACAAAAGGTACTCCTTGCACTGGTAATAACTCAAAAGTACATTCATTTTAGTTAGTTTCAGATTGTCCCGCCTGAATGAACTTTTAACTCCTGCTGATTTGATTTCCTTTTGACAAAGTGACTTTTCCTTGTGCTAATCTTGATTGTGACCCCTGAAGTCTGAGCTATTAAATCAACTCCTTCTTGCAGAGTTCAAAGAAGCGCTTGGATAAGAGGAAGCTCGCGACTACTGTTTCATTACAAAAAAAGATTAAGACCTCAGCAGCAGGAAAAATGAAGTCTGGACCTGGAAAGTGCAAACCGTTTCGTGCATTAATTTTAACAAAGTACCATTATTTGATAGTAAAAGGACTTTGTGACACACACCATTGGAAACGAGGTCAGGATTTGCCATTACAAATTCAAGACGAAGGACGACGGATCTGTTAGTTTAAACACTTGCTACTGGAAAGGGGCGACCAACTCGGTCCCCCCGAACGTATGGCCGAGTGCCTCGATCCCCCCGGGAAGCCATTTTTTGGGCGGGAGGCGCGCCTCAGCTGGTATGCCCGAAGCGGCGTAGCTGGGGCGCGCTCGTTCCCGCCCTAGAGTGGGCTGGCCTAGACACCGACGCAGCCAGCCACGCCCTCGGGGCAGGCAGGGGCGGGTATACGCCCGCCCTGAAGATGGATAAAAAGGGACGCAAGACCAGAAGACATCCTCTTGTTCTTGTGCTCTGAAGCTGCACCTCCTCGCTGCACGTGAGCTCGGGACAGAACGAAGAGCCAATTTTGAGCGTTTTAATCCCTCTTTTTGTCTTCTAGATACTTCGTCTGGAAAAATGCCCAAGAAAGGCGCGAAGAGAATGTCGACTGACCAGTAGGTTCGGGCCCTCATGAAGGACATGTCCGAAATTAAGAAACGGTTGGCGGAGCGAGACGGTGAGGAGGGATCGGGGCGTCCACCGGCCGGAGGGAAGCCAAAGAGGCCGAGAAGGGGGCCGGTCGGGGGAGACGTCCCGGTTCCCTGTTCCCCGCTCGAGGCGCCAGCCCCGGTACCGGCCCCGGTACCGAAGGAGGGGAATCCGATCCCCGTAGTAGTCACCCCGACATCCACTGAAGATATGCCTCCCGAGTTGGCGGCACAGTTAGCGGCGTGGTTGGGGGACAGCAGCGAGGGCGCCACGGCTGCCGAAGCGCAAGCACTCATTAAACAGTTGCGCGAGAAGCGTGATACAGCCAAGGTGCCCGCGTCGGATGCGGTGATAGACAAGCCACGAGTGGCGGAGGCAGCGTCCGGTGCAGGTAAGCGGTCATTGCCGATCGCAAGGGATGAGTCAACACCCTCTCGTAGAGAAAAGTTGGGGCAACATGTTCCTTTGGCAATAAAGGAAAAGATTTGGGCGGGGGAATACGTAAACATTTTCTCCTTGCTCGTTGATCATTATGAGGTGGAAACTGTTAAGGGCCAAAAGGATCTGATGCACCCAAGTGTTTGGCGCGCAAAAATGGCCGCCTTTAAAGTGAATGAGAATATTGGCAACTGGGGTAATGCTTGGGGAATTTTTACGTCAATTTTGGGGGAACGTAGGCCTGAATTGCTCCCTGAATTTCCAGTATTTCAGTCACGGATTATGGGGTACTCGACATCGCACCAAGGTAACCAATGGTTCTGTTATGACAACCTTTTCAGGAAAGCGATGGAGCATAACAAAAGTTTAACCTGGGACTGTTACGATTCTTTGACATGGAATAAAATGAAAGAGTCGGGGATGTTGAAAGTGCCGTTGGTGGGGAGTTCTGTTGGTGAGTCCTCCCGCCAAAATGGGGGGACGCCCTTTCGGTCGGGTACGGGTACAGACGATTATCCGAGACCCGCCGGAATTACAGGGAAGAGGGGTTTCTGTTTCAATTTCAACAGAAGTAAATGTACTAGGCCCCCGGGATCTTGTAAATTCAAACACGAATGTAGTGGTTGTGGGGCACCCCATCCTGAGTCCTCGTGCAGAGCCAAATCGGGTGAAAATGGGGGTAGAGGAGGCGCCAAACAGGTCTAATATAGTCCGAGGGGCGCCTTTACCAACCCCGATTGATACCCTGGCAATGATTCCCTGGCTCAGCGAATACCCGGATCGTACTTCCGCTGGGGTGCTACGGAACGGTTTTTCATACGGTTTCCGCATCCCGGTGGGGGACTTTCAGGGTATCGGGACGTGCAAAAACCAACTTTCCGTCTTGCAGCATACGACTGTAGTACAGGATAAGATCCGGAAAGAGGTTACCCGAGGTCGGGTTGCCGGCCCGTTTAGTGTTCCCCCGGTACAGAATTTTGTTTGTTCTCCTTTAGGGGTGGTCCCCAAGAAGGACCCAGGTGAGTTTCGATTGATTCACAATTTATCAGCGCCTCATGGCCTTTCTGTAAACGACGCAATTGATCCAGAGATATGTTCGGTGCGGTACGCATCATTCGATGAGGCCGTAGCCATTTTGAATCGCCTGGGGCCCGGGACGCTGATGGCGAAATCAGATATCGAGTCAGCGTTCCGTTTGCTCCCGGTATACCCGGAAGACCAACGTCTTTTGGGATTCATGTTTCAAGGTTCGTATTACATGGATAGGTGTATGCCGATGGGGTGCTCTATATCTTGTGCATATTTCGAGAAATTCAGTAGTTTTCTACAATGGGTTTACACGAAGAAAACGGGTTTTCGGAATGTGATGCATTACCTCGATGACTTTCTGTTCCTTGGGGCCGCTGGGGATGATGAATGTGCCCGGGCCTTGACTGAATTTTGTGTTTTAATGAATCAATTTGGCGTGCCATTGGCACCAGGTAAAACGGTGGGTCCCACGACTTGCCTCGAGTTTCTCGGGATCGAGTTGGACTCTAGTGAGGGTTGTTTTCGCTTACCAGCTGCCAAAGTGTCGAAATTCAGGGCAGCCCTGCAAATGTGTATTATTGCATCTAAAGTTACGCTGCATCAATTGCAGCAATTGGTGGGGAAGTTGAATTTTGCCCTAAGGGTGATCCCGATGGCCCGCCCCTTCTCCCGTTCAATTGCCCAGGCGATGGTTGGCCTAAGAGAGGGTCATCATCGCACGAGATTATCGGCAGAGGTCCGCCAAGACATGCGTATTTGGTTAGCATTTTTGGCGGATTTCAATGGTCGAGTCGTCTGGAACACACCGGCCTTGTCCTCTGAAGAGCTTGGTCTATGGACAGATTCAGCGGGTAGCATGGGTTTCGGCGCCATCTTCGGCACAAAATGGTCGGCACAAAGGTGGCCAACATGGTGGCATGAAGAGGGGCTGACGAGCAATATTGCTTTCCTTGAACTGTTTCCCATTTTGGTGGCCCTCAGAACCTGGCCCGATGGATTAAAAAATCACTCTGTCATATTTTGGTCTGACAATATGACCATTGTAGAATGCATCAATAGTCAGGCAGCACGTTGCAAAATGATTTTAAGGCTGCTTAAAGAAATTGTCTTACTGTGTATGCAACTGAACGTGGTATTCAGAGCAAAACATGTCCCAGGGGTGATGAATCAGGCTGCTGATGCACTGTCTCGTTTTCAAATGCAGGCTTTCTTGGGTTTCCTTCCCTCAGCGGACCCAGAGCCAGAACCCTTTCCCGAAGCTCTCTGGTCTCTCGGTGCCCCGAACTTCGTTACCTCGTGGGAGAGAGTCTAGCACCAAGGACGAGGAAGGCATACGAAGGGGCATTTCGGGCTTATTTAGCCTTTTTGGGGACTGAGAGAGGGGGGCTTTGGGGGCATGAGGATTGGGTAGTACATTTTCTGATGTCCTTGCGTAAGGCTGGGAAGTCGGTGGCTACAGCCCAGAGGCATTGTGCTGCCATTTCCTTTGTTGCCAGGGCACATAATATCCAGGACCCGACAGCGTCTTTTGTGGTACAGAAAGCGCTGCGTGGGTGGCAACGCCTTGAGGGTCGCAAAGTAGATGAGAGGCGCCCGATAGGTCTGGATAGGTTGTCCCAGTTGCTGGCCACACTCCCCGCCACATGCTCGTCTAAGTTCGAGGCCTGTTTGTTCCGAGCTGCTTTTGCGCTTGCATTTTACGGGGCAATGAGGATAAGTGAGCTGGTAGCAAGGAACAAGCGGGATGTGGTGGGGGGTTTGTGCCGGGAACACGTTCAGATCAGGGGTGAGACGATGACTGTATCCTTTGTCAAGTCAAAAACCGATCAAGGTGGGGTGGGTGACTGCATAGTCATTCGCAGGATTTCAGGGTCTCCTATGTGTCCGGTGAAGTGTTTAGAAGATTACCTAGCACAAAGGGTGGCATCATGGGGGGGGACATTGTTGAGACACGCGGACGCCACCCCACTGACGAAGTTTCAGTTTCAGCGGGTGCTCGCGATGTCAATTACCGCAGCGGGCTTGGCCCCGGGTGAGTTTGGGACCCATTCCTTTCGGATAGGGGCTGCCACTGAAGCTACAGCCAGGGGTCTTAATGTGGAACAAGTAAAACGAGTGGGGCGTTGGTCCTCCAATTGTTATAAGAGGTATGTGCGGTTGCACATGTTGTGAAGCTGTAATAATGTACTCACGCTTCTTGTCTTTTGTTTGGTTTTCAGTTACGCAAGCCTTCGAGGCGGGGCGGACTATGCAGTCGACCCAACACCAGGCCAGCGGTCAGACATCACCGGCTGTGAGAAAGGAGGTGTGGGTCGTGGGCCACTCATACGTGAGGCGTGCCGCTGACGTATTCGAAGCAGGTGACATGATTCACGTAGCTGGGGAATACGGGTACAGAATGTCCTTCTACGGAAGGGGCGGTCTCTGTATTGACCAGTTTCAGGCATTCTTTGAGGGTTTGTTAGGGCGGACGAGGTCACCGCCGTCTATAGTCATAGTACATTTAGGGGGCAATGATTTGGTCACCACCGGTAGACGACTTCTCCTGGAGGCAATGCTTTCCACTGTAAGTTGGTTGGCGAGGAAAGTTCCGGGGTGCATAATTGCGTGGTCTCATATGATCCCACGAAAAGTGTGGCGGGGGGCTGTTTCGATCCCTGCTTTGAACCATTCTGTTAGAAAACTTAATAACAAAGTGAGTAGGTTGTTTCGTTCCAGGACATTGCATTCTATCTCGCACGGTTGTATTAATGATGACAGTATGTATCTAGGGGATGGTGTGCATTTGTCTCGGGTGGGAAATGAGTTACTCATAGGAGACTTCTTAGCATGGTTAAAAACGTTGGAACATGACCTTTAGCTAGGAGTTTTGTGGGGGGCCCGGATAGCCGGTCAACTATCCGGGCCTGTGGCGGTAAGGTCATGATCGGTGAGCACTAATTAGTAGATCCCTATGAGTGGGCGTCACCCAACACGGATGGGAGCGCTCGGGAGAGGTGGCCATTGGCCCCTCAATGGGGAGGCGGTCCCTTCTAAGGATGGGTCGCCGGAAGTAAAGGAAAGGCGGTCAAGGCCCCTTCCTTTGTAGGAGGGGTTACAGCCCCCTCCTGGGGAATTTCCCGGGGCCAGTGACATCTGCGACGGCAGATGCGGTAAGTAGTGTGGGGTTGGGATAAGGTCTACGGTACCTTCTAGATACCTCACACGAGTATTCGAACGACCTTTAACTGGCGTCGAGTCTTTAGGTGCCCCCGTCAAGTCAAGGGAAATTGGGAATAGTTGCACTTGAGGTACGCCTCCGTGCTGTCGCCCAGCCCAAGTGGGAGGGGTAAGTCTGGTTAGGGATCTTGACACCGGTTATGATCTTGCCGTTGGCCCTTAAACGTTAGGTTGTACAATTTCAATATGTCAAGAAATGTTTTGTAGGATGCTAGTTCGGCTAGGAGAACCTCTGTATTAGAGAATCTGTTAAGGTTAGCCAAACATCGTAATATGGTAATGAAATTGTACATAACATGAAACGTTTAATGTTTTAATTTTGTTTTAATAAATACGGCCGGGATGGTCACTCCATCCCACTTCCAAAAACTTCAAGAACTGTTTCCGGTTTCCCTCCTTTTGGGGATTGATTGTGTTGAGAGGGGGTGGCGGGTATCTCGGCCATATGGAAAGGGGCGACCAACTCGGTCCCCCCGAACGTATGGCCGAGTGCCTCGATCCCCCCGGGAAGCCATTTTTTGGGCGGGAGGCGCGCCTCAGCTGGTATGCCCGAAGCGGCGTAGCTGGGGCGCGCTCGTTCCCGCCCTAGAGTGGGCTGGCCTAGACACCGACGCAGCCAGCCACGCCCTCGGGGCAGGCAGGGGCGGGTATACGCCCGCCCTGAAGATGGATAAAAAGGGACGCAAGACCAGAAGACATCCTCTTGTTCTTGTGCTCTGAAGCTGCACCTCCTCGCTGCACGTGAGCTCGGGACAGAACGAAGAGCCAATTTTGACCCACCCACCAGCCCCTGAAGACAGCCAGTTGTGTATAATAAAGTTGATTAATTTTTGCTTCGGTTTTCATATACAAGTTGTAGTGCCATGTTGATGAGTTAATAAAGAATGGTTGTTTTGAGTATGTTTTGCCATTAAAGATATTCAGTTTAATGTTGAATTTTTAATGCATGCTCTTTCGGTCATAGTGGCCAATGTATTCGTAGGTTAATTTGCACTGTCGTATTTATTTTGGTAGGCGGTAAGGTCATGATCGGTGAGCACTAATTAGTAGATCCCTATGAGTGGGCGTCACCCAACACGGATGGGAGCGCTCGGGAGAGGTGGCCATTGGCCCCTCAATGGGGAGGCGGTCCCTTCTAAGGATGGGTCGCCGGAAGTAAAGGAAAGGCGGTCAAGGCCCCTTCCTTTGTAGGAGGGGTTACAGCCCCCTCCTGGGGAATTTCCCGGGGCCAGTGACATCTGCGACGGCAGATGCGGTAAGTAGTGTGGGGTTGGGATAAGGTCTACGGTACCTTCTAGATACCTCACACGAGTATTCGAACGACCTTTAACTGGCGTCGAGTCTTTAGGTGCCCCCGTCAAGTCAAGGGAAATTGGGAATAGTTGCACTTGAGGTACGCCTCCGTGCTGTCGCCCAGCCCAAGTGGGAGGGGTAAGTCTGGTTAGGGATCTTGACACCGGTTATGATCTTGCCGTTGGCCCTTAAACGTTAGGTTGTACAATTTCAATATGTCAAGAAATGTTTTGTAGGATGCTAGTTCGGCTAGGAGAACCTCTGTATTAGAGAATCTGTTAAGGTTAGCCAAACATCGTAATATGGTAATGAAATTGTACATAACATGAAACGTTTAATGTTTTAATTTTGTTTTAATAAATACGGCCGGGATGGTCACTCCATCCCACTTCCAAAAACTTCAAGAACTGTTTCCGGTTTCCCTCCTTTTGGGGATTGATTGTGTTGAGAGGGGGTGGCGGGTATCTCGGCCATATGACCTCTGCATGTCCAAAACTTGAAACTCTGAATCGTTAATTCTGCCTTCCAATTCTTTCGAGTTCTTAAATAAAAGTGTGGGTAATAATGGGTAAACGTTGAGCTTAATATTTACGGTACTTAGAAACGGCAGGTGTGCTAAGGGGAGGTACTGCAAATTATTTTTCTTTTTTTTTTATTAGTTGTGTCTTATAATCTTTGATCTCTAGGAAAGAGACTTCCAATTTGCGAAATGTGGGGCATATTATCAAGGGGGTTTATCTCCGCTTTTTTGGCTTTAAAAGCCAAGAAAGCGGAGATAAAATTATCTCCCTATTACCAAGCTGTCGCTAACACCAGTTAGTGACAGCTAATAGGAGATAGCGACCAACTTGGGCCCCGCTTTGCATGTCAGTGATATTTATAACTAATGATATGCAAAGTGGGCGTGCCAAGATGTTAGCGACTGGAAACAGTCCCTAACATCGCTATCTCCTATTACCAACTTTTGGAGATATTCGCGCTAAGCGCGAATATCTCCAAAAGCTAACACCTGCCCTGAGCAGTTCTTAGCCATGTTATCCAATGGGAGGTGGATAACATGGCTAAGAGCATTTGCTCGATAATGCATGAATATCGCTGACTTTTCAGCGATATTCATGCATTTCGGCCGTTTTTTATCGCATTTGCGATAAACCTTGCTAATAGCAAGGTTTATCTGCGATAAAAATCGCCGATGTGCGGCGATAATTTTTGTCTCTAAACAAGTTAGAGACAAAAATTATCGCTAGTTGTTGGTAATATGCCCCTCTATTTGGAAATTCTAGGCCTCATTTACAAAAAATTGGCGAAGGGTTCTGCATGCAATCATACAGGTTTATTCTGTACAGCGTACTACAAAAGTGTGCTCCATAACTCACCTGCACATTAATATTTAGAAAGAAATAATCTTTGGGAGTATGTTTATGGGGCAAAACTAGTCTGTTAGTTTGATTATATTCATACCCATTGACAGTAGCAGATGACCAGCTTAACTCTTAATTAACATTATTTGCCCTTGTGTCCCAGCTTCCTCCTTTCAATAGCTGTTTGGCCAGTCTTATTCTGGAACACCCTCTGACCTTCACAGTGGTTTAGGAGAAAGTATAATGGGTTTTTAATCTAGATCTGCATCTTTTCCAAAATCAAGCCAGATTAACTTCCAATCTTTACCTACCTCCTTCGTCTCAAATTCTAGAATATTAAATCGTTATGTTATGTAACGGAAATTTGTAAAGTGTACAAATAGTTTTAATCATGGGTGTCTTGGTGCAAGCTGAACATGAACATGCCAGAGAAGGGACATCTTAGTTGTTAAAGGGCCCAGTCTTCACCTCTTTTTTGGTCTTGCGCCTAGCGTTGCAGTGCGCAGACTTGCCCGTGCAGCAGGAAGCCTCTTGCAAGGGGGTTCTGAAAGCTGCTCACACACTCGTGCGTGTGATCAGGCTTTCGCCGCCCACCATTGGCTTTTGCATGTTTTTTTTTTACAAAAAAGGCACTCGATTGGGCAAAGGCGGGCGCATGTCCCGCCTTTGCAACGCCCATTCCCGTCGCTGGCCAGCACGCACAGCAGCGCACGTTCGCCACGCTGCCACGCTCCCCCCGCTCCTCTGTGGTGTGCGCGCACCACTACTTTCGATTTTCGGCCCTGCTCCTCTGTTGTGCGCGTGCACCACTGGTTTATTTTGCCTGTTCCCTTTTGCCATCGCAAACTCTTTGGGCAAAAATCCTCCAAGAAAAGGCATTCCCCGCCTAGATTGTCAAGTCAACTGATCATACCACACGCTTCCACGACCGATAGCACCAATTCAATGTAAGTCCTTGTCTACGTCACTTTCCTTTTCCTTCACACAGTCTACCTTGCGGCAACTGCTTTCACTCACTTCCTTAAT
This sequence comes from Lissotriton vulgaris, assembly GCF_964263255.1. Taxonomy (NCBI): domain Eukaryota; kingdom Metazoa; phylum Chordata; class Amphibia; order Caudata; family Salamandridae; genus Lissotriton; species Lissotriton vulgaris. Next base: position 420,126,573 of record NC_141694.1, on the reverse strand, counting down.
TCGTCTCCCACAGCGCTGGCACACTAACAATGTGTGCGTTATTTACCTCTAATTAGACCAGATCGCACGCCTGCAGCCTGTCGATTTCCTCGCCGGCTTGCACCCTAGGCATCAAAGCCTATTAGTAAGTAATATCACCAATACCGAGTTGTTTCTGCTCTTTTACAACCCGGGTCAGTTAATGCTCAATTAAGTTTTATTAACTTCCATTATTGTAGTAGCCCTGTTCCCCTCCGGTGCGTCCAAGCCTCTGAGGTCCACTACAGCAACAAAGCTGCTGTCAGCTTAAATTACCTGAGCTCACACTGACCTTAGTAGTTGCCTCAGCAAGTGCGTTGTCTTGTTGTAAGTTGCCCTGTCTTTAGCTGCCATGCGAGTATTGGGAGTTATTGCATCCTTCTATGCTGGGAGAAGTGCTGTGCTCTTACTTGGCACTGTGCTCATCCTCATGTTCTCTTTTGAAAAATGACTGATGTGTACACTTGATCTGGAAGGGAAAACAGTTGATATGACTCTGCAAAATGCCCAAGAGTCTGGGAGAATCACAGTCGTCTAGCTGCAGCCAATCACAGATCTCTACAACAAATTGTTTTTTGGTATGTGACTTGGCATATAGTGTGTATATCCATGTCCCTTTGCATTTTGTTGTATAATTCAACTCCATTTTTTCACATACACAAAAACCCTTTGGGGTGCAGCGTTTAGTTACCTTCAACAGTTCTTGTTTTCTGTGTACACTTTGCAATGCAGTTCAACAAAACAGGATAAGACCAGCTTCTAAACCTCTTTTTCCATCTTCATGATGCCTGCTCTAAACTAAACTAACATTTCGTTTTTTTTAAAGGCTACGTTTGAAAAAAAAAAAGATGGCTTTATTTAACATAATTCTAAAATCAACCTTCCTAAATTACGTTTCACCCATTCGTATATCCCTATACTAACCACAAGAAAAGCATTTACACTAGAGTTAGAGTCACGCCCTCTCTCTATGCACCTCCCTAAATTAATCCAGTGAATGATGGGTCGGGGATGTAATCAGGTTCTTCTCACCCTGTCTCTCCATCTGCTGCTGAGGGGGGTGCTCTTTTCTCACCGTAACCTACGCTCAATAATGATCTGTCTCTCTTTATTTTTCTCTATTGCAGGCGGTCTCTCCAATCGTACCCTGTCTCCTTCACCCTGCAGACTTTCTCTATCTCGCTCGATTCCCTATCAACCATGAACTCTACGTTTCACGTTATTCTAATCATGTCAGCCGGCCAAAACAGAGCCTCAGTCTCTCCTCCTCCCTGACTCTCCATCCATCACAACCTACCTGTGCCCACACTCACCACATGCCCCTGCCTGTCCTCTACTCCTGTACCTCCGTCAGGTTTCTACTCCTTCTCACTCTGTTGTGCGTTTATGGTAGGCTGTCATTTTGTCCTCGCTGCCTCTTCGGTTTTCATCATCTTTCACCATGTCCCTGTACTCTGTACATTCATTCTGTTGGTCTTTCACTGACCCTCCAATCTGCAAAGGCACTCTCTGCCTTCCCTCGTCCTGTCCGTGCATTCCTTGCAAGCTCTCTTCTTCTCCTTACCCTAACCTCCCTTAATTCACCACAAGACTTCTTGCTTCCCTTCCCCACCCCATCCCTCCTTTTATCTTACGTTTTCATTCTCCCCATCTTACACTCTCCCAACTGCTCATCACAGGTTGGCTGTCTTTTCGTCATTTTGTCCTTCGTTTCACCCAAGGCTCTTTGCTTCACAAGTGCGTGTTCCATGATTAATTTGCAATGTAAAAGGTCTCCCATTACTAAAAGCTTGAGCTTTTGGCATTGCATTATTATTGGCAACGCCAAGAGCTCAAACTTTCAGTAATGCCAGACCTATTGCTTAGCAAATGCTTGTTTCTAAATGTCAGGGGGAAGGAATGGCTCTGATGTGGACAGAAAGGCTGTTCCACAGTTTGGCTGTATGGGCGACAAACGTCCTACCACCCCAGTTGGCTTTCCAGATCTCTGGGAATCATCATTGTTTTAGACACTGCAGAACATAGAGGTCTGTTGGGAGTGTACCACTGGAAGGAGTGCCTTAGGAATTCTGGTCCTGAGTGGTGCAGATCTTTATGAGCCACACAGAGGGCCTTACATTTAACCCGACTGCGAACTGGAAGCCAGTGCAGCTTATGGATACCAGGGGTGATCAAGTGGAAATTTGGAATATCCAGGATCATTCTAGCTACAGAATTGTGAACTAATTGGAGTCTACTGGCATGTTTTTCTTGTATGTTCATGTAGAGGCCGCAGCAATAGTCCAGCTTTGAAAGTACTAGGGCAGTAATCAATTTTTTATTGGACTTTTCAGTAGGGGTGGGCGGAATTTGCTTAATCGCGTTACGCAAATCTCCAAGAAACGGTAAAAAATCTCAGCGAACACGCAGAAATTCCGAGAACACGCAGAATTGCTTGTTCGCAATGCTGTTTTCCAGTTCGCAATTGCTGTTTGCGTGCTCGGGGGGAAATATCTCGCGAACACGCATTTTGAGAACGCAAACAAGCCAAACATTTTGCGAAGACGCGGAACGCAGAATTTTGGGCAATTTTGCATTCTCCGCGGAGCGCGAAATTACCCAGATTCCGCAAATTCCGGGAGCGGAACGGAATTTACCACCCAGGCCTACTTTTGAGATATGTAAGGACTAAACCTTTTAATCTTGCTGAGGGTGTGATAGGAGGAAGACACAACTGCTGAGACTTGGGCTCCAAGGTTGCTTTAGTCATCGATAATGATGCCCAAGTTTTTAGCTTTGGTCACAGGCCTAGGATGGGGACCAAGCTTGTCTTGCCACCAAGATGGGGACCGGGGGGAGAGAGATTCCCAAACAATACTTCCTCAATTTTTCCCAAATTAGGCTTTAAGCAGTGTTTGCTCGTCATGAGAGTGACTGTCCATAATGCAGCCTTGGCATTGCATAGGTCTGGATGAGAGATTGTTGATGGCTTAAATACCAATTGAGTGTTGTGGGTGTAGGAGGTAGGACCATGGTTAACATTTTTGATGAGAAGGGCAAGTTTGCAAACGTATATTTTAAAAAGAGTGGGGCTGAGTGAGGATCCCTGTGGGACCCTGCATGGCAGAGTAAACGGAGAGGATTAAAACTTACCTAAGGCCAGCATTTGAGACCTGTGTGAGAGAAAAGAGGTGAGCAGGGACAGATCCCTATCGCTACTTACTGGTGGATCAAGGTCTGATGATCAACAGTATCGAAAGCAGTGGATAAGTCAAGGAGAATGATGGTGGCAGAACCACACCTGTCTACAAAAATCCTTATTTATTCTGTGGCTTTGACCAGGGCAGTTTCTGTACTGTACCCCAGTCTGAAACCAAACTGGGTTAGGTCCAGAAAGTGGTTATCCTGAATACATTTTGAAAGTTCAGAGATCATGATCTGTTGGTAATCTTTGTGGGGAGGGAGAGGCGTGATATAGTGCGATCGTTATTGGGGTCAGTTGAGCTGAGAAAAGGTTTTATTTTGTTAGGGGAAACTTGCTTCCACCTAGAGGGAAATAACCCTGAAGAGAACATAGTCTTGAAAATGACTGAGAGGTTGGTGGCAATCACCTCTGGTACTAGCTTGAGTATCTTGGGGAGACAGGGGTCAAAAGAGGACCCTGATTTAGCTCCCATCAGGAGGGAGGCCACCTGGGTGGGAGATGTGGAAGACAATTGGGCGAGAGGGTCATAATCCTGGTCTAACTGAGTTTGTAAGCTCCTTAAAGGGTGCAGGATTGGAGTTGTCACAATTGTTGCAGATTTAGTTACCCTTGTCTCTAAAGGAAAAGATTAGGGTGTCTCAACACTGTTGGCTGTGAGTTGTCTCATTATTCTTGGTGGGGGGCATTACCTTAGTGACTACCTGAAAAAGTTAATTTGGTGGAATTGGAGCCATTTTCGATCATCTGTGTGTAAGAATTACTCTTTTCTTTGATTAGAAGACTTTTGTATTTTACTAATGCTAATTTATAAGAATATTTTTCATGATCATCATAATGTTTCTGCCAGCATCTTCCCTGCCTTCTACAACTTGCTTTTCCAGCCTAAGGGCCTCGGTAAATCATGATGCAGAGGGTTCATTCCTGTTGGAGTGCAAAGACTTGACAGGGACTAAGTTGTGGGAGATGGAGTTAAGCCAGTGTGAATAGACCTTGGATGCTAGCTCGGCATCCGATGGAAGAGGAGATTGATTATATGCCAGGCACTGTGATAACTTGTCAGCGTATAGCATGCGCTGTGTCAGCCGCGGCCCATGGAGGGAGTTCCGTGGAGCAGGCAGACGGGGCGGGCGGGGGAGGGGCAGGGTGAGGGGTGGTAAACACTGGAATATGGATGATTGCAGGTGAGTAAACAATTAAATTAACAAAACAAAATTCGTTTCGCGACCTGCATCGCGTTTTGCGATGCAGGGCGCTTAACGAAATTACGTTTTTTATTTTAATTGTTTACTTACCTGCAAGCATCCATATTCCGGTGTTTACCACCCCCCTCCCTGCTCCTCCCCCGCCCCACCTGCCTGCCCCATGATACTCCCTCCACGAGCCGCGGCTGCTCTCTGTGTAGTGGATGCAAGTGGCTTGGACTGAAAGCATGATTTGAGTGGGATGTTAAACTCAAAGTAAATGGTGTAATGGGCCAACCAGCTTAGCGGGATCATTTTTTTTTAATAGTATTGTGGGGGTTACTATTAAACATTCCATCCAAGGTATGTCCTGCTATGTGTGTGGCTTCCTTAAAGAGTTGATTAATTCATTATGACAATGAGTGTCTAGGAGGACTTCTGTGTCTGTATCCTCATTGGCTTCCAAATAAAAATTGAAATTGCCAAAAATAGATAAACTTTTAAAATGAAGGCTGTACTCAAATAGCGACTAAACGTTATTTATAAAGCTATTTCTAGTGCTAGGTGGGCGATATAAAAGAATGCCTTTAAAAATCTCCTTTTTCTGACTGCCTAAACTAAAGAGGAACACTTTGCATTCAGTGGAAAGGCCAGCGGAGTAGTTGGTATCTCAGGCCACTGCGGTAAATCAGGGCGGGGCCTCCGCCTCTTTTTAGAGGCCTATCGAGTCTAAACAGTGAGTGGCCTGTAGGGATGGCCACTGCAAAATCAGCATTGAATGCTTGTCACTCAGGTTTTGGTAATGAACACTGCATCAAGGTGTTCACTATCAAGCCGATCCACAAATTTGTATTTATGTTTAGGCAGGGAGCGAGCGCTGATTAGAGCAATCAACCAATTAATCAGGGGTAGAGAAGTGCAGCTACTCACCCGGTGGGATCTCAAGGCACTAGGGGGTAGTGTGTGGCTCCTAATCCTTCACAGAGAATCATGAGAAGAATGCCATAGCCCATTAGGGAGCGTGTGGTGCTGGACTCTCATGGAGAGAGTTGGTGTCTGACAGAGGTGGCGAGGGAGGGTGTTCCTTGCTTTGTCCACGAGGAAGGAGAAGGAACGACCTCCTGTTCTGGTCTTATCGATGAGTGGTGGCATAGGACTGGCCAGGTGAGGTGGTCAATAGGTGTAATGGAGGCCCAATGCTATTCTTATGCAATTGGGACATGAAAACGCAGTCGAGTGCGGCAGAGATGTTATACACAGGCTAATGCAGATGGGGAAGCGCGGATAGTGTAGGGCATGCCTAGTGTTACCTGAATACTTAATTAAAGTGTCTTAGCCTGGTGTGAAAGAACCAGGGGCGCTAGGCACGGATGGGCACAGACAAGCTTCCCTTTAGCGTGCCTATTGCACGGCCACTATGTGGACATATTTAAATATCCTCTTACAGGAGAAGTCGTGCCTCCACTTGGCATCGGTAGAAGAGAATGAAAAATGAGTGGACAAAGTAAATAGGGCTTTTCAACTGGGGCGCAGCAACCCCTGGACACCTCCAGGATCCCCTGTAGGTGGTGCTACTGGTAATTAAATATTAAAAGTCAAATAAAATGTGGGAAAAAAAATAAAACAAATAAAAACTGCGATGCACTATGCTAGAGATAGTGTCAGCTTTGTTCAGAGCCAGGCACTTCCAAAAAGGAAATACAAGGAGATTAGGTAGTCTGTGTTCTAGCATGCTCAGGAAGAGCTGTGCAGACTGGATGCAGCCATATTTAAATACTCTCTTAGAGGAGGGGGTGGGTCTCCCGGCCCGTTGTCAGAACCTGAAAAAGAGAAACAAGTAAACAAAGTAAATGGGGCTTTTCAACTGGGGCCCAGAAAGCCCTGTAATACCCCCAGGCTCCCCTGTAGTTGCTACTGGTAAATAAAATACTAAAAGTCAAATAAAATTGGTGAAGAAATCCATAAAACAATTAACATCTATGACGCAATAGACCAGAGATGGTGCCCACTGTGTCAGGTGTCAGGCACCTCCAAAAAGGAAATACAAGGAGATCAGGACATCCCCATTCAAGCATGCGCAGAAGGTCTTCTTCTTTTGTACTTCTCAACTTTGGTGTTTTTAAGGAAAGGCAATGCGGCAATCATTCTACTTGCACTACATTTTAATCTCTGATACCGTAAATCACTGAAAGACTCTCACCTATAACCTACACCCATTTTTCAATAACGTTTGTGTAGTAATCTGCTTGTTAAGTATTACATCTTCCCTGCCCTTGCTTTCTGCCACATGCTCAGACAATATGATGTCATTTGGAATGTTAGGAATGTTTGTACTGGTGAGAGAGCAGTTGGAGAAGATGGGCTGAGCAGCCAGGAGGCTGCTCCTGGTGGGGCGTATATTGGAACCTGTTAAGCTGTAACTAGATGAATAAAATACCATCTACAAGAGCTGTCTCCAAGACTTCTTTGATTTTTACAGTTTGTGGCTGTGTTTGTAGTTTACACTAACCAAATGGAAGCTAAAAATCCCTTTGTACAGCTGTTTTTCCATTCTTTAGTCAGATGGAGAATGAGAATAGGTTCTAAACAACACCTGTCACGCTGTGAGCCCCAAGCTTCATCATAGCTAAATACCTGACAAGGACACAGGTTGTACTCAGGGTAACTCCTGTGCTCCTGGGTCTTTTTTCAATAACAGGGTCACCTGACCAGAGACACCTGTAATATATAGGTGTGAGTTGGGTGTAGTATAGTGTTCAAGCATGGGCTGCCTGGTGACATGTCCACCAGGACACTACATTCTTCCCAAGAACCAAAAGATCAATGAGTCCAACAGTGGAAACAAAACAAAACTGGACACCATTGAGTCTATTAGCTTCCAGAGTAAATCAGCAGGACAGCACTGAACACATCAACAACTGAGGCTGGCTGCAACAGGATATCATTGCTCACACCTCATATTTTAACCTGGTAAGCAGGAGCACTGTTGAAAATTGACTTTTTAAGCAGAGTCACCCTCAAACTTTTTGCTTCCCTCCTATACTTTTTCTGCCCTAATTTTTTTGGGCTTTCGGACTCTGTACACTTTACCACTGTTAATCAGTGCTAAAGTGCTTGCGCTCACTCCTTAAAACATGGTAACATTGGCTCATACCCAGTTATCATATTTAATTTGCTTATATGTCCCCAGTAGGGTGCACTGCATGTGCCTAGGGCCTGTAACTGAAATGCTATTAGTGGGGATGCAGCACTGATTGAGCCACCCACTTAAGTTGCCCTTAAACCATGTCTCAGGCCTGCCATTGCATAGAACAGGCCCAAACCTTCCCTTTCATACATATAAGTCACCCATAAGGTAGGCCCTGGACAAACCAGAGGGCATGGTGTAATGTATGTAAAAGGCAATACATGTACAGTACATGTACTTTTAAGTATTATATATCCTGGCAGTAAACAACTCCCAAAGTAATTTTTCTCTACTGCAAGGGCTATCTCTCCCACAGGATAACAATGGGATTACCCTATTACATTTTATAAGTATAATTTCCAATTGGGAAGAGATACGACCCCTATATCTGGTGTCTTTGGAATCCTCATTTAAGATCCTAGTTTACGGGGAAGTCTGATTTAAAATTACAATTCAGAAAATGCCACTGTTAGAAAGTGGCACAACAGTATCTCAAAGGGTTTTGTTTAGTAGACAATTTACAAAGGATCCCTACAAACTGCCGTGAACAGGAGAAGGGGAACAGGGAGATAAGAGACCAGGAGACATATGGTTGAGGAAAAAATGTTTCACATATATGTGTTTATATGGTCAAAATTAACATTAAAAAAATGCACTGTGTTACATTAAATGCTATGTAACCTGTACTAAACTGTGCACAATTGCTCGTGAGAAGGTGACCGGTGCTGGTGATAAGTGAAGGGATATATACAGCAGGAATAGAGATGCAGAAAAAACAAGTGGCATATACAGTGTACTCTTAATGATGCCAACAGCTAGTGGAAAAACCACTTGTATGCCAAACGCACAGCTACATTTACAGTATTACAATGCAATCACTTTTTATGAACTAACTTGAATCACATTAATCAATAAAAAAATCATTCTCAAAACAAAACTGGTAAACAAATGTATTCATTGCCATTTTTATAAACACTTCTGAAAAGATCCTAACAATATTATTGTCACATAAACAGTATTGCCACTTTTGTCAAAGTACAGAACAATAAATCATAACGAAAGCTTTATGTACCACACAAGCAAAAATACATTAAAATTAAGCCCAATGCATTTCGGGAGGGTTCCCTTCTTCAGGGGCGTGAACTGAGATGGCGCTGTCTGCCTCAAGTACGGAGTGGCCTGAATGGGCTCTCTGTATCAGTGAGAGACACCAACTTGCATACATAAGAAGTGTCGAGCTGTCACACGATCGTAAATATGTTCCCCAAGTTTAAATCTGTGTTTGGAAGTGGCGCCAACAAGTTTGGGAATGTTGTGCTGAATTACCACACGGTCATGAACGAATTTGCAGATTAAATTCACTATCCCGCTTGTTCCAAGTTACTCGCTGTTACAGCGAGTAACTTGGAACAAGCTGGATAGTGAATCCTGGATCCAGCACTGATGCATCTCCTGTAAACAGTTGAAAGAATGTGTTTAAGTCATACAGGCGATTTTTAAGGAATATTTGTAGTTTATGAAAATCAACACTTAGAAACGTTTCTGAGGAAAACTAGACAATGTATTCCTATGGAAGGAAATACAAGTTACTGGTAAGTACAGTTAGAATTACTTTTCGGGTTCAGTGCTGGCCTAAAAGATGCAGTACTGGGTTCTCCCCTGATAACAGGTGAGTAAATCGGAATTCGTTGTTCGGATGATTTTAGGTGAATATTTTAAAGTTCGAAAACTCCACACTTTCCAAGTGAAGCCAGTTAATGTTAGCCTATGGAAAGAAATTCAAGTAACTGGTAAGTATGGTTAGAATTGGTTTTCATGATCAGGACTGGGCTCAAAGATGCAGCACTGAGGTCTCTCCTGATAACAGGTAAGTAAATCGGAATTCGTAGTACATCCTGTAAGCGCCACAGAGCTGCGTAGCAGAGAGATGTAAAAAAGGGGCACGGTCTGTACCACCTCTCTGCAACGCAGCACAGTGACGCTTCCTGGAAGCACCTGGTGGGTTACTTGGCCCCCACAGTCCCTCAGGTTTGAAGTGGAATTTTTTCCCCAACTTAAAACACTCCACAGGACGTGTTTGCACACATCACGTCAGGCCCCATCCCCTCCCTTCACCATTGTGTAAACACATCCTGTCACCGTTTTAAGTCAAGAGATTAAGTCCCCTTCAATCCTAAGGGTCCCTAGGGTCAAACTAGCCCACATAGTACCTCCAGTATGTGCCATCAAGCTGCATTGCAGAGAGGTATAAAAAGGGGCGTGGCCTCTGAACCCCTGTCTGCAACACAACTCCCTAGCGCATACTGGAGATACCTGTTGGGTTATTTGGCCCTCAGGGACCCTCAGTATTGAAAGAGAATTGATTCCCCAACTTAAAACGCGTCACAGTGTGCGTTTGCACAGTGGTGAAGGAAGGGGGCCGGGCCTGAGGTGATATATCTGCAAACACGCCCTGTGGCGCGTTTTAAGTTAGAGAATTAATTCCCACCAGGTACCTCTAGTATGCACCAGGATGCTGCGTTGCGGAGAGGTGTTCAAAGGACACACCTCTTTTTACAACACTCTGCAATGCAGCTCCATGGCGCTTACTGGAGGTACCTGGTGTTCTAGTTGACCCCCAGGGACCCTCAGGATTGACAAGAAATTAATTTCCCAACTTAAACCGCGCCACAGGGTGTGTTTGCACACATGTGAACTCAGGCCCGCCCCCTCTCTTCACCACTGTGCAAACGCGCCCTGTTGCACGTTTTAAGTTGAGGGATTAACTCCCCTTGAATACTGAGGGTCCCTGGGGGGCAACTAGCCCACCGCTACCTCCAGTAAGCGCCACAGAGCTGCGTTGCAGAGAGGTGTGAAAAGGGGCGTGGCCTCAGAACACCTCTATGCAACGCAGCTCCCTGGCACGTACTGGAGGTACCTGGTGGGCTAGTTGTCCCCCAGGGACCGTCACGATTGAAGAGAAATTAATTCATCAACTTAAAACGCACCAAAGGGCAGTGGTGTTTGGGTAGTGTAGTGGGTCATGCAGAGGGTAGTGTTTTAGGGTTTAGGTTAGCGCAGTGGTGTTTGGTTAGTGTGAGGGGTCGTGCCAGGTGTAGTGTTTTAGGGTTTAGGGTAGCACAGTAGTGTTTGGGTAGTGTAGGGGGTTGTGCCGTGGGTAGTGTTTTAGGGTTTAGGGTAGAGCCGTGCTGAATGGGTAGTGTAGGTGGTCGTGATGGGGTAGATGTATGGTTTAGGGTAGTGCAGGGGTGTTTTAGTACTGTATGGGGTCGAGCTGGGGTTAGTGTTTTAGGGTTTTAGGGTTTTGGGAAGTGCTGTGGCGTTTGTGTAATGTAGGGGTCGTGGTGGGGATGGTGTTTTAGTGTTTAGTGTAGTGCAATGGTGTTTTTGTAGTGTAGGGGGTCGTGATAATAATAATAATAATAATAATAATAATAACACTGATACTTGTAGAGCGCGAACAGCTACCTCTCGAGGAGGTGTCCAGGCGCTGGGAGAGTACTTCAGCAAAGCAGGGGGCACGGGGAATTGCTTAGGTTTTCCGCATGAAGAGCCAGGTCTTTAGAAAGCTTCTCAAAGCTAGCTTCTGTCGTGGCAGATTGGATGGCAGAAGGCAAGGCGTTCCAGAGTTTCGCCGTGCCAGCAGAAAAAGACTTACCCCCAAGTCTGGCTTTTCTAACTCGTGGTACGAGTAGCTGAAGCAAGGAGTTAGATCGCAAGTGTCTCTCCTGATGGTAGCGGGGGAGTCTGAGTTTTAAGTAATTAGGGCAAGTCCCTTTTAGTGCTCTAAACGCCAGGGTCAGAACTTTAAATTTTATTCTACTCGCCATTGGGAGCCAGTGCAGTTCGCGCAGATGCGGAGAGACATGCTGTCTGAAAGGAATATGCTTTATCAGTCTCGCAGCTGCATTCTGCACGATCTGCAGGCGTTGCACCAGATATTTAGGCAGATCAAGATAGAGGTCATTTGAGTAGTTCAATCTGGATGTAACTGTCCCATGGACTACCATTTTGCGACACTCAACTGGTAGAAAAGAAAGGAATTTACGGAGGTTTCTGAGTTTGTGAAGACATCCAGTAGTGCCCTGCTGTATGTGAGAGGAAAAAGAAAGATTCTCGTCCCATCTTACTCCCAGTTTCTTCGCATTGGTTCGGGGGGAAGGTGATGGACCCATTTCAGTAGGCCACCACAGGTCGGAGGGAGGATGTGTGTTTTTACCAAAGAATATTACCTCCGTTTTGCTTGCATTCAACTTCAATTTGTTTGCATTCATCCAGCTGGCCACATCTCGAAGGCAGCCCCTCAGTTTGCTAAAAGCTGCCTCCGACACCTCCGAATAGGGGAAGACCAATTGCGTATCATCTGCATACGAAATCACCTTAATCCCCCATTTGGCAATCAAGGTAAAAAGTGGGGCTAAATAAACATTAAAAAGTAGAGGGCGGAGTGCCGACCCTTGAGGGACGCGCACCAAAGGCGTTTTGGCTTGGAGGAGAAGGATGGGGTGGATTTAGTGTTTAGGGTAGTGCAGTGGTTTTTAATGTAGTGTAGGGGGTCGTGCTGGGGTAGATCTAAGGTTAAGGGTAGTGCAGTGGTGTTTGTGTAGTGTAGGGGGTCATGCTGACGTAGTCTTTTAGGGTAGTACAGAGGTGGTAAAGTATTGCAGGGGGTCGTGCTGGGGTAGTGTTTTAGGGTAGTGCAGTGGTGAATGGGTAGTGTAGGGGGTCATGCTGGGGGTAGATTTAGGTTTTAGGGTAGTGCAGTGGTGTTTGTGTAGTGTAGGGGGTTGTGCTGGGGGTAGTGTTTATGGTAGTGCAGTGGTGTTTGTGTGGTGTATGGAGTGTGTTATAGGGTTTATGATAGTGCAGTGGTATTTGGGTAGTGTAGAGATTCGTGCTGGGGGTTGATTTAGGGTTTAGGGTAGTGCAGTGGTGTTTGGGGAAGTTAGGGGGCCGTGCTGGGGGTAGATTTATGGGTTAGAGTAGTGCAGTGGTGTTTGTGTAGTGTTTGCAGGTTCGTGCTGGGTAGTGTTTTAGGGTTGAGGGTAGTACAGTGTTGTTTGTGTAGTGTGGGGGGTCATGCTTGGGGTAGTGTTTTAGGGTTTAGGGTAGTGCAGTGATGTTTTGGTAGTGTAGGGGGTTGTGCAGGGGGTAGGGATTTAGGGTTTAGGGAAGTGCAGTGGTGTTTGTGTAATGTAGGGGTCATGCTGGGGATTCTGTTTTAGAGTTTAGGTTAGTGCAATGGTGTTTGTGTAGTGTAGGGGGTCATGCTGGGGGTACATTTAGGGTTTAGGGTAGTGCAGTGGTGTTTATGTAGTGCAGGGGTCGTGCTGAGGGTAGATTTAGAGTTTAGGGTAGTGCAGTGGTGTTTGTGTAGTGTAGGGGGTTGTGCTGGGGGTAGTGTTTTAGGGTTTAGGGTAGTGCAGTGGTGTTTGTGTATTGTATGTGTTAGTGTTTTAGGGTTTATGGTAGTACAGTGGTGTTTGGGTAGTGTAGGGGTTCGTGCTGGGGGTAGATTTAGGGTTTAGGGTAGCGCAGTGGTATTTGTGTAGTGTAGGGGGTTGTGCTGGGGGTAGTGTTTTAGCGTCTTGCAGTGGTGTTTGTGTAGTGTATGGGTCATGCTGGGGTTGTGTTTTAGGGTTTAGGGCAGTGCAATAGTTTTTGTGTAGTGTAGGGGGTCGTGCTGGGAGTACATTTAGGGTTTAGGGTAGTGCAGTGGTGTTTGAGTAGTGCAGCGAGTAGTGCTCACCAGGGAGTTAACTGGAAGTCTAGTGCTGCTGGTATTGAAAGTGATTGTTCAGTCTGCATGTCAGAATTTCCAAATTAAATATAAGAGGATTTGAGATCTCTCCTAAAACATGCCCTAATTTTTCTTTCTACAACACTAACCATAATTTCTATGACAAAATTAACCCTCTTTTTTTGTTCCTTTTTAAATTAAATGTTTTAAGTGTTAACAGTTTATTCCAATCAAGATGGCTTCAGGTGTGCCATAATGTTGTCATAAGAAAGACTGTTAGCGCTCTAGTTGTTCTTTAGTACACTCTGGGTAGCTGCAGTAGAACACAAAGGAATCAACTGCCAGGCTTCTTCTGTTGAAATATAACAGGAAGATATTTGAGATCTCACTTAAAACATGTCCTAATGTTTCTTCCTACAGCACTAACCATAATTTCTAGAACAAAATGAACCCCCTCATTTTATTCTTTTTTAAATTAAATGTTTTAAGTGTTACCAGTATATTTCAATCAAGATGGCTTTAGCTGTACCAAACTTTTGTCATTAGTAAGGTTGTTAGTGCTCTAGTTGTTCTTTAGAACACTCTGGCAAGCCACAGTAGAACACAAAGTAATCACCTGACAGTCTCTTGCCTTGTTGGATTGACATGATTTACTGAGAATGTCAGACTTCATTATCACATGCACCTTCCAAACCTGTATGGTACAAGCATGAGAAAATAGTTTTTTCTCAAACATGATTCATGATATCCTAGCAGAAGGATTTTTCACATTTATAATGTAACTAAAGTCTTAAAACCTTCTATTAACTGCAATGCTTTTTAATGAGGTGCTATCATGTATATTGGTCCCAAGATGGCTGCCAACACGTCTTGGATGAAGGGCTGACAGCCAATCAGATCTCACGATGAGATGTGTTGTTAGGCTCCGCCCAGATATATATGTACTTCTTTCCTTTAATATCTAAAAAACTACTGAACAGATTGACACCATTTAAGCAAAAGGCATGAGTCTGAACTGAGGGCTACCTTTTGGCTAAATCTGGTGTCATTCCGTTCAGCAGTTAGGGCTCTAGCTGCGGCTAAAAGTCCCTATGAAAAATTGCATGGGGAAAACACGTTTTGGGATCCCCCTTTTTTCTCGGCTCCCACTTCACGAATCACCCTGAGACTCTCAGGATAGGAGCAGAGCGAACCTGGCCATTAGTTTTTTAATTTTGCGAAGATTCGCCAACCAATGCTAAAGTTATTCCAAATAGAATGTTGCAGATTTCCTATGGAAAATAGGTCCTAAATATATCTACATACTGGCGACCGCCAGGAGGTAATATATATACATATATATATATATCTGTGAACAAGGGCGGATGCCCGAAACGCGTAGGATCTGGTGGCTTGAGCGCAAATAAATTGTTTTTTTGGCCCATGACGAACGTTGGAGTGGCGTGGCTTCTTTTCGACATTGCTGCGGCGGCGGCTGCGATAATCACTGGAGAGAGCCTCACTTTGTGCATATATATATATATATATTTATATATATATATAGAGAGAGAGAGAGAGAGAGAGAGAGAGAGAGAGCGAGAGGGAGAGAGAGAGGGAGAGAGAGAGAGAGAGAGAGAGAGAGAGAGAGAGAGTTAGGTTTACATTTCACTTATTTCACTTATAAAAGCCATAGAAATTCAACAGTTATAGTTACCTCCGCTAATTATAACTTACGCTCTTCAATGCACTGCTTAAGACCTCACATATTCCATCACTCATGCCATGGTCAGTGATATCATATTAATCTTGTTAATCTGTTCATCATCCTGGCAAAAGGCAGGAATACCTTTGCATACCACTAAGGTGGGAAGTGCCACACAGCAAAGCTTCCAAGTGATTTGCAGATTTGAGTACTTCTAGCAATTTAAAGGGCGAACAATGGACTCCCCAGGAAAGGAAAGATTGCATCCAATAGCTCAACCATGCATTTACCAGCACAAAGCATTTCAGATCAGATCATCTTTCAAAATAAATGGAATTGTCAAGATAAAACACTTACTATGCCCTTGCCAGCCCAGGAGTTAGAATCATTTGGCCTTTACGGAAGCGGAGCTTCAGCTGGGACGCCTGCTATTTTTTTATGTGTGTAAGTGCGTGCTGTTGTATTTTAATCTCTGTGTGATGAGCAGCAGGACCAGAAAGGCCCTGGGGACCCCGTCCCCCAGGGCCCAGCTACAACTTAATAAGGGAGGGGGATGTGTGGCCCACCTATCCAGGCTGATTTTGGTCCAGGGGACCCTATCCCCCAGGGCCTGCCCATTATTCAATGGGGGGGGGGGTGCTTAGCCACCCTCAACTGGCTTGTTTTTGGCCCTAGGGACCCCAACCCCCAGGGCACTGCCACAATGGGAGGTAGGCCACATGGCAAAGCTTAGGGAAGCTGCCAAAGCTCCCACCAAGCAAAATCAAACTGCCATTTCCTCAGGGTATGCACAGTGGGAGATTGCAAGACCGGCCCTGGTGGTGCCCAAAGCCATTTTTATTTATTGTTGCCCTGGTAGAGGTGGTGATCCGTGGAGCTTGAGAGGGTTTGCACTGCCCCTTCTGTCTATTTTTTAAACTACAGCCCCATGGAGGTGTACCCATGTGCCCCCATCCATTTTTTACAAATGTATGTATGCCCCGGAGACCTGGCACATCCAGGGCTACATTTAAAACAAATACAGGAGACAGAACGTTTTTTTTAATGCATGGCGATACTTGCATATATTTGTGAATTTCTCTGTGAATTAAAAAAAACAATTTGTTTGCCCTGCCAGAGTCCTTCTGGAACCCCAGGACCACAGCTAGAGGGTTAGGGCATTCCTACCCTTTGTTTGGGACTTTGCTGAAGCTGAGTCCCAAGATGGCTGCCAACACTTTCTGGTTGAATTGTTGACAGCCAATCAGAGATCAGCAGACCCTTGACCCTGCTTGCAGGTCAGGCCACCCCCCCACACCGCACAGCTCCGCCTGTGTGTGCCTGCCTTGAGCCAGCTGCTGCCGCCTCGTGAGTTCGCCGCCCCCCCTGCGCTGGTAAAATTGTACTGTGACTTTCTTCCTTGTTTTGTTGTTTTTCTCCTACCTGTACTGGGCCTTTTTATTTTTCATCACTGTTTACTGATCTCTGTTGACCTGCATTGTTGACTGTTTAGCACCCCTGCCCGCCCCTTTTGCCTTCTGTATCTAGGCATCCCATCCCTTCCCACTGCAGCCTCCCGGCGGCCCCGTCCCCCGCTCTCCTATTTGCCACCCCGCTCCCAGCTGCTCCTCCCTCCCACATCCCCTTATATGGCGGCGGCTTCGCGGTAGAGGGAGCGACCCTTGACCATGCTTGCAGGTCAGGCCGCACCCCCCCACACACTGCACAGCTCCACCTGTGTTTGCCTGCCTTGAGCCAGCTGCTGCCGCCTCGTGAGTTCGCCGCCCCCCCTCCTCTGGTAAAATTGTACTGTGACTTTCTTCCTTGTTTTGTCGTTTTTTTCTTAACTGTACTGTGCCTTTTTATTTTTCATCACTGTTTACTGATCTCTGTTGCCCTGCATTGTTGACTGTTTAGCACTCCTGCCCGCCCCTTTTGCCTTCTGTATCTCGCCGTCCTGTCCCTTCCTGCCGCTGCCTTCCTGCGGCCCGCCCCTCCACTCTCCCATTCGCCACCCCGCTCTCACCTCCCAGCTGCTCCTCCCTCCCACATCCCCTTATATGGTGGCCGTCCTGCTGGCGTGCCGAAGGCGCGCCTAAGGCAAGCCCGTCTGCGCCCATCCGCGCAAAATGCGATGCAGGGCACGGAACGAAATTCGTTTTATTAATTTAATTGGTTACTTACCTGCAATCATACATATTCCGGTGTTTATTACCCCCCCACCCTGCACCTACCCCGCCCCGCCTGCCTGCCCCACCGGAACTCCTGCCACGGACCGCGGCTGCATGACCAAACAGGTCAACGCCGCCTCCTCATCCTGCTTCAACACCCTACAAATGCTCCGCAGAATCTTCAAGTGGATCCCCACCGAAACGAGAAGAACAGTAACCCAGGCCCTTGTCTCCAGTAGGCTGGACTATGGAAATTCCCTCTATGCAGGAACGTCAAACAAGCTCCTGAGAAGGCTGCAACGCATCCAGAATGCCTCGGCACGGCTTATCCTTGACATCCCCTGCCACAGGCATATCACACCCCACCTGAGAGACCTACCCAGGCTCCCGTCAACAAGAGGATAGCCTTCAAGCTCCTCATCCATGCACACAAGGCCCTCCACAACGCCGGCCCAGCGTACCTCAACAAAAGACTCCGCTTCTACGCCGCTACCCGCAAGCTCCGCTCCGCCGGCCTCACCCTCGCCACAGTGCCACGCATTTGAAGAACAACTGCCAGCAGCAGATCCTTCTCCCACCTCGCCACCAAGACCTGGAACACCCTCCCCACCAACCTACGGCAGACCCAAGACCTCCTGGCCTTCAGACGACTTCTCAAGACCTGGCTCTTCGATCAGTAGCAGCACCCCCCTCCCTCCCCATGCCTTGAGACCATCACGGGTATGTAGGGCGCTTAACAAATGATCTGAATGATTGATTGATTGATCTCTGCACAAGCTTGTCATTATTCACAAAGGCTTCATGACCTTAGCTATCCACATTTCCTTAAACATCTTGCAACCTACTGAACAGATTTACACCAATAAAGTTAAAGGGTAATCTGCAGACCAAAAGCTACCTTTCAACCAAATTTCCAGTGGTTTAGTTGACAGGCATCTCTAAAGACTCTATAGAATTACGGGCGCACTTCTTTAGGAAAGTTTTGTGAAGATTTGTCTAACAAAGGCCAAAGTTATAGGCATGTCAAAAAAGGTTTTTCCTATGGAAACCTGTTCCTAAATATAACGATCTACTGGTAGTCGCCATTAGGTAGTTATAGTTAGCATGCAGTTTCATTTGTAGGAGTATTTTTTGATTTGCCAATAACTTTGGCACCGTTTGACAAATCTTCATGAAAGTATCAAAACTATTGGGGCAGTCACTTCAGCTGCTGTCTTGAAAATCTTGGGGTGATTTGTCCAGCAGGGGCTGAGAAAAAGGGGGTCCCAAATCGCTTGGGCCCCCCAGCTAGACCTCAACACTCCGGGGCTTTATTTTTTTTTTTAATGCTTGGGGAGGCTCTTTCCCCCCTGAAGCCCCAGAGACAGCCACCTCCCTGGGGCTATCTTAAAAAGTGAAGTGTGGTGGGGAGCAAGCCCTCGACACTGCCGGGGGACCACCACCGCCCTGGGGCACAAATTATTATTATTATTTTTTTTATATTTTAATCTTTTTATTGAGATGGTTCCGGGTATCATATAAATTCATAATTTAACAGGATAAAATCAGGTTTTAAAAGTACAAAATACATCTTATAAATACACTCGTAGGAATCATAAAGCCAATATTGTTTCAAACAATAATACATAAGGGAATACATTCAGTGTCACAGCTAGATCTTTAAATTCTTATTCACTTAGTTTCTCTCCAGTTTTTCAGCGGAGCCCATATCTTCTTGCCAAATTCCCTCGACCTCTTCCCTTTAAAGTCATACAGACATTCCTCAATATTGTGGGTTCCCAGCAGTTTAGTTAACCACATCTGGAAAGTGGGAGCTACAGGGTCTTTCCAACCAGCCGATATTAAAATCCTCAAGACAGCCATAGATATAAAAATAAATGCTTCAGCCTCGTACTCTAACTTTAGGCTTTCGTCCCTGACGATCAAAACAGTAGTAAGGGATAGAGTGATCTGTTGCTCTAGCAGCCCCGTTAAAAATCTTTCAATTTCTTTATGTACAGGAATTAGATTCTGACAATTATAAAACATGTGGGGTAAATCTGCAGGGCCTTGATCGCACCTATGGCACCTATCGCTTTCTCTCTTACCCCACTTGAACAACTTAGCAGGCGTGTAATATAAGTAGGCTTTCCTGTTTTCAGTTTCTATTTTTGGTAAATTCTGGTGGTGTTTTTTCAGTGTTTTCCAGTGATTTCCATACCTTAAAAAAACAGTGCTTTCCAGTGGTTACTCATTTTCGCGCCAAAAAAATCAACTGAAACAGTGTTTTACCGGTGTTTGTGGAACGCTTCGCTTTTATTATTGCCTTTTACGTTTTATCATACTCTACATTTCAGAAGTTAATACAGTCATAAAATACTTTCCATTGTCCTTTGATTCTGCAGCTCAGATTTAACATGCATTTGCAATGCAATAGGTCTCGCACTTATGCGATTTTAAACTATTGGCATTGTAAATGACAAAGCCTTTTATTTATGTTTTAAAAACAAAAACTAAAATAAAAGGCATTGCTATTTGCAATGTCAACAGCTCAAACTTGCGTAAATGCGAGACCTATTGCATTGCAAATACTTGTTTCAAATGTAAGCTTGAATTGGTGATTCAGAGTTTGACAATAAATATACGTAGAGAATTCTTTTTAATGCTATAATGAAATTGCAGTGTGGCCGAAAAGGCATATGCAAGTCAAAAAATGGGGTTAAGAAAAAGACTTTCTGTAGCAAAAAAAAATAATAAGTATTTGGGACTTTGTTTTTTGCACTTGATTTTTTTTGTCCGACAGTGATAGTAGCTTTTGCTTTTTTGACTGCTCTCCAACAGGATTGTGTAGCAAGTGCTGAAATGCAATAAGGTACTGTTAGGTGCACCATGACAATAAGTCTCGCCTTTGGGACCTTATTAGTATTTAGTTGTGCAGCACAATATCCTTGATCAACAACTTTTTTTATTTTTTATTTTATTTTTTTATTGCACAGTGTAAGGGATTTCAGTTTACACAGCTTCTGGCCGACAACCCCTCCAGGGCCGGCCGCAACCCAGTTATTCGTCTCAAGTTCTTCACACACAATACACAGCCTTGTGGTCGACAACCCGGGGGTCCGGCGACGCATAGGTACATCCGAGGTCCATTGTGTAATACAGGTTGTACAAGTGGGCGGCCGCCCGCCTTTCTGTGCGTTTTTCAATTTTCGCCCTTCTCAACAGTCCCTAAACTCCCTCAAGACAACACCCCCCTAACCTTGCCTATAGCCCTACCAGTGTACCTCGCTCCCTCTATCCTAGCCAGCTCTGCCATGACCATGTCTGCTCCCAGCTCCTAAATCCAATATTGACCCACCCATTGGTAGCACAGGGGCCCTGAAGGGGGTCTGATCCCAAGCCTCGCTTCTAGTACCTCTGCTAGTGGAAAGATCGAACAGTGAGTGGACAACCCTGTAAGTCCCACCTCCATGGAACCTTGGTCAACAACATTAACTGTTGCTTGCCCAGTCATTTTCTGGCTGCCGATATACGCTGAGTGTTATACATAGAGATGTTATTTTTGAGCCAAAGTCAAATGGGATGTAACACAACATACGTATAAAATCCCGCTGCCTACCTTATTTGCTCCCAACACTTATCTATCAATAGCACATTAGTTTGTGAATCTAAGAAAGAAAAAAACAAAATAATTTATAAATGTACACAAATAAAACGACTTGAATTTTAAAAAAGCAACAACACATTGCAATCTATGTGGTGCTTGTTTGTGTAATTAACGGCTGAAATGCCAGAAACCAGTCCTAGGAAGCTTGTTTCCGGTCCAGGGAAGGCATGGCTTGGCAGTTCGAGCTGGACTGTTCCCATGAGGCACAGGGTCAGACTGATTTGCATATGGTCATGTCTGAACTGGGGTGGCAGAGCGGGCTAAAGAACGGTGATGGATTAAACCCAGATCTTTTGGCTGGGTGTGAGTGTTTGATTGGTTCAGATGCTCCGTCCATCACCACCCTCTTTTGTACCGGTTTGTGTAATTAGCCATTTTTTTAAAGCGGAAAGTAGCCAATGTAATCACATCGGCCCAACTCAACAGTGCTCATTTTATCGACTTTAGAAGGATGAAGGGTGGAATCTGCCTTGTGGTGATTGCTGCTGTGGCCTGTAGGCTAACTCCGGAACCCGCGTGGGAGCGTTTAACTGAGCTTTCTTTATTGCCTATTTAACTGAGCTTTCTTTATTGCCTGTGTGGCAGTTTGCATTCCTATCAGTAACAATTACAATCCCTTAAAATGTTAGTTACATTTAAACACTCATACTTAGAGTTGCAGGAGCACTGTTCATTTGATTCCAAATGTGACCATTTCTGTTCAATCATAAGGCAAACCCTCTTTATTTTTAAGTCCTCTGCCCACGATCCCAAGACGGGAAGGAGCAAGGGAAGTTGATCTGTGCTTTTTTTCCGGAATTTTATACAGCGCGAACACTTGAACCTGGTATCGGTTATCAGAGCGCTTTACATAGCACCAGTTACGTTACATGAGGACATATTCATTATTTTGTTAAGCATGGGGAGATTAAGTGATTTGCACAGAGTCACAGGATTTTCAGTGTAGAGCAAAATGTGGAAACCACAAAGTATTGTCAAGGCTTCTGCCATGACCCTGCTCTAGTATGCTAATGCTGGCTCTCTATCACAGATACTCAAATGTTCTCACTGCCAACACATTAGCTGCAGAAATTGGGAATTTTGCTGAAAACTATAGATATTGCAGTTGTTAACTTCTTTTTGCTCTGGTTGTGCTGTGTAGTTGTTTTGGAGGCAGACTGACCATTGCACTCCAGATATTCAGTATCCAAAGCTCCTCTCTATGAAAACGGAGTTCTCAACATTGGAGCATAGAGTATCTTGATTTCACACAAACCAGGCGTGGACTTAAAACCACTTCAACCCCTAGGGACAAGAAAATGCAGGCAGGGATTGGCTGAAACTGTGAAATGAGATTAAAAATAATCACCTGTTTGGCTTTTCCATATCAAGAAAATGACAAAGGAAAAGGCCATGCCTGGAGGTTTGAGCCATAAGGGAAGATAAGCGCCTTGACTAAGTGCATATTCACAGAAGTGCAATTCTAGCTGACACAGAGCCCTGAGGTACTTCTGGAACTGAACCATGGAAAAGGAACAGGTACTGAACACACATCTTTTCTGACAATGCATTGTTCTATGAATACACATAAACGCTGCCACCACCCCTCCATCCCCCCCAAAAGGCAATGGTGAGCTGAAATGTGCTACACTATGGCAACAAATAAAAAAGGTACAACAATGAAAAGTTTTTTCTATTTAGGGAGCTGATTTGATAAAGGTCAATAATGCAATAGAAATGTTCTGGTGTATGATTGGGCGGCAGAAAAATCACAGCAACCATGGACAAGAAAGCTATTATAGCAATGTGATAGATTCAATAGTAGTTGCTGGGGTGGGAAAATGTTCAAGAAGTAAAACAGAAATGACACGCAATAAAAGAAAGAGCTTACACAGATTAGGAAAAGGTGACCTAAATTACCAGCAAACAACGATGCTCGGTGCTTGTTAAGTTCAAAGCAGTCCTAGACGTGACATCAGCCTCAAGTCTCCTCAAAGCGGACACATCTGTTAATAAGCATTTTCCTTCGGAATCGCAATAGTTTTCAGGTCGGACACAAATTTGCCTTCACAAAAACATATTCTGGGTCTGCTTTATGACACCTCGGTGCTCTCCGTGACCCCTAACACTGCTGCTGTTTAACCTAAAGGGGTGGGAGTGCGTGAAAGGGAGTGAATGTCGGGTGGGATAGCAGTGCCACACTTCGAAATGGGCGTGCTTTTGTTCCTGCCTCTGATAATTATGCGCAAATACTTCGCCTTAATAGCCCCCTGCCAGGAAGTGTTAAACCTGCCAAATGAGACAATTACAGGCTGGCTCAACCGCGAAATGCAGGCAGGGCGATGACTGATGCAAGGCCTCAGAGCTAAAGGGGAGGTGCTTGCATTTCCTTTGGCTTGCAAATGTTTCTTCGATTTCCCTATAAATGCAATGGGGGGGGGGGCTTAAGTTCACTGGTCTGGCAATTGCTGAATATTTCGGCAGATAATCATTCCAACATACAGTGAGTGCTCGGGTGCGGCTGGCCACAGTAGGACGATTAAGCACAACAGCTCATCTCCCCCCAAGTGAGCCAGACAGGGGAGGGGGTCTGGTGTTGCTCTGCCCTTGGGCCATAAACACCACGGCTCCCCATGTGCGGACCGGCCCAGAAGCAGTGTTTTCGCCTGACACCTCCGCGCCAGGCACCACAGTTTATTATGCGTTGGCTCCCTCAAGTGGACAAAACCTGCAACAATGATGAAAATCAGTGACACTCGGTTTAAACCAGGTCAGCTGATTTTCATCCGGTAGAGTATTGTCGTTTAGAGTCGGTTTAAACCGAATTCCGAACAGCCTAAATATAAGTTAAAAATAGTCTTATAATGCTGTACCTTTAAATTTGAAGCTCTTAATGGGCCTTATTTATGAAGGCCTTGCGTCAGTTTTGCGCCACCGGTGCGTCACTTTTTATGACGCACCAGCGGTGTAAAAAATGCGCCTTGTTGCGCCATTTTTAAACCCCTGCGCCACATTATACCTGCGTCAGGTATAATGTATGCAGAGGGGGCGTTCCCCCGCAAAAAGCCTCGTAATAGTGACGCAGTGAAATCTATGAGATTTCACTGCGTCACTTTTAGGACGCTGTTGCGTCAAAATCTTGCGCCTGCCTCACAGCAGGCGTAAGACTGAGGCAGGCCCCTTCACATGGGGCTTTCCCCATGTGAAAGGACGCATTGCTGGAGATGCATCACTTTTGTGACACACTCCAGCAATGCGTCACTTTTGCGCTTACAGATACGTCAGAAATACTGACGTATCTGTAACTCCTTGCGACATGATGTGTCATACATTAAATATGACGCATCAGGAATGTCGCAAGGAGTGCACTTTGAAAAGTGACGCATCGCTGTTTCCACGCAGCAATGCGTCACTTTTCATAAATGAGGCCCAATATCTTTTTATTCATTGCTAGGGGAAAAACAATATCTATATCTGGATCCCCAATTCTTTCCGCCCAATCTGATTCAATTTGTCCAATGTCATCCCCCAAACCCTGCAAAAGATAACTATAACCGATTTTAATCCTCTTGCCGCCATTCATAACATACTTCAGAATTGGGTTAATCTCCTGAATTGCAATCCTCGGTCTGATAGACTTAACTGTTTGTTCCAATTGTCTGTATAAAAGCCATTGGGTAGCAGGTATACCAAATTTTTGCTGAAGCATGTCAAATCCCAGTAGTTCATCCTCATACATAACATCACCCAGACACTTAATCCCCGACTCCTTCCATAACCTACTATTACTGTTCTGTCCAAGATGCACAAAAGGATTTGACCACCATATATCTATCATACTATTAATTTTCAGAATCTTCAGATACCTCATTATTGATTTCCATGTGCCCCAAGCACTCAACATCACTCTGCTTTTACCCCTTTTAAAATACCTACAGTTTATTTCTCGTGTAAGTAGGCCCACTGCTTTTCTTCCTACTAGTAATTCATAGATTGTAGGGCTTCTATCTAGATTATTTGATGTATCAATATCATCATATTTAAAAAGCACATTCATTTGCATTATTAGACATACCCAGTGATACAACCTCAAATTTGGTGCAGTCAAGCCCCCTCCCTCCAATGGTGCTGATAGTCGAGCCAAAGATCTACGTATTTTCCCATATTGCAACACAAATTGTGAGAAAACAGCTTCAATTTTCTTCAGGAGACCCTCTTCTACTAGCAGAGGTATGGCTCGAAAGAGGTACAGTAGTTTCGGAAACATGGACATCTTCAAAACGTTCACTCTACCAATCAGAGATAAGTGTAAAACGTCTATTCTTCTTAGTTCTTTATCTATTGCTGTGATCAAGGGTACATAATTTTCTTGTATGATTTTCTCCACATTTGCATTGATCCTCACCCCAAGATAGACTGCAGATTCCACATACCTCCGATCGGCTTTATAGATATTATTAGTACTGATTATTATATTTTTTTCTTCATTCAGCTTATACCCAGAGCGAATTCCAAATGTTTTAGCCAGTTGACTCAGTTCTACTATAGCCGTCTGCGGGTTGGTAGTAACTATTGCCAAATCGTCCGCATAAGCCAATAATTTGGTAGTATGTCCATTTAATATGACAGGGGAGATTTGATCTGAATCTAAAATTTCCCTTATTAAGGGATCAATGTAAAGTGAGAAGAGTATAGGGGAGCAGGGACATCCCTGACGAGTGCCTCTCCTAATTACCACCTCCTCCGACTGTAGTCACATAGTTGTAATTCTAGCTACCGGATCTATGTACATAGCTTTTATTGCTTTCCTACATTTCTCTCCGAAACCTCTACTGACCAAAACTTCCCACAAAAATTCCCAGACCACACGGTCGAAGGCTTTTTCAGCATCTAGGAGGATCATGGCCATTTCTCCCCCCATGACAGCCGTAGCATCAAGGAGCGAGATCGCACGCTAGGTGTGATCTGTCGTGCCTCTCCCTGGAACAAACCCATGCTGCCACGGAGAGACAAGTTGACCAATAAATCCCCCTAGCCTCTTTGCCCACACCTTAGAATACAATTTGGTATCCGCATTTATCAATGATATTGGCCGATAAGAGCCCGGATTTTCCTCTGGTTTACCTTTTTTATGGAATACCACAATATTAGTCTGTTTCCATGAGTCTGGGATCTTCCCAGAGCAAATTATTCCATTAAAAAGATCTACAAGTACAGGCAGAATTTCCTCCCCTAGGATTTTATAGACCTCTTATAGGTATTCCATCTGGACCTGCAGCTTTACCTGCTGCAAGATCTTGTAATGCTATCCGGATCTCCTCTAGGGATATGTCTTTTTCTAGCTGCTCTCTATCTTTATCCTCTAATGTCGGACATGCAATTCCGGATTCTTGTCTAGATGGTACCCACCTGCCCTCCTGATCATATAGTTTTTGGTAAAATCTTTGGAAAACACCCATTATCTCTCTTGGATCCATATATTCTATTCGATTCTCTTCAATCTTCTGGATGTTGTTTTTATTGGAATCTTGCCTTATGCGCAACGCTAGTGCTCTACCGGCTTGTTCACCTGTCTCATATCGTTTTGCTCAAGACGTCTGATATTCTCTAGTCTCCTTTTGCGTGACCACTTTTAAGATGTCTCCCTTGATCAACGCCATAGTTTTAGCTGTTTCACTCCCGTCATTGCCTGATCCTATTTCCTCTGTATGCCGAATCTCTGAAATTACTAACTCTGAGATGAGCTTTTCCACCTTGCTTCTATCCTCCTTCCTTAGCCTGGCGGAGCAGCTTATCGTCTCCCCCCTTAAAGATGCCTTAAAGGCTTCCCATACCCCGTTCCGGGATGAACTATATCTATTTATATCGAAGAACTCCTTCGCCCACTGTTTTATATGTTTAACAAACCTATCATATTTTAAAAGGTTCCTTTCAAATGTCCATTTAGTTGTTCTCCTGGGTATATTATCTACTTTATATGTCATTATCAGGGGATTATGATCCGAGACTATTCTTGGAAGCTTAGCAATTCTAACTTTGCATAATTCTCTCTTCGAGACAAAGAAATAGTCCAACTTAGAGTATTTTTGAGCTGGAAATGAGAAATAAGTATAACCCGGGTCCCCGGGTACTTTTTCCCACCAAACATCTGACAGACCATGAGACCGTAGAAGAGAGCTTAATGCTCTATATACCTTCTGTTTGCGTCCTGTATATTTACCTCCGTGCCTCCAATTAGCCGAAATATTCATATCTCCACACAATACCAAAGGGGTACCCCAGTTAGCCAATTCCCCTTCCAGCTTATCAAATACTGCTGGCTCATCTTCGTTTGCTCCATAAATCACACACAATGTGATGCCTAGGTCCAATTCAACCAAAACCCATCTACCGGACCCGTCCGTTTTAGTACGTCTTACCCCCCCCCCCCAGATTACATTTCCCCATAATGGCCACCCCTCTTATTGTAGACGTTTGTGACGAACAGCCTAGCAATCTATATCCGGGGATATTCAATAACTTCCTTTTAGCCCAAGGCAGATGGGTTTCTTGTATACACAATATGTCAATATTGTTAAACTTAACAAAGTGGCTCAATCTCTGTCGTTTCTTCCAGTCATTTAGGCCCCCTACGTTGATAGTACATATCTTAATGTATGACATTATTGACAACGTTTTTACTTCCAGCCTGACTATTATCCATGAATCTACTATATACCGACATCAAACCCTTTTCCATCTCAACATTTTTTTCTTTTTTGCTCCCCCCCACCACCCCCCTCTACCCCCCACAACCCCCCCTCCTCCCCACTTCCCCTCCCCTCCCCCCCCGGAGCACAAATTAATTAAATGCGGGAGTCTGTTGCAGACCCCAGGCCCCGTGGACCACTGCCTCACTTGGCTACAAAGAAATCAGAGAGAGAGGGGCCCGCTGCCCCCCTCCTGGAGCAGTCCAAGGCCCTGGGGAGTGCCACACCCCAGGGCCAGCTGCAGTAATGTCCCAGGCTGCCCACCCCTGGGACATTGCCATTTGCTATTGCTTGGTCAGAGCAATGCTTCCCCATTGCCATAGCAAATACTGATTCACTTCATGGCAGCAAGAGCAGGAAAAATGCTCTCACTTCCATAAAGCAAAGCAGAATTGCTTTTGGGCAAAGGAAGCGGCATATTAGCAGATCCCTCTGTCCAAAAGCAATGCCGGTTCCCTCAGGAGGTGGGGAGCCAGCAGGGACCACGGGGGCCTTGGGGCAGCCCATGCAGACCCCATTGAGAGGCCAAGCCCCGGGGATGGTGTCCCTGGAGTCTGAAAATGGCCCAAGAGGAGGGCTTTTTTATTTTTTTTAAAAAGGCTGGGCCCCTGGGGAATGGGGTACCCAGGGCATATATCGGCCTCGGGAGGAAGACCATACGGCCCCCTCTCTTTTAAATGTATTAAAAATAAATAATGGGTCAGGCCCTGTGGATGGGATGCCCAGGTCCCAAAGGTGGCAAGGGAAGGGGGCTGACACAGCCCTCCTTCATAAATTGGAAATTAATATACGTACCGGTCAATCCCCTTTCTCCACTACCCTGCAAACACACCTCCTGGCATGCTCTTGTTTGGGGGATGAAGTCTCTGTCGCTGCTGAGGGTCCTTAGGGGCCACCTAACCCAACAGGTATCTCCAGTTAGCCCCACACTGTGGGATTGCCAAGAGGTGGTTGAAGGCCACGCCCCTTTTTACAACACCCTGCAAACATGCCTCTTGGTGCATTGCTGGTGGGGGGTGAGGTCCCCTTGTGTCCTGAGGGCCTCAGTACTAAAATGGACTTAATTCCCTAAGCAGCAGTGAGCCAGGGGGTGCGTTTGCAGAGTGGTGAAGAAAGGGGGAGTGGCCTCAGACCACCTCTCAGCAATCCAGCTGTGTTGGGCTTACTGAAAATAAAAGGAGGGCTAGTTGGCCCCCAGGGGCTCTCAAGAAGCAAGCAGACATCAACCCCTAACCAAGAGCGCACCAGGACATGCGTTTGCAGAGTGGTGGAGAAAGGGGTGTTGCCTGCCACCACCTCTCAGCAATCCCACTGTGTGGGGCTTACTGGAGGTACCGGTAAGCTAGTTGGCCCCTAAATGACCCCTGACACTGAAGGGGACTTTATCCTCCAACCAAGAGAGTGCCAGGAAGTACGTTTGCAGAGTGGTGGGAAAAGGGGGTGTGGCCTGCTATTAGAACTCAACAATCCTGCTGTGTGGGCCTTACTGGAGGTCATAGGAGGGGTAATAGGTGAGGTAGTTGGCCCCCAAAGGACGTCCTTGGGGTTAACTACTTCTGAAAACTCCAGTAAGATTGCTAAGAGGTCTTCGGACGCCACACCCCCTGTGTCCACCACTCAGCAAATGCACCTCTTGGCGCACTACTGGTTGGTGGATGAAGTCCACTTTACTCCAGAGGGACCTTGGCGGCCAATAAGCCCTCCTGGTACCTCCTGTAAGTCCTACACAACGGAATTCCTGAGAGCTGGGCGGATGGCCAGAACCCTTTCTCCACCACTCTGCAAATGTGACTGCTAGTTAAAAAACCTTAGAAATTCACTGAAAAAACATGTTTCAGTAAGTTATAGTTAGAAATTAGAAATTAAAAAACCATAGAAATTCCCTGAAAAAATGACCGGTTTTAGGGACTTTATACTTAGAAATTAGCATTTAGAAAACCTTAGATATTGACGGAAAAAAACCAAAAGGTTAGAGGGACGTTATAGTTAGTCTGACATTTCGCTCGTACAAAACCAAAGACATTCAGCCATTATAGGTGGCTGAGGTAACCATAACTCGTGCCCCTGCAACGCACTTCTTATGACCTCACATATTAAATCTCTCATAATATGTTCATTGACATCACTGATGACATTATAACAAATGAAAGAAAAAGGTCCAAGGATTCCAGAGCTATATCTGTTTTCACGAGAATTTATGAAGGCAAAGGAAACATACTCAAAACTCTGGACCTTTAGAGTTTTAAAATTGAACAGTTTTTAGGAAAAAGAGAGTATGTTTTCCATTATTATATGCATAATATTTTAAGGTTGAATCCTGTAGTCATGAATTCAAGATGCCACTCAAATGATAAGGTCTCTCCAGTTTTGGAAAAGACAGTTTTTATTGGTGCAAATTCGAGCATTGACAGCCGACACGTGTTTCGCCCTCTATGGCGATTGGCGCCAGGGCTTTCTCAAGGCTATTTTAATTTTGTTTGTAGATTCTGTTAGGTTCTCTGATTTACATCGTAATGTATATGCGACATCACAAGTTACTGGAGTTTTTCAATTTGGAGGTAAATCTCCTGAGGTCTAAAGGGTCTTCACGAAGGTGCCATATGTGGCAAAGAGGTCCCATTGAGAAAGCCCTGAGATTTGCTGCTGCTCAAGCAGATTTTCTTTTTGAGCGGCAATAAAATCACCTAAAAAAAGCTGCACACTATTGCACAAGGCATCGTGCTGTTCACTCTGATTTTCAGCGTTGTTCGCGATACCAGCGCTAAATTGCAGTGCGAGCTGCATATTTTCCACTCGTTGGTGGAATTCCCTGGAATCTAATGGAATATTTTTGTAACTCGGCGCAAATCCGCAGAGTGAAACTGTGAGTTCCACCCACCCCTACTATACAACCATGAGCAGAATATTTGGCACGTAGATCTTTTGTCTGCCCCTTTGTACAAACACAATTGGGACATGAAGCTAGGAGAACTGTTTTTATTATGGTCACACATTCTTCATTTATGCCTACTAGATAGCAAATGTGGTTCAAAAGGGGGTGGTGATGGACGGAGCATCTGAATCAATCAAACACTCACACCCAGTCAAAAGATCTGAGTTTAATCCATCCACCGGAAACAAGCTTCAAAACCGGTCCTCGGAAGCTTGTTTCCGGTCCTGGGAAGGCATGGCTTGGCAGTTTGGGCTGGACTGTTCCCATGAGGCACAGGGTCAGACTTATTTGCATATAACCATGTCTGAACTGGGGTGGCAGAGTGGGCTAAAGAACGGTGACGGATTAAACCCAGATCTTTTGATTGGGAATGAGTGTTTGATTGGTTCAGATGCTCCGTCCATTACCACCCCCTTTTGTACCTACTAGATAGCAAAAGCAGAGTAAGGGTACCGCTGTGTCACCGCAAACGGAATGGTTGCAGGCGGTAGTCCAGAGAAACCCTAATTCTGCAATGGTAAACAAAGTTATCGGAACTTAGAGAGCTGGGCTTTTTAACATTTGGCAATTAAAGAAAGTAGACTTTTATGGAGCTAGCACCATTGTAGATCAGTTTAAATTCACTTGTAGGGTCTGATTCGGAAAGGGATTATACAAGATCAAGTGTAAATGTAAACCTGCGATACATGCTGGCAGCCCAGCTATAAGTGATTGGCATGGAAGAAAACACCTGACTTACAGGATTTACCTGCAAAATTCGGCGCATGGATATCACTTTAAGAATCCTTTTAGACTATAGTAATACAATTTGCCTATTGCACAGTCTATGTCAAGAGTGAAATCGTTGGGAAGGTCTGTGACTACAGTGTCCTTTTTTGCGTTTTTCAATTAAACAGAAAAATGTATAAATATCTAATGGATAATTCATCACTTTCAACAGATGATCGCGCAGGTTAATAGATCATCTATTCACAAGAACACTGCATTGTTCTGTGCACTGGCTTCAGCTCAGCTCAGCTCAGCACTTTCTTACAAGGACAATAAGGAGAATAAAATAACACCGATCAGACACAGTTCCAACACCACAAAATGTTAATGGCTGTGCACGTCAATGCATTAACTTCACATTTGGGACATTGCGCTTCAGGCAGAATGAGGAGGAATGTTTCGCTGTC
Source organism: Lissotriton vulgaris (assembly GCF_964263255.1). NCBI lineage: Eukaryota > Metazoa > Chordata > Amphibia > Caudata > Salamandridae > Lissotriton > Lissotriton vulgaris. The sequence goes on along the minus strand of NC_141694.1, from coordinate 420,094,951 downwards.
AAAAACAATTCTTGGAATTTTGGGAATGTATAAACAAATACCTTCGGCCTTACATTGTGACTGTAGAAAATAATATTTAGTCCCCAACAGAGGCATGGCTCTGACCTACCCTGATATAAGGGAATGCATGCATCTCATGAAAGTACAATGGTTTTCGAGCAAGCAATTTACCTGTGTCTCTGGGAGATATGCTTCACTCGTCTAAATGTCAGGGCACTAAAAGCAAGCTATGGCTGGAGGGAAACACGTTCATTGTAATACTGTCCCCGTTCAAAAGAAAAGGTGTAAACAAAAAAGATATGTGCAAAAATTATACAGAACAAGAATAATCTGAAACTGCCCTCTAAAGCTTCAAATCAAGTCAAGCAGCAATAGACGAATGAGTAGTAAAATGAATATCGTTTGTGACGTGTTTGTTTTCAAACTGAAAGATATAGTGATAGACAAGGTGACAGGCTAAATGTATTTGTAAAATGTGAGCCTTGTAGCCTTTTGCAAAGTAGTGATCCACAGTAAGCCGGAGATAGGACAGTACAAAGGGATTTTGGAAAGAGGTGATGCATTTCTCTTGTCTATATGCACCATTCAGAATGGCCACAAAATGATCATTACCAAAGTGACGTGCACATGGGGCTGAAATTAGGCTGCCATTTGTGGCCTAATCACCACGGACCCCTCTCATCCTCCCACAGTCGCAGGCAGATCCCTGTAAACTCCATTTTGGAATGGTGTCGAGCTACAAAGGACTGATTTCCAAATTGTGCCTGCCCGATTCCGAGAAAGCAGGTACTCCAGAAAGGAGCTTCATTTTATAGCATAACCTACAGCTTCCCCGTTAAAAATGTATCAGTTTATTCTAACCCAAAAAGTTTAGATTTTATAGGGTTGTGTGTTTAATGGGTTTCTGAGCATTTGGTACACATTTGGAACAACTTCACTCCGTTTTCTCCTTTCCCTATCCAAGCCAAGCAGTGCTTCCTAAGAAAGAGGCTCCACTTGCTAAACAGGAGGATTGACTTCAAATTGAGCCTAGCTTTTGGCCACCAAGTTTGTGGCTCATAGGGCAGCCACATGAGCCAGGACACCTTATAACAAAGGCTATCCCACCCACTTAAACAGATCCTTTAATGCATCCAATCTGGGCATCCATGTAAAGGGCCTAGGGTAAGAAACTCTACCTCTAGACAGCCAGTTTAGCATCTACTCACCAGTGCGGGGGATAAGTAGTTTATAGTTCTAGGGGATTAGCACACCTTGGTACAAACCCTCATATAGAACCACATTGCGCAAATTGCTGTTACTGGGCACTATGGACTATCACCTCTTGGATCAATTCATCTACTGAGCTCTAATTGATTATCACTCCTGGCTATAGCCCATATAAAAGGTTCCAAGGGCCATATTTGCTAAGGCCTTGTGCTGCCTTTGTAGCATGGAAGGTGTTATATGGCAACGCAAGGGCTTAAGTCAGATCTACTAAGCCATGAAAAGCCACTTTGCGTGGGTCTGTGTGGCTTAGTAAATCCAGAGTAAGACAAGGTTGTGCAAATCACTACCTTGCATTACTCTGTGTTGGAAAGACATTCCATGGGTGGAGCATGGGTGTTCTCATACATCCAACCATAGATTTCAGCATATTCCCAGATTTACAAAGACTTGTAAACCTGAGAATACATTAAAATGGTATATTTCCCAACAGAGGCGTAACGAGGAGAAATATCTTTATTTTGACTTGTTATTTCCTCTTGTAGTGTAGTTCCTATATTCCCAATAGGCTCTGCGCATTGGAATAACATAAACGATAGTTTAGACATAGGACTGAGGTCGAGTAGGTCTCTAATGAATATGTTAGACTTAATTGTGTGTGCCAGCTAGCTCAGAGGTCACTAGAAACGTTCTCGAATAAACAAGAAGGCGTTAACTTTCCTGGATAGACAAGAAGGGATTAGCTTCTGACAACCATATCACATGACGACTTTGTTCCCTTTGCAATAAGGAATATCTCAAGAGTCGCGGAAACAATAGATAGCTATTTTACTCAGTCAATCGTGCATGCTTCGATTCACCAGAAATGCAGAGAAATAGAGAGACGGGCATCTTCAATAAAAGGGTTATTTATTGAGCAGTCTTCTTTCTCATGCAAGAGAAATGAATTGCCACAATTGCAATACTTGTCATAAAGTAAAGGGTGTACAGTAAAAGGAGTATTATGAAATAATACTGTGAAAGCATTTATATGGTTTCTAAGCCATAAGATACTTAAAATGGATAAAATACATACAATGATAAAATAATGACTAAATGTACTCAACCGGTGTTTCTAAGATACGCCTACTCCAATGTACCTAACCTAAGCCTAGTACGTGGGAAGGAGTAGATGAGTTACAGTTTTTTGCCAAGAATCTGAATCAAGAATTCTCTATGGGTCTAATCAGCTCCATACCTTAGGTATAGAATGAAGGAGGTCTTGTATCTCTCTCTCAGGACTCGATCTCCCAGTAACCCGCAAGGGTGACCGGAAAACACTGGAGCTGGATTTCTCGGCAGGAGAAAAGACAGCGTCTCTTTCAGTGCGTCAGCAGGGAGGGTCGGCTTCCTTCGGCACTCGTATCAGCAGGGCGTCGGGCAAGTAGATAGTCGATCTGCTCCAAACCACCGTGTGTTGCTTAAGGCAGATGTTGGTATATTTATACTTGGAAGGTGCCGAGTTTGACGTAAGGTTGGACATAAGACGTCACTAAGAACTGGCAGCTCTTTCAGGACTCTCAGGAGTTCTAGGACAGATCAAAACAGAAGCAGGGAGAATTCCCGGGCTGCTGGAGGCTTGGTTTGTTTTAAGAACGTGTTGTACTTTATAGGCATCTATGGAAGTAGCTTTGCCGTATTTGGACTGCATTGGCTATGACTTAATGTGGATATGATTCTCATGCCTTTATAAGGATATGATTTGTTATAACCACATAAGGGCATAAATCGGGAATATCTCATTAGGGTCCTAGATACATTCACAACACTCTTTCTATGGGTGCTGCATTTTGCAGCATACAGAGAAAGAGGAAAATGCCTCAAAAGATTGCTGTTGTGAAGGAAGATGTCCCTCCCTGCACAAAACCAATCCTGCCTATAACACAGGCACGCTTGCACCATGGTGCAAGGGTGCCTCCTTTAGCACTAGGGAGCACTCAATGCCCCAGCAGATGGAGAGATCAGGAGTGCATCATATATTAGTAGATATGGTGCATTCCTGCTCTATCCCTGCCACACAGTTCCGTAAGTTGTCTTGCTGTATTGCATTGTATGACATTTTGATATATCAGGCCCAGAGCGATTAACACTCCTGGCGCTGTAACCAAGCCAAGAATACAGCACTGACCACGGAGCTGCCTGCGGGGAGAGTGGAGGAGGAGAACAGCCGCGGTAGAGAGAGCGGGTGTCTCTGTGCCTTCCCCAGCAGACACACAAGACACATGAGAAGCAGGAGCCGCTGAAAGCCGCTGAAAGGTCTGAAGCCGCAGGGGCCTTTCACCGCGGCTGGTGAGCCGTGGTTTGTCTCCAGTGCAGCGGGATCCGCAAGTGGTGGGCGAGTGTGCTGGGTGCAACGGTGAGTCATGGGGCTGCCTCCAGTGCGGCAGGAGCCGCGAGTGGCGGTCGGGGGACTTATCCCGCGAGCCGCGTGTGCCCTTCATTGCGCCCCTCATCACAGGAGCTGCGGATTGTCCTCCTACGGCTGCCGCTGCTCCGTCTCCATCCTCGCTTTGCCTCGCCTCACGTCGCAGAGCCGATTGTGGGGCTTCTGCTTTGGCTGGCCAACCCGAGCAGCAGGAAACTCTGACCCGTCCCAGATTCACCACGGATTCACCGCTGACTCAACGCGGCATGACCTGCGGCACGACCTGGGACAGAGTCGGGTCGGAGCAAAGATCTTGGGGGTCGGAGCCAGGAGTGAGTGGTGGTGAGTTATGATGAGGGGTACCGAGCAGCTTAGGCGTGGTGTGTGGGCTATTTCGTGCCTCGCTCCCTGTGCCTTGTCTGCTTTAAGCCTGTAATCATCGCTGCTCCCCCGTTGCCCCAATTCTGATCCCGTTTCCTGACTCTCATCGCCACCTGTTGCTGCAGTTTGCTGGCTAAACTTGGGCAACAAGCGGAGTCTGGGTGTGGGGGTTGAGTGGTGTAGGTGCCTCCTCCAGCCTCCAGCACCTCGAATACCCCAGGAGCATTTTGAGCCCACGCTCCCCCACAGAGGTGAATAAATGGGGGCACCAGGAGACCAGGGCACCAGGTCAGCTCCCATGGGCAGTGCTTACAACTACCCCCATAGAGACTTTAAAACAGGGGCGCACCAGGGCATTAGGACAACCTGCCCCCCCGAGAAGGTAGAAGGTCACACAAGGACATTGAGGTCTCTAAAGGACACTCTAGCAAGTGGAGTAGGGTAGAGCAGTAGAGCGGGCAACGGTGACTAGAGGGGTTAGAGGGCTTGAGGAAGGTGAGAGGCAACAGGGTTGGGGGCCACATCCCTCCTACCCCTCCCCTGCCGTCTCCACTCCCTCCACTCCTCCCCTGCTTTCTGACTCCTGCATCCCTAGCAACCTGTCACCTGTCTCTTACCGCTTTGAGCTCCACACCCTCTTGTGTTCTCCCACGTTCCTCAGGGACAGCAGACACTGCAATCTTCAACTTTAACTCAGACTTTGAATTTGCATTTGCCAGACATTCATTGAATAGAGCGCAGAACAACCATGCAGACAAGGAATGCAGGACTGACCCAGCCCCAGACCAACTACCGCCCTCATAAGTCTGCAAGACGCCAAAAAGCTAAGATGTAATACCCCCTTGGTAAAGACAGTGCAAGACATGATCCAACTACACAGGACAGGACCTCACAGGATGGGAAACAATTGGGAGTGGAATAAATAAACTCTCCCTTAGTATCAAGGACAAATAACAGGAATACAAATACAAATATAAACACAAATATAACTCAACACCCGAGTGAACATGTTGAAATTTACAACAGCAATAGAAACAGCATCAGCATTAGTAATAGTAATAGCCCTAAAGGCACCAACAATATCAGGAACTATTTCCAACAATCGTCTAAACAAGGTAAATCCACCGTCTGTGGATACATCTTTCTATGCAATTACATAGAATAACTAACCAGGTGAAGAAAATAATCAACTGTAACTGGAAGATTATTACATCCAACACCTTGTTATGGAAGTTGAAAAGACACACCAATTGCAACACTAGTCACGTGATATATATGATCACCTGCCCGTGCAATATGAAATACATTGGGATGACATGCCGTAAAGCAAAACAAAGACTCAGTGAACACAGGAGCAATGTCAACTGCCAGAAAAGCACTACTAAGATGTCGTCACACTACAAAGAAAAACAACACACTGCTAATGATCTCCACTGGGTAATCCTGGAAAGCCTAGAGACAATTGACAGAAATGCGGAAAGAATATTGTTCGAAAAAGAACAACGTTGGGTTCATAGGTTGAAAACAGATACCTTGGGCCTGAACGACTCTGTTCCATGGCTTTCACTTAACAGATGATTCTGAACTTCAACTTTTCAAAAAATAAGACCACTGAATGGCAGGGCAACACTGCCAGTCTTTCTGGGGTTCACAACCCATGTATCCTACCAGTGACCACAAAAATAAGCCCTATACTGCAGTTTAAGCAAAATCTCTATTCTCCATCAAAGGCGCAAATAATATCTACGGCCTACTCATACAGAGTATTTCCCCTATTTAATAATGGTTAGTTTATCTTTGACTTTGGAAGACACTTCCGGCAATTGCTGAAGTATTTCTTCTATTTTTTTCCCCGCCTTGGAGTATAAAGGAAACCAGGAACCACTACACTTTGTAGTTCCGGGTGAGGAAGGGCAGAGTCAGCACATGCTGCCAGGACCGAGTAAGAAGGCACTAAGGTACTGGGTAAAACTAGAAGCGTCCAAACAACGAAAAACCGTAGGTTTAAGGAGCACACTAGATAATATCCCCTTCCTAATACTTTGCAGTAAGGCCTCTCTCGATCAGCCTTAATTCCCCGAGGGAGAAATTTCCAAAATAAGATAAGGTATGCGCATCCAAAAGAGCGCGCGCAGCGTATTGTGCACAAATGTTTTCACTTGACACAACCTGTGAGACATATTTTTTAGGCACCATCATCATGTCGCCATTCCTGGAATACTCAGAATGTATGCAGTAACACAGAAGATCCGCATTGTCTAACGTAACTTCACGATAGACCACGCACAGTGAAATGTTTAGAGCTATGCGCACTTCACTACAGTATTAATGTCAGAACTATGGGCACCTCAACATAAGTCGAAATGAAGCATGAGAATGGAAGAGTTGACGCCCCGAAAATGAGTATGACGGGAAGTATTGCCATTTTCTAGTTCCTTATAACATTAAGGTACTACTGTACATAATTATGTGTTTTTCCACACCCCCTCTCCCTTTTTGTCGCTGTTTGTGTGTTTGTTATTTACTTTTACAGGTACAATGTAACCTTAAAAGTCACGAAGAATCAGGTCAATTTCCTTTTTTCTTCTCACAGTTTTCACTATTCACTTATCCCCATTGGTCCTGAAGAAAGCCCATAGATCTACTGACTACCAAAGGCTGAAACATGTCGACCTCTTTTTAATTTCCATTATAATGCACTAGAATCCCTTACCAATTCACAAAGTGCATCCGTAATTTTTTAACCACAGTCCGAACCCAGACTTAATAAAGAACACTTGTCTGGCCTTCCGACTTTTTAGTTTCCACACCACTACCCCCTCACTTCCACGATCACTACTGCCTTAAACCCTAAGGCAAAACCTCCTGGTGGAGGGTGCACAAGACAAAAAAATGACTCACACGCACGTGTAGAAAAGCGGGGATACAGTATATACCGCAAACGAGAAACCACCACTACCAACATACACGTGTATGAGAGTCATTTAAATTTGGGAGAAAAACCAGGTCCTTGACTTGTGAGCCCAAAGTTTAAGCAGGACCAGTGATCCTTTCCCCCTTCTGATTATAAAGTTATCGACGGAGACTGAAAGGATTCTCACTCTGCCTCCCCCCACCCCCATGATAATACAAATTACAAAGTCCACCCCCAGACCAAAAGTGACCATGCTGCTCTTACCTTAGAGCTGGCTATTACTGCAAAAACACGTTATACTCTTTGCTGTATTGGAGCCACAAAGGGGGAAGAGCTATATAGACTCCTTAGAAGAATTAAATAGGGGCCGTTTCCAAGCCACAAGTTTGCCTCATAGAAACTAACATGGAAAGGTTGGCAGACTGGCAATAATGACAATGGCAGAATAGGGGATCGGGGCTCACTCACATATGATTTAGCCCACCTGCTTCGTGGGAGTGAGAATCAAAGAATGTGTATTAGCCATGCTTACAAACTGGGACACCAACCAGCAATTAAGAAATGCTCAAGACAACTTAACTCTAAAAGTAGAGCCTATCGAGCAACAAGATCAGAGTCTGCAAAGAAAGAACGAAAACAAGGGGCCAAGAGTCACGCAACAGTGGTCTGGCAAGTAAAACGCGAACTTACAGAGGAAAAATGGTTGAAGATTTTTGAGCTGCTCGACCCCAGCAAATCCCAAGAACTTTGGCAATATATAAACAAGGTAATCCATGGAACTTCTAACAGAGAGAACTCAATAGATGCAAGCACTTGGTCATCCCATGTAAAAACTCTCTACACCAATGATTCGAAGAAAAACCCAATTGAAACATCAACCTTCGGGGAACATCTAAGTAAAACAACAATTGAATCCATGGACCCCTTGGCTGACGCCGCCCTTACTGAAACACAGGCAATACGAACTATTCTGAAAAAAATACGCCATAAATGAGCCCCTGGACCAAATGGCCTGCCTGGCACCTGCTTTAGAGAGGACATCAACTTTTGGGCTGAGAGTTTGGGACAGTTGTATGCGGAGTCCAGGTTCTTGAATGATGTCCCAGATTCCTGGAGGGGATCATTACTACATCCAATCTATAAAAAAAGGGCCAAGTACGGACCCTAGGAACTACTGCATGATTGCCTTATTGGACATTGAGGGCAAGGCTTATGCTAGCACTCTCCTGACATAACTAGCAGACTGGGTCAGCAATGAGGATATGCTTCCTTTCTAACAGACCGGGTTCTGTCCAAGAGGCTCCACCTTAGATAACATCATTGCCCTATCATATTTAGAACACCAAACAAAGGCCCATGGTAATCAGCCGCTTTTTGCTTGTTTTATCGATTATACAGCTGCATTTGACGGGGTAGACTGTAACATCCTATGGAAAAAAATGGCCTGCTGGAACATCTGCCTGAAACTGCTACAAGCCCTCAGATCATTGTACACGCAAACTTGGGTAAGAATGAATCTCTCGTGCGAAACAGCTACAGGAAAAATTAGCACAGATCACAGGTTAAAGCAGGGCTGTGCACTTGCCCCGCTGCTCTTTAACCTATACACAGCAGATTTGGGTAGCGCTAAGTATGGGCGAAATTTGCGAATTCGCGTTCCGCGAATTCGCGCGAAATCGAATTTGCAATCTGCAAAATCGGCGAATTTGTGGGAATTTGCGGATTTTTGTTTTTTTGCGTGTTTGCGGGGTTTTTTGCGTATTCGCAGGGATTTTTGCGTGTTCGCAGGCGTTTTTGCATGTTCGCGGGCCGCTTGAATGGTGAAGTTACCCATGCGGTCGTGCATGGGCACAGCACCCTCTGGTTCACCACTGCCACCCTCTGGTTCATCACTGCCACCCTCTGGTTCACCACTGCCACCCTCTGGTTCACCCCTGCCACCCTCTGGTTCACCCCTGCCACCCTCTGGTTCACCACTGCCACCCTCTGGTTCAGCACTGCCACTCTCTGTTTCACCCCTGCCACCTTCTGGTTCAGCACTCTCACCCTCTAGTTCACCAATGCCACCCTCTGGTTCATGACTGCCACCCTCTGGTTCATCACAGCACCTCTGGTTCACCACTTCCACCCTCTGGTTAACGACTGTCACCCTCTGGTTCAGTACTGCCATCCTCTGGTTCACCGCTGCCACCCTCTGGTTCACCCCTGCCAACCTCTGGCTCACCACTGCCACCCTCTGGTTCATCACAGCACCCTCTGGTTCACCCCTGCCACCCTCTGGTACAGCACTGCCACCCTCTGGTTCAGCACTGCCACCCTCTGGTTCACCACGGAGACTCTCTGGTTCACCACTGCCCACTCTGGTTCACCCCTGCCACCCTCTGGTACAGCACTGTCACCCTCTGGTTCACCACTGCCAACTCTGGTTCACGACTGCCACCCTCTGGTTCATCCATCACCTCTGGTTCACCCCTGCCACCCTCTGGGACAGCACTGTCACCCTCTGGTTCACCACTGCCACCCTCTGGTTCAAGACTGCACCCTCTGGTTTATCACAGCACCTCTGGTTCACCCCTGCCACCCTCTGGTACAGCACTGTCACCCTCTGGTTCACCACTGCCACCCTCTGGTTCACCACTGCCACCCTCTGGTTAACCACTGTCACCCTCTGGTTAACCACTGTCACCCTGTGGTTCAGCACTGCCACCCTCTGGTTCACCACTGCCACCCTCTGGTTCACCCCTGCCACCCTCTGGTTCACCACTGCCACCCTCTGGTTCATCACAGCACCCTCTGGTTCACCCCTGCCACCCTCTGGTACAGCACTGTCACCCTCTGGTTCACCACTGCCACCCTCTGGTTCATGACTGCCACCCTCTGGTTCGTCACAGCACCTCTGGTTCACAACTGCCACCCTCTGGTTAACCAATGTCACCCTCTGGTTCAGCACTGCCACCCTCTGGTTCACCACGGAGACTCTCTGGTTCACCACTGCCCACTCTGGTTCACCCCTGCCACCCTCTGGTACAGCACTGTCACCCTCTGGTTCACCACTGCCAACTCTGGTTCACAACTGCCACCCTCTGGTTCATCCATCACCTCTGGTTCACCCCTGCCACCCTCTGGGACAGCACTGTCACCCTCTGGTTCACCACTGCCACCCTCTTGTTCAAGACTGCACCCTCTGGTTTATCACAGCACCTCTGGTTCACCCCTGCCACCCTCTGGTACAGCACTGTCACCCTCTGGTTCACCACTGCCACCCTCTGGTTCACCACTGCCACCCTCTGGTTAACCACTGTCACCATCTGGTTAACCACTGTCACCCTGTGGTTCAGCACTGCCACCCTCTGGTTCACCACTGCCACCCTCTGGTTCACCCCTGCCACCCTCTGGTTCACCACTGCCACCCTCTGGTTCATCACAGCACCCTCTGGTTCACCCCTGCCACCCTCTGGTACAGCACTGTCACCCTCTGGTTCACCACTGCCACCCTCTGGTTCATGACTGCCACCCTCTGGTTCGTCACAGCACCTCTGGTTCACAACTGCCACCCTCTGGTTAACCAATGTCACCCTCTGGTTCAGCACTGCCACCCTCTGGTTCACCACGGAGACTCTCTGGTTCACCACTGCCCACTCTGGTTCCCCCATGCCACCCTCTGGTTCACCACTGCCACCCCCTGGTTCACCCCTGCCACCATCTGGTTCATCACTGCCACCCTCTGGTTCACCCCTGCCACCCTCTGGTTCAGCACTGCCACCATCTGGTTCAACACTGTCACACTCTGGTTCACCCCTGCCACCCTCTGGTTCATCACTGTCAGCCTCTGGTTCATCACTGCCACCCTCTGGTTCACTACTCCCACCCTCTACCGAGACCTTTTGTGACGCAGCAGCAGCACAAAAGATGCAGCATGGTGCTGGGTATTAACAGCGTGACGCATCTGAGAGATGTGTCATGTTGTAAAGCCCTGCGCCATCAGGAGGCATTCCGGCGCAGGGGAAGGCGTTCCTGCGCATGAACGCCTCCTAAAAGTGGCTAAGTGAAATCTACAAGAATTCACTGAGTCACTTTTAGGCCAATGCTGCGTCAAAACCGTGCTGCTGCTTGAAGCAGGCGCAAGGCTTGATGCAGCATTGGTCAGATAGGGTCCCCCAGAGCATTGCTGGAGCTGCGGCGCAACCTCGACGCAGCTCCAGCAATGCACTGCTTTTATGGCACAGATGCGTGACGCATCTGTGCCGTTTTTGCCACATGGTGCGCCGCATTGTAAATGCGCGCACCATGGGTGGCGGAGCTGCGGCGCACAATAACTGGCGCATCCCTGGGGATGGGCCAGTTATTGTAAATCTGTCCCTATACATTTAGCCAACGTGGGAGCACTTACTGATTAGACAGTAGAAAGTACTCCAGTTGAGTAGAGGTATTGCACAAAAAGGTGGCATCTTCATGGACAAACACGCAGGGCGGGATTCATTCTCCCCCCTGCTAGACTTGTTTTTTGTGACCTTCTGCCCTCTGTTAGACTCGTTTTTTCCCTTGTTTTTCTGCCCTTCTGCCCTCTGTTAGACTCGTTTTTCCCTTGTTTTTCTGCCCTTCTGCCCCCTGTTAGACTAGTTTTTTGTGCCCTTCTGCCCTCTGTTAGACTCATTTTTCCCTTGTTTTTCTGCCCTCTGTTAGACTCGTTTTTTGAGCCCTTCTGCCCTCTGTTATTCCCTTGTTTTTGTGCCCTTCTGCCCTCTGTTAGACTCGTTTTTTGTGCCATTCTGCCCTCTGTTAGACTCGTTTTTGTGCCTTTCTGCCCCGTTAGACTAGTTTTTTGTGCCCTTCTGCCCCCTGTTAGACTTGTTTTTCCCTTGTATTTCTGCCCTTCTGTCCTCTGTTAGACTGTTTTTTTGTGCCCTTTGCCCTCTGTTAGACTCGTTTGTCCCTTGTTTTTCTGCCCTTCTGCCCTTTGTTAGACTGCTTTTTGTGCCTTTCTGCCCTCTGCATCACCACATCATCACTCAGCGCTACCCCAGCATCACTCAGCGCCACCACATTATCACTCAGCACCACCACATTATCACTCAGCACCACCACAGCACCACTCAGTGCCACCACAGCATCACTCAGTGCCACCACATTATCACTCAGCACCACCACAGCACCACTCAGCACCACCACAGCATCACTCAGCACCACCACAGCATCACTCAGCACCACCACAGCACCAATCAGCACCACCACAGCACCACTCAGCGCCACCACAACATCACTCAGCACCACCCCAGCATCACTCAGCACCACCACATTATCACTCAGCACCACCACAGCACCACTCAGCACCACCACAGCATCACTCAGCACCACCACAGCATCACTCAGCACCACCACAGCACCACTCAGCACCACCCCAGCATCACTCAGCACCATGCCAGTATCACTCAGCACCACCACAGCACCACTCAGCATCACCACAGCACCACTCAGCACCACCACATCATCACTCAGCGCCACCCCAGCATCAATCTGCGCAAACATTAACCAACAACTGGTTCAAATATGTTCTCTCAATGTTTCAAACTTTATTACAAATGTCACAAAAAGATGTTAATATTTCACTTCTGTTCTTGGATTTTCGTCACTCACAATCAAATACACTGAACATAATCTTCACAAAAGTTATTTACAAAAGTTTAAGCTATTGCCATTATAAATTAAAATCACTTTTATTTAAGTATTAATTATTTAAAAAAATTAAAAACCATTGTAATTTGTAATATCAATACGGCTAAATCACGTAAATACAAAACATGTTGCATTACAAATGCTATAGGTGTCACATTTGCGAAAGTTATAACTATTGACATTGTAAATGACAAAGCTATTAATTTAGCTTTTTTTCAAAACCAACACATAAATTTAAACAATTGTCATTTACAAGAACAATAGCTCAAACTTTCCTAATGCGAGACCTATTGCATTGTAAATGCTTGTTTTTATATCTGTCAGTGCTTCGTGTTGAGGTTTAATTTTCGTGACAGGCGCCTCATTGCCTACTTGTAACTATTTTCTGACCCTGCTTCAAGGGTCAGAGCAGGGTCAGAGAATAGTTGCAAGTAGACAACGAGGCGCCAGGAAGCACTTACAGGCTTACAGCAGCAGGTGCCCAAGTTGAAGTTAATTTCTTGGTAACCCTTTTGTAAAAGGTTACAAAAAGTTAGCTTCAACTTTTACACCTGCTGCTGTAACCCTGTAAGTGCTTGGCTGAAAATTCGTCCCCGCTGATTCGCGGATTTTACTGCGATTTCGCAAGATTCGCGGATTGCGAAATGGCGGATAATCCGCAAATTCCGGGAGCGGAACAAATTTTTTGCCCATGATCAGGTAGCGCACTGCACGGAGCAACTCTGGTGACTCCCAGGATTGGGCGAACGAGAATCCAGTTGATACAATATGCAGACGACCTAGTTCTTTTGGACCATATGAAAGTCGCGCTTCAAAAAGCGTTAACAGCACTCTCAGAGTATAATACCAAAAACAAGCTGGTTGCAAACCCAACGAAATCTAAGATAGTGATCTTTGTACGCCATACGAAAAAGAAGCTTATGAAATGGAGTTTGGGACCATTAACATTGACCAGTAAACAATCGGAAAATTACCTGGCAGTCTGGCTCAGTGAAACTGGTCGGCCACAGGCTCATCGCCACAAGCTCCAACAGAAAGGCAAAATGGTTACTTACACCTTCTGTAAGCTTAACGCCACCTTGGAAATCCAACGCGTCCTAAGGACAAAACTACTGCCTTCCCTCAATTATGCAATACAGGCATTCCCAGGCAAATTCATGCAAGACCTTAAAAAGATCCACTGTGCCGCTTACAAAAAGCTATTTTGTCTTCCATCATGCACAAGGAATACTCTAATTCGACAAGAATTTAACCTTAATCGACAATCTTTGGAAGAACTGGCAAGTCTGGCAAAATACTTTTATTTAACCACTGTGGCCCCAGAGAATTCAATGAAGTTTGTTATAAACAAAATATTTTAAAATCTGGGCAACCTATGGTCAACTGGTCTTACCTCAGCCAAAGACCTCTTGAACCTAGCTACAGAGAACTGGGACCCTAATATAATTAAGTATTCCACCATTAAAACAGCAATAAAAAAGCAAGTAAGATCATGCTCTCGTAAACTGGACATCAAAGCTTAGACAGTTAGAGGTTTCCATGAGACCCAAAGTTCCCCTCACACTTTATATGGCCTCAAACCACATCTCACAAAGCTGGTGGGGAGGCAAGCCCTACAAAGGATCCTTGCAGCCAGACTGCATATGCTTCCGCTAAAACATCTGTATCCTTCGGTGAAAGTAAGACCACCGATTACTGAGTGTTGTCTCTGCTATTACAAGCATGAATCACTGGCCCACATCTTACTATGCTGTCCCGCTCTGCTACCAGTCTGCCGAATCCATCTAAGACCCACTCTCCTCCAATTGGGCACGCGAACGGCAAAGGAGGCTGTTCTTCAGTTGTACATGTTGGACACAGTGAAGCACATGGCCAATTTTGCTAAGTTCATCTATCATGCTCGTCAAGCCTTAACGGACAGGTCAACCAGGGCACTGCATGGAACCCATCAGGAGGAAGGTCCTATGCCCTCTGGCTCCCACTAAAAACTTGCCCGGTGCACTTAAAGGACAAATATTTATTACATCTTAGAAAAGAAAACACCAAATGGTGGTTTTAGGACTTAAGTTTTGTATATACATCATTATATAAATTAATTTTAACTATATCTTTTATATTGATTGTTTCCTTTTGTATTGGTTTTTAATAAACACACAAATAAAGTGTCATTGTCACTCCTGGCAACAGCCAACCTACCCGGGTCACACTGGGTCAAGCCACCAATGGGTCAATGAGTTACATAGCCACCACAGGTAGAACTTATCTCCATTTTCACAAGGAGAAGATAGTCACCCACGGGACATCTGCTCCATATTCAGATACAAGGATCAAATTATTCTACCTATAAGCGCAAGATGGAGTAAAGTTACTCTGGCCTATCTGATAGTCCTCCCAGTCTCAATCTGATGTAATCTGTGACAGCATATGATGTAATATACCAATTTACTACCTGATTCCTCATCTTCAATGGACCACACATATAATGTATGAAATGTCATGTGGAACCTTCTAACAACTAAAGGGAACAGATACAGCCTATACCAGTCTATCTAACTAACCACACAATACTGACCAGACAGTTTTGTGAAGGCTGGAGAGATCTGCCAAACTTTGCTAGTCACTGGAGGACTATACCATAGTCCACCCTGCAATTCTCAGATAGTCACATAATCTGTGCCCCAAGATTCTATTGTAATAAAAATATGTTTATACTACAGTGCATCTTGGCAAATCTCCTTAACTGATGTCTCATAATGGTTATCATATACATATAAAAGATCACTTTAATGCAGTGTGGCTTTGCGCATCTCTCATTCTTACTGACTCCTTCTCCACACCAACGACCTCACCCAATCCTTAATATCACAGAAAGGGTGTGTTCCTGCCACAACCAGCACAGTAGAGGGTATTGAAAACATATATAAAATTCAACAACACAAAAAGAGACCTTCAGAGCCAATCAGTGCGCCTGCATACCCAAAAAGTATAACAATTCATGTACATAGTCTACATTTCCACACCAATTACATTCCTAAGCGCTATGAACCAGATGTACAAAGCATTTTTCCAGTCACAAACAGGCC
Organism: Lissotriton vulgaris; assembly: GCF_964263255.1. NCBI lineage: Eukaryota > Metazoa > Chordata > Amphibia > Caudata > Salamandridae > Lissotriton > Lissotriton vulgaris. The sequence continues at coordinate 420,079,290 of NC_141694.1, read as the reverse complement.
AATTTGGAGAATCAGGGAGTTTACGACTAGACAAATGCATTTTCTAATGTACGATTTGGTAACTTGTTACCAAATCTAAAATTGCACTTGCAATTTGTATTTGGAAGGACATGCTTTGGGTATCCCTTCCAAATACTGATTCGAATTCCAATCTGAAAACAGTAATCCTTTACCACCATTTTAAAAGTGGTGGTAAGCAATTCGCAAAGCAGAAGAAGTCCTGTTCCCCTTTGAAATTGTTTAAAAAAATATTTTTTATTGGGACCACTCTTAAAAAATGAAACTCAAAGTTACATTTTTGTCTTTTTAAACAAATCTCATTTTCATGTAAAGAAAACAGGCTGCATTTAAAAAAAAGATTGCTTTATCAAAAAGCTTTACATGAACGCACAATTTATAATCATCAAGATCAGGCTTCCGTTTTTCTCCAAATTTGGTCCCCTTTCCTGGAAACTACTGTGGATGATGATTCTGCTTCTACTCCTTTTTCTTCCATACATACTGTTTCTGCTTAACTCTATTCAATCCATGGTCCCTTTCCTGTTACTTTACTATTGCTACATTTTCCCCTTCCTTTGTACCAATTCTCCTCTTATCTGTTCTTGTTACTCTGGTAATCTTTTCCTTTCTCTTTTTTTTTCTTCCTCTCTTTTCCTTTCTTATTTCTTTACTTTTTCCTTCTTTAGTATGATTTACCTACTATTCTTCATATTATTCCCTCATACGGGATTATGGAATATATGTTATTCTTGTTTCATCATATTGTTATATCCTAAATGAGTTTTCTTCTCACTTGTATTTTCTTCCATTTATCCTTATATTATTCTGATTTACTATTGGATTTGTATTTGTATTTTCATCTGCAAAATCTAATAAAACATTCCAACATAAAAAAGCAATCATAGACAAGGTTGTCTTCTCCATACGAAGCCTGCAATGCAATAGACTATCGTACATGCAAAATAATGTTTCTTTCTACAGGTTTGTAGCATCAGATTGCATGCTATTTCAAAAAGCCTGCTCCCACTATATTACTCATAACCAGCATAAAAATTCATAACTATCAATTGCTTCACTCTCCTTTCTCTCGAATGACCCTTTCCTTACCTTTGATCATCTGTTTGCCTCCTCTCTCAGAGCGTAGGCTACTTTTAATTGCATAACTTTCTACATTTTTTTCTATTATCGTATTTTTGCAAATTGCTCTCATCTCATTTCATATATCACTAATTCTTCAATTAAAGAGGATCCCTGCAACCTGACCATGCTTAATATCCTCTAGCCTATCCATTCTCCCCACCAATCATCTGCTTGAATTCACATACTCCCACTGAAGATCACACCTAACTCCTATGAATGAAATTGTCCACAAAAAACTGTAGTAAATGCATCCAATGATTTTCTTGAGAGCACAAGACTGATAGCAATATCTAAGAAGAACAAAGAACCACTGGATTAAATACTAACGTTGGGTTTTGGAGTATTATGGGGACTGCCACAAAGTGCTTCAGTACCTCGTCAAGGATAGCAGGTGCTATATAAATGTAATTACAATACAATACAAACAAAACAAAAAGAGTTATTTTATTGCAAAGGAAACTCTGCACCCAGCACACAAACTCGGTTGAAACTGATGCAGTCAAGATGAAAGGTGAAGCAGTGCATCGCAGAGGATGTCTGTCATAGAACCCTTCGGCTGTGCAAACAATATCTTTCTCCAGCCATATCTTTGACCTGTGCTGGACAAAGTAGCTATGTATGCTTGCTTGATAGCAAGAAAAAAACATACAAAATGCAATTTTTCAATCCCCACCTTCGGCAGCATATTTGCCCTATTTATTGTATCATAGGCGGAAGACATGCTGCTGGTAAAAACACCTCTGACTCCGGTAATGCTCAGAGATTATTCTTCCTGATAGAGAATTAGAGAAGCCACCAAATCTTAGGTGACGGTTTTGCCACCATCTACCACACAGATAAATCTATGAAATACCCCCATGGGATTGGTAACATGTATTCAGAAAAATTAGATGGTTTGACTAACTTGCCCAACCTACGCCATTTCTTAAGTCTCATATCTTTTACTATTCTTGGTGTACTCTGTTGCTTGGGTCATTCGTAGTGCCATGATGTCCTTAATGAACACTGGTGCATAATAAATGTGTCACTCTCTCAGTCTACTCCATCTAAGGGAGATGGAAATTTCTCGAATACTTTTACCAGTCTTCCCGATCCCAGTGGCCCAGCCATATTCTCACCAGGCACTAAGGGCCCCATCACAATGTCGGTAAGACTGCCACCAACAGGTCTTCGGTGGCGGTCCCACTGACAAACAGCCCTCGGGCCAACCGCTACATTACGATGCAGATGGTCGGACACTTGAATCTCGGGGGCCAAACTGCTGCCTCTGACAGGATCTACGGATCCCGTCAGGGAGCCTGTTGAAATCATGATCCTGCTCAGGCACCGCCATCAGGATCATGATGTCCCTTTTTGAATGTCTGTTCATGGTAGTCTCATCACCACGAAAAGGCAGAGGGAAAAAGACTTTGGGGGTCCAAAGCAGGGCCCCCATCTCCTGCGGGTCACTGCTAAGTAACCAGGGTGTGCACTTGTGGTGCTCCCATACACATACATTCACCATGGTCCTGGCACCAGATGGTGCCTGGCACACTGTGCATGCATGTTTGTAAAATGCCTCTTTGTACTGCGGCTTGTGTGGTGGCCCTTTTATGGGCCGCAGCAGAAGCCACATTAGAAAAAGTAATGTTATGGCTGCCTGCTCAGCGGTCGTATTGTAATTGGGTGGGCAGGACTGGCCACACATTGTCACCGGTCACCTGCCCGTGGCGATCCTGGTCAGACGCTCAACCAATTGCAATCGTAATGTGCCCCTTAGCTGGTTGCTCCATGGGGACCACTGCTGCAGTAAAAAAGTCCCATTGGGGAACATTTGTTCCGACTTGGTACAAAAAATTAGATTCACAACAAACTAAACTGACCAGCATTGCATTAGGAATACATGCCACCTTGTGGGAATAGAAAACACGACAGGCTCAGGCAGGGAAATAAAAATTGAAAGGAGGAAGCAGAGAATGCACTGACCCACATTCCACTTACAGAAAAACAGAAATGCGTGGATACAGTAGAACATCCTCATAAACAAAGAAAGAAAAAAATGATGTTCTCCCCAAAAGGGAAATGAAAATGCTTTACTAGTGAAGAAAATAATAAATTTAACTAGTGACGTAAGACAAAAACGAACCGGTATGTTTTATTCATAAAGGTCAACGTCTGAATATACAAAATCAAGTCCAGTTTTGGCCACTGTATTGTTCTCTTGTTATATTTGGCTTAGCCTTACTTGGTCAAAGCCAGGAACCTGTGTTGTTTTTTCCATACCCAACAGATGGGCAGCAAGACTCCTCTCATTCTGTACCTCCACTTTGGTTAACATGCCCACATCTGCTGGTGTATTTTTGCCCAGTTGTAACAGGCATTCAATGTTGACTATCTTATGGCTGATTCATCCATTGTGGTGGAATTTTATTTACTATTTTGGCAGAAAGTCAGATTTTTAACTATCCCTTTTGAGGAGGCTCTAAAGACGCTAACATGGCACATTAAACATTTACCACCCTAACCAAGGGGTATATTATCAAGGACAGCGTTAAAATTATCGCTAGTTTAGCGGCAAAAAACTGCAGCTAAAGCGGCGATAATGGGCTTGATAATATGCCCTGGAGAATTCCAATAGAAGTCCATGTTCACACCGGAACATAGGGCATATTATCAAGCCCATTTTCAGGTACAGTTCACAATGCATTTCCACATTTAGCTTCACACCTGATCAACGATACAATGATCCAGCTCTAATCTCTGCACATCATGACAGAAGGGCACATCTGTCCCATTTTCACAGAAAGAGTGTAGCAAGGATGAGGCAAACACAGAAAAAAATCTTTTTAAATGAGAAAAAGTATATTATAAAAAGGATCATTTCAAATGTTTTCACTTTTATACGTGTCAGTAATTGATTATTTACACATCTGGTATAACTTGCATACATGTAAGCGTAGGGTGGACATTATATACATGATACAAATATGAAAAACAATTTTTAATATTTATTACTGAAACGTGGGAGTATGAAAAGTGTAGCCTGGGCCAGTAGGGCTGGAACAGTTTTCTGAGTTGCAGTGTTAAATTTGTACTGGTCTTTGCGAGTGCTCGCACCGGCACTTTATTCTTACCACCTGTATTTATTATTATAGCCCATCACATGGTGGTGCTTTCTATCTATTTTTAGCGATGCACTTCAGTCTAACAATTAAATACACCCTTGAAAAAAGAATGATTGTAGCTCGTTCAGGTGCTCACTGATAGCATATTGATAGAATATCATTAGAATATCGATGTCAAACATATTCTGTGGACAAAATCTTGTGTTAAAAATATTGAAGACCAACATATCGAGAAGGTAAGTACAAATAGGTAAGTATAGATTTACAGTCCTTAATTCCACATTTGCATACCATGAAGATATCTATATACGCAAGAGACATGTGTGAAGTTAAACACACAAAATCTTTCCTTGCACATAGAAACTAACCTTCATAAAATTTTGGGCGTCAATATTTTGGAGAGTATATTTTGTCCACATGGTATTCTGTTCTCAATATTTTGTTCAAACACCCATCCAAGTCACCCTTCCAGCTTTGGTTGGCCTAGAATTGTCTAAAGTGACCGATTTGCAGGAGTGTGATGCTTATTAGGGAATGTTTATACTTGCATTTGGCAGTATTGACAGGTGCAGTTGGTAGAGCAAGCTGCACTGTCCTTTTTAGCAATACAATGAACCCTGATACTTATGTTTTTAAACAAATTAAGCACTTAGATTGGGGTGTTGCATCATTGCTATTTCACTGAAGCCATTGGGATAGTGGAACATCGAAACCATCACACAAAGAACAAATGTAGCAAATGAGCCATACTCGTTTGGCAGGAGAGTAGTAAGGGAGTTGTTTATGTCCTGTGTTGCATTCTGGAGCGCATTGTCCCGTATATCTGACTAAAGCATGGCGTCCATGGTCAATGCATTAACAAAGAGCACATTTTCAATTTAATTGGCCTCCAGCAAATTACCACTAAATTTTCATTCTACATGAAATTCTACTACTATACTTATATGGCGCACAAACAATAATGTGTAGAAATCAGCTTTTATTCTATAGTTATCATTTGTGTGTCACACAAGAAAAGTTTCTTGGTTTCTTTTGGTCTTAATAAAATCTTTGTTTCATCACACATCATCATCAAATTTTCTTTAGTCAGCCAAAATTGACTATAAAAACAGAAAAGTATATTATAATCATAATAAATATGATTTCAAAACACCCCATTTCATTCTTGAAACATAAAGACCATAATTAAGCTAATCATGCAGTTTAAAATCCAATGAACTGGATTAAAACAAAATCCAAAATGAAAATTTTCAACAGCGCATCCGATAAAACCATTCCAGTGTGGACAAATTAAGTACAAAGATTGCAAAGAAAATTAGCAGAGAAAAGCTATCACGGCCTCTTTCTCTTATTTGATTGCACACTGAATGTATTTAGCTACAGGAAATATAATATTAATTTAGGATAACGAGGGAACGAAAAGCATAGCTTTCCTTCATTGTCTAAACGTTGCCTATGTCAAAATTGGTAATAAGTAGATTTACCAAGGACAAGAATAAAATTTGCGAAAAAATACAAAATCAATTGTGGTATGATGGGAACAGAATTCACACGGATCCACACTTTAAATTAGCGGCATTTTATTTTTACATGAGACAGAAAAAGTCACTGGATTACTAAAGCGTTCTGGAATCTACAAGCTGTGACTTACATTCTTTACATAGGCAAGCCATGGCATCTTCATTGCATAGTGTAATTTAATGCAGACTGACAATACCAGGTGATTAAAATTAGTTTCCTGTTTTATGCAGATGGACAGTCATAGATGGAGTGTGCGGAGTTTAACTCAGTAGATGTAGTCTAGCTCTGTTTCTGCACGGCAAAAATATGTTGAGGTGCTTTGAGAGACTGTAGAAAGTCTTCTGAAAACCCCATTTCTATCCTCTGTATAACTGGATAGTCCTCCATGCCTCATATCTCTGCACAATAGGTGCAATCGACAAATGCTTGGGTTTATGGATTTACACCATTTCTTCAAGGGGTTTAATTCCCACTTTCAGGGCATACTTGAAGATTGACTCCTGCTGCCTTAACATGTCCAGTGGGCTTCAGATACAGACATCATCAAATGGGGAGAGGTTGAAACAAAGGTGATCTTAGAGTTATGATACAAGACCTGTCTTCATTCTTGTTTGGGCCATAGACCATAACAAGGGTCTTTGAGTGGTTCGCCAAAAGCTCTAGATCCACCATACAAATAGACAAATCTATTTAGCCCAAGAGGGGTCCTAGCCATGAGCACCATATTGTGCGTGTAGAGCCAGTTTGAGGTAGATCCATGTTCCAATTAGCTAGGTATCCCTCAAGCCCATTAATATAAAGTGTTAAAAAATGGCATGACCTGAAAGCCCTGCTGAACTTCCATTGTGATTTTAAAGGACTTTACCATCCTGTCATTTGCTTAATATCTGACACTAGCCAAAAGCTCAGTGTGCAGTTGTCTAAGAAAGTTAACAATGTTAACCTCCATCTCCAATACCTAGCATAATATTCCAATGCTTTGAGTGATTTACATGATTGAATCCTTAGCTGAGATCCATGCAAGCCAGGTAAACACTCCCCTATTTGGCTGTAGAATAGTTTTTGTAATAACAGATAAAGATTGAGGCATTGCTCAAAATATCAGAAAACAAACTGTAAGTCTGATAGAATATTATTATCCTGTGCCCACACCCGACACTGGTATAAAGGAATTCTGCCTATAATTGTTGTTGTTGAATTAATAAGGGACATTGAGCTGTAGCACTTTGAGTCATCATTATTTCCCTTTTTGAAGATAGGCACTGTCATAGCATGTGACCAAGATTGGGGAGGGGGATGGGGGGGTCTGACAACAGCATTCAGCTCATTGGTCAGGGGTATTCTCCTTAAATCGATCTTCTGGGATCCAGTAACATCCTGGGAACTTACTCTTTAGATACCTATGTTTTGCACCCACCACATTGTGGAGTTCTATGACAAGGCCTCTATGTTGTCCCACTAAACCACCCCCCATGGCAACAGACGGCTCATCAGTAAAAGATAAGCCACTATAAACTTTGAAAAAATGATCTACCCAAGTATGGCCAGACTCCGATGAATCACTGAGGTTCGGTTGACTAACCACCTGGCAGATTGCTTGGAAGTCTCTTTGAATGCTAGCAAGGACTTATAGGTATCTTCTCCGATTGCCTTCTTTCTAAGAGTCCTCTTGTAGGCTATCGGACAGTGTCAGATATATTCTATATCCTTAGGTATTATTTTAAGGACATTAAGAAGGTTGCTATGAGTTTTTGAACAGTGCAGCTCAAACGATCCAACTGTTTGCGGCTTGCAGAATTGCAAAGCAACAGACTGCATCTCTGTGAAAGATTCACATAATATGCCAAACATCTTGTAATATCGTTAGCATCAAATTCTTCATCAAAACATTTTAAAATCTCAACTTTATTAAATAATATAAGGTTATTAAGTAATTTGTCCTTATCGACCCACTCCCATTTCTGCAGGGCAACGTGGGCGAGTGGAGCCATGTAGATATTGAACAGCGTTGGGCTGAGAGAGGATCCTTGCAGTACACCACAGATGATCTCGGTAGTCTTGGAATGGAAGGGTGGGAGGCGGACGCTCCGGGTTCTGCTGGAAAGGAAGGAAGTGGTCCAGGCCAGGGCCTCCTCTTGGATTCCGGGTGTGGTGGCAGACCGTGTTGAAGGCGGCTGAGAGGTCCAGGAGGATGATGGCGGCTGTTTCTTCTTTGTCCATTAGGGTCCTGATATCGTCAGTGGCGGTGAGGAAGGCGGTTTCGGTGCTGTGGTTGCTGCGGAAGCCAGACTGGGATGGGTCCAGGATTTTGTTGTCTTCGAGGTATCGGGTCAGTTGTCTGTTGGCGATTTTCTCTATGACTTTCGCCGGGAATGGGAGCAGGAAGATGGGCGGAAGTTATCATTTGTAGAGCACCTAGCTACCCTTAGGCATCCCTGTGGTAGCAGCAACAGGCAAGAGAGATAGATGGTTTAAGCCGAATTCTGGAAGAACCAGGTCTTCAGTTGCCTCCAAAAGGACAGATGATGAACAGTTGTACACAGCTGGATGGGCAGGGCATTCCACAATCTCGCCACATTGAATGCAAAGGAACGGCCACCTGACCGTGCTCTTCTGATTTTAGGAACAGTTGCCATAATCAAGCTGGCGGACAGGAGACATCTGGTTGGCCGATGAAATGTGATGAGAGGCTGGTTTATCTTTGGACCAGTTCCCCAGAGTGTTGTATGCGCTATGCACAGGGATTTAAACTTTACCCTTTTAACTTTACCCGGAGTCTTCAAGACCACACATGTTTTTCAATGTGACAAAATCTTTAAGTGTCAGGATCCATACTTTCGTCTGCACTGGGCAGGTACCGGGAAAATGAAATATACTGTGTCAAACTCTATTTTAAAAAGTAGCATTTACTTTGCTGTCAATAACCTTTGTCCAATTTTCAATTTCCCCTGCAAGTTGGCTGTTGTGGCCCACGTCAGTTGGATTCAATGCTTTGGCAAAATAATTAGACAACATTTTGGCCCTCTATATGGTTCCTTTAATGTAGAATGTCCCACCCCACCAGCCAATCACCCTTATCTGTTCCGGCCCCAACTGCTATAACATGTGCCCTAAGGTGGGGTCTGGTTCTAAATTCATCAGTGGATAGAGTTACGGCATCTCAAGCAACTCTGGCAGCAGATAACTTCTGTGAATTGACGTAAGAGTTTGCTCCACTGGCTAGTTTTTAGTCTAACTGCAGCTTGGGGCAACGCTAGGTTCTTTACACAATGTCATAGGAAATATCAGGGCTAAGATTAGGGTAGTAAACAGTACGAGTTGATTAATCCAGCTGGGGTTGCAGTGCAGCCCATTCTTCACTCCACATGCAAAGGGTATAGTCCTTGTGAAAAACCTAGAGAACATAAGAAAGACATATCTGTACTGCTTGATTATCATGTCAGGATTCTTTAAACCCCCAGAGTGACTGAATTCCTTGCCTGTTTCTTAAAGCTCCCCATCTTACTCCAGGCTAAGCTTTCACCAATCAGACCCACTATGTGAGGAACTGCCTCACGACATGAAGAATTGCCCCACCTCATTACTTAACTCAGCTAGTCTTGTTCCATTAATGCTGCTGTTTGGCCACATCCTATTACCCTGCTCTTTATCAGCCCACGTTCCAAACCACCTGTCCAGCTGGCTAAGCCTCTGTGCACCTATGGTGGAGTCACCCTGCCGCCACAGGTGAACTCCCTCAACCTAGAATCAGTATTTTTTACTTTTTGATATATATGGGTATATGGGTTTGCATTTGATTCTTAACTCTCAACTCTATACCTAGACCAATACGCCAATATTTCAGTGGAAAAATATTATATCTGAACCCAAAAGCATATGCCAAATGCAGAATTTAAAGATTCCCTACCGTAGGGTTTTGTGGGTGCTTACTGTAGTGACAGACTGGATGTTTTATGGCAGGGATTATGATTCTGTGACTAACTGCATTGTTGTACCTGCTGTCATTCATTGCTGCAGTAATATGTAGTTTTTAGGTCGAGCAATTGAGACCTCTTGTATATATTTTACTATGTACTTATATGTGTATTGTAGGACTTGACATTTTTGGCTAAAGTTCCCTAAACATTTTGCTTTCCCACTAGACCATTTTCCTGACCTAGAGTTGCCAACTTAGATGCTTTGGTTACTTTGTCACTGCTGATCAGTGTCAAAGTACAAGGGTTTCCTGTTTAAAGTTTAAGGGTAAATGGTTGGCCATGACTGGTATGCTTGCCTTACTAGTAAAATCCCTAGTGATGTGCACTGTGTGTGCCAGGGCTAGTAATGCAAAGGTGCGTCGAGAAGGGAACTCAGGCCTGCAGTGTAGAGCCTGCGTGCAGTTTGTTAAGTTAGCATGTTGCCCTGATAAGTGCAACCACTTGTCAGGCCTTACTTTCCCTTTTTCATACACATTGGGCACCCCTGTGGTAGGTCCTAGGTAACCCCTAGGCAGGATGAGGTGTAAGTAAAAGGCAGGACAAATACTAAGGTGTGTGTTAAGTCCTGACAGTGAAAAACACTCCATTTAGTTTTTCACTGCTGAAAGGCCATTCAGCCCATAGGACAGAATTTTGGAGGCTGGGTGTTGTGTTTGTTAACCTAGTTTCCTATACGTTTAAAATGGAGAGGTGAAGTTTAATATGTATGAACTCACAGTGTCATAATACATCTTTCTGTGAAAGTGGTTTTGTCACTTTGTATTCAGAAACCACTCTTTTAGAAAGTGGCTGAGTTTTGTGCTGTAAGCATTTCTGTGTGTCTCTGCTGAATGTGGATTGACTGTCTGGATCTGAGGGGTGAGAGGAGCTGGGAGAGGTCCTGACCCAGGTAGGGGTTGAGATGGTGCCAGGCTGCCATGCATCTTGAGAGTAGGGGAAGGAGAGGCCCGGGAGGTGAAAAGGCCTGAGCTGGTGCTATAAACCAATTGACCCATCTCCTGCTGAGTGAATAAGGATCCAGACCCCCATTATTAAAGGAAAAATGTGACACTGGGAGGGAGACACCCAGAACGGATTTAGGTAGGGGTCAGTGACACCTGTGGACAAAAAAACTTCAAAGAAATGAAGGGGTATAACTAAGGGAACCAAAACCCCTAGAATTTGGTGCAGTTTTGAATGGCGAAATAGACAGGTCGAGTCTGCAAAGGCTTTGACCTATTTCGTGGTCAAGAAGAACCTCTGCCAAGGAAGAAGCTGCTGAAGAGATTGCTGGATAGGACTGAACCTTGCTTCGTGATCTGGGCCTGGCCTGCAGTTTGTAGCTTTCGCAAAGGATGAGACTGAAGGGCCATTGCAGTGGGTGGTGTTCCCTTCCCCTTCTTGAACAGGACTGTGCTTTGTGCTGTATCCTGAACCCCAAGGGCTGAAGGTGAGCTTGCTCCCTGTTTGGAAACCCAGGAAAATAAAAGTTTCCGGAGAAGTCCCAAGCAACGCTGTGTGTGCGTGCTTTTGCAGTTTGAGACCCTCGGAAGTTGTACCTTGTGATCGTGGGCACACAGGAGTAAGCTGAGTCTCAGACGTGCAGAGTGCGTGTTGTGGTGCAAGCCAAGGCTTTGGTGAAGAGTGCCTGGTCATTGTCTGTATCGTGAGAAAGAGGAGGCTCTGACTCGCAGGGTGTGTGCCGTGGTGCACTAGTGAAGAGTGCCTGGTTGTGGCGTGCACCCACTGTACAAAGAAGTGATTCTCAGACACACAGGGTGCGGGCTTGAGGAGGTTGTGCTGTCCACTGAGTGAAGAGGTTAGACTGGGATGCGCAGGGTGCGTGTTGAGGTGCAGCCAAGGCATTGCTGAAGAGCGCCTGGTTGTGGTGTGCACCGAGCAAAGAGGTGAGACTCAGATGTGCAGGGTGTGTGTCGAGGTGCAAGCTGAGGTGTTGGTGAAGAGCGCCTGGTCATCCTGTGCACCAGAGAAGAGGCAAATCTCGGACGTGCAGAGTGCGTATCGAGGTGCAAACAGAAGCGCTGTTGAGGAGTGCCTCAGTAGTGTGTGCACCGAAATTGAAGTAAGTCTCCACAGTGCTGAGTGTGGGTCTCGGTGTCCACTGAGACCACCGGGAGGAGGGCCAGGTCATTGGACCCTCGAAGTGAAACAGTAACTGCCCGGACCCGGCAGCCCGGGAGGAGCAGAGTTGTCGGCCCAAGGTCGCCGTGCTCATTGACGGAGTTCTGGATCAAGGCCCAAGTCGCTCAAGGCGGAGGGAAGAGTGGGGTCGTGCCCCCCCAGGTAACGTGGATCACCACCTGGGGTGGGGTGCGGGACCGGAGGGACACTCTCTCGGCCTCTCGCTTCTGTTAGCAGTGTGAGCCTGTTGCTTTGGCTCGGATCACGGGCCTGTGAGGGGCAGTACTGGGGCCAGAGTGAGAAGCGGTACTTTTGTTCATGGGTAGTGCCGCTTACATCATTGAACTTCCTCTATTGACTTCATCCGGTTGGAGGAGCTTAATGACATTTTTATTTAACGCATCTCATATGCTCCGTATTGGTTTCAGATGTTTCCAACTTTCTGAAACCAGGTTTTGTTATTTTTGCACAGTGATTCACTAATGTTTACCGTTTTTTAAGGTTGTTATGACAGTTGATGAACAACTTATGTTAGACGCTTTGTTAATTACCAGGGTCTATAGATACAGAAATGTTTTCCTATTTTTTATTTGGTGACCAATAAGTTATTTTACGCTAGTATCTTTTGTAGATAATTCCCCTGACGAAGGGCAACCTGCCTGAAATGCATCGGGAGATCTGTTTTGAAATAAACTGAGTGATGTGCATACACCCCATAGATTTATGCTTGATATGAAGCATCTATATGATTGAATAAATTAAAGTGAATTCATGAACAACTGATCAGCTCCCGCTTTTTCAAATGTTGTTGATCAAATAACCGTACCCTGCTTTTCACAGGCTTCAAGCTGTGCCTAGGTGGATGTCGCTGATGTAAGCGGCACTACCCATGAGCTTTACATTAACACCCTAGTCAGAGGGTGATACCCCGAGTGCACGCTGCAACCTTTTATTTTTTAGAACATTTCAGTAGTGCTTGTTCCAACACTTTATGTTAAGCAGTACTGTCGTATTACACTTTGTATTATTGCTGCTAACAAACTATCGAACTGTCGTAGGACGCCTGACCTTATTTGTGCCTGAAGAACTGCATATGGTGCGCTAAGCACTGTGATATTTTTCCCTTGCTGAGTACGTGATTGTAACATGGCGCATTGCATTATTTCTTCATCGCACAGTACATGATTATAATGTGGTGCATTGCATTATTTCTTCATTGCACAGTACATGATTGTAGCGTGACGCGTTGCTTTGTTTCTTTCTTGCACAAGGCATGCTGGTAGTGATACGCATTGCATTATTCCTTCTATTGCAGAGTACATGACTGTGGCACTACGTATGGTATTGTTTCTCTATTGCAAAGTACAGGACTACTTCGTTACGTATTGCAGTATTCCGTTTCTTTTGTAATGTGTGTGATTCTAGCAATACGACCTGATTACCCTTTTGGAAAAGGTTAGAAGTAAGCTTTACTGTTGGTTAGAATCGATGGTTGGGATTAAAACCTACCAATCCACCAGAAGGAATACTACCCATTATTATATGTTGGTTTTGTATCATGTGGTCATATTGTATATCTTCTTGTATAAAGATTATACTTGTTTTATAAAAACTTATGGTGAGTCTATTTGTGGTGACATCATTGGGTTGCTGTGAGTGTGGTTACACATACTGTACACTCGTGCCTTGGAGATAAGCCTGGCTGCTCATGCCAAGCTACTAAGGCGTGAGCAGGACTATCTCAGACGGTGTCCTTACTTAGCCTAATGTTGAAACGAGGGGTCTGGATCTTGCACCTGGCGACAGCGGTGTGGGACAGGGACTCACGCCTTTAGCAGTTGGTGGCGGCGGTGAGGGATAAGGACCCCCACTTCTAACATGTATGACCTTTGTAGGCTCTGGAGATCAGCCCTAGAACTTGTCTGCTTCCGCTTAGTGATTTTTTTCTGTTCAACTGCTTCTAATTAACTGTCTAAATAGAAAATGACCAGTAGAGGTCAGTAAAATACCAGAATTGCTATCTGTTTGTTCAACTGTCTCTATTTAACTGTCCTGATAGAAAACGACGAGTAGAGGTCAGTAAAATACCAGAATTACTTTCTGCTGAGGGACTTTCTTTTTAAATTATTCTGGCAACTGTCTCTATTTTACTTTCTTGATAGAAAACGACCAGCAGAGGTCAGTAAAATACAGGAATCACTTTAACATTCTCTAGATTCCAGTCCATGGAAATTGTCATCCACGAGCACCCATAGACAATAATATTTTTTTCAAATCTTGTATTTTCAGTGATATAACCATTATATTAAAAACAGAGCTTTAGACTATACAATATCCCACTGAAAGGCAATATTTCCCTTCATGTGTTCCCATACCTGGGGTGTCACGCAGTTTGCTGCTTACTTTCCCTCCATGTTAAAGAACAGTAGATGTTTCAGCACCCAGGCTAATGTGCTGCATAGCTAAATATATATAAGGTCCCAAAGGCGGGACAAATTGCATTGTAAATGCTGGTTCCCTTTGTGGATAATCCTGCGCTCTATGCAGTGTATTGCTCTGAAAAATAAACACTTAATGGTACCGATGCGGAATGCACAATCAGAGCCCACACACATGGGAAAAATGCATCTGTTAGTGCCCCTAGGCAGTAGGATGGCCATCGCAAACTGGCATTACCAGGAATGGTACCGGAGGCAGGCTCGTTTGTTTATTAAGAAAAGTTGACAATCACTAGCCAAGTAGTACACAACAGCTCACAGCATTGCCAGTCGTTAGCTTACTGCTCCCAAAAATGGGTCCTTATCAGAGAACAGTGACAACTGATATATGTACCTTGTGGTGAGGTATACAATAGAGATCCCTGGGCGAGCCACAGGAACAGTCAGAGTAAGTCTGGTTACACGATGTTTTCATATTGTACACCTGTGTGGCAGCTTGTGTAAGCAGGACTTCTTAAGATTAAAATGCAGCGTTGAACCTATTTGAAAACAGAATGTTGCAAACTGCTGAGACTAGCCATGGGGAGGGTTTGGAATATGCAGCGTCAGGTTTATGCAGCACCTGGTATGCTAATGCCCCATGTCCACGATGACGTCTGCGGAAGAAGGGAAACGCAGCTGTGGCAAGACACTTACATCTGAAGTCTACCTGCTGCTACGTGTTCGGGGTCCTGCCAAGACTGTAGGGGTGAAAGTAGTTCATTTCGTTTACAGCGTGGAAGTTTAAGAAGTATCTGCCCTTTATGTTTTTTTTCCAATATGTATTTATACGAACCATACTTTGTCTAACAAAACAAAAAAACAGCCAATTCGCCTCTGTTCCAGAAATGCACATAATAATGTGCCACGGAGTTTCTACTAAGGGGCTGAAAGAAGAACGAGAGACGGCCCTATGATGCTGGTCGTAGTAAATAGGCAAAACGGCGCCTCTTCATTCAAACGGACACCCTTCCCGTAATTAGGAACAGAATAGCAGTGTGTCTCTAGAGAAATCTCACTAGACATCAATAAAAGCAATAACTTTGTGCTTTCTATTCTCGTTCTGGTGCTATTGTGTTGTCGTGTTCCTTTTTAGAAAATAAACTCCCTACGGGCGTTATTAATGAGAAGTCTTCCCGAACAGACAACCGCCTGTGTGTTTAACTAGAACATTAAACTGTTAAAGTAAATGTCAATGCGGAAATGGAAAGATCGCTGCAGTTTGTGACATTTAACCACACACAATGGAGCGCAGCGGGCTAAGCAGCTGGGGTGCTTTGCATTGGCCACGAGCGCTACTGCTGGGTAGAGTGAACGTGTCTGAAGTCCCTCTGTGATTGTCGTCCCTCCTGTCAGTCTGTCAAACACTGCCAAGGTCAAAGAAACGCCTATTCATCGCTGCGCCAAGACTCGAGGTTAATTACTAGCCCGCAGCAGCGAATCTGGTCAAATAACATCAGGTGTACATTCCCTCGACATTGGGAATCATTTGTCAGGCCTTCTGTTTGGGAACATGTGCTGGGTATACTCGACAGAGGGGCTGGCGAATGACAATGGGCTGGAGATGTAGATTCAGGTATGTGTGCGTGTGTGTGGGTGTATGTGTATACACTTACTTTCCGACACTGGTAGGTAATGCATCTAACTTCCTTAGTCCTTTCAAATTATTATATTGTGCTCACTTAGCGTGCCCTGCAGCTTTATTTCTGCCAATTTTTGCTGGGGTTCTTTGCTTTGCATACAATATCTTGTTTTCTTATGCGAATAATATCTCTTCCAATTACTTTTGATTTCAGAATGCCAGTTGGTACGACCGACAGCCTAGCTCGCATATACTTAATGCCACAATAACAAACTCTTAAAGTAGGGGTGATCAAGGAGCGCAAGGGCTCCGAAACGCGTTAGGCAAAATTGATATTTGCCGGAACTGAGGAAAACTAATGTGCGGCGAAAATGCTCGGAACTGTGTGCTCTCCGAAGCGTTGGTCCTTTGTTTAAAAAAAAAAAAATATATATATATATATATATAATTCAAACTACCTTCACCGTGCCGGAAAGATGAGAGGGACAACAGAGCAATTTCAAGCAACATTTATTTTTCTGATGGTATGACGCGTTTCGGAAATCCAATTCCTTTCTCAAATACCAATGTTCAGGAGCCAAAATGATTATGCATCATTACAGGTAAGCCCAGCTTCTCCTTTTAAATCATTGACCCACTTGACCTCCGCATAGAAAACACCGCCCCTTCCGTTTGCACTTTCAAAACTGCATGTCCCACAATACAGTGTGTTTGTTGCGTGTAGGACGGGCGATGTTCAATGTCTGTGTAAGTCCATGCTCACAGTTCTTAATCACCACTCTATGTAGACAAGGTCTAGTGGATGATAGCGTGGCTCTGCTGCCTTACTTGCCCTTGCTTCCAGCCACATTGGTCCTACAACGGGAGACACCGGAGACGACGGCTCAGTGTCCACGTCTCTCCATTTTATAGTGGACTGACTCTGCCAGCAGTTTTCTTTCTCCCTCGCAGGTTGGTGGCGGCTCTCGGTGTAATTTCCCCTCGGGAGCAAATTCGAACAGTGTTGCCACTCATGCCATTGTTGCCGAGAACTCTTTGCGGAAGGGTCCCTCTGCGTGTCAAAGGCACACACGCTAGATACAATTCAAACCACCTTCACCGTGCCGGAAAGATGAGAGGGACAACAGAGCAATTTCAAGCAGCATTTATTTTTCTGATGGTATGACGCGTTTCGGAAATCCAATTCCTTTCTCAAATACCAGTGTTCAGGAGCCAAAATGATTATGCATCATTACAGGTAAGCCCAGCTTCTCCTTTTAAATCATTGACCCACTTGACCTCCGCATAGAAAACACCGCCCCTTCCGTTTGCACTTTCAAAACTGCATGTCCCACAATACAGTGTGTTTGTTGCGTGTAGGACGGGCGATGTTCAATGTCTGTGTAAGTCCATGCTCACAGTTCTTAATCACCACTCTATGTAGACAAGGTCTAGTGGATGATAGCGTGGCTCTGCTGCCTTACTTGCCCTTGCTTCCAGCCACATTGGTCCTACAACGGGAGACACCGGAGACGACGGCTCAGTGTCCACGTCTCTCCATTTTATAGTGGACTGACTCTGCCAGCAGTTTTCTTTCTCCCTCGCTGGTTAGTGGCGGCTCTCGGTGTAATTTCCCCTCGGGAGCAAATTCGAACAGTGTTGCCACTCATGCCGTTGTTGCCGAGAACTCTTTGCGGAGAGTAGAATCACAATATATAGTGGACTTACAATCGAAGGTCCCTGAGGGCCTCAACAGTGGGGAGGAGATGGCTGTACATTTAGGCTAAAATGAAATCGCAGTGGGAAGAATGTAAGATGTATATCATGTAATTTGTTTTTTTACACATAGATTGATCATGTATTCTGATGTATTTCTCTACACAATTCATGTCTCCATATAAATCTGAAAACGTATGTCTTTTGATAGATGCACAATGGGGGACATGAAACACTCCAGTTTTGTTGTTGGATGAGCCTAGCGTGTTTCTGTATCTCGGCCTTCGGGATGCGGTAAACTGTGTGATAGATAATTATTTTGTATCTGGACCAACACCGAATTAATTTTTTGAAACGGTTAACTTTGGTGGACAGTTGGAAATGAACTGATGCATTCATTGGATGCATTATAGGAGGGATGTAGCAACCCGGATGGGTTGCAATAGCCGATCCACGGCTTGATACTGAATGAAGAATTGTGCATGTGTTAACTAACTAATGAACTGTATTGTTATCTTTAAAATGCTCATTTCTTGTAAATATTTCATTTACATACGGCGCTCACTATGGGTTATGCGCAGGTATCCCTCTTTCGTGCTTTCCACCTATGTTTGACTGTTTATGGGAGGGACTTAGCGACCCGGCTGGGTCGCGATTGCCGATCCACAACAAGATAACATCTTGAAGTAACAGATAACTATGGAAATGTATTGTTGTCTGAGAAACACTGATTTTGTAAATATTTTACTCACAAATGGCGCTTATCACCCAGTGGTATGTGCAGGTGTCCCTCATTTGTGTTTACCATCTTTGATCAGATGTTTGGTTAAAAATGGAGCGCGCTGAGCGTTAATGTTTGACACCGAGGAAGGGAGCTTTCCTGAAACACGTCTGTCGTGAAAATAAACTCGCCTTTGCTGAAATCCCGGGAGTGCTGCTTTTTCTTTTCGTTGAGACTAAAAAGTTGTGGAGCCTTCATAAATATCGCGGTACACCACCGCGCTGCAGCACCCGCTTGTAAGAGTGACTCGCCTTTGGTGTCCTTTGGAGCAGTAATATATATATATATATATATATATATATATATATATATATATATATATATATATATATATATATATATATATATAACCTACTGGCGATAGCCAGTAGGTATATATAGTTAGGATTATTTCTCTATGGAACTTTTGAAAATTCTATGTCTAATAACTTTGGCGTTTGAGGACGGAATCGGCTGAAATTTTCAGGAAAATGGCACATTTTGTTTCTGAGCAGCCCCCGAAAATTTGGGGGGGGGTCGTCAAGGGGGGGCCGAGCAAAAAGGGGGGTCCCAAAACGCGTTTTTCCCATGTTAATTTCCATAGGGCGTTTGGCCTCACTTTTAGCTCGAACGGCTGAATGGATTTACACGAAACTTGGCAAAATTGTAGGGACTGTTAGCCCGATGTGCCTTTGCTGGGTCTCAATATATGTGCTCTAGTGGATTTTGAGAAATTAACGTTTTAAAAAATGTATATATCTGTGACAGCGTCCCAGATAGCGCTCCAGATCGCGTACTTTTCGCGTCACGGAGCTTTGCGAAGCAATGCTGATTGGCTCTCCGGTGTCTGTCAACATTCTAAACAGTCCGGTGCGGCCGCCATCTTGTCTCTCGGTAGGATCGAGAGACAAGAAGAGGTGAAAAACGAAGGGGGAATTTAATGAAAGGGGGCAAGGTAGACCCCTCTTGACCCCCTAGGAATGATGTTGGGGTTATTAAAGGGTCCCGTGGGGAAAATAAAAAAAATTTGATTTTTCACGGTAGAAGCGCTTCTCGGTTCGCAAATTAACGGCTGAATGGATTTGCACGAAACTTGGCAAAATTATAGGGACTGTTAGCCCGATGTGCCTTTGCTGGGTCTCAATATATGTGCTCCAGTGGATTTTGAGAAATTAACGTTTAAAAAGCAGGTATATCTGTGACAGCGTCCCAGATAGCGCTCCAGATCGCGTACTTTTCGCGTAACGGAGCTTTGCGTAGCGAAGCTGATTGGCTCTCCGGTGTCTGTCAACATTCTAAACAGTCCGGTGCGGCCGCCATCTTGTCTCTCGGTAGGATCGAGAGACAAGAAGAGGTGAAAAACGAAGGGGGAATTTAATGAAAGGGGGCTAGGTAGACCCCTCTTGATCCCCTAGGAATGATGTTGGGGTTATTAAAGGGTCCCGTGGGGCAAATAATAAAAATTTGATTTTTCGCGGTAGAAGCGCTTATCGGCTCGCGAACCGGGTCGCAAACTGTTAGCGAAACGTGAATTCGCCATTTTGTGTTTCGATTTCATTAAATTACTAGGTATAAGGGGGTACGGGAGACGTATCCTGACCCCTTTTGTTTTCTGAGGGTGGCTGAGGAGGCACATATATGTTGATACATGTCTTCCAGCGGCTGTGCGTGAGCGTTTTTTGTTTTTTGCTGCGTGACGTCTGTTAACGTTCGATTCGATGGAAATCAGGAACTGTTGACCGCCATTTTGTCACTGCGAGTAAATATTTTGTTTTAAATAATTGTTATAAATTAATCCTTATTGATAAACATTGTCTGCGCCATCTTGTCTTTTTTGCAATGCCACACTTTTGTTGAGCACGGCAGCCATTTTAGATGCCTTGACCAGACCCACTCTCTGCACGCCGCCGATCCTCAGCATGGCTCCTCACCCTCGCAAGCATCTCCCCCATGCACTGGTCACCCCCGCTCTCTCTCTCATGCATGGGCCAGAAACCTCCTCCCATGTGCGCTGCTCTTCCCTGAGAATCACACCCTGTGCCCGCCCGACACCACCCTTTCACCCTATTCACTACCGCACCCTCTGACACTCCTCTTCCTCTGTGTCCGATTGTTCATGCCGGTCCCAGGCTATCACCTAGCCCTGCAGATGTAGTTTATGGCCCCAGCTGTAGAGAATCACCCCTCTTCAAAGGAGTTACAGTAGATCAAGGCCCCCACCCGATGAGATCCGTCACACCACACGCGTTCCTACTATCTGATAACCATCCTGTATTGTGCTTGGGGAGGGGATTCTCACTGTGAGGGTGTCTGGGACCGAGCCTGAAGCGGAAGATTCCAGGGATGCCTCTTTGTACATCAAAGTTTTTACAATTATGTGTCACATTATAAATATATAGCACTGCAACAAAGTAGGATTATAACACTTTAATAACTTTTAAATATATAGAACGCAACAAAAACAGTAAATACATTTAACATTTTTTTGAAAAAAGAAGCAACAATTGTCAGTAGCTGTGTTTTGTGCGAATAGTCCCAAGGCAGCACAACGTGCTGAGTTCTGGACGGCACCCAGGTGATGTTACCTGGGTGCCGCACTGGTTTTTGGTATCCTACAATGCAGCTCCGAAAAACGGCGTGGGGCGTCCCGAGGGGTGCGCGGGGAGGCCTTGTCAGTAGCGGTCTGTTGTGCGAATAGTCCCAAGGCAGCAGAACGCGCTGAGATGTGGATGGCACCCTGGTGATGTCCAGTAAGTTGTTGCACTGGTTTTGGTATCCTACAATGCTGCTCTGAAAAACGGCGTGGGGCGCCCCGGGGGGGGGGGGGAGGCGGCGTGAACGGGCCTCCCCAGGTGGCGGCTCATGTGCTGTAGTGGGGCACCCCTTTACCGTTTCAGTTGCCACTCCGCCCGCTTTTGGTACACTGTGCCACAATCCACCATTCAGCTGAGTTGCGCCCACTCTTGCGGTTCAGCGTTAGGCGGCTGCCACAGGACTCTCAAAATGGTGGCAGGCTCTTTCCTTTTTGGGCCTGGTCCACTAAAATGGCCCTGGGACACCTCTGAACTCGGACGCTTGTCTGCTAGGTCTTGGACCCCATTCTCGAAAGCGTCCCCTCAGCCGTGAAGATTTTACAAAAGTCTTGGGGGCCATCGACTCCTGCAGGCTTCCCGTGGGGAGCGGCTGCCATGATTGCTCGCGGAATGACCACGACGGAGCCACGAGATGGTGGTGCTTTCATGCTGACGCCAGCTTCAGTCTGAAACATCCAAAAACAAGGTGGGGCTTTCATCGTTTGGGAAAAAAAAATGTTCTAAACCAATGAAAAGTGTTATTTTTAGGTCATATGACCAAGCCTTCCATCATTAGGAAACCAAAAGTAAAATGAACCAATGAAAAGTTTTATAAACAAGTCACATGACCTGTTATGCGGCATAGGGCTATATAAAGCGTAGAAAATCCGTTGGCACGTGAGGCGGCTTCAGTAGCGGACCAATGTGCGAATAGGCCGAAGGCAGCACAACGCGCCGAGATCCGGATGGCACCGAGGTGGTGTCCAGCAAGTTGCTGCACTGGTATGGCTATCCTACAATGCTGCGCTGAAAGACAGCGTGGGGTGCCCAGGGGGAGGCGGCGCGAACGGCCCTCTTCCGCCTCTCCAGGTGGAGGCACCTCATCTGCAGTGCGGCGCCCCTTAGCGTTTCACACGCCGGCCAACAGAGTTGGGTCCGCACTTGCTGCTACAGTAGGCCGAAGGCAGCCCAACGCGAAGAGATCCGGATGGCACCGAAGTGGTGTCCAGCAAGTTTCCGCACTGGTGTGGCCATCCTACAATGCTGCGCCGAAAGTCGGCGTGGGGTCCTGTGAGATGGTGTCAGTAGCGGACCGATATGTTAATAGGCCGGAACCAGCAAAAGGCGCCAAGATCCGGATGGCACCGAGGTGGTGTCATAGTTGAGAGTTCTGAGCAGCGCTTGTAACACTGTCT
Source organism: Lissotriton vulgaris (assembly GCF_964263255.1). Taxonomy (NCBI): domain Eukaryota; kingdom Metazoa; phylum Chordata; class Amphibia; order Caudata; family Salamandridae; genus Lissotriton; species Lissotriton vulgaris. The sequence continues at coordinate 420,056,925 of NC_141694.1, read as the reverse complement.
GAAGCTTATTTGCACCGGCGTAAGTTTTTCCTTTTCCTTTCTGCATCTTGTCCCACAATCCGTTTGACCTGAAGACACGACCAGGTCCCTGAATGTGTGCAGGGGGACGCTATTGATTGAATCAAAATGGCGGCTTCACACAAAGCTGACTCAAGCGTTCCTGCTGATGCTATACAGACAAAAACTGGTTTTCAGTTTGTATATTCTTCTGGATTTTTCCATCCAAGGCTGGTTGAGAGTTTGTAGAACAATGGCTTTAGATTTTCAACATACTACTCTTCAACATTCTTCCTAAATGTAACAATGTGAGACTCACTAGGAGAACAGCTGTTTATCTTTCCTTTCAAAATGCTGCCAACAATATTTTCTGAATGGAAGACACCACAAGGCGCTGAGATCCGGTTGGCACCTAGGTGTTGTCCAGCAAGTTGCCGCACTGGTGTGGCCATCCTACAATGCTGCGCCGAAAGTCGGCGTGGTGGTTGCATAACCTTGATATCATGAGATACGTATGCAGTTTTGAAGCACATGGCGGGCGGGGACGAGAATTGTTTGAATATTTCGACATCCCTATTGATATTATGTTCTGATGTGTTGTTGATTACTGTACTAGTTAAAGTTCGAATTAACATCGCCCATGGTATATGCCCGCAAATGTATATCTAGATAATTTTATTGTAAGTGGTCTTGTCGTATTTTAATTACAAAATGTACGTCCACCGATTTCGCAACTGTTAGACACCTTAGTTCTTGCAACCTAATGGCCCGCCCGTTACGTTCCTCTACAGTGTAAATGTCTCCTCATCATATACGATTACAGTTTGCTCCGTGGCCGGCCCACGTGGTTATAGGCCCGTATTTGTATACTAACATTTTCACAATAAAGGTTTTTAAAACAAAACATGGTAGTAGTATTTACATTGGTGAAGTTTTTAATTTTAGTCACTGTTTTCGAATCAGTAAAAGGCAAGTGAAATAAAGCAGTCCAATTACATGACGGATAAAAGGTATAATACGCAGGAACGAAGTAAAGATAAATGGTCAAGGGCTGTTGTGTTCTCTACTCCTGCAACATAAAGTGATCGATAAGAATCTGATATTCAGGTCTATCGGCGACTAAGACAGCAGGCCGAGCCTCTTTTGCTCAATGGCTCCGTCATGGGACGAAGAAACGTCCTTTTTCTCGAAAACGGAATATATTTTACTTGCAGGACAGTTGTAAATTTTCCGGGAAAGTACATTAGCCTGGAACATTATAACATATATGTTTAAGAAAAAATAATGTTCGAAAGCAATAAAAAGTGTAATTTTTAGGTCATATGACGAAGCCTTTCATCATTAGAATAACAAAAGTAAAATGAACCAATGAAAAGTTTTATTAACAAGTCACATGACCTGTTATGCTTACGTTACGCGCTGCGCGCCGCGCCCCGGATCGCTTCCGAGAAGCTGCACTTCGTGCACCGGAGCACTTCCGGGTGCGCTAACGCGGCGTGTCATATGACGCATTACGCGACAACGTAGGTCCAGAATATAGTCAAAATGTTTCCACCAACCAGAGGTCGGAACACAACCCCTTCCAGCAGTCTAAAAAGTTTTGTTAAATGACAACAGAAGGGACAGGCAACAAGAACCATCAGTCAAAGAGGGGAGGGCAAGTTCTTCTCTACCGGGTCACGTTGGGGCGTTATCGGAACTGATCGAATTGGTAGTCTACAGTGTTTCTGGATGTTTCAGATTGAAGCTGGTGTCAGCATGAGAGCACCACCATCTCGTAGCTCCGTCGTGGCCATTCCGCGAGCAATCATGGCAGCCGCTCACCACCAGAAGCGAGCGGGAGTCGGGGGTCCCCAAGATTTTTGTAGAATCTTCAAGGCTGAGGGGACGCTTTTGAGAATGGAGCCCAAGCCCTAGCAGACAAGCGTCCGAGTTCCAAGGTGTCCCAGGGCCATTTTAGTGGACCACGCCCAAATCTGAAGAGCCGGCCACCATTTTGAGAGTTCGCGCCATCATACCGTCCCTCGGGGGCCTCCGTCAAGCGGTTCAGGGAGGCACCGCATCACATTGTTTTCAAATGCAGTCACGTCCTCAAACAGCCCCCACTTACATTGAGAATAGTGAAGCTGCAGCAGGTGCAAATAAGCTTCAGACAGTCTAACAAGCACTCCTCAAAACTTTGAACTATCAGAGTGCATGAGTTTCATGCTCGATCGATTGAGCTAGCCGGATCGGGCAACAAAAAGTATAAAATAGTTATGTAAATAGTTATTTACTAAAATGTTTTACCCTGTTACTTTGCTGGTGTGTTGTATATATTTATAATATTTGCATAGAGTTTGTCATTATTTTGGGCGGGGTGGGTGGCGGAGCCGAGCTGTCTTGCAGCCATCATGGTGTGGAGCTCAAATCATCTCAGTAGTTTCGTATTTCTCATGAGGGGATGTTCCTAATGTTTCTATTTTAGCGAGGTCAAAAAGAGATCCCATTAGTGGCCTACTGATTTTGCTCGATTCCTTTTGTTTTTTTACACGATTTTTCACTATCTGCAAAGAATAAACAGAGTATTGCGACTCTGTGCTTGTTTGTAAATAGAGAATGAACCAAAGAGAACCAATTCTAAAACAGTAAATGGTTGGATAACAAGCAATCAAATGGAGAGAGAAGCAGGCACAACGGATTACAACGGGGGCAAAGGCGTGCATTAACTACCCTTCACTATCTGCAAAGAGAGAGTACTCCTAATAGAAATGAGGGGGGGGGGGCAGCGTTCAAATCACATCAGCGTGAATAAACACGAAAATGTTTTTACCTATCATGTACTTGACATTTGACAGCATTTGATATTTGCTATTAAAAAACCATTGTAATTCACTGAAAAAAACATAGGTTATAGACCATATATAGTTAGGAATTAGCATTTACAAAACCTTGAAAATTCACTGAAAAAACCATAGGTTATACACCATATATAGTTAGGGATTAGCATTTACAAAACCTTATTTTACTCGCATAAAACCATTGAAATTCGCATATATAGTTAGTTGCGCTAACTATATATCGCGCACTACACTTTAGATGATGTGGGCCATATGTTGAGCCCAGCTCAGATTCCACATGCTTTTGATGCCCCCTCACCTCATTTTTGAATCACCCTGAAGAAGATGTGACCCTTGTATCCGGGTCCCTCTCAAAACGCACATCTGGGCATTTTTCTCAACATGACCTGGCACAAATTTCCTACAAGACTGCTTGCCATCACATGTTCTTGTTTTTATAAAAAAAGTAAAACTCAAAAGACATGACAACAGTATAACTGATATCAATACAACATCTAATAAGGACATAGTTTGTATAAATATCTCTTTTTTTTGCCATATGTTTGATTTTTCATGGTTTTTGAGAATATTGGGTACCTGTGGAGTTGACCAGTACTGTCTTTGTTTTGTCTATGTGTTTGAATGTGTGAATGACTGAGCGCTGTGTTGACAAATGTATGATAATGTGGGGCAAATATTTGTACAACATTTATGATACACACGTTTGGTTTGTTGGTGTTTCTGTAATTTTATATGTGTATTTGTCTTTTGTATCAATTTTATTGACTATTTACAACCAATGTATGTAAATTGATATAACAGCATATTATAGATATGCACAATAAACTAAGGATATATAGCCTGACAAGATGAAAGTTATTAATCATTATGTCATACATAAAAATTGTTTCTGCATACTGTAATAGTCCTGTTTGGATGAGGTGACTTATTCCCCTCCGTTCTAAATTGAGTCGTGACAACTTGTTTGAGAAAAAGTATTCAGGCAGTTGGGTTTGGTTCATTTGCTTTTAGGGTCAGTAGTGGCTGCCTTAAAAAGTTTCCTGTTTTGGAACTTTCCATGTTCACTGCTATTATTGCCTACTGTATTAGAGTACACCTGTGTCAAAAGTGGATTAATAGTGAGAATAGATGGAAGTAATATTAATAACAAGTCATAATATCACCATTCTTGTTCGGTTCATGCTAGGTTCAGTAAAGGTTTCAGTAATTTAAACCTAAGCACAAACACTGGTAGCTAAGGCTCAGAGCAGACAACTTAACTTAAGAAAATGTGCAAAGCATTTACAAGTGCCAAACAGTTAAAAAGTCAAGAATACAACACAATAAAATCCTATTCCAATTATAAAAATAAAGAATAATATAATGAAAAAAATTGCAGCAAAATGGAAAAAATCCAACAGTATGATCTGAATATTTTAAATTTTAAGTAGAAATAGAGCTGAAAAGCTCTAATCGCCAACCACAGTCATCTGGTTGGAACTAGAGCAGTTCCTAGGCATAATTTAAGGCCAACTGTATTGGAATTCAGGTCAGATTTAGAAAGCAGGTTCGTTCTGTTCTGAGGTTTCACCTTCTGACTTAGTCTCTGAGAAAGAAGTCAAAAATCCTTAATGGGACAAGGCAGCAGTGTTGTATCAAATTTCAGTGAGCCTGCATATGCCGCAAGAAGTCATGGAAACTTAAATACAAAACAGGTGTTTATTAAGGCCCCATAGCGTGGTGGTACATTCGAACAGCACCCTTCGGTAATGCAAGAAGTTTCACACCGAACAGAAGGCACGTGGTTCTTTTATACACATCCACTAATGTGGCAAATGGGCGTCACACATGTAAGACGGTTTTATGTACATATAAGGACATTTGTTGGACACATCCAGCGTGTGGGAGAATTTTAACAACTTAACCAGTTTGGAAAAACATCTTTCAATGGTGATCGATTAATAGGAGATGTGGTTTGATGGCGCATGCGCGGACCTTGACCAGCAGGCTAAATATAGCCTGTTGCTGGGCAGACCATGTGGTCAACTGGGAAGAAGTAGGAAAAAGAGCATGGTGACCACGAGGTAGTTCAGTTACTCTTAATGGAGACCCGAATACAAAATGGCCTCCGTAAACCGGTCAACATAACGCTGAAACACTTGTAGCTTCAGCGAATGCTAACCCTATCGCTGCTTAATTTACGACAGCAGGTTGTGCTGAGATGGGCTCCACCAGGACAGACAGATGTTGGACTAGGTCCCAGAAAAATTTGCACACAAGGAAGGCCTCTTTCAGGATAGATACTTTTGGCACCTTCTCTAGTTGAAATCTCTACCTTTTGACCCATTCACTTTATTGGTGCTCGGATTCCCCAGCAGGGCAAGGCTTAAAGCTATAGCCAAAGATTGCTCCACAAGGCCAAGTAGCCTCTCTCAAAATCATACTGAAACTTATTTGCTGCTGCGGATAAGCTCAGAGCTAGAGAGGCCTGAATCTTTGGCCAAGCTGCAACACGACTTCCTCAGGTTGAGTTGGCAGGTTTGTTCCAGTCCATTGGAAGTCTTTACAGTCAAATAGTATCTAAGTTCTAGGTTTTCCAGGATGTTAGGAGAAGTACACTTTGACAAAGCCAAGGGTCTTAGGACCTCAGGACAGAAGTTGGGGGTCAAGATTTACTCACGGAGAATCCACTAGCTGGGTCCAGGACAGGTCCAGTTGGAACTGTTCAGCTGGGCTCTTCAGGAAAAGGGCTGCTAGCAACTCGTTGTTTTCCTGTACCTTAGCAGAAGTTCAGCTAACTGACTCTGGGAGTCCATCTCTTTGTCCTGTACAATTGGGAGCAGGTCCAGCATTCCAGGTATTCTCACAGGCCACCACAGCAGGTACAGTCCATTTTCTTTCCTCCAACATGGCAGAACCTTTCTTCCCATGTGCAGAGCTCATGTGCCCATCCAACAGGTTTGGCCAGGCAGATATTTAAACCCCTCCTCTTTTGGCACTCAAAGCTAGTTCTGGGGGCAACTTCTCTCCCACTGGGATTGGTGCCTGCCCGGTTGGAAAAGGCTAGGACAGGTCAAGGAATTAGCCATATCTGCCTATAACAAGGAAGGACTCTTTGAAGTTAATTAAGCTCCTGGACACTGCCCTCATGGTCATCCCGTCAGAGAAACAGATCCCCACAAACCAAGGCCATTGTCCAAGCTCCGGATAGAAGATTACACCTCATCAAAGAGTTTTTCAGCTCCTGGGTGACTACTTGAAGCTCATGGCAGTGGGCTTCTAGAGGCTTTAGGCAGGTAAACGATGACATGGTAAAAGTACCCTTTGTAAAATATTTAGTATAAATCTGACTTTACTAATGAACTTGTAAAAGATACTTTAAAAATCAAACAATGGATTTTGTAGCTGTTTCTTTGCTTATTTTAATATCATATCCCAGTGCTTTAAAAAAAAACATCTAACCCTGCTGAATTGAAATTTGTTTTTGGGACCATGTCACTGTAAGGACGCTTACTTTAAACTTTACATTGCCAACTTTTAAATACCATACACCATGCCTTATTGAAATATAAGACCATGCAGGTCCCATGCCCCCTCCCCCAAAAAATATCTAAGTGTGGGGGGCCATATTGAATGCACTGTAACAGGAAGACCTGGACTTGGAGTATTGTAGATTATCTGTAAGTAGCCAAATTATTACCTCCTCGTCCATCATTCCGCCGCAGTCCTTTTGAAGTGAGCCAATACCAAAGCAGAAAGAGATTGATTATTAAGTTTTTTTTCTCAGTCAAAAAAGGAATTTGAAACCACACATTTCGGTGTTACAGATGTGATTTAAATAAAGCTTAAGAACAAACCAAAGATGATGAAGAGAAGACAGAACATGAGCACTGACCTCTGCTGATGCTTCCCCAGTCATGTGAAGTAGGTTATGATCCTCAGAGGCATGTGCAGAAGCCCATGTGACCACATTGCAAATGTCTTTGAAGTAGACTCCCATAAACATTGACCATTGCTCCTTTTAATGCCTGCTACGAGCCCAAAACAAAACTCCTTTGGTGGATAAGTTTCGGGAGAAAGTTGCTTTTCCAGTCAAGAATGGCAAACAATATCTATTACAGAAAATAGGGCTCTGAGAGCCGCCAATTTTAAAAGAATGGCCTTTCTTTCTCATTGGATGGCATAAGGATGTCCAAAGACCTTAAATAGAATTTATCCTGAAGTCGAAAATAAGTGCTTCCGTTGTTTCACACCAACTGAACTCTCCTAAACTAGGGTCTTTTTGGGAAAGAATTTTTGGGGACTTTAGTCGGGTAATACAGAAATCGTATGCTCCAATAGGGGAGGCCGCCCTCTTTGGTATAACAAGTCAGGGGTTACGTTGTCTAAATCAGAGTGGTATTTTTTAGCTATATCAATGTTGGTGGCTCGCTCTTTAATTTTACAGAATTGGAAATTGTTGGAAGCTCCGCTTTATGAGAAATGGTTTAATAAGATGAGGTGTACTAAAAAGTTTGAAGAAGCTTTTGCTACACGTGTGGAGGCAACTAAAATATTTTCTGAGATCTGGAAATATTTTGCTGACTGCGCAACTTAAGTTTATTGTCATTGTTAATGGATGATTTAAGCATTATCGATTGGTTAAAGATTACGACTCAGGTTCATAAACTTTTTGTATTATGCTTAACAAACTGAATAATGAGGTATATCAAAGGATGATTTCTTCTGAAATGTAAGGAGTTTAACCTTGTTGTTCTTTTTATTAGTTTTCATTTCTGTAACATATAACCATGAATTGCCTTTTCTATATGCTCTGCTCAATAAAAAAAAAGAAATGTAAAAAAAGGAGACTCCCTAAAACATTGACCATTGCTCTTTTTAATTTCCCTTGAATGCAAGAGGACAAGTCCACCTTAGATGCCCCATCAACCAATCAATCAGGATTTATAGAGCCTGTCTGCTTTACCCGTGAGGGGCTTGAGGCGCTGTTGGATAGTTCTGCCTGTACTCCTATCTGTTGAACATTAATTTCTTTAGGTTCTTTCTGAATTGCTGGAGCGATGGTGAGGCTCTCAGGTGCAGGGGGAGGTCATTCCAGGTCTTGGCAGCCAGATGGCAGAAGGAGCGGCTTTGCTGTTTGTCTGGTGGATGCAACGGGCGGCAGCTAGGGCGAGGGATCTGGATCTGAGTTTCCAGGTGGGCTGATGAAAGGACATGCGTAATTTGAGGTATACAGGCCCTTCATTATGTAATGCCTTGTATGCTTGGGTGAGTAGCTTGTATTGGCATCTCTTTATGACTGGTATCCAGTGGTGTTTCCTAGAGTGAGGGGTTATGTGTATATGTTTGGGAAGGTCAAGGGTGAACCTGGCCGCAGTGTTCTGGACTGTCTGGAGCTTCATCATGAGTTGGGCTGTTATTTCTATGTAGATGGAGTTGCCATTGTCGTGTCCGCTGGTGACCAGAGCCTGTGTGACAGTGCGCCTAGTGTTGGTTAGGAGCCATCTCAAAACCTTACTTAGCATACGGTTCGAAAGGAAGCAAAGGCTGAAGAAGGCACTGACATGCTTCTTCATTATTAGCTGGCTGTCGAGGATGATGCTGAGGTTGCAGGCTTGTTCGGTGGGTATTGGGTTTGGGCTCAGCCCCAAGGGCCACCATTCATTGTTCCAGTGCTTGTCCTTGCCTTTCTAGAAGATGAGTACTTCTGTCTTGTTGGTGTTGAGTTTGAGACAGTTGTTGTTCATCCAATCTGCAGCATCTTTCATGCAACTTTGGAACTTGTCTTTGATGGTTTTTGGATTGGTAGCCGGAGAGACGATGAGTTGGGTGTCATCAGCGTATGAGATGATGTTTAATCCGTGGCTTTTGATAATGTGGGCCGGGGGTCATGCATGAGTTGAAGAGGGCTGGGCTGAGGGATGAGCTGTGAGGTACCCCGCATCTCTTATAATAATCATAATGATTACCAGCTTTATTCATCTCCAAAGCATGAACGTTGTGGGTCAAATATATTTTGCTGACAGCCTGACAGACTATTTGTGATAACCAGGTCATCAACTTTATGGAAGGGACTTGTTCTGTCTCAATAAATAGAAATTGCTCTATGCATTTCCAATGTATGGAGTGTCTCCTCCTCCAAGAAGGAAGGATAAGGATAACAAATGGCAACACAACTTCTCCTCACAGATAACCTTGAAGGCATCGTATGAAGAAATAGAGCAATTTTGGCCTAAGAATGGCCTTATCATTACTGTTAGACCTGGAGTCTTTGGCGTGGTTGCCCCTGTCTTTTTGCCTCTACCTCCTGTATTTTTAACGCTGTGCTGTATTTCATTTTTGCTGGTTTAGATGCTTTGGGCACTTTGCCTTGCTGATCAGTGTCAAAGTGTAAGTGCTCCCTGTGTAAATTGTGATTGTAATTGGTTATCCATGATTGGCATATTTGTCTCACCAAGAAGTCCCTAGTAAAGTGCACTGAGTGTGCAGGGCTGATGACACAAATGCTACTAGTGGGCCTGCAGCACTGATTGTGCCACCGACATGAGTAGCCCTAAAATGATGTCTCAGGCCTGCCACTGCAGTGCCATTGTGCCGTCTGTGAACTGCCATGTCCTCCTGGTCAGTGTCCCCACTGACCAGGCCTAACCCTTCCCTTTCTGTGCACATAGTCACCCCTATGGAAGGCGTAAGGTACCCCTTTGGTCAGGGTTCTGTGTATGTGAAAGGTAGAGCATGTACTAGTGCAGGTGACATGCTCTGGTAGTGAATGACAGCCATTTTCGTTTTTCACTATTGTAAGGCTACCTTGCCCCTAGGCTATCATGGGGAATGCTGGCTACAGTGGCTACTATCATATCTTCCCATTGGAGCAAGGTAGGACATAAAAGTCTGGTATCCCTGAACTCAGAATTTAATAACACATCTTTTAGGAAAGGTGCTTTTTAAATCCTGTGTTTGAAAAGAGCACTTTTAGAAAGTTGCTGTTCTCTTGTCTGACCTTTCTGTGTGCCTTGGCCTGTTTGTGAATTGACTGTCTGGGTTGTGAGTGACAGGGGCTGGGTGGCTCCCAGAGGCTGAGTGGGCCATCCCTGGGCTGAATAGCTCCATCTGCATCTAGAGTGGTGGGAGGGGGTAGCACCTGGGCCTGAATAGGGCTAGGCCTGCCTTCCACAATACTGGCTCCACCTCCTGCTCGGCGGCTGACGACCCTGCCTCTCTCTCTGAAAGGAAAGGCGAGCCAGGAAAACAAAGTGCTCAAGGAACACCCAGAACTGGTTTAGACCGGGCTCAGAGCCCTTCTGCACAAAGGGAACAAAGACTTTTAGGGGCATAAGTACAGGACCCCGGATTACAGTAATTAGATCATCCTGGAATGAAGAAGGAACCTCTGCCAAGGAGAAAGCTGAAACTAAAGAAGGAAGACTGCCCTGCTGTTGCGTTGCTGCCATGGAGAGGGGAATGACTTTGCTTTGTGCTGTGTCCCCTTGCTTGAAAGAATCTCCAAGGGCCTGAGAAGAGCTAGCTACCTGTTAAGAAGTCCCAGGAACAAAAGGACTTCACCCCCAGCTTCCTTGATCTCTGCTGAGAGAGTTCTGTCCTTCCTGGAGCGCTTGGCCCATGTATGGTGCCTATGGAAGTTGTATCTGTGCTGGGATGTTGGAAAACAAGACTTTAAAGATTTTCTGCAAGTTTTAACGCATCGCTCCCTTGCAGAGCGCATCCCCGTCAGTGCAAGGAAATTCCCGCTGCTACGAAGGCCGAGATCGTCGCAGCGCCTGTTGCCGCTGCCAGAGCAGTCACATCCTTCATTTGCGTGAGGCACCAGACCGGTGCGGGAAGAGTATCAGCAGTGCGAGTATCGTCGCAGAGCCTGTTGTCACTGGGTGAGATCGCCCCACCGCTTCCTTGCGGACCGCATCCCGTCACTGCGAGAGTCGTCGCGGAGCATTCGCATCGAGGGGCCGCAAGAGGAGGAGACCGCCGCGCATCGTGAGGTAGTGTGGCTCACTGGTTAGAGGCGGCAGACCCGAGAGCAGAGGACGGCCCGGGACCAGGGTTCGATTCCCGGCGCGGCAGGTTTCTGGACCAGGGTCAGCGGACTCGATAATTCTCTCGCCTCGGTGCCCACTCTGATCAGCGATCACACTCGGCAACTCTGGGCATTAGCTTGCCTCATCCTCACTAACGGCCCCACCAGACCGCCGGGGATGCCTGGTCTCACCCTGGAGATACCCATTAAGGGACCATCTCTCAGGGAAGCCAGGAAGGGTTTTGCAGCGGTCGAAGCGCCTTGGGACCCTCCGGGTAAGTAGTGCGCTATATAAATGCCTATACATTACATTACATCGTCGCCGCACCAGAGATCGTCACCGCCCGAAGATCGCCGCATCGTACCTTTTGCGAGTCGCGTCTACCAAAACCTGTGCACCGGAACCCACACAAGGAATTGCATCTCTCCCCATACAGACCGGAGTCACCCCAGCACGCCCGCTATATCGAGGGGGGTTGTCGCATCGCCTACCCATGGTCTCAGGAGTGACGCATCACCTGCTTTTCACCGCTACAGCTTTTTATTTGGAACTTTGTTGCATGTAAAGGTACTGTTCGCTAAAACGTGACTCACTGTGGATTATTTTAACGCACCCTTAAGAACTCTTTTGAAACCATATTCTTGAACTGTGTATGTTAGATTTTTGTTGTTTTGGTCTTGTGTAGTTTAGATTAAAATACCTTCATTTTTCTAAAGTTTTGTGGAGTCAGTTTGTGATGTTTTCACTGTGTTACTGTGAGTGTTGGTGCAAAAACTTTACACATTGCCTTTGATAAACCTTGCCTGCTCGTGCAAAGCTACCCAGAGGGTGACAAGAGGTTTTCTAAGAGTGTTTCCTCCTTACCCTGACTAGAAGCGAGGGTCCCTATTTGGACAGTGGTACCTACCTCTGCCAACTAGAGACCCCCAGGTCTAACAATTACAAAGTCTGAAATATGGAGGAGATAACAGTAAAGCTCCTCTTTCCTCGATCCAACACACCAAACAGATGACAACCAATAAAAAGAAATTAAGATGAAAGATAATTGTGTTCTGCTGATTGTAATGGTTCAAGGAGGCTTTCATAAAAGCATGAACCATTAATACCAGGTCTCAGGAAGGGATAGGAAAATGGGTAACAGATCTTCGTAGAAAAAAACTTCTCAGAAACTGAGAGGCCAGTGGAGTGGCCAGGGTCTCATCAGCCCCTTGAAAGCTTGAATCAATTCTCACTGGGCTCTGATAGTAGATACTGCTAACCCCACCATAATTCTGTTCCTTTAAAAACATAGGCTTATGAAGGGATCAGCCTCTGTTCTTGTACCATGATTCAAAAGTCCACCAGTGATGCCTATAGGCCTTCAGGGTGGATGGTCTCCCAGAGAGTTGGATACTTTCAGTCAATCCTAATTTACAACTCTGGGCCAAAAGAGTAAACCCCCCTTCCTCAGTGATTTGAAGGAGTCTGGTTTCAGAAGAAGACCCCTCAATAGGGATGGATGAATGGAAATATGCCAATGA